>NC_141694.1:622201061-623524746 GCF_964263255.1 Lissotriton vulgaris | reverse complement strand
GTACAATTGCATTTGCTTCTCGCACGTTGTCTTCAGCTGAACTTAACTATAGTACCATTGAGCGGGAAGCTTTAGCTTGTACTTTGTCTGTAGAGAAGTTTAGCATGTACATTTGGGGTACTAAGTTTCAGCTATTCACGGACCATAAACCTTTGATGTATATGTTGACTGATAGTTCTTCCAACAAAGCTTCTTCTCACCTTATCAGGCTGCTTGCGAGACTTTAGGAGTTTAATTTTGACATTAAGTATCTTCCTGGCGGTAAAAATGTCAGGGCGGATTGCCTATCACGTATTCCCCTTCCGAATCTGCAGTCTGTTAATCCTGATGAGGATGTTGAATGCGTGTTCTTTGTTGAAGATGTTGTTGGGAAATTTGGTATCACTCGTGATGAATGGTTTAGTCAGTCACGGAAAGATGGTTGTTTAGGTAATGTTAAGAGGTTTTTGATTCAGGGATGGCCTTTGGATAGGAGTCTTTCTCTTGAGGAAAGGAATTTTGCTCAGGTTGCTACAGAATTGTCTTGTTCCAATGACATCTTAATGCGACAGGATAAATTTGTTCCTCCACGTGGCATTAGAGAATCTATTATTTCTCTTGCCCATGAGGGTCATCCTGGGACGACTGCAACTGTCAATAAAATTAAACAAATATATTGGTGGCCTGGTATTGACAGTCAGTTTAAGGCTCATGTTGATCACTGTCCCCAATGTCTTTGTTTGGACAAGCATTTGAAGTTGTCTAATTCTCCACTTTGTCCTGTGGAGTCGCCTACTAGGGCTTGGAAAAATATAGGTCTTGATTTCTCTGGTCCTTTTTCTGTTTTTAATTTTGAAAATAAATTTTTGATTGTCGCAATTGACTATTTCTCAAAATGGATTTATTTCTCTTTTGTTAAATCTGCTGATTCTAATTCTGTTGTGCTATTTTTGCAACGCTTATTCTACACTGAAGGTACACCTGATGAGGTAATCACCGATAATGGTTCACACTTTGTGGCTCGTGATGTTGAGCTGTTCTTGAAAGATTTGGATATTAAACATTCTTTGGTGCCTCTTTATAGTCCAGCTTCTAATGGACTAGTGGAGCGTGCGAATCGTGTGTTGAAAGAAGCTGTTCAAACTGCTGTGGATGGGGGTTTCAATATTTCTTCTTTTCTATTACATAAGATTTGGAATTACAATTGTACTCCCCATAGTACTATAAGTGTATCACCTTTTGTGTTACTGAGAGATCGTACTCCAACTTCTAAGCTTACCCCCACTTGGTTGGTTGAAAAATCTTCTCACAATGTAGTTGATATTGACAAAGTTAGAGATTTTGTTGTTAAGAAACAAGTGTGCTACAAACTGAACTATGATAAACACATGCATGTCACAGAGAAACCTGTATTTCCTGGTGATTGGGTTATAATTAGGAAACCTGTTAAAGTTACCAAAGGGTTGTCTAAATTTTCATCACCTGTTCAAGTTGTCAGGGTAGCACGTATGGCAGTTCTTTTACAAGCTGGAGGTTGGTGGAACAGAAATGCGCTAGTTAAGATTACTGATAAGCAAGCCACCATTATTCGCAGGAATAAACATGATGACAATGTTCTTGATGATTCTGATTCGGATTGGTATGGTGTTGCTGAAAACAATTTAATCCCTGCTGGTCAGCGTTCGAGTTATCAAACACAAAACTCTCTTACTTCTGTTTCTCCGGTTGGGTCTGGGGATTCTTTTAGCGTTCTCCCTCATTCTGCATTGCGTTCTGTGGCTCCTTTAAGAGGGGAGATAGATGGTAGTGGTAGAGTAAACAGTGCGTCAAGGGCTAGAAATCTACCTTTTCGTTTTCGTGATTATGTCATGAATTACTGTACTAATGTTGTATTTTTCCATATTTACTAAGTATATATTGTTAGTTAATGAATTTGTAGATTTTCTATCTCAATGATCTTATGTTTATGTATTTATTTATAAGTTTGTTTTATCTCTTGTTATTTCCGTATAAGGGGAGGATGTGTGGTATGTATATACTTACTTGTATATTTATCTGATATAGCTTTAAGGAATTTGTCATGTTAAAACATTCTTAGAGTTCTTATGGTGTTCTAAGTCAGGGATTCCTTATGTCATTCTCAAAGCTGGAAGACTTGAAGGATGTTGTGGGCTATCTTACTCCTGGAATAAATACTATTCTTTATCTTCTATCTTACTAGATATCATTTTTATTATTAACGGGCTTACTACACAAATGCAGAGTATACAAAGATTTTTTTTCTGTTTTCTGCTGCCACAGAGGATTCCATGATATCAGTGCTTACTCAAAAAATACCCAAAGGGTCACAAACCTGTCGCCTATTTTAGTGGGCTATTAGATCCAGTAGTGAAAGGTCACTTTTCTTATAAGCGAGCGCTTGTAGCACCAGCTTTTGCAGTAGAAAAGAGTAGTAATTTTACAGAAGGATGCCCTGTAACACTGTATGTTGAGCAGTCTCCATTTGATGTGCTGCAGAAAATAAAAGTACACTGACCACTCAAAGAGCGACAGGTTATGAAGCAATACTGTCAAACCCTCATATCTGCATTGAGCGAGTACGGTTTTAGTGCACCCACTGGAGCCCACTGATCATGACTGTAGTGTAACATTGGAGGAGGACGGTCACCTGGCACATGTGGACCCCCTGTCTGATGGCCAACAATTGTTTATTGATGGTTCCTCATGGATAGACTAGGAGATAATAAAAATACATACAGGTGCAGCTGTTGTTGAAGCTATTGGTATACCTACTGAATATACCTTATACACATTGCATCTTTCACCCTTGCCATCTGAAGACTAACCCCAAGTGGCTGAATTAAAAGCATTGATAATGGACCTACAGGCTTGTTAGGGTCAGCCAGTAACAATATACACTGAGTCAGCATATTACTGGATATCATTTTTATTATTAACAGGCTTACTTACTACATATTTTGGCGACGTTTTGTTGAATTTTTTTTATTTGGCTCATTTATATTTCCCAGGAGTAAAGATCTTCAATTATAATGATATAGTCCCACCGACCAACGAGCTGTTATACTTAATTTCTGGACTCTTTTTAACTTCAATTCCGACAACGCTATTGTGAATATGTCATTTTTGGGTCATTTCCATTCTCACAAGGCAGTACGTCCGACTCACCATTAGCGCCTGCTGATTTTCAATTGTGCATTCGTTCTGTGCAGGCGTCTTCTTCTTCCTGTGCTTCCCGTGCTGCCGCCTGCCCTGTGGATTCGGAACTTGGACGCTGACTACCAGCGTCACTTCTCATCATGCCGGTAGTAAGTGTGTGATGTCATCACGTTTTGGTGGCCATTTTGTCAAGTTGGGAAGGTTTTCATATGTGGTAATATGAGTCGAGTGGACTCGTATTCATTTTAAATGCTGCTAATAATAAGGTGCAGTTATTAACTTTACAGCGGTTCGTCTGAAGCAGCGAACACATTACTCATGATCTGGTAAATATTTGTGTTATTTTGGTGATGTTTTTGAGACCTTGTTGAACTATTTTCTTTTCTCCAACATTGACATTGTATTTAAACAAGGAAATGGATAATTCAAATAATAGCATTTTGGCACCTCCTTGTTTTTTAAAGTACCTGGCAAACCTCAAACACCTTGGCATAAGTGGTTGAGAGTTTTTACTAACTATCTGGAAGCAATTGGTGCTTTGGAGTATTCTGCGTCTAGAAAGAGGGCGATTTTGTTTAATCATTTGGGTGAATACTGGGCAATGACTTTTTGACAGTCTTCCTGTTATTCAAAACACTACTTCAGATGAGTCTTGGAATGTATACATAGAAGCACTAGCTCGTTTGGGAAAACCGTATAAAGATGAACCATCCATTATGGTTGAGCGTCATGTTTTTTTCAAAAGGAAACAGTCATCTGAAGAGTCTATCGAGGATTATCTGGCCACTCTATGTATTCATGCAGCTAAATGTGATTTTGGAATTTATTTAGACACAGCTCTTCATGATCAATTGGTGTTTAACTGTTTCAATAAGGAAATTCAAGAACGGATTCTGACTTGTAAAAATCCCAGTCTAGATGAAGTTATGATTATTGCTAAAAGTATTGAGTGATCTGTCACTTCCTCAAACATTTTGGCTGATTCATCTAGCATTTGTTCAAATTCCAAGGTTTCAACTAATGGTGTTATGTGTGTATCTAATGATAGCACTAGTGAGCTTGAGGTAAATGCTGTAAGCACTCGTCCAAAAGACAAAAGAATGTTTGAAAGATAATCTAATATTTTTTGTTACAGGTGTGGGTCAAAGTATCATCTTGGCAACAATCCAAAATGTCCTGCTCAAGGTAAAAGGTGCAATGACTTCAAAAATTGGTCATTTTTTTACTATGTGCAGAGCACAAAAGAGTAAAGGGAAAGTTAACCTTGTTTACACTGAAGAAGAAATCTGTGATCTATTAAATATTGCTTCTTTGTCCGTTCACATTAATTCTCTGGATGGAAACAGAGTCAAAGGACCTAATTGCAGTGTATTGATTGGTACAAAGTCTCTTGATGTTATGGCGGATTCAGGTTCGCCGATTACTATCTTGGATGTGAAAACGTTTAACAACGTGTGGTCTGATGTTCAATTGCTGCCTACTGATGTTAATCCCAAAGCATCTGGGGAGTATGACATCATTAGGAGGGGTTATTTTCCAGATGCTATTGATTTTAAGGGAAGAATGATCAACACTAAGATTTATGTAGCATTGAATGGGAGGGACATTTTGGGCTGGCGCGACCAGGCTGCTTTGGGAATTATGCTTAAACCTGGTCATCCTGAACCAGTTGCTCTGGGAGATTTTCCTGTGTTGTCTATTGATGATTTCAAAACACATGATCCTGTATTATCCAACATTTTTGAGAAATATACAACTGTGTTTAGTGATAGGATTGGATTAGTAAAAAATGTTGAACATGTTATAAATAAAGTTGAAAGCTAATGTGTGTCCTGTTGTTCAAAAAGTATGTTCTGTTCCTTTATTGGTTAGAGAGGATCTGAAAAAGCATCTTGAGTTACTGTATGCTCAGGATATCATTTACCCAGTTGAGTCATCTGAGTGGGTTTCAGCTGCGGTCGTAGCGCAAAAAAGTTCTGGGGATATTCGGCTGTGTGCGGATTTGAGGGTTTCGAATCGCAATATTGTGGTTGACGTACACTCATTGCCTAAGATTCATGAGATGCTGGCGAACATAGGTTCAAGTAAATTCTTTTCCACCTTTGATTTTTGTGCAGCATATCATCAGATTCCCCTGTCGGTTAAGTCACAGCCTTTAACCACATTTCTTACACCTTTTGGTGTTTATATGTATAAACGTCTTCCTTTTGGGTTGGCGTCTGCAGCCAGCATGTTTCAGAGGCTGATGGATAAGATTTTTGATAAACGCCCTGGTATTCAAGGTTTTCAGGATGATATTTTGGTGCATTCTGAAAGCATTGATCAACATTATGTTTTAATTGAGAGAGTTTTAAGTACTTTACAATCAGAAGGTTTTACATTGAACCTGAACAAGTGCAAATTTTTAGCACAAAATGTTGATTACTTGGGACATAATTTGTCTGGTGACGGAATGAAACCTAAAGCTTCATTGTTGGATGCCATTAGTAATGCTCCCGCTCCCTTGGATAAGGATTCTTTGAGAGCGTTTCTTGGTTTGAGCGAATATTATGCTCGTTTTGTTAAAGGGTATGCTTTAGTGGTTCAACCTTTGAGAAATCTCCTTAAAAAGCACACAAAATTTGTATGGACGTCTGAGCAACAAGAAGCTTTTGGTGCAGTTACACAATTAATTTTCAATGCTCTTGCTATTAAACCATTTACGTATGGTGTGCAATGCATTATAACGGTGGATACCAGTTCTCGGGACTTGGTGCAGTGCTTAGTCAAATGGTCAAGGGAGAAGAATGTACAATTGCATTTGCTTCTCGCACGTTGTCTTCAGCTGAACTTAACTATAGTACCATTGAGCGGGAAGCTTTAGCTTGTACTTTGTCTGTAGAGAAGTTTAGCATGTACATTTGGGGTACTAAGTTTCAGCTATTCACGGACCATAAACCTTTGATGTATATGTTGACTGATAGTTCTTCCAACAAAGCTTCTTCTCACCTTATCAGGCTGCTTGCGAGACTTTAGGAGTTTAATTTTGACATTAAGTATCTTCCTGGCGGTAAAAATGTCAGGGCGGATTGCCTATCACGTATTCCCCTTCCGAATCTGCAGTCTGTTAATCCTGATGAGGATGTTGAATGCGTGTTCTTTGTTGAAGATGTTGTTGGGAAATTTGGTATCACTCGTGATGAATGGTTTAGTCAGTCACGGAAAGATGGTTGTTTAGGTAATGTTAAGAGGTTTTTGATTCAGGGATGGCCTTTGGATAGGAGTCTTTCTCTTGAGGAAAGGAATTTTGCTCAGGTTGCTTCAGAATTGTCTTGTTCCAATGACATCTTAATGCGACAGGATAAATTTGTTCCTCCACGTGGCATTAGAGAATCTATTATTTCTCTTGCCCATGAGGGTCATCCTGGGACGACTGCAACTGTCAATAAAATTAAACAAATATATTGGTGGCCTGGTATTGACAGTCAGTTTAAGGCTCATGTTGATCACTGTCCCCAATGTCTTTGTTTGGACAAGCATTTGAAGTTGTCTAATTCTCCACTTTGTCCTGTGGAGTCGCCTACTAGGGCTTGGAAAAATATAGGTCTTGATTTCTCTGCTCCTTTTTCTGTTTTTAATTTTGAAAATAAATTTTTGATTGTCGCAATTGACTATTTCTCAAAATGGATTTATTTCTCTTTTGTTAAATCTGCTGATTCTAATTCTGTTGTGCTATTTTTGCAACGCTTATTCTACACTGAAGGTACACCTGATGAGGTAATCACCGATAATGGTTCACACTTTGTGGCTCGTGATGTTGAGCTGTTCTTGAAAGATTTGGATATTAAACATTCTTTGGTGCCTCTTTATAGTCCAGCTTCTAATGCACTAGTGGAGCGTGCGAATCGTGTGTTGAAAGAAGCTGTTCAAACTGCTGTGGATGGGGGTTTCAATATTTCTTCTTTTCTATTACATAAGATTTGGAATTACAATTGTACTCCCCATAGTACTATAAGTGTATCACCTTTTGTGTTACTGAGAGATCGTACTCCAACTTCTAAGCTTACCCCCACTTGGTTGGTTGAAAAATCTTCTCACAATGTAGTTGATATTGACAAAGTTAGAGATTTTGTTGTTAAGAAACAAGTGTGCTACAAACTGAACTATGATAAACACATGCATGTCACAGAGAAACCTGTATTTCCTGGTGATTGGGTTATAATTAGGAAACCTGTTAAAGTTACCAAAGGGTTGTCTAAATTTTCATCACCTGTTCAAGTTGTCAGGGTAGCACGTATGGCAGTTCTTTTACAAGCTGGAGGTTGGTGGAACAGAAATGCGCTAGTTAAGATTACTGATAAGCAAGCCACCATTATTCGCAGGAATAAACATGATGACAATGTTCTTGATGATTCTGATTCGGATTGGTATGGTGTTGCTGAAAACAATTTAATCCCTGCTGGTCAGCGTTCGAGTTATCAAACACAAAACTCTCTTACTTCTGTTTCTCCGGTTGGGTCTGGGGATTCTTTTAGCGTTCTCCCTCATTCTGCATTGCGTTCTGTGGCTCCTTTAAGAGGGGAGATAGATGGTAGTGGTAGAGTAAACAGTGCGTCAAGGGCTAGAAATCTACCTTTTCGTTTTCGTGATTATGTCATGAATTACTGTACTAATGTTGTATTTTTCCATATTTACTAAGTATATATTGTTATTTAATGAATTTGTAGATTTTCTATCTCAATGATCTTATGTTTATGTATTTATTTATAAGTTTGTTTTATCTCTTGTTATTTCCGTATAAGGGGAGGATGTGTGGTATGTATATACTTACTTGTATATTTATCTGATATAGCTTTAAGGAATTTGTCATGTTAAAACATTCTTAGAGTTCTTATGGTGTTCTAAGTCAGGGATTCCTTATGTCATTCTCAAAGCTGGAAGACTTGAAGGATGTTGTGGGCTATCTTACTCCTGGAATAAATACTATTCTTTATCTTCTATCTTACTAGATATCATTTTTATTATTAACGGGCTTACTACACAAATGCAGAGTATACAAAGATTTTTTTTCTGTTTTCTGCTGCCACAGAGGATTCCATGATATCAGTGCTTACTCAAAAAATACCCAAAGGGTCACAAACCTGTCGCCTATTTTAGTGGGCTATTAGATCCAGTAGTGAAAGGTCACTTTTCTTATAAGCGAGCGCTTGTAGCACCAGCTTTTGCAGTAGAAAAGAGTAGTAATTTTACAGAAGGATGCCCTGTAACACTGTATGTTGAGCAGTCTCCATTTGATGTGCTGCAGAAAATAAAAGTACACTGACCACTCAAAGAGCGACAGGTTATGAAGCAATACTGTCAAACCCTCATATCTGCATTGAGCGAGTACGGTTTTAGTGCACCCACTGGAGCCCACTGATCATGACTGTAGTGTAACATTGGAGGAGGACGGTCACCTGGCACATGTGGACCCCCTGTCTGATGGCCAACAATTGTTTATTGATGGTTCCTCATGGATAGACTAGGAGATAATAAAAATACATACAGGTGCAGCTGTTGTTGAAGCTATTGGTATACCTACTGAATATACCTTATACACATTGCATCTTTCACCCTTGCCATCTGAAGACTAACCCCAAGTGGCTGAATTAAAAGCATTGATAATGGACCTACAGGCTTGTTAGGGTCAGCCAGTAACAATATACACTGAGTCAGCATATTACTGGATATCATTTTTATTATTAACAGGCTTACTTACTACATATTTTGGCGACGTTTTGTTGAATTTTTTTTATTTGGCTCATTTATATTTCCCAGGAGTAAAGATCTTCAATTATAATGATATAGTCCCACCGACCAACGAGCTGTTATACTTAATTTCTGGACTCTTTTTAACTTCAATTCCGACAACGCTATTGTGAATATGTCATTTTTGGGTCATTTCCATTCTCACAAGGCAGTACGTCCGACTCACCATTAGCGCCTGCTGATTTTCAATTGTGCATTCGTTCTGTGCAGGCGTCTTCTTCTTCCTGTGCTTCCCGTGCTGCCGCCTGCCCTGTGGATTCGGAACTTGGACGCTGACTACCAGCGTCACTTCTCATCATGCCGGTAGTAAGTGTGTGATGTCATCACGTTTTGGTGGCCATTTTGTCAAGTTGGGAAGGTTTTCATATGTGGTAATATGAGTCGAGTGGACTCGTATTCATTTTAAATGCTGCTAATAATAAGGTGCAGTTATTAACTTTACAGCGGTTCGTCTGAAGCAGCGAACACATTACTCATGATCTGGTAAATATTTGTGTTATTTTGGTGATGTTTTTGAGACCTTGTTGAACTATTTTCTTTTCTCCAACATTGACATTGTATTTAAACAAGGAAATGGATAATTCAAATAATAGCATTTTGGCACCTCCTTGTTTTTTAAAGTACCTGGCAAACCTCAAACACCTTGGCATAAGTGGTTGAGAGTTTTTACTAACTATCTGGAAGCAATTGGTGCTTTGGAGTATTCTGCGTCTAGAAAGAGGGCGATTTTGTTTAATCATTTGGGTGAATACTGGGCAATGACTTTTTGACAGTCTTCCTGTTATTCAAAACACTACTTCAGATGAGTCTTGGAATGTATACATAGAAGCACTAGCTCGTTTGGGAAAACCGTATAAAGATGAACCATCCATTATGGTTGAGCGTCATGTTTTTTTCAAAAGGAAACAGTCATCTGAAGAGTCTATCGAGGATTATCTGGCCACTCTATGTATTCATGCAGCTAAATGTGATTTTGGAATTTATTTAGACACAGCTCTTCATGATCAATTGGTGTTTAACTGTTTCAATAAGGAAATTCAAGAACGGATTCTGACTTGTAAAAATCCCAGTCTAGATGAAGTTATGATTATTGCTAAAAGTATTGAGTGATCTGTCACTTCCTCAAACATTTTGGCTGATTCATCTAGCATTTGTTCAAATTCCAAGGTTTCAACTAATGGTGTTATGTGTGTATCTAATGATAGCACTAGTGAGCTTGAGGTAAATGCTGTAAGCACTCGTCCAAAAGACAAAAGAATGTTTGAAAGATAATCTAATATTTTTTGTTACAGGTGTGGGTCAAAGTATCATCTTGGCAACAATCCAAAATGTCCTGCTCAAGGTAAAAGGTGCAATGACTTCAAAAATTGGTCATTTTTTTACTATGTGCAGAGCACAAAAGAGTAAAGGGAAAGTTAACCTTGTTTACACTGAAGAAGAAATCTGTGATCTATTAAATATTGCTTCTTTGTCCGTTCACATTAATTCTCTGGATGGAAACAGAGTCAAAGGACCTAATTGCAGTGTATTGATTGGTACAAAGTCTCTTGATGTTATGGCGGATTCAGGTTCGCCGATTACTATCTTGGATGTGAAAACGTTTAACAACGTGTGGTCTGATGTTCAATTGCTGCCTACTGATGTTAATCCCAAAGCATCTGGGGAGTATGACATCATTAGGAGGGGTTATTTTCCAGATGCTATTGATTTTAAGGGAAGAATGATCAACACTAAGATTTATGTAGCATTGAATGGGAGGGACATTTTGGGCTGGCGCGACCAGGCTGCTTTGGGAATTATGCTTAAACCTGGTCATCCTGAACCAGTTGCTCTGGGAGATTTTCCTGTGTTGTCTATTGATGATTTCAAAACACATGATCCTGTATTATCCAACATTTTTGAGAAATATACAACTGTGTTTAGTGATAGGATTGGATTAGTAAAAAATGTTGAACATGTTATAAATAAAGTTGAAAGCTAATGTGTGTCCTGTTGTTCAAAAAGTATGTTCTGTTCCTTTATTGGTTAGAGAGGATCTGAAAAAGCATCTTGAGTTACTGTATGCTCAGGATATCATTTACCCAGTTGAGTCATCTGAGTGGGTTTCAGCTGCGGTCGTAGCGCAAAAAAGTTCTGGGGATATTCGGCTGTGTGCGGATTTGAGGGTTTCGAATCGCAATATTGTGGTTGACGTACACTCATTGCCTAAGATTCATGAGATGCTGGCGAACATAGGTTCAAGTAAATTCTTTTCCACCTTTGATTTTTGTGCAGCATATCATCAGATTCCCCTGTCGGTTAAGTCACAGCCTTTAACCACATTTCTTACACCTTTTGGTGTTTATATGTATAAACGTCTTCCTTTTGGGTTGGCGTCTGCAGCCAGCATGTTTCAGAGGCTGATGGATAAGATTTTTGATAAACGCCCTGGTATTCAAGGTTTTCAGGATGATATTTTGGTGCATTCTGAAA
The DNA here is from genome assembly GCF_964263255.1 of Lissotriton vulgaris. Classification (NCBI taxonomy): domain Eukaryota; kingdom Metazoa; phylum Chordata; class Amphibia; order Caudata; family Salamandridae; genus Lissotriton; species Lissotriton vulgaris. The sequence continues at coordinate 623,513,331 of NC_141694.1, read as the reverse complement.
GCATTGATCAACATTATGTTTTAATTGAGAGAGTTTTAAGTACTTTACAATCAGAAGGTTTTACATTGAACCTGAACAAGTGCAAATTTTTAGCACAAAATGTTGATTACTTGGGACATAATTTGTCTGGTGACGGAATGAAACCTAAAGCTTCATTGTTGGATGCCATTAGTAATGCTCCCGCTCCCTTGGATAAGGATTCTTTGAGAGCGTTTCTTGGTTTGAGCGAATATTATGCTCGTTTTGTTAAAGGGTATGCTTTAGTGGTTCAACCTTTGAGAAATCTCCTTAAAAAGCACACAAAATTTGTATGGACGTCTGAGCAACAAGAAGCTTTTGGTGCAGTTACACAATTAATTTTCAATGCTCTTGCTATTAAACCATTTACGTATGGTGTGCAATGCATTATAACGGTGGATACCAGTTCTCGGGACTTGGTGCAGTGCTTAGTCAAATGGTCAAGGGAGAAGAATGTACAATTGCATTTGCTTCTCGCACGTTGTCTTCAGCTGAACTTAACTATAGTACCATTGAGCGGGAAGCTTTAGCTTGTACTTTGTCTGTAGAGAAGTTTAGCATGTACATTTGGGGTACTAAGTTTCAGCTATTCACGGACCATAAACCTTTGATGTATATGTTGACTGATAGTTCTTCCAACAAAGCTTCTTCTCACCTTATCAGGCTGCTTGCGAGACTTTAGGAGTTTAATTTTGACATTAAGTATCTTCCTGGCGGTAAAAATGTCAGGGCGGATTGCCTATCACGTATTCCCCTTCCGAATCTGCAGTCTGTTAATCCTGATGAGGATGTTGAATGCGTGTTCTTTGTTGAAGATGTTGTTGGGAAATTTGGTATCACTCGTGATGAATGGTTTAGTCAGTCACGGAAAGATGGTTGTTTAGGTAATGTTAAGAGGTTTTTGATTCAGGGATGGCCTTTGGATAGGAGTCTTTCTCTTGAGGAAAGGAATTTTGCTCAGGTTGCTTCAGAATTGTCTTGTTCCAATGACATCTTAATGCGACAGGATAAATTTGTTCCTCCACGTGGCATTAGAGAATCTATTATTTCTCTTGCCCATGAGGGTCATCCTGGGACGACTGCAACTGTCAATAAAATTAAACAAATATATTGGTGGCCTGGTATTGACAGTCAGTTTAAGGCTCATGTTGATCACTGTCCCCAATGTCTTTGTTTGGACAAGCATTTGAAGTTGTCTAATTCTCCACTTTGTCCTGTGGAGTCGCCTACTAGGGCTTGGAAAAATATAGGTCTTGATTTCTCTGGTCCTTTTTCTGTTTTTAATTTTGAAAATAAATTTTTGATTGTCGCAATTGACTATTTCTCAAAATGGATTTATTTCTCTTTTGTTAAATCTGCTGATTCTAATTCTGTTGTGCTATTTTTGCAACGCTTATTCTACACTGAAGGTACACCTGATGAGGTAATCACCGATAATGGTTCACACTTTGTGGCTCGTGATGTTGAGCTGTTCTTGAAAGATTTGGATATTAAACATTCTTTGGTGCCTCTTTATAGTCCAGCTTCTAATGGACTAGTGGAGCGTGCGAATCGTGTGTTGAAAGAAGCTGTTCAAACTGCTGTGGATGGGGGTTTCAATATTTCTTCTTTTCTATTACATAAGATTTGGAATTACAATTGTACTCCCCATAGTACTATAAGTGTATCACCTTTTGTGTTACTGAGAGATCGTACTCCAACTTCTAAGCTTACCCCCACTTGGTTGGTTGAAAAATCTTCTCACAATGTAGTTGATATTGACAAAGTTAGAGATTTTGTTGTTAAGAAACAAGTGTGCTACAAACTGAACTATGATAAACACATGCATGTCACAGAGAAACCTGTATTTCCTGGTGATTGGGTTATAATTAGGAAACCTGTTAAAGTTACCAAAGGGTTGTCTAAATTTTCATCACCTGTTCAAGTTGTCAGGGTAGCACGTATGGCAGTTCTTTTACAAGCTGGAGGTTGGTGGAACAGAAATGCGCTAGTTAAGATTACTGATAAGCAAGCCACCATTATTCGCAGGAATAAACATGATGACAATGTTCTTGATGATTCTGATTCGGATTGGTATGGTGTTGCTGAAAACAATTTAATCCCTGCTGGTCAGCGTTCGAGTTATCAAACACAAAACTCTCTTACTTCTGTTTCTCCGGTTGGGTCTGGGGATTCTTTTAGCGTTCTCCCTCATTCTGCATTGCGTTCTGTGGCTCCTTTAAGAGGGGAGATAGATGGTAGTGGTAGAGTAAACAGTGCGTCAAGGGCTAGAAATCTACCTTTTCGTTTTCGTGATTATGTCATGAATTACTGTACTAATGTTGTATTTTTCCATATTTACTAAGTATATATTGTTAGTTAATGAATTTGTAGATTTTCTATCTCAATGATCTTATGTTTATGTATTTATTTATAAGTTTGTTTTATCTCTTGTTATTTCCGTATAAGGGGAGGATGTGTGGTATGTATATACTTACTTGTATATTTATCTGATATAGCTTTAAGGAATTTGTCATGTTAAAACATTCTTAGAGTTCTTATGGTGTTCTAAGTCAGGGATTCCTTATGTCATTCTCAAAGCTGGAAGACTTGAAGGATGTTGTGGGCTATCTTACTCCTGGAATAAATACTATTCTTTATCTTCTATCTTACTAGATATCATTTTTATTATTAACGGGCTTACTACACAAATGCAGAGTATACAAAGATTTTTTTTCTGTTTTCTGCTGCCACAGAGGATTCCATGATATCAGTGCTTACTCAAAAAATACCCAAAGGGTCACAAACCTGTCGCCTATTTTAGTGGGCTATTAGATCCAGTAGTGAAAGGTCACTTTTCTTATAAGCGAGCGCTTGTAGCACCAGCTTTTGCAGTAGAAAAGAGTAGTAATTTTACAGAAGGATGCCCTGTAACACTGTATGTTGAGCAGTCTCCATTTGATGTGCTGCAGAAAATAAAAGTACACTGACCACTCAAAGAGCGACAGGTTATGAAGCAATACTGTCAAACCCTCATATCTGCATTGAGCGAGTACGGTTTTAGTGCACCCACTGGAGCCCACTGATCATGACTGTAGTGTAACATTGGAGGAGGACGGTCACCTGGCACATGTGGACCCCCTGTCTGATGGCCAACAATTGTTTATTGATGGTTCCTCATGGATAGACTAGGAGATAATAAAAATACATACAGGTGCAGCTGTTGTTGAAGCTATTGGTATACCTACTGAATATACCTTATACACATTGCATCTTTCACCCTTGCCATCTGAAGACTAACCCCAAGTGGCTGAATTAAAAGCATTGATAATGGACCTACAGGCTTGTTAGGGTCAGCCAGTAACAATATACACTGAGTCAGCATATTACTGGATATCATTTTTATTATTAACAGGCTTACTTACTACATATTTTGGCGACGTTTTGTTGAATTTTTTTTATTTGGCTCATTTATATTTCCCAGGAGTAAAGATCTTCAATTATAATGATATAGTCCCACCGACCAACGAGCTGTTATACTTAATTTCTGGACTCTTTTTAACTTCAATTCCGACAACGCTATTGTGAATATGTCATTTTTGGGTCATTTCCATTCTCACAAGGCAGTACGTCCGACTCACCATTAGCGCCTGCTGATTTTCAATTGTGCATTCGTTCTGTGCAGGCGTCTTCTTCTTCCTGTGCTTCCCGTGCTGCCGCCTGCCCTGTGGATTCGGAACTTGGACGCTGACTACCAGCGTCACTTCTCATCATGCCGGTAGTAAGTGTGTGATGTCATCACGTTTTGGTGGCCATTTTGTCAAGTTGGGAAGGTTTTCATATGTGGTAATATGAGTCGAGTGGACTCGTATTCATTTTAAATGCTGCTAATAATAAGGTGCAGTTATTAACTTTACAGCGGTTCGTCTGAAGCAGCGAACACATTACTCATGATCTGGTAAATATTTGTGTTATTTTGGTGATGTTTTTGAGACCTTGTTGAACTATTTTCTTTTCTCCAACATTGACATTGTATTTAAACAAGGAAATGGATAATTCAAATAATAGCATTTTGGCACCTCCTTGTTTTTTAAAGTACCTGGCAAACCTCAAACACCTTGGCATAAGTGGTTGAGAGTTTTTACTAACTATCTGGAAGCAATTGGTGCTTTGGAGTATTCTGCGTCTAGAAAGAGGGCGATTTTGTTTAATCATTTGGGTGAATACTGGGCAATGACTTTTTGACAGTCTTCCTGTTATTCAAAACACTACTTCAGATGAGTCTTGGAATGTATACATAGAAGCACTAGCTCGTTTGGGAAAACCGTATAAAGATGAACCATCCATTATGGTTGAGCGTCATGTTTTTTTCAAAAGGAAACAGTCATCTGAAGAGTCTATCGAGGATTATCTGGCCACTCTATGTATTCATGCAGCTAAATGTGATTTTGGAATTTATTTAGACACAGCTCTTCATGATCAATTGGTGTTTAACTGTTTCAATAAGGAAATTCAAGAACGGATTCTGACTTGTAAAAATCCCAGTCTAGATGAAGTTATGATTATTGCTAAAAGTATTGAGTGATCTGTCACTTCCTCAAACATTTTGGCTGATTCATCTAGCATTTGTTCAAATTCCAAGGTTTCAACTAATGGTGTTATGTGTGTATCTAATGATAGCACTAGTGAGCTTGAGGTAAATGCTGTAAGCACTCGTCCAAAAGACAAAAGAATGTTTGAAAGATAATCTAATATTTTTTGTTACAGGTGTGGGTCAAAGTATCATCTTGGCAACAATCCAAAATGTCCTGCTCAAGGTAAAAGGTGCAATGACTTCAAAAATTGGTCATTTTTTTACTATGTGCAGAGCACAAAAGAGTAAAGGGAAAGTTAACCTTGTTTACACTGAAGAAGAAATCTGTGATCTATTAAATATTGCTTCTTTGTCCGTTCACATTAATTCTCTGGATGGAAACAGAGTCAAAGGACCTAATTGCAGTGTATTGATTGGTACAAAGTCTCTTGATGTTATGGCGGATTCAGGTTCGCCGATTACTATCTTGGATGTGAAAACGTTTAACAACGTGTGGTCTGATGTTCAATTGCTGCCTACTGATGTTAATCCCAAAGCATCTGGGGAGTATGACATCATTAGGAGGGGTTATTTTCCAGATGCTATTGATTTTAAGGGAAGAATGATCAACACTAAGATTTATGTAGCATTGAATGGGAGGGACATTTTGGGCTGGCGCGACCAGGCTGCTTTGGGAATTATGCTTAAACCTGGTCATCCTGAACCAGTTGCTCTGGGAGATTTTCCTGTGTTGTCTATTGATGATTTCAAAACACATGATCCTGTATTATCCAACATTTTTGAGAAATATACAACTGTGTTTAGTGATAGGATTGGATTAGTAAAAAATGTTGAACATGTTATAAATAAAGTTGAAAGCTAATGTGTGTCCTGTTGTTCAAAAAGTATGTTCTGTTCCTTTATTGGTTAGAGAGGATCTGAAAAAGCATCTTGAGTTACTGTATGCTCAGGATATCATTTACCCAGTTGAGTCATCTGAGTGGGTTTCAGCTGCGGTCGTAGCGCAAAAAAGTTCTGGGGATATTCGGCTGTGTGCGGATTTGAGGGTTTCGAATCGCAATATTGTGGTTGACGTACACTCATTGCCTAAGATTCATGAGATGCTGGCGAACATAGGTTCAAGTAAATTCTTTTCCACCTTTGATTTTTGTGCAGCATATCATCAGATTCCCCTGTCGGTTAAGTCACAGCCTTTAACCACATTTCTTACACCTTTTGGTGTTTATATGTATAAACGTCTTCCTTTTGGGTTGGCGTCTGCAGCCAGCATGTTTCAGAGGCTGATGGATAAGATTTTTGATAAACGCCCTGGTATTCAAGGTTTTCAGGATGATATTTTGGTGCATTCTGAAAGCATTGATCAACATTATGTTTTAATTGAGAGAGTTTTAAGTACTTTACAATCAGAAGGTTTTACATTGAACCTGAACAAGTGCAAATTTTTAGCACAAAATGTTGATTACTTGGGACATAATTTGTCTGGTGACGGAATGAAACCTAAAGCTTCATTGTTGGATGCCATTAGTAATGCTCCCGCTCCCTTGGATAAGGATTCTTTGAGAGCGTTTCTTGGTTTGAGCGAATATTATGCTCGTTTTGTTAAAGGGTATGCTTTAGTGGTTCAACCTTTGAGAAATCTCCTTAAAAAGCACACAAAATTTGTATGGACGTCTGAGCAACAAGAAGCTTTTGGTGCAGTTACACAATTAATTTTCAATGCTCTTGCTATTAAACCATTTACGTATGGTGTGCAATGCATTATAACGGTGGATACCAGTTCTCGGGACTTGGTGCAGTGCTTAGTCAAATGGTCAAGGGAGAAGAATGTACAATTGCATTTGCTTCTCGCACGTTGTCTTCAGCTGAACTTAACTATAGTACCATTGAGCGGGAAGCTTTAGCTTGTACTTTGTCTGTAGAGAAGTTTAGCATGTACATTTGGGGTACTAAGTTTCAGCTATTCACGGACCATAAACCTTTGATGTATATGTTGACTGATAGTTCTTCCAACAAAGCTTCTTCTCACCTTATCAGGCTGCTTGCGAGACTTTAGGAGTTTAATTTTGACATTAAGTATCTTCCTGGCGGTAAAAATGTCAGGGCGGATTGCCTATCACGTATTCCCCTTCCGAATCTGCAGTCTGTTAATCCTGATGAGGATGTTGAATGCGTGTTCTTTGTTGAAGATGTTGTTGGGAAATTTGGTATCACTCGTGATGAATGGTTTAGTCAGTCACGGAAAGATGGTTGTTTAGGTAATGTTAAGAGGTTTTTGATTCAGGGATGGCCTTTGGATAGGAGTCTTTCTCTTGAGGAAAGGAATTTTGCTCAGGTTGCTTCAGAATTGTCTTGTTCCAATGACATCTTAATGCGACAGGATAAATTTGTTCCTCCACGTGGCATTAGAGAATCTATTATTTCTCTTGCCCATGAGGGTCATCCTGGGACGACTGCAACTGTCAATAAAATTAAACAAATATATTGGTGGCCTGGTATTGACAGTCAGTTTAAGGCTCATGTTGATCACTGTCCCCAATGTCTTTGTTTGGACAAGCATTTGAAGTTGTCTAATTCTCCACTTTGTCCTGTGGAGTCGCCTACTAGGGCTTGGAAAAATATAGGTCTTGATTTCTCTGGTCCTTTTTCTGTTTTTAATTTTGAAAATAAATTTTTGATTGTCGCAATTGACTATTTCTCAAAATGGATTTATTTCTCTTTTGTTAAATCTGCTGATTCTAATTCTGTTGTGCTATTTTTGCAACGCTTATTCTACACTGAAGGTACACCTGATGAGGTAATCACCGATAATGGTTCACACTTTGTGGCTCGTGATGTTGAGCTGTTCTTGAAAGATTTGGATATTAAACATTCTTTGGTGCCTCTTTATAGTCCAGCTTCTAATGGACTAGTGGAGCGTGCGAATCGTGTGTTGAAAGAAGCTGTTCAAACTGCTGTGGATGGGGGTTTCAATATTTCTTCTTTTCTATTACATAAGATTTGGAATTACAATTGTACTCCCCATAGTACTATAAGTGTATCACCTTTTGTGTTACTGAGAGATCGTACTCCAACTTCTAAGCTTACCCCCACTTGGTTGGTTGAAAAATCTTCTCACAATGTAGTTGATATTGACAAAGTTAGAGATTTTGTTGTTAAGAAACAAGTGTGCTACAAACTGAACTATGATAAACACATGCATGTCACAGAGAAACCTGTATTTCCTGGTGATTGGGTTATAATTAGGAAACCTGTTAAAGTTACCAAAGGGTTGTCTAAATTTTCATCACCTGTTCAAGTTGTCAGGGTAGCACGTATGGCAGTTCTTTTACAAGCTGGAGGTTGGTGGAACAGAAATGCGCTAGTTAAGATTACTGATAAGCAAGCCACCATTATTCGCAGGAATAAACATGATGACAATGTTCTTGATGATTCTGATTCGGATTGGTATGGTGTTGCTGAAAACAATTTAATCCCTGCTGGTCAGCGTTCGAGTTATCAAACACAAAACTCTCTTACTTCTGTTTCTCCGGTTGGGTCTGGGGATTCTTTTAGCGTTCTCCCTCATTCTGCATTGCGTTCTGTGGCTCCTTTAAGAGGGGAGATAGATGGTAGTGGTAGAGTAAACAGTGCGTCAAGGGCTAGAAATCTACCTTTTCGTTTTCGTGATTATGTCATGAATTACTGTACTAATGTTGTATTTTTCCATATTTACTAAGTATATATTGTTAGTTAATGAATTTGTAGATTTTCTATCTCAATGATCTTATGTTTATGTATTTATTTATAAGTTTGTTTTATCTCTTGTTATTTCCGTATAAGGGGAGGATGTGTGGTATGTATATACTTACTTGTATATTTATCTGATATAGCTTTAAGGAATTTGTCATGTTAAAACATTCTTAGAGTTCTTATGGTGTTCTAAGTCAGGGATTCCTTATGTCATTCTCAAAGCTGGAAGACTTGAAGGATGTTGTGGGCTATCTTACTCCTGGAATAAATACTATTCTTTATCTTCTATCTTACTAGATATCATTTTTATTATTAACGGGCTTACTACACAAATGCAGAGTATACAAAGATTTTTTTTCTGTTTTCTGCTGCCACAGAGGATTCCATGATATCAGTGCTTACTCAAAAAATACCCAAAGGGTCACAAACCTGTCGCCTATTTTAGTGGGCTATTAGATCCAGTAGTGAAAGGTCACTTTTCTTATAAGCGAGCGCTTGTAGCACCAGCTTTTGCAGTAGAAAAGAGTAGTAATTTTACAGAAGGATGCCCTGTAACACTGTATGTTGAGCAGTCTCCATTTAATGTGCTGCAGAAAATAAAAGTACACTGACTACCCAAAGAGCGACAGGTTATGAAGTAATACTGTCAAACCCTCCTATCTGCATTGAGCGAGTACGGTTTTAGTGCACCCATTGGAGCCCACTGGTCATGACTGTAGTGTAACATTGGAGGAGGACGGTCACCTGGCACATGTGGACCCCCTGTCTGATGGCCAACAATTGTTTATTGATGGTTCCTCATGGATAGACTAGGAAATAAGAAAAATACATACAGGTGCAGCTGTTGTTGAAGCTATTGGTATACCTACTGATTGTACCTTATACACATTGCATCTTTCACCCTTGCCATCTGAAGACTAATCCCAAGTGGCTAAATTAAAAGCATTGATAATAGCCCTACAGGCTTGTCAGGGTCAGCCAGTAACAATATACACTGATTCAGCATATGTAGCTTCCATATTCCCTCAGTTCACTCCGGGCTGAAGAGAGGGGAACAGCGAGCATTTCTTAAATCTGATGAGATACCATTAGCACACAAACATCTTTTAGCTGACGTTATTGCTGCGTTTTAAATACCATGTCAAGTACCAGGCACATACAAAAGGAACAGATTTGGTGTCTAAGGGAACAGCAATGGAAACTAGTTTAAATGCAATGAAAACATTCAGTATGCACACTTCAGATGCAGATGATGGAGTTGAGATAAAACACTATGAAAATATTTCTACAGAGGCAATATTAGACTTTCAAAATGCTGCACCCCAACGTGAAAAAGATCTCTGTAAATCAGAGGGGGGGGGGGAGTGACTGGATTTCCAGATCTCCTTTATAGATCAGCAACTTCAGGTAAAGTTACAATGCCTCAATTACTACTTATAACAACCCATTGAAAACCTCATTTACCAACACACAATGCTGAAAGAGTAATGATGGAAAAATTAAATAAAAGCTGGTTTATCCCTAATCTAGGACTCTTAGTTGATGTATTCCTAGCTTCATGTCTTGTGTGTGATCAGTACTCTAATAAGAGTTCACCAAAATGCCTTCATACTCCATTCCAAGACCAATAAGTCCTTTCATAGAGTTACACATATACTTTGAAGATATGATACGAAAGTGTAATGGACATAGACATTTGTTAGTATTGGTGTGTCCATTTTCACGATGGATTGAAGCAGGACCCTGCTCCAGGTGTGATGCTTACCAGCTAGCCAAATTCCTGGTTAGAGAGGTCATACCGATTACCGAGGTGGCGGTTCTGGTAGCAATAAGCAGCGATAATGGCAAACACTTTGCTAACACAGTATTTTAGAAAATCACTAAACTATTAGGAGTGGAACACCAGTTTTTCTCAGTTTACCACCCAGAGAGTAATGGAATTGTTGAGAGGATGAATGGCTTATTGAGCAGCAAAGTATCAAACATTTGTGAGACACTGAAAAAGAATTGGCTTTACTGCCTTCCCCTTGCTCTGTATGCATTGAAAAATGATGCCCCTTCAAAGGATCATCATTTTACCCCTCACCAGGTCGTAACAGGTATGCATTCTAATGTTTCCTTTAAACCCTTTGCCCGCTGAGCAAATTTTCACGCTGTGCATGCAAAATGAAGAGTGGGCGGGGTTCGGCCGGCCCCCGTCCGTCCTCTGAACATGCCCACCATGACGTATGATGGCCGGGGATCATCACAGCACACAAGGGGTTAAACAAAATCAAATGATTCATTCTGATACTGAGTCTGCATCAGAAAGTGTTCGGCAAGAAATGAATGCATACATGTCAGCCTTAACAAAAGCTGTACAGGTTTATTCTAAACAGGTTCCGCTGCAACAGGCCAACAGTGCTGCACCATTCCTGCCCTTGTTTACAGCCATCAGCATTGGTTCTTGGGTGTTTGTGTGCAACGTCATGAGAACATGGGAAGAACCCTACGTTTCTAGGCCTCTACCAAATAACGCAGAGCATGCCAATAGCAGTAAAAGTGGAGGGGAAGTGGAACTGGGTGCATGTAACAGACCTTATTCTATTTTTGGCCTCACTCCTGCAGAGAGGAGGAGGCAATGGTTCAAGAATAAATGATACAATAAAGAGACAGTTAAACTATATTTTTCATAGTATATTAATGAGTTCAGTGCTTATGATTATTACTCTGTGCCCCGAGGCTGAGCCGCTGGAGTCCCTGGCTTGTTGCAAAATGGCATAGGGGACGAGACGGGAGCCCGACGGACTGCTGCGGATGCTGACGGGGATCACGGGAGGACTTCCCCCACACCGGAGTGGCTCCTTGACCCGGCGGAGACATATGAACGTGCCAGCCTGTGCGACCGACTCTACAAAATTGGTGAGTGCGGATGGTCCCTCGTTGCCGCCATTTCCCACGACCCGCATTGCTAGCAGAGCAGCTGGAGCGCTGTAATGAGTGAGGAGTGGTACAAAAGGGGGTGGTGATGGACGGAGCATCTGAATCAATCAAACACTCACACCCAGTCAAAGGATCTGGGTTTAATCCATTACCGTTCTTTAGCCCACTCTGCCACCCCAATTCAGACATCGCTATACGCAAATCAGTCTGACCCTGTGCCTCTTGGGAACAGTCCAGCCCGAACTGCCAAGCCATGTCTTCCCTGGACCGGAAACAAGCTTCTGAGGACCGGTTTCTGGCATTCCAGCCGTCTTCAGCCCGGCTTGCTTGAATCCAGTGGCAAAGTGAGCAAGGGACTCACGTCTGAGCATACCCTGCCACACTTATGTCGGCCAAAAGCGGTACAAAAGCGGGTGATGATGGACGGAGCATCTGAATCAATCAAACACTCACACCCAGTCAAAGGATCTGGGTTTAATCCATCACTGTTCTTTAGCCTTTTCTGCCACCCCAGTTCAGACATGGCTATATGCAAATCAGTCTGACCCTGTGCCTCATGGGAACAGTCCAGCCCGAACTGCCAAGCCATGTCTTCCCTGGACCGGAAACAAGCTTCCGAGTACCGGTTTCTGGCATTCCAGCCGTCTTCAGCTCGGCTTGCTTGAATCCAGTGGCAAAGTGAGCAAGGGACTCACGTCTGAGCATACCCTGCCACACTTATGGCCGCCAAAAGCGGTACAAAAGGGGGTGGTGATGGACGGCGCGTCTGAATCAATCAAACACTCACACCCAGTCAAAGGATCTGGGTTTAATCCATCACTGCTCTTTAGCCCACTCTGCCACCGCAGTTCAGACATGGCTATATCCAAATCAGTCTGACCCTGTGCCTCATAGGAACAGTCCAGCCCGAACTGCCAAGCCATGTCTTCCCTGGACCGGAAACAAGCTTCCGAGGACCGGTTTCTGGCATTCCAGCCGTCTTCAGCCCGGCTTGCTTGAATCCAGTGGCAAAGTGAGCAAGGGACTCACGTCTGAGCATACCCTGCCACACTTATGGCGGCCAAAAGCGGTACAAAAGGGGGTGGTGATGGACGGCGCGTCTGAATCAATCAAACACTCACACCCAGTCAAAGGATCTGGGTTTAATCCATCACCGTTCTTTAGCCCACTCGGCCACCCCAGTTCAGACATGGCTATATGCAAATCAGTCTGACCCTGTGCCTCATGGGAACAGTCCAGCCCGAACTGCCAAGCCATGTCTTCCCTGGACCGGAAACAAGCTTCCGAGGACCGGTTTCTGGCATTCCAGCCGTCTTCAACACGGCTTGCTTGAATCCAGTGGCAAAGTGAGCAAGGGACTCACGTCTGAGCATACCCTGCAAATGAGTGAGGAGTGGCAGCAGGGTGCACCTAGAGGTGTATGAGTGGAGCGGATTGGGCCCCCCACCTGATAACCTGAGTGGTTCTGTACTGTTGAAGGGATGCGGGGAAACGAACCGCGAGAGCTGTGCCTGACCCTAAGATGGTGGCGAGGCGGGGACAGGCACCTGTGGCATCTTTGAACTCGGGGCCTTGAGTGCGAGACATATCGAGAGGGCACTACAGTCTGCTGTTTGGAGGGGAATCCTCTAGAAGCCTCCAGCAGGACTGGCCCCCTCTGCCTGACCTTAAAGTGGGCATCTACAATCCAGAGATCGAGTGGAAGGAAGCACACATTGCCAGAGGAGCCCCTGACCCTCAGACAGACATTGTGCAATGGCATCACTGGAGCGGTAAGTGCAACAGATGTGTACTGGCTCCCAGACGGACCTGGGTGCTGCCCGCAACGGCGCTACGAGGAAGAGCCCCTGAACCAAAGCACAGACTGAATGCTGCCCAGAGGGATTGAAGCAGCCTGCACCTAGAGAGCCTACTGGGTGATGCGGGGATGCAGTGACGGCTCTGCTAGAGGCCTACAGTTTGCCTGCCATTTTGTCTCATCCGCTACCCTGGTCTGGCATGCGCTCTGAAGGCCTCTAGGTTTGGGTCATGTGAGTGCCACCCACAGGGCCCAAGAGAGCAAATGGACTAGTAGCCCGTCTGTCCTGTTGCAGGAGTCGGCGCCCAACGCAGTTGAAGACCTCCCAGTGAGCACCACATTGGACATCTGGGTCACCGGTAAGTGGGAGCCAGCCTGCCATTAACGATCCTGCCTGGGGCGGGACCCGGCTTAGTAACGGCTGCTACGCTGGCCTGACATTTTCTTCAGGGGAATACCCAGCTGACCAACGAGATTTCCTCCCCAAGCGCCCCCCGCTGCTGGAAGGGGACAAAGTCTGAGGGCCCGCTATCTGTGTAGGAGAGCTGAGCTGATGCTGGAATGGGGGCCATGAGTCTCTAGTGTGCCTTGCGAAAGATCGCGTGACCCGCAACGCTCCTCAGTGTACGATTACACCAGGCCCCTCATTGGACTGCCAGCACGAGCTGATCTAGGCCTCTCCATGGATGCATGTGTGTGTGTGCGCCTGTGCGTGTATGAAAGACTATGTTCACATTTGTGTACGCTTGTGCATGTCTGTGCGTATGATGGTGTTGACATGTATTTGGGTGTTTTTGTATTAAAGCATGTGATTCTATGTGTGCTTGTGTTCGTGCGCGCAGATGTTTCTGTATGTGTGCTTATGTCTGTGCGTGTGATGTGTGTGCATGTATTTGAGTGTTTTTGTATTAGAGCATGTAATTGTATGTCTGCTTGTGCATGTGGAAGTTTCTGTATGTTCGCCCTCTGTTCGCGTATGAGAATGTGTGCGCACATTTGTTCTGTGCTTGTGCATGTCTGTACGTGTGATGGTGTGTGTATGTGAAAATAATTGATGTGTGTGTCCTTGGATATTTTTGTTCTGGAGCATGTGATTGTATGTGTTCTTCTATGTTTTCTATGATAGTTTCTGTATGTGCGTTTGTGCGTGTCTGCCTGTATATGAGAGTGAGCGCATTTGTGTGTGCTTGTGCATGTGATGGTGTTTGCTTGTGCATGTATTTGGGTGTTTTTGTATTAGAGCATGGGATTTCATGTGTTCTTGTGTTCTTGGATGTTTCTTACTATGTGCTTGTCTGTGTGCGTCAGTGTGCATATGACAGTGTGTGCTCACAGGCTCACATTTGTGTGTACATGTGCATGTCTGTGCGTGTGATGGTGTGTGCACTCTGGATTTGTTACTTTCTGGCGGCCGCTGTCCTGGATTTTGACTTTAACTGCCTGATGCCTAACCTTAGGATGGCCACCAGTATACCAGTGTACAGTACAGTCCCCTGCCTGACCCCAAGAGGGCTTCCATAGTGGCCCCCTACATTTTGTTTTACTTCCCTGGGACAACAATTGGACATTGTCCAGGCCTTGAACCTATCCCCTAACCTGCCTACACATCAGGATTTGGAACTTGCGGAACTTACCCCAGACTATGGAGACCTAGCGATTTGGCCGATGCCCGGTGGAGCTACCATATAGCTAAAGAGAAGATGGGTTGTGGCTTCCCCCACCCTGCTGTCATCTACCCAGCCGGACCTTGGGAAGATTTTCCCCTCCTCTCTAAGTCCTGTCTCCCTCCTAACTCTTTACCCTATCCACTTACCCTTCCTGCTCCATTAACCTTGTCCTATATATTCTTTAAATGCTTTTCTTGATACTTATGTAACTTTTAACTGATGTAATTTGCAACATTATTGTCCCTCATGTAAAGCGCTCTGATTCCATCGGGTCTAGCCAGCGCTATATATTAACTCATTAATTAAATTTGTTCCCATTTAGTACTCTTTCTCCCTTTGTCTACCTCCCTAGCTCCTATCCACACTTCCCTGAATCTCTCACCTTGCCTACTAGTCTGCCTAGCCCCCTGTCCTTTGTGCCCTTTGACTAAGCAATCCTTCTCCCCTTGTTGGGGAAAGATCCAATATTTATACTCTGTAGTCTCAGGGTACCCGCTGAGTGAGTCCACTGCGCCAAGGGAGCCACTCACAGCTAAGGTATGGTATGGCACCCCTTGCCAAAGCACTCCCTCTCCCCTTTTTGGGGAAGGATCCAGTATGTAGGCCTTGGAGTCTCAGAGACCTCTCTTAGAGAGTCCACTGCGTAAAGGGAGCCTCCCGTAACAGAGATAGGGAGGTGACACCACCTCCCCATGGATCACAGTTTACTGGACTTTGGACGTTGCTTTGACTCGTCTACCGGATTGTGTCCCCGTCGCCATTCCCCTCCTCTTTCCATGCGATGTCCTTCACCTTCCCCTCCTCTTTCCCGCCTTCATTACCTGTCTACTTCGCCAGCTCCTTCCCCCCTCCCCTGAATCTTTCCTCTTGCCTGCTTTTCCCCTTACCTATTTGTGCTTATTCTTTATCCTGACCTTACTAGTAACTATGTTGCCATGCTCTGATAACTGTGTAACCTTTGTAGCGATGTAACCTGTAACTATGATCTGATGCTCATGTAAAGCGCTCTGATACCTCCGGGTCTAGCCAGCGCTATATAAAACCTTTAAAATAAATAAAATAAATAAATAAATTTGCTATTGTATTATGTAGATGTGAGAAATATTACGCTTTCATAGAGCTGTTTTAATGAAACAGATTTACATCCTTTTGCATGACTCTTTACCTGATAATTTGCGGTATAAAAGCATGCATGATATAGGTACCAAAGCACAAAATGATAGTTGTTATGTATGTTCTTTTATTCCCCATGCCATAGAAACACCACCTTTTGTGTATCCTAAAGAAGTGCCTGTTAATATAACAAATTGTTTATTGCACCTTTTTTTGTGTACAATAAAAGCACAGTTACAGCCAACTCATTTGAGTCCTATGACTGCCTGAGTTAATACAACTAGATTTGGTGCAACCCCATACATTCTGCTAATTCTGACAGATAAAACAGAGATAATGAAAGAGATATCTAGAATGAAGGGAGCAGGGCACAAATATAGTTATGTAAATTGTGAGGAAGCAGTATTGGAACGAGGTATTATAGGGAGATCTAATCTACCATTCACCTGTAATAATTATTCTGCCAAACCACTGCCCCCAGATTGCGCAGCCAGGCCAGTATTAGGTATTGAAGCATCAGTATTTGCCAATAATAAATGCTTTACTGGAGGTAGGTTTTCATTTAGGGCCATATCTTTATAGAATGGAACAGAAACAAAAAAATCATTTGAGATTTGATGATATAAAAGCATCATGTCAGCAAGTATGGGATGAAAACATGCAGAGACATACATGGACTGGAACTAAACGTCATCCTAAGCTGGCTGTGAAACTAATGAGATTTTCTCTTTGCTTTCAGAGAAATGGGATTGTTAAAGTGGGACGGGATCCAAATTGAAGCTCAACTATTTACAAGGCCGATATGCAGGGCGGTAGCTCAAGCCTTCTGATTTTTTCTTGGCAGTATAGAGCTCTAGTATACACTCAATTACCCCCCGACTGGAGTGGAATCTGCTCTCTGGTGACTTTGCATACCCCATCTTTGGTAATACCAGCAAAAGAAATAAAAGATTTGCATTTGCATTCCATGAGTAAAGCATCAACTTTGCTGCATCATCACAGAAGAAAAAGGATGGCTTAGTACTTTGGAACTTCAGTGTGGCAGGATGTGCCCAAAGAGTAAAGGTTGTTCAATGACGCCCAAACATGTTTGGGGAGTCTGTTACCTATGTTTCAAGCAAAAGCAATTACTCGCTGGGTTCAAATCACCGGGTGGGAATTGATGAAAGCAATAAATGCTACTGAAGGAAGGCTTTAGTGCAATTAAAGAAGAGCTGCATTCAATAAGACTTATGGTAATGGAAAACAGATATGTTTTAACTTGATGAGAGCAATCGAAGGAGAGGTATGTGGAAAAATTAATTCCGTATGCTGCGCTTTCACATTGGCAAATGATGTAGATGAAGGAAATCTAACTCAGGCCATACTGACTTTGCATAATTTGCATACACACATGAAGAAAGAGAGGTGTGCTCTATATAAGTGGTTCACTGGCTGGTTCCACTGGGTGCAGCCCTGGATGTCGGATTGTCTAAGGTCTTTTTGCCACTAATAATTCTGTTGCTATAGATGTGCCTAGTATTTCGGGTTATCTTAGCATGTTGCAAGAGGGTTACAGCTAAAGTGGAAGGTATGTTTCCTATAATAATAAATAAAGAGATGCAAAATACAGAATTGGAAGAAATGTACAGGGGTAGTGAAAAAGTAGTAGAAGAATCGACTAGAGAGGGGAATGAAAGGAATCAAAACCCTAATTTAGATTTAGGCCCTAAATCTTCTGTTCATTATTCTGTTTTACCTATCACTTGCCCACAAACTGTGAAATGTCATCATGTAAAGAAAGAAAAACAGTATAATGCGGTTTAAATGTGTAGTTAAAAGTACATGTTTAAGTTGCACATTTTATCTGGTAATAGTAAGTAAAATCTTTATTCGGTTTCATTTTTACAAAGAGAACCATAAAAGTGTACAAACATTTTAAAAAATTTAGCAAATACACATTAAAAATTCAGTTTGGTAAGAGATCATCATTGGCTTATCAAATTGTTTTAGAGGTTATTGTTTTCAAGGTTTAGCCTATGCTTAAAAATGCATTTTAAGAAGGTGCTAACAACTTTACACACGTACGCTGAATTTAAGAATTGTAGCCATAACATAGCAGGGCGACATCTTCTAAAATGCGAAGATCGAAGCAGAGGAATTAGCCAAAGTTTGCGATGAGCAGAATAGAAATTACAAAACAAAACAGTGTGCATTGTTGACTGTTCTGATAGTTTGTCGCAAGGGCAAAGAGTTAAACATTCATCCCAGCTGTTTCTTTTAGGGAATGCTACCACCCTGTGGAAAATGTTCAACCTAAATCTCGTTAATAAAAAACGTTCAAACTGAGAGTTTACGTATGTTAGATAGGGTTCCATTTCCAGGGTGGACATAACTGCTACGGAGTGCTGTACTGATTGTTTTCTGATCTCCACAGTAATACGAAGCTCTTCAAAATAGCTCAGTGCTTTTACCTTTAGTTCTTTTTTTGTTATTTCGGCGATAGTTTCAGGATTGTGATAGTACTTCGGCATTCCCAGGTCTGCAAAGAGTTTCTTTACATATATGAGCCAGGGTATTTTTTCGGCCCTGTCTAGAGTCATACAGTCCATGATTATGGCTTTGGTTAGTGTGTTTTTTGTAGAGATCCATATTCTGCGTCAAAGAAGTACTGGTTCAACTTTGGCCAGATCTTCAATATATGGGAGTCCCAGTTCTGCATGACAAGCATAGGTGGAGGCTCTTTTTGGGGCCGCGAGCAAGAATCTCAAAAAAATGTTTTCTGCTACCTGCAGGGCATTTACATTTTTGTGTCCCCATAGGCCCGCCCCGTATAGAGCGATGGAATGGCACTTGGCTCTATATATCTTAAGTAGTTCCACCGGTGGTTTTTTCCCCAGTTTTTGGGCAAATTTCATTAGGGCAGCGATAGAGCGCAGTGGTTGGTGTTTGCGCACTTCTATGGCTGCTCTCCAGGTGAGCCGCTCATCTATCACAATTCCTAAATAGGGGTACTGGGAGGTGGTTTCCAGCTTTTCATTATTTAGGAAGATAGCTTTTCCCTGTTTCCTGGCTTGTCCCGCCACCATCACATAAGTTTTTTTTATATTTATGTGGAGGTCTAGATCGCTCATAAATTTAGCGTAGGTGTTCAGGGATTTTTGGAGCTCTCGTGGGGTGCGTGCTAAAAGCACTGCGTCATCCGCGTACAGGAGTGCGGGCACCAGTCTCTTGTTCACTCAGGGCAGGTCCAGACCCCCCCTCAGCATTTCCGCCTCAAGACCATTTGTGTAGAGGGAGAAGAGGAAGGGGCAAGAACGCACCCCTGCCTGACCCCATGCTCCACAGAAAATGGTTCCGACAATTCGCCCCTTGCTCCGAAACGCACCAGGGAGGAGGCGTTCGAGTAGAGTTCCCTAAGAAAAGTCACCAAGGCCTCGTCTATTCCCATATCGGACAGCAACACCCACAATTTTGCATGGGATACGCAGTCGAAAGCCGCGGAAAGGTCGACATAAACCATGTAGACCTTCCCGCGTTTTGCCGACACGTATTTTCCCAGCAAAAGGGCCAGGTTCAGGGCTTGCTCCGTTGTTCCAAGTCCCTCTCGGAAGCCGTACTGGACGTCCGAGAGTGCCCCTGTATCCTCTGCCCACTCCTGCAGACGCTGGAGTATTACTCTTCCCAACACTTTCCCCAGTGAATCGAGAAGGGAAATAGGCCGATAACAAGTCACCTCCTCTCTATTACCCTTTTTAAAGATGGGTACTAGTATAGATTGTGACCAAGAGTTAAATAAACCTTGATTCATTGTTGCATTGAAGACCCTAGTTATGATGGGCGCCCATGAGGTCTATTTTGAATTTAAAGAAATCGACCGGAACCCCATCAGGGCCTGGCGCTTTTCCACTCGTGCTAGCGTTTACTGCCATAATAACTTCATATAATTGAATTTCCAGTGGGATTGGATATACTTCATCCTGATTTAGGCAGTGTCTTCTATCTATAGGGACTACAGGCTGGATTTGTCCAAAGATCTTAGCAAAGTGATTGACCCAGGTTTGTCCCTCTATGGCCACATCTATGCTAGGATGGTCATCTGTATCGTTCAGGAACGGTGCTTTTACCACCTTCCAAAACAGATCACTGTCTCTATTGAGTGAACTTTCGTGCAGCTGATCCCATAGGGCCTTTTTTAGTTCCTCTTTACGCGCTCTACACGCTAGCCTGTATTGTTTCCTCAGGATCCTAAGGTTTCTTGTTGTCTTTGACAGGGCTCTCTTTAGTTGTTTATGGGCAGCCGTACAACCTGGGCTAAACCAACCCTTTTTCTTTATTCGCTTAGGCCCTTTTTGTTCCTTGGTAAGGCATGCATTTACTTTAGCTAATATTTCTTTAAAATGGGATATTACATTCTCATCACTAGCCTCAAGGTCCAAGCAGTTAGATATGGCAGATTCTGCTTCGGTTACCACTTTATGTGTCAGCTCAATTGGGTCAATCTTTCCCCACCCCAAGGTATAGCCATTAGTTTTTGTAAGCTGTAGGTTATTTTGGGTGAGGGTAGACATTATAGTCTGGACTAATGGCTGAACTTGATCTAAGGATAGATCAAAAACTAAGGCAGAGTGGTCACTCAGGGTGTTAATTTTAGTTTTAAAATTTGCAGTCCTATTTACTAGGGATGCTGTCGTAAGGATGTAGTCGACAGTTGTTTCGTGGCCCCTGCCAAGGTAGGTGGGATTCAGTTTCCCGGTTAAGGGGTCAATTTGATTTAGTACTAGTAGGTCCAGCCTCGACAGTGTTTCATTTAATAGATCACCCACCACTGAATGACTAAAGTGGATTATCTGGCCTTCTGATTCACCTACGTTCCCGCAGAGTTCGCAATTTGACATCGTACACGGATGGTGATTAAAGCCACCTCCCCATATGATGCTTGCGGGTTCCAGTCCTGGTCTTAGTCGCGCGCCCCTAGATAATTTCTTGGAAAGGGCCCCCAACATTTTTAGCCTGTCATTTTCCCCTGCATTATCATATAGGTTAACGAGAATTACAGTCCTCTTTGTCTTAAAAACCAGCTTTAAAATTTGGAAGTTGGGTTCTGAGCTAAGTACGGTTGCTTCCAAGCCTGGTATAGTATTTGATATGTAAATTGCCAGCCCTCCTTTGGCTCTTCCATGCGTTCCTGCGATCCCTGCCGAGGAATAGGTTTTGTATCCTATAAGGTGCATTTCCTTCGTAACTACACAAAGGGTGGTTCCTTTCTGTGGTTACTAAATTGAAGCGCAAAACACTTTTACACGTAAGACACCAAAAACATTTCTAATCACAATGATATGTATCCTGACATGTTCCTCAATTATTTCAAAAAAACATAATTTTCATTAAAATCAGATTTATTAAAATTTAGTCAGAAACCAGCATGGTATATAGTTCACAGTTTTGCATTTAAAAACAGTTACAGTACATTAACATCAAGCACATATACACATAATAAAAAATAACCAAGTTGTCGACGCTTTTCGGTGTTTGAGATTGATGGTACACCTTCCTCAGGACTATAATCAAACTTCTTGAATCTAAAAATGTACGGAACAGTCAATTAGTATACATTCATTGTGAGATCTTATTTACAGAAAGTTTTTTTACACTTCTAACGGTGTCTAGAGTGTGCACAAGATAATTTCTTACTCAATTCGCAGTGTTCAATCAGCCCGCCTGACCGATAGAATTACCCCATTGACGTGAGCAGGGAGGGGTCTATTCTGCGTTAACCAATAAATGGTTTTATTTTTTAGCGCGTGGTACGATTCTCTATCCCCTTCTGCTAGTTCTGGAACTCCTGCCATTACAATTGTGTAAGGTGCAGATTCAGGAGGTAAATCCACTATCCTACGTCTGGGTCTATGTGGGCGCTGTGATAGCTGTTCGGCCAACTCGGTAGTTAATATTGGGTTTGTTGGGGGGTTAGAGTTGGTGTTAGATACGGGGAGGGTTCTTTCTGTAGAGTTCTTCTATCTGGTAATAACCTACAGCCTGCTTTTAAAAAAAGGTCTAAATGCGGTCCTACTTAAGTGTTTTTTTCCTACCATTGTAAGCTTGCAGAGATACTTCCTGACGACTTGAATGTGTAGCAGGAAATATGGGGCAGCAGAGAATGTGCCAATTGTAGTCTGTAAGTGTGGCATGACTTCTAGAAGTCATGAACACAGGAAAAAGCTGCAGGAAAAGTATGTCATCCTTTGGGGCATAACAGAAAAGCAGGACGTTTTTTCTATTGTTAACATTGTATTAAACATGGATGTACGGCAACATTAGTATTATAAGACTAGACTTGCAGCGTGTGTAATTTGAAACTCACTTGTGCTTCTCTCATAGTACGGGTCGTTCTCCCAGCTGAAAAAAAGCAAAAGAATCATAAATGATTACAAGAAGTTCATACATTCATTTCAAAATACAGAAAGTTTTAGCAGGCAATGCAAAAAATTAGCATCAAGACAGATAAAAAAAACAATAAAACTATTCATAATTCATATAATTTCCTAATGAAAAGAGCAATTCTAATAAAAACTGAGCACAGAGCTACAAATAGTGGCAGTTGATAATGACCTCAAATATTCGAAACTAGTTCTTTGTAGGTACAGGGGCGAATATCCTGTAACATTGGTTTAATGAAGCTGGCTCTTGGGTCTTTGTAAAGTGAACAAAAGAGCATAAATGCATTGTGCTCTGTTGGGCTGCGTTAATAAATGGGCAAGGGGAAAGTCTCTCACACCATCCCCCTTGTTTCGGAAAAGCCACAAGAAAGGTCAGTGCATTTAAACAAAATCTCGTCATCAAAAAACGCCAGTGAACCTGAGTAGTAAAAGACAAGTAGAATTGTTGTTGTTTCAAAGCTACATATTCTACTGTATTACTATTCTGTCTAGACAAACTTAAAACAGTATGATATGCATTCTTAATGACCATCTTCATATTAGGTTGGATAGACTCAGGGTTTTCATAATAATTATCAAGGCCTATCTTACAAAATGTTCCCTTCACATAGCGTAGCCATGGAACCGCCATTGCATTGTCAAGGTTCATACAGTCTCTAAAAATGCCTCTTGAAAATAACAGCTCTTCTGAAGTCCAAATTTTCCCCCATAAAAGTAATGGAGACATATGGATTCTGTCACTCACATATTCTAAACCTACCTCGGATTGGCAGAATAATGACGGAGAGCTGCTGGGGATAGTTAAGAGGCATTTTAAAAATGTATTCTCCAATATTTGAGTCTGGGCACTTTTATGATATCCTACACCCCTGCCCCATAGGTGGCTACTGACAGAGATTTGGATTTGTACAGTATTTTCATTTCAGCTATCGGCTTATGGCCAAGTTTACTGGCAAATCGAAAAAGCCCCTCTAAGGTTCTACTAGTTTGGTAGTTTGCGAAGTAGTGCTTCGCGAAGCTACGCAATGTGCACTTTGCACTACACGAGCTATGCATAGCACTACGCAAACTGGCAACTGCGTAGTAGCATGTTCGCACTGTGTAAGATGCCGTTTTCAATGACTGTACAGTAAGGACAAGCATCTGGCACTGTGCAATCATTGAAAGCGGCATCTTGCACAGTGCAAGCTGTCGTTTTCTGCCGCTCGAGTAGATTTTTACTCAAGCTGCAGCTTGCTCAACGCGGGCGGGTAGTTTCTCATCGCGAGCGATCGCGAGCATACAGGACCACTTGCAATAAGAAACCTGACCTCCCTGCCTTGAGAATCTCGCTGGGAGGTTTATTTTCCACGCTCGCGATCAGCAACTTGATGTTGCTGATCGCGAACGAGGAAAAAGTCTCACTGTGAGCAAACAAAAAATTACCGCTACGCTACACGTGTTTGCACTGTGCTACATGCAGTTTGCATAGTGCGAAGTAGCGCAAACTTTGCAAACTAAGTGAGTGTAGTGTAGTGCTTTGCCCAGGCCTAATCTAGATGTAATCAAGTGATCCCAGTTCAACTTTTTATTAAAAAGATACCCCAAGTAAGTAAACTTAGATACTTTGTCAATAGCTGTGTTGTTGACCATGTAATTACGCGTTTTAGCTGTATTTGGGCCCCACACCATGATAAAAAATGTACTAAAATTGACCTTAAGATCCAATCCTGACATGAACTCATTAAAAACATTCAAACATTTTTGCAAACTGTTTGCCCTTAGAGTCATCAGCACTGTATCGTCCGCATAGGACAATAAGGGTACCTGTTTACCATCTATTCTTGGAAAGTCCAATCTTTGTTGTAATAAAAAATATTCCAGACCATTTGTATATATTAAGAATTGGAATGGAGCTAATATACAGCCCTGGCGTAGGCCCTCAGTTGAGGCAATTGGCTTGGTCTTTTCGCCACCTGGGCCATACCGGATGACTACAGAGGTAGCTACTTGCAATCTACACAGCAGGGTAACAAGCGGTTCCTCGAATCCCATAGTGTCCATTAATGCCCACAGCTTTCCTTGAGACACTGTGTTGAAGGCACTAGACAAGTCCATGAAGGCCAGATGGATTGAAACACCTCTGGCCCTCATGTACTTGCCTATAATCATAGATAACTTGAGGCACTGCTCCGTTGTTCTCCTTCCCTTCCTGAAGCCATATTGGGTGTTCACAATAATACCCGAAGTATTGACCCATGACTCCAAACGTGCAAGGATTACCTTCCCAATAGCTTACAAGATGCATCTATTAGGTAAATCGGCCTATAACATTTGGGGTCATTTCTGTTTCGCTTTTTGAAAATTTGCGCCACCACTGCTTCTTTCCATGTAGATGAACTGCGACGCACAAAAACATTAAGTAACAAAGGTGCCCAAATTTGTGTGGTGTTTTTAAATAAATCCAGGGGCACACGGTCTGGCCCTGGTGCTTTTAGGGTAATGCCTTTTCTCAATGCCTCCTCTACTTCACTCATGGAAAGTGATGAACTAAGCTGTTGCGCAGTCTGCATATTAAAAGTTATGTCATCCTCACACTCACTTAATAGGACACCCTTTGAGTTGAATATTTTGGAAAAGAGGGCCTCCCAATCAACCCCCATTATGTTGGTATCCATGGTCCTATTTTTGTCACAAAAAAGCGGGTGATTTAACACCTCCCAGAAACTCCTTGAATCCTTCGGAGCGCTTGCTCTTTTGAGGTCATCCCAAGCCTGCTTTCTTAATTCATCTTTTCTCTGTTCGATTACCTTTTTATAAATTTGCCTAGCTGTTTTTATCATGTCCCTATCTTGAGGAACTACATGTGGAAAGTCATAGTCAAGGAAAAAAGAACCATAAGGAGGCAGGGGTAGTGTACTCTGACCCTTTTGCTCAGGTGTAGGGATTGCAAAAGGAGCTCACTAAATCAAAACCATAAAAATAAAAATCATGAGTTCACAGTCACAGGTTTGCAGCAGCCAGCAAGACCCCAAGGTGCGCGCACCCAGGGGCAGGGTTTACGCATCGCAGCAAGGGCTCCAGAACCTTTGCTGGATCTGTTATTGAGATAGTCCACAAAGCCCACAGGATTTCCACCAAAGGCACAAGAGTCTGAAAACCTCAACACAAGACTGTGAACCCATAAAAGTATCTACTAAAAAAGTGTCTGGACACATTGCACACTGTCAAAAACTGAGCGCAGCATGGATTACCCCCCACATCTAGTTGGGTGCATCGCATACTCTCAGCCAGCTGGTCGCAAGACCTGTCTGTAGACCGGGCCCAGCAGCCGGTTCCCACTACACAAAGTCAAAGACCGTGCAGTGTGGGTTGGCTGCCTGCGGTGGAGTTGACTGCCTGCGGTGGGTTAGGCACAGTGATCTGTTGTATGTGGAATATGATAACAAAAAACGGAAAAAAACAAAGTCTAAAGTGAAGTTATGGTTAGGTATGGTAATTGCACCTGTAGGTTTAGAGAACCACTGAATATCAATGAATACAACTGAACTGAATTGCAGAATGGTCACAAACAAAACCTAAAACTGCTGAAATTCGTCAAACAAATGGTACTAAAGGATGATGTTCCTAAGGATCAAATTTAAGATGGGAAAGTGATGACATCTATTATTTCATTTAACATGTCAAGAGTGTAGTCCGATATGTGCTCAAAAGTAGTGCATGGGTGCAAGTTTTGTTTACTTTAACTAACCATCACCGGAGAACCTTAGTGGTTTATAGGTTTCGTTTTGTAGCCATAGTTGCACTTTAATTGTTGCTTTCTTGAGTGAATATGTATGTTTGTATGGAGGTGTATAAATATTTATTAACAGATATATAATCAGCCATTAAAAAGATAAACTTTCAATCCCTGGATATTTCATGCCTAATTACGAATGTTGGGCCAGAGTTTCATGCCTAATTACGAATGTTGGGCCATAGTTTCATGCCTAATTACGAATTGTGGGCCAGAGTCACAAAAGTAAACTTTCACTTTCGTGTAAGTTTTCAATTGTTTCCTATTTACAAAGGCGTTTTACGAGTCGTATCTTTACTTCTGCGGCGTCTCTGCACATACAAAGATAGCACAATCCCAGGGCTTCCAGGGCGAAAGGTAAAAAGATCCCAATCTTCACATTTTACATCATTGCCCTGCTGGAGGCTTTTGGGGCGGTTTTGTGATGGAAATGCTACTTTATAGAGAGCAGCCTTTCGCGAGAAAAGAACGAAGCCTTCGCCATCCATCCGTATCTGGAGATTTATATTGCTTTTGAGAAGTTAATTGCACCCTTAAAAGCAGCCTTTCTCTGAAACCGCTGGACAAAGAGAAAATACAAATTGTCTATTTCAAAGATTGCCATCCATTTAAAATTGCATTAAACTTCTGCCGGTGCGTTAAAATCTCAAGGACAATACAGCCACATACAGCTAACTTTTAAAGTTTGATGACTTCATTAAATCGAGGCGATTATAGCTACACCTAACCGAAGAGACCATCAATAAGAAATGAGCGCAGTAAATATCTTCTCGGAAGAAAGAACGGGAATGGTTTGGGTACCGGTTGTCTTGATGTTAGATGTAGGCTATCTGTGCTTCAAGGTCATTGCAGTTCATTTGGCCATGGACGGTAAAGGGAACTGGCGCGTGTGATATTAAAAAGTGTAAATGTGATTATTATGTTCTAAATAATCTAAAATAATTTACTGAGATGTTTGACTCCAGTGACTAGGAAAATGTTGCTGTGTTTTTACATCATCCACGGGCAAGTTGGGCGCACACTTTTCTCGCAAAAATATAGAAGATAGATGGAAACAGCTTACAGAAAGAGTAGTTATACAGAAGCTTGAATATTTTAAGGCGGATATGACGTGGAGACCAGATGGTATACAATCCAAGGCAGGGGTGTCCAAGCTTGATGATGAGGACCACATCGATGCTAGATTTTCTCTGCAACTATGTAAATGATAATACCAAATTGATCCGTGGCATATTATTTTACCTTTGGTCATAACATGAATGTATATCTAGACTCAAGTCCTCGTGGGCTTGGCTGTTGCAGAATATTCAGGGGGCCTAGGCATGTGATAGCAGAACCACTAGTCGCCATGCAATGAACAGAGGCCAGGAAGTTTCCAGCAGACTGGAGGAAAGAGAATGTGATCCACTGCATTGCATGGTTGCATCCTGGCAATCACATGAGGTGCTAATAAAGAACTGCACTTTTAAGAAGAGAAAACTACCTTGAGTAAATACCATAGCCCTCTCCAAGGTGATTACACAGAAGGAAAGTCAAGCCAAACAAACCTTTCAGTTTGGCAATAAGAAATCAAGCATTAGTGCGGAGGGATCTAATACCCACATGCATCATTGAGAATTGCATTCGCAAACGGTGCGAATCGCAATTTTCGGCCGTTTGCGAATGCAATTCTCAAATTTGGGATGCATCATGCTTTTCGCAATTTTAGGAATCGCAACCATGTTGCGATTTCTAAAATTGCGATTGCATTTAAGAAATCGCAATTTGAGATATCTTAAATGCAATGCATGATCATTTTTAATTTGCGAATTCACAAATAGGAAGGGGTGAATTAGCATGAAGTTGACCTTCATGCTAATTTGCGAAAACTTTCAAAAATGTATTTTTTGAAAGTTTCCTGTTACACACACACATGTCCTTGGGACATGTGTGTGTGAAACTTGCACTTAAAGTTACATTTCAGGGGTGCAGGGGGGAGTCCTTTGGACCCCCCTCTGCACCCTTGAAAATGCATTCACAAATTGCGATTTGCAAAATGCGAATCACAATTTGTGAATGCCTTCCCATTCATTCCTTTGGGCCTCTTGGCCCATAGGAACCAATGGGAAGGGATTCCTTAATTGCGATTCGCAAATTGTGAATCGCAATTAAGGATTTTTTAGAAATCGCAAATAAAAATGCGATTTTTTGATGCATAGCAATTTGCGATTTCTTAATTGTGATTCCTTAATTTTCGCAATTGAGAAATCGCAAATGCTAACTTTGATGCATGTGGTGTTTAGATTTTAAACTGTGTTGAAAGTGAACTAACCTTTCAATGGTCAGGAAACACCTAGTGGCATGAATGGATATTTCTGGGTTTCTTCTATCTATTTATGCGCTTGATACATGCAGGGGCTGGTATGGGATAATATGGCTAGTATTAGATGCTCACATGATGTGCCTTAGGGTTGGCCCCTTTAAGAATCGTCAATAAATATTTATGATCCATACCACTAATGCAAAACCATTCCTTGACTGATTGCAGATACAAATGTGATAGGAAATTGTCACATAATCCGTCAATCACCATTTGATATGCGGATTTTCATGTCAAATGTTTTTAATTGGTTTAACTAGATTATACAGTGCTATCTATTCAGCAAGAATTCATACTTAGTAGAGAGACTGTAGGCCATTTCAATATGGCTATATCTACGTTTCTTATTGTAACAGTGAAGGCCCAAACACCGCTAGAAAATCCTGTTGGATGCTAGAAACACATTCTACACGAATTCCTACTCATATTACTAGTAATTCTCTGATTAAGATGGGTTTTCCCCTGGCTTCCTAAAAATGTATTCTTAGTTTTTGGGAAGGATTTAAGGAGAGGATATTATGACTGCAATCCTGTTCCTATGCTTTTACTACTACTAGTGGAGAAGCGTGGCTCAATGGTTAGAGCGACAGACCCTGATGCAGAGGTCTGGCCCGGGACCAGGGTTCAATTCCCGCCAAGAGCGGGACCAGGGTTCAATTCCCGCTTCGGCGGCTCTTGGACTCAATCTCCCCAGACCTGATAATTCTCACCCCGGTGCCTAGTCTAATCATGGGTCCCACTCTGTGACTCTGGGCAATAGCTTGCTTAATCTCCATAACGGCCCTAGCAGCGCTTGATGCCTGGCTTCACCTTGGGGGTTCCCAGGAGTGGACATCTCACAGGAAAGCCAGAAAGGGTTCAACAGCGGTATGAATACAGCGCTACGAGACCTATGGGTAGAGAGCGCTATATAAATACAAAACACATTTACTACCTACCAAGGCACACGTCAGGTGTGCCTTTTGTCACCCCTGCTCTGTGCCCAGTATCTTGAACCCTTCTTATTCCCATTAAACAGAGCTAGCGAAATCACACCGAGGGTTGTCCATAAAGAAGTATCTAAAATTGCTGCATATTCCAATGGCATGTCACATTTTTTCATCTGACCCCTTTAAATCTTCAGACAATAGAAAAAGAGTCTAAGAGCCTATTTAGACCCTAGTAGTCATATCCGTCCTTGTGGTGATGATCTCTGTGCATTCAGAGGAGCCTTCACCACAGTGGCTCTAGTGAAGGCACAAAAAGATTGTGGCATGTCTTGCATGTTTCTTACAACAGCATGCCAAACTTTTTTGATTTTCAAGAACAAACTCCCAAAACAAGAGTTTGAAGAAGGACCTTATGAACCAGCAGTTTTCTTCTAGAGTTAGTTGTGACCGCCCTGTCAGTGACTGACAGAATAAGAACATCCGACCATGTGCTTTAAATAGAAACAGCGGTCTGGTTCCCTTACTCAATTGGCCCGTACTCCTTCAGACCACCAGAGTAAGGGGCATATTACCATCAAATATCGATATTTATCGCTAAATAGGCTTAGCGACAATATTTTTATCGTTGAGAATCGCCGGAATTTATCGCTGAGATAACGTGCTATTAGCAATGTTTATCTCCAAAGCGATAAAGTTTCCTGCGATAGCTGCGAAATGCGTGAATATCGCAGAGAATACAGCGATATTCACGAATTAGCGACGAAATGCTCTTAGCCATGTTATCGACCTCCCATTGGATAACACGGCTAAGAACTGGTCTGGGCAGGTGTTAGTTTTTGGAGATATTCGCGCTTAGCGCAAATATTTCCATCACTAAGCCTGCCTTGCTAATAGGCGATAGCAACATTAGTGACTGCTTTCAGTTGCTAACAGGTTAGGTACGCCCACTTTGCATGTCATTAGCGATAAATATCGCTGACATGCAAAGCGGGCCCCAAACCGCTCGCTATCGCCTACAAGCTGTCGCTAACTGCTGTTAGCTCAACTTGCTAATAGGGCGATAGAATTATCGCGCTTAGCAGCCGAAAATGGCCGCTAAAGCGGCGATAATTCACTTATTTTATTTATTTATTTATTTTATAGCATTTGTAAGGCGCAACAGCTACCCACAAAGGGTTTCCCGGCGCCGAAAAGCAGCAAACACACAAGGCACGACTAGAGAGAGAGCAGAAACTGGAAGCAGAGATTATTGATCAAACAACCAGGTTTTCACGCTTTTTCTGAAACTCCTGTAGTTTTCTTCTTTGCGTATCTGAGTAGGCAGAGTGTTCCAAAGGGTTGGTCCCAAAAATGAAAAAGATCTTCCACCCAGTCTAGCCCGTTTATACCTTGGCACCGCAAACTTCGCAGATGTCATTGAGCGAAGATTGCGATTTGGAAGGTAGGGCTTGGCAAGGTCTTGAAGGTATTTGGGGGCAGTCCCAGCTTTAATTTGGAACAGATAGCTCAGGGCTTTAAAGCGGATCCGATTTTCGACCCTAAGCCAGTGTAGATCTCTGAGATGTTTAGTGATTCTGGCATGTCTGGGGATTCTACAAAGCAGTCTGGCCGCAGCATTTTGCACCAGCTGCAGGCGTCTTATGACTGCTTTATTTGCACCCAGATATAGGATGTTGCCGTAGTCAAGCCGAGATGTCACTAAGGCATTGACTACGGTCTTCTGGGTGGTTGATGGTAACATCCAGACGATTTTACGAAGCCATCTGATAATAATAAAACAGATACCAGCCACTTTGTTAGCTTGCTGAACCATAGATAAGCTGTCATCAATGATGACTCCAAGATTCCTGACTTGGGTGGCAGGGGTCGGGAGCTTGCCTAATGAGGTCGGCCAATGTGAATCGCTCCAGAGGTTTTTACTGTTCCCTAAGAGGAGGATCTCTGTTTTCTCCCCATTTAACTTGAGTTGGTTGGCCGACATCCAGCAGAAAATTTCATGGAGGCCTGTTTTAAGTGCAGATGAATCAGACGAATCGGATTTAGATAATGAGAATAAAATCTGAGAGTCGTCTGCATAGGTCATCAAAACAAGACCAAAATTCTCTGCAAGGGTAGCTAATGGGCGAAGGTACAAATTAAACAAAAGGGGACTCAGAATGGATCCCTGTGGTACACCGTGCGGGGAGTGGAAAACATCCGAACAGGCCTCAGCAGAGGTGATCTGAAAGGTCCGGGAGGATAAATAGGATTTGATCCATTCTAGCGCCTTGCCCTCGACACCACTCTCCCCCAGCCTGTAAAGCAGTCTGGAGTGAGAGATGGTGTCGAAGGCTGCGCTTAGGTCCAGTAGGACCAGTGCCACCGTTTGGCCATCATCCCTGAGCTCTTTAATTTTTTCCGTGATACCGAGTAGGGCAGTTTCAGTGGAGTACCCACTCCTGAATCCGGACTGAGAAGGGTGGAGTAGTTCGTTATTTTCCACATATGTGGAAAGAGCTTCATGAATGTGCTTTTCCAGCATTTTGGAAAAGGCAGGAAGTAGCGATATTGGTCGATAGTTGGCCAATACCGTAGGATCGGCGGCTGGCTTTTTCAGCAGAGGGCTGACTATGGCGTGTTTCCACATAGCAGGAACTGAAGCCTGTTCCATGGACGCATTAAGAATGTCCGTAATGGGCATCAAGGTAAAATCCTCCAGTTGGCTGATAATACTGATGGGTATAGGATCACGAGGAGAGCCCGATTTAATGGCTTTGAGAAGTTTCCTCGTTTTATCCGATGTTAAAGGGGGCCAGACTTCAAGATGACAGTTTCTTTTGAAACTTTGGAAGGTATCCTCTTGATTATGAGAGATAGAGCTGTTGTCATTAATATTAGAGACGATTTTTTCGATCTTTTCAGTAAAAAAAGACGCCAAGTCTTGACATTGCTGAGTACTTAGAGGGGGGGCCTCCGCTCTAGTGTTTTCTCCTGCCAGTTCCTTCACCGTATTAAAAAGAGTCTGGGATTTATTGACCGCTGAATTTATCGTCACCCTTGATAATATGCCCCTAAGTTTTCTGAGGTGTGGTCAGTGGGGGCACCGTTATCTCCAAAACATAATTGAGTGGCCAGACCAAGGGTTTGGCGCACAGAGTACTTCTCACATTTGTGATGGAGAACCCTGTCTACCAAACTCTAAAACAGGCCGTAAATTTTTTCAGCTGCATCCGGATATTTTTTCTTCTCGGTTACAACTTTGATAACTTATAATCGATAGCCTATTGGTACTGACAATAGGCTTGGGTTCTCTGCTGCAATCTACCGGCACATGTCAGTGCAAAGGCAGAGCTTATGCCTAAGTTTAACTATGAGCCTTTTCTTTGATAATCTATAACTATACTGCATGAGAGGAATAGACTTTTATAGGCCTGATGAGCCATTATAATATTGTAAAAATGTTGCTGCTATACAAAATTCTCTACATGTTAGAGCTGAAGTGCTTATGATTCCTATAACATTTTTCGATACATGTATTATTAGCTTAATCTGAAGGCACAACAAGAATGTGACATGCCTCGGGATATAGGATGCACCCTTTAAGTCGGAGTAGCAGGGATCTTCCCTACTTTAGGTATTATTGCCAGGCATCATTGAGGATTAGGCTGCTCTGGCGAGTTCGTAACAATGGCCAGACGTGGCCCCTTCATGGTTTATTCCTTTCCAAACTTGCTGGTAAGGACCTTTTTACTGTTAATTAGAAAGTCAAAATCTTAAAATATCTATGCATAATTGGGTGTGTATGAAAACAGCTGTGGGATTTAGAAAAGTATCAAATATACCACCTTATGAAGAAATCTAATGTTTTGTGAGGTTTTCATAGATTTCCGGGGGATGTACTGCCTGAATTATCAATCCAGCAATTTAGCCAACTTTATAATAATGGCGTCTTTCATGATTTGACTCCGCTTCAGACTCTGCATAGCGTTTCAAGCACAGGTTTTTATAAACATTTACAACTTGGGGACTTCTTTTAAAAATGCACACAAATTATATAAGCTTTGCCGAGATTTTTCTTTTTGCGCCTCTCCATCAGCATGGTAGCAAGCATTCGATTAACCAACTATATATCAATTATTTATAGATAAGAGAGAATATCATTTAATGGACTCAGCAGATAGGTGGTCTTCTTAACTTGAGATTCCTGTAACAAAGTCGCAATTGACTGGTAGTATAATGATATAACGTAACATGTTTTTGTCAACACAGGAGATTTTAAAAACATTTTACATTTACACATGAATTCTATTACACTCCAAAGTAATGTCAACAATGAGGAAATCTTTTTCATTTTTGCTGTAACGTGGATAATTCTGATCTTGTTTAAGTATTTTTTGATTGCATCAAAGTGTTAGAAAGGTGGACAGTGTGTCGCTGGTTTATTGGGAATCACCCTGTACCCAATAAGAATCTCGCAGCGCTTGGAATGCTGAGGCCTTTTCTAAATCGTTAGAGGATATTGTGCTCCTGGTTGTTATTGACCATTTACTGTTTCATATTAGCTTGATAAAATTCCACCTCTGCTTACTTTGTGGTTCAATTACTGAGGCAGTGGGGTGAATGGCTGCTCGCTCTCTTTCCAGGAAGCAAGAAATAGTCATCTCGAGGACTTAAAGTGCATTATCATTACCGCGCGCCTTCACAAAATAGTGACACACAGGAGTTCTCAGTCTGCTACAAGATTATCTAACATAATATATTAATTGCGTCACATGAAATGCAATATAAAATAACCCTGGGCAAAGCACTACGCTACGCTGGCGTAGTTTGCGAAGTTTGCGCTACTTCGCACAACACAAATTGCAAGTAGCACAGTGCAAACACACGTAGCTTAGTGCAGGGGTCATTTTTTGCTTGCTCGTGGTGCTCAACGTCAAGTTGGCGACCGCAAGCAAGCAAAATGACATCCCGCCAAGACTTTTTCCTCGTTCGCGATCAGCAATATTAAGTTGTCGCTCGTGAGCATGGAAAATAAACCTCCCAGCGAGATCCTCAACGTGGGGAGGTCAAGTTTCTCATTGCGAGTGGTTGAGTATGCTCGCGACCGCTCGGGATGAGAAACTACCAGTCCGCGTTGAGAAAGCTGCTGCTCGAGTAGAAATCTACTTGAGCAGCAGAAAACGACCGCTTGCACTGTGCAAGATGCAGTTTGCACTGATTGCACAGTGGGGACAAGCATCCAGCACTGTGCAATCAGTGCGAACAGCATTTTGCACAGTGCACTACGCAGTTCGCATAGCTACACATAGCTCGCGTAGAGCGAAGTGCACTTCACATTGCTACGCGTAGCGCTACTTCGCAAACTACGCCCAGGTTTAATTGTGATCATGTTTTCGGTTTGGGTCGCAGGAGTTGTGGAAGTCTGTGATAGAGAGGGCTTTGCCTTGAAATGAACTGTATCTGATTGCCTGTACTTCTTAAACTGAATAATCATTTGATTCCAGCAAGTTTTATTAATTGTAACCTTGGTTCACATTGGTAGGTAGGCCTTAGCAGCAAAGTCGTCATCAGAGAAAATATGTAAGGAGTCCTGTGTGTAACAAATCAACCAAATAATAATAACAGTCAACAAAACATATTGTAATAAGAAGAGTAAAGAAAAAAATGAGAAATTGAAAAAAATCATTTTAGGCAAAAAGAATAAATCTCCCATCAAAAGAAAATGCAAAATGAAAAAATAGTCATATACTAATTAGTGTGTAGTGGCTCCCTCAAGGTGCACACTGTTAGGCAGACGTTGGTTAGGAATTCTACCTTTTCCCTTTAAAAATAATTTCAGAAAAAGAAAAGGTCTTTGGACGAACCTAGCTTCAGTATCTGAGGAGCGTTTCTGGTGGAATTTATATGCCCTCTTTGGATACTGAATATCTGGCTGTGAAAGCTACAAGCTGAAACAAGGAGACTATGAGGCAGGCAGGTCAGAGTTCAAGGACTGACTGAAGTTCGTTTTTAGTTACAGCAAAGATTCCCATATCTGGCAAAATCACGTTTTTAGGGGTTATATGTGACTATTTTGATGAAGGCCCTTTTTGCCAAGGACTTAGCAAGATCAGCTTGCCTTCACACATCTCACACGTCTATTGGTAAAGAAAATCTCTGTATGCTACAAGGGTCTGAGGTGTAACAATGAGGTTACATCTTGGACATTGTTGTAAATAGCTTTATGTTCTTGTGCATTCTTTGTAGTCTTTCTACAGCTTCTATTATGTGACTCATTCATAGAACCCTACTGTTATCTGAATGTGATGATCTCATATAGGTAATATTCCAGTCTGGTCAGCTGGTGGTTTACATGTACTTTCCTGTTCTTCAAAAAACAGAAGAGGACTTCTGCTACTTACAACTTGTATTGTGTTCCTTATCAAGTCAAGTCAAGTCAAACCACTTTATTTGATTACTTAAAATCATAAAAGTATGCTATACATTTACGGAAACATTACAAATATTGTTTAAAAATGTAAGAAACAGGATAAAAATACAGTACAAGTTCATTAAAACAACATTAACAATCATTTCTAAATTAAAAAGAATTGATTGGGCTACAATGTCATTGAATTAAGAGGGTAGGATTTCTTGTACGGCTTTCTGTCTATCCCTCTTATTTCTTACAGACGCGGCAAGAAAGCTGGTAACACAAAACATAGTTACAGGAGATTCCAACAGTTGTAAAAACAATAAAGCAGGTTTACTCTGGATAAAATTCATTTACTTAAGTAGAGGAAGGATAAACCTTTTCCTGGCATCGTGGTACAGAGGACAAAAAATCATAAAGTGCATAGTGTCTTGGGGAGAAAAATCGTCACATTTACATGGGGCGGCATCTTCCGGTCTACTCCAGCCCTCCACATCCCAAAGTACAGAGTGTATTTGGTTGAGCCGGAATTTTGTCAGTAGCGATCTATGAAAAGAATTTGTCACTATGGACAAATAAGGTGACATCGCTAATGACAAGGTAACCAAAACATGGCCCCTAACCGATGTTTTACTTAGTTCTACTGTTTCCCACTTTGCCTCCCTTAACTTAATAAAGTTAATTTTAACCCGCTCTAGGTCAGCCTTGCATAGGGATTCTGGATTAGAAAAGATTTCAGGTCGCCCCATGCACATGGCTAACATTTTTATATAGGACAACCACTGGATTTCTTTCCTATTGTCAAGGTTGATACAGTCCTTTAAGATCTTATGATTTAGGGAGAGATTAGGATTCAGACAGATTCTGATCCATTACAGTATGGGGGCTATTTTAATTATATCTGCTATGTAACCTATCCCCAATTCAAGATGGACAGAGTGGGTAGCTGTAGATTGCGGGAGGCCTAGGAGGGACCATAGAAATTTGTTTTCCTCTGTTTGAATGGGGTCGGATTTGGTGAATCCCCATATTGATGCCCCATACCTCGTGATAGATATACTCTTGGCTTTATAGATTGCCAAAATCGCCTCATAGGGTTTCCCCCCCAACCTTTTAGAGAAACCTAACACTGCGGCTGAAGAACTTCTCACTGCATTTACCTTTATTGTGAGCTGTGGGGACCATGAGCCCCTATCATCAAACACTACTCCCAAATAGGTGAATACCTTAACTCTGGTGATTACTTCTCCGCCACAGTAAAAGGCCTTAACTTTATTTTTTGAGGCACCCAGTGACATGACGTGAGATTTGCCATTATATCTTCGCAGGCCCAGTGGGGTCCTTGCTAATAAAACAGCGTCATCCGCATATAGGAGCACCGGGACCGGTGTACCTCCGATGCGTGGGAAGTCAGGAGTCGCTGTTAACAGGTTTGCCTCCAACAAGTTTACATACAGCGTGAACAACATGGGTGCCAAGATGCATCCCTGTCGCACCCCTCTACCGGACTTAAAACTTGACGTGTATTTCCCCTCATTCGTCATCCTAATTGAGGCATTTAAGACTTTGTGCAAATCGGCCAAAAAATACACAAGAGGCCGATCAAGGCCCAGCTCCAGGAGCATTGTCCACAGCTTTGACCTATTAACTAGGTCAAAGGCCGTGGACAGGTCCATAAAACCCAGAAAAATAGAGCCCCTAGCCGCCTTTGTGTATTTAGCTATTATTAGGTGTTGGTTCAAACATTGGTCCTCCGTGCTCCTCCCTGCTCTAAAGCCGTACTGGGCATCTGACAGTATGTTATTGACAGTAACCCACCCTGTTATCCTTGCTAGAATAACCTTCCCCAGGATTTTAATAGAGGAGTCCAGCAAGGATATAGGCCTATAGCATCTAGGGTCTCCCCTTTGGCCCTTCTTGAACACAGGAATTATTATCGCTCGAGACCAAGATTTAGGGAATCCTACACAGGCCAAGGTATTAAAGACATTAGTCAAGATGTTTGCCCAGTACAACGGGTTTGCCTTGTACATATCTGAGGGAACCCCATCAGGGCCTGGTGCCTTTCGTCCTGCTGAGCCTTCAATTGCTTTAACAACTTCCGCTAGATGAAATCTTACTGGCGTGACAGGAGGTTCTGAGGCTGAGACCACAAAGGTTTCTAGTTCTAAATGACTTCCATAAATTTGTTCAAAGTGGCTCAACCAGTCCTCCTCTGCTATATTTACTTCTAATACATTATTTGTGAATTAGAAAACAGGGGCGTATTAATAATAGACCAGAATTTAGCACTATCTTTTAGGGTTGCTTTATCCATAAGCTCATTCCACGCTTCATGTTTAATTTCCTTTTTCCTTTCCTGTACTGCTCTTTTGTACTCTCTTCAAAGTTGAGCAACCAAAGCTTTATT
Source organism: Lissotriton vulgaris (assembly GCF_964263255.1). Taxonomy (NCBI): domain Eukaryota; kingdom Metazoa; phylum Chordata; class Amphibia; order Caudata; family Salamandridae; genus Lissotriton; species Lissotriton vulgaris. The sequence goes on along the minus strand of NC_141694.1, from coordinate 623,475,228 downwards.
CCTTGGTAGCTCCTGAAGAGCTTTTTTGAGGAGATTATGGGATTTGGTGCATTTATGGTCAAACCAGCCCTTTACCGGTTTATTTTTAGTAGGTCGACTTTTGGAACTAAGTTCTTTGGCTACATGGGAACAGATAGCTTCATAAGAGGTTATTACCTCCACCCCATTTGAGAGGGGATCTCCACAGATGTTTAAATCGTGAGCAGCCTTAACGGTAATGGTGTTAAAGAAGTCCTCTGGCACCACCTTACTCCACTTTAACCTCCTCCCCTGTTCTTTTGCTTTAACTTCCACTACAGCCAGTGGTGGAACGATTTTGTTTAAAAAAGAAAAACCATTTATCAACTCAACTACCACTGGATTGTGGTCACTAAAGGAAGACGGTATAGCATTATAGAAGATAACATATTTTAAAAGTCCTGAAGAAAGAAATATGTAGTCAATTATTGTTTCACAATCCCTGCCTATGTAAGTGGCAACACGAGTACTTTTGTCGAAAAACCCTGCTTCAAACAAATGGTTATTAGACAGAAGATTCTACAGAGCTTCACCCTTAATGGAATGCTCACAATGTTGCGGGGATGTGAAGTATGGCCCAACATTATCAGTTAATATACAATTCTGGCTACATAAGTGCACATTAAAATCACCCAACAAAATATATTGGCAGAAAGTGGTTTGCTTTGCCTTATATTCATTTAAAAATTCGGTCAACCACACCAGATGTTCATTTGGGAAATCCCCTTGTTGTGAATTATAGCAGTTCACTAGAATTATTTTAGTGTTATTAGTGAGGTTTAGTTCCAGGATAAGAAAATTATAGGAGGCACAGTCTACTCTTCTAACTTTCCCCCTTACATTCACAGATACCCATAGCACAAGTCCCCCTCTATCTCTCCCAGCTGAAGATCTTAGTGCAAGGACAAAATACAAGGAGAAACCATCCATCCAAAAGTCACAATCCTTATCCCATGTCTCTTGGAGAGACACAATATCATGTTCCTTAACAAATTTTACCCAGTTGCAGTCCTCTCTTTTGAAGCGCAAGCCAGCAACGTTCCAGCTTAGCATCTTTACCATTTCCCCCGTGGCGTTACACATAGCTACGGGGTTACAATGGTTGGCGAGGGGAATCAAAGTGAGGTGATCAGGTGCCGGGGAAACCAAGCCTGTGAAAGACTCATCTCTTGTTCCCTTTTTAGCCTCTCGTCAATCGCACAAATCTAAGCCGGAGAGTACATCAAATCTGTTGTGTGTGGAAATATTAGGCCCATAGTTAAAATAGTTCTCTCCTCCGGGTCTTTGAAATGAACCCGGCGTCTGGGCCAAGACGGGAGTTTGTGGTCTCATTCTCGCGCTATGTGGGGGCACTCTTGTGAGATGATTATAAAAAAAAACAAGAGGTCGCACACAGATACTGTTAGCATCGTAGTCCAGGGAGGCTGCCCTTAACAGAACTGTGGCCACTGCAGTGGTAGGGGCTGATGTGACTGGGTCAGTTCTAATTGTGTGCTGGGTAGAATGCTGCTGGTTTTCAACTCTAGCTACATGCTCTGACCCTCCTCTAGCTACCAGCTCTGGCCCTTCTAAGCCCTTCTCCGCCTGTTTAGTGCTGTCAGCCATTGATAAATGTTTAGACAGCAGCCCTCCTAGCCTTTTTACTTCGGCAGTGACACTGTCGAGTTTACGCACAAGGGGTTGAACATACTGTTCTAATTTGGCTTCAAACTTGGCTTCCAGAGAGAGAAGTAGTTCAGAAAATTGATCTGGACTTAATATGTTACTAACCACATTGCATTCATCCTGTACTTTAGCAGACTCGTCTGTGTTGTTCTGTGCTAGTATAGGGGTATCTACCCTTCTTTTAGAATGCTTCCCCCCTCTTTTATTTTGTTGTTTCCTGCAGTTTCTAACAGGTCTAGTGATGGGCAATGCTTCTTCATTGTCATCACTTGCGATATTTAAGTCAACTACTGGTAGCTCGGTGTGAACCTGGGCTACCACCGTGGTTACCGCAGTAAGATCCATTTTGGGGGTAACACACTCTGGAGGGTTCTCCAAGAGGCTCGGGGGGTCTTGTGTAGAATTGGGCGGACTACCCCTCCCCAGAGAGGCCCACCTGTCGTTGTTGATTTTATTTACCATCTTCACAAGGTAATTATCAATGGGGCCTAACCCCGATGTGAATTTTTCCTTTGTGCCACTTGGCATGGTTTAACCTATAGCCTAAGTTAATAATACTGGGGTGAAAATACAACCAAATATGTATCCGATGCAGTACAAACAAGTATATGACAATAATGAAGGACAAAACTTTACCGGATACAAATGTCCTTAGACTCCGATGGACCAGACTCAAGTTTGACCAGGGTTTATGGCCCAGCCCTGCCTTTTCCTGTCTATGACTGTCATAGACTGTTCTGCCCTTGTCCGGGGCTTCTCCCGGGCAGGTCCCGCACGCGACTCACGGGCGAGAGGCGCTCCGGTCTTTTCAAACGCCTCCGGGCGCTTCTACGTCGCTGGTGCGCTCTGACCCCCGGGGCACCTGGGAGTGGCAGTCCTCAGCCGTTGCCCTCCCGGCTTTGGGAGGACGCGAGGCACAGGAGCCGTTTCCCTCACGGCTGGTGCTGCTGCTGGCGTGGCGTGGTAAGTCCGCTTATGACCCCAGGAGCTCAAGGCGCTCCGGTCTTTTCAAACGCCTCCGGGCGCCTCTACGTCGCTGGTGCACTCTGACCCCCAGGGCACCTGGGAGTGGTAGTCCACAGTCATTGCCCTCACGGCTTCGGGAGGACGCGAGGCACAGGAGCCGTTCCGCTCATGGCTGGTGCTGCTGCTGGCGTGGCGTGGTAAGTCCGCTTATGCCCCCAGGAGCTCAAGGCGCTCCGGCCTTTTTAAACGCCTCCGGGCGCTTCTGCGTCGCTGGTGCGCTCTGACCCCAGGGGCACCTGGGAGTGGTAGTCCTCAGCATTTGCCCTCACGGCTTTGGGAGGACGCGAGGCACAGGAGCCGTTCCCCTCACGGCTGGTGCTGCTGCTGGTGTGGCGTGGTAAGTCCGAATTATGCCCCCAGGAGCTCAAGGCACTCCGGTCTTTTCAAACGCCTCCGGGCGCTTCTACGTCGCTGGTGCGCTCTAACCCCTGGGGCACCTGGGAGTGGTAGTCCTCAGCTGTTGCCCTCGCGGCTTCGGGAGGACGCGAGGCACAGGAGCCGTTCACCTCACGGCTGGTGCTGCTGCTGGCCTGGCGTGGTAAGTCTGCTTATGCCCCAAGAAGCTCAAGGTGTTCCTTATCACTTATATCATTTGGCGAGAGACTTTGAAGCTGACCAGGAATTTAAAAGGAAATTGACTATTGCAGTGAGTAATTTACACGGAGTATTACTTACAAGGAATGTAATGTATTCATCTAAGAAAGAATTCACGCAAAAGAAACATCATCATAACTAATTTGGATATTGCAGTGAGCAAAGAAGTAACTTTTTTTCTTCAAAATTTTAAAAAGGTACATTTTGTCCATGCAGGTATGATGTTTTAAACAAGAGCGTGTAAAGAATGTGTTACTGAGAAGCAAGTTGAAAACAATATTAAGAAGCGCAACCATTTACAAAATACGAATTTGTAGTGGTTTAAAAGACTCACAGAGTGTTTCAGAGCTCTTTTTTGTTTTAAAATAGCAGCGCGATCTTGCTTCGGTGTTTCTCGTGCCTTTGACTGACGCAGGTGTTGTGACGTCTCCTCTCTGCCTGTCCGAAGCTTATTGTTCGAACTCCAACACCCGTCATAGAAACAAGTCGTGTACACAACGAGAGGAGCGTACTTCATTACGCTTTAAAAGAAACGACGTGAACAACGCTGAACGTAGCTACGTATAACGCAAGCGGACATCTTTAAAAAAAAAAAGAGAAACTGACTAAATAACATTCTTTAAATTACTGGGAATGAGAAATGAAAGCGCTTTGGATTATTAATGACACCGAGGAAGAGAACTTAAACGGACCCGATTTACCTCCTCTTCTGTTCGAGAGAACAAATAAGGATGTGCATATCTCTGTTTTCTTTAGAGATTAAGGTCTAGATGTAGGTAATTATATTTTACCACTTCTTAAATACCGAATTTTACCGAATCGGTATTTAAGAAGTGGTAAAATAGAGGGGGGGGATGTAGGTATTACAGAATCGGTAAATACCGAATCGTTAAGATTCGGTATTTACCGATTCTGTAAATACCGATTCGGTAATGCCCATTGATTCCTATGGGCATTGAAGCCCATAGGAATCAATGAGCATTACCGAATCGGTATTTACCGATTCGGTAAATACCGATTCCAGCAAGGGTGCAGGGGGTGTCACTTTGACACCCTCTAGCACCCCAAATACAGGCATATGTGCCATGTGGCACACAGACATGCCCTAAGGGCATGCATGTCTGTTTCACATGGCATAGGTGTGCATGCACACATGTGCATGCACACCTGGATTTGGTATTTTACCACCCAATTGGATTGGGTGGTAAAATACCGAATCTGAAAGGCCTTTGGGACTCAGAAGAGTCCCACCTACATCTAGGAGTTACCGAATCGGTAAAAATACTGATTCAGTATTTTACCGATTTGGTAAATTTACCAAATCAGTAATATTGGCCCCCTACATCCCAAAAACCAATTTACCGGTGGGTAACGGCCGAAATCGGCCGTTACCGGCCGGTAAATGGCCACCTACATCTGGCCCATAGAGGTGACTTTTTTGTGTTTCAAGAAAACTTTCAACCGAGTGCATATTGGTGCAAGTCTCATATATTCTCATTAATGTAAAATTTATCTTAACTCTTGGTTCATTTTTCTACATGTTTATTCACAGTGACAAGTTCAGAATCCTATGATTATTAGTCATTTTATTTTTAGGAACAGTGAGTGTGTGTTATTTCGACGTCAACTTCTGGTATGGCTCAACAAGTAAATGTCACGTTACCGCCTCAGTTTTTAAGTCAACCCGGTGATCCTCAGTTAGCATGGGAGGACTGGATTCTAATGTTTTATAATTACTTAGAAGCATTAGATAGAGAAGATTTTTCCCCTAAAAGGAAAAAAGCCATTTTGATGACCACTCTTGGAAAAGAAGGTCAAAGAATATTTAAATACATTCCTCAAGTTTTAGCTGCAAGTAGTCAATCTCCGTTGGATGAATTTAAGGAAGCTATTTCTAGATTAGAAATAAGATTTGCAAAAGAAGAAAACATAGTAATGAATAGGTAAAAATGTTATATTAACAAACAGAGCGAATGTGAAACCTTTGATGATTTTTAGGCTAGGTTAAAAGAATCATCAGTAAAGTGCAACTTTTGGGCAAATGACAGATGAACTGATTAGGGATCAGTTAATGCAGTAGCGTTAGTTAAAAAGAAAAATTACTCGTTGCAGAAGAAGAACTTTAGTAACAAACCTGAAAGCAAAGTTTGTAGTAAATGTGGTAGTTACTCTCACAGTGCAGATGCGAAATTTTGTTTTGCCAACAACAAGGAATGTTTGAAGTGTGGTAAATTAGGTCATTTTGCGAAGATGTGTAAAACTATGCCTAAATCAAGAGTGGCTACCATTATTAGCAGAGATTGTGAGATTAAAAGGGAGGTTAACAAACTCTTGGTCATAGAAGACATTAGTGTTTATACATGCCAAGAAGTAAGGGAAAGGAGGCCTAGAGCAGATTTCATAATCAATAAGAAAAATGTTAGTCTGATGGTGGATTGTGGTTCGAAATGGACAATAATTCCCAACTCAATGTTAAAAGAAATGTGGGGACAAAAGGAGTTGTTGGAGAGTGATATTTTTCCAACAGGATACCAAGGTGAGAAAATTATTTTGTTAGGTTATTTTGTAAGTGAGATAACATTCAAGAATAGATCCACAATAGGCAAAGTGTATGTGTCAGATGATGGTCCACCTATACTAGGTTGGATGCACCAGTACGATTTACACATCATTGTCAATCCCAGAGCCAAAGAACAAGTTATGGTGATTGATGATTGCAGTATTGATGACATCATAAAAGATTTTGCAAGGGTTTTTGGAGAAGAATTGGGTGAATTAGTGGGGTATGAACACAAGATACTATTGAAAGAAGGAGCTATCCCGATTCAACACAAGGCAAGGAGAGTACCCATAGCTGTGAGAGAGGAAGTGAAAGGTGTGATTGAAGAAATGTTGAAAGGCGGTATAATAGAACCAGTTGAAGCGGCCACTTGGATTTCTCCGGTGGTTATCACACAGAAAGCTGATAAAAAAATAAGATTCTGTGTGGATTTGAGGTCACTGAATAAGAGTGTTGTAGCTGATGTGTTTCCCCTACCTAATATAGGTGAACTGGTGTCTACATTACATGGTGCAAAATACTTCAGTAAACTTGATTTAAAAAACGCTTATCACCAGGTTTGCCTGCATCAGGATTCCAAACATCTAACGGCATTTATCACAAGTGAAGGCACGTATCAATTCACCAGACTTCCTTTTGGTCTCATATCTGCAGCTAGCGTATTCCAAAGGATGGTTACAGAATTATTCAAGGGCATTGGTAACGTTCTATTCTTTCAAGATGACATACTAATCTATGGGGATAGCATTGATCAACACAATCATGTGCTGAAAGTTGTGTTGGGTAGGATTCTAGAAGCAGGTTTGACTCTACGGAAAGAAAAGTGCTCTTTTTTAGACCAAGAGATAGAATATTTAGGCTATGTCATTTCAGCCGAAGGCATTAGACCTAAGAAAAATGTGTTGTCTGCCATCGAATCAGCCCCATATCAAAGGATAAGGATCAATTAAGGTCCTTTATGGGATTGATTGAATGTTATGCTAAATTTGTAAAATATTTTTCTGACAAGACTGCTGTAATGAGAAGTCTTTTGAAAAAGGGGGTGCAGTTTGTGTGGAATGAAAGTCACAGCAAATGCTTTGAAGACATAAAGAAAGAATTGTGCAGTGCAAAAGTACTTGTGCCATTCGATATCAGGCGTACGTCTATATTGATGGTAGATGCTAGCAGCATTGGATTGGGTGCTGTCTTGTTGCAAAAACATGGGAATGAAGAAAGGACAGTAGCTTTTGCATCTCGTCCTTTGAGTGTCTCAGAGCAGAATTATTCCGTGATTGAACGAGAAGCATTGGCAGCTGTTTGGGGCACCTATTATTTTTGCACATATTTGTGGGGCACTAAATTTATCTTGAAGTCTGATCATAAACCTCTTGTGAATTTTATGGCTCTTGGTGGAGCTGGGAAAGGGTCGCCTAGGCTGGCTAGATTGGCTTCAAGGTTGCAAGATTTTCAATTTGATTTGTCTTTTATTCAGGGCTGGCGTAATGTCCAAGCGGACTGTCTGTCTAGACTGCCGGCAGCAGATGATTCTTCGTGTGATTCTATGGTGGATGATCAGGATGAGAGTCCAATAGCTTTTGTCAACGATGTAATCTCTTTGGGTGAAGGCTCATTTTCTCAAAGTGAGTGGAGTTCTAGCATGGAAAAAAGATTTTATTTTATTGAAGGTTATTGACTTGGTTAGAAAAGGTACTAGAAGTGAAAGCACGGTTGAACCAAGTGTGAGACCTTTCATAAGGGTTTTAGATGAGTTGTCTGTTTCTGGTGACATGGTCTTGATGAGAGGAGATAGATTTGTTCCTCTGTGTTCATTGAGGCCTAAACTGCTTAAATTAGCTCATGAGGGACATCTAGGGCAGACGCTTACTCAAAGCAGAAATAAAAATGATTTTTGGTGGCCATCTGTTGATTCAGATGCTGCTGCTTGTGTAGAATGTTTTGAAGGGTGTATAGAGGGTGAGAAAAGACTCAAGTTGGTACCTAGTCAACGAATAGGCAAGATATTTGCGCCAGAGAAACCATGGCATAGTATATGCTTGGATTTTATTAGTCCCATGGATGAGCTACCATACAATCAGAGATTTGCTATAATAGTCATTGATGTATTTTCGAAATGGCTTACTGTGTGTTTTGTTAGGGAGATTACTACTGACAGTACCATAAAGTTCCTTAAAGGTGTTTTTCAGAATGAGGAATGTCCTTCTGTTCTAATAACAGACAATGGGACACAATTAACGTCAAATAAGATGAAGTTATTTTTGGAAAATTGTGAAATTAGTCATCACCGAACTAGTTTATACAATCCACAAGGAAATGGCATTTGTGAGAGAGTCAATCAGTTAGTCAAAGGAATCATACAAATGATTGTTGCTTTAGGTTGTTTTTCAGAGGAGAAAGTATTAGAAATGGTTTGGGCGTATCGTTCTACTCCGCATAATCAGGATCTTAAGTCACCATTTGAGATGATGCGTGGAAGATCTCCAGGAACGAAGCTGATTCCTTCTTGGTTAAGGAACTATGATAATGACAGTTCTTCTTCTAGAAGGTTGGAGATGTTCTCTGGTGGTGTTTCTGCAGGAGATTTGGTAAAAGTCAAGCCTGGCAGGATTTCAAAAGGTTTGACTAAGTTTAGAGGTCCGTTTGTGGTAAAAAAACATATCCTCAGTATGTGATTTTGGAAAATGGTGAAAAATGGAACTATCGGAGAGTTGCAATATTTAGGAAAGGAAACAAAAGTTCTCTTGGTAAAAATGATTGAAATGTGTCAGGTGACTTGTCTGACAATAGTGGTTACATGTTTTCAACTCAAGGTGAGGAGAGTGCACCATCTCTTTCTATTCATAGGAGAGAGGATGGTGGTGGTGATGCTTCTCAGCATTTAGAAAGTATGCCTGTACCTGCTCACAACATGTTGAATGCTGCAGAAGTAGTGAATAATACTGTTACTATGAATACTAGATTATGGCGTCCTCCTTTATATTTGAAGGACTATGTTTGTTAATGTATTAATGTTTTATTCTTCATTTTCTGAAATACTGTAGGGAAGGAGATGTGTTGTAAATAGCTTTATGTCCTTGTGCATTCTTTGTAGACTTTCTACAGCTTCTCTTATGTTATCTGAATGTGATGATCTCATATAGTTAATATTCCAGGCTGTCAGTTGGACCCTGGTCAGCTGGTGGTTTACATGTACTTTCCTGTACTGCAATAAACAGAAGAGGACTTCTGCTACTTACAAGTTGTATTGTGTTCCTTATCACTTACATCAGACATATAGCTTACCATGGTCTTTCAAAGCCCACAATTACAGTTTTTTTGCTTTTCAAACAGAGTTTTTAGGTATCATATTAATGTTAAGCATGCAGTGACACTTGTTCTATCTGAACTGCTGCCTGAGAGGTAACCTCTATTAAAATTAGATGTAGGCCTTAGTCCCTGTATGTGTCACTACACAGTCCTCAGTAGGTCAAAGGGCAGTTAAAAAGCAGCATTTTAAGCATATCGGCATTACGAGTACCACCCTACACTGGGGTGTGTCATGCTGCTCTGATGGATGAAGATGTCTGTGTCATGGATGACACTAATTGCAGGTGCTTGGACAAAAGAGAATTCACTTGTGCCCAAAACAGAGTGGTACAGTGTTTTGCTGCAGTTCCTGCATGTACCGACTGTTACCATCAGTCACAGAGAGATGGTCTTCTATTTTGACTTGTTACTGGGTCAACATGCCTTCTCGTAATGTATTATCACCGTGGACTCTTGAGCTGAGGTCCATTGGCTCAAGAGCATGAATCAGTCAATAGGCACTTGGCATCTCGTAAGTTTGAAGGGCAGTGGGTAGTGATGGTGCAGATTTCATGGTCCCTAATGTTTCCTTCTGTCTCTTTAGTAAACAGTAACTTCAGGAAATCTGAAGGGGATGGTGAGTAGAAGAGCATTTCAAGCAGTGTCCTTCATGCTGCCCCTGGTTCTGCATGCATCATTATGCCATGTTTGTGGATACATAGAAGGGATGAGTGATATGGTGATGCAGAAATTTGAGTTATAGAGTCCATGTAATGAAGGGTAATAGCCAAGTCTGCTTTGTTAAGCATAGATAGACAGGGACTGAAATCAGTTTTACTTACAAATATTCATCTATGCCATCCATCCCTGCCTTACCCATTTTTTTAGTTGGAGGGAGTCTGAAGGGGATATTCACAAGGACTTATCTCTGATTTATCCCCACCTTAACGCAACAATAGTGGAGATAGATTTAACACCCAATTCACAAGCTAATGCAAACTGCAGAAATCACCTATATTCCCGCAATAACTGCCCCAAAATTTCTCTCCACGTTGGACACCACTAACTAACCCTAATGAGATGCAGAGTAGGCGTTCCCGTGCAAAAATACATGAAAAAACCACATCACCACTTTCACAACAAAATGCCCGATCTGCGATGCGAGGAAAAACCATGCGATAAGCAGCGGTAGCAGCAGGTATTCAACACCTGCCTCCTGCAGGTGTAAAGCCGGACGACTGCCTGCAGTAGGCAATGGAGCCCCGCACACAGCCACACCAGAAGAACAAACGACGCCATGGACCTACTCATCATGCAGCTCAGAGCCCCAACACCCACTGCCACCACCCCCAGGACCGCCACAACCCCCAGGATCCAGTCCCACCCCCCGGACCACCACAGAGGCAGCATATAGTAAGACAGTAGACCTACCTAAAGTGCACCAGTCTCACAGACCTAACGCCTGAGGAAGTCATTGCCCACTACAGGCTCAAAAGGACAATCATCATCCGCATCATGACCCACATCATCCACAGGTAGACGGTCCCAACACAGCTGAGAACCAACATCCCTCAGTAGACAAAGCGGCTGGCTGTGCTGCACCTGTTGGCCTCTGGTACCTTCAAACCAACAACTGCCAGAGTTGGAGTAGTCTCACAGCCAGCCCTATCAAAGTTCATCACACCTGTCCTGGATGCAATCCTCAGCATCATACCCACTTTACCTTCACTTCCCCCACACTGCACTGGAACAGCAGGAGACCAAACAAGGCTTCTATGCCAGAGCTGGATTCCCGGCCATGTTGGGGGCAATGGACTGCACACATGTCCCACTTGTGCCCCCTGCGGATACAGCACACCACTACTGCAACAGAAAGCACATGCATTCTGTCAATGTGCAGGCAATAATGGCCCACCGGGGGACTCTTCACGAATGTCGTTGCAAATAACCCGGGAGTGTGCACAATTCCTACATCTTCTGACAGTCCATCATCAACCAGTGCTTCCAGGATTGCACATATGGAACTGGACTGCTAGTTGGTAAGTGCCAAATCAATACACCACAATCCTCAAAGTCACCCAACGCACAACTGTGGGAATGCACACGTCACCAAACCACATACAACATGGCAATCAACATGCCCACCTACCAGACAAGACATGGTAATCCTAGGCTACAACTGCACACAATACATCCATATCATGACACCACAGTCACACAACAGCTGAACGTGTGTAGATGAGGAATGCAGCCATGTGCGAAGGATGGAAGTGACCTGTGAATGGCAATGTACACAACGACAAGTGAGGCGTGGATGTGCAGGGCAGACATAGGTAGGCAAACCACGTATATGTCCATGCAGACCACAACTGCTGGTGACTGGAGAGTAGTGAACAGTGGAAACAACCATGTCACACCAGGCTGTGGCTCAGAAAGTGGAAATGTCGCTCGCTGCCTCCCCCCCTGTGTGCGTGAGCATAGTGGGTGGGCCCTGAGTATGCCATGGCTGGGCAGGGGGGTGGACAAAAGCCCTGTGGTGCAGAGAATCGTTCTCTCCCGGAAAGACCAATGTCACTGACAGGATGGCACCTCGCAGTCCGCCACAAGGCCAATGCCGTGAGCAATGGGGCCTGCGACCCTCTACCCCTGCTGCACCTCAGGACGCTGATACCCAGACTAGGCCTTTCCACCCCAGTCACGCAAGGCCACTCTGCTCACCTGATACCACTGTGTGTCAAAGAGGGCCCACCACGTGCCAGGCAAGCTCCAAGCCCACCATCACTGGCCCACATTACTCCTTTCTCATTGACATACTCTACCGGCATTACCTCTTTCACAGTAGGTCCCACATGTGGAAATGTTTCCTGAGTCCTGAATGGCAGTGATCCCAAGTACGTGGAAGTGGTCACAGCGGCAGACTCCCTTCGATCAGTGAGGCATAATTCCATATCGCAGGCCTGCGAAACATGGTACAAGTAACCCTGTCAACACAAGCCGGCGACATGTGGTGCCACTAACCCTGTTCAACGCAAACTGGTGACACGGGGTGCCACTAACCCTGTCCAACGCAAGCCGGCGACATGTGGTACCACTAACCCTGTGCGCCGTGACTAACCATCAGCCTGCGGCAGAACATCGTTGGTGTCTGAGCCTGTGGCCTGGGGGTTGTCATCAGCAACGGGCAGGTACAGACTTGGTGTCTGTCATGAGTCTGTGGCATTCATATCCTTCATGTTGCCGTACACAGCAGGCATGTGCCATCTACATCATGCCCTTGGCGTGTGACGCAGCTCCAGCAATGCTCTCCGGGGGCCCTATCTCCACAATGCTGCGTCAATCCTTGTGCCTGCTTCAAGCAGGCGCAGGGATTTGACACAGCATGGGCCCAAATGTGACTGAGTGAAATCTTGTAGATTTCACTTAGCCACTTTCGGGAGGCGTTCCTGCGCCGGAATGCCCCCCCCCCTGCGATGGAACGCCTCCTTCTGGCGCAGGGCTTTACAACGTGACGCATCTGGGAGATGCGTCACGTTGTAAATATTCCGCACCATGGCGCATCTTTTGTGCCGCCGCTGCGTAACAAAAGTGACGCAACAGCGGCATAAAAGAGGCGCAGGGGGCTTGTAAATCTGCCCCCAAGGCTTTACTTAAAGTTTGGCGAAAGGCATACTCCATTACGAACATGACAGATGCCCTGCCTGTCTTATTATAACATAAGGTGTTTCTGTAAAGCACACATTCACCCGTAGGTATCTTGGTGCTGGGTAACAGATGTTTATTGTTACCCAACTCAATGGCCCTGAGGGAACCCACATCCAGGATCGGGTTTGAAATGCGTTGAGAGTTAAACAATGCAAGGAACGCATGTAAAATGGCCCTGCTACATAGGGAACCTTTTACTTGATGAATGACTGTGTAGAGTCCCTGAGCTTCATTCATGTAAAAGACAATAAGCTTTCATCCCCCGGTCTTGAACACATTGATGAGGAGGGGCGTCTATTAATGGCACAATCTAAGACTTGCTCCCTGTGTTATATACATTTGGAACTGAGACATTGTGTTTTTTTTTTTTATACATGTTGGTCTTATTCTGAAAATGTGCTCACTTCGCTTTATGTCAAATAATTTTGATCATTTGTAATATTGTAAGTCATAAAACTACTGTTTATGTTTATGTATAATGAGGTATCTGTTGTTCCCATCTTTATGCCATGTGTCTTTTTGCAGTGTATTAGGAAGAAACTAAAATTACAGAAATAAAAAGTTATCACGTCAATTAAGTTCCATTATTATTTGTTTAAGAAATCGTTTTTGCTGTTAAGAGATGTCAGTTTTGTTTTTTTGTTTGTTGGTACATTTTCAAGTGGCTTAGCCTTGCTGACTTTAAATAGGCTCAACCCCTCTCCAAAGGTAACTTTCTAAAAGTAGCATTTTCAGAACATTCTTCTCTGCTCCTGTAAGACCTGACTTGTCGAGTGAGTTTATCCCCAGACTTTTACTAGTCCATGATAAATTGCACTGTGTGTGCCCAGGGCCTGTAAATCAAATGCTGTTAGTGGGCCTGCAGTGCTGATTGTGCCACCTACATGAATAGTCTGTAAATGTAACTCAGAGCTGCCACTGCAGTGTCTGTGCACAGTTTGGCACTGCCATGTTGACCTGGCAAGTCTTGCCAGACCCTAACCATCCCTCTCCTTACATGTGAGCAGCCGCTGTCGGCAGTAGGAGTTCCTGCAGGGCAGTGATGTGGGGAGGGGGAGGGGCAGGGTGGGGGGTAGTAATGTATGGATTACGGAGTTTAACAGGTATGTAAACATAAATAAATAAAACAAATTTTGTTGCGTGCACTGCATCACCAAATGCGATGCAGTGCACGCATCGAAATTCGTTGTATTATTGTATGTGTGCACACATGCTTTATACACTGCCTCTGAGATATGCCTGTCTGCTTGTGCCAAGCTACCATGGGGTGAGCTGGGGTTATTTTAGAAGTGTATCCCCGTAGCCTATCTAAGAAGAAGGGTCCCTCCTTTGACAAAGGAGCAACTCATTGCCAACTAGATACTCACATTTCTAACTGATCCCAATCGAATGTCAGCGCTTATTATATATAACAAGTTAACCCAATGTTATCCTATGGGAGAGTTAGGCTTTGCAGCAGTAACAAACGAATTTAAGAGTTTTTCACTATCAGGACATGTTGAAAATAAAAGTAATTGTCTAACTTTTTAAATACACTGTAACCTGCCCTATAGGCTGTTAAAGGTCTACACTATAGGTTACTTATATGTATTAAAAAGAAGGTTTTGACCTGGCAAAAGGTTTATTTTGCCAGATTGAAATGGCACTTTAAAACTGTACACACAGGCTTCAATGGCAGGCCTGAGACATGTTTACAAGGTTACTTAAGTGGGTGGCACAATCAGTGCTGCATGCCCACTAGTAGCATTTAATGTACATGCCCTGGGCACATGCAGTACCACTTTTTTAGTGACTTACAAGTACATTACATTTGCTAGTAGGGTGTAAGCCAATGTTACCATGTTTTGTGGAGAGAGAGCATAAGTGCCTTAGCAATAGTTAGGAGTGGTAAAGTGTGCAGAGTTCTAAAAGCCAACAAACATTTGTTCAGAAAACAGGAGGGTGAAGACAAAACATTTAGGGCTGACCCTGCATAGAGGGCCAAGTCAAACATGACCCCCCTCCTGCCAAAAGACAGATGAGACAAATCAATATTTGTGATGGTCTTCCCTGCTAAGGCGACAGAACACGGAAGAAGGTCCTGTTATGCAGCGGCACTTGTCAGTGTTGCGCCTCTCTGAACTCAGTTGGACTTCTCTTTCTAGACTCACTGAGCTACTGAACTGGCCCATGGGAAATCCATCTCTCCACTTGTGGACCCAATCTGTGCAGCAGATAACCTTAAATTGCTCATAGATGCATCCCCCAATAGGCAGACAGTACAACCATGGCCAACAAAGTGGTGCATCCTATTCAACCCTTTGGATCAGACTTCTGTCCCAAACCCAAGGACATTTTGCCCATAAGGACAGCAACCAACAGAGGCCACTGACAGCTATCAGTGTCAAGAGCCAGGCCCAGGACCATACACTGTCAAATAACAGCTCTAAGGACATGGGGTAGGCCTCTCTTCCAGCATTGGGGCTGGCAAGTATTTCCCTAGGTGTTTTTGAGGGTTTTGTGACCTCTGCGGTTTCCTAGAGTGGGGGGCAACAACCCTGGGTGATAGGCACCCTACCTTTTACTCTACCTCCCACCAGGCCAGGGGTGGCAGCCTGGGACACTTTCTTCCACCCATGGTCCGTACTTTGAGGCTGGACTGGTAACTGGGTGAGCCTTTTCTCCCCCTCCATCTGGGTCTCCTTACCATTTGCTTTGAAGTGGTATACCCAGAAAACCGAGCTGTTAGAGCGCCCTGAGATGTTGCCCCTTTCAGTTCTCCTGACATTGTGAAGCTTCCTTCGGGGGATGGCCATCATGGTACACATCAGACCACCTTGCCTGTGCCCAAACTGGAAGCAATCAAAGCACCAGGTTTGTAAATGGAGCACCCTGGGCCTCCGCCCACCAGGACCCCTGTCCTAATCTTAGAAGGGGCATAGCAACTATTTCCACCCCACACTATACTTGGACCTGTCTGGTTCACTGTTGATATCTCCCCCTCACTGTTTTATGGGGAACCTGAACCACCTTCCTCAGGATCACTCCCAGGTGCCTTCCCAGACACTTTGGTACTACCCCAGAGGTCTGTATCCTATCTAAGCTCTCTGCAGTCAGTAAGGTTGCCGTCAACCAGATATTGGCACAATTCTGTGAACTAGTTACTAAGCATGTGTTCTCTCAAAATTAGATAATACAGCCATTCATAAGTACTCAGTTGGTCGCCCTTCCTCCAACCATTCAGTGCCTTACAGGAAAAGTCCAGGAAATCTACCCAAGCCTGGCCAGTGAGTCTGTGACTCTTCCAAAACCTTAATCGCTATCCCTCTGGGGTGAATTTTAAATTAGTGATAAGGGTTGCTGCAGTGAAGGTGTAGGAAATAGGTGCAGACATCTCTAAAGCCAACATGGTATCCCTTGTTTCAGTTGGCATGTGCCTCAACAGACAGGTCCCCTAAAACCCCTCTAGAATCCAATATATTCTAGGGGCTATCTCATAGGCTGCAAACCACCTATCAATATGATCACAAATTTAAAAGGTATGTGGACTCCTTGATCTCCTTTGGACACTCTGGTATCACTGCCACAATTTTTGCTGTTCTTTGACAGCTATTTTGCCCATTGGTCCAACTCTTTTACACTCAGTTCATAGGCCAACAATATGTTTCTCTCATTTAAGGCTTTTTCAGCTTCATCCTTCATTGACAGTTTCTTTTCCTCCACAATAAGGGGTCGATTAGGATGGCGGACGTAAGGACAACCGCCGGCTTGAAGTAGACGGAAAATGCCTTATTACAGTCCGCCAGCCGCGGGCAGTCCGTCCGCCATATTAGGATGGGTAGCACTGTCAAATTTCCGTACGCCGCGGAAGAACATGCACCGCCGCTGAAATACACCCGACCCCGCGGCGGACGTAACCAATCCAGAGACACCGCCGTACGGAATGACGTCTCCGACCGTCCTCCAAATCACGATGGCGGAAAAGACACATCAAATCGCAGCGGAACAACCACCAGCCTGATCACGGTGGATACATCACAGCAGAGAGGGAAAACATTCCAGAGATACCCACCACAGGCAGATCCCCGTCATGGACCCAGCTCCACACGCATTTCCGCTCCTCTTCGTGCTCCACCACCAGCAAGTCATAGACCGTCGCCGACGACGACGCAGGTACGCAAACACACCAATCACTGTCGGAAGGGGAGTACCTGCCGGGGCTGTGACGTGGGGAGGCAGAGGTGCATGTTGGGAAAACAGCATTTACAATAGCACCAATATATCAACATTGCAAGGAGACAACCAGGAATGACACTGAGAATCCACTACACACGAATAACTTGCTTTATTGCACATATTAGTGATTGACTCCTAGAGTAGGCAGGAGCATGGGCACTGGATAGAACAGAACAGTTACATCTGAGGTAGCACATGAGAGGGCACAATGCAGTATCATAACAGCAATAGGGCAGTGTTCATAACAGAGCAGGTACATCTGAGGCAGCACATGAGAGGGGCACAGAGCATCAACAGTCCATGGCAAAGAGCAGGTACATCAGAGGCAGCACATGAGAGGGGCACAGTGCATCAACAGTCCGTGGCACAGAGCAGGTACATCTGAGGTAGCACATGAGAGGGGCTAAGTGCATCAACAGTCCATGGCAAGGCACAGAGCAGGTACATCTGAGGCAGCACATGAGAGGGGCATAGAGCATCAACAGTCCATGGCACAGAGCAGGTACATCTGAGGCATCACATGAGAGGGGCTAAGTGCATCAACAGTCCATGGCAAGGCACAGAGCAGGTACATCAGAGGCAGCACATGAGAGGGGCTAAGTGCATCAAAAGTCCATGGCACAGAGCAGGTACATCAGAGGCAGCACATGAGAGAGGCACATAGCATCAACAGTCCATGGCACAGAGCAGGTACTACTGAGGCAGCCCATGAGAGGGACACAGAGCATCAACAGTCCATGGCACAGAGCAGGTACATCGGAGGCAGCACATGAGAGGGGCTAAGTGCATCAACAGTCCATGGCAAGGCACAGAGCAGGTACATCAGAGGCAGCACATGAGAGGGGCTAAGTGCATCGACAGTCCATGGCAAGGCACAGAGCAGGTACATCAGAGGCAGCACATGAGAGGGGCTCAGAGCATCAACAGTCAATGGCACAGAGCAGGTACATCAGAGGTAGCACATGAGAGGGCACAATGCAGTATCATAACAGAAACAGGGCAGTGTTCCTAACAGAACAGGTACATCTGAGGCAGCACATGAGAGGGGCACAGAGCATCAACAGTCCATGGCACAGAGCAGTGTTTACAACAGAACAGGTACATCTGAAGCAGCAAATGAGAGGGGCTAAGTGCATCAACAGTCCATGGCACAGAGCAGGTACATCTGAGGCAGCACATGAGAGGGGCACAGGCATCATCAGTCCATGGAACAGAGCAGGTACATCAGAGGCAGCACATGAGAGGGGCTCAGAGCATCAACAGTCCATGGCACAGAGCAGGTACATCAGAGGCAGCACATGAGAGGGCACAATGCAGTATCATAACAGCAACATGGCAGTGTTCCTAACAGAACAGGTACATCTGAGGCAGCACATGAGAGGGGCACAGAGCATCAACAGTCCATGGCACAGAGCATGTACATCTGAGGCAGCACAAGGACGTGTGTCAAGCGCCTCGTCCCATGGACATTAATAATGCAAGGGTGGTTACAATGGACAATCTACACACCAAATACAATGACATGCGAGTGATGGGAACTACACCTCACAGCACAGAATCTGGTGGACTGCTTGGCCTAGTAGCCTCGGACACAGTGGCAGGATTGGGAGATACAGCCACAGCTCTAGTGACTGACACATGAGCCATAGACCCAGACACACTGCCAGCATCAGAAACAGGAGTGTGAGACACAGCCACAGCTCTAGTGACTGACACATGAGCCATAGACCCAGACACACTGCCAGCACCAGAAACAGGAGTGTGAGACGCAGCCACAGTTCTAGTGACTGACACATGAGCCATAGACCCAGACACACTGCCAGCACCAGAAACACGAGTGTGAGACACACTGCCAGTACATGTCCCTGTACAGTGACCAACAAATACCATGCCAGCATCTGAGACATGAGAGTGGCGGACACACACAGTGGCAGTACCTGAAACAGAAGAGGGCACAACTGACACAGTGCTACTACATGAGGCATGACAGCGAACAACAGACACAGTGCTACTATCTGACACATGAGAGTGAACTGCAGCTGACCCACTAGGACCACTAAAATGATGAGCCACAGGGCTGTATGGGCCAGGAGCCATGGTGGCTCTGGGAGTTGGGGACAGCTTTACTTGAGCGACATTGGGGTGGTCAGGTGTCACTGGTTTGTGTCTCCATTTCTTTGGGATATGTAAGGGCACACTGGACATGACTGGACTGGTAAGTGGTGTGGCCTTATCAGAAACATCACCCATCAAAGGTGGATTATGTGCTGGTGGGGGTCTGCTCTCTGGGGACGTGCTGGACCCTGCTTGACGTTTTCTGTGGCCCTGCCTTCTGCCCTCTGCATCATGTGTAATGGGGGATGCAACAACAGTGTACTCCTTCCTCTGCTTCAGCGGGGTGTGGATGGGAGTAGAGGTATGGGGGGACTCCACCGCTGACACATGTGTTTTACGTTCCTTTACCAACATCAGCCTCAGGGGACGCAGGGGTGATGTATGCCTGTTCTTGGTGGAGCTCGTGTCCATGGGAAAACCCTTGGCCCTGGGAGGTGCCTTCGCCATAGGAGGTGTCCTGTCTCTGGAATGTGCCTGATCCGTGGGCGGTGCCCTGTCCCTGGGAGTTGGCTTGTCCTTTGTAGTGTCCCTGTCCATTGTAGTGTCCCTTTCCTTTGTAGTGTCCCTTTCCTTTGTAGTGTCCTTGTCCTTGGGAGTGTCACTGGCCTTGGGAGGTGCCCTTTCCTTTGTAGTGTCCTTGTCCTTGGGAGTGTCCCTGGCCTTGTGAGGTGCCCTTTCCTTTGTAGTGTCCTTGTCCTTGGGAGTGTCCCTGGCCTTGTGAGGTGCCCTTTCCTTTGTAGTGTCCTTGTCCTTCGGAGTGTCCCTGGCCTTGGGAGGTGCCCTTTCCTTTGTAGTGTCCCTGTCCTTGGGAGTGTCCCTGGCCTTGGGAGGTGCCCTTTCCTTTGCAGTCTCCTTGTCCTTGGGAGTGTCCCTAGCCATGGTAGGTGCCCTTTCCTTTGTAGTGTCCTTGTCCTTGGGACTGTCCCTGTCCTTGGGAGGTGCCCTTGCCTTGGGAGTACCTTTTGAGGGGGATGCCTGTGTTACATGTGAATCCCTGTCCCCCAAAACCCCTTGCGGAACCTTTGTGTCAACTCCAGGGTAGCTGATGTTGTGTTCTGTGAAAGATTTCCCTGTCCTAGGGGATGGTGTCTGTGCCCTCCATGCCCCGCCTTGCTGCCTGTGGCTGCTTCTAGTGCAATACCCAGAAAATGAGGCCTGGTCAGAAATGTCACTCTCCCCTGAGACATTAAGTGGTGTGGATGGGGGAACTGAAGTAGAACCTTGTCCACGCGACTGTTGAATGGCTGCAGACACTGTGTTGGATAATGACTGAACTGTTCTGTGGAGACCAGCAACATCGCCATACATCCCCTTCATGAATTCTACCACCTGCCCCAACTTCCTATTGTGGTCTAGGAATGCATTGATCATGTTGGTCTGCCCTACACACAGCTGTCGCAGCAGATCAATCGCCTCAGCACAAAGGGCACTTTGTGTCACAGTGGCAGGGGCAGCAGTGCCTGCACCGAAGGCCACTCTGCTCCCCCTACTCTGGTGAGCACGAGCAGTACTTGTTGCAGTTGGTGGCAGTGTGGGCCCTGTGTGCTGTGTACCGACTGAAGGTGTAGATTTCCCACTCCCTGTGTCTACCAACAGGGTCACCACCACTGTCTGACGATGAGGACGATGGTGTCTCCACATGTGAGTACTCAGGGACAGTTCTGTCCCCCTCTCCGGGGCTGCTCTCTTCAGTCTCAGTCTGCGTGTGTGTGATCTCGGATCCGGATGCATTACCACCACTGAGCGCCGTCGTTTGTGGGTCAGTGCCCTCGGCCAAAACTGATCGAGAGAGAAAAGAGGTATACCAAAGTGCCACACGCACGTACTGTAAGTTACAAAATCAAAACTTCCTTGACTGCTGACCAACATGTAGCACCCATCCTGCACACGAACCACCCCTACCAGACATCCTCATGTTAAAGAATCGGGGGTGCCTGTGAAACATGTACATCAAACAAACAGGGCAAGTGCATGCAGCCCACCACACATGTGATGCCATGGGACCACAGACCTCAACGGCATGTCCTGGGACCCTGCACTACAATGCAACTGGTATGTCTACCTACCTGACATGGATGCTAACGCTCACTCCGCTAATGGCACCAACATGCAATTGCAGCACAACATACACACCACGGATGTCACTACTGTGTCTGAGCAGCAATACATGGATGCACTCACAAGTCACAAACACATTCAGTGTGCTTACCGCTAGTTTGCTGCTGCTCCCCTCTCAACCGGGCGGACAGATCAGGATGCGTCACAGCAATGATACGGAGCATTAGAGGGGTCATGGTGCGTCGTGCAAGCCGGGATGATCTTGGAATCAGCCCCAGTGTCATCTCCGCCTCATTCTTGCTGAGCCTGGAGATGTCAACCCAGTGCTTGTGGCAGTGTGTGTGTTGTCTATTGCACTCCCCCACTGCCCGTACATCACATGCTATGGTCCTCCACACGGCCTTGCGAAAGTGCAGCTTGACCTACCATGATGGGCGACAAGAAGGACAAGTCAGTGGACAGTTGGCCATTCACACAGATAGGAGCAACACGTATCTTTCAGCAGCCATGCACAGTACAGCACATGTGAAGGTCCCACAGCACACCGCCAAGATTGCAGAAGCCAGAAGTCAGTGGCCACCTCATGCACACCAACATGTTCCCCACTGCACTTATCACCTGTCCGGGGGCACCATAGAGCCGTTCCTAGTGGCGGAGCACACCGTCCACAAGGACATCCGCTGCGGTGAAGGGACGAGACCGGATCTCTCGCACTCTCGGCATGGCAAGGTCCAGGATGTTGGCACAACAGCAGCAGTTGGTGGATTGCTCAGCAGCAGTAGGTAGAGGTGATGGGTGCAGGCAGCAGTTGATATATTGCTCAGCAGGTAGAGGTGATGGGTGCAGGCAGCAGTTGGTGGATTGCTCAGCAGCAGCAGGTAGAGGTGATGGGTGCAGGCACTAGTTGGTGGATTGCTAAGCAGCAGCAGGTAGAGGTGATGGGTGCAGACAGCAGTGGCTGGAAACAGTGGATGTGTGCTGCAGAAATTCACACATTTACAAGGCCCTGAGCTGATATCAGTGGCACACGTCTGTAGCAATTGGTTTTCCCGGGCTGCCTCATTCAAAATGAGCCAATGACTGGCCCTGCTATGGCGGTGCACGGCTTCCGCTATTTTTGAAATCGCTTACTCACCCCGCGTTACCTGTTTCCATTGGCTACGTGTGCAAGGACCGTCACGGTCACACACCGGCAACTGCATGTGCGCGCTACCGCAATTGTGCATAATTTGGAATTCATCACTCACTGGCGTCGCAATGGCGGAGCACGCATTCTTTGGGGTGGGGCAGGCTAACACATACATTTGAATGTGCAAGTGGGAATGGCAGTTGGTATCCCCCTTTCAGTCACATTGCAGCACCCACCGCAGACCGCCGGGTGCGGGCGGTTACCCACCACCAGGTGCGGGCGGTGGGGGACCGCCCTTTGTATTGATGTTACACTAGCATGGATGGCCATGGCCTGTCACCCACCACCGGCCCTGGCCGGTCACCCAGCGCCGGCCCTGCCCGGTCACCCACCGCTAGGTGCGGGCGGTGGGTGACCGCCCTGTGTATTGATGTTACCCTGGCATGGTTGGCCATGGCTGGTCACCCACCGCCGGCTCTGGCCGGTCACCCACCACCAGGTGTCAGCAGTGGGTGACCGCTCTGTGTATTGATGTTACCCTGGCATTGATGGCCATGGCCGGTCACCCACCGCCAGCCCTGGCCGGTCACCCACCGCAGGGTGCGGGCGGTGGGTGACTGCCCTGTGTATTGATGTTACCCTGGCATGGATGGCCATGGCCGGTCACCCACTGCCCGCACCCAACAGTGGGTAACCGGCCAGGGCCGGCGGTGGGTGACCGGCCATGGCCATACATGCCAGGGTAACATCAATACACAGGATGGTCACCCACCACCCGCACCCGTGGGGGGTGACCGGCTAGGCCCGGCGGTGGGTGAATGGCCACGGCCAGCGGTGGGTGATCGGCCATGGCCATCCATGCCAGGGTAAAATCAATACACAGGGCGGTCACCCAGCACCTGCACCCGGCGGTGGTTGACCGGCCAGGCCGGCGGTGGGTTACCAGTCATGGCCAACCATGCCAGGGTAACATCAATACACAGGGCGGTCACCCACCGCCCGCATCCGGCGGTGGGTGACCGCCCGCACCCGGCGGTGGGTGTCCGCCCGCACCCGGCGGTCTCCGTGGGTGCTGCTATGTGACTGAAAGGGGGGATACCAACTGCCATTCAACTTGCACATTCAAATGTATGTGTTAGCCGGCCCCGCCCACGCGGAATGCGTGCTCTGCCATTGCGATGCCAGTGAGTGATGATTTTCAAAAAATGCACCGTCGCTGTAGTGCGCACATGCGGTTTGCAGGGTGTGACCGTGATGATCCTTGACCATGCAGCAAATGTTATGCACAATTGCAGTATCAAGGATCATCTTCTGTGTTGGGGGAAGGCGTACCCGGATTGCGTGTGTACACACACTGCATGTCTCTGCACACATGTAATGTTCATAGTTGTACATGTGTGTCAGGACATGTCCGGAATGCGCCAAGAATCATTATGTCATGTCAATGGCCCATGTACATGTGTCTCATTTATGTCCATTACTTACATGTGTTGTCATACTATTGACTTTGTCAGTGGTTAACAAAGGCCAGTGATGTGAGCCCAAGTTGCGTCAGATGTGCATGGCTATGTGTTGACGTCTTGGTTTTGAGGTCACACGTTTCTATTGGTACACATCTACACAGTACATCAAGGCTGTGTACCCACATTCTGAAGCTGTCGTGAGTGTGTGGTTTGTGTGTGCAAGTAGCAATGATGGGGGTATACATGCATACTGTGTATGCGTATGTGTGTCGCCTGTTGTATGCCCATGCCTGTCATGTGAAGATGCAGAGCACTGTAGGTGGGGTCATGAGTGCATGGTGACAAGGAAGGTGTGGTCCATGTCCGTGTTGTGTGTGCACATCCATGTGTGTCTGTGGGGACGCTTGTCCACACTTGGGCCCTCAGTCATGTGATGTTGGCTGTTCTTTCAACATGTGTGAACGTAACATTGGACATGTTTGCACCCAGGATGTTGTTTGTGGGTGAACATTGTGTGTGTAGTCAGCTGCAGTGCCTTATATTTAGGTCACGTCACACATACAATCAGTGTCTGCAACATGTATTATTTGTATTGTGTTGGTCAAGATGTAATAGTGTGGCACAGCTGTGCGTTGTTGGTCAATTGACATCTGCTCCCATCTACTCTCACACAGGAGGGCTCCAAATGTGTATCGACCATACACTGTGCTGAAGGACATGGTTGAAGAGGAGGTAATCCGCAAATTCCGGCTTGACTGACGGAGATTGCAGGACCTTGTAGCCCAATTGTCACCTCATCTGCAGCCAGGCCATATCCAAAAACAATTACACCCACAGCAAAGGTGATGGTGGCACTTCACTTCTTCGCAACAGGCACTTTCCAGTACACAGTTGGTCATGCCGGGGGGATGTCCCAATCCATGTTCAGCATGGTACTGCGGGATGTGCTGGATGCCATGATGCATTACAAGGATGATTACATCCATTTTCCACGTCCGGCAGAGCTGGTTGCAGTGAAAGGTGACTTCTATGTTATGGGCCAGATCCAACACGTAGTCAGTTCCATTGATGGCACACATATTGGTCTGATTCCACCCCAGTCACGTGAATCTGTCTATCGCAATCGGAAGCACTGCCATTCTATCAATGTGCAAGTGGTGTGCCTGGCTGACAACATCATCTCCCATTTGTGTGCCAGATTTCCTGGGTCCGCACATGACTCCCACATTCTGTGGAGCAGCATTGTCCCCCAACTGATGGCTAATCTGCGTCAAGAACGTGCATGGCTTGTAGGTGAGTGTGCTGTGATAACTACTGTGTTGTATGTGTGCCATGCTGTTCCCACCAATCCTGGTAATGGTGTAGGTGTCTGTCATCCCCCCACCTAGGCGAACCCAAACCGCCCGTGGCTGCTGAGCCCTCTACGGAATCCTACTACCCCAGGTGAAATGCGCTATAATGAGGCCCATGGGAGGACACGTCGGGTGGTGGAACGTACATTTGGACTGCTGAAGTCTAGATTTCGCTGCCTGGATAAAACCGGAGGGGCCCTGCCATACTCACCCGGCAAAGTATGCAAAATCGTGATTGCATGCTGCATGCTCCACAACCTGACCTTACGCAATAATATTGAACTGATCATGGACCCTGCAGACCAACTGGTTGCTCTGCCTCCCATAACACCCATGTCCAGTGATGAGGAGAGTGGGGAGGAAGAAGGTGTGGACCAGAGGCGTCAGCTCATTGCTCGCTACTTTCCTTGAATGTGAGTAACTACCTCTTGTGCTGGTTTTCAAAGTGTGATGTATGTTTGCTGGTGTTGTGTGGATGTGGTATTTGAATGCTGCCTGTTCTGGTATGTTGTGTTCGCAAATGGGTGTGGGAGATGGTGTACATGCAATGCTCCTTGATGTGTGTCCTGTGATCCGCTTAATTAGTGATGAGAAGGTATGGGCGAATTTAGCGAATCTGGCGTTCGCGAATTTAGCAAATTTGCGAACTCGCAATCTGCAAAATCCGCGAATTCCCACAAATTTGCAGATTTTTTTTTTTGTGTTCGCAAGTGTTTCTGCCAGTTCGCGAGGATTTGGTAGTAGTTCGCAATTGCGAACTTACTTGTCGGCTCGCAACGGTCGCGACTATGTTGTTTCTACGTCTGGTTCATCATCACAGCCTCCCAGCACCCTCTGTTTCACCACTGCCACCCTCTCTTTGACCCATGCCACCCTCTGTTACATCAATGCCACCCTCTGGTTCATCATCACTGTAGAAGATGGGGGGGAAAAGCAAGCACACCTGCCCTGCTTCAACTGACATGAATTAATTTGGGGTTAGTTTATTAACAACACCTGCCCTGCCCCAACTGACAATTATGAATTAGGGGCTAATTAATGTGTCATTGAATTTGAAGTTCCAGCCTGGCACCTGCTTGTCTGCTCCCTTAGCTGTAAATCAGGACCTTTGTGGCATACAGTTAAGGTCATAGCAGGGTCACGCAATTGTTGCAAGCAGGCAACCGAATTCTGGAGGGCCCCCTCAGGAAGCACAACAGGGAATGGTTACAAATCATGAGATTGAGCTTTTGCACCTGCTCATTTGTTTTGCTTTTGCAAAAATCGTTTTTCGGTATTTTCGCGCTATTTGCGAGGCTCGGAGTCGTGCGAAAACGACCGCGGAAGCCGCCAATTCGAGCGAATGAGCTTTATATTTTTTAGCAGCGTGTTATTTCGCGAGTTTTTTTGCAGTATTAGCGAGCCGCTTGCAGCGCAACACGCGAATTTACCCCAAGGTCGAGTACGGGCGCGGCCATTTTGTTTGCGTGACGTATTTCTGTTTCCGCCCGCTATGTATAATCTCGCGAGGTAAGCGCATTGCGAGTACAAGTTCGCACGAGATCGCGAGGAAAATTGCGTGCGAACTTACTTTCGCGCTCGTGAACGGGCGGCCATCTTGTTTTTGATTCATTTCCTGTGTCTGGGCATGGTGTTTATCCTCTTGCTATCTTTGCCATCCTTTGCTTGTTTTCAGTTTTTTTTCTAACGATTTTGCTTCTTATCTATCCCTCTCTTTTCCTAGCTGTATATTTTTGTCTTTTCTGCTATTTTTGTTTACTTTTAAACTACTTTTTAAACTCTTTTCTTTTCTTCTTCCCTATCCTATTTCTTCTTAATTTTCTACTTTCTACCTTACCTGCCCAGACCATGGTGAAGCCAGGCGCCGTGAAGCTGCCCAGGCACTTGAGGGACGCAGCTGCGGTGGGGAGGAGGAGTCCTGGACCCCGTGCCAGGACAGCATGCGGGCGATTGAGGGGGGAGAAGGTGACACGACGGGAGATCTTCAGCCCGGAGGAAGTGGGCGCGCTGGTCTACTTCGTCCAGCGCCGCCTGCCCAGGGCCATCGCGAGAGGCGGCAGGATCGCGGCCGGCTACAACATCCGGGAGCGCCGGAAGTGGTGGCAGAAGGTGTGCTGGGCCATGTCCCAACTCTCCGGGGTCCAGCGCACCTACAGCCAGGTCACCCACCGCTGGACGGACGTCCTGGACAGGGAGCGCGACCTGCTGGACCAGCTCGGCTTGGAGATCCCCGGGTTTGGTGAGTAGTAGTAGCTATTTCATCACTCACTACTATGTTTTCTCCTGCTCTGTGTTGTTGTATTGTAAATATTTGTTTTTTACATGGAGCAAGCCAATAATGCTGCTGACGATTACATTGTAGTTAAATTATATTTCAAAATCTTCTGTGCATTTCAGGTGCACTGCTCTCCTTCTCAGTGGCGTTGCTACTATGCTTATTTGTTTTCTATTTTGTGGTCTCATTGGCCTGAGTAACAATTATGTATGAGTGTACTTTACAGAACTGCGTAATGCTAGCCACTAGGGGGCAGATTACATTTACAAGCCCCTTGCGCCACGTTTACGTTGCCTTGCGTGACGCAACAGCGGCGTAAACGTGGCGCATCCCTGCGAGTCATTTACAGCGTGACGCATCTAGGGAGATGCGTCACGTTATAAAGCCATGGGCCTGCGCCACAATGGGTGCGTTCCTAGTACGCAGGGTGGGCGGTCCTGCGGCTGTGCGCCTCGCAAAAGTGCCTGCGTGAAATCTACAAGATTTAACGCAGGCACTTCTGCAATGCTGCTACGTCAATTCAATTCCTTATGCCTGCTAGAAGCAGGCGTAAGGACTGACACAGCATGTTAAGTATTGGGTGGCCCTGAGCATTACTGGAGTTGCATTGCGTTGGCGACGTGACTCCAGCGATGCGCCGCTCTTACGTGACGAGATGCGTCACGCAAGTGCCTACCCTTGCGCCAGGGCGCGCTGCATTGTAAATGAGGCGCATCTGCCGTGTCGCAAGGGTAGTTTTGCGTGACGCATTTGATCTGGCGCATCCCTGGAGATGCGCCAGAACACGTAAGTAAGTATGCCTTCTAAGGGGCAGAATTGCAATTACCGTCGCATCCCTGCAAAGTAGCAGGGATGCGCCAGTAATTGTGCGGCTCGCTACCACCACCAAACATGGTGCGCCGTATTTGCAATGCGGCGCACCATGGGCCCAAAACGTCACCGAAGCTTTACTGCTGGAGTTGCGTCGTAACGATGGCGCAGCTCCAGCAATGCTCTGGGGTAACCTATCTCCCCAATGCTGGGTCAAGCCGTACGTCTGCTTCAAGCAGGTGCAGGGTTTGTGTGACGCTTCATTGTCCTAAAGGTGACTGATTGAAATGTTGTAGATTTCCCTCAGCCACTTTTAGGATGTGTTCCAGCGCAGGAATGCCCTCCCTTGCACCGGAACGCCCCCTGATGGCGCAGGGCTTTATAACGGGATGCATCTCCCAAATGCGTCACGTTGTTATAATATTATACGCCGCACCATGGCGCCTCTTTTGTTTAGCTGCTGCGTCACAAAAGTCACGCAAGAATGGAGCAAAAGAGCCGCAAGTGGCTTAAATCTGCCCCTTCCTTTGTACCCCTGACAATAAGAAAAATAGTGGCGGTGGATTGATAGTTTGACTATTTAAATGACTGGTTATGTAGCAGGCAACTGTTAGTGTTGTCAATTATCTGACTGAAATCACAATGGAGTTTGTCTGTCACTTTGCGTCTTGCCTGCGGACTGCTGCCTGCCAGTCCTAGGTGAACCTTTCAGTACTTTGTTTAGTGAGTTACGTGACTTTCGAAGTCGCAGGTCCGCAAATCAATGAAAACTAACCCTAATCAATATAATTTCACGGAAATATTTTGTTATTGTTGTTTTGAAATGTTTGATTTGGTTGACATTGACAAGCAACAATCATCCATGTTTTCTGTTCTTTCTTTCATGTTGTACGTCAGCTCCCCCCAGGGGTGAGGGGACACAGGAGCAGCAGGCGGCGGATGCTGTTGAACAGGGCCAGGATCGGGCAGGCGAGGGCTCCTTTGCTGGCCCCAGTAAGTTTTCATTTTAGACTAGTACCTATTTTTCCTAGCGTTCCTCATTTGATTTTTTCAAAATCGTCTTTGATCTTCTTGTAGACTTTATCTAAATTCTTATCCTGCCTCTACTATGACTCCCTGTGGTATTACTAGATTATTCTTATTAGTCTGTCTGTGTAGCTAACTAAGATTGCACGGTTGGCGAAACTCCCATTCTAGTCAGCAATAGCTCTATCAACTTAGTGCAGTGCAGTCCTCTGGGATTGTCCATAATGTCTTTTGAAGTGTTCTATCTGCTTTGAAAATTCCCAACAATAAAATGTGAATGACCACCAAGAAAGAATAAGATACTACCTTTTGGTTTGGATAGGAGGACAATCCATACCACTACTGTTGAGGGGACAATTCTTCTGCAGAAACAGAACTATGGACAATAAATAGTGCATTGCTTATCAATTATAATAGGCACTGTTAGAGTTTCCACATACCTCTGTGATAACAGACTTTGAACCCCCAATGTCCTTACTGACTGACTACATAGCGTGGCGCAGTCATTTACCTCCCGAATTCATCGATCATTGATCCCCAATCATGATTATCCAACGTAGCTCAAGAGTACGGACTCGGAGTCAGAGTCAAGAAGTGTCAGAGGCACGGACTCATGCTTGCAAAAATTGCAAAACCTTTCGCTCAGTCACTCTAGTCTGGACCAAAAAACACAGAGTCTATTTAAGTTTAAAAGCTTTATTAAAAGTAAACACATTTATTAAAATGAAGTCATAATAAAAAAACTAAACGTTTAACTGAGAATGGAAAAGTGGTTAGTGCTGACGATTAATTGGAGACATTTCTTGTGGTCGGGCCGAGCTCTCACCTGGTTTCAACTTGATCTTGTTGTTAGAAGTCCATCTTCTGTCTGTGTGGAGAAAAATGGTGCGTGTTAAAAAGCCAGCCTTCATCAGTTGTGCCAAAAAGTGCAGCAAGACAACACCCTTCCCTGGAAAAAGGGACATTTTTTTTAACTTTCGAGTAGACAGTCACAAATTACATTGTTTTCACATGTCTTCATTCCTAGACCAAATACTAGTGAGTGGTTTATTCTAACATTCCTAAATGTACTTTGTAGGTGGAACATCTGGTGGCGGGGCCAGCGTGGAGGTGGTGGTGCTCGACACGGAGGCGGAGGGCAATTCTTCAGGGGAGAAGGCGGCGGCTCCAGTGCCGGCTGTGAGAGTTGAGACGGTGGTGGTGGCGGGCAGAGGTAAGCTCTTATATATTCCTTACTTATTGAGATTGAAGACGTGGCTGGGAAGGAAAGAATATGGGATGCATGGCTGGGTGAATGATGAAGCAATGATTGGTGGAAGGACAACAGCCTGGGTGGGTGACACAGAAACTGTATGTCTCCATAATATACCTGGATCATGCTACTATCTGACTCTTAGATAGCATAAGTGTATCTAGAGCAGGGGTACTCATAGTACGGCCCGAGGGCCGGTGGCGGCCCGGCAAGCCTTCCTTGGCGGTGCGCAGACCTTGCAGACAATCACTGCTCCCCCTGCCCCCACAGAGCAGAGGCTTTGTTGTATTTCACCTGTTAGCGCCCCTGCATCTCCACTCTGACAATCACTGCTCCCCCGGCCCCCACAGAGCAGAGTGGAGATGCAGGGCCACAAAGAGGTGAAATAGAACAAAGCCTCTGCTCTGTGGGGCCGGGCAAGCAGTGATTGTCAGGGTGGAGATGCAGGGGCGCTACAACAAACAAAGCCTCAATAATATGTTAATGGTCTTTTAAAGACCTGGTAAGTACTTTGGTGTGGCTGTCTGTGTGTGCGCGTTGAGGAAGCTGTCTCAGCCCGGGCTGAAGGCTGACACAGACAGACACACACACAGTGAGATGACAGAGGGGGAGGGAGAGGGAGGGCAGGAGGGAGAGAGAGATGGAGAGGGAGGGCAGGAGGGAGAGAGAGATGGAGAGGGAGGGCAGGAGGGAGAGCAGGAGGGAGAGAGATGTATGTAAATGCTGGGTCTGGTGGCTCAGTGGATGAAGGCATCTGCTGCAGGGACCTGTGTGCCACCTCATGGTCACAAGTTTTCGTTTTGCTTTAGCCCCGCCCCCTCTGACTCCGCCCCCACCAGTGCGGCCCTCGGCCACAAACTACACTGTAAATTTAGCCCCTGAGAGAAAGTTTGTGAGTACCCATGATCTTGAGAGTATAGACGGTCAGTGGATGAACTAAGTGTAACTTTGAAGAGCATGTAACACTGCACCCGCACGTCCGTTCCAGTGTAGGAAAGGCAAGGAAAAGAAGTTGTAATTTTGTCCAAATACTACCATCAATAGTAGCAGTAGTTTGTATTGCAAGCACAGCATAGATCCGGTTATTACGGTGGCCACTCCCTACCTCTCTTAATAAGTTTAGTAGTACTCAGTCATTCATGTGTGGATGTATCACTGGTCACTCATTAAAAAGCAAAGCACCTAAAGTCATCCCATATGTAAGCAAAAACATCCCATGTGAAGTGATAGATAATCAGATTATTTATCTTCTTCATTTTTCCATTTCTAGTACTCATTTGCACTGTAGGGTGAAAGTTAAATTAATTAAGCAGTAGCCCTTGTAACAGAGTATTCTCAGTGCCACCCGTAATAGAAAAGTAAGAGCTTCACCACCTGCATGTACTGGACCGGTACAGTAACGCAAGTCTAGGTCACTCATCATGGCGTGCGTCTCTTTTTCTCGGGTGCAAGTTCACTGCGCTGGCATTATGCCGGCTTGCAGAAGATAACGTATCAATTTTCCTAAACAAGAGACAAGAAGAAATATAAGACTGGTGTACTTTCATAGTCGACTCCAATGGAAGTCCATAGTGCTCGTAGAATTTGTTCCTTAAACTCCCACTAATGTTAGAGCAAGGATGAAGAAGTGGGAGGTTAGATAGATACTGGCCTCAATAGTTATGTAATGCGCTTGCAAGTTGCTAGTTGTATTGCAACACAAATTTCTGCTGAATGATTGAGTTAATCGTAAAGAGCATTGGTTACAGACTATGTCTTTCTTTCTTCATATAGATGCTCCTTCCAAACAAACAAGGAGGAAGGAGCTGGCTAGAGCGGCCCGGCAACGGAGGATCGCTGCCACTGTTGCAGAATATCGGTGGCTGGTGGCCCTGGAGGACGACGAAAGTGTGCAGTCGACCACAACAACAACGTCGTCTGCATCGGCCTCCGTGCACCCACGGGCTGCCACCCAGCACAGTGCTCCAGCCAGACTGAGCCGGGCTGCCAAAGCCAAACGCCACCGCTGAGCAGCAAGGACAACAGCTGCCTCTCACAGCCATTGTAACTGCAAGGCACACCTGCGCCGCAGTACCCTGAGGGTGTCCCGCCTTCAGCAGGAGCTCCACCACTTTACAAACGTGTTGGAGGGGCTCCGCGTAGAGCACGCCTTGCTCCGCCTGGAGTATGATGCCCTGGCCCAAAAAGTAAACAGCATCCCCCAATAGTGTCCCTTGCCCCTTTTTTTGGACTTTTAAAGGACAACCGTTGGGGTTAGGGAGGGTCTTGCGGGAGATTATTTTGTTAGGGATATAAATATACTTTTTCAAACTTTATCTGAGCATACCTGTTTTTTACTGCTTGCCTGGTGGGTGGGGGTTTAACAGTAACTTTGTTTTCCTGAAAGTTTAGTTCAATTTTCTTCCTTTAAGTGTAAATGCCCAAATGTTTTCAACACTAAGTGCCTCTCACAGAGTAAGTGAAGTGAATTCAAAAGTCCTAGGACTCTAGTAGTACTACCGTCAGTCTCTCGTCTCTCCTAATACTCCATTATACTCCCTACCACCAAACGCTTATCTTACCTGTAATTTGTGTTTGAAAGTAGGGCTAGACCCAGGGCTGGCTCCACGGGAAACAGCGAATAAGGTTGGCAATCCTGGGCGGATAAAATTTCCTCATAGCGGTGGTACTAGTGGTGTGACACAGTGGCAGTTGCATGCCTATGAAAAAAAAGAAAATGAAATCTGGTTTGTCCTCCTGAGCAATACAACGGTACAATAGAGAATATAGCAGGTGACACTACACTAGAACAGTGCCACATTGTAGCCTAACAAATGGTAAAGTATAACTACTAATTCGGTTGAAGTTCTTTGACATTAGCCATGGGTCTTTGTCAAGCAGAGTAAGAATATATCCTCGGATTTCTTCACCAGCCTGTTGCTATCACCTTATCCTCCCCAGCAAGTGTGTGGATTTATTGCTGTAATTTAGTCACACATCAATCAAAACCACACAGCCCGGGGGAAGAGGGATAGGGTTTAAAAAAGGGATGGGTACGGGGGGTTTTGGGAAAGGTTTTGGGAGACAAGAAAAAATAGCACAGCATGGACAAACAATTGTGAACATAAACAAATCTTTGGGTACAAACCTATCCATCAATCTTTGAAAGTGCATGCACTACTGGATGCATGTCAGTGAAAAGTAAGTAGTACTTTCGACAACTGTGGAAGAAAGAATGCGACAGTACAGGGCGTGTGTGGAAATATTGATAACTATATTCAACATAAGGTCTCTGTTGCCAGATACCTGAGAGCCTTGCTGGTCACTATAAATCCATTCACAACACTCAATGGGGTTGGTCTGGAAGGTATAGTAGATAGAAAAGGAGAAATTGCTCTTTTTCTAGGTGTCCCCTCACTCACCAGGGTTGCCCCTTGGTGACATGCTTCATCATTGGGGCCATCCCAGTCCTCTACGGGCTGGGGCGTGCTGCGACTTGCGAATTACGTAGGAGCACTTACAAATGACTATGTGTGGTGCAGATGTGATAGTGGAGTGGACTAAGTGATGTGTTCAGGGATCAATTTAGAAGCAGAGAGAGATCCAAGAAATGCAGTCACAGTCATAGAAAGAAACAATGGATACCGAATCTGTATGTTGTTGTAGTTGTCCTGTTGAAATTGGTAAGTAAGTTGCATGCAGAAAAAAATTCCTCTCATTAGCGGCACTCCTCCATTCCATCTGACGCTTCGTCCATCAATGTTGGTCACCAGAAGACACCCTGTCCACTGCCTGCCTGGCGGAGGCTGAATTGCGGCTCGCTAAGGTGAAGCCTGACTCCATCCTTTTTTCCCCATTGCACAGACTGAAACCCGGCCTGTAATTATTCAACGAAAAACAGGAAGTGATATAATATTACAACACCACTGATAAATAAATATGAGGTATGTAGGCTGTGGAGTGCAAAAAGTCACACTTTGATTTTCCTAGTAGACAGTACAATATTTTTTAAAGTGCGTACTCTGTCTGAGTTACCTTTTGAAGGATAACTAAGTATGGGCAAATTAATGTAGCGGATCTTTCCCCTCAAGCTAGGTGTACTGTAAACTGTGTTTTAGAACAAAATTTGATCTTCCCAGCAGTGCTCCCACCCAGACCCTTACTAAAGCCAGTCGCAAAAATGTAGAAGACCCCCAACCAAATCTCAAAAAACGAGGCCTAGCAGAAAACTGGTGACAAAACGTACTTTGAAAGTAAAAGTAGGCCTAAATACCCCCTTATCCACCGTGGATTGTATTCAAACCACTTGCAAGCAACCAAGCAAGAGTATCCATAGCCAGCACCGCTTCAAGACTCGAAAACCCCCCCACCCAAACACATGCAATAGAAATACTGCTAACCCTAACGAACCCTAAGTTAAGAATAGTGGCAAAGGCTTTCTTTAACTATGCCAAATCCCCCCTTTCCCACCATGGATTTTCTTCAAATGACTTGCAACTAAAATTACACATTCTCACGAGTGCTCTAAGACCCCAGAACTCAGTTGCAAAAATCTAGAACACCCCGAAACACATGCAATCCTGCTGCTAGGGCTAACCCTAACGAACCCTAAGTTTCAAAAAGTGCCAAAAGGCTTTTCCATGTGGATTTTGTCCCAACCACTTCTATCCGGTATTAGACCTTCCCAGGAATGCCCCAAGACCCGCCAACCCACCCGCCAAAAAGCATAACAACCCCAAACAGGCCAAAAGCAAAATCTCATACTTACAATATTTCGAGGCCTTCGGTCCAAACGCGCTGTGTAGCTAGGCCATAAGTCCGGTTTACCACCACGGATTTCCTGAAAAGCAAATGCAATCAAGATTAGAGGTTCCCAGCAGTGCTCCCAGCCCCCAAAACTCACCCACAAACAGCCGGAATCCCCTCAAAGAGCACCTCAAAGGCAAGCAAGTCAGCAAAAACACCAAAATATTTCCGCCTCGGATTTGGTCCAAACAACTTTTATCCGGTATTAGAGCTTCCCAGCAATGGCCCCAGAGCTGTCAACCCAGGAGAAAACAAGCAGAAGACCCCCAAACAGCCAAAGAGCAAACGTACAAAAATGGGGACTTAGTCATTTTTTGGCAAATTTCCCAAATCACTCTGCGCGCGCTCTGCAGCTAGGCCCTAACTCCCCTCTGCCACCATGGATTTGCTTCAAACCTCTTGCAAAGTAAAGTATCCATAGCCAGCAGTGCTCCCAGACCCCGAAACCCACCCAAAAACGCCAGGAAGCCCCCCAAACACTCCCCCGAAAACGCTACATTGAGCAAAATGTCAGAAATAGCAACAAAAAAAATCGGCGTGGATTTTGTCCCAACCACTTCTATCCGGTATTAGACCTTCCCAGGAATGCCCCAAGACCCGCCAACCCACCCGCCAAAAAGCATAACACCCCCAAACAGGCCAAAAGCAAAATCTCATACTTACAATATTTCTCGGCCTTCGGTCCAAACGCTCTGTGTAGCTAGGCCATAAGTCCGGTTTACCACCACGGATTTCCTGAAAAGCAAATGCAATCAAGATTAGAGGTTCCCAGCAGTGCTCCCAGACCCCGAAACTCACCCACAAACAGCCGGAACCCCCTCAAAGAGCACCTCAAATGCAAGCAAGTCAGCAAAAACACCAAAAAATTTCCGTCTCGGATTTGGTCCAAACAACTTTTATCCGGTATCAGAGCTTCCCAGCAATGGCCCCAGAGCCGTCAACTCAGGAGAAAACGAGTAGAAGACCCCCAAACAGCCAAAGAGCAAAAGTACAAAAATGGGGACTTAGTCATTTTTTGGCAAATTTCCAAAATCACTCCGCGCGCGCTCTGTAGCAAGGCCCTAACTCCCCTCTGCCACCATGGATTTGCTTCCAACCTCTTGCAAAGTAAAGTATCCATAGCCAGCAGTGCTCCCAGACCCCGAAACCCACCCAAAAACACCAGGAAGCCCCCCAAACACTCCCCCGAAAACGCTACATTGAGCAAAATGTCAGAAATAGCAACAAAAAAAATCGGCGAGGATTTTGTCCCAACCACTTCTATCCGGTATTAGACCTTCCCAGGAATGCCCCAAGACCCGCCAACCCACCCGCCAAAAAGCCTAACACCCCCAAACAGGCCAAAAGCAAAATCTCATACTTACAATATTTCTCGGCCTTCGGTCCAAACGCGCTGTGTAGCTAGGCCATAAGTCCGGTTTACCACCACGGATTTCCTGAAAAGCAAATGCTATCAAGATTATAGTGTCCCAGCAGTGCTCCCAGACCCCGAAACTCACCCACAAACAGCCGGAACCCCCTCAAAGAGCACCTCAAAGGCAAGAAAGTCAGCAAAAACACCAAAAAATGTACGCCGCGGATTTGGTCCAAACAACTTTTATCCGGTATTAGAGCTTCCCAGCAATGGCCCCAGAGCCGTCAACTCACCTGCAAAGAGGTAGAACAACACCCCCACAAGTGCTTAGTCTTTCTTCATTGGGCGTAAACCAGCCCTCTGCTTTGTTGGAAATAGGAGTCTGGAGGAGGAGGATAGAGGAGCATGTTCTTTGGAACTTGTGAACCTGAGGAATGCAGACTGCGGCACCTTCAAATCAATTAGCAAACAAGTGAAGACAGTTCTGCTGATGGGCTTGTTTTTGTGATTATCTGATTAAAGTTTGAATTATATTAACTGTGCACAACAAAGAAAGACAGACACACAGGAATAAAAGTGAATAAGGACGAAAAAGAAAGTTATTGATTCGTTGTCTCATTTTCAGGGCTCAGTATCACGGTCCATGAATAAGAATAAGGCTTTGTCATCATACTCTGAGAATTCAGGCAGGGTGAGCTCAGTGTCACCTGACAGAGAAGAAATTCCCTCATCTATGTTGCTGTCCACCTCGTCTTCATCCGGCGCGCTTTCTCGTACTCTGAAATCTGGTGGTATGAGGTGGTGATTCATCTTGATCATTGTTAACCTCTCCACATTTTTGGGTGAGAGGCGGCTCCGTTTGGAAGTTACAATGCCACTAGCAGCACTGAAAACACGTTCAGAAGACACACTTGCGAGTGGGCAAGACAAGTAGTTTAAAGCCAGGTTGGAGAGCTGTGGCCACAATTCTTTTTTCCCATGCCAATACGCCAATGGGTCAGCATTAACATAGACCTCTGTTGAGTCATTCAGATAGTCCTTCACCATCGACTCAAGGTTCTCCTCCAAGGTTCCTCCACTTTGCTTAGCTGTTGCTGTGACCTTTTGAGAACCAAACCCAAGCCAAGCTAGCCAATCCTCTTCAGCCTCCAATGTTACTGTTGTGTCTGGTGGTACAGATGATCCGGTTGCCGGTCTCTTTAACGGCTGAGAGGTCACTTGTGCCGCAGCCACAGGTGCAGAAGTGGATTGTTGTGACTGGGGATGGCGTGCTGATGCTGATGTACTGCCTTTTCCTTCAATTTGCTGCCGTTCTCTTTCAAGCCTCTTGGCTGAGGAGGCTAGCCACTGTTTGTACTTTGTAACATCTTCATCAGCAAAAGGAAAGAATGCTTGGCCTGCCAGCGCCTTTTTGTAGCGTGGATCCAGAATAGTAGCACAAATGTAATGCTGGTTTGAGTGGATCATTTTAAGACATTCATCACCTTGTAGGTGCTCTAATAATTTCTCAGCCAGAACAAAAGGGTCTTGGTTTTCTTCATCTTTTTCAAACACAGAACACACCTCCTTCAGTTGGTGCTCCAGCATGTACAATAATGGGATAGCTTTTCCCAAATTACAGTCCTCCTTGCTGACTGCACGCGTGAAGAACTCAAAAGGACAAAGCATGCGTGTCAGGCTTTTAACTATGTTCCATTGCGCCGCACCCATCCTCAGGTCCTCCTTCTGAGCTGTACCCTGTGTTAAGAAATAGTGATCGAGTACCGTATACTGCTCATACAGACGCTCAAGCATGTAGAAGGTTGAGTTCCAACGTGTTACCACCTCCTGGATGAGTGCTTTCACTGGCATTTGACGTTCATATAGCAGGCTCCTCAGATGCTTCCGGGCCTTAAAAGAATGGCTGAAATGGTTGCACATTTTTCGGCAGGTGTCCACTACTCTGTACGCTGCACTGACTTTACACCCAAGAATTTTTTGACAACCAGGTTTATACAGTGCGCCAAACACGGCACTCTGAAATAGTCACCCAGCTGCATGGCCTTAACTATATTGGCGCCATTGTCCGTGGAAACATAACCAACCTGGCGTTTTTTTGGGGACAGCCAGTCAAGGACCTTTGTGTTAAACACATCCAAAATGTTTTGTGCTGGGTGACGTTTCTCCAAACCAAACATGGCTAGTGTTGCATGTTTCCGAGCAGCTTTAAAAACAATGTCCGGGTCAACACCTGCGTTTAGCTTTGCTTTAGCCCCTGAAAAAGAGACCCAGTGTGCAGTGATGCACATGTAATCAGCGGCTGCGCCACTGGTCCACATGTCTGTTGTCAGATGTATAGTGTGAACAGCACTCTTCTGCAAAGCTGCCCCAATCACCTCCAGAACATCTTCATGTAGTGCTGGAACCGCAACTCGGGCAAAATAGAACCGGCTAGGAACCTTCCATTTAGGGCAGAGCGCTGCCACTAATTCTAGAAAACCAACCCCTTCTACAAAAGAAAAAGGGAGAAGGTCCAGAGCTAGCATTTTAGCCAGCTTAGTGTTATACAGACGCGTCAGTGGGTGGTTGCGTTCATATTGCGCTTCTGTAAACAACATGTTTTTACTGTTGCCCTGGACCAAGGATTTACGGGATGATGATGATGATATCTTCGACCCAGTTACGCTCGCTGATTAACTTTTTCGCATTGGTGTCTCACTCTCTCCCACACTCTTAGTGTGGCTCACATGGGGTGTGCTGCTGACAGGGGTACTGGGTGTAAGTGAAGTGTTTGAATCGTCTTCTTCCTCCTCGTCATCATCAGATGAAAAATCAACGTTTTCATTACGTGCAATTCGGGCTTCCTTGATCGCCTCTAGGTGCGCAAACCATTGGACAGCGTGCATTCTCCTAAGATAACCTCTCTGGCCTCCGGTACCATATTTGGTACCAAACTTACCACGACTAACTTGAAGCTTACAAATGCTACAAATGGCTAAGTTTTCCTTTTTTGGGCAAACACTAAAGAAGTCCCAAACTGGAGACTTGAAATGTCTTTGGGGGCCGGAGGAGGCGGCGATACTGGTGGTGGTGGCCCTGCTGCTAATGCCAGATGAAGTGGAGGATGTGGATTGCCGAACTTCAGTACGCTTTGCACTTTCACCACCACTAATTGAGGTCGAGGTGGATGGAGGTCCCTTCTTGCGAGGAAGAAATATGGAAGCGGTAGGTGTTGGTGTACTAGTTAACTCCAAATCCAATGATTGTTGTGTTTCCATTTCCATTGCCTCCTCGTCGACATCATCATCACGCTCAGCAGCTTCTCGGGATAGGGTCAAAATGTCTCTTTGCTGCATGCCCGCTGGGGCTGCAGTGACTTTTATGATGACTGGCTCATCGTCATCGTGAGAGGCTTCATCAGCAGCAGTATCCGTCACTTCTTGTTGAGCCTCATCACACTCCATAGCTATGAGTTTTTCGACGACCTTCCTTTTACGCTTAGGTATCTTTGTCAGATCATGGTGTGCCTCACTCTCAGACTGCCGTGATGATGGTTCCCAATCTTCATCCAGTTCATCAGAAGGAGGTGGGCTTGAAGAAGATGTAGACATCCCCCTTGATCTTTTCCTTGCTAGGGATGTGGAAGACAATGAATGATCATCAGGAGGAGTGGCTTCCTCAAATGATACCTCGGTTTGATTGTCAATTTCCTGATGTGCCCCTACTTCGGGAGGAACAACTATTCTGGGCACTTGTGACCCTCCATGCACCTCTGCTTCTGCATCTCCTTGCGCTGCCTCTCCTTCCACATGTACTTGGGCTTGTACTTGCACATGGTGTTGTTGTTGCGGCTGTGGTTGTTCACCACTTGTCAGATGAGTTACAACAACCTGTGTTGATTCAGGGACATTGCTGCTGCTTTCTTGCGATGAGCCAACATCACTGGTCGATGGTGATTGAAGAAGTACACTGACTGCCTCTGAAGCACTCAAGGGCTTTGACTTAAGTTGGCGTGGTGGTGGAGGCACTGAACCCAATGGAGCGGGGGTGCTGCTCCTAGCTTGGTCCCCAGCAGATCCTGCTGCTGCTGCAGGCGTACTTTTTTTTTTGCCCCCAAAAAACGCGGCGGCCGGCAAACCAGCCTCCTTGGTAATTTGCTTCTTCTGCTCCTTACTAGCAACTTTCTTGCTAGAGGAGCTACGGAGACCTTTTTTTGGGGCCATCTTCTTCAGAGCAGGTCAGACAGCAGGCCGCAGTTGCACGAATTGTAGAGTTGTCTGAGGCCAGACATGACTTCGCGTGATGTTATGCTGCACACACACACCGCTGCAGGACTTCTTCCTGGCACTGGTGGTTCTCTTGAGTCTTGTGCACCTAAAAGCAATGGAAGACAGAGGAAACATCAGTTCAGTTATACACCCCAAAATAATCGAAAAAAAAACAGAAAAATCTGCACAATCCCATGCCCTCCATGATGCTTAAATTCAAGACACCCCACAGAAAGACTAGGCACATGCAACACTCACTAGTCACTACCCCTGGTGAAAAGGCCACAACAACAGGCCAAAAAAACGAAAATCACAGAAAACTCAGCACAATCCCAAGCCATCCAGCCCCTCCATGATGTTTAAATTCAAGACAACCCACAGAAAGACTAGGCACATGCACCACTCACTACCCCCTGGTGAAAAGTCCACAACAGGCCAAAAAAACGAAAATCGCAGAAAAATCAGCACAATCCCAAGCCATCCAGCCCCTCCATGATGTTTAAAATTCAAGACAACCCACAGAAAGACTAGGCCCATGCACCACTCACTACCCCTGGGCATAATGGATGAAAGCTAGGCAAAATGGGTGCAGGCCTGAGAACACTGCCTGCATTCAAAATGGCCACCTCCATCACAGCACATGGCCAGGGCCTGTAGCAGCACTCAAAATGGCCCCCAAACACATGGCCTGTCCACAACAGGCCAAAAAAACGAAAATCACAGAAAAATCAGCACATTCCCAAGCCATCCAGCCCCTCCATGATGTTTAAATTCAAGACAACCCAAAGAAAGACTAGGCACATGCACCACTCACTACCCCTGGGCATAATGGATGAAAGCTAGGCAAAATGGGTGCAGGCCTGAGAACACTGCCTGCATTCAAAATGGCCCCATCCATCACAGCACATGGCCAGGGCCTGTAGCAGCACTCAAAATGGCCCCCAACCACATGGCCTGTCCACAACAGGCCAAAAAACGAAAAGCACAGAAAAATCAGCACAATCCCATGCCATCCAGCCCCTCCATGATGTTTAAATTCAAGACAACCCACAGAAAGACTAGGCACATGCACCACTCATTACCCCTGGGCATAATGGATGAAAGCTAGGCAAAATGGGTGCAGGCCTGAGAACACTGCCTGCATTCAAAATGGCCCCCTCCATCACAGCACATGGCCAGGGCCTGTAGCAGCACTCAAAATGGCCCCAAACCACATGGCCTGTCCACAACAGGCCAAAAAAACGAAAATCACCGAAAAATCAGCACAATCCCAAGCCAACCAGCCCCTCCATGATGTTTAAATTCAAGACAACCCACAGAAAGACTAGGCACATGCACCACTCATTACCCCTGGGCATAATGGATGAAAGCTAGGCAAAATGGGTGCAGGCCTGAGAACACTGCCTGCATTCAAAATGGCCCCCTCCATCACAGCACATGGCCAGGGCCTGTAGCAGCACTCAAAATGGCCCCAAACCACATGGCCTGTCCACAACAGGCCAAAAAAACGAAAATCACCGAAAAATCAGCACAATCCCAAGCCAACCAGCCCCTCCATGATGTTTAAATTTAAGACAACCCACGAAAAGACTAGGCACATGCACCACTCACTACCCCTGGGCATAATGGATGAAAGCTAGGCAAAATGGGTGCAGGCCTGAGAACACTGCCTGCATTCAAAATGGCCCCCTCCATCACAGCACATGGCCAGGGCCTGTAGCAGCAATCAAAATGGCCCCCAACCACATGGCCTGTCCACAACAGGCCAAAAAATCGAAAATCACAGAAAAATCAGCGCAAACCCATGCCATCCAGCCCCTCCATGATGTTTAAATTTAAAACAACCCACAGAAATACTAGGCCCATGCACCACTCACTACCCCTGGGCATAATGGATGAAAGCTAGGCAAAATGGGTGCAGGCCTGAGAACACTGCCTGCATTCAAAATGGCCCCCTCCATCACAGCACATGGCCAGGGCCTGTAGCAGCACTCAAAATGGCCCCCAACCACATGGCCTGTCCACAACAGGCCAAAAAAACGAAAATCAAAGAAAAATCAGCACAATCCCAAGCCATCCAGCCCCTCCATGATGTTTAAATTCAAGACAACCCACAGAAAGACTAGGCACTTGCACCACTCACTACCCCTGGGCATAATGGATGAAAGCTAGGCAAAATGGGTGCAGGCCTGAGAACACTGCCTGCATTCAAAATGGCCCCCTCCATCACAGCACATGGCCAGGGCCTGTAGCAGCACTCAAAATGGCCCCCAACCACATGGCCTGTCCACAACAGGCCAAAAAAACGAAAATCACAGAAAAATCAGCACAATCCCATGCCATCCAGCCCCTCCATGATGTTTAAATTCAAGACAACCCACAGAAAGACTAGGCCCATGCACCACTCACTACCCCTGGGCATAATGGATGAAAGCTAGGCAAAATGGGTGCAGGCCTGAGAACACTGCCTGCATTCAAAATGGCCTCCTCCATCACAGCACATGGCCAGGGCCTGTAGCAGCACTCAAAATGGCCCCCAACCACATGGCCTGTCCACAACAGGCCATAAAAACAAAAATCACAGAAAAATCAGCACAATCCCAAGCCATACAGCCCCTCCATGATGTTTAAATTCAAGACAACCCACAGAAAGACTAGGCACATGCACCACTCACTACCCCTGGGCATAATGGATGAAAGCTAGGCAAAATGGGTGCAGGCCTGAGAACACTGCCTGCATTCAAAATGGCCCCCTCCATCACAGCACATGGCCAGGGCCTGTAGCAGCACTCAAAAT
Source organism: Lissotriton vulgaris (assembly GCF_964263255.1). Classification (NCBI taxonomy): domain Eukaryota; kingdom Metazoa; phylum Chordata; class Amphibia; order Caudata; family Salamandridae; genus Lissotriton; species Lissotriton vulgaris. The sequence goes on along the minus strand of NC_141694.1, from coordinate 623,431,500 downwards.
GGCCCCCAACCACATGGCCTGTCCACAACAGGCCAAAAAACGAAAATCACAGACAAATCAGCACAATCCCATGCCATCCAGCCCCTCCATGATGTTTAAATTCAAGACAACCCACAGAAAGACTAGGCCCATGCACCACTCACTACCCAGGGTGAAAAGGCCACAACAGGCCAAAAAAACGAAAATCACAGAAAAATCAGCACAATCCCAAACCATCCAGCCCCTCCATGATGTTTAAATTCAAAACACCCCACAGAAAGACTCAGTGCACCCACCACTGAGTACCCCTCTTCAAAAGGCCCCAAAACAGCCCAAAAATCGAAAATTCCAAAATTGTAGTTGCAGCAACTGTAATGCCCCAAACAAACTTACTTGTGCAATTTCTAATCCAAAAGTGATCCAAAGAAAGTCAAAAAGGCCTCAAATCCAAATATCCAGCAGCATCCACAAAAAGTAATCCTTCCAGCTCCAGATCCAAATGAAAAGTGACCAGGAGATGGACAAAGCACTGGGAGGAGCCTGCTGGACAGGAACAGGAAGTTGAAGACTGTGGGGCACTTCCTTCCTCCCACCCCCCCCCTCCCCAAAATGGACTCCTCGCAAAAAAAGTGCAGGCAAATGTCAACCTGAGGAGTTATTCAGATAAAAATCATAATTTCCAGAAGGTTTATGCTGCTTGCTGGTGGATTTCTTGTGCAGAATTGCAAATTTTATATGTTCGCGAGTGCAAGATTGTTGCTGCTCGCCGCATCTCAAAGTCTCGCTGTAAAAGTTGGCAAGCCGCGATTGCGTAATCGCGCTTGCCAAATTCCCGCTGGATCCCGCAGCAAGATCTAAAATGGCGAAAAATAACTCGGCAAACGATGAATGACGGGAAGTAAACGCCGCGCGCCGCAAAATTGTATCACCAAGAAAAAAAAAATCCGCTGCGTGCGAACTTGCGGATTTTGCGGGAAATCCGCAAATCTCGCGGATTGCGAATTTACCGAAAATCCGCGAGCGTAACGGATTTTCCGCCCACGCTTAGTGATGAGTGTGGTTTGTGGGAAATTGCAGTACGGTGTGCTGTGATGGGTGTGATTCAGTTTCCTGACCTGTGCTTGTTGTTCTCTCATTATCCTTAGGTCACTCCCACAGAGGCATGATTCTCAAGAACATTGATCCCTGCACCTGGCAATGACAACTACTAAGACAAACCTGTGTTTAAAACATGGAGGTCACACAGCATTGAGTGTTTACGTGGTGGTTATTTACAGATTGCGGATTACTGTTTGTGCATATTTACAAATAGGTGTTCGGGGGAAGTGAGAGTTGAATGTCATGTCAGATGAAAAGACCGTGGGGACACCACATTGTGTGATGTACACCTAGTCCAACAGAAGTGTGGCAATGCTTGGCATTGTGGGGCAAGTAAGTTCGCAGAGTGAATGCCAGGCTCAAGGAAGGGTGGAGTCAGTGGCGGCCCCTCTTCGAGCGGGTGGATGGTGCATTGCCACTGTTCTCAGCTGGATCCAGCCTCGGACGGCCCCTCCGTCTTGGAGCTGGAGCGGAATCAGCTGTGGGGGCAGGATGTTCAGGGACGACATCCCTGTCAGTGGCCTCAGGTGATGGTGGCGGTGGTGTTGGTGCCCTGTCCCGCTGGACACTTGGGGAGGGGGAGGTGGTGTGGCACGGGATAACCACTCCCTCCAAAGAGCTGTTTGCTGCCCCATGAGGTCAACAATTTTTCCCATTCGGGTTTCCATGGACCGCAACATCTGGCAGGTCTGTAGCGAGTCTTGGTGTGCCCGATCCGCCTTTGCTTGCGACCGCTCGTAGGAGGCTTCCACTCTGGCAATGGCATCCAGGGTCTCGGTCCCAGGATGGGCTGGGTGTTGTTCCCGACCTCGCCTTGCACCTGCACTCCTGTTTGTGACCTGTGGCCTCACCTGTGTCCTCCCCCGTCCAGTATCCCTGCTAGCCTGAGATGTCGATGGCCCATCATCGGACGATGGGTCAGGCAGGGTGGCACAGGCAGGAGTGGTGGTGGTGGTGGTGGTAGCTACACAGCTCACAATGGCAGGTGTTGGTGTTGTCTTGACATGTGTGCTCTGTATACACAGGACTCACTCCTTCCTTGCACTCTTTTCTCTTTCATTCAATTTTTACTTCATAAGTTCAAGTCGATGGTTGAAAATGTTATTATTTTTATTATTTATTTTTATTTCGCGATTTCTAAAGTGCCTGGTGACCCGTAGGCATCCCCGCGCTATAAAACCTGTCGATATCCAGAGGGGGGAGGAGGGAGAGTTTAGTTGGGAAACAGGAATGTTTTAAGTTTCCTGCGGAACACTAAGTGAGAGGGTTCCAGACATAGGCTGAGGGGGAGTAGGTTCCAGGCTGTGGAGGCTATGACCGAGAAGCGGCGTCCGCCGGAGCGAGCCTTCCTATATTTGGGCACCGTAGCGAGATGTTTGGCGTCGGAGCGGAGGGATCTTGAGGCTTTATATGGGGTAACCATATGTCTAAGCGCGTCAGGGCCAACTCCATTCATGAGTTTGTGGGTGGTACATAGGGCCTTGAACTCCACTCTCTGGCGCACAGGGAGCCAGTGAAGGGCTTTGAGGGCGGGCTTAGCCGACACTTTAGGGGATAGGTTCATGATGAGCCTGGCCGCCGAATTCTGAATGCGTTGGAGTTTGGCCAAGGTGTACTCAGGGGCCCCCAGAAAAATGGCATTACTATAATCGAGCCGTGCCAGGACAAGGCCCTGGACAAGCAGTTTCCTGGATTGGAGGGGGAGAATAGGCAGGATCTTGCGAACGGACCGCAGTAGACCGAAACAGGTGCCAGCAGTTTTGGTTGCCTGTGTTTTCAAGGTGAGGTCTGGTTCTAGCCAAACTCCTAAAGTTTTGATTTCATTTTTAGGAGAGGGAATTTCACCGAAGGTGTTGGGCCAGGACGAAGGCGGCAGGATCGCCCGTTTATTGCCTAGGAGCATAATCTCGGTCTTGGCGCCGTTCAGCTTCAAGGCCGAGTCACACATCCAGGTATGGATGTCCTGGAGACAGTGGAGCAAACTGTCCGGGTGGTTACCCAGGTGGGACAGGGACACGACGAGTTGGGTGTCGTCCGCGTAGTTGATTATTTTTAAACCGTAGGGGGCCACTACGTCTTCCAGGGGCGCCATATAGACATTAAAAAGGGTTGGGCTGAGTGACGACCCCTGGGGAACTCCGTTCTTCAGTGGAAGAGGATCTGACCGGGAGTTGCCGTCCCACACCTGAAAGGATCGATGGGAGAGGAAGGATTCGATCCAAGCTCGCGCCGTACCCACGATTCCTGCCTTCGCCAGGCGGTGTAACAGGACGCGGTGATCCACAGTATCGAAGGCGGCGCTAAGATCCAGGAGGATCACTGCCACTGATCCCCCTGCGTCTAGGATGCACCTTGCCTCCTCGATGACAGTGAGGAGTGCGGTGTCCGTGCCACGGCCGGGTCGAAACCCAGTTTGGGATTGGCGCAGGATGTTGTGGGTTTTGAGAAATTGGGATAGCTGTGAGTTGACTGATTTTTCGGCCATCTTGCTGATGCAGGGGAGCAGTGAGATCGGTCTGTAATTGGACATGTCGTCCGGGTTTAGTTGGGGCTTTTTCAGCAAAGCCTTCACGACTGCGTTCTTCCAGTTGGGGGGGACCGTTCCACTAACGAGGGAAGAGTTGATCAGGTCCCTGATGATGGGGGCTATGGTAGAGGACACCTTTTTTAGGAATCTGACCGGTGTTGGGTCCAGGGGGGAGCCACTTTTCATTTTATCAAGCGAGGCCGTCACCTCGGGGAGGGAAACTGCTCTGAAAGTTTCCAACTGTGGGCCATAATTTTCGACCGCTGTGGCCAGGATGGGAGGGCTGATGGTAGGAAGGGAGTCCAGTATCCGTAGAATTTTAGAGTCAAAGTAATTTGCTAGATCCTTGCTTTTGTCTGTGGCGGGGGAGTGAGGGGGAGGTGCAGTAGGGATGTTTAGTAATTCTTTCACAATCTTGTAAGATTCTTTGGCTGAGTTGGTCGCGGTTTTCATTCTGTTGTCATAGAATAGTGATTTAGCTGATTTCAAGGCAGTCTTGTATTGTCTAACCGCATTGTGATAAGTATCCTTGTTGCTGTGGAGCCAATCTTTCCTCCAAGCTCTTTCAGCCTTTTTACACATTTTGTGCAGGGTTCTGAGATCAGAGTTGTACCAGGGTGCATGGCCCTTGGTTTTGTTTTTCACCTCTCGATTTTTGATGGGGATGAGGCTGTCGAGGGAGGAGGAAATCCAGTCTCTGAACTGGGTGTCAGCCGTGGTGGGGTCGCCTGCAAGAGTGGGGGTAGAGGCGTCGAGCGCCAAGGCCCAGTTGTCAGTCGAGAGTCTGGCCCAGGATCTATCCTTGGTGAGGGTTGGAGGGTTGTGGGGTTTCTTGAAGGCCCCCGGGAGGTGGGTCAAGACCAGGAAGTGGTCTGTCCACGGGAGAGGGATGGAATTGGTGAACTGGAGGGAAGGGATGTTCGAGAGAACAGGGTCGAGTAAGTGACCTTTCACATGTGTGGCTCCTGAGTTGGTCAGGGAGAAGCCAAGGGCGCCAAGTTCGCTGATTAAATCGGACGACCCAGTGTCTGTAGGGTCATCGAAGTGGATGTTGAGGTCGCCTGTAATCAGGAAGTTGGGAGTTTGGTAGGCCAGGGAAGAGACGGATTCCAAAAGAGCGGTGGAAAAAGGGCCGAAGTGCCCAGGGGGTCTATAGACCAGAAGGCCTGATAGGGAGTAGGTCGGCGACAGCGACAGCGAAAACAGACAGTTCTCCGACTCCTTACTCTGGATCTCTGTAGAGCGGCAGGTGAAGTAATCTCGGTAGATAATGGCTATCCCACCACCTCGACCTACAGGGCGGGGTTGGGACATGATGAGAAAGCCCGGGGGAAGAGCCGCGACTATGTCAGCGTTAGAATGGCTGGTGACCCAGGTTTCGGTGAGGAATAGTATATCCAGGTCGTGGTCGACAATTAAGTGATTAATGAGGAGGGCGTGTTTGGGGAGCGATCTACAGTTAAGTGTCGCTAATTTGAGGCCCGGGAGAGGGACAGTAAACCTGGGCAGGAGTAAGTTTCCAGGTTTGCAGATGTTACATCCGACGAAGGGGACATTTGGGTCATGTGTATCGTGACAGATGTTGTTTTTCGAGGGTCTGAGGCTAAGGAGATCTCGCCGAGAGTAGAGTCTCCTGGTGGCGGTAGGATCCGGCATGGGGGCTGGCCCTAGGCCCGGTCGTGCGCGGACGGGCGCAGACGGGCTTACCTTAGGCGCTCCCGCTGCGCTCGTCCGCTGCGCTGGTATGGCCGGCACATTTGTAGTCCTTGAGGGTGGGTGGGCGTGGCCTCGCAGTGGGCGTGCCTAGCGCTTAGGGCGTTCCCTGTGTCAGCGCGGACCGCTGTATCAGGGAAGGTGAGGAGGGCTGTGTCGGCGCGTGATGTGTGCGCTTTCAACAGGTGAGCTCCTTTTTAAAAACACACGAATAGCAGTTTAAACAAAGGTTTTTTTTAAAAGCAGATAGGTGAAATGACAGTCCTCCGGCTTCCGCCTCAAAGGATAAATACAAGTGAATAGCGAACGCTTAGAGCCAGCGTTCCTTGAGGGTGGGTGGGCGTGGCCTCGCAGTGGGCGTGGCTAGCGCTTAGGGCGTTCCCTGTGTCAGCGCGGACCGCTGTATCAGGGAAGGTGAGGAGGGCTGTGTCGGCGCGTGATGTGTGCGCTTTCAACAGGTGAGCTCCTTTTTAAAAACACACGAATAGCAGTTTAAACAAAGGTTTTTTTTAAAAGCAGATAGGTGAAATGACAGTCCTCCGGCTTCCGCCTCAAAGGATAAATACAAGTGAATAGCGAACGCTTAGAGCCAGCGTTTTTGTAGTCCTTGAGGGTGGGGGGGCGTGGCCTCGCAGTGGGCGTGGCTAGCGCTTAGGGCGTTCCCTGTGTCAGCGCGGACCGCTGTATCAGGGAAGGTGAGGAGGGCTGTGTCGGCGCGTGATGTGTGCGCTTTCAACAGGTGAGCTCCTTTTTAAAAACACACGAATAGCAGTTTAAACAAAGGTTTTTTTTAAAAGCAGATAGGTGAAATGACAGTCCTCCGGCTTCCGCCTCAAAGGATAAATACAAGTGAATAGCGAACGCTTAGAGCCAGCGTTTTTGTAGTCCTTGAGGGTGGGGGGGCGTGGCCTCGCAGTGGGCGTGGCTAGCGCTTAGGGCGGTCCCTGTGTCAGCGCGGACCGCTGTATCAGGGAAGGTGAGGAGGGCTGTGTCGGCGCGTGATGTGTGCGCTTTCAACAGGTGAGCTCCTTTTTAAAAACACACGAATAGCAGTTTAAACAAAGGTTTTTTTTAAAAGCAGATAGGTGAAATGACAGTCCTCCGGCTTCCGCCTCAAAGGATAAATACAAGTGAAATAGCGAACGCTTAGAGCCAGCGTTTTTGTAGTCCTTGAGGGTGGGTGGGCGTGGCCTCGCAGTGGGCGTGGCTAGCGCTTAGGGCGTTCCCTGTGTCAGCGCGGACCGCTGTATCAGGGAAGGTGAGGAGGGCTGTGTCGGCGCGTGATGTGTGCGCTTTCAACAGGTGAGCTCCTTTTTAAAAACACACGAATAGCAGTTTAAACAAAGGTTTTTTTTAAAAGCAGATAGGTGAAATGACAGTCCTCCGGCTTCCGCCTCAAAGGATAAATACAAGTGAATAGCGAACGCTTAGAGCCAGCGTTTTTGTAGTCCTTGAGGGTGGGGGGGCGTGGCCTCGCAGTGGGCGTGGCTAGCGCTTAGGGCGTTCCCTGTGTCAGCGCGGACCGCTGTATCAGGGAAGGTGAGGAGGGCTGTGTCGGCGCGTGATGTGTGCGCTTTCAACAGGTGAGCTCCTTTTTAAAAACACACGAATAGCAGTTTAAACAAAGGTTTTTTTTAAAAGCAGATAGGTGAAATGACAGTCCTCCGGCTTCCGCCTCAAAGGATAAATACAAGTGAATAGCGAACGCTTAGAGCCAGCGTTTTTGTAGTCCTTGAGGGTGGGTGGGCGTGGCCTCGCAGTGGGCGTGGCTAGCGCTTAGGGCGTTCCCTGTGTCAGCGCGGACCGCTGTATCAGGGAAGGTGAGGAGGGCTGTGTCGGCGCGTGATGTGTGCGCTTTCAACAGGTGAGCTCCTTTTTAAAAACACACGAATGGCAGTTTAAACAAAGGTTTTTTTTAAAAGCAGATAGGTGAAATGACAGTCCTCCGGCTTCCGCCTCAAAGGATAAATACGAGGGAATAGCGAACGCTTAGAGCCAGCGTTTTTGTAGTCCTTGAGGGTGGGGGGGGCGTGGCCTCGCAGTGGGCGTGGCTAGCGCTTAGGGCGTTCCCTGTGTCAGCGCGGACCGCTGTATCAGGGAAGGTGAGGAGGGCTGTGTCGGCGCGTGATGTGTGCGCTTTCAACAGGTGAGCTCCTTTTTAAAAACACACGAATAGCAGTTTAAACAAAGGTTTTTTTTAAAAGCAGATAGGTGAAATGACAGTCCTCCGGCTTCCGCCTCAAAGGATAACAAACTTTTACTGTGTAGCGAGTTTTTCAATCAATACGTTTCATATTTCATTTGTAAGTATAATTTACATCATTTTACTCAGTCCCAATGCATTTCAAGCAATCTGCTCTTCATCAGGGGATTACTTTTTCTGAAAAAATAATAGATCTTATTAAGTACTAAGGTCAGTTATACATGCTCCACCTGGAGCTAAATCAGTATATATAAACATTTATATACATTTGCTGGTCGGTACTCATTATGTCATGCTCTCATAATGTGTATACTTGCTTCAATGATATGGATAACCCGTTGTTCGTAAAACCGTGCACATTTTACACCTTATAGCCCTGTTGACTTTATAGCGCGCGTTACACTGACCTTAAATGCTTCACTTTAACTTTCAACACTGTAAGAAAGTAAAACAGACTTTCAGTAAGTCACTCGCTTGATTAAAGTATAACGTGTTCAAACACGCAGAGTTCAACAAGCTTTGTTCTTACCCGGTACACGGTCGATCTGTTCTTTCCTCGCGACCTCTGCGTTCGTCGCTCTGTCCCTACATTTCGTTTGTCTCTCTATATCCCAGTCCCGCTCACGTGACTACGTGAGTTTGCATGTAATGTTTACTAAAAATTTAAAGTGACCCGCTCTTTAAACAAAAGTGTTTGCGGTGCTTGCTAAATGGACATTAATACATTCAAATGATTTCAACATGGTATTTGCTGCTAATTAACTCAATGGTGTATGATGTGGAAATTTATTAGTGTGCTGTATATATACATGTGTATACATATTTACATATCAAAGTCGGAGCGCAAATCAATAGTTTCATGTGTCCTTATAAAAAGCAATTTAGATCGATCCGTTCATTAAGACCTTTTGGCTGCATGGTGCATAAGAAGTTTATCCAAAATACTTCTCTTCTTAACAAATAATTGTTATTGTCTCTTCCTGGGGTACTTGCAACTGTGTCTAGTATACAAAATTTCAACTGGCTTGCATTGTGGTTGACTTGATTGAAGTGGGTTGCCACCGTCGATTTCTGATTTTTCAATCTAATGTTGCTTTTGTGCTCTATTATACGAGTTTTTCTTTTTCTTTGCGTTTTACCCACATAGGATAACCCACATGGACATCGTAGCATATATACGACATTTTCTGTGCTGCATGTGCCAGATACTTTTAAGTTTATAGGAGTACCTTTAGTTGGATGGTTAATGGTATTTCCTTTAATGATCGCTGAACAGTTGCCGCAGTTATAACATGGTAATGTTCCACTGTATTTGGTTATTTCTTGCGTTTTAGATTGTTTGAGTAATTCTTTCAAATTTCTTGTTCTTTCATACGCAAAAATTGGTGGTTTAGAAAAAATCCCCTTAAAGTCTTCTTCTAATGCCAGTAAAGGCCAATGCTTTCTGATAGTCTTTTTTATTTTGACACTTCTGGTAGAGAATTTCGACACAAATACACTTCTTTGTTCCTCTTGTTTGGTTACAGGTCTTAATAAATGTTGGCGCTGTAATTTGTCTGCTCTGTTTGCTGCAGATTCCAAAATGGGTTCAGGATATCCTCTCTTTTTAAATTTTTGTAATGTGGTTTGTTTGTGTTTTGAATATAATTCCTCGGTTGATGCTATTCGTTTAATTCTGAGAATTTGAGAAAATGGCAGATGGTGTTTGAGCGAAGTTTGATGAAAGCTGTTGTAATGCAGTAAATTATTTCTGTCAGTTTTTGTAGTGTATATGTTTGTGTTGATTTTTCCATCTATGTTGGTCAATAGCACGTCCAAGAATGACAATTCTTTGTTACTCATTGTACTCGTGAACTGAATTCTCTCATCTATTGCATTCAATTCGTGTAGTGCTTGTTTCAGAATTGTTTCACTACCTCTCCAAAGCACAAAGATATCATCGATATATCTTTTATAAACAATTAGATTATTCTTCCATATTTCATTTTCCAGTATATGATCAACCTCAAATCTGTGCATGAATATATTCACATAGGTCGGCGCGGCACAATTGCCCATGCTTGTATATAGAGTTTTTCTTCCCATTTGAAATACATGTGGAATAGCGTAAAGTGCAACAATTCCATTATAAGTATTTTGAGATCTTCAGTTGTGTCTTCCTGTATCAGCATACTTTCAACTGCGGATATACCCAAATCATGGGGGATTGAAGTGTATAACGACTTGACTTCTATACTTGCCATAATCATATCTTTGGTAAAGTTTCTTTGCTCTTCTTCCAAAATATTTAGAAAATGGGTTGTGTCCTTTATGTAAGTGCTCGTTTTTTGCACTATATTCTTCAAATGTTTGTCTATATATTTACCGATGGGTTCGTGTATCGAACCAATGGTTGATACAATTGGACGTAATGGCGGGTGGTTAAGATCTTTAAGTATCTTTGGAGTCATATATATATATGGAATAGTTGGATTGTCTGTGATGAGATAGTCTTTCTCTTTTTGGCCAATAGTTCCTTTAATTACTGCTTTGTCAATGATTGTTTTCAAAACCTTCATGAATTCTTTTGTTGGGTCGGTTGTCATAATTGTGTAAGTATTTGGGTCTTGGAGGAGTGCTTCAACATTACTTTGGTAATAGCTGGTATCCATGATAACTAAAGGGAGTTGGGGTGTTGGCTGCTTTGACAACATGCACGCCTGGGAATGTAGGAGGCAACATTTGTAGTTGGTCATGGTGGGTGCATTTCAGCCTAGGCCTTCACATTTGGGTGACTGTGCGGTCCACATGCATGGATTGGAGCCTGGGAGATGTGTCTTGGCAGTTGTGAAAGACAGACCATGACAGTGTGATAGTGGTCATTAGTTTGTACTTACCAGCCTCAAGTCACTCTTCTATTCCTTCCAGGTTCTCAGGGTGCAGTATGCCCAGCACCTTCTCCTCCCATTCGGCAAATGGTATAGGCTCCGGGGAGTGCCGCCGCCAGTGTGGTGTGCCCGCAGGTGGTTCTTGGCCCTGATGCCTTTCACCCTTGCCTTGAGGTCGTGCCACCGCCTCTGGATCTTGTGTTTGGTGCATGGCACGGTCCCTGAAGCATTCACTCTGGTCACTATCCTGCCCCACATGTTGGTTTTGGTTGCCAAGGTGGTCTGCTGGACTAGGGTACCGAACAGATGCGGTTCGACATGGATGATTTCATCCACCATGACCTTCAACTCAATCTCTTTGAACTTGGGGTTTTTCTTGGGTGCCATGGTGTGTGATGTGCAAGGTGTTGGTGGGGTGGGGTGGGGTGTGCTGGTGTGTAGTATGTAGGGATGGTGTTGTGGGGGTTTGTGTGGTGGGTCTGTTGGTGTGCAGGTTGTATATGTGTTTGTGTGTGTCTGCTGTTTGTGCTATTCTGCCTCTTTCTTCCAGCTGTGCTGTGATGCAAAGGATTGTGGTAATGGGATGGATTCATTTTATACTCTGTGGGGTTGTTGTGTCCCAATGGTTGTTGCCAGTCAGGTGTTCTGTGGGTGTGGTGACTTGGGTGCTCTTGTTTGTTCTGGGGAGGTGTCATTGGGGCGTGTAGTTGTTGGGGGTGGGTGTGTGTCCTGTTTTGTGTGTTTTCTATTTACTTCCGTCTGCCATTTTTTAATCGGTTTGACGGCAGGGGTGATGTTCCTTTGGTCCTTCCGTTGTCATGCTCCGTTTGTCGATGCTTTTTTCCGCGGCGGTCAAAGAAGGTGGTGAGTTCCGTCGGGATGGCGGGGTTATCCTAATCGTGCGGCCGGACCCTCCGCAGGTCTGGCGGCGGTTGGGCCTGTTTCTGCGGTGAATGCGTCCGCGGCGGAGAGTGTTTCTGTGGTACTGTCCGCTTGCAGCGGTCTTTCATGTGATCCGTCCACCACAGTCAGTGTTGAATGTGATCCGTCCACTGCTGTCGGTGTTTAATGTGATCCGTCCACCACGGTCGGTGTTTGATGTCAGAAATATCCTAATCGCTACCACTGATTATCCGCTGTAGACATGGGGGCCTGTTGGGAGTTGTAGTGCTGGACCCACCCTCCCACTCACCCCCACCATCCCTGTAGACATGGAGGCCTGTTGGGAGTTGTAGTGCTGGATCCACCCCCCCACCCGCCCCCAACCTCCCAGTAGACATGGGGGCCTGTTGGGAGTTGTAGTGCTGGACCCACCCCCCCACCTACCCCCACCCTCCCTGTAGACATGGGGGCCTGTTGGGAGTTGTAGTGCTGGACCCACCCACCCCACCCTCCCTGTAGACATGGGGGCCTGTTGGGAGTTGTAGTGCTGGACCCACCCCCACCCTCCCTGTAGACATTGGGGCCTATTGGGAGTTGTAGTGCTGGACCCACCACCCACCCACCCTCCCTGTAGACATGGGGGCCTGTTGGGAGTTGTAGTGCTGGATCTACCCCCCCACCTACCCCCACCCTCCCTGTAGACATGGGGGCCTGTTGGGAGTGTAGTGCTGGAACCAACCCCCCCCACCCACCCCCACCCTTCCTGAAGACATGGGGGCCTGGTGGGAGTTGTGGTGTTGTCTGCTTTGACAACATGCACGCCTGGGAACGTAGGAGGCAATATTTATGGTTGGTCATGGTGGGTGCATTTGAGCCCAGGCCTTCACATTTGGGTGACTGTGTGGTCCACATGCACGGATTGGAGCCTGGGAGATGTGTCTTGGCAGTTGTGAAAGACAGACCATGACAGTGTGATAGTGGTCATTGGTTTGTACTTACCAGCCTCAAGTCACTCTTCTATTCCTTCCAGGTTCTCAGGGTGCAGTATTCCCAGCACCTTCTCCTCCCATTCTGCAAATGGTATAGGCTCCGGGGAGTGCCGCCGCCAGTGTGGTGTGCCCGCAGGTGGTTCTTGGCCCTGATGCCTTTCACCCTTGCCTTGAGATCATGCCACCGCCTCTGGATCTTGTGTTTGGTGCATGGCACGGTCCCTGAAGCATTCACTCTGGTCACTATCCTGTCCCACATGTTGGTTTTGGTTGCCAAAGTGGTCTGCTGGACTAGGGTACCGAACAGATGTGGTTCGACATGGATGATTTCATCCACCATGACCTTCAACTCACTCTCTGTGAACTTGGGGTTTTTTCTTGGGTGCCATGGTGTGTGATGTGCAAGGTGTTGGTGGGGTGGGGTGGGGTGTGCTGGTGTGTGGTATGTAGGGATGGTGTTGTGGGGGTTTGTGTGGTGAGTCTGTTGGTGTGCAGGTTGTATGTGTGTTTGTGTGTGTGTGCTATTCTGCCTCTTTCTTCCAGCTGTGCTGTGATGCAAAGGATTGTTGTAATGGGAGGGATTCATTTTATACTCTGTGGGGTTGTTGTGTCCCAATGGTTGTTGCCAGTCAGGTGTTCTGTGGGTGTGGTGACTTGGGTGCTCTTGTTTGTTCTGGGGAGATTGCATTGGGGCGTGTAGTTGTTGGGGGTGGGTGTGTGTCCTGTTTTGTGTGTTTTCTATTTACTTCCATCTGCCATTTTTGAATCGGTTTGACGGCAGGGGTGATGTTCCTTTGGTCCTTCCGCTGTCATGCTCCGTTTGTCGATGCTTTTTTCTGCGGCGGTCAAAGGAGGTGGTGAGTTCCGTTGGGATGGCGGGGTTATCCTAATCGTGCGGCCGGATCCTCCGCAGGTCTGGCGGCGGTTGGGCCTGTTTCTGCGGTGAATGCGTCCGCGGCGGAGAGTGTTTCTGTGGTAGTGTCCGCTTGCAGTGGTCTTTCATGTGATCCGTCCACCGCAGTCAGTGTTGAATGTGATCCGTCCGCCGCTGTCGGTGTTTAATGTGAGCCGTCCACCACGGTCGGTGTTTGATGTCAGAAATATCCTAATCGCTACCGCGGATTATCCGCGGAGCGGACTGGAGTATTTTTGCCTCGACCATGGTGGACGGAACGCGTTTCCGTCCGCCATCCTAATAAGCCTCTAAGTTTGGCCATCTGCAGCCTTGACTCTCTATCAGCTGTCATGTCTTCCAGCTCCTCTGGGAACAGAGTTTGGGATGACTCAAATCGAATCAAATCAAATAAACTTTATTCGGTTTCACATACAGAAAACCATAAAAGTTCCAAAACATTCAAATTTCATTAGGAACATAATACATTAAAATTACATCTAAAAATAATCATAGCCCCTGAAGGCAAGGAAGGACGCAATGAAAATCCCTGCCTAAAATGCTAACAGTGAAGTACGCTATCCTAAAAGTGTGACACACACACAGTAAATATATTTACACTGAGCTTACGCCGTTAAACTAAACAATAAGAGCCTCTAAACAGCATGCACTCCACAAAGGGGTCACTAAGTGTCCATACAGATCCTAGTTCTCACAGTGGATTTCAAGTAACCCACGATAAAAAAGATACAATCGGCTTTCAGCAATTGAAGGAACAGAAGCGTGGGGTGTGCCTGGTTAAAGTTCTGCTTCTTTAATAATGGAACTAAAAAGTATCTGCTGCGTACTCCTAAAAATTGCAGAAAAACATAAAGTGTAGCAAATCCTATGGAGACACTCCGTTGCAGTCACAGGGTGCTAAGCCTCTACTGCACCCTTTCGGAACTAGGTCACTAGGTTTCCTCACCTCTCTCTCATCGCTTTCTAGCTTCCTTATACTAAGACTTTCTTGACTAACTCCACATCCTTTTTTAGAATAGAGTCAGGCTACAAGAATAAATCTGGGCGCCCCAGCTTGTCGAAGCTACATTTAATGTATTTAAGCCATGGCATGCGAAACGCATGATCAAGGCTCATACATTCAATCAGGATCAAGTGACTGAGTGCTAGGTCTTTATTCAGCCAGCACTTGAGCCAAAATACCAAGGGGCCCAGAGCCAAAATATCACTGAGAAAAGGCACCCCCAGTTCCTCATGAGCCACTAAATTCAACAAACTGCTTTGCCCGCCCAACAAAAGCTTCAGGAAATTATCCTCAACTACCTGCAGGGTGTCGGTGGTGATGTTCCCCCAATTTTCACTACCGTAGCAGGCTGTAGGTACGCGTTTTGCCTGATAGACTTTCAGCATTGCTGCAGTTGGACTCTTGCCTATCTTAGCCGCAAAATTTTAAAAAAGCAGCATTTACCCACACTAGATCCCCCTTTTTCTTCTCAATAAGAGGCCCCTAGATCAAACGATCATCCAATAGCACCCCCAGATACGAGTAGACAGTGTTCAGAGAACCTTTCTCAGGCCCAACTATGAAGAGAAAACATTTCTTAGGCCTCAACCCTACTTGCAATATGTATGATTTTTCAATTATTAATTGCTAGATCACACTTTGTCATAAATTCTAGAAAGGCGTCTAACAAGGATTGAAGGCCCCTGGCAGTTCTGGCTATAAGAATGGCATCATCTGCATATAGTAGGAGGGGAAGCCCTCTACGCTCTATATACAGAAAATCTGCCCCTGTGTATATCAAAGCGCCACCCAGATGATTAATGTGGAGATTAAACAAAAACATGGCCAGATGACTCACTGCTTTCTGCTCTGTTAGGGATCTCCAATTTTGGAGGCAAGCCATCCACCTGCACGTGTGCTGCATCTAAGGACCTGAGTCCAGTTCTTCTGCTTGCTCCACACATCATCCTCTTCATCCTTGTCCTCTGTTTCTGTCAGCAACCGGTGAACCTCCCCAACAGCCCTCAGGGTTTTCAGGAGTTCAAGCTTTTTGGTGCCCTTTTTTGTTCAAAGTCCCCATTCTTTATAGAACGCCTTGAACTCAGCTACTGTGTTTCTCTCATGTTTGATAAGCTTGAATTCCATTTCTGCAGGTATGGTCACAGAATGTCAGGAAGAATGACAGGAAATTTAGAAAAAGATAAAAAGCAAATCAAGGAGAATGTAACATAACTCAAATTTGTCTCAGATTATTTATCTGGGATTTTAGTGTAACACAAAATCACTGTATGGCACTGCACAAACACAAGTCCTAATCCTCACTGCCGAACACCAATATTGGAAATGATCGCTATTGGTGGGGGGGGCTTCTGAAGGAGCAGCCACCATTTCTGTCAGGGTGAAGTTGCCAGCAAACAACAAATTAACTTGTGCCTGAGCCTCAGGTAGGTTGGCATAAAACCAGTCAAGCTTTAATTTAGAGGCAATGTGTAAAGTAGCTGTGCAGCACAGAAATAGTTATAAAGTGAAAACACAACAAAAGAAAAATCCCCCACTAATTTAGACAGATAGAGCAAAATCTAATAAATTGTTTGACACCAAAACGACAAAAATAAAATCTGTAGAACTGGTGATATGCAATTCTAAATATTACAGGTAAATATAGAGCCTAAAAGCACAAAACACCACTTGTGGTTGTCTGATCCTGCAAGACAGGTGAAAGTCACAAATGCAGGCTGACCACAATGTAATGCAGGCCAGGTACAATGACCAGGTTAGTCCCACTGAAAGAGTTAACTTGAGAAGTCTACCATGAAGTTTTGTTCATGGTGGAAGGGGCCACGAGGAGCTAGGAGAGCATAATGGATGGTCGTTGATGCAGTGCGAAGAGCAGGCCTGATGTTGCAGATGGTCAATGCCGTTGCTCGAAGATCCTGTTGGATCTCACGGAGGGTCATTGCTGAAGCTTCAAATTGGCGGTCACCACGAGCTGTCAATGCTATAGTGTGAATTTCAGATCTTTCATTGCTAGGCAGTGCTAGAGGTTGCTGTGGCATGAAATGACGTATTCCCCGGAGCTTTGTGCTGTCAGGTGGTGCGGTAGGCAAGTTCCTGGCACGAACAGGCCCATTGCCAGTCGCAAAGAGCCTTAAACCTAGGGATTTCTGCTTTTCTTTTGAGAGGAGCTCAACTAATGCCACACCAAGGTCCCAGGGCCTGAGGGGCACCTCCTGGGCAACAGAGGCCAGCTTGGCTCAGGCAGGTTCAGTTGCAGGCAAGGTAAGCAGTTGCAGTGAGCCTCTGGAGCGTATTATGTCTCTGTAGCTCAGAGCAGGTGGTCAGTCATCTGACCCTTGGAGTCACTTCAACCTGGAATGAAGGGTGCAGGTCCAGGCTTCCTTCTAAGCATGCAGGGCAGCAGGGCAGCAGGGCAGCAGGGCAGCAGGGCAGGAATTAGCCATCCTTCTGGCAGCAAAGCAGCACAGCAATCCTTTTTCTGTAGCATCCACAGCTCGTGAGGTGTCCAGAGGTGTACAGAAGAGTTCGGTCTGAGGATCTATTATGTATATGACTTTGAAGTAGGAGAATGTTCTGGAGGTTTCTACATACAGAGGTGTTTGGAATTTCCAGCTTCCCTGCCCTGGCCCCAGCTTGTCCAAGGTCACACAACTAGTGTCAAACCCTTTGTGAGAATGCTCAGGCAAAGCCTTTGTGATGTGCAAGTTTGGTAAGTAACAGGTCTTCCCCCTATCCTGCCAACACCTATTCTCCTTTGTCTCACTGTCTGGGAGCAATACACAAAGACCAACTGCCAGCTACACCTTGCCACGTGGCAGAGCTAACAGGCAGCAGGCACCAAATGGTTAGGTCAAGAAAAAGCCAACTATATAAAAGTAGCATGTTTAGAACTGTAACTTAAAATCTAACTTTCCCATTAAAGAGGGTTTTAAATTACAATTCTTTAGAGACTTGTCTCGATATTCCTACCTACTCCAAATTGAAAGCTCTCACTTATTAAATCTAATAAGTTACCCAATGTGATCCTATGGGAGAGGTATGCCTTGCAGTAGAGAAAAACTACTTTAAGGGTTTTTCACTGCCAGGACATTAAAAACTTAAAAGTACAAAGCAGACATGTTGAATGCACTGACACTGCACCCTTCCCTCTGGGCTGTTCAGGGCCTACCCTAGGGGTGACTTGTGCATATTAAAGCAGGAGGTTTATTCCTAGCAAAAGGTTTAAATGGTAGTTTAAAGCTGTACACACAGCCTGTAATGACAGGCCTAAGAATTCTTTCAAAGGACTACATAAGTGGGTGGCACAATCAGTGCTGCAGGGCCACCAGTAGCATTTATTTTACAGTCCCTGGGTACATGTAGTACCACTTTACTAGGATCTTGCATGTAAATTGACTATGCCAATTGGGTGTAAGCCAGTGTTACCATGGTTAAAGGAGAGAGCGGAGGCACTTTAGCACTGGTTACCAGTGGTAAAGTGATTACTAATAGCCCACAACAACGGGTTAAAAAAACAGGACAGGTGGACAGTGAAGGCAAAAAGTTTAGGGATGACCCTTCAGAGAGGGTCCAGTTCCACACCCTCCCAGATGTCTAATTCATGTGAAGTATTCAGTTGTTGACAAAAAGTGTCTCTTCCTGAAACAAAAGGTCAAGCTATTGTTTTCTTGCAGCAGGGTTATTAACTCCCAGCCAGGAATGTGTATTAAACTGTTGAAGTGGGATGAGAGGCAAAAAATATTCTAAACTGGTTTTATCTCAGGCAGCACAAAGTACAGTTTTTAAAAGTTACCGTTTCAATAAAGTTATCAATAATTTACTTTCAACATTAAATTAGGTTTTTGAAGCTAAGCAGAACATGACTTTTAATCCTTTGATAGGAATTTGCAAAGTGAAGAAGTAAAATAAGAATTGTTATTTATACTTGGGCCTACTCATAGAACATCTTGCCTTACCTACACAGTGAAAACAGCTTTCGGGTAACTTCAATACTAGTCTCAATATGTAGTATGACTCACTTTTTATATTAACCACCAAGCCCTGGGAGTTTTAGGAGTGACATATAATATACATGAATAGGTTTTTCTTCATGTTGTGGATTCCCTGTCATGGGGCACTGAAGCACTATTAAACAGCAGCCGAGAAAGAGCATAACTGTGCTCCTGTCAGCCATATATTTACCTTCCATGCCACTGGTGTATTTTCTGCACCATCTTCCATTGCATTACAGGAGAGTTAAATAAGTCAACGGGATGAAAACAGTTTTAACTGTACTTTTAGCAACAGAACGCACACACACACTTTTACTCTGAATAGCAGTGTAACAGTGTACAGATTCTTAATACCAACAAAAACAGGGTCAAGCAAAAGGAGGATTCATGGTGTACATGCAGAAAAGGTGTATTTCCTTTACACAGGAATTCTGGTTTCTCTTATATTGAAACCTCTTATCTTTAGCTACATTATAATTTCGACCCTGAAAAAGCTCTTAGCCCTCCTTTTGCCAGGAGCAAATTATGCCTTGTGATGGTTTATTTGCATTGGTTTGTAAATGTATACATATCTACGAGTTGCAGGTGTTTTGATTTTGTAGGCAAACGACCCACACAATATAGTCCATAACACTATGGGGCATATTACCAAGCAATAGCGATAATTATCACTATGCATGGTTAGCGGCTAAAATATATCGCCGCGCTTCGACGATTTTTACCGCTGAGATACCTTGATATTATCAAGGTTTATCTCAAAAGTTGTAAAAATCCTGCGAAATGCATGAATATCGCTGAAAAATCAGCGATATTCATGCATTATCGTGACAATGCTCTTAGCCATGTTATCCACCTTCCAATGGATAACATGGGTAAGAAGTGCTCTTGGCAGGCGTTAGCTTTTGGAGATATTTGCGCTTAGCGCGAATATTTCCAAAAGTAAGGCTTTGTTGATAATTGGAGATAGCGATATTAGCAACTGTTTCCAGTCTCTAACATCTTGGCACGCCCACTTTGCACGTCATTAGCGATAAGTATCTCTGACATGCAAAGTGGGCCCCAAGATGATCGCTATCTCCTACTAGCTGTCGCTAACTGGTGTTAGCGACAGCTGGATAATAGGGCGATAAAATTATCGCCGCTTTGGAGGGAAAAAGTCCCGCTACGGCGGCGATAATGGCCCTTGGTTATATGCCCCTATATTTTTTATTGCAAATATTTTAGCACTCATGCAGATTTTTCGCATTTACAAATGCACTTTGCGAATATAAAATTCAGGAATTTTCTATTATTTTTTTGACTACCTTTGAACATCGGTGCAGCAAACTTGTTTGAGAAACTCACTCAACCAGATCTCGAGTTTTGCATGCATTTACATTGATCTTTTTTTTTTAGCTCCATTGAAATCATCTGTTTTGAAATGAAGTATCCCTTAATTGTTCTTTATTCTATTTTTATCTCAATTGAGGTTGTGTTTGCTCTATAATGCAGATTGCTTCCACCAGTTTGACAGTGCATGTCCTTCAATTTGAGAACATATTAATTGAATACATTTGGAGCAGTATAAGTAGCTCTCACTGGAGTTTAGTCTAGTAGACTGTTTGCATTATGGAGAAAAGTTGTACGGTCTAAGAGTAGAACACAGCATTATTTGCTTACACTTTTTTGTTTGTGACTGCGTATCCAATTATATTTTCATGTTGCAAAATTAATATGTAAAATAGCATTTAGATTAAAAAATAAACTAAAGTTTGCAGTTCTCTTTTGTCTAGCCCACAGTCAGCAAAAAATCATTACTGCACGTACCTCCTTTCGGATTTTCACTTAGCTTAATGAGCGTGTACCCAAGGCAATGCTCTCAAATACCATTACACGGCGGATTTCAGTAAACAGAAATTGGAGACAAGTTAAACAGACACGGAAAATACTTGCAAAAAGCTTCATTTTACAACTTGAATGTAAAATTGAGTGTTGTTCATCACTAATCTAATTCTAAACGTTTGAGTTACCAACTGCCTCAGAGGAGGTGTACTGCATTATTGTAATATTACCTTCAAAGCTGATGTTTATTTTTAGCCAATGTTGTGCAATAAAATAGAAAATCACTAGTTGCATCTTGTTCTGGATCAGGGGTGTCATGCAAACTCCTGCAACCGCTGTGGCACAGCGTGGCCACTGATGGAGCTGGGTTCCACGTTCTAGACTTACTTTGGAACCCCCAGACGGTGATCTTTTTTTCCTGCTTTGTTAGTGTGCAGGAGAGAAATCATTAGCCAATTATACATCACCACTGCCCATGATGCTAAAGGAACACAGACTCCTCAACCAGGTTTAATATATTTATTATAAAGCCAAGAAAAGTTGAACATACAAACACCTCAAGACGAGAGTGTAAAGATTCATGGGCACTAATACAAAACCAAACCTACGAATATCATTTAGATGGTGCAGCATGCACAGAATAAATAATTCCAGAATCAGGAAACAAATGTTTATAAATACCACATCAAGAACCCTTTTCTTTGGCAGTTCATAAACAAAAAGCATTAATCTGTTGCTACTACCTCTAACGTGACAACCCTATTTAGGAACCCCCAGGGAAGTTCACTGAAAGGTGTCATCACATGAAGACTTCTTAAGAAGCGCACTCATGTTGAATGGGTCAAGTAGCGTAAAACTACAGAGCTCATTCTAAGATGCTCTCCTCACTCTAGGTAAGCCAAGCGTCCCCAGACTCTGCCCCTAATCCTAAAACAAAAGATGAAAATCACACCCCAAATTCATCACATGACCACCTCATCCAGTTGGACACCTCCTTGTAGGTACATTTCCATGAAGCAATGGTGTATTCGTACTCTTGCTCGATGACATTGGTTCCCAAGCCAATCCAGACACAAAAGATATCCTCTTCATCTCCCTATGTCTGTCTAACTCCTGAAACAAAGAAGTTAGTCTAACTAATGAGGACGAATTCCTGCACCTAAAACAGAAACGTGAAAAGAAAATATTCCACAGACACATAAGTTCTAATTAACAGTTTTGACTTGAGAGTGAATAGGGAGAAACGAAAGCTAGGCCTACCAAATTCAGCTAACATAAGAACAGTACACACATTTAAAAACATGAATATATGAACCATTGATATAAACACATCATACGAACCTTAATATGAAAATGGTCATTAGTCATGAATACGCTTCACACGTATATATTTTCTTATAAACATGTACATTTACTACATTAGTTTCTCGATTACTGAAAAATGTCTCTAACATTATACTTACACATGATTACATTTTACGTTCTGACAGCTTAATATTAATGCAACAACAAATTATATGTGGATGCGGACTAATCATGATTATATTGCACTCCTAAATTTGAAAGAGCAAATTGCGCTCTATCAGCCCCGACCTTTCAACAGTCCCTAACTCTTGGGGGGGAGCATTCACCCTAAGGCCAATGAATATCTGGGTGATGTGGGTGACTAAAGGGCCCCTCTTCCAGAGGCGACTCCATCGTTTGAGCAGAGGAGCGTTGCCCCACTAAACAAAATTCCCCAAAAAAGCCCCAAAGATGAAAAATAAAATGGTAATAAAGTTCTTTTATAACCATATTATCTTTCATTCTCCCCGTCCTGAACTGAGTGTCTGGACGGGGCAGGGCGTGTTGCTTGGTAGCAGCAGGGAGAAGGGTTGGCTGCCTGTGCACTTTTCAAAGTATGCATGTCTCTTTGGCCGACCATCTTGAAACAGCCAGCCAGGCATACACACTTTGAAAACTCTAACCCAGCTGTCTTAAGAAAGCTGAGTTAGAGCAAGTGCAGGGCTCCAGTATTCTTGGGAGTGGTGAGAGAGGCTGCTCCCTCCATGCCTGGCACTGCTCTCATACAGCATGAGAGCAGCACCAGGATTGTTCAGTAGAATTGTTGAGGGACGTTTGTGCAGGTGAGACATTTTGTAAACAGACAAAGGAGTAGCAACTCAGCCTTCAAATACAATAAGGGTTCAACAAGCTAATAGGCCTGGATTGGTTACAAGGCATTAAAAGACAGACAACAGAAGTATACTGATAACATAAAAATAGGCAGACATATCAACGTTAAAGTAAACGTCTTTATCGAAGACACATACAGGCCAGTGCACATGCTCACCCTGGCAGCACTACTGGCATACATTTGCACATATACAACATCACGATGAAAATCTAAGGTGTCATGTTTTCTTAAACTAAAGAACATAAAGGAAACTAAAATATACATATTAGTAGAAGTAATAGCAGAGTCCATTAGGTGGTAAAAATAAGATAAGTGTCTAAAATTAGGTCATACGACAATTGGGCATTTGCCTGTTTTGTGAGGTTAAATGTGAGCATACGGTGCTTGTTTTTTAATAACTGGTTTCTTAATATAGCACGGATAAAGCCTTTTTATATTTTGTATTCTAATGGCAAACTCAGTTGCTGCATGTTGCATTCGTTCATCTTCTTAAAGAATCCATTCTTGTTATAGGTTTTCATAACTTTATTGAATAGAGAACAAAGGGCAGCCGACACGTGTTTCACCCTATGTGTTGAGTAGCGCCAGGGCTTTCTCAAGGCTAAGCAGTTATGTCACATCAATCTCAGATTTTTCCAACAGTGAAAATTGCAGTACAATAGATAGGCATACAAGTTATCTTTAGATCGAAGGTCTGGCAGCAGCGAACCCCTTTGGGTAATCCGGTATCAATCAAGTATCTTTATTTAGATATAAAATAATATCTTTAAAAGTTTTTCCCAAATCACATTATGTACAGTTTTGTGAGAAAAAAGATTTAAAAGATAAACCCATACAGACATAAATAGTATAAAAAGAAATAAGAATTTAAACTGTTTTATAAAAGGTGACCTGGCGTGTCACAAGCATCTCCCGGTATGAGGGAGTGGTCCCTGGACCTTTCACTCCTGTTTTGTGAGCCAGAAAAGAAACATACACAAATGCCCAAAAAATCTCCTTTATATCGTTTGGAGATAGTTTAGAAGACAGATATGTTTTCAGAACTGCTACATTAAGCAGTATCAAATTGTTGGGATAGCTTCAGTTTGTGGTGGATTTCTGACTCTGAAACTTCTGAGTTGGACATTGAGCAGCGGCAACCAAGCAGAAAAATACTAATATGTATATTTATATTATTCACTACTCTAAGAAGCCACAATACAAACGCAGACGTTCAAAGGTGGGCCCAATTCACATACCTTTTTCCATGAGTAGCCATGTGTGTTTCTCTCGTACATGTGGAGTACACCTCAATTCACAATGCATTTTCTGGGAGCAGTTGTGGCCTACTCTGAGCTCACGTGTAACTGTAATCTGGATTTTCCAGGACTAAAACATATCAACTCATAGGAAAAAAATGTCATTCGCAAAGTTTCATTTATGAGTAGGAGTGATTTACTCCTGGAATGTCCTAGGTAAGTCACAGCTAAAATTGGAGTAGAACACAACTATGAGCAGCTAAGGTGTAATTCACTGCATTTCAGGCCTGCAAATGTTGGTGTAATTCAGGAGTAGAGCACAAATATGCATAGGAAATTTTGGAGTCTGATTCATAAAGAATGTTCTGTTAGGGGAACTAAAATTTGGGGGTCGGTTCCATGTGTGACCATTTTGAAAATAGTCAGTTTCTCTGAACTCCCCTGAGTCCACATGTACTGTTAATCCCCATTACCTTGTTCTACGCTGAATAACTTGGTTCTGATTGAACTACACACCGTGCTGGCAAGTTATTATTGCCACTGTGAGATGGAAATTCCTGTCCAAACGAGTATAATTTTAGGACAACATTTTCTGAACACACGCGTCTGGAGTCCATGAACTTTGGCACCACACTTGATCATGAAACAAGAACATTGCTTGAAGTACATCTTAAACCGAGAGATGAGCTTCAAAATGAATGCGTTCCCATTCATGTACAGCCGTCTACTGCATTCAAATAACCCTTATGAATCCAAAGGCATATGCCATGACTAATTTGTTTATGGAATTGTTTTAGACCGAGGCATGATGTGCAATAGTGAACAAGCAGAAGGTCCTGTTCTTTTCAACAAAAGAGAGCCAACTAACATCTTTGCAACAATGGATAAAAACAAAGTGTGTAATATAAAAGGTGATAGCACATTATTCTGTCTCTAAGCACTGTAAATAACAGGTGTGACTATTATACAATTTCATGAAGGGGTGCTGAGATGGCCTGTCCTGCAAGCCTTCCCGTACGTCAGTGATTTTATGGACCTGAAAGAGCTCGAGAGAACTTATCAAGATAGGACGTTTCTTCACTATTATCTACTGCTGAGGTTATTAAAGACCACTTAAAATGCTTGTTAAATTAAACACAGCTTATAAGTCTGCAGTAAAATCGTGTCGTTATATAAGATTCAGTGATGCTCAATAAAACCGGCCCTCCAATGCTACTGTGCATCTACTAAAGTGCACACAAACAAACAAATGCAGAATTAAAATGATGCAGTTGTTTAGGGCGCATCCATATCTCATTTTGCTTGGGAAACTATAGAAAACATATTGCAACATTGTATAACATTGTTGACCTCTAGATCATAAAACGTAAGCCACAAGGAAACACGAACAAACATTTACATTTTCAAAAGCTTTGAAATATAACAGTCTACACTTTTTGTGTGTTGTGAGTAGTTTTTACAAGACTTGCAGCTCAGCAGTAAATTTAAAAAGGGTGGTCCAAATATGATGAGCCCACTATTATGACAAGTTCAACACCATCATGTGAATAACATTTTCAATATGACATCTTCATTCCAGGAGTAAGACACCGTGTTGACAAAGAAGTCCGCAATTTGAAAGTGCTTCTGTTATTTTTTTAATCTTTTATTTGTCATGTCAGTTACGCAAATACAATTCAGTGCACACCTATAGACCATTGTACCCAAAATCTACGAATGATTTAACATACTGTGGGCCATATGTATCAAGCCTTTTGCGATTTGTTTAGCGAATCGCAAACGGCCTTTTTACCGATTTTGAAATGTAAGAAAAATTAGCAAGATAAGAAATTCGAAAAAATTGTGATTCCTTATTTTCCTTAAGCATTTAAGGAATCGCAATTTTGCGATTCCTTAAATGCTATGTATGAAGCTTTTTAAAATTGCGAATTCAGGTTTAGAAATCGCAAATTACCACCAACTTGTAGTTGGTGGTAATTTGCGATATCTTGTAAATATGCACAATTGTGCATTTGTGACGGTAGCATATGACGCACATACATGCCCATTGGGCATGTATACACGCCATATGCACACACATGTAATTTACAGGGGTGCAGCAGGGTGTCCTTGAGACACCCCTGCACCCTTGAAATCAATCTCATTTTGCGATTAGCAAATTGCGAATTGCAAAATGAAATGCATTTCACAATCATTCCTATGGGCCTCCTGGCCCATAGGATTGAATGGGAAATTATTCCTTATTTGCGAATTCGCAATTTGCGAATTCGCAAATAAAGAAGATTAGGAAATCGGAAAAAAATGTGATTATTTTCATACATCCCGTTTTGTGATTTCTAAATAGCGATTCCTTAAAAATCGCTATTTAGAATTCGCAATACCGAACTTTGATACATATGGCCCATATTCATCAGTAAAAGTGCAATATGTTGCCCAGCTTAAACTTCATTTTTCCATTACTGGCCCCCATTTTCTCAAGAATCATTTCATATCATGTATTCCCTTAACTTATTAGATGTAATTTTTAGCTCAAAAGTGCCTTAGGTAGTACCACCATTAATTAACTTAACTAGAGCTACCCTGGTGCATGCAGTTTCACAATGTTTTGTGCATTCATGGATAGATTGAAGCTATTATAGTAAAAAAAACTCTTTAGGAAGTGATGTACAAAACAAGGTTATGCTTTTAAACTATCTGGTTGAATGAGAGTTGTATACTTTGACCAATTATGTTCCTTGTGTATTAGAATGTGCAGTATTCTGAATCTTACTGCTATGTCTTATAAAATAGCATAAGATGAAAAACTATGTAAAATCTGCACCCTGATATTTGTCTTAGCACTAGGGATGGAAATGCTGTATTCGATTTTTGACCACAATAAAGGTGATAATTGGCTGAATTATGTCAAATGCCATATCATCAGTGATATCATTAATAATCTAACTTGAGATGTCGTCATTAATGAAGTGCGTGAGGTCATGAAAAGTGCATGGCAGCAATGAGAGTTACATTTTGTGCAGGTTCCTATATTTGTGCAATTTCAGTGTTTTTTGATTTTGCATTGTAACACTAACAACATATAAACATAATTGTTGATTTCTATAAGAATTTCAGAGTTTGTCATATGCAGGGCAGACCCCTGCTATCCAGCCACTTGCATGAGGCCCTGTTCCTATCGCCACTATCCACTAATCCACCTAGGATTTATCCGGCTCGAAGCCCCCTCGAGGTGCGAGGCGGGTGAGCGGGATGGTGGAGGGTTGCGGCGATCCAGGGTCTGGACCAACTCATGGGGCGAGGTGCCGTTCAGGCCAGCGGGACATACTTCTTCTTAGTACGCCGGGTCGTACCCGTGGATCTGTGTAGGTCATCGCGTTCTCTGGCAGACAGGTGCAGCACCGGGCCTCCAGTACCAATGTACCGAAGGCCTTCTTGAGGTGCGGCACAGGCCTTGGTATGCAGGAGGGAAAAGCCAGACAGTCGGGTATGTATCCACGTACGGACCGTCCGGGGCTATCAGATGCGCTCCGTGCAGATTCTGGCGGGAGAAGATGAGAGGCGCACAACGCGCTCCGTAGCAGGCGAGGTGTCAAGAGAGCGGGCGGCCCGGCACTGATGCGGAGAGTGAGTCAAGCTTGAGCGGGTCTCTCTGCGGTGGGGCAATCAGGCTCCGAGATGTCACGACCTTAGGAGGGCGAAGGCACCCGAGTCACAACTCTGGCGAGGGAAGAGAACTTAAGGGCCCAGCAGCAGAAGGGCACAGGCAGAATTTAACCCACTCGTCCTGGGGTTCAGTTCAGGGGGAAAGCTCGAGATCAAGCCCTTGGAGATCGTTTCAGGCACAAGTCTTCAAAGTCCTCTCTGGTCTTTTCCTCTCTGTTCTCAGCAAGGCACCTCTGCAGGCCAGTCCCCAAGGTCAGGGACAGGTTTCCTTTCATCAGCTTCTCTTGGTCCTTCTAGTCAGGCAGAGGTTCGTCGTGGTCAAAACAGGATCTGATTTGGTAGGAGCGGAGCTCCTCTTTTTATTCACCGATTCTTGTGTCTTTCCCGGCCAGGGGGGCCTTTGCATAGTCCTTCTCAGCTCTTGAGTACTTTGTTTTGCGAAGTCTGGTTTTTCCTTTCAGTGAGCAGGGCAGGCCCCGCAGACGCTCCGCAGGAGGTGGAGCCAGCATTGTGAAGACAAGTACAGTCCAGGAGTACTCTGTTGATGGTCTTCCCCTCCCTCCTTACAAGGTGTAGGGCAGAGTCATAAGCCGCTCTCCAGGAGGCGGAGCCGGCATTGAGGTGGCAGAGCACAGATCTATTCAGAGTCAAGGGGCACTGCCCCCACCCATTCTGGCATAATCTTTCTATTCACCACCTGTATTCCCCCAGCCCTGTCACTCATACAACCCAGACAGCAAATACACATAAGAGCAGAGGCGGGCCGAGATGGTTAGGCAAGCAAATGCTAACTTTCTAAAAGTAGCATTTGCAAACACAGGATATTAAAATAAACTTTACTAAAAGAAGTATTTTATTATTTTGAGTTCAGGCATACTAAACTTGACTTCCTACCATGTTCCCTGAGGCTACTGGGATTATAGAGTGTAATAATCCAGCAGCCCATTCTGGCCTACGAGATCAGGTAGCCTTGCAATAGTGAAAAACGAGAATGGCTGTAATTCACTATTAGGACATGCCACGCACATATGTGCTTGTCCTACCTTATGCTTACAATGCACCCTGTCCGTGGGCCTACCAAAGGGGTGAATGATATGAAGTAAAGGAAAGGGTTAGAGGCTGGTAAGAGTGGGCACTTACCCAGCCAGCATGACAGTACCAGACTGCATGCAGGTTCCGCAATGGCAGACCTTAGACACATTTTACAAGGCGGCTTCTGTGGGTGGCGCAACCCGCGCTGCAGGCCCACGAACCGTATCGGCATCTACAAGCCCTGGCACTCCTGGTGCACTTTACTGGCGACTGACAGTAAATCCAATAAGCCAATCATGGAAATCAATTACACGTATACACTTTCCATTGGGAGCACTTGCACTGCGGCACGGATTGACCATGGCGCAGTGCCCTGAGCAGCGAACACCAGCAAAACATCTGCGGCACATCAGCAAAAAGTGGAAGGGAGACTCACGCCAAGGTGCCAGGTCTAACAATCCCCTTGACTGCTTTTCAGAAAACCTTTCAGGATTTAGTCAGTGGGTATAAATCAATTTAGTAGTGTCAGTGGGTATAAATCAAATAATAAAAAAAATATAATTATCAGTCAAATTACTAAAAGGAGTTTGATGTAACTAACTACAGAGTCACTATCGTCTATTCTGTAACATATATAGGTGTATGCACATTATGTATTTTTCTTACATGCTGCATGGATACTCCACACGTGGCTATGTAATATATGATTCACTAATCATCATTACTAGGGAGTTTTAGATGAAATGTTAAGCAAAATGCAACAGTCTCTCTGGAACTATCATATGTGAGATGTTTCAGCACTGCTGCAAATTCAAGAATTTCACTCACTCTCCTACACACTATTGGAGAACTAAAATGACTGTGCCATAATGAAGAAAAAACGTCCTTGAAGTTCACCTGCAGGTCAACACTTCACTATCCACGGCTCCTGTTTACATCTGACTAGACATAAAGATATACCGCAACAATGGGGGAGCGTGCCTAGCCAGCCAAGATGGCTGGTGCAATCTAGTAAGGCTCTGACTGCCTGCCTAGTTATCTGCCACTAATCCTCTGCTGGCGGCTGCATCGTTGGACCTAGCACGACTACTTGTCTTCTGATGCTCTCTGCTGCTGATCTCGTCCATCTCTGCCATACTGGCTCCCCCAGCTATGGAAATCGGAGGCGGAGTTGCGGAGTGGCCCAGCCCACTGCGTAGTCGAGCGTTCTGTGGGGTCAGGGCTGGTGGACTCACCTGCCTCTAGGACTGGGGGAGCATTGCCTGCTGTGATCAATGTGCCGGGCCTGGGACCCCTCTTGGGCACAAACGTGTTGGTTTGACTGGAGCCCCCATCGGCCCCTGTGGAGAGGAGTAGTAATGCACTTTAGCGTCCCATCTGACTGGAGCTAGTGCTGCAGAGGCCTGGTTGAAGTGGCCTGTGTGGGGCCGAGAGGTGCTGCATGACCAAGGAAGACAGTTCCCCCTCCCCTGGCCACATATTGCCTTGAGACCCGGGGGCAGTGTCGGGCCCAGGTCTTTGAGACACAGGAGGCGGAAGTGACTGAGTGTTGTCCCACACAGTGCGAGGGGCTCCCCCCACTATTCTTCACTATAGACATCCACTGCTACACCTATTCCGGAATGCCTTGCTGAATTTTTCTCCATCACAAATCCACCCACCATCTCCCCCATTCAGTGAGACAAACTGGAGTAGCCTGTTTCGCTCTCCAGAATCCCTGAGGCCAATAAGTCCCTGGCGTCCGGCAAAGCCCCTGGACATGACAGTCTGCCAGCTAAATACTGTAAAACGTATGAATCGGTCCTGACACTGTCTCTTCACGCTGTAATTGCAGTTGCTCTAGCAGCCTCTATCCTTCAGAGATCACAGCAGGCAGCGCTTCTTATTTTCTTTCACAAACTGGATAGGTACCCCACTGGCCTAGGTTTGTATCGTTCTTTGGCTCTACTAAACAGAGGTTACAAAATCTTGGCCAAAATACTCGCTGATAGGGTGGTGCCTCTAGTTTTATCGTTTGTGCACTCGGATCAGAACGGGTTTGTCCCAGCACGTAAAACCTCCCTTAATCTGCAGTATTTTTTCTGCCTTGTTGCCTACCCCACACTTCACCAGTCTTCTTCGGGCTGCCTTGCACTTGATTTGGAGAAGCAATTTTACTCCCTGGAATAGGATTTCCTTTTTTCCGCCTTGCCTCGTTATGGACTTCTGCCTCGGTTCATTTAACTGGTACGCTGCTTTATACCATGACAATGGCCAGGATGAAGATACATATCGGACCCTATCCTGGTGTGCCGTGGAACCAGTAAGGGATGCCCGCTACCCACTCTGCTTTTTTTCCCTGGTCATCGAACCAGCGCCCATTCCTTTTGCCCGAGGTATTGATTGGGGCATTCCCCTGGGAGATGAAACACACATCACATCCCTCTATGCAGATGACCTTCTTCTCTACCCACAAGATCTGGGGTCAAGTCCCACTGTCCTGGCCTACACACTATTGACTTTGCAGCTATCTCTGGCCTGAAAGTTAACTGGGCAAAGTCCTGTTTGCTCCCATTTGTATCCAAATGTCCTGATCATGCCCTGATGCTCTGCTGCACTCCCAACACCTTCCACTATATCGGGATTCGAATCTATCACAAACCTGCAATCTGTTTGATGGTAACCTTGGCAGGGCTACATCGACTATTCGGTCTCAGATTACTTTTTGGCACATGCTCCCGCGGCAGTCATCTGTCTGATAGCACTATTGAAGATGGTGGTCCTCCTGTGGCTGATATATTTCACCAATTTGCAGCATTATGTCACGCCTCCCCTTTTTCACGCATTTGAGCACACCATGAGGGAGTTAATTTGGAATGGCTCCCATTGTCGGGTGGCACTTTCCCTACATGGAGGTGTCGCATGTTTCCTACATGGAACAATATTACCTTGCCTCCCAACTAAAATGGGTGGCCAGATATCTAGACAAGGAATGGGCTGTATTCTTAGAATGTCCGACAAGGCCCCCCAAAATGCACAGATCTGTTTAATGTAATACTACATTACGCAAAGAGCATACCTTACCCCAGATAAGATTGAGCGATATTCCTATTGTACTGATGCAGCGTGTCCCATATGTCATCCTGTTAATGGAGACTTGCTGCACATGATGTGGTCCTGTTGCCGCCTTACACCAGATTGGTGATTTGTCACTGCTTCTCTGGCCTCTTGCACTGAACGAGTCATGGCACACACCTGGGAGGAGTGCATATTGCACCTCTTCTCTAGGAGTAAGCCACAGTGGGTGACTACACACTTTCTAGACATGGGATTGTTGGTGGCTAAATGCCTGATATTAATAGCTCATATGCCTGTGTTTGCCTGATTCACGTTTAACAAAAATCATCAGTATATAAATACGTGTACAAATGTTTAATGATGTACCTTAGAATTTTAAATTGAACAATTCAAGATGTGTCTCCTTGTCCACTTATGCACCTTTACATTGTTCTGGACAATATGATATAATTAACCTATTTAAATTTGAGCAATGCACTTGCCCCTAAAAGTTCCTCACTTGTTCCCATTGTGGTGTGAGTTTTTGTATGACAGTATTTCTAGATCAATTGAGCAGCAGCCAAAGACTGGGCTGATTCACCGTTACAGTATTATTATTTTTATCCATGTCTTCAGCAAGTGCTCTTGTTTGGCCTATTGACCAAGACATGCATTGAGATTCAAAAGGATAGACTTACTCCTGACTTCATTTCTTGCTTTGTCCACAGGCTTTGTCGGAATGTTGAGTGTACCAATTTTAGATGTATCCCTCCTGCAGAAAACACTTCTACCTTATTGACTTTTTTGGACAGACGTTTAAGAGCTATTTAGGTGGTCATGTGAGCTTGCTAGCCTTCCACAGTAAATGCATCTACCAGCTTGGTATGTAAAAACTACCTTTACCCACTTTGAACTGTATCCCTTTAGGATGCCACGCTTCTGAAGTCATCTTAAATGGAAATGAGATACACACACATTGTCCAAGAGATGAACAGCCCCCCCTATGTCTAAATGCAACTTCTTGTCACTTAACAACTAGATTCAGCAAAATACCATGTATTTTCCTAGGTCTAATCTACCTTGAATTTACAGAGTCACTCTTTACCATCTCATGTTTGAAGAACTGCACTTTAACTGTCAGACCAAGATCTGACACCCATGTCAATAAGAGCCCTTAGTGTGAATTTCAGAGGATCTGTGTGAGCAAGGTACATAAAATCCGTTGGGAGTGGACAAAATGTTCCCATGATTTAATGTGGGAATACTTAAGAACATTGGCCCTGAGATAATGCCCTGTTAAGCATTATTAGATATTGTTAAGACTGTCTAAGACTGTCATTAGCATTTATGAATCACACATGATTGTCTTAAAGATGATTAAGGGCCTGATTTAGATTTTGGCAGACTCCGTCACAACTGTGCTGGATAGCTTGTTTGCAGAAATGTAGATCCCATAATATCTTTTTGAATTTATATGTCAGCAGATAGGATATTTATCCCCGTTATGACGGAGTAACCTGTCCGCCAAATTCTAAGTCAGGCCCTAAGTAGATCAGGTTTATGTTTCTCTTACATAAGCATCGGGAGCTGTTATTCTTTAAAAATCTACCTAGTGACCTAGCTTGTTGCATCAAATACCATTCTTCTGCTGATGCTTGGCCTATGGTCCAGAACTAAGAAAAAAGACCAACACTGCATTGATAAATTCACAATGGTACATTTAATCGTAATTGAGAAAAAAGGACTGCTCTAGATTAAATACGCAATGAGAAAAGCAACAAAGATGAAATCTTGATCAAAGCCTAGAGACACAAACATCACAGTTACCATGGTCACATCGCTCGCAGTGCTTGCTTCATAAACTTGTGAAGTCTAGGACACACACAAACATGTAGTAAATTCTCACTTGAAATGTTCAAATGTTTGTACTGGTCTCATGTGTCTAATAATTAAATATCTTAACATTTGACAGCTACATAAACTTCCTCACATAATCATTGTGCTCAGAAAAAGAGCCTGTCTTACATGTGTTGCAAATGTTTTTAATTTCGGCCTGCCAATGGGCTTGCGCATTGCTGGCTGAGATTATAGTAATTGGGCAAAAGAAAAGTCTACTAACGGCGGATTTGGCACAGTTCATGTGACCTATGCGCGTGCACTAACCAGCCATGTCACAAACAACCATTTGCCTGTGCCTCCCGCCTCCCGTCAGACTTCAAAACTGCCGCTCCCCGCTCCCGCATCAGACTTCAAAGCAATGCGCTCCCGCCCCCCACGGCAATGCCAAGAGCTTTCCCAGTGCGCGCCACTCTCTCTCTAATGCCACACGCATTAGTAGGCAGCCCACCCCTCTCCATCTCCATATGGTCGCTGCCTCGCACTCTCATTCGCCTATTTCCTCTACTGCCTTCACTACCTTTTGCCCCTCACTGCTTTTCTACTCCTCCTTTTCTTTCACCCTACTCTGAACTCTGCCATTCATTTCTTTCTTAGCTTGTTTCACATCCTCCCTTCTTTTCTACTTCCCCCGCCCCTCCTATTTTCTTGCAGTCGCTAGTTGCACTCTCTCCTCTCCACTGCTAGTAATTACCGATGCCAGCTCGCTCTGCCCCACCCTGTCCCGTTTCCTCCCACCTCGACAGCTGCAATTCATGCTCCCAGTTCCGTCTGCCCCTGCTACGTCACCTCTCCCCCCTGCTGCAGGCGATGCACCCCCTCCCCCGTTCGCTGCCTTTTGCTCTCAGTAATGGCCCAGGGTGGCCAGTTGTGCACCCTCCTCCGTTGCTATAGGTATACCCCCCTCTTTGCTCTATTCGCCCCTCCCCAATGCTGACTGTGCTCTCATGTTAATCTCCGAGCAAGAACATTGTGTTCTTCTGCTCTCCTCACATGTCCTAAAAGCAGAGCCCAGTGTTCAGGAGCAACGTGCCCTCCCAGCACCACCAGTCCATGCTGTATGAGCTCCAGTTTGACTGACCATGACATCTTGACTTTGATTTTTTGTTGCTACTTTCAAAAGAATGAAAGATTTTTGCCAGTTGCCAACACGAGTAGCAACTGCTCCCCAAGTTCCCATTAGTTCATTTATCACCCTTGTGAATAGATGTGTGGGTGGAGATTTCTGGGTTTAGGTGCTACAATTGTCATAGCCCAAGTTCGTTATGGCACATTCCTCACAAAATGCTTCACCCAAGAGCAATTATGGGGATAAGTACAAAAAAAAGGTAGAGGATTGTGCCCTCACAATTGTCAACAGAGTCTCCCGGACCGCAGAGACTCTAATCACGGCCTTCTTTCGAAATATGAAACTGTCCTGACTGAACATTTGATTTTGCCTTGAAAAAGCCCACGGCCTAAACAGGCCCTATGGGCGAAACACGTGTCGGCTGTCCTTCCATACAGAGGAAACATTAAATAAAACTTTAGCACGTTAAACTTTCAAAGAACGCCTGATTTTTCATATGAATTTCTATTGACAATTGTGAGGGCACAATCCTCTGCCTTTTTTTGCATTTATCACCCTTGGCTATCTGTATCTGTGTATTTAATTGCTGACGACTGATTCTTGGTGATAAATCATTTCATATCGAGGAGGGAGTAATGAGCCCTTCTATGAAAATGAGGGCATGATATCGTCAGCTGGTAGGCATTGGTGTGAATCGCATAACTGTGCAACAATAAATAGCCTGCCCGGATGTGCTCGCTGCACAAACAGCCGTTGTTTCTAGCAATGGCAGTTGTCTATTAATGTCAAGAGGAATACAATTGTAATAGTATGGAGAAAGGCATACTCAGTCTAGGACGTAGGAGTCTTGTATACTTCTTTCATCCGCTCTCTTAGCAATCCTTCATACCATCCCGAGCCCCTGCTGTACATTAGGTGCAATAATTCACTACGGATGTTAAATGTGGGGTGGGGGTGGGGGGGGGGGGTGCAGCAGCGCTTTTGAATCTGCAGCTTTATCAATCCAGCGCCTGGAGTCTGGGAGTAATTCTTGGAATTACGCCACATTTTCCCTCAAGAGCAGTCAAACAATGTGAACGACCAGAACACTGGCAGCTCTTGCTTGAAGCATGTGTTGCGAAATGTATTCTTCTATCCGAAATGTACACAACGATTCATTTCACAGAAAAATATAATGCTAAATGTCCGTTTTGCATATTGTACAATTGCCTGTAATGTTTTCCAAATTTCACTTAATTATGCAAAAGCAAATTTTGTACAACCCTATGTGATATGCCATTTTCTGGACCCCCACACACAGTGCTTCCTCCATCCTCTCTCTCTCTTCCTCCACCCTCTCTCTCTACCTCTCTTCCTCCACCCTCTCTCTCTACCTCTCTATCTCCACCCTCTCTCTCTCTTCTCTCTCTCTCTCTCTCTCTCTCTCTCTCTCTCTCTCTCTCTCTCTCTCTCTCTCTACCTCTCTACCTCTCTCTACCCCTCTACCCCTCTCTCTACTTCTCTCTCTACACCCCTCTCTCTATGCCTCTCTCTCTACACCTCTCTCTCTACCCACCTCTCTCTACTCTCTCTACCCACCTCCCTCTATACACATCTCTCGGCACACCTCTCTCTAAACACTGCTCTCTCTTACACTCTCTCTCTCTTGCACACTCTCTCTCTCTCACACCCTCTCTCATTACCTCTCTCTCTCCCTCACTACCTCACTCTCTCTTTCTCCCTCACTACCCCACTCTCTCTCCCTACCTCACTACCTCACTCTCTCTCTACATCACTCACACACTCTCTCTCTCTCTCTCTCTTACACAGTCTCTCTTACACACTCTCTCTCTTCCACACTCTCTCTCTTACACACACTCTCTCTTACACACTCTCTCTCTTACACACTCTCTCTCTTACACACTCTCCCTGTTACACACTCTCACTCTTACTCTCTCTTACACACTCTCTCTCTTACTCTCTCTTACACACTCTCTCTCTTACACACTCTCTCTTACACACTCTCTCTTACACACTCTCTCTCTTACACACTCTCTATCTCTCACACACATTCTCTCTATCTCACACACACTCTCTCTCACACACACACACTCTCTCTCACACACACACTCTCTCTCACACACACACACACTCTCTCACACACACACTCCCTTTCACACACACACTCTCTCTCACACGCACACACTCTCTCACACTCTCTCTCACTCACACTCACTCTCTCACACACACACTCACTCTCTCACACACACACACTCACTCTCTCACACACACTCACTCTCTCTCGCACACACTCACTCTCTCTCACACACACGCTCTCTCTCACACACTCTCTCTCTATCTCATACTCTCTCTCTCACACTCTCTCTCTCACCCACCTCTCTCTACTCTCTCTACCCACCTCTCTATACACATCTCTCGGCACACCTCTCTCTAAACACCGCTCTCTCTTACACACTCTCTCTCTTGCACACTCTCTATCTCTCTCACACCCTCTCTCATTACCTCTCTCTCTCTCTCCCTCACTTCCTCACTCTCTCTTTCTCCCTCACCACCTCACTCTC
Organism: Lissotriton vulgaris; assembly: GCF_964263255.1. Taxonomy (NCBI): domain Eukaryota; kingdom Metazoa; phylum Chordata; class Amphibia; order Caudata; family Salamandridae; genus Lissotriton; species Lissotriton vulgaris. The sequence goes on along the minus strand of NC_141694.1, from coordinate 623,394,845 downwards.
TCTCCCTACCTCACTAGCTCACTCTCTCTCTCTACATCACTCACACACTCTCTCTCTCTCTCTTTCTTACACACTCTCCCTGTTACACACTCTCTCTCTTACTCTCTCTTACATACTCTCTCTCTTACTCTCTCTTACACACTCTCTCTCTTACACACTCTCTCTCTTACTCTCTCTTACACACTCTCTCTCTTACACACTCTCTCTCTTACCTACTCTCTCTCTCTCACACACATTCTATCTCTCTCACACACACTCCCTCTCTCACACACACACTCTCTCTCACACACACACTCTCTCTCTCACACACACACACTCTCTCACACACACTCCCTTTCACACACACACTCTCTCACACACACACACTCTCTCACACTCTCTCTCACTCACACTCACTCTCTCACACACACACTCACTCTCTCTCACACACACACACTCACTCTCTCACACACACACTCACTCTCTCACACACACTCACTCTCTCTCACACACACTCACTCTCTCTCACACACACACACTCACTCTCTCTCACACACACACTCTCTCTCTCACATACTCTCTCTCTATCTCATACTCTCTCTCTCACACTCTCTCTCCCACACAATCTCTCTCACACTCTCTCTCACACACTCTCTCTCTCACACTCTCTCTCACACTCTCTCTCTCACTCTCGCTCACACACTCCCTCACACACACACACTCTCTCTCACACACACTCTCTCTCACACACACTCTCTCTCTCACACACACACTCTCTCACACACACACACTCTCTCATACACACACTCTCACACACACACACACACACACTCTCTCTCACACACACATTCACTCTCTCTCACACCCAATCTCACTCTCTCACACACACTCACTCTCTCTCACACATACTCCCTCTCTCTCACACACACAAGCTCACTCTCTTTCTCACACACTCACTCTCTCTCACACACACTCACTCTCTCGCACACACTCTCACACTCTCTCTCTATCTCACACACTCTCTCTCACACTCTCTCACACTCTCTCTCTCTCACTCTCTCACACACACTCACTCTCTCTCACACACACTCCCTCTCTCTCACACACACAAACTCACTCTCTTTCTCACACACTCACTCTCTCTCACTCACACTCACTCTCTCACACACACACTCTCTCTCACACACACACTCACTCTCTCACACACACACACTCACTCTCTCACACACACTCACTCTCTCTCACACACACTCACTCTCTCTCACACACACTCACTCTCTCTCACACACACTCACTCTCTCTCACACACACGCTCTCTCTCACACACTCTCTCTCTATCTCATACTCTCTCTCTCACACTCTCTCACTCACCCACCTCTCTCTACTCTCTCTACCCACCTCTCTATACACATCTCTCGGCACACCTCTCTCTAAACACCGCTCTCTCTTACACACTCTCTCTTGCACACTCTCTCTCTCTCTCACACCCTCTCTCATTACCTCTCTCTCTCTCTCCCTCACTTCCTCACTCTCTCTTTCTCCCTCACCAAATCACTCTCTCTCCCTACCTCACTAGCTCACTCTCTCTCTCTACATAACTCACACACTCTCTCTCTCTCTCTTTCTTACACACTCTCCCTGTTACACACTCTCTCTCTTACTCTCTCTTACACACTCTCTCTCTTACTCTCTCTTACACACTCTCTCTCTTACACACTCTCTCTCTTACTCTCTCTTACACACTCTCTCTCTTACACACTCTCTCTCTTACCTACTCTCTCTCTCTCACACACATTCTCTCTCGCTCACACACACGCTCTCTCTCACACACTCTCTCTCTATCTCATACTCTCTCTCTCACACTCTCTTTCTCACCCACCTCTCTATACACATCTCTCGGCACACCTCTCTCTAAACACCGCTCTCTCTTACACACTCTCTCTCTTGCACACTCTCTCTCTCTCTCACACCCTCTCTCATTACCTCTCTCTCTCTCTCCCTCACTTCCTCACTCTCTCTTTCTCCCTCACCACCTCACTCTCTCTCCCTACCTCACTACTCACTCTCTCTCTCTACATCACTCACACACTCTCTCTCTCTCTTTCTTACACACTCTCCCTGTTACACACTCTCTCACTCTCTCTTACACACTCTCTCTCTTACTCTCTCTTACACACTCTCTCTCTTACACACTCTCTCTCTTACTCTCTCTTACACACTCTCTCTCTTACACACTCTCTCTCTTACCTACTCTCTCTCTCTCACACACATTCTCTCTCTCTCACACACACTCCCTCTCTCACACACACACACTCTCTCTCACACACACACTCTCTCTCTCACACACACACACTCTCTCACACACACTCCCTTTCACACACACACTCTCTCACACACACACACTCTCTCACTCACACTCACTCTCTCACACACACACTCACTCTCTCTCACACACACACACTCACTCTCTCACACACACACACACCCTCTCTCATTACCTCTCTCTCTCTCTCCCTCACTTCCTCACTCTCTCTTTCTCCCTCACCACCTCACTCTCTCTCCCTACCTCACTACTCACTCTCTCTCTCTACATCACTCACACACTCTCTCTCTCTCTCTTTCTTACACACTCTCCCTGTTACACACTCTCTCACTCTCTCTTACACACTCTCTCTCTTACTCTCTCTTACACACTCTCTCTCTTACACACTCTCTCTCTTACTCTCTCTTACACACTCTCTCTCTTACACACTCTCTCTCTTACCTACTCTCTCTCTCTCACACACATTCTCTCTCTCTCACACACACTCCCTCTCTCACACACACACTCTCTCTCACACACACACTCTCTCTCTCACACACACACACTCTCTCACACACACTCCCTTTCACACACACACTCTCTCACACACACACACTCTCTCACACTCTCTCTCACTCACACTCACTCTCTCACACACACTCACTCTCTCTCACACACACACACTCACTCTCTCACACACACACTCACTCTCTCACACACACTCACTCTCTCTCACACACACTCACTCTCTCTCACACACACTCACTCTCTCTCACACACACACTCTCTCTCTCACATACTCTCTCTCTATCTCATACTCTCTCTCACACTCTCTCTCCCACACAATCTCTCTCACACTCTCTCTCACACACTCTCTCTCTCACACTCTCTCTCTCACACTCTCTCTCTCACTCTCGCTCACACACTCCCTCACACACACACTCTCTCTCACACACACTCTCTCTCTCACACACACTCTCTCTCTCACACACACACTCTCTCACACACACACACTCTCTCATACACACACTCTCACACACACACACTCTCTCACACACACATTCACTCTCTCTCACACACAATCTCACTCTCTCACACACACCCACTCTCTCTCACACACACTCCCTCTCTCTCACACACACAAACTCACTCTCTTTCTCACACACTCACTCTCTCTCACACACACTCACTCTCTCGCACACACTCTCACACTCTCTCTCTATCTCACACACTCTCTCTCACACTCTCTCACACTCTCTCTCTCACACTCTCTCTCACACACTCTCTCTCTCACACTCTCTCTCACACACTCTCTCTCTCACAATCGCTCACACTCTCTCTCTCACACACACACTCTCTCTCTCACACACACACTCTCTCTCTCTCTCTCACACAAACTCTCTCTCACACACTCTCTCTCTCACACATGCACTCTCTCTCACACACGCACTCTCTCTCACATAAAGCACAGCCTTCTACCGCCACTACTCTTTCCACCAACACTCTACCACTCTATCTGCCACCACTCTATGCATGACCACCCTATCCACCACCCTATCTACCACTCTATGCACCACCACTCTAGCGCCCACACTCTAGCGCCCACACTCTAGCACCCACACTCAAGCGCCCACACTCAAGCGCCCACACTCTAGTGCCACCACTTTACCCACCCACCACTCTACCCTCCAACCATCCAAATCCACCATCCAAGTACTACTACACCTCCCAAATCCTCCCTCCGACTACACCCTCTAACTCCACCATCCAACTAAACCCTCCAACTCAACACTCCAAATCCACCCTCCAACTCCACCCTCCAACTACAAATCCACCCTCCAAAAACACCATCCAACTCCACCCTCCAACTCCAACATTCAAATACACCCTACAAATCCACCCTCCAACCACAACTCCAGCCTCCAAATCCACCCTACAAATCCAAATCCACCCTCCAAATCCACCCGCAAACTACAAATACAGACTCCAACTCCACCCTCAAAATCCAACTCCACTCTACAACTCCACCATCCAACTCCAACCTCCAAATCCACCGTCCAGCACACCCCTCCAAATACACACTCCAACTCCACCCTCCAAATCCACCATCCAAATTAACCCTCCTGCTCTCTTCCACCCTGCCTCCTTCTTTACCTCCCTGTTCTCTTATGCTGATCTGCTGCTCTCTTCCACATTGCATCCTTCTCTAACTCCCTGTTCTCTTCTCCTGTGCTGATCTGCTGTTCTCTTTCACGCGCCTCGTTCTCTAACTCCCTTTTCTTTTCTCCTGTGCTAAACTGCTGTTCTCTTTCACCCTGCCCCCTTCTCTAACTCACTGTTCTCTTCTCCTGTGATAATATGTTGTTCTCTTACACCCGCTTCCTTACTTAACTCCCTGTTCTCTTCTCATGTGCTGATCTGCCCCTCTCTTTCCCACCTCCTTCTTTAACTCCCTGTTCTCTTCTCCTGTGCTGATCTGCTGCTCTCTTCCACCCCACCTCCTTCTTTAACTCCCTGTTCTCTTCTCCTGTGCTGATCTGCTGTTCTCTTACACCCACCTCCTTCTTTAACTCCCTGTTCTCTTCTGCTGTGCTGATCTGCTGCTCTCTTCCACCCACCTCCTTCTCTAACTCCCTGTTCACTTCTTTTAGCCCTCTGCTGACCTCCTGCTCTCTTCCACCCCGCCTCCTTCTTTAACTCCCTGTTCTTTTATGCTGATCTGCTGCTCTCTTCCACATCGCATCCTTCTCTAGCTCACTGTTCTCTTCTCATGTGCTAATCTGCTGCTCTCTTCCACCCCACCTCCTTCTTTAACTCCCAGTTCTCGTTTGCTGTGCTGCTCTGCTCCTCTCTTCCACCCACCTCCTTCTCTAACTCCCTGTTCTCTTCTCTTCTCCTGTGCTGATCTGCTGCTCTCTTCCACTCTGCCTCCTTCGCTAATTCACTGTTCTCTTCTCCTGTGCTAATCTGTTGCTCTCTTCCACCCCGCCTCTTTTTTTAACTCACTGTTTTCCTCTCCTGTGCTAAACTGCGGTTCTCTTCCAACCGCCTCTTTCTATAACTCCCTGTTCTCTTCTCCTGTGCCGATCTGCTGTTCTCTTCCACCTGCATCCTTTTTAACGCCCTGTTCTCTTCTCCTGTGCTAATCTGCTGTTCGCTTCCACCCGCCACCTTCTTTAACTCCCTGTTCTCTTCACCTGTGCTGATCTGCTGCTCTCTTCCACCCGCCTCCTTCTTTAACTCCCTGTTCTCTTCTCCTGTGCTAATCTGTTGTTCTTTTCCACCCGCCACCTTCTTTAACTCCCTGTTCTCTTCTCCTGTGCTAATCTGCTGCTCTCTCCGACCCTCATATTTCTCTAACTCCCTGTTGTCTTCTCATGTGCCGATCTGCTGTTCTCTTCCACCCGCATCCTTCTTTAACTCCATGTTCTCTTCTCCTGTGATAATCTTTAAAATATCTTCCATCTGCCTACTTCTCTAACTCCCTGTTCTCTTCTCCTGTGCTGATCTGCTGTTCTCTTTCACCTGCCTCCTTCTCTAACTCCCTTTTCTCTCCTCCTCTGCTGATCTGCTGTTCTCTTTCACCCGCCTCCTTCTCTAACTAACTTTTCTCTTCTCCTGTGCTAAACTGCTGTTCTCTTTCACCCTGCCCCCTTCTCTAACTCACTGTTCTCTTCTCCTGTGCTAATATGTTGTTCTCTTCCACCCGCTTCCTTACTTAACTCCCTGTTCTCTTCTCATGTGCTGGTCTGCCCCTCTCTTCCACCCACCTCCTTCTTTAACTCCCTGTTCTCTTCTCCTGTACTGATCTGCTGCTTTCTTCCACCCCACCTCCTTCTTTAACTCCCTGTTCTCTTCTCCTGTGCTGATCTGCTGCTCTCCAAAACCTGCCTCCTTCTTTAACTCCCTGTTCATTTCTCCTGTAGTGATCTGCTGTTCTCTCCCACCCACCTCCCTCTTTAACTCCATGTTCTCTTCTCCTGTGCTGATCTGCTGCTCTTGTCCACCCGCTTCCTTATTTAACTCCATGTTATCTTCACCTGAGCTGATCTGCTGCTCTCAAACACCCCGCCTCCTTCTTTAACTCTGTTCTTTTCTCCTGTGCTAATCTACTGTTCTCTTCCAACCGCCTCCTTCTTGAACTCCCTGTTCTCTTCTCTTCTCCTGTGCTGATCTGCTGCTCTCTTCCACCCCGCCCCCTTCTACAAAACCCTGTTCTCTTCTCCCGTGCTGATCTGCTGTTCCCTTCCACCGCCTACTTCTTTAACTCCCTGTTCTCTTCTCCTGTGCTGATCTGCTGATCTCTTCAACACGCATCCTTCTTAAACTCCCTGTTCTCTTATAATATGCTGATCTGCTGCTCTCTTCCACATACATTCTTCTGTAACCGCACACACACATACATACAACCACGCACACACACATACAACAACACACATACAACCACACACACACCGCACACATCTATCGCCCTCACTCTATCTATCGATCTATCTATCTATCTATCTATCTATCTATCTATCTATCTATCTATCTATCTATCTATCTATCTATCTATCTATCTATCTATCTATCTATCTATCTATCTATCTATCTATCTATCTATCACCCTCACTCTATCTATCTATCTATTGCCCTCACTCTATCTATCGCCCTCACTCTATCACCCTCACTCTATCTGTCGCCCTCACTCTATCTATCGCCCTCACTCTATCTATCGCCCTCACTCTATCTATCACCCTCACTCTATATATCACCCTCACTCTATCGCCCTCACTCTATCTATCGCCCTCACTCTATCTATTGCCCTCACTCTATAGATCTATCGCCCTCACTCTATAGATCTATCGCCCTCACTCTATCTATCACCCTCCCTCTAGCTCTCTATCGCCCTCACTCTATCCATCTATAGCACAACAAAGCATCACTCAGGGGCACCACAGCATCACTCAGGGGCACCACAACATCACTATGCGCTACCACAGCATCACTGAACGCCACAGCATCACTTGTCGCCACCATAACATCACTCAGCGCCACCACCGTATCAATCTGTGCAAACATTCAACAACAACTGGTTCAAATATGTTCTCTCAATGTTTCAAGCTTTATTACAAATGTCACAAAAAAGTTGATATTTCCCTTCTGTTCTTATATTTTAGTCACAATAAAATACACTGAACATAATCTTCACAAAAGTTAATTACAAAAGTTTAAGCTATTGCCATTATAAATTGCAATAACTTTTATTTAAGTATTAAATATTTTTTTTAAACCATTGTTATTTGTAAAATCAATACTTCTAAGTCACGTAAATACAAAATATGTTGCATTAAAAATGCTATAGGTGTCACATTGTCAAAAAATAAAAGTATTAGCATTGTAAATAACAAAGCTATTAATTTCACAATTTTCAAAAATAACACATAAATAACAAATTTGTCATGTACAAGACAAATAACTCAAACTTTCCTAATGCGAGACATTATGCATTGCAAATTCTTGTTCTCTCAGTGGTCAACAAAGTAGAGGACCGATGAATGTACTCAATTATGTAACTCCAATATCAATAAGTGTGTCCAACAATATACATAATATGTTGTCTTTGTGTGTTCTCAGTCCAAATGTGCATCAGGTCTGTTATGGCAATGCTGGTAGCAGAAACTGGTGACCAGTCCCAAGACATACAGCCACGAGTAGGCCCACAGGTTCAATCCATTTAAATCTAAATAAAATGGCTGATCACCAAAATCTGCACATGTAAATCTTTAATTCTTGAAAAATATAATTCACGCAGTATAATTGTCAGGAAGATCGGAACTTTAGTCCCAAAGGGTCTGATTTTAATGAAGAATGCTCTTTACCTCATCACATCACACTTCTTCTCTGTTTTCAGCCCTTCAGGGAAGGAATACAATATATGGAATGAGCCTCAATCTCCAAAATTACTACACCCTTTGAGAACTCGGCCCCTTTAATGGAGGAAAATGCAGGGACTCCCTGAACTGTAGCGATGACGTCATGGGAGTCTGGCAACAGATGAAAGGCCTTTCGGGTGAGTGTCCAGGAAGTGAAGAGGAATACCCCGAAGAAGAGATGTGCTGCGACCATCGGCAGAACACTGAGAGGAGGAGGAAGTTTCTAAGCAGCCAGCCCGAGTCAGAGAAACACCAGAGAACACGAGCCCCGAGCCACCCAGGCCAAACAGAAAGAAGCCAGGAGGCCAACAACCCCACGAAGACTCCCGCCTCAATCTTGGAGGAGCGTGGCTTTCGCAGGTACGTACCCGTATATTGGCTATAGCAGGTAGGAGGGAGGGAGTAGCAGAAGAGCCCTCACTGTGCCTGCACTATTAATATTCAACAAAGCATGCTGGAACATGTGTTCCAATAGGTATTTTACCTGGGAACAGATTTAAACAACAAGCAGTGGCTGACCTTAAACCATAGGTGGCAATCTTTCCCCCAAACCTTACCCCAAACAGCGTCAAGTGTGAAGAAAACACTTAACTGTGCCATATTTTTTTTTTTTTTAGGAAGAAGCTGCGTTGGTGCTCCAGTGTGGCAAGACTCCAGCAGAACCTAAAAGAAGAAAAAAGACAAGATTAAAAACCCTATGGGGCATATTAGCAAGGGGAAGTATCGCCGTTTTTTCGGCGAATTGTGCAGAGAAAGCGGCGATACTTCTAGAGCCCTATCCACAACGGCATTTTAACGCCTGGCTCAAGCCCACTTTGCATGTCGGCGACAAACATCGCTAATGACATGCAAAGTGGCCGTTCCCACGTCCAACCACATGTAAAATGTGGTTGGAGGTGGGAACACCCTATTACCAAGGCAGGCGTTGGGAGAGGCAGACCTGTGATAAACTTGTTTATCGCAGGTCTCCCAACGCCTACTCTGACCAGGTGTTAGGGCATTGATAACATGGGGGTGTGGATCATAAAGCTGATTCCACCCCCCCATATTATCAATGCACACATTAGCGCATGAAAACAACGTTTGTTTTCATGCGCTAATGTGCCATATCGCCGGATTTCATTTCGCCTACGTGATGCGCATTGATAATTGCGCGCTATTACGGCGAAAAAAAACTGGCGATAGCCGGCGATATGGGAATGTGCGTTGTGCGTTTTCTAACGCACTTCTAGGTAATATGCCCCCATAGCTTTATAAAAGGAAAATAAAATGAGGAAATAAATCAACATTGCTGCCTTTGACTGTTAGGGCCCTTGAACCTCTCACAATAATTTATCGTCTTTTGCCAAACCATAAATTCTTTTGAAAAGCATGCTCTCCGATACACTCATGACTTCAATAGATTCCATCATTCAAAACTCAAAAGCCAGTGCTTTGCAGGTTGATATGACCCTTCATCAAGGGACACTAAAACCATCAGAGGAAACCATTTTGCAATGCACGGTAGAGGGGGCCAGTACGTCAGACCTCATGAACCAATGTGCAAAGATCTGACAGACTACTTTAAGTGTAAACAGTTTCACCTCATGCGTTATTGCCTGTCATATTCAGCTATCACATGTGTGTTAGTAAAAATGCATGAGTTAGATATCAAAAATAAGGAGTAAAGGGCAAATACTTTTCTAAGGAGAACAGAAGGTCCAGTCACGACGTGCCCTAAAAGTACGTCTATGCAAAGAGTTGTCGTGCTGTTCCTACCAAAAGAAAGGATTGGTATAGTCAGTGATGTGAGTGGATTATGGGAGGGTGGTCAGAAGTTCACCCTGGGAATCCATTTTGTTGGATTTAATGCCCTCACACACCCTTTCAGGTCTCATGCTTCATCATTTGGGATTGCCCCTCGTTGGGTCGGCGGTGCAATACCCAACGGGCGACACCTCAAAGAGGGGCTCTTTGGCGGAGATATTTTTCCAACTGCCGTATAGATGAAGTGTGGGTATGGGGCCAGATACAGGTGGTAGACGTGGGTATGGTGGGTTAAAATAAAGCTAGTGGTACCAAGGGTACTTTATTCAGAGGGCCACTGCTTTGGTTAAAAACGATTACCCTGGAGGGGAGTAATGGAAAATAATGTTTACAACTCTGATCCAGAGGTTGTTGTAGTCAGGTCAACATGTTTCACGCTACAGAGAGTATATCTAGCGATTCTTCAGGACCACGATTGACTATTTTAGCAGGTATCTAAATGTGAGAAAAACTGTCTACACTTATTTATATAGGATGTGGTGTATGTATGCTCCTATGGCTACCACAATTCGTGTATTAGGAGGGATAACACTATTATATTACCCTTCTTCGCGTTGCGATTGTCAATAGCTATCGTCCATAAGAATTCCATCCGCATCTCAACCAGCTCAGACGTCAACCTCGCTAGCGCCGAACACCTTCACTTTCAGATCCACACTTACCCCAAGACCACTCTCAGAGGCACCCTCCTCTACAGGCCACCAGGACCCCGTGCTCAATTCAGTGAAGACATCACTGACTTTATCACCCCACACGCCCTCCCCTCCAAGGACTACATTCTATTGGGAGACCTCAATTTTCACCTGGAAAAAAACAACGACAGCAACACCACCACCCTTCTGGACAATCTCGCCAACCTCGGACTCAAACAACTTGTTAATACCCCCACTCACGACGCAGGTCACACACTCGACCCTATCTTCACCTCCAGCAAACATATCTCCTTCAGTCACACCACAGCTCTCCATTGGACGGACCACAGCTGCGTTCACTTTTTCTACAAAAAGACCACAACCCACAACCATCCTCAACCTACTATGCGAAGAAACTGGAACAAAATCACCATCGACCAGATCTCCTCATTGCTTCTTCAAAACCCCCCTGCCCACTCTTCGAACCCCAACCAAGCAGCCATTAACCTCACTCAATGGCTAACCAACAGCGCCGACAACCTAGCACCTCTGAGAAAAGGTCAAATCAAACTAGGCAACAAAAACGCCCCCTGGTTCAACGATGATCTTAAGAAATCCAAGAAACTCTGTCGCTCCCTTGAGAAGGCATGAAAAAAAGACCCAAACACCAGTACCAGGGACGCCTTCAAAAACGCCACGCGCATACACCACCAACTGATCCGGACTGCCAAGAAAGCGGCTTTCAAAGACCGACTCGACAACAACGCCCACAACAGCAAGGAATTATTCAACATCGTCAAAGAGTTTACCAACCCCGCTGCCAACTCTAACGACATCACTCCCTCTCAAGCCCTCTGCGACTCCCTAGCTTCGTTCTTCCACGACAAAATCGCAGACATCCACAACAGCTTCGAGAACCAACCCGGAGACCAACCCACCCAACCTTCCGCCGTACCTTCACCCCCCTTGAACATCCTTAATGACTGGAACCCAATCTCCACTGAGGACACCATCCGCCTGATGAACTCCATTCACTCAGGATCCCCCACAGACCCATGCCCTCACCACATCTTCAACAAAGCTGATTCCATCATAGCACCACACCTCTGAGACGTCATCAACTGCTCCCTTAACTCCGCCACCTTCCCGGATAGCTGGAAACACGCCGAACTAAGCGCCCTTCTGAAAAAACACAACAGCGGACCCCACAGAACTCAAAAACTACCGCCCCATCTCGCTCCTTCCATTCCCCGCCAAAGTAATTGAGAAAGCTGTCAACAACCAGCTCGCCGCCTTCCTCGAAACCAACAAATCCCTCGACTCCTCACAATCTGGCTTCCGAGCCAAACACAGCACTGAGACCGCACTCATCGCAGCAACAGACGACATTCGAACTCTACTGGACAATGGAGACACAGTCGCCCTCATCCTCCTCGACCTCTCCGCAGCCTTTGACACAGTTTGTCATAGCACCTTAATACAATGCCTCAGAAACATCGGAATCCAAGGAAACGCACTGGAATGGATCACTCCGTTCCTTGCCGGAAGAACTCAGAGAGTCCGTCTTCCACCATTCAAGTCAGAGGCCACTGAAGTCATCTGCGGCGTGCCACAAGGATCTTCACTCAGTCCCACCCTCTTCAACGTATACATGAGCCCCCTCGCGGCCATCACACGGCAACACAACCTCAACATCATCTCCTACGCTGATGACACTCAACTGATCCTCTCACTCACCAAAGAACCGAACACCGCCAAAACAAACCTACATGAAGGAATGAAAGAAGTAGCCGATTGGATGAAGCACAGCCGTCTGAAACTGAATTCCGACAAAACAGAAGTCCTTATCTTAGGAACCTCCCCCTCTGCCTGGGACGACTCCTGGTGGAGTCCCTCGGAAAAGCACCCATCCCGACAGACCACGCACGGAACCTGGGCGTCATCCTGGACTCCTCACTCTCGATGACCGGACAAGTCAACGCCGTCTCATCATCGTGCTTCAACATTCTTCGCATGCTCAAAAAAACTTTTCGCTGGATCCCCACCGAAACTAGAAAAACGGTCACCCACGCACTGGTTACAAGCCGCCTGGACTACGGAAACACACTATACGCCGGCACCACCGCAAAACTCCAGAAAAAACTCCAACGCACCCAGAACGCATCAGCCAGACTCATACTTGACATCCCGCGTAACGACCACATTTCTGGTCACCTGAAAAACCTCCACTGGCTCCCCGTCAAAAAGAGGATAACATTCCGCCTCCTAACCCACGCACACAAAGAACTTTACGAACTTGGACCCGAATGCCTCAACACACGACTTTCCTTCTACACCCCCCCCCACCAGCTACGCTCCTCCAACCAAGCCCTTGCTGCTGTACCTCGCATCAACAAAACCACCATGGGAGGAAGATCCTTCTCCTACCTGGCGGCTAAAACCTGGAACTCACTTCCCACCCACCTTCGCCTCACTCGGAACCACCTAGCATTCAGAAAGCAACTTAAAACATGGATATTTGACAAGTAACTCCCCACCCTTCTCCAAGTGCCTTGAGACCCTCTGGGTATGTAGCGCGCTATACAAATTAACTGAATTGAATACCTGTTGAGAGAAAGGCACAAGCATATCACAACGAGCTGTTGATACAAATGTACATCATTGACTGTCATACTTGTGCATTTTACATGCCAGTGATGGTCGGTGCGTGTCACAACACCATTGCACAAGTGTAGCAGGCACTCTCAAAAGTGGTAGTTCTGTCAGATTGACTTGTGAATATAACCAGACTAAAAAGTTATGAAATACCAATATGGTATCTTACAACTATTCAAAACTTACCTAGCGTTAAAAACAATCAAACAACGACAGTGTCTAGCGGGTAAAGCTTCAGGGAGATCTTCCACCATAAGGCTGTATGTATAGGGGGAACATCTTAAAAGCTGCTGGTTTTTTCAAATTCATTGGTGAAAATTACAATTTTATAGAGACACATTCATCAGTCAAAAGACAAAGTGAAACATCAGGGTTTTGTAGTTGAACATCACTGGGACTATGAATAGCTAGGATTGCTGGTAAAGGACAAAAAATGTCTGTGTTTAGTGTGTCCTTGGTCTTACTTATCTATGTATGTTAGAACAATATTACTGATGACATGGTATTGAAAACATGTAACTATGATGTTGCTGTAAAGAGAGGCCTAATAAGCTGTATGTTCCCTCTCTCTGCTTTTCTCATTGGTATATGCGTGAGGGATTTATACTCATTAATATTGTTGTGCAGCCCCTGCGTATTCAACGAGGTTGTCTGCAAAACGGAAGTTCGGGTCTTATCGCTTGTGTTGCGGTATACTTTTACGGGGCCCTCTGTACAATGAGTTTATTGCGTGTCCGTTGTAACAGGAAAACTATCTCCGGCCAGTGGTGCAAAAGACTCATCTGTATAGCGCGATAGCGGTATATCGGAGCGTTTGCCATGCCGACGTGTATTTAACCCCGGCCGTTTGAGGGCAGTGTCTGTTAGGCGCCCGTGAGTTGCACGGGCGAAATGTAACCTTGTTTTAGGCTCTGTCCTATTTTTACGTGTTATAATTAGTACTAGGCTATGATAGTGAAAGGGAAATTCCTTTGTTGTCCTGCTCTAAAGAATTCTCGTGTTGGAGTCACTTACTTGGTAGTATCCTGAGCTGCATGTCTAGCACCTACCCATCGCCGCTGGAACCGGGTGGATGGAGTATGTGCTCGGACTTCCTGTTTATATGTTTAAGTCAGAATGCCTCTCATTGGTTCTCTGTAATGGCGGCCATCTTAACTTGTGCAAAACGGCACAGAGTGCGTAGTTTATACATTAAGAGGCTTTCTGAGTTTTTTATCATTGAATACTGGGCGGTTCAGATACATAAAAGAAGAGCTAGAACCCTTTCGTTAACCCGTGTATTACTTTGTCGTTATTATGAAAAAAACAACCAAAGTATAGTGATTCAAAAACACAGGTTTGCATATTTGTTAGGGAGTAGTGGGCAAATTTAGGAATTTAAGTATGTTCATGTCGTTATTGCCATTTCAGTAGGATAGTATTAGCCAGCATTATTCCGGGCAGTGTTATAGCATTTAAAAGTCTAGATGAAGTCATGAAAACGTATCGGACATATTGGAATGGTGAAGTTATTGTAAGAAAGGTTCTCCAACTGCAAAGTACAGATAGTGGTTGCTGTCATCATTTGTTAAAATCACTAATCTACAGTATATCCTTGTGTTTTCTTGTTTTGAGTGTTAGTCTCTCATTATATTGAGGGATGGAGTTAGGTTATATCTAGAATATCAATTAGAGAGTGGTCCAAGGTATGTCTTCATTCAGACCATTACTGTCACTTGATAACCTATGGATCCACCGCTGTTCTTTGTAGAACAACCCTTCTTTGGAGGCATATGGGCAAGCTTCCAGGATGAGCCATTGAATTGAATCTGGAGTGTGATTCCTTTCTAAGAAGTGCTTGCACATTTTTGTGTTGTTCTATTTACATCTGAAGTTACTGCGGTGTTCAGAAATTCTGGTCTTAACATTGCGTGTCGTCATGCCAATGTAGTACAAATTACATGGGCATATGATCAAGTAAATGCAGTTAGTACTATTACAATTTGTGTGACCTCTCATTTCCCATTTAAATGAATCAGATAAGGTGATGCATTTGTACTTTTTGGTGAATGGGCATGCTGCGCAACTACCGCAAGGGTAATGGCCAGTTACAGGTGGTAGATTCCATAGAGTATTTTGTCTGTTCGGTTCATTTCTGGTCTTAGGTCTAGTGTGGATCAAAATGTCTTTTATGTTTTTGGACCTTTTGAAGGCAAACCTTGGTTGGTCTATGTTTAAGGTACCAGTATTAAGTATGGGCCAATGGCGTTTCACTATTTTTCTTATCTGATTGGATTTTGGAGTGAATGTGGTCACACATGTCATTGGTTGGGCAGCTGTGGGATTTCTTTCTCTTAGTTCTATTAAACTCTCCCTATTGTTATTTTGTGCCCTCTTCATACTTCTTTTTATGTCTCTGGTTGGGTACCCCCTTTCTCTCAAATTTCTGGATAGTATAGCAGACTCCGTTTTGTAATTAGCCATAGTGCTACAATTGCGTCGTATTCTTAGGAATTGTCCAAATGGCAGGTTGGATCGCAGGGCCTTTGGGTGATGGCTGGTATAGTGTGAGAGGCTGTTGCGGTCTGTGCTTTTCTTGAATAGAGTAGTGCTAAGGGATCCCCCTTCAATGCTTATTTTCAGATCAAGGAATGCTATCTGGTTGTCAGACACTGTGATAGTGAAAGTTAGGTAAGGGTTCAGACTGTTGATCCACCCATAGAACTCATTATATGAGTCTTTATTTCCTGACCAAAAAATCAGGATATCATCTATGTAACGTCTCCATAGCCTGATATTTTCATGGTAAGGGTTTGTTAATGAGGATACGTGGTTTTCCTCGAAGTTGGCCATATACAGGCACAGTATGCTGGGGGCTACTGTACTCCCCATGCAAGTGCCCTGTGTCTGATGGTAGTAGGAACCCTTGAATTCGAAGAAATTCTCAGTGAGAACTTTTTCAGCGCATTCCATGATAAAGGGAATTGGTGTTGCAGACGTCCATTCCGTTTTCTCAAGTACCGCCTCCATAACATCTAGGGAGGCCCTCTGTGGGATGTTGGTATAGAGGGCCTCAACATCTAGGGTTATGAGAAAGTCAATGTTCTCTGTCTCGTTATAGTCTTGTAACAGGCGTAGTAGGTCTGTTGTGTCCTGGATATAAGATGGTATTTGTTTCACCAGGGGTTGTAGGAAATGGTCGCAGAATTTGGACAGGGGTTCTAGCACTGAGTCTATACCAGAGACAATGGGTCGACCCGGGACTGGAGTTAACCCTTTGTGTATTTTGGGCAGCGTATAGAAATACGGCACCCTAGGGTTTTTGTTTACTAGGAAATCTGCCTCCTTTTTACTTAGCCAGCCTTGACACTCTGCTGACTCTACCATACTCTTGATGGACAGTGCGAGGCGTTCTGTTGGATTCTGTGTGACCGCCTTGTAGTATCTTGTGTTATCCAATTGTCTAAGGCACTCTGTCTCGTAATCCACTGCATCCATTATTACAGTGGCACCCACTTTGTGGCTTGTTTGATGGTTAAGGAGGGGTTGTTGGCAAGATTGTCAAGGATGTTTTTTTCTTCCTTAGACATGTTATTGAATGTTGAGTGGTTGGGTAAATTATTGGTATCTCTTAGTACAGCTTGTTCAAAGGCAAGTACTTCACTTGGTGTCACACCGCTATGGGGGGTGAAGGAGGAGGCATTATGTAGGCCCAAGTCATCATGGGGTTCATGTGGTTTACCATCATCTCCGTCTGTACATCAGGTTTATAGACGATATCTTTATTGTATGGGAAGGAACGACAGAAACATTGGTTGAACAAATTGGAGCATTAAATGACATTGATGAAAGAATTCAGTTCTCATGGGAAATCAGTACAGAGAAGATCCACTTCTTGGATGTAGAAGTGCGAAACACACCAACGGGTTTCAAATCCAATATATACCGCAAAGAGACAGACAGAAATAACACTTTACAGTTTAACAGTTTCCACCCTCCGTCACTCAAGAAACATTTACCATTTTCCCAACTGATGAGGGTCAAAAGGATAGTCTCGGAACCAGAACAACTGGAAGTTCAATCAGAATTGATGATGGAAAGATTCAAAAGTAGAGGATACCCAGACTTGGTATTAAATGAAGCAAAACAAAGGATTGCAGAAAAAAGTAAAGAAGAACTATTTACACCCAGGAGCACACAGGAAGATCAACGGATCACCTGCGTGAGTAAGTTTTCCACCATGAGTCATCAATTTAAAAAAATCATTAAAAGACATTGGATACTACTAGCTACAGAACCGGATTTTAAAGGGCTATTCAGTCAAGAACCACTTTTTGCTCACACAAGGTCAAAAAATATTGGTGAACTACTCAAACCTCAAATTAAAGAAGGACCTCCTATCAAATATAAGGGAACAATTCCATGCTTAAACTGTCATAACTGTGGAAACATCATGAAAGGTGATCATATACCCCACGTACAAAATGGTAAAATGATAAAACTCAAAGTAAATGGAACATGTGACTCCACCAACATCATTTATCTTTTAACCTGTCCGTGTAATAAGCAATATGTGGGTCAAACAGAGAGGAAACTAAAAATAAGACTTAATGAGCATAAAAGCAACATCAGAACCCAAATGATAAAATCTTCAGTAGCAACTCACTTTATGGAAGCGCAACATCAAATTGATGACTTGAAAGCGTGCATCTTGGAACAAGTGCACAAAGTATCAGGAAGAGATAACAGGAACACTTTGATTAAAAGAGAAAATCACTGGATTTATTTCCTGCAAACCATGAAACCTAAAGGGTTAAATGACAGGATTGAACTGGCTTGTTATTTGTGAATATATCATTGAATATAACTATATCTGACATGTTTAGAGGGTGGAAAAGTTGTAAATTCGTGAAATGTCGTAGTTATTAGCACACTGTGCCTTTAAGAGCAGGTTAAATGCATTCAGAGCTTCTGTTTCTTTTAAATACACGAACAACCCGCGCGCGTCACAAGCACAACGTCCAGCATGCTTAGCGTGTAGTAACGATCCAACACGGTAAGCGTCTCTCTCCACGGAGGGTTTAATATACTATTTAGAGAGCAATTGTCTCTGGTATTACGTTATTAGACAGTGACATCAACGTTGTGAAAAAAGTTATAACTGAAAACACGCAATGCGAGTAGGTTTTTAATTAGATAGTCAAACATGCATGTTATGTTTTTTGCAAAAAAGGCACACCGACTTAATTGTAATATACTACTTGTTAGATAAAGGAACACATAGAGCGTATGCATGTATTTTTTTTGAAAATTTTGAACGTCGAGTTAAACATTTGAGTAGAAACAATGACACTGATACGTATCGCATGTGTTTTCAACGGTGGCAAGAGAACAGTTGAATAATGAAATGTATTATCGTTTTTTCAGATAGATTGATCCCTTGACAAAGGCGAAACCCGCCGAAATGCATTGGGAATAAGGAAATATTTATCTATTGGATTGTTTAAGCAATGTTATTTGAAACGAAATAATGGATATGATATAACATGTGAATGCAACATCTAAAGCAAACATGGAATCATTTGAATAAATATCCAACTATCAACTAAGTGACTCGATATATCTTTATAATATAATTTGTATGGAACTATAGCTGATGTTTCAGCATATCCTGATGCCCTAGGAGACAGAGCTAAAACGTACGTTCTGCAGATCAGGATTATCATTTAAACACCCGAGAGTAGTGGGTGATACCTAGGAGCACGGAAAGTAATCAATTAACAACATACCTCAGCCATGCACACCCCTGCATCATAAGCATATTACCATCAAAGAAGGCATGCAGTCTGACCTTCCTGAAGAATTTCTGCAATTCAACAGTTTGAAGGAAACTATTGGTTCTAGGGGTAGGGACAAACCCAAGGCCTCTTTGTAAGACCCTCTCTTCTTCATTGAAATGAAATGAAATGAAATTAAATGAAAATAGATTTCTTAAGCCCATGGCTGCCCAAGAGCGTCCCAGCGCTAGTACACACCACAAGCTTCCATGATCCTCAAGCAGCGGACTCATACTCCTCGTGGAAAAAGGAATGTCTTTAGAGATTTCCGAAACTTCTGGAGGCAGGGTTCCAGGCGGAGGGCAGCGGGAAGCTCATTCCAGGTCTTGGCAACATTCACAGAGAACCTCCGCCCTCCTGAACGTGCTCTCCTCACTCTGGGGATGGTCAATAAATTGCTCCCATCAGAGCGGAGGGCCCGGGTGGATTTGTAGGGGCATAAAAGGTCTCTGAGGATAGGGGGACCCATTCCCTGGAGAGACTTAAAGGCGATGGAAAGGGCCTTAAATTTAATTCTCTCATGGATGGGGAGCCAATGGAGAGCTCTGAGAGCGGGTTTGGCTGAAGTTCTTTTTTCCGTGCCGGTCAGTACTCTGGCCGCCACATTTTGTACTCGCTGAAGGGAGTTAATGGCTGATTCAGGGGCACCGAGCAGCAAGGCGTTGCTATAGTTGCTATCATTGGTTAGTTGATGTGAAGAGAGGTTGACCACCAGACTTATTTCTTGTTCGTTTTGCTCCGGGTGTCCATCCCTTCGGGTGTCGTATACTCCCATTGTACCCGTTTGTCGGTTGCGTTCCCTCTCTTTCGCCCTCTGCCCCAACCTCTGTCTAAAAAAGGCCGGTTACCTTGGGGGGCAAATTGAGGTGGGTACTGTGGTCCAAATTGTGGTAGGGGATGGGGGTATGGTGGGTACTGCCACATTGTGTGTCCCGGGAAAGGTACCTGCGGTGCGGGGTATTGATATTGTCCCCGTCTTCCCCCTATTCCGCCACGTCGTTGGCGGGGTTGCCATTCATCCCCACTAGAATTGCTTTCACTTTCGGACCCTCTTCTCGAGGAGTTGTTACTAGAGTCGGAGAGGTACCCTGTATTTGACGGGGTATAGTCCTTTTTAAGGTATGGATATACTTTCTCCTTATCAAAGCGATCAATGTCTTTTTGTAGTTTATTGACTTTCTGTTTCATCAGATAGTCTTTATGTTCACTGATCTCTTTCTTAATTTCTGCCAATTTTGTTTTAAAGCCTGGGTTGGTGACCGTGTTCTTGAGTGTCGCTTCTAGTGCCTCTATCTTTTCCAACAGGGCATCAGCCAGGCGTTTGGATGTGTTAACGATCAGAATCAATAAATCATGTGTACACTTCCAAGATATCTGGGACCACTCAACCTTGAATTGACCATCTTCCCAGAATATCCTAGGGAAGTTCTTTACGATCAATCCGTTCGGTGCAATTTTAGCCTTAAAATATTCTGCCATCAAGACGCCATGCAAACTGACTCTAATCCACTCTCTTTTGAGATCAGATAGTGTCTTCCAGTCAGCTGTGCTACTGCCCGTTGCGGTGTCATTGTCCATGTTTAAAATCGAGGGAGTTCTGAGAATAGCTGCAGCATCGTCCTCACCGAAGCTCAATCCCTGCCCTTCCATTTTGAGCAGTAGAGTATGGTATGGGGATGTAGTTTAGAGAACCAAGCCTGGCCACTCTTGGGCTAGGCGGTGGTGTTAGAGGTGGGGGACAGAACAGTTCTTACCCGCCGGTGGATAAACTCCTACGGGTGTTAGCCGTGCAGAGAATTAGGTATCAAAAATAAGGAGTAAAGGGCAATTACTGTTCTAAGGAGAACAGAAGGTCCAGTCACGACGTGCCCTAAAAGTACGTCTATGCAAAGAGTTGTCGTGCTGTTCCTACCAAAAGAAAGGATTGGTATAGTCAGTGATGTGAGTGGATTATGGGAGGGTGGTCAGAAGTTCACCCTGGGAATCCATTTTGTTGGATTTAATGCCCTGTTGTGGTCTGTGCTTTTCTTGAATAGAGTAGTGCTAAGGGATCCCACTTTACCGCCATTACAGAGAAACAATGAGAGGCATTCTGACTTAAACATATAAACAGGAAGTCCGAGCACATACTCCATCCACCCGGTTCCAGCGGCGATGGGTAGGTGCTAGACATGCAGCTCAGGATACTACCAAGTAAGTGACTCCAACACGAGAATTCTTTAGAGCAGGATAACGAAGGAATTTCCCTTTCACTATCTTAGCCTAGTACTAATTATAACACGTAAAAATATGACAGCGCCTAAAACAAGGTTACATTTCGCCCGCGCAACTCACGGGTGCCTAACAGACACTGCCCTCAAACGGCCGTGGTTAAATACACGCCGGCATGGCAAACGCTCCGATATACCGCTATCGCGCTATACAGAGGAGTCTTTTGCACCACAGGCCGGAGATAGTTTTCCTGTTACAACGGACACGCAATAAACTCATTGTACATAGGGCCCCGTAAAAGTATACCGCAACACAAGCGATAAGACCCGAACTTCCGTTTTGCAGACAACCTCGTTGAATACGCAGGGGCTGCACAACAATATTAATGAGTATAAATCCCTCACGCATATACCAATGAGAAAAGCAGAGAGAGGAAACATACAGCTTATTAGGCCTCTCTTTACAGCAACATCATAGTTACATGTTTTCAATACCATGTCATCAGTAATATTGTTCTAACATACATAGATAAGTAAGACCAAGGACACACTAAACACAGACATTTTTTGTCCTTTACCAGCAATTCTAGCTATTCATAGTCCCAGTGATGTTCAACTACAAAACCCTGATGTTTCACTTTGTCATTTGACTGATGAATGTGTCTCTATAAAATTGTAATTTTCACCAATGAATTTGAAAAAAACAGCAGCTTTTAAGATGTTCCCCCTATACATACAGCCTTATGGTGGAAGATCTCCCTGAAGCTTTACCCGCTGGACACTGTCGTTGTTTGATTGTTTTTAATGCTAGGTGAGTTTTGAATAGTTGTAAGATACCATATTGGTATTTCATAACTTTTTAGTCTGGTTATATTCACAAGTCACTCTCACAGAACTACCACTTTTGAGAGTACCTGCTACACTTGTGCAATGGTGTTGTGACACGCACCGACCATCACTGGCATGTAAAATGCACAAGTATGACAGTCAATGATGTACATTTCTATCAACCGGCTGCGTCGGTGTCTCACGAAGCCCTTTTATCAGCGCCTGTGCTTCGGCAGCCGTGGCGCCATCACTACTATCCCCCAACCATGCTGCTAGCTGTGCTGCCAGCTCGGGGGGCATGTCTTCCTTGGATGTCGGGGTGACGACAACGGGGATTGGATTCCCCTCCATCGGTACTGGGGTCGGCGCCTCGAGCGGGGCAGAGGGAACCGGGACGGCCCCACCGGCTGGAACCTTTCTCGGCCTCTTAGGTCTCCCTCCACCCGGCGGGGTGCCCGAACCCTCCTCCCCATCTCGCTCCGCCAACCGTTTCTTTATGTCGGACACTTCTTTGCAAAGGGCCCGCACCATCTGTTCGGTCGTCATTCTTTTTGCGCCTTTCTTGGGCATCTCTCCGAGGAAGTACCTAGAAGACAAAGAAAAAGATCAAAACGCTCAAAATTGGCTCTTCGTTCCGTCCCGAGCTCACGTGTAGCGAGGGGGTGCAGCTTCGGAGCACAAGAACAAGAGGACGTCTTCTGGTCTTGCGCCTTCTTTTATCCGTCTTCAGGGTGGGCGAAAAACCCGCCCCTGCCCGCCCCGAGGGCGTGGCCGGCTGCGTCGGTGTCTAGGCCAGCCCATTCTAGGGCGGGAAAAAACGCGCCCCGGCTACGCCGCTTCGGGCATACCAGCCGAGACGCGCCTCCCGCCCAAAAATGGCTTCCCGGGGGGATCGAGGCACTCAGCCATACGTTCGGGGGGACCGAGTGGTCGCCCCTTTCCACAAGTATGACAGTCAATGATGTACATTTCTATCAACAGCTCGTTGTGATATGCTTGTGCCTTTCTCTCAACAGGTATTGACAATCGCAAAGCGAAGAAGGGTAATATAATAGTGTTATCCCTCCTAATACACGAATTGCAGTAGCCATAGGAGCATACATACACCACATCCTATATAAATAAGTGTAGACAGTTTTTCTCACATTTAGATACCTGCTAAAATAGTCAATCGTGGTCCTGAAGAATCGCTAGATATACTCTTTGTAGCGTGAAACATGTTGACCTGACTACAACAACCTCTGGATCAGAGTTGGAAACATTATTTTCCATTACTCCCCTCCAGGGTAATCGTTTTTAACCAAAGCAGTGGCCCTCTGAATAAAGTACCCTTGGTACCACTAGCTTTATTTTAACCCACCATACCCACGTCTACCACCTGTATCTGGCCCCATACCCACACTTCATCTATACGGCAGTTGGAAAAAGATCTCCGCCAAAGAGCCCCTCTTTGAGGTGTCGCCCGTTGGGTATTGCACCGCCGACCCAACGAGGAGCAAGCCCAAATGATGAAGCATGACACCTGAAAGGGTGTGTGAGGGCAATAAATCCAACAAAATGGATTCCCAGGGTGAACTTCTGACCACCCTCCCATAATCCACTCACATCACTGACTATACCAATCCTTTCTTTTTGGTAGGAACAGCACGACAACTCTTTGCATAGACGTAAAAATGCATGCCCACTACTAAAACATATATCTGATGTTATCACGGGTCAACCAGACACTTCTGGAGATATCACAATGTCAATAACAATGATGGTACATAACCACATGCGTTAATACCCATAGTGTTACACTATCACACTCCTGCTAGTAAAATCGCATTTCCACTACCAAGTAGTGTCTTATGTTATCAAAGGTGATCCGAACACAGCTGAAAATATATCAATGTCAATGAACCTCATACCTTGTCAATGTCTGCAGGTACAAATGCTACAGAAAGTCAACAGTTACCAAATTATAAAGATGCAAATGCTCATTGAAAATCTCGCAGCGTGTTACAATATGGAAAAGGTGAACCTGATGAAAACAGGACTGAAACATACTACTAATGATGGACAGTGCATTATTATTTTGTTTAGCATCACATCCTTGTGATGACTTACCCTAAACAAACCCAACACACAAGACAGAGGAGAAGCTAAGCAGCCATACATCCTCCTAGATAAAGACTTTTACCACAAAAAATACGGCTGCTACAGACCTAAAGCACGATTAGTGTTTTTGCCTTGAGCCCAACAGCCAATACGTCGCACAGAAGGCATGTGTAAGTGCTGAAGAGAGGGAAACTAGGGGAAAACCAAGCGGGGAAGGTCATCTTTATGGAAAAGGAAGCCACACACACAATATTGTGTCATGCTTCATCATTGGCAAACTTTCCCAACCCTGGAAGGGTAATACATCTAGGGTAGACTCAACCTCCTGTTGGACTCGGCACAGGAGGAGTTCTTAGTGAAATCTACTGGACAATGAGGGGATCAAGGAAAGTGAATTAAAAATACTTTAATGTATTCCTGCTATTTTCCTTTATTAGTGGGTACATTTAGGTAAGGTTACAAAGATTGTGAGGTGGTAATGTGAGAGCAATGACTCACCCTGCCATAAAAATTAGGCGAGCACGTTCCTGCCCATCATCATAGCCCATATGGGTCTAGGGCATTCGTCAGGGTCAAGGATCCCTAACTTACTCTTGGAAGCCTATTATATAATGTGACAAAGAAAAATGTTAAAAAAGATACTACAGAGCTTTATGTGCTCAGGTAAGTCCTGGAATACAAGCGGGGTACAGTTCCTAGGAGAAGAAAGGCATTTTTTAAAAAGTGCCCTCCCACACCCTAAAGGATGTCATGCTTCATCATTGGGACTTGCTCCTTGTCGGGCTGGTGCTGCAGTGCACGACGCGCACCAGCGAAGGGACTCTTTGGCGGAGATCTTTTGGATGAAGCCGTAGGGTGAGTGCGGGTGTGTGGGCTTGGTAGTGCGGTGAGTAAGTGAGACTAAAGTAGGTCTAGGGCCTTCCTAACTAAATGCATGGGATCAACATGTTTCATGCCTCTGTAGCCCCTAACGGGTCTGGTGGCACTTCATCAGGACCAAAGAGAAATTGCAAAATTGGTAGTTCTGGCACTACCTCTTCTCTGGTTCAGTGGTATTCAAGCTATCATCAGAAGCAGTTAGCAGCCCCGGGTTGGGTGATTCCAAGGTAAAAGACCACTGGGGATCGGGGCTTCTGCTGACGGGTTTAGCAGAGCACCTTGTTGCTCTTTGTGCAACTAGCAGCTGTTCTACCCTTGCTCCGGTACCCGTAGTTCCTGCTTCCGGGTCTGCTGTGAAAGTCCTACCTGAATCAAGCATGTGAAGAATAGCCTTTTGAAAAGAAAGCACAAATATGATTTAAGTATAAGTTCATAGATATGCCAAGAGGCTGCCCCTGTATGTTTATTTAAAAAATAAAACAGGTTAGAATGTGGCATGCATGTGACAATGCACCACAAGACCAAAGCTCTCTCAACACACGTAATACGTGAATAAGTCATGCAAAAAAGATAGCGAATGCTACAAGCACTGAAGTAGAAAACAGGGCAAGTCATGCATGGAGTTGCTAAAAATAAATTAACTAGCTTGTTATCTTACCCTAAATTATACAGGATAACGCTCCTTAGACAGAGCAGGGCCACTATTCTTTGTAGCCACACGCTCTTGAAATCAGGGTTAAAAGACAATGCTGAAGGGCGAGTCTTCCATCATATAATGTAAAGAGTGTGACAGTAAACCTAACAAGCGTTGGTATTCAGGCAAGGGTTATTTTTGCAACAGTGCCAGGAACATTTATTTCGGGTGATTAAAAACAATGCCACACAACCATTGAACTGATCATGCATGAATACTACTAGTAACACATATGAGCAGGTAACATCCATAGGCCAGTAATGCTGAGCACAAATGAAAACCAAGTCACAATCCCACTAAATAAATACAGGAACCCATTCTGACCATTTCCTCGTAGTATTAGTGGTGCTAGGTAGAGGGAACATCCATTTTGTGAGGATATCATGATGGAATTCCCCAGAATGAAGAGATGTAAACATATTTCCATGTGTTCGATATGTCCCAATAAAAGTATACAGAACCATACACAACAAATCGTGCAGCACGTATCGCTCATCCATACAAGTACACATCGTTACTCAAAAGAAGGTGCAGGATAATCACAAACCACCACTGGCTCCATTGAAGAAGGGGGGCCCCTTCAAAAAGACACTAGCCATAATAACCAAGCCTTAGTAAGGCTTTGTTAAGAGGAGATCAACACCGGTGTAGTCAAACGCTGTCTGAGGGGGAGGTCCAGTCACATGGAGACTTACTTCTTCAGAAGGCCTACCGCACCGGCAAACCTAATCGGTTCTCAGTACCTTTATCTAAGAACTCCCTCCTGAGTCCAACAGGGGGCTGAGTCCGCCCTGGAGGTATTACCATTCCAAGTTGGGGAGAGGTTGCCGATGATGAAGCATGACACAATATTGTGTGTGAGGCTTCCTCTTCCATAAGAAGACCTCCCCCCCTTCAGTTTTCCCCTGGTTTCCCTCTCTTCAGCACTCGCACAAGCCTTCTGTGAGTCCAAGTATGTCGTATTGTGTTTTAGGTCTGTAGCAGCCATACTTTTTATGTTAACAGTCTTACCCTGAACAAACAACATGGAAAACAAAAATAGTGCATTTTAAACAATATTATAGATTTAAAGAAAACATGACATTTTGAATTTGTCATTCATTCCATACAGTTGTAAGGCATCCAATCAACTAACCCAGAATATCTCGCTTTGGATACGTATATTTATGGTTATCTTGGTCAAGTTTCACAATTTCTAAAATCTGAAATTCAACCTGACTGATGGTTTGACCTTGTTCTGTCCAATGTGTGGCAACCCTGGAATTCCTATTCTGATTTCCTTTGTTGCTTTTATATTTTGTGATTCCTGTCTTAATTTTCCTTTCAGGTTTTCTGACATATAAAATGCCACATATGCACTTTAGACTGTAAATAACAGTTTTAGTTTGGCAATCTCGAGAATCTCTAAGCACAATCTTGTGTCCTTTATTTGGTTGCATAATGGCGTTGCAAAGTTTAACATTATTTCAATGAATATAATAAATATAATTTCCTAACATAAATATTCTTGTTAGCAGTTACAATCTCTTTGATGTGATTTGAATAAAGGTTTTTCAGTGAATAACCCATGAAAATCTGGTTCAGCTTGCAAAAGTGTCCAACATTTGTTGATGATTTTTTTTGATAGCAGAGGATTTCCTGGAAAATTTCGAGGCAAAAACCATCCTAAAAGATCTACCTTTGTGCACCTTTTGCAATATACTCTCCCTTTCCATAGCAAGAACGTGTTGAATAGTATTATCCGAAATCGATTCAGGATATCCTCTGCTCTTAAATCTCTCCTTTTAAAAATCTAAGGTAGTTTTGAAGTCTTCTGGGTTGGAAGTGGTCCATTTTAATTGCATGAACTGTGAAAAAGGCAAACGTTTCTTAAGAGTTTCGGGATGGAAACTCTGAAAATTTAAACAGTCATTTCTGTCCAATGGTTTTCTATATACATTAGTTTGGGTGCCTGAGGGCGCCAAGATTACTAGCACATCCCCCAAAAAATCTCAACTTTACTTATGGGATGACTCAATTGTATATCAGGATTTCTGGACTTTAAGATGTGAATATTACTCTCCAAAGATTCCTTAGACCCATCCCAAATCCGAAAGATGCCACCTGTGAATCGTAAATTCCAAACACACAACTGCGGCTGACTAAGGTCTCGCACTTAAGTTTCAAGTGTCGTCAGGTCAGTAAGGAGTAGTGCACAAGAACATCCAGAGCTAGCCGCGGAGAAGCTCCACTGCCAAGACAGATGCAGATTCTTATGGATAAGGATGGTGCACCAAAAGTAGAAGTCCACGCAAATTATAGTTTTTGAAAAAAGTTCCTTTATTGATCCAATTCTTTAAAAGGCCTCAGCCAACGCGTTTCGTTCCCGTTGGGAACTTCGTCAGGGCTAGTGGCTGATAATGGAGATTAAGGTAGTTATTTCACATCAAGCGGCGGTAGAAATATTCACATTCCTGATGGGCATGGATAGCGTGAGTAAAGGGTCAACAAATACCAGTTAAGTAAGAAGAAAGTTAGGCCTCTAGATCCGTAAGGTGTTTAGTAACGCTGCAGTTGCCCTGTTTCAGAAGAGTAAAGTGCTCAGCCAGAACCACTGTTGTGAAGTACCAAGCTGGGGGTGGAGACTGTTGATAGCCAGATGATCAACAAAGTGTGAATGGGACATCTATAACCCCACAAGCACACAAAAAGATAATATCCTCCCCGTCGGCATAAGTACTTGCTTCCTCCTAACGTATTCCGCGCGTCAGTGAAATGAAATATGAATATTTCTGCCGCCGCTTGATGTGAAATAACTACCTTAATCTCTGTTAGTAGCCACTAGCCCTGACGAAGTTCCCAACGGGAACGAAACGCGTTGGCTGAGGCCTTTTAAAGAATTGGCTCAATAAAGGAACTTTTTAAAAAAACTATAATTTGCTTGGACTTCTACTTTTGGTGCACCATCCTAATCCATAAGCACATGTGAGTCGTAGGTAAATCAACAAATGAACTTTCCATGTGTCTTCCTAAAAACTTAACATGTTTTCAAATGTTGCCATAAAAATGTTGGCGCTTGCCCTACGGTCCAAAACTAAAGGAAGTAAGATCAGCAAAAAATAAGCAACACTGCATTGATAAATTCAGAATTGTACAAAAGGTCTGCTCTAGATTGATTACCTAATGAGAAAAGCAAAAAAGATAAAATCTAGATCAAAGTCTAGAGAATCAAACATCTGTCCAATGTGTGGCAACCCTGGAATTCCTATTCTGATTTCCTTTGTTGCTTTTATATTTTGTGATTCCTGTCTTAATTTTCCTTTCAGGTTTTCTGACATATAAAATGCCACATATGCACTTTAGACTGTAAATAACAGTTTTAGTTTGGCAATCTCGAGAATCTCTAAGCACAATCTTGTGTCCTTTATTTGGTTGCATAATGGCGTTGCAAAGTTTAACATTATTTCAATGAATATAATAAATATAATTTCCTAACATAAATATTCTTGTTAGCAGTTACAATCTCTTTGATGTGATTTGAATAAAGGTTTTTCAGTGAATAACCCATGAAAATCTGGTTCAGCTTGCAAAAGTGTCCAACATTTGTTGATGATTTTTTTTGATAGCAGAGGATTTCCTGGAAAATTTCGAGGCAAAAACCATCCTAAAAGATCTACCTTTGTGCACCTTTTGCAATATACTCTCCCTTTCCATAGCAAGAACGTGTTGAATAGTATTATCCGAAATCGATTCAGGATATCCTCTGCTCTTAAATCTCTCCTTTTAAAAATCTAAGGTAGTTTTGAAGTCTTCTGGGTTGGAAGTGGTCCATTTTAATTGCATGAACTGTGAAAAAGGCAAACGTTTCTTAAGAGTTTCGGGATGGAAACTCTGAAAATTTAAACAGTCATTTCTGTCCAATGGTTTTCTATATACATTAGTTTGGGTGCCTGAGGGCGCCAAGATTACTAGCACATCCCCCAAAAAATCTCAACTTTACTTATGGGATGACTCAATTGTATATCAGGATTTCTGGACTTTAAGATGTGAATATTACTCTCCAAAGATTCCTCAGACCCATCCCAAATCCGAAAGATGCCACCTGTGAATCGTAAATTCCAAACACACAACTGCGGCTGACTAAGGTCTCGCACTTAAGTTTCAAGTGTCGTCAGGTCAGTAAGGAGTAGTGCACAAGAACATCCAGAGCTAGCCGCGGAGAAGCTCCACTGCCAAGACAGATGCAGATTCTTATGGATAAGGATGGTGCACCAAAAGTAGAAGTCCACGCAAATTATAGTTTTTGAAAAAAGTTCCTTTATTGATCCAATTCCTTAAAAGGCCTCAGCCAACGCGTTTCGTTCCCGTTGGGAACTTCGTCAGGGCTAGTGGCTGATAATGGAGATTAAGGTAGTTATTTCACATCAAGCGGCGGTAGAAATATTCACATTCCTGATGGGCATGGATAGCGTGAGTAAAGGGTCAACAAATACCAGTTAAGTGAGAAGAAAGTTAGGCCTCTAGATCTGTAAGGTGTTTAGTAACGCTGCAGTTGCCCTGTTTCAGAAGAGTAAAGTGCTCAGCCAGAACCACTGTTGTGAAGTATCAAGCTGGGGGTGGAGACTGTTGATAGCCAGATGATCAACAAAGTGTGAATGGGACATCTATAACCCCACAAGCACACAAAAAGATAATATCCTCCCCGTCGGCATAAGTACTTGCTTCCTCCTAACGTATTCCGCGCGTCAGTGAAATGAAATGTGAATATTTCTGCCGCCGCTTGATGTGAAATAACTACCTTAATCTCTGTTAGCAGCCACTAGCCCTGACGAAGTTCCCAACGGGAACGAAACGCGTTGGCTGAGGCCTTTTAAAGAATTGGCTCAATAAAGGAACTTTTTTAAAAAACTATAATTTGCTTGGACTTCTACTTTTGGTGCACCATCCTAATCCATAAGCACATGTGAGTCGTAGGTAAATCAACAAATGAACTTTCCATGTGTCTTCCTAAAAACTTAACATGTTTTCAAATGTTGCCATAAAAATGTTGGCGCTTGCCCTACGGTCCAAAACTAAAGGAAGTAAGATCAGCAAAAAATAAGCAACACTGCATTGATAAATTCAGAATTGTACAAAAGGTCTGCTCTAGATTGATTACCTAATGAGAAAAGCAAAAAAGATAAAATCTAGATCAAAGTCTAGAGAATCAAACATCAGTCACAATAGTCAGTAGCGGGTGACAAGCCTCTTCAGCGTTTCCCCAGGAGGGGAGAGCCCATGGCAGGATTGTGGACACCGCAGGGGGAACTACGCATCCCGTCACCCGTTGCAACTGGAAATCGCTCATGAGCGTGCCTCCGGCCGGTGGCCATTGTAGCAGCCGACAAGCATTTTCAGCGTTTACCAAGCAGGGGAGAGCCCATGCCAGGAATGTGGACACCACAGGGGGGACTACGCATCCCATCACCCCCTGGGACTGGGAAGCGCAACGCCAGCCCGCAGTGCATGATGTATGCGGGGACACGCCCAGACAAAACCTGTGCCAAGGGTGGGCCCTTCAATCCCCGTCAACGCCCGTCATCCCCTGGAGGAGTTTGGGCTAGGCCACCCCCACTAACTTCTGGAAGCTGAGGCCTGAGTCTCTGAATATGTTTAAGCGCAACATAAAACCTGCTGAGGCGGGGGGTAGATTTTAACCAGGCTGCACTCTTTCCTTATAACAGCAGCAGATGTACTCTCAAAGGAGATTGAGATCACAGAGCCCCACCTCTCTCTAGAAGAGGTAAGATTTCCCACAATTAGCATTGAGCAGGCGGGTATGGGTTCTCTAATCTCTCTGGGAGAGCACTCTGCAACCAATTCAACTTCAAGTGTGATGGGTTTGACTAGATCCTCACTGAATCTAATCCCACCGGGGCTGAGCGTAGTCTGGCTGCCAAACCCCGGGAAAAGAGGAATAGGGGGAGGTCTAAACAGTCATTAACACCAAGGCTCCAATAACTCATAAAAATACTGCTACAAGCCCCCCTCTATGGGCAAACACAATTGCATCATCAGTACCAAACCAGCTTTCCACAGATGACCGGGAGGTCAAAAATTGGAGCAAAAATTGGAACAAATAATCATCACCTTATTACAGCCGATTATGGGCAGACCAATGAAGATAGAGCAGGGTCTAAAGCTCCTCCTTAATGACGATTAAAGTCATGGACAATCAGTGTCAGCAAGGATACACGAGGGAACCCCTGGCCATTATAGCTTCCAACATTCACAACTGGGGGGCGCAAAAGAATAAGTCAGTGGATTTGACATCTAACCCACGGGTAGATACAGTCCCTACTCAGACACTGCTAGTTAGATGTGAAATAGGTCAAACTTCCACCTACAGACAATGCGGGGACGAGGGTGATATTAATCAACTGAGAGTGCAACTGATCCCATCTGATGGGGGTCACAATGGGGAAGGGAGATGACTGTAACTAACTGTGCTGAAAGAAACAGAAGCCAGAGAGGCAAAGTAAATGGAGTGGTTACAGCCATTGAAAAAGGTTCCATGACCACTGAAAGATCTAAGGCCTCAGTGCAAGGAGGCAGGTTGGACTTACCACTAGCAACATGCCTCTATGTTATTATTTTAGCAAACACTCTGACCTGAAACCACACCAGCAAGAGTTAACATCACAATTAATAGACAAGGTTTTGAATTGGCTATCCAAATTCTACACGGGGGACCTTATGCTTTGTAACCATATTACCATGGCTAGACAGAAAAATTGGGTGGGTTGTGGCACAAAATCTATTGGGGGAGGACTGTGTAGTCATACATTTTAACAGCCACTGGTTGGTTGAGCACTTGCTGAATGTATTGCCTAGTGCCCCACGGTTTGATACACAGATCTTTGCACTGCCACTGGGTTTCTTCTACAAACCACTTTGGCACACCTGCAGCCCCAAGGATAGGGTCACTCTAAATCTCCACCATATTAGACACTTTGAGGACGGCTCAGGGGTTTCCAACTAGAAACAGATATGAACCACTAACCGATTCAGAAGCCTGTGATTTACTTACTGCTGCCCCAAGAACTGCAGGACAAAACTAGCTTACCTCTCAATCAAGAACTAAACGCCATGCTGGTGCCAAAGATGAATAATCTAAAACTAATCTCTTGGAACATAGCGGGATATATTCAGAAATAGAACAATCAGGACTGGCTGTTACTTGTGACAAATTATGATATTCTGAGCTCCCAAGAAACACGGCAAATCAAACAGATTAGTATAGACGGCTATTGCACCTTTCAGACAGACGCGATTCCATATAGAGCAGGATGTGAAATTGGGGGTCTAGTTACTCTAATAGCTAGCACAGCTGGGGTCAATGTAAATAAGTTCATAAAAACATCTACCTGTTACCATATTCTTTTATGCGCAGGACAACTAAGCAGGGATTGGCTTTTAATCAATCTGTATAATAACAACTTTACAGGAGATATGGCCACAGTGGTGGACCTAATTGAAAAAGATAATGAGCATATCCTGAAAGTTCACCACAATACCCTCGATA
The DNA here is from genome assembly GCF_964263255.1 of Lissotriton vulgaris. Classification (NCBI taxonomy): domain Eukaryota; kingdom Metazoa; phylum Chordata; class Amphibia; order Caudata; family Salamandridae; genus Lissotriton; species Lissotriton vulgaris. The sequence goes on along the minus strand of NC_141694.1, from coordinate 623,361,483 downwards.
TAATATAGATGGGAGATTTTAACACCTATAGTTGTAACAGGATGGATTCGTGGCATGTGGCCTGACAGATGACCTAGGTGAGCCTATTCGTCACTTTTTCCATAATGGTTATGGCACTGCATTAAATAGACAATTAATGATTCATAACCTTGAGATAATAAATCCAGCTGATCCTCATACAGGCTAACTAGACTACACTTTCTTTGCTCGATGTCATAATTCAACAAATGATTTCATTCTGGCCAACAAAACTATAAGAACTCAGGTCTCCCTTATTAAGACAGAAATCCACCCATTTAGTGATCATGCGGCAATCACCTACTGAATGCCCTGGGTCTTGAGGAATAATACTCCTGGAAAACGAGTTCCAAAGCCATTAATTGCAAGGGAAAATGGGATTGTCCTGAAATGCGACAAGTTAGGCACCTCGAAATTCACTTGCAGTATTGTTTCTAATATGACCCAGAAAATCTTAATCTGTTTAGATTTATTTTCATTGCCTGAGGAAATCACAGCAGCCTTTGAACACATTTTAGCAGAAAATAACAAGAATCTCTTGCGGCCGTCCATGCCGCAAGGGAACGGTGAGCCGCTCTTGAATGCCAGGAAAAGAGTGCGGAGTGACGAGTACACACTGGAGTGGTGGTAGAGTGTTGGAGGGAAGCTAAAAGATTCCTCGGCTGGATGGGTAAATTGACAGGCTGCACTCCACTATGGGTGAGTGACCCATTGAAAGAGGTGGCTAACCTAACGGGCTTCAAAGGGTGGAAACAGATAGGCATCGAGTATCTGGGCAACATGTAGAGGGGGAGTCTCCCCTTACATTTGAGGACTTACAACAGAAATACAACTTGAACCACATGCTGTGATTTCATTACATTAGGTTAATGCATGCACTATGAAGCCATTCCCACGGGGTACCCCAAAACAGGATCACTCCCCTCTGGAAGATAGGCTTGTACTAGATCCCATCCCTGAAAAAGCTACATCGACAATATACAGCAAACTAATAAATAACACACCAGATCCCCTGTTGATCCTGCGAAGGGCGTTGGCTGACGACCTGGGAAATATGGATGATGAGGAATGGCAGGAGGAAATACAGAGTCCAAGAGAAATTGCAGTCCATTCAAGATTTATGTTAATACAACTTAAGATACTACACTGCACCTACCTCCGGAGTACGCACCTGTATAAATGGGGTAGGGCTCCAGTGTCGCTGTGTGTCAGGGGTTGTCAGCTGGGAGGAACTTTCTTCCATATTTTGTGGGAGTGTCCCAACATTACCCAGTTCTGGCAGAAAGTAACAGACGTTATGTCAAGGGGGACAGGTCTGGAGGTTCCAATGGATGCTAAATGGCTCCTTCTAATGATTAGAGGTGACGCGGATTGGCCCAGACACGTTGGCATATGCCTAGCCCTCGCACCTGGGATTGCCAAGAGGAACATTGCCAGGGGGTGGGGTGTATCCTTGCCACCGTCAGTGGGGGAGTGGGAAAAAGATCTCGCCAGCAGGCAGAGGAAACAGTTTGTAGGAGCAGGGGTTGTGTTATAGAACAAGAGAAAATATGGGCACCATGGAAGCGATATAGAGCGACAAAGGGTGGGGTGTGATATGTATTAGCCATGTTGGTGTCTAATAGGGCTGACAAGGTATGCACCTGATTTATGCTTTTTCCTTGTGAATTTTTTTTTGCTGTATAAGTATGTATTGGAAATCGCCAGTGATCTACATTCTCTTCCCTCTTTCGCTTATAATGGTTGTAACATTAAAGCCTTATCATGTACGAAGATAAGTGATTCATGTATGTAATGATCCATTGAGCACATTTAATAAAAAGAGTTAAAAAAAAAAAGAATCTCTTGCTGCCTTGCAATCGCAAGGCCAGGGGATCAGTATGTTGGTTTAACTATCATAACATGAACAAGGGGACCCCTCTCAAGATACTTAAGGCCAGGGAAAAGAGGGGAAAGTATAAACACAACACAAATAAATTCCCTCAGGACCTATATACTTTATATATTGAAACATAGTTAATTTCATTTTCTATGTCCTTCAAAACACAGCAATAACAATTTATTTGTTTGTATTTTCAAGAGTTTATTTCTTTTTTATATCAAAACTTTTTTCGTTTTAAATTATTTCTTTTTTTGAGTTTATTCTATTCTTTTAATCAGTTTAAACAGATATAACATTAAAAAAAATTGTTTTCATCATTTGAATACATATATTATGGTTCAACACATTTTCCATATAATACAAATTAGTATTAACTTTTTTCCAGGAAAAAGAGAAAAAAGAGAAAAGACCCTGGGTCCACAACACTAATCACATTCACATACTACTCATACACAGAAACATACACTTGCATACTGATCACTTCCAATCAAAATCTGTATATACGGTACACTATCCAGCAGAGAAGAACTCTGTCTAAATGAGAACCACAGAATGTTTTGTGGGATTCCGCGACAGGTCGACGCGCGTTTCAATGGGTTATTACAACCTCCTAAGGACCTCAACAGATATGCTCTCTTTTCTTTGTGTGGAAACAGGGTATCTGTAATTACAAGTAAAACCTATTGCACATATCCCAAATTACTACAGTTGAAGGACAATTTACTAAACATTACAATCTTTTTATAGTATTGATTTCGTTGGAGCTGACGCATACACAAATGCCACATACATTTGGGAGTTTCCAAATTAGCTATAAGTAATCACTCATAAAAGAATTGTCTCCAACTTATTTTTTTATGAGAATATGGGGCATATTACCAACGAGTAGCGATATTTATCGCACTAGGCTTTGCAACAATTTTTTTATCGCTAAGCATCGCCGGAAATTATCGCTGAGATAACTAGCTATTAGTAACGTTTATCTCAGAAGTGATAAAAATCCTCACGCTAACTGCCAAATGAGAGACTATAGCTGGAAAACCAAGGATAATCTCTCGAAGTTTGGTGTTAGCTTGATGATAGGGGCTCACAAACTTAGCCATGATATCCACCTTCCATAGGATGTCCTGGCTAAGTCAGAAAAATACCAGGTGTAAAAAAAGCAGCGCTAACTGCGGTTAGCGCTTCTTTCTTTTATCACTAACAGGGTTAGCGATATCCTTGATAATAGGAGAAATGTCGCTTAACAACATTTCTCCTATTATTTTTCTCTGGAACGCCCCCTTTGGATCTCATTAGAGATGCTAGGGGAAGCGTAGAGAAAAAGGGTGCTAACATGCGAATTTGCTTATTACCACCCTGTTGCTGATAGGGAGATCATTTTATCTCCGCTTTCTTGGCTTTTAAAGCCAAAAAATCAGAGATAAATCCCTTGATAATATGCCCCTATCTTCGAAGAGTGATCCCATCAACACTCACAGTAACAAGATAAAGAACTATGGGGCATATTATCAAGGGATTTAGCTCTGCTTTTTTAGCTTTAAAAGCCAAGAAAGCGGAGATAAATATATCTCCCTATCAGCAACAGGGTGCTAACACGCAAATTCGCATGTTAGCACCCTTTTTCTCTATGCTTCGCCTTGCATCTGTAATGAGATGCAAAGGGGGCGTTCCAGAGAAAAATAATAGGGTAAATGTTGTTAAGCGACATTTCTCCTATTATCAAGGATATCGCTAACCCTGTTAGTGATAAAAAAAGCAGCGCTAACCGCAGTTAGCGCTGCTTTTTTTACACCTGGTATTTTTTTAACTTAGCCATGAAATCCTATGGAAGGTGGATATCATGGCTAAGTTTATGAGCCCCTATCATCAAGCTAACGCTAAACTTCGAGAGATTATCCTTGGTTTTCTAGCGATAATCTCTCATTTGGCAGTTAGCGTGAGGATTTTTATCACTTCTGAGATAAAGGTTGCTAATAGCAAGTTATCTCAGCGATAATTTCCCGCAATGCTTAGCGATAAAAAAATCGTTGCAAAGCCTAGTTAGCGATAAATATCGCTACTCGTTGGTAATATGCCCTACATATCTACAAAGACACCCGAAAAAAAGACAAAGTTAAAGGCCACAGTTTTTACCAAAGAAAAGAAAAAAGAAAAGGAAAGGAAAGACATTAGTATTAGAATATGTCTTTTGTCTACTTAGACACTAGAAAAGTAAATATTCAGTCCCTCTAAGGACTATATTTGTAGGCATAAAAGCCTATCAATGTCCAATTATCTATCATTGCACCAAGGCATTAAAAAACCTTAGAGCAAAGCTGAGAGATATAGCGTTGGTAACATTGCTACAAAAGAGATAACAGACCAAGGTCTTTAAAGGAAGAAGCTTGAGATATATTAATACAGGCAGCAACTTTAAAAAATAGCAGGGATTACTGCCCCATAATTAATGCTCCATTTCTCAAAGATGAGACAGATGTCTCCCTAGACCAGCATTTAAAGGAGGATGCCTGAGTGACCCACTTTATGGGGTATTTTGGACAGAAGGGGATGGCCCTCTAATACCACTGTGGTGCTCGACCCATCCAGTGGGAGATAAACTATCTTTTGCTTTGGATGACAGGAAAAAGGCACTGGACCAATGTAGCAAATCGAAGGCAGCAGGGCCCAACTTGAGACCAATATATTTCTTTTTAATTACTCAAGAGTTCTGGGCCCGTTACTCACTAATGTTTTTAATGCTGTACCACAAACGAATGTTCCCCCTTCTTGGAAGAAGTCAGTTATTATCCTAATTTACAAAAAGGGGAACAAAGCAATTGCGAAAAACTATTGAACAATATTGTGCCTGGATAGCACGGCAAAACGAATGGGCCATCTCCTGTTTAACAGGTTGGAGGGATGGTCTCAGGAAAACAAGACATTAATTCAAGCCCAGTATGGCTTTAGAAAGAGTAAAGGGACTGTGGATCAGTGTCTCAATTTAAATGTATTGATTGCCAAATATACAGCAGCCAAGGCAGGCCACCATTACTTGGCCTTTGTTGACATATTGTCCGCCTTTGATCGTGTGGCTCACATGAAATTATTGTAATAATGGAAGGCATGGGCATAGATAAGCCAATAATAATTTTTCTTCGGGGGGGAGGTGTACTCCCCACCACGGAATGTGTTCACCTTGGGAGGGAAGGGGAATGTTCCAGACACTTTCCAATCACCCTCGGTGTTAGGCAAGCGTGCGTACTTGCGCCATTATTATTCTCACTCTACACAAATGGTGTGCAAGCTGCTTTGGCCAGGTCCACTAGCAATGTCCCTATCATTAATCTTGTGCCAGTTCAGCTACTCCTCTATGCAGATGACACAGTACTGTTGGTTCAGAGTGGCAAAGCTTTGCAGACGCTCTTAGACTCCTACACAAGATTCATGAAGAATTTAAACCTCAAAGTGAACTAATCCAAATCGTTTGTGCTTGTTGCAGGAGCAGGACTAAGAACATTACCCAGTTGCAACATAGAAGGGAGAAAACTCGAGTTAGAGGACTCATTCTGTTATCTGGGATGCTATTTGATTCGAAAAACACATGGGAAAACATGGTGGCCAATAGACGCCTCAAAATGGAAAGAAATATAGGGGCAACTCTTAGCTTCATAAAAAAGTTGGGGTCCAAACCTCTGGAGGCAATAAAAAAGATATATGAAGCCAAAACAATATCTGTGGCAACATTTGGGGCACCAGTAAGGGGAGTCACCACTATTTTACAGCAAATTGATAATACATTCTGGAAACGTCTGATATGCGACCCCCAATCCTGCTCCTCTCAAAACTGTCACATCGAATTGGACATCCCATTCATTATGGATCAGATCCACTCTGCCCCTCCTCTTTTTTGACACTCAGTATGGAGCCGAGAAACATTGAAGCTAACGCAAGAACTTTTTCATGACTGCCTAAAGCCAAATGGGTCATGCAAAATAAAGTGGCTGCAGTTTGTCTATAATAGCTTAAACACTATTGTCTTCTCCAAATTATTAGATGACCCGACCACATGTACCACCAGATCTAAATTGAAAAAACTATTGATAGGAGAACAGAGGGAAGAGAGATGGAAAGCTAACTGCTTTAAATCTAGGGTTACAATATCACCCAGTACCAATAATAAACACACTACATTTTAATTATTTATCCTTTGTGATGAATACCCAATATAGATTTCTGTTATTGATGTTCAATTGAACTATTGCCCACATGTATCAAAGTAAATTGCATTCGCAATCGGTTCGAATCGCAATTTTCGGCCGTTTGCGAATGCAATTTACAAAATTGGGATGCATCATGTTTTTCGCAATTTTAGAAATCGCAATCACGTTGCGATTTCTAAAATTGCGATTGCATTTAAGAAATCGCAATTTGAGATTTCTTAAATGCAATGCATGAACATTTTAAATTTGCGAATTCGCAAATAGGGAGAGGTAAATTACCATGAAGTTGACCTTCATGGTAATTTGCGAAAACATTCAAAAATACACAAAAGTGCATTTTTTAAAGTTTCATTTTACACACACACATGCCCTTGGGGCATGTGTGTGGGAAAAATGCACTTAAAGTTATATTTCAGGGGTGCAGGGAGGGTCCTTTGGAACCCCCCTGCACCCTTGAAATTGCATTTTCAATTTGCGATTCGCAAATTGAAAATGACTTCCCATTCATTCCTATGGGTCTCTAGGCCCATAGGAATCAATGGGAAGGGATTCCTTAATTGCAATTCGCAAATTGTGAATCGCAATTAAGGATATTTAAGAAATCGTAAAAAAAATTGCGATTCCTTGGTGCATAGCCATTTGCGATTTCTTAATTGCGATTCCTTAATTTTCGCAATTAAGAAATCGCAAACGGCAACATTGATGCATGTGGCCGCATATTCCTTTAATTTTGGGCTGTCATGCCAACACCTACACTATAGACGCCGTGTCTGTCTGCCCGTCGACTCCTCTTTGGTTCAATGTGACCTTCATCTTTTATTTTTCTGCAGACTCTCCAATAAGGAGTAGAATAGGTATATTCATCCGATTTTTTGCTGTTCTAGGTTTAGGCAATGTTGTCCAGTCCTATATTTCCCAAAACAATTGTCTGATCCCTGTTATTGTCTGGCTTTGTTTTTTCAATGTGCCTTCAAGAGGCGAAAACAGCACTTGTAATATAACCCATTGCAACCGAGTCTCAACCTCTCAATTTTCGCTTCACATTTTAATTGTATTACTGTTTTAATCTGTACTTTTTATCATCATTATTTTAATGTATAGTAGATTTTATTGTTCTTAGAATACTTTTTCTGCCGTTTTATTTACTGGCAAAATAAAGTGATTATGACTGACTGACAGTCACTGTGGTCACATCACCCACAGTGCTTGGTTCAGAAACATGACGTTCAGGACATATGCAAACATGCAGTAAATTCTCATTGAAATGTTCAAATATATGTGCTGGTCTCATGTGTCTAAGGGGGATATTCACACCAGGTACACCATTCACACCAGGTAGGTCGCTCCCCCTCTGCACTGCACTGCCTGTGTGTCCCTCACCCACCTGCCGCTGCTGAGGTAGTTCGAGGCCCTCCATCACCCTCAGGCTACCTCCTGTGCCTAATCCCTGGTGGCTAGTGGTAGGCTTTAGGTAAGTTTGTTCATCCTCCGCTTTATTGCTTTTATTGTATTGACTGTATTTTCATTGTTCTGTCTGTGACTGCTGTTGTCTGTCTTCCCACGCTGCCTTACGTGGTCCGTGCCCCTTTTTCTTCCCTCCGTTCCCCTTGCTTCCCTCGTGCACTCTCTCTGCCCGGTCTTTCCTTCTGTACTCCTCACTGCCCCCGTGTCCCTGCCCGGTTTCCCTTCTTTTCCCCTCGCTGCCCCCGTGCCTCTCTGCCCGTTCTGCCTTCTGTTCTTATCTGCCCCTGTATTTTTGTATTTTGCCTCTGTGCCACTTGTTTTTCCAGTATTTCTGTGCCCTTTTTGCCTTCTGTGCCACTCGTTTTTCCCTCGTTTTTGTGCCTCTTTTGCCTTCTGTTCCACTCGTTTTTTATGCCCTTCTGCCCTCTGTTCCACTCATTTTTTTGTGCCCTTCTGCCCTTTGTGCCACTTGTTTTTCCCTTTCTTTTTGCGCCCTTCTGCCTTCTGTTTCACACGTTTCTTGTGCCATTCTGCCCGCTGTTCCACTTGTTTTTTTGTGCTCTTCTGCCCTCTGTTCCACTCCTTTTTTGTGCCCTCTGCCTGCTGTTCCACTCGTTTTTTTGTGCCGTTCTGCTCTCTGTGCCACTTGATTTTCGCTCGTTTTTTGTGCCCTTCTGCCCTCTGTGCCACTCGTTTTTCCCTCATTTCTGTGCCCCTTTTTCCTTCTGTTACCTTTGCTGTTCTTCACCGCCCTTGCCGCTGCATCCCCTGCGGCCCCGCGCTCCTTAATGCTCCCTGCCCTTCACTGCTCCCGCCTCCCAGCTGCTCCACCCTCCCACCTCCCCATATATTCCAGCCGAAGCGCCGCCGCGCCGCTGGCGCCCCGAAGGCATGCCTAAGACAGACCCGTCTGCGCCCGTCCGCACATGGACCATGCTCAGTGCCACAACCCCTAGCCATTGCACCCGCCACGACGACCGCCCCCCCCTACAACGCCAGCACTCTGCACACTCTCAACTCTGAACAGAGACACACCTGCTTCAAGGCTGCCCCGAAATGCACACACGGCCCCTTCACCTGCCGGAACTGCAGTTACACCAGCCTCAGAGCCGACAAACCACCTGCCAAGAAAGACTCCAACCACCTCGGATGCATACTACTGAACACCCGCTCTGCACGCAAGCATTCCGTCGAGCTCTGGGACCTGCTCGACACAACATCCCCGGACGTCACCTTCCTGACAGAGACCTGGTTTAACGACTCCTCCGCACCCGACAACGCCATAGCCATCCCAGACGGCTACAAGATCACCTGCAGAAACAGCACCAACGGAGTAGGAGGAGGAATCGCCATTGTCCACAAGAACAGCATCAGGGTCTCGACTAGCACAGACGATGCGCTTAGCATCGCTGAACACATGCATTTCCAGATCCACACAGACCCTAACTCCACCCTCAGAGAAGAAATGGCACAGTGAACAATTTCCGGACAGTCACGCATCACACAAGGACGCCATCCGCAACCACCACCACTTCATCAGGGCGGCCAAGAGGACCTCTTTCAAAGACCGCCTCAACAACAATGCACACAATAGCAAGGAGCTCTTCAACATCGTGAAGGAACTCTCCAACCCCAACTTCAACACCAATGACATCCCGCCGTTGCAAGCCCTGTGCGACTCCCTCGCCACCTTTTTCAACCACAAGATAGCAGACATCCACAACAGCTTCAACACCCAGACAGCCCCAACAGACAGCAACACTACAGACCCTCCGCACACCATCGACCAACACCCCTGCTAGCCTGGGCCAGCGTGAGCATCGATGACACCATCAAGACCATGCACACAATGCACTCCGGCTCTCCGTCAGACCCATTCCCGCACCACGTCTTCAACAGAGCAAGCAGCTCCATCGCACCCTACCTACGCAACGTGTCTCTCCCTCGAGACCCGGCCTTTCCCAGGGATCTGGAAACACGCCTAGATCAACGCCCTACTCAAAAAACCTAAGGCAAACCCTAAAGACCTCAAGAACTTCCGGCCCATCTCTCTGCTCCCCTTCCCGGCCAAAGTCATTGAGAAAACCGTCAACAGACAGCTAACCCGTTACCTCGAAGAAAACAAAATCCTGGACCCTTCCCAGTCAGGGTTCTGCAGCAACCACAGCACCGAAACTGCCCTCATCCCCTCCACCGACGATATCAGGACCCTGCTGGACAACGGCGAGCACTCATCCTCCTAGATCTCTCTGCCGCCTTTGACACCGTCTGCCACCGCACACTACGCGCATGCCTCCACGCTGCAGGGATCCGAGACAAGGCTCTGAATTGGACCACCTCCTTCCTCTCTGTCAGAACCCAAAGCGTCCGCCTCCCCTTTTCCGTTTCAAAGCCTCCGAGATCATCTGTGGCGTACTCCAGGGATCCTCCCTCAGGCCAACGCTGTTCAACATTTACATGGCTCCGCTCACACACGTAGCCCAACAGGACGACCTCAACATAATCTCCTATGCCGACGACACTCAGCTGATCCTCTCCCTCACCAAGGACCCCATCACCGCCAAAATGAAGGCCGTTGCTGATTGGATGAAGACCAGCTGTCTGAAGCTGAACTTGGACAAGACGAAGGTCCTCATCCTCGGCTCCAACCCTTCAGCCTGGGAAACTCCTGGTGGACGACGGCACTGGGGGCAGCCTCGACCATGCATGCAACCTGGGAATCATCCTTGACTCAACACTCTCAATGCCCAAGCGAGTCAACGCCGTCTCCTCCTCCCTTCAACACCCTCCGCATGCTCCACAAGATTTACAGATGGATCCCAACAGATACAAGAAAGACAGTCACCCAGGCCCTCGTCAGCAGCAGACTCACCTACGGAAACGCCCTCTACGCGGGAGCCCCGACCAAGCTCATCCAACGACTACAACACATCCAAAACACCTTGGCACGACTGATCCTCGATGTACCATGCCACAACCACATCACCCCCACCTGAGAAACTTGCACTGGCTCCCCGTCAACAAGAGGACATCCTTCAAGCTCCTCACCCATGCACACAAGGCACTCTGCAGGACCGGCCAAGCCTGCCTCAATAGACGGCTCTCCTTCAACATCTTCTGTACCGCCAGCTACGCTCTGCCGACCTCTCACTCCCCACCGTCCCGCGCATCCGAAGAACAACCACTGGTGGGAGATCCTTCTCCCACCCCACCGCCAAGATAAGGAACACTCTCCCACTGAGCCTACGACTGACCCAAGACCTGCTGACCTTCGGGAGGATACTCATGACCTGGCTGTTCGATCAGTAGCGCCCCCCCAGGGCCTTGAGAACCTCGTGGGTATGTAGTGTGCTTTACAAATGATTGATTGATTGATGGATTTATCCACACCTGAACGCATCAATAGTGGAGATGGATTTAACACCTCACTCACAAGCTGGTGCAAACTGCAGACTTAGCCAGTATTCCTGCAATAACTTCCCCAAAATGTATCTCCACGGTGGACACCACCAACTAACCCTAATGAGATGCAGAGTAGGCATTCCGGTGCAAAAACACACACAAAAATCACAACACCACTTTCACAATGAAATGCCAGATCTGCAATACGAGTCAAAATCACAGGATAAGCTGCAGTAGCAGCAGGTTTTTAACACCTGCCTCCTGCAGGTGTAAAGCCGGATGATTACCTGCAGTAGGCAAAGGATGACACCGCACACAGCCACACCTGAAGAACAAACAATGCCATGGAGCTACTCATCATGCAGCTCGGAGCCCCAACAGGGCCATAACACCCACCGCCACCACCCCCAGGACCGCCAGCACCCCCAGGACCCAGACCGGCCCCCCGGACCACCACAGAGGCAGCGCACAGTAAGACAGCGGACCTACCAAAAACGCACCAGTCTCATAGACCTAACACCCAAGGAAGTCACTGCCCACAACAGGCTCAAAAGGACAACCATCATCTGCATTATGACACACTTTGCCCACATTTTGATTGATTGATGGATTTATCCACACCTGAACGCATCAATAGTGGAGATGGATTTAACACCCCACTCACAAGCTGGTGCAAACTGCAGACATAGCCAGTATTCCCGCAATAACTTCCCCAAAATGTATCTCCACGGTGGCCACTACTAACTAACCCTAATGAAATGCAGAGTAGGCGTTCCGGTGCAAAAACACACACAAAAATCACAACACCACTTCCACAACGAAATGCCAGATCCGCAATACGACTCAAAATCACAGGATAAGCTGCAGTAGCAGCCGCTTTTTAACACCTGCCTCTTGCAGGTGTAAAGCCAGATGATTACCTGCAGTAGGCAAGGGAGCCCCACACACAGCCACACCTGAAGAACACACAATGCCATTGAGCTGCTCATCATGGAGCTCGGAGCCCCAACAGGGCCATAACACCCTCCGCCACCACCCCCAGGACCGCCAGCACCCCCAGGACCCAGACCGGCCCCCCCGGACTACCACAGAGGCAGTGCAGAGTAAGACAGCAGACCTCCCCAAAACGCACCAGTCTCACAGACCGAACAGCCAAGGAAGTCATTGCCCACTACAGGCTCAAAAGGACAACCATCATCCGCATTATGACACACTTTGCCCACATCTTGACGGTCCCAGAACAGTGGAGAACCAACATCCTGCCGCAGACAAAGCTGCTGGCTGTGCTGCACCTGTTGGCCTCTGGTACCTTCCAACCAACAACTGCCGGAGTCGAAGGGGTCTCACAGACAGCCCTATAAAAGTTCATCACACCTGTCCTGGATGCCATCCTCAGCTTCATACCCCAGTACCATCACTTCCCCCACACTGCTCAGGAACAGCAGGAGACCAAGGATTGATTCTAAGCCATAGCTGGATTCCCAGCTGTGTTGGGGGCAAGAAACTGCACACATGTCCCATTTTTGCCCCCTGGGGATACAGCACACCACTACAGCAACAGAAAGCACAAGCATTCCATCAATGTGCAGGCAAATGTGGGCCACCGAGGACTCTTCACAAATGTCGTCGCAAACTACCCCGGCAGTGTGCACGATTCCTACATCTTCCGACAGTCCATCAGCAACTAGCGCTTCCAGGATGGCTCATATGGATTTGGACTGCTCATTGGTAAGTGCTAAATAAACACACCACACGCCTCAAAGCCACCATCGCACAATGCACAACTGTGGGAATGCACAGTTGACCACATACAACATGGCAATCAACATGGCCACCTACCAGACACAACACCACTTCATGGTGATCCTGGGCTGCCCCTGCACACAAACCAGTCGTATCATTGGACCACAGCCACACAACAGCTGAACAAGTGTAGATGCAGAATGCAGCCATGTGTCAAGGATGCAAGTGACCAGTGAATGGCAATGTACACAACGGCAAGTGAGGCGTGGATGTGCAGGACAGACATGAGTAAGCAAACCACAGATATGTCCATGCAGACCACAACTGCTGGTGACTGGAGAGTAGTGAACAGTGGACTCAACCATGTCACACCAGGCCGTGGCTCAGATAGAGGAAATGTCACTCGCTGCCTCACCCCCTATGTGCGTGAGTGTAGTGGTTGGGCCCTGATTATGCCAGAGCTGTACAGGGTAGTGGACAAAAACCCTGTGGTTCACTCCCGGAAAGGCCAATGTCACTGACAGGGCAGCACCTCGCAGTCCGCCACGAGGCCAACCCCATGAGCAGCAGGGCCGGCAACCCTGTGCACCTGCTGCACCCCAGGACACTGATACCCAGACCAGGCCGCCCACCCAAGCCACACAGCTCACCTGCCGACACCATTGTGTGTCAAAGAGGACCCACCACGTGCCGGGGCAAGCTCAAAGCCCCCATCCCGCAACCTCTGCAGCCTCCGCAGACCATTGCTGGCCCCCACAATGCTAGCCCACATTACTCCTTTCTCATTGACATACTCCACCAGCATCCCCTTTGTCACTGTGGGTCCCATATGTGGAACTGTGTCCTGAGTCCTGAATGGCAGTGACCCCAAGTCTGTGGCAGTGGCTGCAGCACCAGAGGCCCTTAAATCAGTGAGGCATAATTCCATATGGCAACACCCACCCACTCCGCCGGTCACACGCTTAACCTCATCTTTTCCGCAAGCCCCCACGTCTCCTACAACCATACCACCGAACTCCACTGGACCGACCACTGCTGCATCCACTTCATCTTCAAGAAACCCACCATGCACCACCGCACCCAACAGATGCCTCACTGATGTTGGAGCAAAGTCACCGAAAACCAGCTAACCACCACCTTCACCCAGAGCCCACCCGCCGACCATACCGACCCGACACCGCCGCCCGCAACCTCAGACAGTGGATCAATGACTGCGCCAACACCCTCGCCCCGATCAAGAAACCCTCCAACAATCATGCCAACAAGAAAGCCAGCTGGTTCACTAAAGACCTCCTGGCCTCCAAGCAAACCTGCCGAAAGCTGGAGAAGGTCTGGCTCCGTGAACCAACATGGGACAGCCACGCCGCCCATAAGAATGCCACCCGCAGACAACATCACCTCAGCAGATCCGCCAAAAGGGCCTCCTTCAAAGACCGCCTAGACAACAACGCGCACAACAGCAAAGAGCTCTTCAACATCGTGAAGAAACACTCCAACCCCAGCTCCAACACCAACGACGTCCCACCCTTGCAAGACCTGAGCGACTCGCCGGGCACCTTCTTCCACCGCAAAATCACAGACATCCATGACAGTTTCAATGCCACGACTGCCCCGACAACCACTGAGACCTCCGCCCCCACGACCATGATCCGCACCAACCGCCTGCTCTACTGGACCAGCATCAACGACGATGACACCATCAAGATCATGAACACCATCCACTCCTGATCTCCGTCAGATCCATGCCCACACCACATCTTCAACAAAGCCAGCACATCCATTGCACCCCATCTCTGGAAAGTCATCAACACCTCCTTTGAGACAGCAACCTTCCCGGAGAGCTGGAAGCATGCCGAGATCAACGCCTTACTCAAGAAAGCCAAGGCGGATCCCAAGGACCTCAAGAACTTCCGGCCCATCTCCCTGCTCCCGTTCTCAGCAAAGGTCATCGAGAAGATCGTCAACGAACAACTGACCCGCTACCTCGAGGAGAACAACATCCTGGACCCTTCTCAGTCTGGGTTCCGCAGCAACCACAGCACCGAGACTGCCCTCATCGCTGCCACCGATGACATCAAGTCCCTGCTGGACAACGGAGAAATGGCGGCCCTCATCCTCCTGGACCTGTCAGCCGCCTTCGACACGGTCTGTCACCACACACTACGAACACGCCTCCACAATGCTGGAATCCAAGAGAAGGCCCTGGACTGGACCACCTCCTTCCTCTCCGGCAGAACACAGAGCGTCCGCCTTCCCCCTCCCGCTCCGAAGCCACCAAGATCATCTGCGGCGTACCCTAGGGCTCATCCCTCAGCCCAACTCTGTTTAACATCTACATGGCACCGCTCGCCCACGTCGCCCATCAGCACGACCTCAACATCTTCTCCTACGCCGATGACACCCAGCTGATACTCTCCCTCACCAAGGACCCCCACACTCCCAAAACCAACTTTCACAAAGGAATGAAGGTTGTTGCTGAATGGATGAGGAACAGCCAACTGAAGCTGAACTCTGACAAGACGGAGGTCCTCATTCTCGGATCCAACCCTTCGATTCAGAAAAGGGGGTGGTGATGAACAGAGTGTCTGAATTAAGCAGACCACTCTTACCCAGTCCAAAGATCAGGGCTTGATCCATCACCGTTATTTATCTCACTGCACCATCCCAGTTCAGAACCTGGCTATATGCAAATCAGTCTGTCCCTGGCCCAGTGCATCATGGGAACAGGGCAGACTAAACTACCAAGCCAATTCTTCACCAGAATTGAGACAAGCTACCAGGGACCGGTTTCTGGCATTTCAGCCTCGTCGGCCCGGCTTGCTTGAATCCTGATAGTGCAGTGAGAAAGGGACTCATGTCTGAGTATACCCTGCCACACCTATAGTGGCCAAAAACGATTCAGAAAAGGGGGTGGTGATGAACAGAGTGTCTGAATTAAGCAGACAACTCTTACACAGTCCAAAGATCAGGGCTTGATCCATCACCGTTATTTATCTCACTGCACCATCCCAGTTCAGAACCTGGCTATATGCAAATCAGTCTGTCCCTGGCCCAGTGCATCATGGGAACAGGGCAGACTAAACTACCAAGCCAATTCTTCACCAGAAAGGAGACAAGCTACCGGGGACCGGTTTCTGGCATTTCAGCCTCGTCGGCCTGGCTTGCTTGAATCCTGATGGTGCAGTGAGAAAGGGACTCATGTCTGAGTATACCCTGCCACACCTATATTGGCCAAAAACGATTCAGAAAAGGGGGTGGTGATGAACAGAGTGTCTGAATTAAGCAGACCACTCTTACCCAGTCCAAAGATCAGGGCTTGATCCATCTACGTTATTTATCTCATTGCACCATCCCAGTTCAGAACCTGGCTATATGCAAATCAGTCTGTCCCTGGCCCAGTGCATCATGGGAACAGGGCAGACTAAACTACCAAGCCAATTCTTCACCAGAAAGGAGACAAGCTACCGGGGACCGGTTTCTGGCATTTCAGCCTCGTCGGCCCGGCTTGCTTGAATCCTGATGGTGCAGTGAGAAAGGGACTCATGTCTGAGTATACCCTGCCACACCTATAGTGGCCAAAAACGATTCAGAAAAGGGGGTGGTGATGAACAGAGTGTCTGAATTAAGCAGACCACTCTTACCCAGTCCAAAGATCAGGGCTTGATCCATCACCGTTATTTATCTCACTGCACCATCCCAGTTCAGAACCTGACTATATGCAAATCAGTCTGTCCCTGGCCCAGTGCATCATGGGAACAGGGCAGACTAAACTACCAAGCCAATTCTTCACCAGAAAGGAGACAAGCTACCGGGGACCGGTTTCTGGCATTTCAGCCTCGTCGGCCCGGCTTGCTTGAATCCTGATGTTGCAGTGAGAAAGGGACTCATATCTGAGTATACCCTGCCACACCTATAGTGGCCAAAAACGATTCAGAAAAGGGGGTGGTGATGAACAGAGTATCTGAATGAAGCAGACCACTCTTACCCAGTCCAAAGATCAGGGCTTGATCCATCACCGTTATTTATCTCACTGCACCATCCCAGTTCAGAAAGGATGACTCCTGGTGGCCGACCGCACTGGGAACCGCTGCAACACCCTCCGACCACGCACGCAACCTTGGGGTCATCCTCGACTCCACCCTCTCCATGACTAAACAGGTCAACACCGTCTCCTCCTCTTGCTTCAACACCCTTCGCATGCTCCGTAGGATCTACAAGTGGATCCCCACTGAAACAAGAAGAACAGTCACCCAGGCCCTTGTCAGCAGCAGGTTGGACTATGCCCTCTATGCAGGAGCCATGGCCAAACTCCTGAGGCGGCTCCAACGCATCCAGAACGCCTCTGCACGCCTGATCCTCGACATCCCTCACCACAGCCACATCACACCCCACCTGAGAGACCTGCACTGGCTCCCGGTCAACAAGAGGATAACCTTCAAGCTCCTAACCCACGCACACAAGGCACTCCACAACACCGGACCAACGTACTTCAACAGACGACTCAGCTTCTACACCCCCACCCGCCAGCTCCTCTCCGCCGACTTCGCCCTCATACAGTCCCCCGCTTCCGAAGAGCGACCTCAGGAGGCAGATCATTCTCCCACCTCGCCGCCAAGACCTGGAACACCCTCCCCATCCACCTACGGCAGACCCAAGACCTGCTGACCTTCAGAAAACTCCTCAAGACCTGGCTTTTCGAGCAGTAGCAGCATTCCCCACCCTAGCGCCTTGAGACCATCACGGGTGAGTAGTGCGCTTTACAAATTAAATGATATGATATATATGGCACGCCTGCAACACATGGTGCCACTAACCCTGTTCAACGCAAGCTGGTGACACATGGTGCCACTAACCCTGTGTGCCGTGAGTGACCGTCAGCCTCCGGCGGAGCATCGTTGGTGTCTGAGCCTGTGGCCTGGGGGTTGTCATAAGCAATGGGCAGGTACGGACTTGGTGTCTGGCATGAGTCTGTGGCATTCATATCCTTCATGTTGCCAGACACAGCTGGCATGTGCCCTCTGCATCATGCCCTGGGGGTACATCTTCCACTGTCCAACGGGACACTCTGTGACAAGCTCCTTTTACATCTACGGAAACCTGCTCTGCACTTGTGACCCTACCCCAGTCTCCCGCAGATCAGCGTCCCATGGCGGTGGGCCTGTGTCGGCCGCTGTGCATCTGGGGCCACTAACCTTGTGTGACTCAAGTCACCACCCCTTGTTATTCTGCCATTGCTTGTGTGAGTGCCGGATGACTGTTGGAGTTGTTGCCAACACCAGCTCCTCCCTGAGGGCTGGCTTACACTCACCCCACACACCGCCAGCACAGGCATCACTGGATTAGTGGGCCTGCCATCACATCCTGCTGAACCAAGTATTGACTCTTTTCTCCCTGCACTTTCATAAGTGATCAAGGATATGCACTCTTCCCTTGGATGATAACACCCCTCCGAGACCCAAACACACCTGCCCAGAGGCAGTACAATGCAGCCCACATACGCACCAGGGGCAACGTTGAACGCACATTTTGCGTGTTGAAGTCACGTTCAGGCGCCTGGACGGCACAGGTGGAAAGCTCCTGTACAGCCCGGAGATCATGTGCAAGATGATCGTTGCATGTTGTGTGTTGCACAACATCTGTGTATGCACCAATGCCCCATGGATCCCCATTCCAGAAGTACCATACGATGATGGGGACGATGGGGCAGGTGGCCGACATCCCACTGCAGCTGCGTCAGGAATGGCCCTTAGGAACACCCTCATTGACAATTATTTCTCATGAGCACATGGCATTGTGGCTGTGCCTAGCAATCATGGGACAGCTCAAAATGTCCAAAAACACAGCATGTGTGAATAAAACATATTTGAAGGTTACAGGTTGTACATGTGCATTGTCATGTCACAGTTTCCTGCTGTGTCAGATGTGATTTGCCATGTCATGCACCTTTGCAGCACCAGTAGTGTCCTCTGTTCTGTTGTGGAGGTGTTGTTGTCTGTACCGGGATGTTATCAATGTTGAGGTGCACTTATACTTGTGTGCCTATTCTGCACTGTGGTTGATTCACTCCTGTGGCTCTGATTTGTCTGCAACTGGTCCCTTTCAGGTAGTGTGCCTGTCAGTTCTGTGCTACCACAGTGCTGAGATGTTGCAGACTTTGGTCACTTGTGCTCTTTGTTGAGTTGTGACTCTTGGGTATGGTTTGTTCACAGATATGTTGTTGACGTCAAGGGGTGTTTGTGCAGGTGGTTGTGTCCGAGCGTGACCTGCTCCTTTCCAGTTGTGGTCCGCACTCAGCCACCTCAGTGTTGTGCCCTTTACATTGTCATGGTGTTTGGACTGCAGCCATGCTACTCGTCATGTGGTGTCTCTTGCATTTTCAGTGTGGCTGACGTATATGCATGTTTGCTGTGTTTTGCACGTGTGCATGTGTTGAATGTGTGCTTGTTGATGTGTTGTGTGGGTGCCCCTTTGGGGCACATGGTGTACGTGGGACTGCTTGGTGTTTGTGTGTGTGCTGAAGTGTTCCCATGAGATCAGGGACATGATCCTGAGTCATTGTGGGTGTGCGGTGTGCTCTGCCTAATTGTGAATGTGGGCCATTGGGCCCGTCTCCCCCGTCCACCCACTCCCTGGTCGGTGTGCACCCTGTTGATGTGGTGTCGGGTTATGTTCGACAGTGTCCAGATCACCGACTCCTGTCACCGTCTTCTGCCTGGTGACTGTGGCCACCATCTCCCGCCTGGTGACTGTGGCCACCATCTTCTCCATGTCATTCAGCTCCTGGTATTCGGCTGGCACCCCTCTTCCGGGGTGGGTTGCTGCTTCCTTGTTGGCAGCGAGTTTCTGCTTGGTTTTGCCATTCATATCAGTCCAGGGCCTCTTGTGCTCTACCATTGTCCTCTTCTGCCATGCAACAGCATTCACATGGTCCGGGGTGGTGTGCCATCTTTGGCTCTTTGTTGCCATTGACAAGTTGGAGGTGACGTACAGTTGGTGGTGGTGTTCTGGCTCACCCGTGGCGATAATCGGGTACTGGCAACTGTACCTCGTCTTCCTCTTCTTATTGGGCTTCCACTAACCCTGGGCGGAGTTCGCGGAGTGGGGCTTCGCGGAGCTACGCGAAGTGGGCGAGAAACTACGCCCACCTCCGCACTCCGCGTAGCCCCACTCCGCAAACACCACTGGCCGCCAGCCCCGCCACCCGCCTCCCTCCCGCCCTCCCTAAATACTTTGAAATAAAAGAATCAAATAATTTAAAAGCACTTACCTTGCCGCCGCTGCCCGCCGCGTCCCCGGGGCTCGCGATCTTCCGTCTTCCGTACTAATGCGCATGCGCGGGCGGCCGCGCATGCGCATTTTCTCATGAAAATGCGCATGCGCGGCCGCCCGCGCATGCGCATTAGTACGGAAGACGGAAGACGGAAGTAAGTGAGCCCCGGGGACGCGGCGGGCAGCGGCATCAAGGTAAGTGCTTTTTAAATTATTTCATTTCTTTATTTCAAAGTATTTAGGGAGGGCGAGAGGGAGGCGGGTGGCGGCCAGCTACGCTCCGTCTGCGGAGTGCCGCCTGGCTCCGCCAGCTCCGCAAAATGCGGAGTAGGCGGCACTACGCACACTCCGCAGACGGAGCGTAGCTGGCCGCCCACCCCTAGCTTCCACAGGCCCTGTATTCCTGGGTGTTCCTCCGTGGGGATTGTGGGGTTAATGTTGTCCTCTGCAGTGGGTCCGGGTGCATCCGTGGTACTCCGCAGTTGATGTCGTTTTTTTAGTGGCATTTTCAGTATGCTGTTCTTGTGCTATTTCCCACATTACGCGTGGGTATTGCTGGCCTCTCGCTGGTTTTCACTATTGTCTTATCGCGTTTGGGCACATCGCGTCTTTTTACACATTGGGGTATGTGTTTTTATCTCCGTCGCAGTGGTTGTATCGCGGACATTGGCTGCGTTTTTGGCAGACTATTACATGGTACCGTCGTGTTCTGAATTCCCCGTTCGCACAGGGTTATTATCCTGCTATAGGCTACGATGTGTAAATGTGCTTTAGCATTTTTTGGTGATGTTTAGCACATGTTCTTGGGAATATACCCCATGGGTTTCTCGACATAATCCTTGTGCTTTGAAATCGTACCTGTTTTACATTAGTTGCACATGTTTTTTTCTCAATGGTCAACCAAAATTCCTTCATAGTATGGCATTTACCCTAATCCCTCACAGATCAATATTCTCATATACATTTCTTCCATAGTCATCATTGCCAATTTGAAAGAAGTGAGTAAAATACCTTACTAATCGATGGCATCAGTGCCTGACGGGGTACCAATAGATTACTTTTTGATGAATTAAGAGCCATGGGCCACGTTACTCACTAATGTATTTAATGATGTAACACAAACGAATATTCCCCCCCCCCCCCTTGGAAAAAATCAGTTATTATCCCAATTTACAAAAAAGGGAACAAAGCAATTGCGAAAAACTATCGACCAATATTGTTGCTAGATAGCACGGCGAAACAAATGGGTCATCTCCTGGTAAACAGGTTAGAGGTATGGGCACCTGTGGTGTGGCAAGTGTAGTTAAGAGATCATAAACTTTGAACTTTTAGAAAGGCAAGTCAAGGTGGCCTTTCTGTGATTCAGCTGGCCCTGGCACAGCTAGAGCTCTGTGTTTATAGTGACTGCATCACTCCCCTCATCATTGTAAGGATAAAATGTACTTGGTGTCTGAATATTCAACAATAGACGTGATTGTTGTACTCGTTTGCTCAATTGGGAACTCAATATGGCAGCATCAAGCTCCATTTTTCTAAGGACACTTAAAGGTCAGCTTTCTGACTCACTTCTACTTGCACTTATATTCTACCTCTGAGCAGGCATGTTGGGGCCTATTCACAAAGGCATTTTGAGCATGGACGGTAATACTCCTCTACTTTTACTTGCTCTCACAAGCCTTTGTGAGTTGGCCCGCAACATCTAAAATTAGAATAAAAGAGGGATATTCAGGGATCAGTAATGTACAGTTAATACAAATAGTACAGAATGCGCCCTCTTTTTATTTTCACTGAAAGAGCGTTGGATATTTCAGTGATGAATCACAAAGGCATGTAAGAGTACTTAAAGGAGTACTTCTATAGTGCTTCTTTTCATATTCAAATATTTTTGTGAGTAGGCCCTCTAAGGGGGTCTAATGCCAAGGGGCTGACAAGTAGATGATCTGCATTACAACTGGTTCCAAGGAACTTTGATGCTCCAAGATAAACAAAATGTGTAACGCGGACATACAAGTAAAAAAAAAAAAAACTGGATGTAGTAATGCATAAACTCCATTTTAATATGTTTTCCAGGCTTTTATTAATCGTTGATGACCTCTCAAGTTAATTGCTTCAATTATTTCATGCCCCTTTTTTCTCTGATATTTGCAATGATGTTTTGTTTGACAGACTCAGTTCCAATTATCTGCACTTTTTCTGTGATTTATTCGGTCCCTTGTTAGTTTCAATTCCCATTTGCAGCTGAATGTACTTCTCATTTTGCTAACCCGAGCGCAGAGCACTTCTGCTGTGCTCTCTGCTTAAGTACTTCATCACTGTTAATATGGAAATTATTTCCAGACACAAAATGTTTTCTGTACGGTCCTGCTAGCAAATTCTCATCAGAGCCATCATCCAAGAGTGTTCCTCAGACGACTGATTTATATGCCCACAAAGAAGCGAGCTGTGCCTGCATATAGATAGCCTCTTCCTTCCGAAGGAATGGTTCTTGTTCCTGGGCTGAAATTGCCACATCTCAATCATGATCGAGTTTGATAAACTGGTTGTGTGAGAATGAATAATGTCTTCTATTTTATGTCCGGGTCTATTCAACTTTAGCATTTTAAATGCAGCCCACGAAGTATAATGTGCGTAAATGCTTCTTTTTAATTACAGGTTGGCATTAATTTCTCTCTGCCGGCTGGGTGCTTTCTGTATTCACTTTACTGCCCTATACTTTTTTTTACTCCAAAATTCCTTTCTCCAGATTCATCTTGTATCGATCAGTGCCCTGCACCCGTTCGTCTTCCAGCACCAATGAAGTGGGCCTTCAGAAAACAATTACACTAAAAGTGCCAGACAGCCAAGTGCATTATACAACCGGATCACACACAAAAAGTAAATTCCCTGCACTTGCTCTGCCTGTCTCCCTCTTTAGAATGCATTATGCACTCAGTGGGAGCTGTGCTCAATTTACTGGCTTGTCTCGCTTTTGTCCGAAGTCTAATACTTTCAAAGATGCCTTTTGTTCCTGGGTGAACACAACACGTATCTCTTCAATCTTTCAGGGGATGCACGGGAGAAATGTGGTTAAAATGCGAGCATTTCTAGCGTGACGAGTTGTTGTAGTTTAGATCTTTTTTATGGGTGTAAGTTTGAGGTTATTGCATCAATTTAAGGATATTGCATCAAGCTATTGTTCGAATGAATTTAATACCTTGTTTGCTAAATAGCACCTCCTAAAACATTTCTATTGTCTCAAAGCGTTGTAAATAACATATGTGACTATTATTCAAATTACCAGTACTCAGTTTACCGATCCATCAGTGATAGAAGGCGGAATCAACCTTGACGCTGTTCACATTTGTCAGCTGAAATAACTGCATGTTTCAGTGATGCGTGTTTAACTCTAGAGTCATTTTTCAGATTTTTTCAACAAACCATAAAAAACACAACACATTGAGAAACCTGTGTTCATTGGCAATTATTATCATTCATGTGCAGGGTATTTGTTATCAAGATTTATCACACAAGGTATGTGTTCTGGGGTTATGGACAGAAATCCCACAGAAAATATTTGAGGGCACCTTACATTCTCCCTGTGAGGCTGGTACATTCGTGTCTACATCTATACCCACATCTTGCTGCTCATCTTTATTTAAAACGGCCATGCTGTCTTCCCCAGAACCTTATGCACATTTACGAAACCTTCAATTGGTGGCACTCTAGTCAGCATAAATATGCAAATCAATGCATCATGTGCTATCATTCCTGGTTTATCGTAGTTTTTCTTGTCTGCTAATTTTAACAAGCATGGCCTCATCTTTGCACAACAGAAGTGTTCAAAACACTTTTTCTGTTGAGCCTTGAATATATTGGGCCTCATTTATGAAAAGTGGCGCATCGCTGCGTGAAAGCAGCGATGCGTCACTTTTCACTGCGCACTCCTTGCGACATTCCTGATGCGTCATATTTAATGTATGACACATCATGTCGCAAGGAGTTACAGATACGTCAGTATTTCTGACGTATCTGTAAGCGCAAAAGTGATGCATTGCTGGAGTGTGTCACAAAAGTGGCGCAACTCCAGCAATGCGTCCTTTCACAAGGGGAAAGCCCCATGTGAAAAGCTTGCGTCAGTCTTACGCCTGCTGTGAGGCAAGCGCAAGATTTTGACGTAACAGCGTCGTAAAAGTGACGCAGTGAAATCTCATAGATTTCACTGCATCACTATTACGAGGCTTTTTGCGGGGGAACGCCCCCTCTGCATACATTATACCTGAAGCAGGTATAATGTGGCGCAGGGGTTTAAAAAGTGACGCATCTACCTAGATGCGTCACTTTTTAAATATGGCGCAACAAGGCGCATTTTTTACACCGCTGGTGCGTCACAAAAAGTGACGCACCGGCGGCGCAAAACTGACGCAAGGCCTTCATAAATAAGGCCCATTGTGTTTTCAGCTTCCGCCTATTTTGCTTCTTGGGCTAACAATATCTATTAAGACTTTCCACGACCTTTACTTTAGGTCTGTGAGGCTTCTCCGAAACAACTTTAGTAATTAATGATATAACTCGGGGACTGATTGCTAGTGTGCGTGTTGTGGTGAACTGAGAGCTTGAAGACGTTAAAATCGCCTGTTTACTTGTCATTCGTTTTAAAAATTGTTATTTGCACAGAACTGTATTACACTCGGTAAAATCGGCTTTTTTAAATAATTATACAGTGTCCCGAGGCGGAAAGCCGGGACCTGTATTTAAACATTGCTTGCAATCTTAAAACAGTACCCAGGTTTTTAAGGCACTTGCACTTTGTTTTTACCTGATTGCAGCCGAGTAGGGGCTGATCGGGGCCGCCATTGTGGGTGAGGAAAGGGTGGAAGAGCTAGCATACTAGCGCTAAGCCCCTCCCGCCTTCCCGCCCTTTACAAGATAAAAACCTCAGAAACATCTATTCCCCCACTGATTGCTAGTGTGCGTGTTATGGTGAACTGAGCGCTTCAAGACGTTAAAATCGCCCTTTTACTTGTCATTCGTTTTAAAAATTGTTATTTGCACAGAACTGTATTGCACTCGGTAAAATCGGCTTTTTAAAATAATTATACAGTGTCCTGAGGTGGAAAGCCGGGACCTGTATTTAAACATTGCTTGCAATCTTAAAACAGTACCCAGGTTTTTAAGGCACTTGCTCTTTGTTTTTACCTGATTGCAGCCGAGTAGGGACTGATCGGGGCCGCCATTTTGGGTGAGGAAAGGGTGGAAGAGCTAGAATACTAGCGCTAAGCCCCTCCCGCCCATTACAAGATAAAATGACACCCTCATACAGGGGGCTCTGGAAGGAGACCTATCTAAGGAAAATCCAGATAAGAAATTGTTGGATGACATGATGGGCCAAATGAAATCAAGTTACGAAAGCAAGAAAAATTTGCACGTGATGAAAACGATTACTTACAGGGGAGAGTTCTCACCTTCGCCCATAAGTTTGATGGTTCCAGAAAGGAAGTAAACCAATGATCCAAACAAGCAACTTCCCGAGTGGAGACCTCTGAATCGGAAGTTACCGAAAATGAGTTGGGAGATGAAGGGTCAGGCACAAGAGCTGAAGGGAGTAAAACACCTACTCCTTTTTAAGACGAATTCAAGATTATCCGACAGCCGTGGCTTCGGGGAGGCAAAAACAAACCCCCGGAAGGAGGCGTAGAAAAACCAGTAGAGGCGGGGGAGGCAGGCAGAGGAAGGGGCCAACCCCGAAGTTGGGCGAATCGCAAGAAGAACATGAACAGGCAATAAAAGCGTCTAATTTGACAGTAGTCAACCTCACGGAAAGGACCCTTACTGATGTGGAACATAAGATACTCACAATGGGATTAACATTTTGTCCCAGTAACCAATTGGAGTATACACAAGTACGTATAGACCTATTTAGCTTTGTGCGGAGGCTTAAGCTCCACAAATGCTTCATAACCAGATCACATTTGAAAAGAGCGTAAAGGGAACATCGCAAGGCTGACTGCAACTGACGCCCTCACTGGGAAAGATCTGACCGCAATTGAGTATCTGAAGGAATTGAAATCAGAAACTACCGGTGAACCAGTGCACGGAATTCCAGACTTTCCAACAAGAGCGGCAAATGTAGGTGTGGAACAGGACAGAGAAGAGAGTCCATTTAAACCTAAGTCCCTGTTCAACCTGCAAACGCCACCCGACGCAATTGAAATTTTTTCTGATGCGATGATTAATGACCTCCTCAAATTCAGAGGGAGACCCAAACAAAACTCACGCTCGGGCAATCTAACGAAAATGGAGAAACAAGCATTACAACAACTAGTACAAGACCAAACAATCGTCATAAAACCCTCAAACAAGGGGGGTAACGTGGTACTGCAAACAAGGGAGGTATACTGTGAAGAAGCACTCCGACAATTAAAAATACGGACTGCTATCTAAAAGTCACAGCCAAGGAGTACCAAACAAGCATCCTGGAGTATGACAATCTGATTGCCAAGTGTTACAGTAAAAACATGTTAGGCCCAGAAGAACATTTATTCTTACGAAGTTCGAATCCGGTAACACCCACCTTTTATGATATACCCAAACTGCATAAGGACGATAAATATCCGCTTGGCAGGCCTATTGTTTCCTCCATGAATGGATTAACTGAGCATCTATCTATGTTCATCGATCACTTTTTATCCACATGGGTACTCCAATTGGATTCTTACTTCAGGGATACCCAAGACTTTCTAAACCATATTGAGAACATCGAATGGGACCCCAGTTACCAACTGATGGTTCTAGACATTACCAGTTTATATACATGCATAAAGCATGAGGATGGCATAACAGCAGTAATGTCCTTTTTAGAAAGACGAGAATTGAGATACTCAGAACATACCTTCATGCTTATTGAGTATATCGAGTTTTATTCAGAGACCAGTACTACAAGCAACTTACTGGCACGGCGATGGTCACCTGCTTTACCCCCAGCTATGCGAACTTGTTCATTGGCTGGTGGGAGGAGCGGGTGCCCAGAACCTACCGAAGTGAACTCAACTCATGGCAGGTCATAAAGTGGTACCGGTATATTGATGATTTATTCATCATCTGGCAGGCAACATAGAGTCAGCCAATCAATATATCGATCTCCTCAACAACTACCAAGTCAACCTTAGATTCTCAGGTACAGTTAGTCCAGTGACAGTGGACTACCTGGACCTGAGGATCTATGTTGAGGAGAAGACTTTACAAACCACTCTTTTCTGGAAATCAACGGCAGGAAACTCGATACTCTTTGCTAGCAGCAGCCATCCACCTGAACTCGTCCAAAGCATTCCCTATGGGGAATTGCTTAGGCTGAGAAGAAACTGTTCTAAAGACAATGAATTTGAGAAAGCTGTAGCAGCAAGCATTGCATGATTTAGAGTCAGGGGATATGATCCAGCTACCCTTGACACTACATTACACAAAGTAAGAGGAGTACATGGAAAACAACTACTTACTGGCAGTAAGAGGGCCCCAGCTGATGTAGGCAAGTTCCGTATGGTAACAACTCCTTACTCAGCTGAGTCGAGTCATCTCAAGAAAATGCGACAAAAAAATTGGCCCATCCTCCTATCAGATACTATCATTGGTATGGACGTTCCCTCTCAACCTTTGGTCACCTTTAAAAGAGCGAGATCCCTGCGGGATATCGTGGTCAAAAGTCATCTAGACAAATTGCCTGGAAAAATAAGTGGCCTGAAACAGATGATGGGCTTTTTTCCATGCAGCAAATGCAAGACTTGCGCAAACAGCAGGAGGGTGTTGACATACAAAATACCAGATGCAGGGATCACAACAAAAAAGATCATGAAGTTTATCACCTGCACAACATCCTTCGTTGTGTACTATTTGATGTGCCCGTGCGGTCTCCGGTATATTGGGAGTACCGTTAACCCAGTAAAGATTTGGGTGCTAGAACATATGAGGGCCATCGACAAAAATGATCAGGCATACCCGGTAACGCGCCATTTTGCAGACAAACACAAGAGGGACCGCAATCAGTTAAAATATTTGGTTTGGACTCTGTAGCTCAGAGTCCAAGGGGTGGAGACAGATTGAAGAAGTTGCGTAGGTTAGAATCATGCTACATCATAGATCTGCACACTAAATACCCGCATGGCTTAAACTGTGGGGAGGAACTGATAGTCCATATAGGTAAAAACTGAAGTAAACCTAAAGTATAGGAGGCATTGGACATTAGATGTCTCACTTTGAACTTTCATCTTGGGTTTTACACCCTGTTTCTCAATAGAATTGTGAACTTGATTATAGGGTGTCCAAAGATGGGACATGATCAGAGCATCTTAGGTGAATGAATCATCATCTCTATATCTTTTTTAAGGGTCTTGATTTGTATATAGAAGCAATGAATTGAGGAATATACTAATGTGTCAACATTGGACATTTGATGTTTTGCCTTGTTTTGGCATGCACCTAGATGAATTTCTGTACAATTTAACAGTAATATGTTCACGCATTCCAATTATTCATGACTAGTCATAATTCATCCCGATCTGTGGTGTGATTGGGATTACATATGGAAGGATATCAGCCGATCCACTGCTTTATTAGTAAACTTTCATCTATGGTGAAATACAGCAATACATGTTATATATATTATACCTAATTTTGCTTAATCTTGATTCAGAAATGTTATTTATTTAAATAACAAATCATGAAACACCATTTAGATGATAAATTGTCGAAGAATTGATGATTTGTACATATATTATAAAATGTTACAAAATGGCGCCCACATTATTATTATTTTTATTATTATTATTATGTTTCTTATATAGCGCCTGAATCGACCCCCGAAGGGGTATTTCTGCGCTTGCCTTGGGAACCTGTCCTGGCTTTTCCCTGTGAGATAGCCCCTACAGGGCATCCCCAAGGTGAAAGCCAGGCATCCCGCCGCGGGGGGGGGGCGTTGTGGAGATTAAGCAAGCTTAATGCCCAGAGTTGCAGAGTGTGAACCCATGATTAGGTCAGGCACCGAAGCGAGAATTATCGAGTCCATGGACATTTGAGCTCAAGACCCTGCAGCGTCGGGAATTGAACCCTGGTCCCGGGTCTGACCTCTGCTTCAGGGTCTGCCTGCTCTAACCAGTGAGCCACACATTAGTATTGGAACGCAAGTCCTTCCTTAATTTTGACAGCTGGAATGCAAATAAAGCATGGCGTTTCATACTAGTGCCAGTAACATCGAGAAAGGCACTTCCGCCGAAATGCATCTGTTGCTGTTGCTGTAACTAATAAAATAAGAACTTGCATTTGAAGCTGCCCGGAGTGCGGATTTTTTAGTGTACGCCGGTGCAATTGGGATTTGAGCTTATTATATATATATATATATATATATATATATATATATATATATATATATATATATATATGAAAAAATCTTCAAACAGCACACTCCCGCTGTAGAAATGAAGACACGGACCCCATAGGCTGCAGTAAAGGAGATTTATTTAAAACCTCTCAGGTTACGCGTTTCGAGCAACTTGTGCTCTTGGTCACACACCGCGCACCTGGTCAGCAACTAATTTATACACATTTTTTTGCGTGATGCTCCACCTATTCTGTGAGTCACATGGTGTATAGAAATAAAAAACACACTGTTGTAGTTTTATATACGTGCACACCACTTAAACAAATTTAAATATAAAACCGTGAGCTTGGCACTGAAACAAAATAGCTGCATGAATGCAAATACATTGAGATATAACATAATGTACACATATAGTATAAAGTCTTGTGTATGATTTTCAATAAGTCAAATACAAAATAAAGTATACACATATAGAAAAATATACTATCTATATATACTCTTTTCTTAAATATAAAAATATATATATATAAATATATACTCTCTCTATCTATTTACAATCCTATATACACATTTACAAATCATAATTCCATAAATCTACACCATAATGTTAGGGACCTTTCCTAGATTCATGAATCGTACAAGTATGAATTAATCACGACTAGGACTTAAACATGTACATTATATGTGCCACAACTCATATACCACGACCCAAAAGTGATTCCTACAAATAAGAACTAAAGTGATTATAGTGAAAGCAATAAAGAAAACAAATCCTTGTTGATTTCAATAACTCATTAATCAACATTGCATACATAAAGTTTGTACAGAGAGATAAATATTTACAGGGAACAATGCAAATCAAGATCTATAAAAATCGAGAATCTTGACTAGATTTCTTTTGGGTGCCACATCGGCGCAGTTAGATTTTTCCTAACAAGTGTCAGTTCTTACGTTCAGCAGGACCTTGAAAAGAAAATATGAAAGACCACGTGTGAATACTCTCTAGATCTAATACGAGAAATGTTAACAGATGACCTGGCATATAATGGTAATTTGCAAAATCACAACAGATGATGTAAATCTTCAGTAGTATTTAACCCGTTCGGGTATTTGCTGTCTAGCTCTATTATATACTCGGTTTCTCTTTTCCTTAACAGTCTTTCTCTGTCACCTCCTCGAGCAAGGGGTGCTACCACATCAATAACATAGTATGTTAAATTGGACAAATCATTGTTATGTGTGGACTTGAAGTGGCGTGCTACCGGGTAGGTATTGTCACTGTTGACTATTGCACGTAAGTGCTGCAAGATCCTGACGTGCACCTGTAGCTTGGTGCTGCCCACATAACGAAGGCCACAGGTGCACGTCAGGACATATATTGCATACTCACTGTGACAGTTGTAGTATCCACGGATAGCTTTCCTCATGGAACTGAACGGTGTATGATAATAAGAGGTGTTAACACCGAATTTGCACGCCCTACAAGAGGAACATTTGAAGAAACCTTTCTGTTTGAGCCAGGCACTGCCACTGCCCAGCTCAGGGCTATTCTTGACTAGACAGTTGTGCATGCTAGGAGCCCTTTTGTAGGTTATGGTAGGGGCACTGGGGAGTATATCACCTAGGAAACTGTCAGTCTGGAGGATAGGCCAGTGCTTCCTAACAATAGACCTTATTTGTCTCTCCTGTTTGCTGTACATCAGAATTAGGCGAGGGGCAGAGTTGTCTGACTCCAAATCTACTGTTTCAGATGTCAGGAGTGATTCCCTTGGTTTTTCTCGACAACGTCTGAGGGCGCTATTCAAAACCACTTCTAAAAAAACAACATCTGGCCAAAGACGATTTGAAAAACTACCGACCTATAGCCAGCCTTCCGTTCTTAGCTAAGGTGGCAGAGAAAGCCATGAATCACCAGCTGTCAGATTACATCGAACAACACTGCCTGCTGGATAATACCCAGTTTGGGTTCCGCAAATTTCATGGCACTGAAACAGCCCTTATTAAAGCCGCCGACGACACCAGAGCCATCAGAGACCAGGGAGGAACAGCAGTGCTTGTACTGCTGGACCTATCCACGGCTTTCGACACAGTCAATCACTCCATCTTGATCGACCGTGTCGGAAAGATGGGAATCCAACTGGGAGCAAAGAACTTACTCACCTCTTTTTTAGCTGGCTGGACGCAGGCAGTTACTCTAGGACCTTTTCAATCGATCGAGCTGTCTCTACCGTGTGGGGTTCCTCAAGGCTCATCCCTAAGTCCGACACTTTTTAACATTTATGTGTCAGACCTAGCTAGAGTCATCAAGCAATATGGGATGGGCCTTACCTCCTACGCAGATGACACCCAGTTAGTTCTCACCATTAATAATGATGGAGAAGAGGTGACAGAACGCTTCCAGGAAGGCATGCTGGCGGTTGGAGACTGGATGTCCTCCAGTTGCCTTAAACTTAACTCTGACAAGACCGAGGTTGTCATCTTCGTAAAAATCTCCCCACGCTGGTCTTCTGTCTGGTGGCCGTCAGACTTTGGAACCTTGCCCAACTCTGTCCCAAAGATTAGGAATTTAGGAGTTGTATTCGATGAAAATCTCAATTTTTTCGCTCATGCCAAAAAGCGGCAACAGCTTTTCATAAGCTAAAACTTATTAAAAAAATCATCCTGTTTTTACCTGATAGTGCAGGTAAAAAACTGGTAAGCACACTTGTACTATCGTCACTCGACTATTGCAACGGCTTGTTTGCCAATGCACAAACTCAGGTTGTTAACAAAATGCAATCGGTACAAAACGCTGCAGCAAGACTGCTTTCCAGAACCCCTAAATTTAAACCAATCGCTCAAACCATTCGGAATCTGCATTGGTTAACTATCAAAATAAAATTCAAGACATTCTGCATAGTATTCAAAGCACTACATTATCTAGGTCCCCAGTTCCTTAGGAACCAGCTAATACCTCACTGTCCTCCAAGACAACTTAGATCGGTGACCTTGCACCAATTAACTGTTCTTCGCACTAAAACAGTTTCCTGTGGAGACCGAAGTTTCCCAGTTTCGGCAGCCCGACTCTGGAAGTCTCTTCCTCTGTCAATCAGATTAAGTCAAACCCTGTTCTCTTTTCGTAAAAGTTTAAAGACCTGGCTGTTTAACCAGTAACCCTTCGGGAACCAACATCAGGAGAGTTATGAACTGAGTTTTCAGCGCCGAGTCGCCCAAGGGCATTTGTTCACGCTCTATAAATCTAAAAAACAAATAAATAAATAAATAAAGATACGCTAACATATGCCAAAGACAGAAAAGGAAGTGGTCAAATCAGTTCTGTCCACAGATTGAGAAAGCTAGAAAGAATGTAAATAAAGCTGTTTCTGCTTACCTCAGAGACCATAGGATGGGCTCCATATATAACAATAATATATGTTTTGATATGCTTGACATCTACAGAAGCGATGGAGTACACTTCACAGATCTAAGAAACAGATTCTTTCTCAACAACCTAAAGCTCTGCATCCGCACTCACATGTAGCTACGACAAACTCACAATAAACACAAGGGCTCATTTTGGAGCCATCCTATAACATAATACTGATTATAATTTTTTTTGCACATACTTATTTCTTTTTCTTTTTTTAGGGATTCGCGTACCCAACACAAATCCACAAAACAAAAACTTGAATTCAATGCACTACAACACAACACACTTTTCAAGTTTAACTATTAATGTTAAATTTGATATATTTCTAACAACTCTATCGATTGTAATCTTGTCATTACAATCACAGTACACCTTTAAAACAACTTCACAAATACAACACTACCTTCTACATCATATACTACTTAATCATTTATTTAAGGTGAATTTGTGAAGCCAACGCAACATCACACGGGGGGCCTCGCTGAGAGCCATGTTGGAGTAGCGACTCCAAACTCAAAAGAAAAAAAAATGTACTTCCATTATTTATTATTCACCCTGTGGACCCAATCCCCCGGATCCTGCCATCATTAAAAAAACAATTTAATGAGAGGGGCTGCATGGCCCCCCTCCTAATGCGAGTTAAGGCCCCGATGACCCCATCTACAAGGCCGGCCTTCCCTTTAAAAAAAATACATTTTCTGGGCCACTTCAGACCTCGGGGACCCCATCCCCTGAGTCCGGCCCTTAGCATTGGGTACCGTGGGGTGACCCCCAATGTCCCCACGGTCCCTGTCGGCTCCCCGCCTCCTGCGGGAGCCGGCATTGCTTTTGGACAATGGGAGCTGCTAACATGCAGTTCCCCTTGCCCAAAAACAATACTGCTTTGCTTCTTGAAAGCGAAGGTGGGTTTCCTGCTCTCACTTCCAAGAAGCAAACCAGTTTTTGCAATGACAGGGCAGGAACCGCACAGCTGCCGCCCAGTCATTGCAAACAGCAATGTCCTGGGGGTGAGCACCCTAGGACATTGCAGGAGCCAGCCCTGGGGGGTGGTGGTCCCCAGAGCCATCAAGGGCTCCAGGAAGGGGACCATGCAGCCCCCCTCCCAACTGTTCACAACAGACCCCCACATTTACATATTTACTGCCCCGGGGAGGTGGTGGTCCCCGGGGCAATGTGGGGGATGAAGCCCCACACACTTTGTTTCAAATACAGCTCCGGGGAGGTGGTGGTCCCCGGGTCGGCGGGGGGGTACGTGGCCCCCAGCATTTATATCAAGTAGCCCTCGGGAGGTGGTGGTCCCCAGTGCTAGGGGGCCTGCGAGGCCCCCCACCCAAAATAATTAAAAGCGCTAGAGAGGTTACAGTCCGAGGCTGCGGGGGCCGCATGCCCCAGCATATATTTATTTAAGCCCCAGGGAGGTGGGGGTCCCCAGGGCTGTGGGGGCACCCACAGGTCCCCGCTAATTATTTCAGCATTGCCCCCGGGACCTGGCCCACCTGAATGAAACGCGAAACGCCTCACTTCTGGGTTTTTTTTTCACTGAATTTGCGCGCTCAGCCTGAGCTTTTTGTGGCACTGGAGCTTCTTGTGGGACCCCCTGACTAGGCCTAGGGGGTCAGGGTGTTTTTACCCTGCCCCACTTTGTTTTTTATGTTTTTTCACCCTTTTTCTGGTTTGGAATGTTTACAGCCAATCAAAATGAAGTGCATGTTTGGTGCTCATATATTTGACATATATATTTTTCCCACCAACTACTGAACGGATTTACACCATTTCAAAAAAGGGTGCTTTCTGAACCAAGAGCTACCTTTTTGCCAAATTTAATGTAATTCCAGCTGTAGCCGTGTCTAAAGTTTCCTATGGAAATTACCATAGGGAAAACGCGTTTTGGGACCCCACTTTTTTCTTGACCCCCGCTTGATGAATCTTCCCAAAACTTTTAAGGCTGGAGCTGACTGGAGCAGGCCAATTGTTTTGAAAATTTCGCGAAGATTTGTCAAACGGGGCCAAAGATGTTGGTAAAAGAAAAAAAGATTTTTGAATAGAATCAAGGTCCTAACTATAACTACCTACTGGCGACCGCCAGTGGGTAATATATAGAGGCATCATATGAGCAAATATTTATTCATGAGACTCACAACCATAAACCACCTATTGAGAATTGCCTGCCAATAATAGGCTTTAGAAGGCTTTTTGCCAATAAATCTGCAAAAATGTCAGCCACTGATAAAGGTAATGTAGTCCACAAACGTATACTATGTCATAGGACTCCAATAGCTGCTCAAAAATTTTCATACAGTAGGTCCTGTTGATATTGTATATTTTACCTTTTAACTATTTATTGCAAGTAGGGCTCCTGGTAAGCCAACGCAGGTTCTGAGGAGGGATAGCATTACCACTGAGTTGAAACAAATGGGATGTATGGCAGTTAATGTGTAGGCCAGAAACAGTCCCAAAGCACTTCAATAGATGTATTGCACCTGGAAAGTCCACTTCAATATTCCTCAGGAAGAGTAGCATGGCATCAGCATATAATGCTGTAAAATGGGATAGCCCTAATCATTGGAGGAAGGTACAAACCCACAATTAAATTACGGAGTGCAGCTCCTAGGCTCCCATAGACACAGTGTTTTAGCGTGACCTTAATTTGATTTTAAAACTCCTTTCCACTTGTTTTGCGATTCTGTGTTAATCTTGCGGAGCTATTTTTAGACACTCTCCGCTCCGCCGCAACCACTTCAGTGATTGTTTGAGTGGAGAGAGTCATCTGTTATTTATTCCTTGGGGAAACTGTGCTGGCGGTTGGCGCTCTAGCTGTTATCTCGCCATCACGCCAACACGCCTACACACCACCCACATAAATTCCGGCTTCCCGGGAGGGCACGCTCATTGGAGGAAGGTACGGAGAGCAGCTCCTAGGCTCCCATACACAGAGTGTTTTAACGTGACCTTAATGTGATTTTAAAACTCATTTCCACTTGTTTTGCTTTGCGATTCTGTGTTAATTTTGCGGGGCTATTGTTAGACACTCTCCAGTCCACCGCAACCACTTCAGTGATTGTTTTTAGTGGAGAGAGTAGTCTGTTATTTATTTCTTGGGGAAATTGTGCTGGCGGTTGGCGCTTTAGCTATTATCTCGCCATCACGCCATCACGCCAACATGCCAACACGCCACTCACGTAAATTCCAGCCTCCTGGCAGACTCTCGTGGCGAGCACGCCGCTGGCGTGCCGAAGGCACGCCAGGGGCAAGCGCGTCCGTGCCCGTCCCCTCCAGAACGCCACCAGCTGCCAGGAAATGCCATCACCCCCCCAGCAGGATATTGGGGAGGGCAAACTGATTTATAGAAGGGAGACTCTTTTGGCCTATAATCCTCCGTTACACTGCATTAGAGAATTGGAGCGGTGGATAGAGGAGGGTAAGAGGTCTGAGACTGATGGGGGCATAATTTGTGAATGGCTACGGGTTAAACTGCTTGCTTACCCCTCCAACACCCAGTCTAAGGGACAGGAGAATTAATGGGAGGGTCAGGCTGAGAGTTGTGGGACTGGCCAGGAAAACCAGAGATCTTGCATCCGGGGATTATACCTAAACACTAGGTCTATTCCCAAGCACGCAATGGAGACCTGATATATGTTTTTTTACAGAAACATGGCTAAACAGTGATGTTACACCCGTCTTAGCAATGGCTTTTCCTGAAGACTATGCAGTCACTAGACTGGATAGACCGGGGAAACTAGTAGGAGGATTAGCCATCGCCACGCGAATCCCCTATCACATTAGGACGATTGATAGAATTTCTTTGGCCTGCATGGAGCTCCTTATCTTTAGAGTTGAGTCTAATCTGGCTATAGAATGGACAGGGGCACTAGAATAACATCCAGGGAGCAGTAATAAGGAGTTTGGCGCCATACTACTAGAGAGTCTGGTTCCCCATGTTATCAATACGAAAAACTTCCTACTGTTAGGGGATTTTAATCATCATTTAGACATGCCTGTTAACTCGGATTCAGCTAGTCTGATTGCCATACTGGAATCTCTGGGGCTATCCTTGAGAACCAGCGGTCCTACGCACAGTGCAGGACACACACTGGATGCCATTTTTTCCAACATATTAGCCCTGGCCGTTGAGCCTCCACAGGACCTTGTTTGGTCTGACCATATGGCACTGAGTTTCTCAATAATGTCTGCCCACTTAGCACAGAAGTCACAAGGTCAGACGAGCTACCGGAGACCTTGGTCGAGGGTAACTGCCCCTGCTTTTGGACAAGCTTATGTGGCCCCCTCATTAAATCTGGAAGTAGACCCGAATGTGGCCTGGGAAAAACTGAAGGTGGAAATTCAGGTAGCCTTAGATATTATAGCCCCTCTGAAAAGAGTCAGTACCCAGAACAGGACAGCCCCGGCTCCCTGGCACTCAGATACTCTTAGAAACAAAAAGTCTAAGAGCAGAGTTCTGGAGCGAAGATGGAGGACGTCAAGGAGGGAGAACAGAGATTACCTGAATAGCTGTAAAGCAGCAAGGAGGTCACATCTGGGGGTACGTATTAGTGAGGCCAAAAATTAATCTAGGGAACTTTATAGGATACAGAAGGAATTTGCAAATCCTAAAGTGAACAATGTGGCACTTCCCCCCACACAAGAACTATGTGCGGACTTAGCCAGGCATTTCATCAATAAGATCGACCTGATTTATCAGTCCTTTGAGAAGACTATGGCAGAACACGGAAAAAGAGGTGCTCCCAATGAGCCTCGGGTGGAAGAGGGCCTCCACCACAGGTTGGACTTCATTACCGCCATGACCCCTATGCAAATGGGAGGCCTATTAAGCCGTGTAAATTCGGGTTCACCATCTGACCCGGTACCACCTGCAGTAATGGCACTTCTTAGCCCATTTCTAGCAGACGCACTACCTAAAATATGTAAGCTGCCAGAAAATATCAGGGCCTGCAGCGACTTACCTACTTTTATGAAATTGTTGAAAACCTGGTTGTTCTAGATGACCCTGTCGCTCTGTGCTTTCTCCCATAGTGCTGAGAGATCCCCTCGGGGCAGAACAGTAAGAACAGTCACAAAATAAATAAATAAAAATAATCTCTAACCCACGATAAAACTCTCCAGTGGAAGTACAGCAGGCCAAAGGCTCTATTGCAATGTCAAATAATAGAGGAGAAATTGGGCACCCTTGTCTGGTTTCATGACCCATATCATAAGGTTCAGATATAGTTCTGCTAGAGCGGACCCGTGCCGTGGGACCCAAGTAAAGAAACTTAATCAAAAGAATATACCCAGGACCCAGGCCCATTTTAGTGATTACGTGACACAAGAAGTCCCAACTTAGATTATCAAAGTCCTTTTCAATATCGATTGCCATGACAGCTGCTAGCTATTTATCCAAAAACCCTTCATTCAGAAGAGAGACGAGTCTCCTGATATTTAATGGTGTGTTATTCCCCCGGAACAAAACAAAACCCGCCTGATCTATATGGATCAGGGAGGGCAAATGAGGTTGAAGGCAGGTCCCTGGAATTCGACTTAAAATTTTATAGCTCACATCGAGCATGGATAATGGCTTGTAGGCTCTAACATCTGTGGAATGGTGCCCAGGTTTCAGGAATGGGATGATCAGGACCTCGCATGTAGATATCGGCAGACAAGCTGATTCCCTCGCACCAAAGTAAAGTTGTACAAGTTTAGGAGTCAAACTCTCCCTGTAGGCTGAAAAAACTCCCCAGTAAGC
This sequence comes from Lissotriton vulgaris, assembly GCF_964263255.1. Lineage (NCBI taxonomy): Eukaryota > Metazoa > Chordata > Amphibia > Caudata > Salamandridae > Lissotriton > Lissotriton vulgaris. Next base: position 623,323,008 of record NC_141694.1, on the reverse strand, counting down.
CATCAGCTCCAGGAAATTTCTCCCTGATCATACTTTTAATTGCACACCTCCTAATACATCTGCATCTTCTCACGAAAGGGCCTGCAGTTGGCCAATGTCCTGAGCATCTTCATTGGCCCGATAAGGTAACCTAGAGGGAAGTATAGTACTCACAAAATCTTATGTTTATGGTAGTTTACTATGTGGGAGTTCACTTCTGTCTGAATCGAGCTCTAGAACCAAGGCATCCCTGAAATTTGGATTAATGAGCCACACTAAAAGGGAACCTGTTTTATCCCTGTCAGCAAGCATCCTAATCTGATATTCCCTGTAATTTTTAGGGAGATTGAACCATACCTAGTAATGTTTTAGGCACACCCCACTACTGCTGCAATACAGCAACCTCTGACCTATTCAATTAAAGAGGAAGCTTCCGTTCCCATGTTATATGCCAAATTGCAGTTATGGCCTCTCCAATATTGTTTCTAAAGACCTTATTATCCAGTGCTTCAACTCGTAAACGCCAAATTGGAATACAAGTACAATCACGTTCCCAATTCAGGAAGACTAGTACTGGTTTATGATCTGAAATGGTTCTACATAAATATTCATTACTGTGAAACACACCATGTACAATCGAGGCACACAAAAAGGTGTCAAGACGAACACGAAGTTCATGCAAATCAGAATAAAAAGAGTAGTCTTGTGTCCCAGGGTGCAATTGTCTCAAAGAATCTGATAGCCCCCACTGCCTCTGCCATTAAGAAGAAGTATGAGCCATTTGGGGTAACAGGGAATCTCCCTGGGGCAGACGAGAACGGTCGAGTGTAGGATTTGCAACACAGGGAAAATCTCCCCACAGTAATTCAATCTGAGTTAGATTAGGTCCCAAAGGTTTAGACAATTGTAAAAGAAATTCCCCTTGGTTTACATTAGGTGCATTGATAGTGACAATAAAAAGGTCACAACCCGCTAACCTACCAGAGATGACCACAAACTTTCCCTCCGGATCTGCAAATTCAGTTGTTTTCTGGAAAGGCACCCCAGTTCTTACCCACAATAAAAATCCTCTTGCAAAGGTCGAATAAGAAGTAGCATACACCTGGCCCCACTATCTCTTGTGCAAAGCCAATCCTTCATACCTAGTGAGATGGGTCTCTTGAAGTAGGGCAACATGAATACCCCGCCTTTTAAGATAGGAATACACCTTATACACTGTTGACATGCTGTTAAGATCCTGGAGATTCCAGGAAATTAAGTTGTATCTGACGGGGGTCGCCATATTGAATGACCAGCAGGGCAAATCGCTATGGATTACAGAGTGGGCTCCTCACTTACCAGCCTGAAGATGCAGACAGGGATAACTTTACCTAAACTATTAAACTTAATACAACCAACCCAACTCCCCATCCCCACGACCAGAAGCAAATGACTCTCCATCCAAACTAGTCGAATATAACCCAACACAAGTGCTTGCATAAAAAGCACACCAATAGCAATTATTATTATTATTATTATTTTAAATGTGTATGGCGCACAGCTACCCCAAGAGGTTTCCTGGCACCTGCTAGAAAGGAAAGGGGTCTAGTAAAAAGATTACTGCAAGGGGGAGCATCAGATTTTCAACCACACAGTACACCATCAGCCACTTATAAACAGGATATCCACCTCAAGTATGAGGTCTACATATCAAATAACTCTGCATTACTACAAATATATCAATATTTTACCGGTGTTAGATTATTTTATATGATATGTCAGGAGTAATATTTCGAACACATCAACAATTCACCATTGTTAGATTATCTCATCTAATGAGACAGGAGCAATTTTTGGTAATCATTTTGCAGATGATGCAGATGTGTTTGATCAGAATCTGAGTTGCACAAATCGCTCCCACCATCAACAAACTGGTACACAGATTTCCTATCACTCAAAGCAGCCACTGCCTCCACAGCTTGCAGTTGTTTATAAGGCACTTAAAAATTGTAATGGAGAAGCACCCTGGTGACCCTTTGCAATCTTCTTAGGAGCCGGTAGGATACACTGGGGGGCATATTCACAAGGAGCTATGGTCGAATTAACGGCACTTTAGCGCAGCCAAAGTGGTGATAAATTGACCCAACCATTCAAAAGCTGGTGCTAACAGCAGACATCGTCAGAATTCCCATGATAACAGTCCCAAAACCTAACACCACGGCGGACACCACCAACTAAAGCTACCGGGATGTGGAGTAGGCGTTCCCGTGCAGAAACACATGAAAAAATCAACACCATCATTTTCACATTGAACTGACAGGTCCGCAAAGTGAACCGAAAACAGGCGATAAGCCGCGGCAGCCACAGGTATTTAACAGGTATTTAACACCTGTCTCAAGCAGGTGTAAAGACGGATGACTACCTGCAGTAGGCAATGGAGCCCCGCACACAGCCACACCCGAAGAACAAAGGACGACATGGAGCTGCTCATCATGCAGCTCGGAGCTCCAACAGGACCACAACACCCACCACCCCCGGGACCATCACCGCCCCCAGGACCTGGACCCGCACCCCCCCTGGACCACCACAGAGGCAGCGCAGAGTAAGACAGTGGACCTATTGAAAATGCAGCACTCTCGCAGACCTGAATCCCGAGGAAGTGATTACCCATTACAGGCTCAAAAGGACAACCATTCACAGCATCATGACCCACATCGCCTACAGGCTGACGGTCCCAACACAGCGGTGAACCAACATCACCCCGCAGACAAAGCTGCTGGCTGTGCTGCAACTGTTGGTCTCTGGTACCTTCCAACCAACAACTGCCAGAGTCGGAAGGGTCTCACAGCCAGCCCTATCAAAGTTCGTCACACCTGTCCTGGAGGCCATTCTCAGCTTCATACCCAGTACCTTCACTTCCCCAACACTGCTCAGGAACAGCTGGAGACTAAGCAAGGCTTCTACGCCATAGCCAGATTCCTAGTTGTGTTGGGGTCAATCGACCGTAAGCATGGGCGTAAAATCCGTTCGGTTTGCGCAATTTGAGGATTTTCTGTATTTCGTGGTCCGCGAATCTCGCAAAATTGCAGAAAAATTTGCGAAATCGCGTGCAGGACAGATTTTCAAAAACTGAAGTACATGAAGCACTTACAGGGTTACAGCAGGTGCCCAAGTTGAAGCTAATTTCTTTGTAACCATTTACAAAATGGTTACAAAGAAATTAAATTCAACTTGGGCACCTGCTGTAAGCCTGTAAGTGCTTCCTGAGCGGCACCTCCAGAGTTGTTGCCCACTTGCAACTATTCTCTGACCCTGCTCTGACCCTCGAAGCAGGGTCAGAGAATAGTTACAAGTATGGCACAATGCTCCAGGCTGTCACAAAAATTATACTACAACAGGAAGCACTTACATATAAGGAAGCAGGTGCCGGACTTGAAGCTCAAATTCAGTAACACATTAACCAGCCCCCGGTTGAGACTGGGCAGGTGTGCTTTCTCCCCATAATCTACAGTGGTGAACCAGAGGGTGCTGTGATGAACCAGAAGGTGCAGTTGTGAACTAGAGGGTGCTGTGATGAACCAGAGAGTGGCAGTGGTGAACCACAGGGTGGCAGTGGTGAACCATAGGGTGCTGTGATGAACCAGAAGGTGCAGTTGTGAACCAGAGGGTGTTGGTATGACCAGAGGGTGGCAGTGGTGAACCAGAGGGTGGCAGTGGTGAACCAGAGGGTGCTGTGATGAACCAGAGGGTGGCAGTGATGAACCAGAGGGTGGCAGTGATGAACCAGAGGGTGACAGTGATGAACCAGAGGGTGACAGTGAACAACCAGAGGGTGGCAGTGATGAACCAGAGGGTGGCAGTGGTGAACCAGAGGGTGGCAGTGATGAACCAGAGGGTGACAGTGGTGAACCAGAGGTGGCTGTGATGAACCAGAGGGAACCAGATGGTGGCAGGAGTGAACCAAAGGGTGGCAGTGGTGAACCAGAGGGTGCTATGATGATCCAGAGGGTGGCAGTGGTGAACCATAGGGTGGCAGTGGTGAACCAGAGGGTGGCAGTGATGAACCAGAGGGTGGCAGTGGTGAACCAGAGGGTGGCAGTGATGAACCAGAGGGTGGCAGTGGTGAACCTGAGGGTGGCAGTGGTGAACCAGAGGGTGGCAGTGATGAACCAGAGGGTGGCAGTGGTGAACCAGAGGTTGGCAGTGGTGAACCAGAGGGTGGCAGTGGTGAAGAAGAGTGTAGCAGTGGTGAACCAGAGGGTGGCAGTGATGAACCTGAGGGTGGCAGTGGTGAACCAGAGGGTGGCAGTGATGAACCAGAGGGTGGCAGTGATGAACCAGAGGGTGGCAGTGAAGAACCAGAGGGTGGCAGGGGTTAACCAGAGGGTGCTGTGATGATTCAGAGGGTGGCAGTGATGAACCAGAGGGTGGTAGTGGTGAACCAGAGGGTGGCAGTGATGAACCAGAGGGTGACAGTGATCATCCGGAGGGTGGCAGTGGTGAACCAGAGGGTGGCAGTGATGAACTAGAGGGTGGCAGTGATGAACCAGAGGGTGGCAGTGGTGAACCAGAAGGAGCTGTGATGAACCAGAGGGTGGCAGTGATGAACCAGAGGGTGACAGTGATCATCCGGAGGGTGGCAGTGGTGAACCAGAGGGTGCTTTGATGAACCAGAGGGTGGCAGTGATAAACCAGAGGGTGGCAGTGGTGAACCAGAAGGAGCTGTGATGAACCAGAGGGTGGCAGTGTTGAACCAGAGGGTGGCAGTGGTGAACCAGAGGGTGCTGTGATGAACCAGAGGATGGCAGTGATCAACCATAGGGTGGCAGTGGTGAACCAGAGGGTGGCAGTGATGAACCAGAGGGTGGCAGTGATGAACCAGAGAGTGGCAGTGGTGAACCAGAGGGTGCTGTGGTGAACCAGAGGGTGCTGTGATGAACCAGAGGGTGGCAGTCATGAACCAGAGGGTGGCAGTGGTGAACCAGAGGGTGGCAGTGATGAACCAGAGGGTGACAGTGATGATCCAGAGGGTGGCAGTGGTGAACCAGGGGGTGGCAGTGATGAACTAGAGGGTGGCAGTGATGAACCAGAGGGTGGCAGGGGTGAACCAGAGGGTGCTGTGATGAACCAGAGGGTGGCAGTGATGAACCAGAGGGTGGCAGTGGTGAACCAGATGGTGGCAGTGATGAACCAGAGGGTGACAGTGATGAACCAGATGGTGGCAGTGATGAACCAGAGGGTGGAAGTGGTGAACCAGAGGGTGGCATTGATGAACCAGAGGGTGGCAGTGGTGTACTAGAGGGTGGCAGTGATGAACCTGAGGTTGGCAGTGATGAACCAGAGGGTGGCGCTGCTAAACTGCCCAGGAGCCCTGTGGATGTGAGCCCCCGTGCTCTGAGCTGCTCAGGGGTTGTGAGCCAATGCGCTACTGAACTGCCTCGGGGCCCAGTGGGTGTGAGCCCCCGTGCTGCTGAACTGCCCCGGAGCCCTCTCAGTGTGAAAATCATTCATGCTCAATTGCCTGGGAGCCCTCTGGTGTGAGCACACATTGTGCTAAGTGCCCCCCTGCCCCCAGTACATATATACCTGTACCGCACAGCACCATTATGCTCTTGCACCATGAAGTCTGGTGCCTGGATGCTCCTGATTCCGTGTAGGTGGTACTACCGTCTGGTGCAGTCAAAATGTAAAGTCATAACTTGCTACACAGCATCAATAAACACGTGTCCCCCCCTGGCACCGGTATGCGCATGTACCAGGCGTGGAGCACCCACATGCCACTGCACCCTACTGCCCAGCGCCAGCATATGCCTGTACGGGGCAGTTTAGTATGAGATGGGACATTGTCCAGCAGCAGCAGCTGCATGCGCCTGCACCCACTGAGCAGGATCAGAATGGCTTTGTACCAACACGCGCAGCAGAGCTATCTTGGACATCTGAAGGATTCTGGGGTCCTGTTCCAAACGTATTTTTGCATCCATGAGATTCCCGAGCGCCATCCCCGTGTGGCGCCTGTGACTAGGAGGCTGCTTTCTCTTCATCTGCTGCTCTGCTCGGTCTCTGACCCTTTATAAACAAGATGCATGTGAACTTTCATTGCAGCCCTGCCCGATTGGCCCCGTCCACCACACACTAGCGGTATGAAACGTCTTCCCGCCCGTCCCCACTATAATGGCCGGCTCACTCAAGGGACCTCGGCGCCTTTTGGCAAAGTTACAGGCACACGTGGTCACATATTTGTGCAAATGGCACAAAAATCTGCGAGTTCGTGGGAAAATTTGCAAACTTGCCTATTTTTTTGCCATTTTGCACAAATTTGCGGACCGCGAATTCGCAAATTTCGCCCATACTTAATCGACTGCACACATGTCCCACTTGTGCCCCCTGAGGATACTGCACACCATTACTGCAACAGAAAGCACACACATTCCATAAATATGTAGGCAATAGTGGACCCCCGGGGACTCTTCACCAATGTCGTTGCCAATTACCCAGGCAGTGTGCATGATTCCTACATCTTCCAACATTCCATCATCAACCAGTGCTTCCAGGATGGCACATATTGAATGGGACTGCTTGTTGGTAAGTACCAAGTCAACATATCACAGATCCCAATGCCTCCAAAGTTCAATGCACAACTGTGGGGATGCACACGTGGCCAAACCATAATCAGCATGTCAAACTACACGACTACCTACCAGACACAACCACACCACTCCATGGTCATCCTGGCCTACCCCCGCACCTAACACAGACATTTCATGGCACCACAGCCACACAACAGTTGAACGTGTGGAGATGCAAAATGCAGCTGAAGTAACCAATAATCCTTCTCAGGGATCTCACTGATACTTTAAACCAACAAAGAAGAAATTGGCACAAAAGCTGAAATATAAAGCAGCATTTTTATTAACCTCAAATGAGTGAGACTCCATCACACAGAAGCCTTAGCAACTGAATGAGGCAGCCGAAGGAGTACAGAAAACGGGAGCTTTATATATAGCTTTATATATGCTTAGGGTTACATAGTAAGCACAAATGCAAGGGGCAGTCCTGGCTCATGTAAGCATGCAAAATGACTAAGATGGGCATACAAGATCTACTTGGTCAACAAAGTGGGAGGAGAGTTACTTCTCCATACAGCAGCAAAAATAGCCTGACAGTTATACTAGAGAAGCAGGTGCATTCTACTAGCTAGGCCCTTCTGGGCATGTGTGAAGTGGAAGATGCTGAATATAGTTTGTCTCTAGGCAGATTTCAAGAGCAGTTAACACTGAGGGAGGACAGAGCACATGGCGAGCACATGGCAAACAAAATGGCTGCCAGAAATACAAAATGGCTTTCACAAAGCGGATAAGATAACTTCTAAATACAGGATGGCTTCAGCTAAATGCTAACCCATTGCTGTCAATTTACGAAAGACGACCATTTTAGCATTAGCTGAAGACATTCCTATGATCCAGTAGGAACATAGAAAATATTTACACATTAATTTTCATACTTTTATCAATTTCCTAATTCATTGCTAGGTGGGCATTTTCCATTCTAAACATTTCATTAAGGGTATGTGTGATCTATAAGCAGGAATATAAAGAGAACAAAGCATCGGGTCATAATTAACATTCAGATAGCAGGCAAAAGTAATGACCACTATTACAAACAGAATTATCATTTTTCTAGTCCTAAACAAAAGCAAATCCTAAAATGATCTAGTAAACATTTTCAGGGCTCCTATGCATTTCAGTGACTATTATATACTCAGGTGAGACAGTGGCAATCCTTATCAATGCTCTCAGGGGAAATGGGAATACCCTTTATCAGAGTGCAGACAGAACACTACTTTAAAATGATGCCAGCAGAACAGTAAGAACAGTCACACAAATTCACTTCTGGTGGACCATGTTGGATGCTAGGGGCGGAGCCACTAGAGGCTATTCCTCTTCCATGGTAATTCAGTCAAATGGGAACATATCCCACACCCACTTTATACAGTTGCACTGGAAACACTTGAGCAACTATGCCAAAGTCTGTTAGCCTCTTTAGTAGGCTTCTATCGTCCATCAAATCTGCTTCCGTTGTCTTCTTCCACGTTTTGCCTCTTGATTCATGCCTTCCATGAAAATAGTGCTTCTCAGTATCTGTTGGAGTGCCCTTCTGGCAAACATTCACAGCTCACTCGAAAGTCTCAATGTCTCAATGCAGTGTACCAGTGTCTCTCCTCTGCGGCAGGCACTACAGATATTGTGCTCTTCATTGGTTGTGTGCACAGATCATCTTGTGCAGACCCGGGTGCTGCTTAAATGGAAAAAGCAATAACATTTCATGTTCAGTTACATTCTCAGGCTCCAACATTCGTTATTCAGTGTCAGAGGACGCTCGCCATGCTCTTTCATTTTATTTTTCCTTTCAGCATGGGTACCACAATAGAGTGCCTTTTGCCAATGTTGGATCCTCCGGTGCACTGCCCTTCTGTTAGAGCAAAGAAAAAGGGGGTGGTCAAAACTCAAGCCAAGGGGCTCAAGGGACCACGCACTGTCAGAGGTTACCAGCACTTCTCTTTCGCTCCTTTGCACTGAAACTCTGGTTCTGTGGCAAACAGGGAACCAGCTCCTCCTCCTTCTTCTCCGATGTCCAACGCCGTCTGATGGAGCAAACACAATGGTTTGGAGATGCCATTGATGGCGCGCTGGCGATCGCGGTCCAGCCTTGCTACGTTTTGGGTGCTGGGACTGTAGGTCCAAGACGTCTGCCCTTCATCTGTAGCTGTCCCTGATGGGAATTAGGACTCATCTTAATCATCATTCTGCAGGTTATTATGACTCTTCCTTTTATTCTGGAAGATCCTGCAGAACCTGTTGATATAAAAACCTGACACAGCTGTTAGTTTCCTTCAATATTGTACAATAACAATTAATTGTATTTAACAAAGGGACTGCAGGCAGATGGCCTGCAATCTTCAAAGGAGTGGCAGAAGCCATGGGAAAACTCTGTTCTAGAATGCACTGTCACTCTCAAAGTACTTTTAGTCTCTTCTATTGGGTACTCTTCATTATCCTCACTAACTTCAATGTGAGAGCATTATCCTCTACCATTTAAAGGTAGGTTGCTACATGAGAAGTCTATCTGTTGAAAACCCTCCAAAAAAGAAATGTTCTACACTTTTGCTCATAAACTTTACATTACTTGTACAGGACTGCAGACACTTCTAAAATTATTCTTCTTAAAAAAAGCACCTGCATACCTAAATTGTACAATTAGGACCATGCTCTCATGTTATAGGAGCAACATGAAAATCTAAAACAGCTAATTTAACAGGGTTTCTTATCTATAAAACAACATTTTCTTCAAAGAATTATTTTGCTAAGGATCACATGGGCATCTTCCCTGCGTTCTACTTTTCATGATACAAACTATGCAACATCAGCTCTAATAAGGACTGTCAGTTTATTTACACAGACTAGCTAATAAAAAAACTAGCAATGCCCTTGCAAAACTACAATAATGGTGTTATCACCTAAGACTTCTAGAACAAAACTACCCACATCTAATTCCCCTTAAAGGTCAAAATAAGAGAACAGCAGTCTAAACTACTGATCCTGTCATAATTTCATCAAACAGGATGGGCAGTAATAAAACCTATATATTTATTCATTTTAATAATGCTAACAATGTTTAAAACAGTATTACTGAATAGCCAATTGAATGTCTCATTGCTATTTCACAGACAGTTTAGACAGGCTAAAAAAAATGAGAAAAGGAGAGAGCAACATACCTTTTACTTAGCCTTAATTTGTAGAGGAGATAGTCTCCTTCACCTATTTTGACAGTATGAAACCTGAAACAGGTTTTACTTCTGTCAACACTATCAACCCCTGTGTGTAGCAACTGGCCATAAACAAAGTTATAGGATGTACATAGCACTTTTGAGAGGGCTAAAAGTCCTTTTGCATCTTTCCCTATCAAAAGTCACTCTAGAGACAGAAAGCTGAAAAGCACTTATCCCCCTGTTTGTAGTTAAAAGAATACCTACGGCTTGTGTTTTATAAATTTTTCAATTATAAGCAGTGTACAATATACTTGTCTAATAATATTGAAGTCAGCTATTTATATTATACCTAAATGTATGCATTTACTGAAGCCGAAGGTACTTTAAAAGCTACTCTAAATGAAAAAATGCTGTTTAAAAAGTACAATATACCCAATTTCGACTTTGATATTTGGGGCACTTAAAAATGAATATCCTATAATTTTTGTGCATAATATTCATTATCAGAATGTTCATTACATAGCCCAGGAGTTAGAAATTGAAAATAATCATTTATACCGCTATAAAAATGAGTTTTTTATGCCTGCGCAGAGTGAAATGCCATATGCAAATGTCCTCATTATGCGGTACAACACAACTTAAATTAAATGTTATTGCTAGGAGGTCACAGTATGAGTATTAAGCTTTATAAATATTAAAAAATGAATTTTGAAAGCACTTTTTTTTTAATACATTTTCATAATTAATCATTTTTTCTTTTAATAAAACCAATCATTTTTGATAATTCCACATATAAAAGCAAGCTACATCCTTTGCCTATCATATTTAGACGCATTCATTCACAAGCCTAACTTGAAACATGACACATTTTTAAAAGAAGCGCTTCTCAATAGTATTCCAAAAAATTGCAAACAAAAACATCTCAACAAACTGTTTTATTTCCAAGAAGCCAAAATACACTCAGTTCACAAGCTTTGTCTGGCAGAACACCAAAAAAAAACTTCTGCATATCTCCATTCATAAAATTGCGCAGAAAAAGGATCCTTGTATGTATTTTTGTACATATTTGAATTCCATGGGGATACAGAAACACCAAGGAAGAAATATGTTTTTGTACCTAAACCTATGTAGATATTCCCTCAAGGGAGCCGGCTAATTTAATTCACATCTCACTATGGTACCTCCAAAAAGCAACACATTCTTCGATGTGTGCTTGAAACAGGCATGCCAAAAATATTGCAGAATATGCAAATATTATACCCAAAGTAGTGCTTAAAGTACTCTTCGTACGTTGCACCGATCAACAAAATCAGACAGAGAAAAATCTCCTCTTTACCTGCCTACACAAATTGCAATTTACATATCTAATCCATACTAATCCAAAGTTGGCCAACACGAATTCTAAAATTCCAAAGCCACGGTAAGCGTTACTAAACTACCTTACCAATTCAAGGCATCAAAACGAACAGCAAGAGCCGCAGAACGACTCTTACCAAACAAATGGTTGTCCAAATTCTAACTGCCAAGTTCTAAATGACCTAACAATCTTTTTTAGAATACTCACACCAAAAAGGTTCTCAATCAGGGGTGACATCAAGTGGAGGATCTAAATCAGGAAGACCAGAAATATACCGGGCTGCAGAGACAGGGAATCCCCAGAATCTCCGTGCACAGAGTACCTCCTTAGTAGAGTCCTGTCCTGTCCTCCACAGTAGATTTCTGTCTCCTGACTAGATCACTCCCTCAGATAGCCACTTCTGATGAGGCCCATGTTGGAGCGCCATCATGAAGTAATCAATAAACCTTCTCAGGGGTCTCACTGATACTTAGTCCTTTTAAACCAACAAAGAAGAAATTGACACAGAAGCTGAAATATAAAAGAGCATTTTTATTAACCTCAAATGATTGAGACTCTGTCACACAGAAGCCTTGGCAACTGAATGAGGCAATCTGAGGAGTACAGAAAACTGGGGCTTTATATATGCTTAGGGTTACATAGTAATCATAAATGCAAGGGGCAGTCCTGGCTCATATAAGCATGCAAAATGACTAAGATGGGCATACAAGATCTACTTGCTCAACAAAGTGGGAGGAGAGTTACTTCTCCATACAGCAGCAAAAATAGCCTGACAGTTATACTAGAGAAGCAGGTGCATTCTACTAGCTAGGCCCTTCTGGGCATGTGTGAAGTGGAAGATGCTGAATATAGTTTGTCTCTAGGCAGATTTCAAGAGCAGTTAACACTGAGGGAGGACAGAAGGACAGAGCACATGGCGAGCACCTGGCAAACAATATGGCTGCCAGAAATACAAAATGGCTCCCACAAAGCGGATAAGATAACTTCGCAATACAGGATGGCTTCACCTAAATGCTAACCCATTGCTGTCAATTTACGACACAGCCATAAATTTTTGAGGCACTGCTCTGCCCATAGGACCCTGCCCCAGTCTCCCGCAGGTCAGCGTCCCATGGTGGTGGGCCAGAGTCTCCCGCTGTGCATCCGGGGCCACTATCCCTGGGCGACCCGTGTCATCTCCCCTTGTAGTTCTGACATAGCATTTCTGGGTGCCTGATGACTGTTGCTGTAGTTGCCAGCATTAGCTACTCCCTGCGGCTGGCTTAAACTCACCCCACACACAGCCAGCACAGGTGTCACTGGATTGGTGGACCTGCCATCACATTCTGCCAAACCAAGTATTGACTCTTTTCTCCCTGCATTGTCACAGGGGATCAAGGATATGCACTCTGCCCTTGGATGATGACACCCCTCAGAGATGCAAACACACCCACCCAGAGGCAGTACAATGCGGGCCACATATGCATCAGTGGCATTGTGGAACGCACATTTGGTTTCAAGTGCCTGGACGTCACAGCTATGAAGATCCTGTACAACCCGGACATCGTGTGCAAGCTGATTGTTGCTTGTTGTGTGTTGCACAATATCTGTGTTCGCACCTGGGCCCCATTGATCCCAATCCCAGAGGTGCCGGAAGATGATGGTGGTGATGGGGCAGGTGGGCCACATCCCTCTGCAGCAGCGGCAGGAATGGCCCATAGGAATACCATCATTGACACTTACTTCTCATGAGTATGTCACATTGTGACCGTCCATGGCAATCAAGCGACAGTAGTAAATGTCGAAATGCATTGCCTGTGTCAATAAAACATATATGCAGGTTTCAGCTTGTACCTGTACATTTTGATGTTACTTTTCTCTGTAATTTCAGGTGTGTTTTGCCAGGTTGTGCACATTTGCGGAATCAGTTGTGTCCTGTGTTCAAATGTTGTGGAGGTGCTGTTTGTACCAGGATATTGTCAATGTCGAGGTGCACTCCTGCCTATGTGCATATGCTGCACGGTGGGTGTGTCGCTCGTGCGGGTCTGATTTGTCTGCCACTGGTCTCTTTCATGCGGCGTTCCTGTCCATTCTGTCCTTCCACGTTGCTGGGTGGCTGTGGTGTACATGTAGTCCTCTGCAGTTGGCCAGGGTGCATCTGTGGTACTCCGCTGTTGTTGGATTTTGTTCTGTGGCATTTTCTGTAAGCTGTTCTCGTGTTTTTTCCTGCATTGCTCGTGTGTATTGCTTCCCTCTCGCTGGTTGTCACTGTTTTCTTATTGCACTTTTGCCCATCGCAGTTTTTTTTTCTTTGGGTTTTTGTTTTTATCTCCATCGAGGTAGTTGTGTTGCGGACATTGGCGCGGTGTCGGAAAATTATCGTATGCTACCGCTGTGTTGTGAATTCCAGGTTGTCACTGAGTTGTTTTCCCGCGAAGGGCTGCGATGTTGAAAGTTGCACTACACTACTCTTGCGGTAGTTAGCACACGTTCTTGTGAATATACCCCTGAGTTCTCTTCAGCTTGGGCTTCTTTTTCCATTGGGGAGATGATTTATCCATTCCCAAACAGATTGTGGAGACGTGAAGAAGTGCACCTCCTTGTCATTGATCACCCTCAATTTGACAGGGCACGACATAGCATATGAGATCCCAAGCATGCAAAGGCATTTTTTTGCACCAGTAAATGAAGGTCTGTGATTTTGTACATCTTGTGGGAAATCTGGGAAAAGCATAATTCTATGGTTTTCAATCTTAATGTCACCGTAGAGCTTGGCTTGCACCAGGATATGAGCACCGTCTCTATAATGTAAGATCTTTGCTACTATCAGTCGATGAGTAGCTCCAGGTAGACAGAGGTGAGAATGAACACAATGCTCTTTCCAAAACCGAATGTGGGAAGAGGCCTTCTGGGGCTACTTTTTGTTTAAGCTATGTCTCCAAGAAACCTACCATATATGTGGCAGTGGCCTCCGGGAGTCCAATGAGTCTGATGTTATTCTGTCAAACTCTATTCTGCATCTTCTGCTCTAGATTCCAAGGGCCTCATTTATGAGGCCGTGCGGCACTTTTACGCCGCTTGTGCGTCACTTTTTGTGACGCACTAGTGGCGTAAAAAATGCGCCTTGTTGCCCCATATTTACAAAGTGACGCATCTGGGTAGATGCGTCACTTTGTAAACCCCTGCGCAACATTATACCTGCGCCAGGTATAATGTATGCAAGGGGGGCGTATTGACTCAAGGAAGGGTCGTAGAAGTGACGCCTTGAAATCTATGAGATTTCACTGCGTCACTTTTAGGACGCCGTTGCGTCAAAATCTTGCGCCTGCCTCACAGCAGGCGTAAGACTGATGTAGGCCCTTTCACTTGGGGCTTGCCCCATGTGAAAGGACGCATTGCTCGAGTTGCGTCACTTTTGTGACGCACTCCAGCAATGCATCACTTTTGCACTTACAGATTGGTCAGAAATACGGATATATCGGTAACTCCTTGCGACATGATGCGTCATTGTAACAACCGGATTTGTGGACCAGATAGAATCAGCTCACGAAGACACCACTAACCCAGCCGAAACGTAACCATCTCCCTCCTCAGGACCTACTTACAAAAGGCACCTGGGTACCTACCTAAGGATGGGGAATTAGCAATATACAAACTTGGATCTTCTAAAACACCACACTCATACCTTATAGTCTCGTGGCAGCATAGGCCCAGACTAGACTACCCTGAGGCAGTTCCGATTACTTACCATTACACACTGATCACCATCAGTGCTTGCGCAAGCCACAATCTTGTGGGTATACGCACTGTATCCTCCCAGTGCTCCCACTATTTCATACATACACAAGCCACAATCCTGTGGGTATACACATTGACCACAGTCAATGCTCTTGTTAACGCCACTTTCCCTAGCAGCGATCTCATTACACACCGTATCCTTCCAGTGCTCTCGCAAGCCACAATCTTGTGGGTATACACATTGACCACGGTCAATGCTCTCATTAACACCGCTACACAACGATGATCACTTTTCTATGAATACCTTCAGCTCTCTCTCTCTATATTGGGAAATTCCTCTATCTACTAGGATTACAGTATTGGTCACATGGTCGTCGGAACCATCAAGTTTGTCAAAAGTATTAGATTTACAATCACGTACGGTGCGAGAATACTCGCGTCTGTCAGTCTCCTCAGCCGAGGAGCCAGAATCATTCGAGTCCCAGATATTGCCATCCCATTCATCAGGATTCCAATCCGGTCCGGCTTTTGCCACGACCAGACGCACTTTCCCTTTACAAACCCGACCACGACGATTCTTATATTTGTATTTAGCAATACGAACAGCAGCTCTTTCAGCTATTGTCTGAAAAGTCTCAAGTTTGTCGACAAGCAATTTATTCTGACATCTCAAAAGAGTGTGAGCATTCTGCACTTCAACAAACTTCTCTTCCATTTCCACATATTGTTTCTGTAATTTCAATAATTTCTCATGTACAATCCTGTATGCAGATAAAACAATCCAACCTCTGCGTCCCAAAATAGGAAGCTCCTCACCCTTCACAACTGGCGCTTTCTGAAGACAAGCAATCACATTAGTCGGCCCTGTCAGTTCCAAACAAGAACTCCAATTTTCACTCAAACCAGTAGAATCGGCCCAC
The DNA here is from genome assembly GCF_964263255.1 of Lissotriton vulgaris. Taxonomy (NCBI): domain Eukaryota; kingdom Metazoa; phylum Chordata; class Amphibia; order Caudata; family Salamandridae; genus Lissotriton; species Lissotriton vulgaris. The sequence continues at coordinate 623,307,290 of NC_141694.1, read as the reverse complement.
TCACGGGCCAATGCCTCGTAAGGCGTTGATTCCCAGCTGAGAATTTCAACAGCAATTTAAAAGTAGATTTTGATCTCTCCAAAAACATTGTGCCAAAAGAAAAAGATATATACAACTATGAACAAATAATATACAAAATGAACTCCGCACGTGCCGAGCGCAAACCAACAAGATAGAAACAACACCTCGCTAACAGGCTTTCGTAAACGGTTCATGACGCCAGATGTAACGACCGGATTTTCGGACCAGATAGAATCAGCTCACCAAGACACCTGTTACCCAGCCGAAACGTAACCATCTCCCTCCTCAGGACCTACTTACAAAAGGCACCCGGGTACCTACCTAAGGATGGGGAATTAGCAGTATACAAGCTTGGATCTTCAAAAACACCACACTCATACCTTATAGTCTTGCGGCAGCATAGGCCCAGACTAGACTACCCTGAGGCAGTTCCGATTACTTACCATTACACACTGATCACCATCAGTGCTCGCGCAAGCCACAATCTTGTGGGTATACGCACTGTATCCTCCCAGTGCTCTCACTATTTCATACATACACAAGCCACAATCCTGTGGGTATACACATTGACCACAGTCAATGCTCTTGTTAACGCCACTTTCCCTAGCAGCGATCTCATTACACACCATATCCTCCCGGTGCTCTCGCAAGCCACAATCTTGTGGGTATACACATTGACCACGGTCAATGCTCTCATTAACGCTGCTACACAACGACGATCACTTTCCTATGAATACCTTCAGCTCTCTCTCTCTATATTGGGAAATTCCACTATCTACTAGGATTACAGTATTACAGATACAACGATATTATAGATTATGTGACAGATAGACAGGTCAATCCTCTCTCACACAAAAATGGCCACATCACACTGTGTAAAGGTTATTCCCTATTTCGAGTGCTCCTCTACTCCCTCGTTCAGTTACCATTTACCTGGGCGGGAGACGCATTCGTTCACATAACAGCATCTGACTAGAAGAAAGGTTAACTTTATCATAAGAAAGTAACAATTACACACTAGTTCACTAAGAACTGGAGTATCTTTACTCAATAATAACAACAACAATATAATACTGCAATATAACACATAGCCTGAAAAGCAAAAGAAAAGATTAGAATGTGTGTGCACACTAATAAGAAAGGGTCCTCGTCACCTTATGAGTATGAAGTCTGGACTCAGTAGTCATCTGGGTTCCCTTCTCGTCTGTGCCTTGGCTCGTCTTAGGATCACCCCTGCAGTCACGGATACACGTCTGCACAGCTATGTTCTGTCTCCTCTGCTCCCCTCCAAGTCACTGGAACCTTCCTCTTATTCCCTGTCTCGTCTGCTCCCCTCTCGCTGTTCTGCACTACTTCTCTCTCCTCCCAATCACGGACTATCTTCACCTTGCCGCTTCGATCTTATAAATCAATTTCTGCTGCTCTGGTATTTGTTTGCTCCACTAACTGCTTCATTCTGCATGCTCTGATCTTAGTATCAAAGCTCACCAGCTGCTCCAGCTAAAATAACTTCAATCTTTCTCAGAGAGTATTAGCCTTCGGTCTTTCTCGGACTTCAAAATGGCGACTGTCTGCCCTAAGTTGATTGACTGCAATAATGCTAACAGCTAGCTGCCGCCTACTAACTGACTCACGGACTGAACCCTGAACTCTCTGTGCTTTCGCTAATATGGAACCTTGTTCATGCATGGAAAGTTACGGACAGTAACCTGCCACCCACCAAATTGTTGTACCACCCCGTGCCAAGGACACGTTCTCAGCCGGCCGGCCTGATGTTATGTCTTCGACACGAAGAAAAATACAGTCTTTCGATAAGGGCCAGCCTGAGCCGGTTCTCTCCAAGCGAACAACACCTCATAACTAAAACATTACATTTGACCTAAAAGCATCTCAAGCTGCCGAGGCAGAAAGAAAGATGGAGTCTCTCTCGTTCGAGGCCTGCAAGGCCCGAAATAAGCATAACTCCATTAGAAGTATACTAGAAACCTTACAGAAGGACGGATTAGTACTAATACTAAGAAATCTATTCCTTAACATAAGTTTATAGGTCCTAGAATAAAGAAAAGGCTAGGAAATTATATCAAACACTTTGTAAATAGGCCAGGTCTGGGGTTCTAGTCCTCCTATTAGAATGATAGCAGGCTAAAGTCACCTTCACTCAAAAAGGGGCAGAAAACTCGGTCAGAACAGTCATACATTAAATATGACGCATCAGGAATGTCGCAAGGAGTGCGCACTGAAAAGTGACGCATCGCTGCTTTCACGCAGCGATGCGTCATTTCTCATAAATGAGGCCCCAAGGATTTAAATTTTTTTCCATATTGGAAAGCCTGAATTGCAGTGAGTTCACCTCATGCGAAAGGTCACTAAACGCACGTTCAGTGGTGTAGACACCTTTGCCCAATCGCCTCTGATCATCTCTCATCAGGCTCATATCTGCTACAATGGAATCTACTTTTAATTCGAGCACCTCTCTAGAGGCAGCTTAGCTTGAAGAACGGTTTCCAGAGTACGAGCATTGCTCCCCACTTAAGTTCCCTTCATCCTGGGAAATTTTATCTAAAACTAGAGAAAGCCAGCCTCAAATGTCTCGTTCTTCTTACTGACTTTACCCATGGTGATATAGCAACAGCCTTAGGAGCCAGGAGCCAGCCACAAGGATTTGTTCTTCTCTGTTATTATGTGTTTTAAAAAAAGTTGTACTATTTTCACATTTGATGCATGAAGGAGGTGGTTTAGAATCACATTAAACTCATGTTGCAAGTAAACTGAAAAAGGATGACCAGCAAATACATATACTAAATAGGTAATAAAGATTGACAAGCAACACTAATAAATAAGAGTTTAACATTTTCGTTTGCAATGTAAACAGGTTGCAGAGTTCCTAACTTTTTTGTGATGTTAACAGGTTGTAGTTGTCCTCTCTACCCTGTTGAGGAACAAGTGTACTGTAGGCCATATAGCCACAGGGAGATGCCTCATAATCACTTCAGAGGTAGAAGGAATCGGCCAGGAGGTAGTGGGATGTCGATCAGTTTCAACAATTCCTGCGCCATAGAAACTTTGCCCCAGGCACCCTGTTGAAATGATTTCTCTGACACAGTACTATACAAGACAACACAATTTATTTACTTTCGTAGCTCATGGCAAGGATATTTAACTTCACAGCAGATATAAATAATTTCCCAAAAAGCAAAAGGTGCGGAGTTCAGGTGGCGATGTGACGCTTGTCGTGCTCTGAGTTAATTTGACATTAGTTCAAAGCCGTACATTTATTTCAGGGCACACGCTCTGTCTTTGAAATTATTCAAGTCATCCTTATGTTTTGAATAAGTGAAAGATGCCTTCATTAACATCTGGAGTATTTTTATTTCCAAATCTCACAGTGAGGACTGGTAAAATATTGGGGCATATTACCAACAACTAGCGATATTTATCGCTGAATGCGCTTAGCAACTTTTTTTATCACTGCCTATCATTGGATATTTTAGCGGAGTAAACATGCTATTAGCAACGTTTTTCTCCATAGCGCTAAAATATCCAACGATAACGGCGTAATGTGAGAATATCGCTGAGAATACAGTGATATTCTCGCATTAGCGACGAAATGCTCTTAGCCATGTTATCCACCTCCCATTGGATAACATGGCTAAGAACTGGTCAGAGCAGGCATTATTTTTTGGCGATAGAGGGAATATTTCCATCGCTACGCCAGCCTTGTGAATAGGCGATAGCGACGTTATCGACTGCTTTCAGTCGCTAACGGGTTGGGTACGCCCACTTTGCATGTCATTAGCGATAAATATCGCTGACATGCAAAGCGGGCCCCAAACCGCTCGCTATCGCCTTCAAGCTGTCGCTAACTGCTGTTAGCAACAGCTTGATAATAGGGCAATAGAATTTTCGCAGCTTAGCTGCCGAAAACGGCCACTAAACCGGTGAAAAGTGCCTATCGCCCCCCTTGATAATATGCCCCATTGTTCCCTTTCTTTTCACCTACCAACTGTGGCACCAAAATGCATACCTAGCTATGGTCCAAATGTCTTTGGAATCACCAGATCATACAGCTATTTGTATCTTCTCCAAAAATCATAACTACAACTCGTTTTCCTGTTTTCACAAAGCTGAGTAAGCACTTGGAAACTCGTCCATTAATTTATTTCTGTGAACTGTGCACATTGCTATCCTGTTCCTTCAGTTGGCACATCCTATTGATTCAAAATATCACACGCACTACTTCATCATGATGTGTTACTGTAGAATAGCACTTCTACTATATCCACGTTGTATGAAGGCTTAAAGTGCTCATTTGCATCTGTGAATCTATCCGATACCTCGAATCGATCACCAACAGTTAAATATTTCCGTAAATAATTCAGTAGGAATAAATGAGTAAACCTATAAGTACCCTTACCCTGTGACTTGTAGTTCTAATAGGAGATAACATGTTATTTCTTGAGTTGAGTGAGCATGATTTACTTCTACAGTTCCATAAAACCATTAATCCAAACCCTACTTTAGGCAGTAATAAAAGAATAGTACAGCTGTAACACATATGAAGAAAGGTTTTTTTTTCCTGGTGGCACATCTTCAGAATAACAATCAGTGAACATGAGAAGGCATTCTCTAATAGGACGCTTCAATAGACAGCCTGCATTCCTAACTGCATGTTCCACAGCTTATTGCTCAAAGTTTAATTGCAAAGATTGGTCAGTAGATTGGTGATATAATTTCAGGCCAAGAGAAGCAGCCCAGTAGAAAATTCTAATTAAGTACTTCATAAAACCTTTTCAGGCAAATTACCTTATCACTGATAGATTACTTCAGAGGGAGATGAAACTAATTACTAGGGAATGTTGCTTTTTCGAAAGTTTTACATGAGCCTTGCCACCAATCATTATTTCACACACACACAGCAAATAAAAATGGAAGCTGTTCATGAAAAAGGATAGTTAGAACCCCAAATGTAGAGCCCTTTTACATTGAGGCACTTTGACCTTATTGGATGAATTCCTCTACGTAGATACACATTGGTCATCTTTGTAAAGATCATTCATTACTTGGAGCAGTAACTGCATTAAACAGCAGTTCTACTCAATACTAAATGATGGAGGTTGCAGTAAAAAAAAATCATGATCTCAGACGTTATTTTATGAGGGGGACACAAGAGGATTATTAGCCTAAAGGTCAAAGAAAGAGCATCAAAATTGAGTAATTGCTCCACCTCTGGAAACTTTACTACAAAATCATTTTACCTATTTATCAAGACCAAAGATATCTCAGTAGGCCGATGAGTCAAAACCCAAAAGTCCTTACGTTTTTTTACAACAAATATGTAGTTGTGCATTCATTGGACTCATTTCTATGACTTACCTCCCTACAAGGGGTTCTCTTTGTCATTGTCAAACTCAACCCTTTAGGGGTCTCAATTATTGCATCATCAATGCCAATTTTGCATGTAAAAGGGTCAAATATGGCAGTGAAAAAGTGTAAGAAAGCGAATATCACATAGTATAAGAAAACACTTAGGGGCCCATTACGATGGCAGGCAGGCAAAGTCCGCCCGCCACCGTAACGGTGAGTGGGACCGACCGCCAGAGGTGCGGCGGTCCCACTGTGCCCATTAGGATGCGGGCACAACCCTGGCGGTCGCATCCCGCACATTTAACAATGTGGGGGGGTGATGTTAGCAGCACCCACCACAAGGTTAAATGTGCATGTTCTGTTTTGGCATGCACTACGTGACAGGCACAGCGTGGTGCCTGCCACCTTGTGCATGCCGAAGTAGGTGGGTACCATAGGTACCCCTAAGTGCAGCGCCCCACCCCCTAAGGACCTGCAACGGGCCCCTAAAGAAATTCCTTTATGGCTTTCCATGGCGGCATCGCCACCTTGCAAAGGCCTTCTCCGCCAGGCTTCCTGATATGGATGGCGGTGTCTGGAAGACACCACCACCATATAAGGCCCGAGTTCCATCCCACAGGCAATCGGAATGCTTGCCTGCCAAAAGAAATGCGGCAGACGGTCCTTCCGTCCGCCACTATAACCCCGCCATTGTAATATGGCGGGGGTAAATGGACGAGCGGCGGGGAATGATGTTGGGCGGAACGACACCGCCAACCTCCTAATGGACCCCTAAGTAAATTAAGACAGGTGTAAATATAAATCCATATTCTCAAAGAAAAGAGTTCAATGAAACCATGAGAAAAAGGAAAATCAGGTCAGATAAAATAGTTATAAGTATTAAAAAGGTTGGTATATAGGTGCACTTGGAAGAGTCAGAAGTAAATATCCCTCTCATAGAAATCATTGGAACATTTGCCCAAATGCTAAGTGGACTAGGATGCACATACGTACTTGTCAATGCTGATGCATAAGGGTCATCATTTTCTGCTATAATGAACATGTAAAATTATCCAAAACAGAGATGTTAGCAAATGGATCATTATTTGCGGTGGGCTGTCGCCCATCTCAAGAACTAATAACATTAAAATATCAGGGGAAACACTAATTTCACTAAATTAACCTGAACTCAATCCCCTGGTAGCTATAGCAACAAGAGGACAGTCTTAATTTAGGGCATTGTGTGAAGTATTTATGTAACACCAAAACAGTAATAAAGATAGAACACCAAACAGTATGAATCCCAAACTGAATTAAAAAAATAGAGTTAAGTTTAATTAACAAAATGACATAGAAAACAAAAGTCTAATAAGGGATATGATTTTTTTAAGTTTCATCTAAAAATTGCACTGAGTGCCAATGTTAGTCTATGGTACAAGCACTGGGACCTAGCGCTATTTCAGGCTGATTGCAATGGCAAGTTGGGTCAGTAAACCAAGCAGGTTTGCTCCAGTCAACAAATTTACCTTCTGACCTAGTTTTATGGAGCTGAAGCCTCCAATTGGACAAGCCTGAAGCTGCATCCAAGCAATGTGCATCAAATCAGACATATTTGCCAAGAGGTTCCCATATGGATCCAGAGGTCTTGAAAGTCCAATGTTTTCAGGGTTTCTGGAGCAACACTCTCAGTCAACTCTAAAGCTCTTAGGACCTCAGGCACAGCAGTTAGGGGCCAGTACTCACTTTGGCAGAAGCACCAACGAGTTGCAATTGGTCACTGGGTCATTTCAAGGAAAAGTAATTTACAACGTTTTATATTCTAATTGCCACATAAAAGGTCAGTCAACTAAGCCTCGTAGTCCACCTCTTTGTCCTAGGTACAAGTGGGAGCCCGTCCAGTCCTTGAGCCCCATTCACAGACCTTTAAAAACAGATGCAGTCCTCCTTATATCCTTCCACAGTTTAAGAAAGGATTGTGAAAATGGTATTTTGGAATGCCTCATTAATGATTGTCACTAGTCAGTGGTTTTCGGGGCTCCTGGGAATTCCCTAACTCATGGTAATACATTTCCCGGGGCAGCCCTACCCATTTTTTAAGCTATTCCTGTTTGCTCTGCAGCAACAATCCTACAGTGCACCTTACCCCTAAAATTCAAGAGAGCAAGATTCTTCCTCGCTCAATCAGAGCCTGTATGTCCACCCAGAACTCTGGACATGGAAATTAAAAATCCCCTTCAGAGGGGTGAATGAAAATGAGTTTTGGGGTAGTTAATTTTGCAGTAACTTTGGTGCCAGCCAGGCTCTACTGACAAAGGATGCCTTTTCCAACTCTGGGGGCAGGTTGCGGAGTTGCGCTACACAAAACTCTGTGAAGTGGAAAAAAACCTCTGCCACGCTACTTGATTTTGAAGATCGTGAATGTGTAAAAATCTCACCAGGAGGTGAATTTGCCTCACTTGCACTCACCATTGTATTCAAACAATTGGAGCCTCACCTACAAGTGTACACATCCACATGAAAGACCAACAAAATAGGGACCCCTTATCATTAGTGTCCCCAGGGATTTGTCAAATAACATAAATCCTTTGGTCAGGATGTGTATAGGTTCTAAAATCACACAGGGCCACATATACTTCACCCACAAAAAAGTGTGAAGGATAGAGAGAGTACCTCACGGTAGAACCACCCGCAGACAGTCACACAATAGAATGTGGTTGGATGAAGAGCAGAGCTGGGCACATCCCCACTTGTAACTGAATAGGCTATCCTCTGCCTTCACAGAAAGGACTTGTCACTCCTGAGTTGTTCATGCAGCTAGTTCAGAGCAAGGGCAGCGGCAGTAGGAAACTTCAAGCACTCCAAAAGGAATTCACAAGAGTTTTCTTCTACTTCAAAGAAGGCTACTGGTATGAAAATAGGACCGTCAGACCGTCTCTTCAGTTCACTTTCTGGACCTGCACACGGAATCTCAGAGGGTTGAGTGATGTTGTGGTCTGAAGTGAACTTCGGATTACTGCTTTGCTGCACCTGGATGGACTGCTCTGCTGCCAGAATCCTACCTTGAACCCTCAGAGGCCAGACCTGCTGCTGGGCCCATTTCTACTGCTGAACCCAAGACTACCAGTATGACTTCAGGAGCCTGTTGGCAGGCCTCCTAATCAGAGCCTCTGGGACAGAGGAGGCTCCAACCATCTTGATCCTACAACTGGACCCAGCCTGAGTGAGTCCTAACCCCCCTAATTGTTACCCTCCAGTCCTAGATATTTTGTGGTGGTGCTAAAGGTGCCCAGGTAGCCAAAATCCCAATCTTGGGACACAAAATATTTTTGCTAAAAACTGCCCCGAGACCTAAAAGTAGAATGGGACTAACATGATTATTCTATCTGTCCAAAGTAAATCATCAGTCAGCCTGACTTTGCAGTAGCTCCTGATAGGTTCTTCTCCCAACAGCAAATGCTGTTCAGCAGTCTTTCACCAAAGGGGTATCCTGCCTTGTGGAAACTTTGGCTGCTACAGCTTTCAGCCCGTCACCCTGGAGGTTTCTGATTTAAAAATAAGAGACTTAGTGGGTGTTTTGGATGGCGGGCGGACCATCCCGACGTAAAAAGGGCGGGGGTCCCGTGGGGGCCATTAGGATGGGCCTGCCACAGTGGCGGTGCATCCCACATATTTAACATTGCGGCAGGTGGCGCCCGCTGCAATGCTAAAATGCACGTCATGCATTTCAAAGCACAACGTGACAGATGCCTGCCACGTTGTACATTGCAATACAGGGGGGTACCATAGATAACCCCCTCATGTGCAACCCCACCCCCGGAGTCCCTGTGGGCCCACAATGGGCCCCCACAAGAGATTCCTGCATGCCTTTCCGTTCATGTGTCCTTCCCCATCAAAATATGGATGGCGGTGTCTAGCATACACCGCCACCTTATTAAACTCTTTTCCACCCGGTCGACTTGTCGACCTGGCGGAAAAGCGGCGGACAGTCTTTCCTTCCCCCGTGGTCCCCCTGCCATTGCAATATGGCGGGGGAAATGGGTGGCAGGTGGGGACGGATCTCGGGCGGTTCGCCACCGCCATGCGGGTGGTACGGTTCCGCCCAAGATCCTAATGACCCCCTAAGTACCTGGTTTAGATCTCGGCGGGATTACTGTTGTCCCTCCACGGTGGAGTTTCCAAGTAATCGATCAAGCTTATGGAATCCAGTCCACCCTATTTTGATGTTTGCAGGATGACTCTGTGTCCGCATCGACAGTTCACTGTCAGGTAAACAGGTTACCATGGCTGATGCAGTGGACTTCTCTGCTGGCTAGCATTACTCCATTGCCGTCAGTGTGGTAAGATTTCGCCTAACCAATTTAGATTTCACAGTTGTGCCAGTGGTGTTCTAGTGGTAGTTTGCTGATTGAGAGATTCTGTCACAGGATGCGGTCAACATTGCATTGCTCCTGTGGCTGGAGAATGGATGCCTGCATCATACACCTGATGTGTCTTGTCTAATTGTTTGCACCTGCATACCACAATTTAAAACACCATTTGAGACCATGATCATTTGCCAGTGCAGCACACCACAATACTTTGCAGGAGAAGTTCTGTGCCAGTATTTGGGTATTTTATTTTTTGCCACCTCTGTTTCATTCGCATTTTTCAGTTTATTTTTCTTTTACTTGTGGGTTCACAAAGTCATTTAATTTTATTTTATTATATTGGCAGCAATGAGAAATCCCTGTTTTACAGATGGAAAATTTTCAGTCATGGTGGATGAAATTATAAGAGTAGAGCCACAATTGTTTGGAGCCTGAGTCCAAAATACAACCAAATCTCAAAAAAGGCAAATGTGGCCCGGAATAGTTAACAGAGTAAATGCTGCAGCAAACTATCTGGGCGCACAGGAGGAAATTAGGAAGAGGTGGAATGACCTGAAGTTGAGAGTGCAGTGTCTGGCCTCCAAGCAACACCTGGAGGCCCAAGGGTCTAATGGTGTTTCTCCCAGCCCCCATTACAACTATTTCCCTAGAACGAGAAGGTCCTGCAGATGCTACATCCTGAAGGCCTGAAAGGAATCCCTGGTGGAGTGGAGACTGGTAAGTAATACTTTGCAATGTGTCACTAAACCTAAATGTCCTGTTTGCTTTGAATTTAGCTGCTGCTAATGTGTTGTGCACATTTTTGCATATAGAAATCTAAATATATAAGTAATTTCTTCTTTGGCATTTTTGTTTGAATGTATTGTGCTGTATTTAAGATAACAGGTTTCAATCTCCATTACATTTCACATGATGTGATGGTGCTTGTAAGTGTTTGTACACAAAACACAGAATAAAAAACTAAATATAGTAAATGTTTGTTTTCTTTTTACTGCAGATTTTCACAAGGTATTTTCAAGTTACAATTTTGCAAGTGTTGTAAAGGTTTCATTGAAAGAACTACAAATTCCATGATACCTTGTTTCTGTTTTGTGAAAATAATATTGCAATGTAAATTTGCTCATTCTCCCTTTACTATCCTATCTTCATATATGGTAAAGTGGTGTTTTTGAATAATTTATGGTGCACTGTTTATATGATAACAAATGCTAAATATCCTTCTAAGATGTGTAAATGTTTGTCTGCTAGGCCTTGAAATGGTTAAGTTCACATTGTTTCTCTCTACTGTGTTGCGTTGAATGGTTGGTATATTTCATGTATAGTTACTTTTTTTCTTTCATTATAGGACATCTTCCTACCTGGTTGTTTGAAGCAGTTTTTAGTCTGAAATGTAAACTGCTTGTGTAATTAAGTACAATACCACTGAAATTCATTTTCCCTTTTAAGTTGCTACATGTTTTGTTTAAAACGCTTTGAATGTGTAATCCATGCTGTTACAATGTATTCTTTTTTTTACATTCATAATAGGTCCAACTACTAGAGCACTGTCACTGAGGAAACCTCCACTCCAGCCCTGAATCAAGGCTCCATGAAGGACTCCACACCTGAACGATCAAATGAAAAGGAGCAGCCTGGTCTATCTAGTCTTCCTGGGCAGATGGCTCTTGTGGGTCTCCAACCCCAGCTGTTATAAAACCTCAACTTATGGATACTTCTACTTTCTGTGTCCAAACCAACATCTCACCAATCTTGGGCCCCACAGTCTTGGTTGCTGTTGAGACAACACCATCGCCACCTACAGTTCAGCCAGGATCCAGTAAGATGGGTACATTGGGTCAAGGGCACAGTGAAAATGGGACAGGGGTTGTAGGAGGAAATATGTGGGCCAGCAAAGTGTGGTCGTTGAGTTAATGACACCTAGGCCACAATCAACCAAGTCTTCGGATCCCTCCATCAGTCCCAGGACAATGATGAGTCAGGTACTTACAGAGCTCCAGGAGATAGAGCAGTTGCAGAGGGAACAAAATGTACAAATGGAGAATCTTAACTCCATATGTGCAGGACTTTTCAAGTATCATCTCCTCCTTTCTGTGGTCGAACAACATCTGGGCCCACTACATCTGCCTCAACCACAGAATGGGAGGCCCGGCCACAAGAGGCAATACCTGCACCCACCCTAGTCCCTGCAGCCGTGGATCCACCAGCCCTCCTCAGTAGCACACGTTCATTTAGATGTCCAGGAGAGGATGACAAGATCACCACTACCACCAGCAAGAGATGCAGCACCTAAGTTCTTCAAGTGTCTGACTGTCATTTACTCTGTAGACTATTTTCTGGACACATTTACCTTTCTGATGCCATCTGTATTTTGTAAATTGTACTTCAAACAATTTTGCCTCTTCAATAATGGTTTCATTTACCATGACTGACTTTTTCATTTTAGTTTTTCACCTGTTTTTGTTTTTTTTGTTTTTGTTTGATAAAAGCAAAACTAGCAAACTCGAAGGCTGGTGATATAGTTATTTTCTGTATTTATACGTTGAATATATGATGTTACAAAACATACTATTACAAAGCATACTTTTACATCAGAGATTTTACACCACAAATACCTTTACAATACATGTTTAAAATTACAATTCAAAATTCACATAGGATTGTCTTAAAAGTACAATTACATCGCAAACCATCACAACGTATACTAATACAATGCATACCATTACAATGCATAATAAGTTTGCAATATAAAATTAAAACAATATGGTTAAATATTTTATTTTCATTCATACTCCGGGACAGAATGAAAGGGAAACAGGGGTTTTGGGTATTAATTCAAATATCAAAATATTCAAATACATAGATATTTAAAATGTTCATAATTTTCCACAGAATTTGCTTAACTATATTAAAGAAAAGAATTTAAAGCATGTATACAAACACCATTTTAAAATATACACTCTACAGATTGTGTCATAAACAGAATGTACACACAAAGCAAAGAGAGCAAGGAAAACGGCTATACTTCAACTATTTCCATTACAGCACCTGACCCATCATCTACTTCATCTACTCAAAATGGCTGACACTCTGAAACGGAACATATAAACCGTCATTTCACACTACACATAATAAATATACATTGTGTCAGGTTCTGATTCATGATAATTTTTTTTCCAAAACATATTTTCTTTCAAATTCTCATTTACTCCTAAAAAATTATAAAAGAAGCCGTCCACCATTTTGTGCTCACTGGTGCACTGACTTTCATGGTGACTACAAGCAGCAGAATTAGGAGAAGACCTGACACGTCTAGCAAGTCTTACACTGCAATCTACTGACAGAAGTAAGTGCACGTTTAACACAAAACACATTCAGAATGAAAACAAATATATCAAGTATTTAAATAATTTCTTAAAATGATTTGCAGCACTTCAAAATTCAGCCCCAAGTCAAGCACACACATTCCGGAATCTATATTTCCATTTAAAATTAAGTGAATATCAAGCCTACGTTTTTTATTACATAAAAAGCCCAAAAAACTAAAATGAAAACATTATACATTTTTAATTGTTTAAATTACTACACAGATTGAAGAACCACCAACAACAATTACAAATTGAAGAAATCAATCAATTGGCAAATCAGCTGTAAATAATCATTATAATATTTAAATAAAATAAAAAACTTTATACATGTCCAAAATAAAATGGCAAGTAATAGTCCGTTAAAGAGGGCAACATTTTAAAGCGAAATCTACCATGTGCTTGTCTCAGTGAATGTGCTGGACAGTGGTGGAGGGTCAACATAACTATTCTAACTCCACCAAGTGATTGCCTCAGGGAAGGTGCCAGACAGTAGTGGGGGTTAAATTACTATCCTAACCCCGCCAAGTGATTGCCTCAGGGAAGGTGCCTGTCAGTGGTGAGGGGGCAAAATGACTATTCTAATTTCACCAGGGGATTGCCTCAGGGAAGTTGCTGGACAGTTGTAGGGGCAAAATTACTACTCAAACTCCACCAGGTGATTGCCTCAGGGCAGGTGCTGGACAGTGGTTGGGGGCAACATTACTATTCTAATTCCACCAGGTGATTGACTCTGGGAAGGTGCTGGACAGTGGTGGAGGCAAATTTACTATTCTAACTCTACCGGATGATTGACTCAGGGAAGGTGCTGGACAGTGGTGAGGGGCTAAATTGTTATTATAACTCTACCAAGTGGTTGCCACAGGGAAAGTGCTGGTCAGTGCTGGGGGCTAAATTACAATTCTAACTCCACCAGTTGATTGACTCAGGGAAGGTGCCGGACAGTGGTAAGGGGCAAAATTACTACACTAACATGTAAAGCTGCTTGACTCTTGACAAGTGTTTAAAAGTGATGATGTACAAAATGCAAGTTAATTTAAATGTGCTTTTTCTAACAACATATTCATTTTAAAGTTGAACATATAATCAATAAACTTTTTTTCACCGGTTTACTTATTCAGCAAAATCAACCATCCAAGAATAACCAGCAGCTAAACTTCAATCAAATCTCTCCAGCACTAACTGAAAAATCAAAAGGCATATCACAGGTAAATTATTTGGAAACCCTCACTAAACAGCCAAAAATAGCCAGCAGAATTTGCATACTTTTTCAAACATAGGGGTCCATTAAGATGTCGGGCGGAGCGGAGAAACAGCTTTTTCAGCCCGCGAGCAGCGGAACTCATGTCCACCACATTAGGATAGGTAAACATAGGTCATTTACCAACCACCGCGGAGCGAATGGGCACTGCCATCAAAGTGCGCCCGCCACCGCAGAGGCGTGAGCCAATCGAGACTCTCCACCGTGCCGAATGACGTACGCCCCGCTTGACAAATTAGGATGCCCTAATCAAGCAGATGCACCGCAGTGGAGACACCGCCCAGCCTGAGCAGGCAGAAACTCGACAGCGGAGCAAGATAGCCTAAACCCGGTCCTAAACGCCATGAGCCCAGCCCTCCATATGCATCCGGTGATGTTCCTCCTACAACACTATCGTCAGATGGGCCGCCACGGACGCCGCCGCAGGTACGCAAATACACATATGCAACTCACAACACACAGGCCGACACAGGGTCCAATCACCACACAGACACCCTGCTGGGGGACACAACACATCCACAAGGGCACCCACATATCACCCACCTCACAACAAGGCACCCCTCAGCATCCGGGGCACACTTCGACCGCCAACCAGCTGCAACGTCCCAGTCCCAGTCACGTCACCGCCGCTCTCAACACATGCGCACTATGCAGAAGGCAGGGCCACTCCAAGGCATGGGCAGGGCACAAACACCACAGGGTCACACAGCCCCACCCGCACAGCAACACACCTCATCAACCCACAGGCCAGGTGCCAATCCCGTGCACTCCCATGCATAACAACAAGCACTGCAACAACAAGCACAATACACACTCTCTGCACCACACAACACACAACCAGGGAGACAGCCACTGCAGGAGTGGTGGACAAGGAACACACAACACCACTGCCACACACACTCAAGGCTCAAAATCCTTGCCAGCACATACACACAGACAAACAAACACACACCCTGGGTGTAGCCACAAACACAACACACACACAGGGATGCCTGAACCGATGCCTGCACAAGAACAACACACAAACAATACAGGAACACATACTGAACTCCAATAGAAACACACATACCCTGTCAGCCAAACTGGGGAAAATCAATGGGAGAAAAGACTCAACTGGAGTACACAACAACATCACTCAGGAACAAAACAAACACACCATAACACAAATCACCCAAGAAGTGCATCTGGACCGACACACACAGCCACAAACCAATCCAGATGCACATGAAACCTCAAGCAACAAACACCACAAGACATCAGGGGATGCACATCAGGCAATGCCAAGGCCACATACACACAGCACCGCATGCACGACAAGCATTGTCTGCACAACAGGCATGATTGACACAACCGCATCACACACCACAAAGCAGCACTGCACAAATACAACACCACACTCAGGAACTGAAGCAAAACCACACCCTACATCCACACATCCAACACAACAACTACACATGCACCACTCTGGAATACAAGAGCACAGCCACCTCCACCAGAGCACTGGCCAGCACACACAGCTGAAGTGCACATGACCACTACAGAATTACCAATAGCACAAGGACAGCACACATAAACCATTGGGGCATTGTCCAGAGTGGAACAACACTTATGGTCCAAGAACTGCATCACAAAGCACAAGCCCATATATGAAGTGATGGGGAGGCACACTCATGGAAAACAAGGGGAAAGATGAAATCTAAGTTAAACAGCCTGCATGTCAGTAGCAGACATATAAGGGGTGTACCACACACAAATAGAGGGACGGAACACCCACAATGGGCAGGCACAAGTGGCACACAAAAAAGATGGCCTAAAACCACACACACCATGCGACACAGGAGTGCAAAAACCAACATGTGCCTGCAATGCATGACAAACACAAACACAATGGCAGTGTGGAGCAGCAGGGCCACACAGTTCACACAAAAACACCCAAGACACATTGAGGATCAATCAAACACAACACTGATGTGCAACTCACACACTTTGTACACACAAACTGACAAACACAACAAGGAGGAGTCACACACAACACCATGGACACACCAACACACACCACAGTGAACGCCAAACAGATCACACAAGTGCATACAATCCCCTACCCAGGGCAAGATAAAACAAACAACAGGCATACAACTCCTGGGTGACACATGTGTGTCTCACACAATACAGGGGCACACACACATCCACTACAAACTGACACCCTTCACACTGCACACCTCTGCTACACCCAACACCACGCATCTCATGTAGGCCATGGCACCAGGACCAAGGCCCAACACAAGATGACCATACACATACAAGGCTGGGCACACAGAAAGCAATCCACACACACACTTCATTACATATCCCAGCCAGCTTCGTTACATTTGCACAGCATCACACCCTATGCTGGCAGTGTCCCCCAACCAGACATGTGAACAGAGTAGGCAACAACTGCAAATCACAAACAAGATGACTGCATTCCAGGTAAAATAGCCATCAAAGATCACACAATTTGCAGGCTCAGAATGGACTTAAGACCCTGTCACCCCTGCCCAAAATTATGATGGCTGCAAAGAGCCTTGCATTGTTGAAGTGATACATGGAGAATGGTGCAGAGGCAATCAAATGCAAACAGAAACAGCACTTCAATCAGCAAGGACACAGACAAAACACACACCAGAAGTAACTGCATTTATTTACATATTGCACAGATCCAGTGGTACAACAATAGTAGACAACAGCAAGGCTCAAAATGATGCTAAAATGCTGTATACCATGCACAGGTGAAACACAAACAGGAAGGCCAGTGTCCAAGGCACAGGTGAGAGCACGACACAGCAGAGCAACAGGGACAGTGTCCATGGCAGGTGAGAGCACGACACAGCAGAGCAACAGGGCCAGTGTCCAAGGCACAGGTGAGAGCACAACACAGCAGAGCAACAGGGCCAGTGTCCATGGCAGGAGAGAGGCCAACACAGCAGAGCAACAGGGCCAGTGTCCAAGGCACAGGTGAGAGCACGACACAGGAGAGCAACAGGGCCAGTGTCCATGGCAGGTGAGAGCACGACACAGCAGAGCAACAGGGCCAGTGTCCATGGTAGGTGAGAGCACGATACAGCAGAGCAACAGGGCTAGTGTCAATGGCAGGGGAATGGCCAACACAGCATAGCAACAGGGCCAATGTCCAAGGCAGAGGTGGGAGCACGACACAGCAGAGCAACAGGGCCAGTGTCCATGGCAGGTGAGAGCACGACACAGCAGAGCGACAGGGCCCGTGTCTATGGCAGGGGAGAGGACAACACAGCAGAGCAACAGGGCCAGTTTCCAAGGCACATGTGAGAGCACGACACAGCAGAGCAACAGGGCCAGTGCCCATGGCAGGTGAGAGCACGACACAGCAGAGCAACAGGGCCAGTGTCCATGGCAGGTGAGAGCACGACAGAGCAGAGCAACAGGGCCAGTGTCCATGGCAGGGGAGAGACCAACAGAGCAGAGCAACAGGGCCAGTATCCAAGGTACAGGTGAGAGCACGACACAGCTGAGCAACAGGGCCAGTGTCCAAGGCACAGGTGAGAAAACGACACAGCAGAGCAACAGAGCCAGTGCCCATGACAGGGGAGAGCACGACAGAGCAGAGCAACAGGGCCAGTGTCCATGGCAGGGGAGAGACCAACAGAGCAGAGCAACAGGGCCAGTGTCCAAGGTACAGGTGAGAGCATGACACAGCAACGCAACAGGGCCAGTGTCCAAGGCACAGGTGAGAGCACGACACAGCAGAGCAACAGAGCCAGTGCCCATGACAGGGGAGAGGCCAACACAGCAGAGCAACAGGACCAGTGTCCAAGGCATAGGTGAGAGCACGACACAGCAGAGCAACAGGGCCAGTGTCCATGGCAGGGGAGAGGCCAACACAGCAGAGCTACGGGGCCAGTGTCCATGGCAGGGGAGAGGCCAACACAGCAGAGCAACAGGGCCAGTGTCCGAGGCACAGGTGGGAGCACGACAGAGCAGAGCAACAGGGCCAGTGTCCATGGCAGGGGAGAGGCCAAAACAGCAGAGCAACAGGGCCAGTGTCCAAGGCACAGGTGAGAGAACGACACACCAGAGCAACAGGACCAGTGTCCAAGGAACAGGTGGGAGCACGACACAGCAGAGCAACAGGGCCAGTGTCCATGGCAGGTGAGAGCACGACACAGCAGAGCAACAGGGCCAGTGTCCATGGCAGGTGAGAGCAAGACACAGCAGAGCAACAGGGCCAGTGTCCATGGCAGGGGTTAGGCCAACACAGCAGAGCAACAGGGCCAGTGTCCATGCCAGGGGTTAGGCCAACACAGCAGAGCAACAGGGCCAGTGTCCAAGGCACAGGTGGGAGCATGACACAGCAGAGCAACAGGGCAAGTGTCCATGGCAGGTGAGAGCACGACACAGCAGAGCAACAGGGCCAGTGTCCATGGCAGGGGAGAGGCCAACACAGCAGAGCAACAGGGCCAGTGTCCAAGGCACAGGTGAGAGCACGACACAGCAGAGCAGCAGGGCCAGTGTCCATGGCAGGGGAGAGGCCAACACAGCAGAGCAACAGGGCCAGTGTCCATGGCAGGGGAGAGGCCAACACAGCAGAGCAACAGGGCCAGTGTCCAAGGCACAGGTGAGAGCACGACACAGTAGAGCAGCAGGGCCAGTGTCCATGGCAGGGGGGAGGCCAACACAGCAGAGCAACAGGGCTAGGTTCCAAAGCATAGGTGAGAGCACGACACAGCAGAGCAACAGGGCCAGTGTCCAAGGCACAGGTGAGAGCACGACACAGCAGAGCATCAGGGCCAGTGCACATGGCAGGTGGGAGCATGACACAACAGAGCAACAGGGCCAGTGTCCATGGCAGGGGAGAGGCCAACACAGCAGAGCAACAGGGCCAGTGTCCAAGGCACAGGTGAGAGCACGACACAGCAGAGCAACAGGGCCAGTGACCATGGCAGGGGAGAGGCCAACACAGCAGAGCAACAGGGCCAGTGTCCATGGCAGGTGAGAGCACAACACAGCAGAGCAACAGGGCCAGTGTCCATGGCAGGGGAGAGGACAACACAGCAGAGCAACAGGGCCAGTGTCCATGGCAGGGGAGAGTACAACACAGCAGAGCAACAGGACCAGTGTCCATGGCAGGGGAGAGGACAACACAGCAGAGCAACAGGGCCAGTGTCCAAGGCGCTGGTGAGAGCACGACACGGCAGAGCAACAGGGCCAGTGTCCATTGCTGGGGAGTGGCCAACACAGCAGAGCAACAGGGCCAGTGTCCAAGGTACAGGTGAGAGCACGATACAGCTGAGCAACAGGGCCAGTGTCCATGACAGGGGAGAGGCCAACACAGCAGAGCAACAGGACCAGTGTCCAAGGCACAGGTGAGAGCACAACATAGCAGAGCAACAGGGCCAGTGTCCATGGCAGGGGAGAGGCCAACACAGCAGAGAAACAGGGTCAGTGTCCAAGGCACAGGTGAGAGCACAACATAGCAGAGCAACAGGGCCAGTGTCCATGGCAGGGGAGAGGCCAACACAGCAGAGAAACAGGGTCAGTGTCCAAGGCACAGGTGAGAGCACGACACAGCAGAGCAACAGGGCCAGTGCCCATGGCAGGTGAGAGCACGACACAGCAGAGCAACAGAACCAGTGTCCATGGCAGGGAAGAGGCCAACACAGCAGAGCAACAGGGCCAGTGTCCATGGCAGGGGAGAGGCCAACACAGCAGAGCAACAGGGCCAGTGTCCAAGGAACAGGTGGGATCACGACACAGCAGAGCAACAGGGCCAGTGTCCATGGCACGGGAGAGGCCAACACAGCAGAGCAACAGGGCCAGTGTCCATGGCAGGGAAGAGGCCAACACAGCAGAGCAACAGGGCCAGTGTCCATGGCAGGGGAGAGGCCAACACAGCAGAGCAACAGGGCCAGTGTCCAAGGCACAGGTGGGAGCATGACACAGCAGAGCAACAGGGCCAGTGTCCATGGCAGGTGAGAGCACGACACAGCAGAGCAAGAGGGCCAGTGTCCATGGCAGGGGAGAGGCCAACACAGCAGAGCAACAGGGCCAGTGTCCAAGGCACAGGTGAGAGCACGACACAGCAGAGCAGCAGGGCCAGTGTCCATGGCAGGGGTGAGGCCACCACAGCAGAGCAACAGGGCTAGTTTCCAAAGCATAGGTGAGAGCATGACACAGCAGAGCAACAGGGCCAGTGTTCAAGGCACAGGTGAGAGCACGACACAGCAGAGCATCAGGGCCAGTGCACATGGCAGGTGGGAGCATGACACAGCAGAGCAACAGGGCCAGTACAGCAGAGCAACAGGGCCAGTGTCCAAGGCACAGGTGAGAGCGCGACACAGCAGAGCAACAGGGCCAGTGTCCATGGCAGGTGAGAGCACAACACAGCAGAGCAACAGGGCCAGTATCCATGGCTGGGGAGAAGCCAACACAGCAGAGCAACAGAGCCAGTGTCCATGGCAGGGGAGAGGACAACACAGCAGAGCAACAGGGCCAGTGTCCAAGGCGCAGGTGAGAGCACGACACAGCAGAGCAACAGGGCCAGTGTCCATTGCAGGGGAGTGGCCAACACAGCAGAGCAACAAGGCCAGTTTCAAGGCACAGGTGAGAGCACTACACAGCAGAGCAACAGGGTCAGTGTCCAAGGCACAGGTTAGAGCACAACACAGCAGAGCAACAGGGCCAGTGTCCAAGCTTGTATACAATGGTCAGGACTAGCACACCTGTATGAAGCACAGGCGCATGAGGGGAATGTCCACTCACTCCTGGAAGTCATGCAGACTTGGACCTGGCTGTGTGTCAGTGACAGCAGGCCCACTTGACTGGGGGGACAGAGCCCCAGGTGATGTGGGGCTAACAGTGGCTTGGCAAGCTGGAGGGCTGTGTGGACCAGGTGGCATAGTGGCACGTGGAGGTGGAGTCATGTAGACTTCTGACACAGTGTGGGTGGGAGAGGTTGAAGGGGTGCCCTTCCTCTTTTTGGGGATATGAATTGGCTTCTCTGTCTTGGGGTTGGTGGGAAGTGTTGGTGAGCCAACAGGCACACACACCAACTGTCCCACACAAGGTGCAGACACTGGCACTACCTCTGGTGATGTGCTGGATCCTGCGTAACGCTTGGTCTGGCTACGCCTCAGGACCTCCTCCCCCTCTTTGCCCTGTGTACCCCCTACAGTGGCCTGCTTTGTGTTTTTGCCAGGGGTGGTCTCCACAGTGCCCTGCTTTGCCTTTGTGCCAGGGGTGGTGTCTACAGTACCATCCTTTGCCTTTTTGCCAGGTGTTCCCCTTACAGTGCCCTCCTATGACTTCTTGGCAGGGGTGGTGTCTACAGTGCCCTCCTTTGCCTTTTTGCCAGGTGTTCCCCCTACAGTGCCCTCCTTTGACTTCTTGGCAGGGGTGGTGTCTACAGTGCCCTCCATTGCTTTTTTGCCAGGTGTTCCCCTACAGTGCCCTCCTTTGACTTCTTGGCAGGGGGGGTCTCTACACTGCCCTCCTTCACCTGCTTCAATGGACTCGGAATTGGGGTAGATGTGGTGGGTGGATGTGTCCCTGTGCTCTTCCTAGGTGTACCCCTGATATGCAATACCTCCTCAGTGGACACAGACACTGCATGGGTAGGTCTGTGTGAAGTTTCAGTGACTGGAGAGTCTTTTGCTGGTGATGCCTCTGCAGCATGTGAGCCTGATGTCTGCCTCATTATTCACCTGGCCTTGATCTTTTTTGACTGGCTCTTGTCTGTGCATTGTGGGGTGGCCCTGCTCTTCAGTGGGGAAGGTGTCTGTGGGCGGGAGTGCCTGGGTTGTGTCTGTTATGTGCTCCTTCAGCTGTATCTTTTTGGTGACGCAGGCAAACCGTGGTCACTGTCACCTGATGTGGCCACTGACTGGGGGGTGCACAAAGGCAACTGAGCTGCAATGGAAGCATGTGCCTGCTGAAGGGCTGACGTCACTGTGGACGACAACGCCTGGACTGTACGGTGTAGCCCACCCACGTCAGAGTGTATGCCCCCCATGTATGCAACCACCTGGCCTAATTTCTTGTCATGGTCACTGAAGGCATTGAGCAGGGCGGTCTGGCCCACACAGAGCTGGCGCAGGAGCTCTACACACTCTGCAGTGAGTGTGCAGCACAGGGGACAGGTGCAGGGGCAGCAGTGCCAGGTGTGAATGTGACTCGTCCCTCTTAGTGACACGGATACGGGCAGCCCCAGAGGAAGTGGATGGGAGGCTGGGCACTGGCTGCTGGGTGGTAGATGATGATGCAGACTCCCCATCCCCTGTGTCTGCCAGCATGGATGAATCCCCACTGGCATCAGATGATGTGGTACTCTGTGTCTCAGCCACGGATTCCTCCTGCATACTTCTGTCCCCCTCAGATGCACTGGTGGGCTCTGTATCACTGGCCTCCGCTGCAGCTCTAGTGCTACTCTCGCCACCACTGGGTTTGGGCTCATGTTCCTCCGTGGTCTCTTGCGAATCTGCATGAGAGAGAGATACAGGGTTGTGTAAGTGTCATCATCTGGTCACACAATTTCAAGACAATGCACTACAGTAGAGGCCCAAATCTACATGGTAACCACCACCCCCTGCAATCACTGCGCAGCTACACACAACATAGACTACAACAGTGCAAGCAACGCTGAATATCTGCCATGAGTAAGCCATGTTGATGTCACACAGCACTTAACCCTGCCCGTAGATGAAGTGTACCACTCACACAAGTAGGTCTGGTCACACCTTGGGACATGATGAGGGTACACCACTTGTTACCACTAACAGACCTTCAGGGAACAGGAGGGGACAACACACACACCTATTAGGACATCACAGTCCCCAATGCCACGTAGGCCATAGCAAGCACCATGTGGTGATCTGGGGCACATGAGTAGCAGATGTTGGGGCACCAACCTTCATGGTGCAGGCAAAGTCGGCATACATGAATTCACACTCAGCAAGTGGACACTGCTTTTCACCCCATAATAGATCACCCACACCATCCCAACGCTCAATGACCATGTTGAGCCCAACACATCTGGCAATGTGAAAGTACAGCAGGGAGTATCTGCTCAGTAAGGCCAGGGTGGCACAATACCTGATACAAACACACATCACAGCAGACACTCACATGACACAGCACAGCACAGCAACACACACACATTGCATGGCTCACTGCTGTCACAGGCCCTGTACACATGCATCCACTCCAAGCAATAGTCACACTCTCCAGATACTCACCACCCCTGCCTTGCTGGCGATGCTCCTTCAGACGTGCAGCCAGCCAGAAATTATTGTGAAAAGGCAGTACTCGACCCAAAGAATAACCGTACAGTCCAGTTAGAGCTATATTTTTTCACTGAATAGTGACTAAAGTCAGTTTAGGAACTCTGTGTTCAATACAATAAAACCATGCAACAATTAAGAACAATCTACTATGAACAAACAGTTAAAATCATCAGTTTATTTCTTAAAAATGGCATAACTAAGCTTCACAATACATGATTTTAACATTTTATTGTTGTATAATTATGAAATGTTAGAATCATGTATTGTGAAGCTTAGTTATGCCATTTTAAAGAAATAAACTGATGATTTTAACTGTTTGTTCATAGTAGATTGTTCTTAATTGTTGCATGGTTTTATTGAATTGAACACAGAGTTCCTAAACTGACGTTAGTCACTATTCAGTGAAAAAATATAGCTCTGACTGGACTGTACGGTTATTCTTTGGGTCGAGTACTTCCTTTCACAATAATTTCTGGCTGGCTGTATGACGACGTAAGGTATATCCTTAAGCTCAGGGACTTTTTTCTTTTAAACTTGTCCACCCTGTCCCATATTGGTTCAGAGGGTACCTCCCTTTTTATTTTTGGCCTTCAGACGTGCATCCAGGTCTGGATGAGTCACTGCCAAGATGCGGCCCATCACTGGAGTCATGCTAAACCGTGCTAAATGCCCTGTGCATGGTAGCATCCCCAATGTCATCTCAACCACGGTTTTGGCAAGCCGACTGATGTCGTCCCACCTCTTGTGGCAGTGTGTGCGTAGGCGGTTGGATACCCCCAGGGCTAGCACCATTGCCGCAATGGTCCTCCACACGGCCTTACGCTGGTTTACCTTGAGCTGCACGTATGAGAGAAAAGAAGGGTTAATGACCAGTTCCACAATGTCAGGTACCAACATCTATCAGTACAGTAGCAAGACCCAGACTCAGGACCTATTGTAACCTCCCTCCATCCCAAACTGGGGGACCCCTCACAAGGGCACTTTGCCTGGCCCACACAGATGGGATGTATGTCGTTACAACGCATACTTTTACAACGCATACCTTTTCAACGCATTTTTTACACTGCAACATCCATTACAATGCATTCCATTACAACGCATGCCATTACAACAAATTCTTTGAAACTACCTTTACAACACATTCCACTATAACGCATACTACATTTACAACTCATACCATTACTACGCATACCATTACATTGTATGTATGGTACGTATTGGATAGTGTTTGGGTAAAAATTACTATTCTAACTCCAGGGGGTGCAGCAGTAGGGTAAGTGTTGGATGGTGTAGGGGTAAAAATTACTATTCTAACTCCAGGGGGTGCAACAGTAGGGTAAGTATTGGATAGTGTAGGGGTAAAAATTACTATTCTAACTCCAAGGGGTGCAACAGTAGGGTAAGTGTTGGATAGTGTGGTATGCGTTGTAATGGTATGCGTTGTAATGACTGTGTTGTAATGACATGCGTTGTAGTGGTATGCGTTGTAGTGACATGCATTGTAATGGTTGCGTTGTAAAGGTATGCGTTGTAATGGATGTTGCGTTGTAAAAGTTTTGTTGTAAAGGTAGTGCGTTGTAAAAGTTGCATTGTAAGTGTTGTTTCCCACACAGATGTGATTGCATGCACACATTGGGGCGTAGAGGGTCCATGAAAATCTCACAAAGGCAAGATGCATCAACATAATATGCATCAACAGAAGTGTGTGTCTGCAATTACACAGGGCACAGATGTGGCATATCTAATATTCAGTGGGAAGGAACTGGTGCAAGGAACATGTAAGTCTGGTGGTGTTTTTTGTTTGTGTGGGCAGTCACTGGTCCAACTCTTTGGGTCACACTGAGTCAGGCAACAGGGGCACACAGAAATACTCACACAAGCAATTCCGGTCCTGGCACCTACATGGCAAACATTGTGGCTCTGTATGGCTGACAATCAATCAATCAATGACATTTATAGAGCGCACTACATACCCGTAGGGTCTCAAGGCGCTAGGGGTGGGGGGGGGCCGCTACTGCTCGAACAGCCAGGTCTTCAGCTTCTTCCTGAAGGAGAGGTGGTCTTGGGTCAGGCGCAGGTCGGTCGGGAGGGAGTTCCAGGTCTTGGTGGCCAGGTAGGAGAAGGACCTTCCTCCTGTAGTCGCTCTTCGGATGCGGGGACGGCGGCGAGGGCGTGGTTGGCTGATCGGAGGTGGCGTTTGGGAGCGTAGAAGTTGATTCGGCTGTTGAGGTAGCTCGGGCCTTGGTCGTGTAGGGCTTTGTGTGCGTGGGTGAGGAGGCGGAAGGTGATTCTTTTGTTGACGGGGAGCCAGTGAAGGTCTCTCAGATGTCCGGAGATGTGGCTGGTTCGTGGGATGTCGAGGATGAGTCTGGCTGAGGCGTTCTGGATCCGCTGGAGTCTCTTCTGGAGCTTGGCGGTGGTACCGGCGTAGAGGGCGTTGCCGTAGTCCAGTCGGCTGGTGACGAGGGCCTGGGTGACGGTCTTCCTGGTCTCGGTGGGGATCCACCAGAAGATCTTCCGTAGCATGCGTAGGATGTTGAAGCACGCCGAGGAGACGTTGTTGACTTGCCTGGTCATGGAGAGGGAGGAGTCCAGGATGAAGCCCAGGTTGCGTGCATGGTCTGTCGGTTTGGGTGCTGTGCCCAGGGCGGGAGGCCACCAGGAGTCGTCCCAGGCGGAGGGTGAAGAGCCCAGGATGAGGACCTCCGTCTTGTCCGAGTTCAGTTTCAGGCGGCTGGTCGTCATCCACTCGGCTACCTCTTTCATCCCTTCGTGCAGGTTAGCTCTGGCGGCGGCGGGGTCGTTGGTCAGGGTGAGGATCAGCTGGGTGTCGTCGGCGTAGGAGATTATGTAACACTCCCCCCTCACACATACAGGTGCAGGCATGGGAAAGAGTGACATTGTGACACACACACTCCCTCGCCCTGGAGACAGCTTGTCTGTCAGTGTTTGACACAACCCCACACCCTCCGGCATATACTGCAGCAGCACAACTACACGTCTGACACCCCCCTGCCCGACAGCTACCTTCATGGTGACTTACCACGACATTGGGACCACCAAACAGCCTTGGGTACTGTGCCAGCACCTCGTCCACAAGGACCTCTAGCTCCTTGCATGTGAATGGACTGCCACAGATCTTCTCTGTCCTTGCCATCCCTGTGGACATGGAACACCTGTGGCGGAAGTTATAGTGGGGGGTCCCAGGCAGCAGTCTCAGGAGGCAGCAGCAGGAGAGGGTCCCAGGCAGCAGGCTCAGGAGGCAGCAGCAGGAGAGGGTCCCAGGCAGCTGGCTCAGGAGGCAGCAGCAGGAGAGGGTCCAGGCAGCAGGCTCGGTGAGCAGTGGAAATGTGAGGCTCATTCTCACAAACTTATAGCCCCCTGGGGTCTTCTGTAAGCAGCAAAGCAGCACCAATTAGTTATCCATGTCTGCCTCTTTCAAAATCATCCAATGACTGCCTACGCACTGGCGGAGCACACCTTCCACGATTTTCAAATCTGCATCATGCTACCGCGATCATCGCTTCCATTGGCTGTAGGCAATGCTCCATGGCGGTGATGCACCGCGGGTGACCGGGGTGCGCTACTGCGATGGTGCATCATTCAAATGCATCCAATGACCGCCTCCGCGGTGGCAGTGCACACCTTCCGCGATTTTCAAATCTGCATCATACCACGCGATCATCACTCCCATTGGCTGTTAGCAATGCTCCACGGCGGTGATGCACCGCGGGTGCCGGGGGTGCGCTAGCGCGATGGTGCATCATTCAAATGCATCCAATGACCGTCCTTGTGAAGGGGGTGCTGCTGGTGACACACCGCCGGGGACAGGCGGTAGGTACCGCAATTGGCGCTGGCGGAGCATGCCCACCGCCATGTACACATGTCCATATGCCAATGGCTCCCGCACTTGTGAAGGGGGTGGTGATGGTGTAACACCGCCGAGGACAGGTGGTAGGTACCGCTATTTTCATAACCATTAATGGCTCTGTCAATCCTGAACACTGTATCAGTACACAGCAGCAACATGGTGAAGGGCACATCATTCTACACACAATGCCTTACTTCCATGTCATCCACAGGTGGACGCAAGTTCAGTGTGACACACTTCGGTCTGTGGTCCCTGCCAAGTTACTTGTGCATTTCATGGCTGATGATGCTTGACACTCTTGAGCTGGTGTTCATGATGTGGAACAAATACATTTGTTGTGGGTCAGTGATGACCTTGACAAGGCTTGTGTCACTGCATTGTATCGTATCAGACTGGTGCATTCACAACAGCTCATGCACACAACTGAACGTTTTCCTGATACTGTGATCATTGTGTTGATGGATGTGTGCAGAGTTTACATGATGCATTGGGGTGTGACAAAATACAGCAGATGGGTATGATACAGACATGGTAATTTCCAAGACATTGGGGGGTGTTGCAGCACCTTGCCTGCACATGTGAATTGTGTTCTCCAGTATGTGCGCATTCACATTCTCTGATGTGTTTGTGGCACTTGTGTATTGTCAGTGGAGAGGTGTGCCCTCTGTGTGTAACAAAAGGCCAGCCATGTAACCAGGTGTGCCATGCATCTCTAAGGCAGTCACTGTTTTTCCATGACATCATTGATGGTATGTGCTGTGGCCATCTCATGATTGTTGTCACTAACATTTTCTATTTAACTTTTCAACTAGGAGGAGGCCAAATCTCCCACCTCACCTGACAGTGCTGGAGGACATGGAGAATGAGGCAATAATACGGAAATTCCGCCTGGATAGGATCCTGTGTGATCTACTTGAGCCCCACCTGCAGCCTCGCCGTCACTATCCTACGGCATTCACACCCACATACAAGGTGATGGCAGCACTCCACTTTTTTGTGACAGGTTCCTTCCAGGAGACCGTGGCTAGCGCAGGAGGGATGTCGCAGCACATATTCAGCATGGTGCTGAGGGATGTTCTTGCTGCCATGATGCTGTATCGGAATCGCTACATCCATTTCCCTAGGGGAGGAGAATTGGCTGCCGTGAAGGGGGACTTCTATCCCCTTGGGCGCATCCCACATGTTGTTGGTGCCATCGATTGCACCCATGTAGGTCTGGTGGCACCACAGGCGATGGAGCACATTTATAGGAACCGCAAACATTATCATTCCATCAATGTGCATGTGGTGTGCCTTGCGGACATGACCATTTCTCATGTATGTGCGAAGTTTCCTGGCTCTGCGCATGATTCGTAAATCATGAGGAACAGCATGGTGCCACGGATGATGGATAATCTGCATCCCAAAGCGTGCTTGGATTGTGGGTGAGTATGCCTACTGATATGGCGTGATGTGTGTAACCTGATGCACTCTGGCTGTGCAACATTGCAATGGGTGTTTGTCATTCACAGGTGACTCAGCATATCCAAGTAGGCGATGGCTGTTGGGCCCCCTCAGGAATCCCAGGACCCAGGCTGACATCTGCTACAATGAGGCCCATGCAGGACCCGACGGTTAATCAAATGGACTTTTCTGCTGCCTTGGCAGGACCGGAGGTGCACTGGCATACTCACCTGGAAAGGTGTGCAAGATCGTTGTGGCATGCTGTAAGCTGCACAACCTGGCCATCCACAAGAGGGTCCCCTTGCTCCTGGACAATGGTGAGGAACCAAGGTGGAGAACCTGACCTTACGGGCCAGGCGGCGCAGGGCACGCCTAAGATCTCCGAGTTCACCTGCTTTGGCAGAGAGATATACGTGACACTCTGTTAGGCGTAGAAAAGCAGATTTATTAGCTGCAGCTAAGCACAGTGGTCCTGTAAGTACACCAACGGGTATGGTATCAGGAGACTGCCACTTCATTCCGTGGTGCTCAGACTATTATAGTACACAAGTTTACAATGCCAACTCCCAAAACATACAAAACTGACGAATAGGAATAGTTTGAAAACAAGCTATCGAATGTCTAAAACACACCCTCTTTTCAGACCCTGTGTGCTGTCCTCCCTTCAGGTTAATCAACACTAGTGCCCGTAATTCAATTTTGCAGGTGGTAGAACATGTTGAATGCTTTAAAGAACAGTCTATGTAACAGGAGAACACACAAAGAGAATAGCGAAGGCCAGTTAAACAAGATAAAGTCAAGAAGAATGGTGGGACCCAAACAGTGGAGTAAGACATGGATTAATCAGTCTAGACATGGATTTACGAAAACTCGGGAGACCCTGACATCGGTTTCATAAACATAGGCAGAAGTTTCTCTTTAACAGGAAGGACACGTAGCAGCTGCAAAAGCAAAAACATTGTGTTCACCACATCCACCGTGCTGCCTGAGTGAGGGAACACAAAATGGCGGTTAAATACAAAATGGCGGCTGGATACGAAGCGAAGTCGAAAACCACTTAACCTCAAATGCCACCACCTGCTTAAGGACCTGAGTCCAGTGATGAGGACAGTAGAGAGGAGGAAGTAGTAGACCTGCGCCAGCAGCTCATCGACCGCTACTTCAGTTGAAGGTGGGTGACGAGGTACAACCTGTACATTGTCTGGTGTAGTTGCAGTTGTTGTGAAGGGCTATGCGCGGTTGTAACCGACCGGCACACGTTCAGTCACCTGTGTGCGGTAAATGTGACATTGACGTTCCTTATGGGGATGTATGGTGGACCCTATTTGTTCACACCTGCATCCCATTGTCTAGTATGCCTGTTGTGTCTTGTGTATGCTTTGTGTAGTGTTCTGCCTGTGATGCCACAATGAGACCAGTGACTGTTGTTCTGTTGTGTTCCCCTAGGTGCTACAGACGAATCATGCACTTCAAACTGTACAGCATTTGGACACATCGTGGACCTTGTCAACATTGTAAATATTGCACTAAAAACGATACTGCAAAAAATCTGGTGCGTCAGGTATTTTAATTTGACAGTTGACATGTGATTTGTGCGGGAATATTTACATGACAGTGGGGAAGGAGCAGTGAGTTGACAGTCCTGTTCGATGAGATGCAAGAGTAGAGTCCACATGGATGTGGTGACCCAGTCCAACAGACAGGTGCCATTGCCAGGGAAATGTGGTGAAAGACAGTCCAAACAGTCAATGCAGTAGGGAAGAGGGTTGTCATCACGGCTGGCTCCGTGACTGGCGTGTGGCAGGTGCTTTGCCTCCGGAGACTCCCAGGCTCTTCTTTGGATGCCCCCTAGATCTTTTTGGCGGGGGTGCCACCTGAATGGCCAGCGGTGTGAGGGGACTTGCCCTCTCTGTTGGCACAGGGGAGGATGGTACACTGTCATCCTGCGGCACAACAGGAGGGGATGGAGGTGGTGGTTGGGACACAGGCCTGTCCCTCTGCAATGCCACTTGCTGGCCCATGAGGTCCACCATCTGTCCAAGGCGGTTGTCGATGGACCTCATCAGCAGGATGAGCCCCCTTAAAAGTTCATCCAAAAGTCCACTTTGTCCCTGGACCTCTTGGTATGTCTCCACTACTCTGGTCAAGTGGTCCAGGGATGGTGTCCACTCCTCCCAAGGTCTGGTGGTGACCCTGGCCCTCCCACCTGCTCTGCTGCCACGGGCCTCTTGCCTCACTACTGTGGGTCCACTCACTCTCTCCCTGCCCTCAACAGTTGTTGCTGTGGCCTGGTTGTCCCCTGGGACAGGGAGGGTGCTGCAGGTGGTACTGGTGGTTCTAGTGGTAGTGGCGGTGGCGGTGGCTGCGGTGGAGGCAGAGGCCGTGACAGCATGGGTCTGCTGCGATGTTGTTGCAGCAGACGTGGTGTTGGGGAGGATGTGGGCCTGGGACCTCTGGGTCTGTGGCACACCAGATTGGCCGGCCTGGAGCTCATTGTCCAAACTGTCCTGGGAGTCCACATCTGAGAGTCCATGTGCCGGAGGTGGAGACTGGCTCTGCTGGTCGTTGGTGAGGTCCTCAGCAGTGAGTTCTTCATCTCCTGTGGAGTAGATGGGGAATGGTCAGTGTTGTGCACTGTGCAAGTATTGTGTCAGCTGCGTATACGCGACTGTCTGTACACTACACAATTATGAAGTAACCAGTAGTGCAATTCATGGCAACACTGTGTGTAATTTCATAGTGCAGAGGAACATCATTTACTCATACATGTTGGAGCTCAATGCATTGCATGCAATTGTTGCTGCGTTAAGAAATGCAGGTCTCCCACACACACATCAGGAAGAGTTAAGATAGCTACCTACCTGGTAGGTGAGGGTGAAGAGTGCAATGGCTGACACATGTCCTGGGTGGGGGAGGCCTGTATCCTGCTCAGCTGTGGGACAGGGGTCATGGTGGGAGTGGTAGTGAAGGCCTCCCTCGAACAGACAGACATCACAAGCAAGATAGCTACCTACCTACC
This sequence comes from Lissotriton vulgaris, assembly GCF_964263255.1. Classification (NCBI taxonomy): domain Eukaryota; kingdom Metazoa; phylum Chordata; class Amphibia; order Caudata; family Salamandridae; genus Lissotriton; species Lissotriton vulgaris. Next base: position 623,275,310 of record NC_141694.1, on the reverse strand, counting down.
TGTTTGGTGAGGGTGTAGAGCGCAATGGCTGACACATGCTCCTGGGTGGGGGAGGACCCCATGCTGCTGGAGTGTGGACCAGGGGACATGCTGGGAGTAGTGATACAGGCCTCCCAAACCAAAACAGTGCTCCAATACAAGATGGCTACCTACCTGTGAATCTGTTTGTTGAACAGTACAATGGCTGGCACATGCTCCTGGGTGGGGAGGCCTGTATCCTGCTCAGCTGTGGGACAGGGGGCATGGTGGTATTGGTATTGCAGGCCTCCCTCCCCCATACAGGCCTTCTAAGCAAGATGGCTACCTACCTGTTGTGTGAGGGTGGACAGTGTAATGGTGTTTTGTTATTGCAAGGAAGTACTTCTCAGTGTGTTGTTTGGCATTTGTTTGTACTTACCAGCCTCCGCTCCCCCGGCTACTCCTGTGAGACTCTCAGGAAGCAGTATGGCATACACCTTCTGCTCCCAATGTGTGAATGTTTTCAGTGGGATGGGAGGGCCACTGCCAGTCACGTTCGCCAGCGTCCAGTTCGTACTCCTCCTCTCCTTGACAACCCTCTTGAGATCATGCCACCACTTCATGATCTCCTTCTTGGCTCTTGGGGTGGTCCATACTGCATTCACCCTTTGGACTATCCTTTCCCACATTTGTGTCCTCGTGGCTAATGGTGTCTTGTGGACCAGGCTACCAAACAGTTGTGGCTCTACTCTCACAATCTCATTGACCATGACTGTCAACTCACTCTCAGTGAATTAGGGCATTTTTTGTGTTGTCATGGTGTGTGGTGGTTGAGGTGTTTGTGGGTGCAGGGGTGTGGATGCAGGGGTATGGTGTTGAGGTGTGAGGTATGTTGTGTGCTGGGGGATTATTTGTGCTGGTGTGAAAAGTGGTGGTGATGGTGGTGGTGGATGTGTGTGTGTGTGTGCTGTGCTCTTTTGCCTCTCCTGTTAGATGTGGGGTATGGCATTCTATTGGAGAGTTGCAAAGGATTGTGGTTAGTGAAGGGGGTGTCTTTATACTCAGCTGTGTGGGTGTGTCCAAGTGGATTTTGGGTGTCAGGTTTGTTGTGGGAGTTGTCCTGTTTTTTTTTTATTTATTTGTTTTATTTGTATGTGTGTCATGTATATGGGGGGCATGGCTGATTTTATTTGTGCACTGTTTGGCATCATTTCGGTGTTTTGGCATCGTCCGCCATGTTTCTATGCTGCAGCTCTTCCTGCTATTTTTCCCGTTCACTCCTGTGTGCGACCGTGGCGGTCGGTAGCAGCGATATCTTAATATCCCGTGCGGTGTGTCCGCTGTCCTTGCGGCGGGTTGTTGCTTTTCCGCAGCTTTTCCCACCGCAGCGGTCGTTTTTTGGCCATCACCGCCCGCGTCGGATGGCTTTGCTTTGCCCGCTACCGCTGCGGTCGGTCTTTAGTGGCGGTTGATCCTATTGTAGCCACCGGTGTATCCGTGGTGCAGGCGGGCGGTTGGTTTCCGCCTCCATGGCAGTCGGGTGGTTTTCCGCCCGCCATCCTAATGACCCCCATAGAGTTCAACAAAAATCACTTTAAAAGCCAAATAACAAATTGCAAAAAGCAGACTAACCAGAGATACTTTTCGAAAAAGTCAGTAAATCCCATTTGTATCTTTCATACAAACCAAACAACAACCAGAACTGAGAAAAACAATATCAACCCAACCACTAGCAAAAAGTGCAAAATCATCAAACAGACGAGCAAATAAACAAGAATAACCTTGAGAAGGTGAGTAAAAATGCAAAAAAGACAATAAAATCATAATATTCTTTTTGCTGGGCTCAACTATAAAACAATACCACTAAATCTTAGCATGCATAATAAAACACAAACAATCTAATAAATGGAGTGTTGTCATTTTATTTAACAGGAGGCTCAAGTTCAAGTTCAGTTTATTTATGATTTTGGAACTCAAATGAGATCCACATAAAAAGGACACAAAATAAGACATACATTTTCGAATAACAAAATATGAAATACTAATACACGTAATCTTATAAAACGTCAGATAAAATCACAGATAATAGTCAAAAACATCTGAGTGGTATTTTAATACAAATCTAAAAAACATTTTAAAAAGTTAAAAATCCTATGGCAGAACATTTCATTTGGTGGGTTATAAATGGCGTCTATAAATGCGGTGGCCTACAAAATGGATAATTGTAGGCAGATTGGCCTCATCTACTTACGTCAAAACAATTAAAGAGCCGGACAAATGAAGAGCACATGGGTAACATCCTGAATAGAATTATTACACAGATTACAGACTCGGGAGGAACCATACCATATGGACAATACATTATTCAGTGGGAGAGAACCCTGCCTCAATAAAAACCAAAAACAGCGCTCTCCATGGAGGAGGTTCCAAGTAATATAAGATTGTACTTTATTTATCAGACAAGAGTCAATAGCTGGATGGATGCCTCTCTTTGAAATACGGGCCTCCCTTTCCATAGTAAAACTTAATTTTCAGGAGCCCTGTTTCAAAGTGGCCTTTAGCTGATATGATGATAAAGTAAAAAGTAAAAATGTGTCCAATTAAAGCAAGTCAACCGAAGTTCTAAAATTTTTTACAATTAATGATTGCTCATTTAGGGTTCCTAATAATTCTTTCCGAATAAAAAATCTTAATGTACCTGGTTCACCCTTTACAAGGCTTGTAACCCATTGTACTATTCCTGCAAGACCCTGTACCCAACTACTGCGCAGACCAAATTCCAACCTAAGAGCAGCAACAGAACAGGCAGAATTAACTGAGGCTAGATTCCGCAAGATTTTACCTTCTGTTATATTTAAAAAGCCCCATTTTCCTAAGTCGAGTAGTTCAATGGCATACAACAGGGAAGCTGGGATTTTTGCACGGAAAGCCTCTAGAAGAAGTGCAAAATGCCTTCTGCCTGTGGATCTGTAAAGGGAGATTAAGCTTTTACCTTGTGAAATTGCTTTCCGAATGTTGTTTCCTATGTGAGCCTTGTCACTCGAATTTCTACACACTGTTTTTCCTAGGAAGACATATGATTTTACCACTTCCAATTTTTGTCCACCTACAGACCAAGCATAATTCCCGTACTTTATCTTTTTTCTTCCCACCATGCACATTACTTTACTTTTAGACACATTTATCTTTAAGTGATGGGACTCTGCATATTTATATAATACCTGCAGACAACTATTTAATCCCCTCGGTGTTAAATCCAGTATTAATATGTCGTCGGCATACAGCAAACAGACTATCGATTTTCCCCCCAATAATGGGGCGATACCTTCACTTAAAGATAAGGCATAGGGGAGGTCAGAGATATAAAATGAGAATAATAAAGGGGCTAATAAACAACCTTGTTTTAAGCCGTTTGTTGTAGTAATAACTTGGGATAGACCTCTTTCCCCTCCCATCAAAACTCTACACCAAGTGTCAGTATGGAGAGCTCGAACTAACTCCAGAAAGATGGCCGGCATGCCGAGGTCTGATAGTTTTCTCCACAGCAAAGGATGATCTATTTTGTCAAATGCTGTGGAGAAGTCTATAAAGGCTGCACACACTTTCCCTCTTCGGACTTTAACATATTTTTCAGTTATTACTTGCAATGCCGTTAGATTATCCATGGTACCGTGCCTTCCCCTAAATCCAGTCTGATCAAAGGGGAGAATTTCACCCAATTCCACCCAGTCATTGATTTGCGACAGAAGGCATTTGGCAAAGACTTTACCCACGGCATCCAAGAGTGCAAATTTTCGGTAATTGTGTGGAGCATCGCGGTCTCCCTTCTTGAAGAGGGGGGCTAATATACTCCCTTTCCAAGATGGGAGAACGGTTTTATTTGCAAAGCAAAATCTGAATACCGGGAAGAGGATTTTACTCCACATTGCACTGTTTTGTTTCAAAACTGAAATTGGGAGCTCATCTGGGCCCATCGCCCCAGAGGTGCGCAAACCCTTGATGTCCAATTCAATATCTTTTTCAGAAGGAGGTCCATATGGTGAGAGGTCTACATCTACTCCATTGCAATCAAGTAGAGATCCGTTACTTGCATAAAGGTTCTGGATATAGCCAACCCACATATGCTCCTTAATGGTCACTGGAAGTGGTCTTGATCTAACTCCTCAGCCTTCCCCGATGAGAGACCAGAATGTTCTTATTTGACCTTTCAATGCAGCTTCCCTCAGTTTAATCAATATACCATCCTCCCTCTCTTTTCTCATCTTAACCTTCACCCTAGTCCTCCTTCTCTTTAGTAACAAAATTCTATGATATCTTTTGGTGAAGTAGGTCAGATATTGTTCCCTGATTAATTTATTAATTTCAGTATTAAGTAGACGTAGAGATCTGGGAGTTACTTTAATCTTACATTTTTGGTTCGATTTTGTTGCAATTGCAATCACCATATTCATAAAGTCGGCAAAACATGCTATCTCAAAGCCGTTCCAATTAACCAAGTTATCCGCGGCTGCCTCTAAAATACTTTCCAAACCCCTAATAGCCCTGATATCCCAGTGGCATCTTCCTTATTTCTTACCAAAGCCAACCGCTTCACTGTTTAATGTCCAAGGATCGGTCAGAATTGGATTTAAATTTACAGTGAGAGTTAGCACTTTATGATCGCTATGGAGTGTATTAGAGAACTTAAGATCTTTCAGAAGGAAGGAGGTACTTCCCACTATCACATAGTCTAGGATGGATTCACTATTATTTGATTTACAGGTAAAGTTTGCTGGTGTATCTGAGGGTAACCTTCCATTTGCTATAATGCTGTCAACTTTTGTCAATTCTTTAAGAAGCAGTTTCCCTCTCAAATTTGTCCTAATGTTTCGTGGAAGAAGCGCTTGAGGAATCTGCAAGGATTCTTCTTTTTCCTTATTTCTAAATATATCTAAATCAAGGTTGGAGATCTTACAGTTAAGATCCCCTAACAAAATTATATGAGCAGTAGGTTCAGCTTCAGTCGCTTTCTTTATGTATAGAAAGACTTTCTTTAAAAGTGCATTGTGGCAGGCGTCTGGGGGAATGTAAGCATTTATCAGGATCAGTGGTTTACATTTCCCAGTGTTGTCAAAGTTAAACAATGTTATTGCCTGAAAAAGGTTGCTAGGGTCTAAGTAATAAACATAATTCCATTTTATCTTATTAGACAACAGACAAGCCACCCCGCCCCTTGCATGTCCTCTCCTGGATGGTATCGCTCTGCCATCTAGCAGTAATTTCTCTGTACACCAAGTCTCTTGGAGACAGATCACGTTTGCACCTAGTGTGTGTAGAAAATGCAGCTTTTCCCTACTATTCTTTATTCCACGATACGATTTTTAGTTCATTGCTAAAAGAATGGGTGCGGGGGGAGATTATTATTTGATCTGCTCGACAGGATGCCAGGTAACCAATTCCAATGTAGGCTCTCTCTATGGAATTCCGTTGAGAGGAAAGAGGGATAGGGTCTAAAAGTTTCACTTGTCTTCCGTTTTTAGAGATACAGATTTTTAGGTCCTCGGTGTCAAGAGGGCGGTCTCTACGCCTGCGCCTGCCTGAATTATCAGGGGCTTGTTACCGAGAACTCTATTTCGTGATTTCTCCAAGAAAGGGATGACGTCAATCCCCCTACTTTGTAGGCTTTCTGACCATTGAAGTAAAAGATTTACAATAATTTTGGAATTGAACCTTACCCTCGTTATATGCCCAACTTCTGTTTTGAAGCTGGAGACTAGACTTATGTCACTACTTTGGATAAGTTTCAAACTTTCGATCTCCAGAAGACATTTGAGGGGACCTATTCAATATAAGATCCATATTAAACAGAGGCAAGAAGTCTAAATAGGATGTATCTATAATTTCCCTTACACGGACATCATTAGGCATCATAAGTTCACCTTTGCTTTCTTCCGTTTCAGGGAACGGCATAGCCAAGGGATTGAGTGCTGAAGAAGCTATGCTAGCAGGCATCTGCTGTACCGCAATTTTAACACTTGGTAACCCCTCCGTTACGAAATTATAGGGAGCTGACAGGGGATGTGTAGTATTTGGAGGGTGGGCATTGCAAGTCAACAATGGCCCTATCACCTGCTCTTTTGGCTCTAGGATCACTTGGACTACTTCGACATACTGGTTCATATCTTGTGATACATTGTGCGATGGCCCCTGGGAAGGATCCTTTCCAATAGAGGTCTCTACATATTCTTTAAAACAAAATTGCCTCTTTTTTGCAAATCTTCGTATCTTTTTCCCTCTATACTTTTTAAGTTTCCAATTTTTTCCCTTTTTTCCTACACTTGATGAATCCAAAACACCCTCTTTCTCATCATTTGACTAGGTCTTAAAAATAGGAAATAGCTCTTTTTCTACCCTTTTTCCTAAGTCCACAGTGATTTTTGCTTCTTCAGCACACTCACGAACGCAATCAACTGCTATTGCGTTTGATGAGGAATCAAGGATCTTCTCAATCGTAACGACTGTTTTCTTTTGCTCAAAGGATTGGGATTTACCATCATGGTCAATTAGGATTAAATCACCGTTAGCATTCTCAACCGCGTTCTTCACCAGCTTATCTATCTTCACTTCCAGTCCTACTTGTATAGAGTCCGTTTTTAAACTAAGTTCCTTTCCCTGTTTACTGTTTAATAAAACCTTTAGTATTTGTGTTACGGTTTCCAGCACACAGTCTGACCCTCCAACAAATTTTTCAAGTAACTTTAGAATGCTAGATAGCAGATGTTCTAGAGATAATAAAGAGTCAGAGACAAATATATCCTTCCTGGTGGTTTGACTGGGTTGAATATCAGTAATGTTTAAATCAGGGCTTGTGGAGGTGCGTGACTGTGATGGAGAGTAATTGGATTTATTAGATGGAGTACTGCTGAATAATTGAAGTCCTATAGTGGCCTTAGCTACTGGGGTGTTTGCTATTTCTATAATCTTGCTAGAATCACAGGCGATATATCTCCTGCAGAGCTCTAGATCTAGATCCGGAAAAGAGAAATAATTACTTCAAACCACCCCAACCGAAGAGGGACCGGGTGATTCTTCTATAGTTCCGCTGTTTTAAAAGTAGGTCCAGAGGATCCTTGGAGGGTTGGAGAACTATTTTGAACCCCAACAGTTTGCGACAAATGGGTCTGGGATTCCAGGGGACCTAGGGACCCACCCTCCCGACAGTATATGGTTCTACAACCTCTGCCATATTTGCTGATTCAACTATTTCTACATAATGGCTGTTCCCACTCACAATTACTCCTCCATCTCCATCTCCCTCTCCATTTCTGTCTACAGTTTTTGATCCCACTTGGGGGACTCTATCCTTTCCACTTTCCCATAGACTATATAGTTGACATTTTCCTTTTAACTGTATATCAGAAACATCCTTGTTACGTAGGGGATTTGATTTAGTCTTTGAACAAATCCTTCCTATCAATAACCGCCCAGACCTTAGCTTTTTAGCTGTCATTATATTTGGCGATTATTGTAGTTGAAAGTGAAACACCGAGTACTAGTACAAGCGTCAATTCAATAAATTAAAAAGTAGACAGATGGACAATCAATTAGTTGTAAAGAGTGCACAAAAATAAAATAAAGTAAATGCCACTGCCTTGTAATACGGCAGCTCACAACTGCTTTTACCCCACACGCCACCCCGCCCTGGGCCTGGGCGATTCAGCAGCGATTCAGGCAAGAACCGCACGCTGACCCCCGTCTGGCAGCCTGGACTATGGTGGCTGAGGCAATACAGGTGAACCGATAAACCAGCAATAGCGGGTGAAATGAGAGGGGGCAAGGGCAGGCGGTGCTTACGAAAGCGGGTCATGTTTATATATTTTTCAGACCTCGGGGAGAGAGGAACGCGCATGGCTGACGTTTTCACTCGTGAATGAATAATAAGAAATATTTAAGAAGCGCTTGAAGCGCTAGTTGAGTAAGTTTGTTTCCCCATTCATTTAGAAATCGTGGTTGGAACCGTGAGCCACATGGTTGTTTCACTTACAGTGGTCTCTTTTCCCCAGATGCTGTAGTCGTGAGATATATATCATCGGTTTATCGACCAAGCAATAGTACCATTATTTGGATTGACAAGCGAGCAGAGAGTGTTTACACTTATAAAAAAGAGCCCATGGAAAAAGTTGTGAAGTGTTTCCGACTCTATTACCCGGTAAATACCACTCCATTTCGATAACGCTAACTGGATTAGACATTCTTTTGTAAAATATATGTGACCATTAACAAAAGAGAGAAAAAATATACAAAAAATATATATATATATATATAATAAAACGGAATCCAGGAGAGTCTAACTTACAAAGAAGGGGTCTCTCTCTCTCTCTATATATATTTATAAAAATCAGCTAGATCAAGATACCTTGCTCTGACTTGTTCAATGAATTTAATTGAATTGCACTAACAAATGGCAGGTTACAAGGGTCAGTCCGCTCACAGAAGGAATATCTTATAAACTATGTTCGATTGAATGTCCACATGTAAATATGTAGATAGGTATTTTTTGTTATTAATTTATGGACCTTAAAAATGATGTCTGTTTCCCTTCTTTTTAATTGTTGTCTGTACAGATGGATTGTGAATAGCCCTAGTCCTGAAGAGGCCAGAATTGATTGGCTGAAACGCGTCGACTATAAAGAGAAAGCAGATACATATAAATAATTTTGATTAATTTGAATAGTGTGTTGAGGGATCTTTAAGACATTGGGTTTAAATTAGTTCTACCTAATTGTTTTCCTCATATGAGTCTGCGTGATCTCAATAGGAATGTCTGTTTTATGTTTTGGTGAGACATCCTAACTCGAAACGAAGGGCTTCTATTCTATTGTATATATGTAAAAATTATTTGTATATACAAACGTGTTTGGAAATCAGAAATGAGAGATATATAAACTTTCTTATTTGAAAAAAAGAAAAAATAAAAATCATTCAGTAATAACCTTTAACGTGTCTGTGGGTCATGACGAGATAGGAGACTATAAAAGAGATAAATAAACTTAGTGTGGTCACAGTGATATAAACACTAATATAGGGAGTACTTTATTTTTATTCCTTATTATTTCAAATTACAATACATACCGTATAACCAAGGTACCAATTTCTTATTTGAGTCTATATTACCCAGGTACCGTTTGGTTTAATGGGTTTCCCCTGTCATACATAGAATACTGCCTTGTAATACGGCAGCTCACAACTGCTTTTACCCCACACGCCACCCCGCCCTGGGCCTGGGCGATTCAGCAGCGATTCAGGCAAGAACCGCACGCTGACCCCCGTCTGGCAGCCTGGACTATGGTGGCTGAGGCAATACAGGTGAACCGATAAACCAGCAATAGCGGGTGAAATGAGAGGGGGCAAGGGCAGGCGCGTCAAGCTATCCCCCCCACACACAGCTACTACTTCAAATGCCCCCGCCCGTAGGACCACTCACTCTACACTCGGCTCTCAACTATCTTAAACTAACTCCAACATAGCAATGGGTTATAGCCGCTACTCGTTGTCTCATCATTGTCGTCGCCTCTCTGGCTTCCCCCACAGTACAGTTCAATACAGTTCAGCACCGTATAGTATAGTACAGTTCGGTAAAAAGTTCAGTTCAGTTCAAAATAGTTCAGCTCTTCTTTTTTTAGACAATCATGCTAGCACTCAACACTCTTAGATAAGTAGTCCACCGGCAGGGGCACCTCTTTCAGGGTCTGTTCAGGGTCTATTCAGGGTCTATTCAGAGGCCGGGAGCCGGAAGCCATGGACCGGGCCCGAAGCTTTTTAATATAAGCAGGGAGAGGGGTTGAGGCAAACGTAGACAATGAGGGCAGATGAAATCCTGCTGGTAGACCAGGTGACACTGCTTACCGGTTACTGATGCAAGTGCAAGTGCCGTCAGCCCGGCAATGGAGCAGCGCCTTCTGGCGTCTTTCCAGCCTCTATAGCGCCTCTCATGCTCGCTCTCTCACTCAGCTCCAATGATGGTGAGGACGATGAAACTCCTCTAACCCCCGCTGCTCTGCTGAATACTGCTCTGCTGAATGCTAAATACTGAATGCCGCTGAAACTCGGTAATGATGATGGCGAGGACGGCACTGCTCACTGCTCACCTGCCGGCCCCTCCCGCAGCCTCGCAACCTCGCTACCTCGCGCTGACCCCGCCGCTCTGCTCCGCTCTGAAGAATGCCGCTAAGTGCCACAGATGACCCGGCAACTCAACTCACTGGACAAGCGGGCACCAGATGGAAGGGGGCGGGCAGCCCACGCGGCTAAAATCAGGGAACCGCTTGCTGCTCCCGCAGCCATCGTCGTTGCACCAGGATTGTCGACTCGCGTTCTGGCATTCTGCTCAGTGTTGCTGCAATGCTGCTCTCTGCTGACCCTACATCCGTTTAAACCAAATCCGCCAAATCCTCCTGTAAAGTCAACCATGCACTGCAGCTCCGCTAGGCACCACCGGTGCCGCCCGCTTTCCCGAGGTGCCTCACCTGTTTCACCCGCGGTGTGCTCCGGTCTGCTCCGCCTCCACTTCACTCTCTCAGAAGTAAAACACAACAGAAGTCACAGTCACAGTAACAGGAGGCAATAAATAAAAAAAAAAATCAAAATTCTAACTGTTTAAAAAAGATAAAATCAGACAAACATCAAGAGGGCAACTGAAAGACAAGCAACATACCTGAAATCCAACTGAGGCTATAGGTTATTGAAGTACACTGGCTACGTGTATTGTAAAAGAGATTAACTGAGCCCAAGTGTCATTGGAGGTGTGTGCAATATTACTCATCCCATTGCACTGGCAGAGCGGTTTGTCTTGGTGACACTGTTGAAAGGACCACCGAGCATAACCACTCCGTCTCTGCAATGGTGATTGAGGGTAGAGAATACATAAATAAAAAGAAACAACTTTTATTCACCTCCAATGAACCCTAAGGCTTAATTTTGAGGGCGGTATCCGAAAACCACCAAAGCATGTTGCATGTTGTATGCCCACAATTGCAAACTTATGCAGAATTATATGGGTCCACAAGATTAAAAGACCCCAAAATGAACCAAGAAGAAAATCATACGCCAGAACTGTACAAGATCGAACCAGTTGTGACCTTTATCCCGGAATACGTAACAAAGGGAACACAGGACATCCTCAACAGAGGAAATATTCTAAAATTAGTTAAAGAAATTCCTGAACTGAACAGAATAGTCTCTCAAGACATGGAAGCAGTAGAGTTTCACCAAAATAAAGCTAGACCAGACATCGAAAATTCGGTTACCACCTGGAAATCAAAAGAGCTAGCAGGTAAAATCTATTCTCACAGAGCAGTATTTGAGAGTTGGGGAATCACTTTGCAGCAACATAAGCAACCGAGATACCCCCTCCCCCTCTACATCAACTCAGACCACCGCAAGGATGTAGAGTCGCAAAGGCCCAAGGTAAAATCGTGCCTACATGCAGCCCGAGCAACATCTCCGGGCAAAAGAATACAAACAAAAACTGTCCAAAACAGTCAGTCGGTCATATATCGGCTTCATAGTAGCAATCAAGACTGGTCATGGATTCCGTCAGCACTAAGCAATAAGAGTTCCTAGAAAAGATACAATCATCATAATCAAAGAACAAACAAAAGATCTGCACATGGAAGATATAAACCTGGAAACAAATTAAATTATGTTCTTGGAACATGCACGGGTTCAGTAGCATGGAGCAGGACCATGAAACACAACTATTTTTTGAAGAGCAAGACATAATAATCCTACAAGAGACCTGGAACTTATCTGATCTAGGAATCCCAGGCTTCACGGACTATCATATACTCGAAGAGAGGCAATCAAAATATGGGCACCCACAAGGAGGCCTATCAACTTTTATTTCACAAAAATACAATTGGGGCCATGAGGAAATGGACGTTGGGATAAACTGGGCCCAAGCTACAAAAATTACAATAAAGCGTCAGTATCAACTGCTACTGCTAAACATTTATATACATCCAGAACGAAAAGCAAAAAAGGAAAATTTGGGAACACTACTCAAAGTTATTAAAACCCTACAAAAAACGAATAAACTAGTTCAATGATCATTTCGATAGATTTTAATTGTAATCTACTCAGCCCCGACAAGGGTAGATCAAACAGGAAAAAAAGTTCAGCACAAGGGTCCTACCTAGAACAACGGGACAACATAAACTCAACGGGCCTAACAATTCTAAACAGCAGGAAAAATGGACTCCCTCAGCCGTGCCCCACAGGAGCGGCAAAGTTAAATCGACCATAGACTTCACAATCGTCAGTGCGAGCATGACAAAATCTATAGTGGAATACTCTATAGTTCCGCGTTTGGAAAGTGATCATTTCCCACAAATTATACGGACAATTATCACAGTTCCAGGAGCAGAAACAATATGTTCATTACAGCAACACCCAGAAAAATCTAACCTTCGGAAAATAAAATGGAGGGGAGGCGAAACAAAAAAAATCATGATTACAGCTAGTAACTTTATGACAAAAATAGGGAGCCTCAATAACGGAGATCATGTAAAGAACTGAGAAGATCTATTGGAGGAACTAAAGGAAAAACACTCAGTCCAGTCGAAGGTGACTAGAGATGGAATAGGTAAGCCAGCACCATGGTTTAACGCCGAATTAAAATTAGAAAAGAGAAAATTAGCCAGGGTACAGAGATCGGCTGCTAAGGGACACAACTTAAACAATATAGACATCAGAAGTATGAGAAAAAAAATATCGAAATAAAATATGGATGGCGAAGGCACAATACAAAGAACGGACATGGGAAAAAATACTGATTACAAGTAAAAAAGCATCCTCCAGAGAGTTTTGGGCTATTATTAACGAATTAAATTCAGGAGCAACACTGAAACAGGACCCTGGAATCAGCGACAAGGCCTGGGGGAACCACGTTAAGAACCTCTACTTAAAAAAGGAACCACTTAGAAATAAAAATAAACAAGGTTCACCCAATGATATCGAAGAACACAGTTTTAAACTTATACTCGCCAGTCCAAGATCACACCATAACGTAAACCCAGAAACAAATGCCATTTATCAAGAAGTTTTAACCACTTGTGCCCAAATAAAATCGCTGATTCAAAAACTAAAGCCAGAGGGGGCACCAGGTCCAAATGGTCGTCCAACAGCAGTTTATAAATCAAACGAAGAATTTTGGGCCGAACACTTAACAGTCTTATTTAATCACACTTTTACAAAGGGTAACCTTCGGCTACATGGAAAGGAAATATAATCCATCCAATTCATAAGAAAGGGGACCAAAAAAATCCAGGGAATTATTGTCTGATCTCCTTAATAGATGTCGAAGCCAAGCTGTATGCTTCGTGCCTATTGGAAGAGCTGCAGGACTGGGAAAAATCAACCAATATAATACCTAGTTTTCAAAGCGGTTTTAGATCAGGGATGGTGACATCCACAAACCTAACCACTCTAGGCCTGCTAACGGAAAACGCCAAAAAAAGAAGCAACAACTATATGGATGTTTCGTGGACATAAAATCAGCTTTCGACCACGTAGGAAGGTCAAGGCTTTGGAGAAAGTTAAGGAAGTGGGGGATGCCAGATAATTTAATAAACGCAATATCCAGGCTGTACAGCGAAACATGGGCAAAGGTTAAACAAGGGAACGGGACCAGCCTTACAAAAAAAATCGAGACACAGGATGGTTTAAAACAAGGCTGTGTCCTTGCCCCCAGTCTTTTTAATTTATACCTAGCAGATATCGGATGTAATTTAGAAGTAACGGAAAGCCATGCCCCAAAACTCGGCAACGTTTCTGTACCAATCATGCAGTACGCCGATGACATAGTTCTACTAAGCAAAACCCCAATAGGCTTGCAATGCTTGGTAAACATGTTATCGGCCTACCTAGCACAAGTAAACCTGGAACTGAATAAAAATAAAACAAAAGTGCTCCGGCATGTGAAGGGAAAGAAACTTAACTTCAGATGGTCAACACAAAAAAAGACACATTCTGGTACTAAGAGGGAAGGCGCAATCATTAATTTACGCATACAGACAACTGCAAAAAACAGTGGGCAGCCCAAATTACACGCACTTCCTTAAAGTAATGGCCGCAAAAACTATCCCCACTTTATCATACGGATTAACTGCATGGCTAGGAGTGGAATCAACAATTTTAAACAATTTACAAAATAAAATATACAAGGAAGTCTTCAATCTGCCACAATCAGCTGCACGTTTGCAAAATTGTGTCACAAGCTCCACTCTGCCCCAAGTGAGTCAATGGACAACATCTGCTGGAAGGAAATAAACCATCAGGAAGGTCCAGCCAAACACAACTCAATGGGGAAAATATCTTAGTGCGAGCTTAACCACACTGACTCTGCACGAAGTATGGAAAACAAAATTGACCACGTACACTTCTGTAAAGTAGTAAATGGACTAGCAAAAAAGGCTTCCTTGCTAAAAGATAAAACAACCTTAACTAAACAACGATATGCTTGGACAGTAGTTAACTCCTATATCAACCAAAAACCGCAAGGATATCTAGCTTCGCACTACAGTCAACATCTAAAAAAAGCTTTTATAGCATACCGAATGGGCATGCATCTATCAAAAGATGTAATGCCCTTTAGGAAACAACAAACCGAAAATTTCAACTGCAGATTATGCGGATACCAGAAGGAAACGTTTGTGCACTTGTTATGTACGTGTCCGGCCTTATTGGCTCTAAGAAGAAGGCATCTACGGGGAATTTTTATCACACTAAAGATCCGCACTTGCAGACAAGCGGTGATAAGCTGGCTAGGAGGTGCCTCATCCATTCTGTCATGCCGGGGAGTAAAATTTATGACCAAGGTAACAAAACTGCTACAGGAAACTGAACAGACAAAGGCACCTACCACCTAGTGCAAACAGTGGCCAGGGAAAGAAGAACGTGGTGGTAGAAACGCCATTTAGCGAAAATCTCGCCCCGGATACACACACTGTGTTTTAACGAAAGAAACACGTCCAGAGAGGTCCTTTTTGGGTCAGAACATTTTGGCTTTTGATTGTTAAGAATACATGTCATTTTATTTTTCATCTTAATCTCTCTCTTCTTCTTTTCTGTTTTTATTCATTTGAATATTGTAAAGATTGTTATTAATCAAACAATAAAATATTGATGATGATTATGCAGAATTATACAGTGTCAAAAAAGGCAAGTAACCCCCTATGTGAAGACCCCAAACATACTCTAATTTTAACAATCCTCCTGAACTAGCTATAGCTTATCAAATAAACAATTGTTTTGCATGATAACAAAAACCCTCAGAAAAGAATACTAATATTTAGCACAACCCATAACCACGTGAAATTAGAGACTAGTAATATTTGGATTATCAATGGCATTTTTAAATCTACACCCCATCCATTCACCCAAATATACACTATTCACTCCAACATTAATAACACAGTAGTACCTTTTGTGTACAGTTTACTCCCAGATAAGCAAACCTCAACATATGGTGATTTTTTTTATCAGTAGTAAAAGCTAAAACCTTGAACAAAAGTAATAGAAAAGTGTTAATTGACTTTGAATTACCCATGATTAACACCATCTCCAAAATGTATCCAGAAACCAAAACTCAAGGATGTTTCTTCCACTTTTGACAGGCATAGTGGAGAATAATTAAAAAAACATCCTCAGGTGAGGAGTACATATCAGACAGTAAACTCCAATTTGAGTTAAAAAAACTAACAACCCTTTGCTTTGTTCCTCAAGACTGTTTAGATAAATAATACACATCTATTACTGAATCAGACTATTTTACTACAAACGATGAAAAATTGGCACCCCTTCTAAATCATTAATCCCAGGAGGAAGACATAATTTCATGTGGAGTGGTGGTACTGCCACAAGACCTGCTTGCAGGGAGGAGCAAAAACGAACAATGCCATAGAGGGATAGCATAACTCCTTCAACAAATCAATTGGAAAACCTCACCCAAACTTGTATCATTTCTGGGAAATTTTAAAGAAGGAGCAAAGTTCCCAAGAAATGAGAATAGCTCAATCATTGAGAGGTAGTCTAAACCCATGAATTAAAAAAAGAACTAAAGAAATGACCAAACTACTAATGGTCAAATTCAACAATTTTCGTTGATGGTGGCTTCAGACTACCTAGACAATATTGCACACATCCTACATTTATAATTTACACTTACCCCTATTCAACCATACTTGCCTGTTTTGAAAATACTTTTTTCAGATTCAGTTGGCATTTTTTAAAAATAAATTTAAAATTTAAAATAAAAATCGGGTTTCCTACCTTAATTTATCTTCTTTCTTCGGGTCTTGGACTTAGGTAAACTCCCCCATTTCACTAAGAGTCTTGTGCAGTCCGTAAACCAAAGAAAGTAATCCAAAAATCATGTTGAAATCCAAAACTGGAGTCAAACTTTAGAAAAAGACCACAGTTTGGCACAGCCATATTGTACAGCTAAATAAGTGCTGCAAATAATACTGTGTTCACTTAAAAAACACATTCCAAATAAAAATCCCCCAAAAATAATGTTTTAGGGCAAAATTCTCAACAAGTAATAAGTCTATGCAATCCTCTATCCACAGCAATTGACCATATCACAAACATCCATTTAGAAACTCTCTATAAATGTCCCAAAAATCGATTCTGCCATCCATGCCATCTGTGTTCTTGAACCTACCATCTAGATGAAAAAATATGACTATGTCCTATTTTTTTTTTAAACCCAACGCTTTAAAAATATTTTTAAAGTATTGTTTCTTTACAGTTTGGTTTAAAAAAAAATAAAGCCTTCTTTAAAAAAAAAAATCTTAAACCAAAAGTGTCCAGAAAGCAATCAACCCAGAATGGGCCTACAACTGCTATCTGCGTAGGAATAAAAATGTGGGTTAAAACATTCAAAACATACAAAAAACTACTATCATAGTTCTAAATACCTCCTTCCACTCGCCTTACAATATACTAAGCCATGAACAAACAATTATTTTAAATTTTAAATTGCCTTACCTGTGCGCAACTCTTCCTTCCATCCAATCTTGATCGCAACGCTCCACCAAATGTAGAAAGTTACGTGCAGCCGGCAACGTTATTTGTATTAGTAAAAATTAAAATAGGACATTTTCTCCCATTGATTTCAATTGGAAACTGTGGGAAAACCTATTTTTTTTTTAAATATGCTACAGTACAGTACCGTAGCGCTGTGCATTTTTTAAATAATAAAAGCGAAATGTATTTTTATATTTTTTTAACATTTAAATTGAGTATCTTATATGGGTTCAAAAAAGAAGTAAACTTTTTAAAATGCATTTTGGGTTGTCTTTAGCATTTAATATCTATATATTATGTTTTTAGTAATCTTAAATAATTACATTACTCTGACTTAACATCTTTACATATTATTAATTATTTTATTAACTATTTTATTCCTTTTAATTCTTTAGATATTATAGTAAAAATGCATTATAAATTTATACCCAAGCATTAAAATGAATACCTGAGTATTACTACACTCTCCCACCCATCACCCTATATTCCATTGCATCCTGTCGAAGGGGATGATTGTCAATCGCTTCTATTTTGTCTTTTTTGTTATTATATTAGAAATTATTTTAAAAATAAATTATATCAGGAACAATTAATACTCAGGCATTAATAGTAATACCTGGGTATTAATACACTGTCCCACCGAGAAAAAAAACAGTTTCCCTTGAAATCCCATCCCACGGGTTGGTAGTCAAACCCATTTAAAAAAAAATACAAGTATTTCTTTAATTACATATATTTTGTAATATTATAGAACAATTTAAATTCCTCAAGAATTAATATAAATAATACACAAGTATTAAAAATGTATACCTGGGTATTAAGTAATACACTTCCCCAACCATAACCCCTGATACCCAAGCATCCCATCCCTTGGTTTAAGTCTCAAACCCTTAATTTTTTTTATTTATAAAAAAAGTTCAAAATATGTTTTCACAATGTATTTTCACTCAATGTAATACTCAAGTATTACAATGAATACCTGAGTATTAATACACTAGTCCACCCCAAACCCATATTTCCCTAGCATCCTGTCCCAGGGGATGGGTGTCAATCACAATTATATTTAATGTAAAATTAAAAAAAATAAGAAGTAGAAATTGATTTAAAAAGTTCTAACATTATTTGAAATAAATACATAATTATTCAATGTAATACCTGGGTATTAAAACACTAACCCACCCAAAATCCCGTTTACCCTAGTAATTGGTGTCAATCCCGCTTAAAAATGTATTAAAATATTTTAAATAAGATTCTTTTTTTTTAACTCAACTATTTTTTTTAATGAATACACAAGTATTAAAATTATTACCTGGGTATTAAAACACCACCCAAACGAAAAATGAAATACTTAAAGAAAATGATATTCATAAAAACAAAAAATGTACCTTAAAAATGCATTGTAATGCATGCAATGTAAAGGCTGATGCGTTGTAAAGGCTGATACATTGTAATGGCACATGTTGTAATGGATGTTTTCCTTATAAATTATTTTCCTCCCATCATATATTTTAAAATGTAAACACTTGAATGTTTGTTTATTTATGAATGATTTGTAGGTAATGTTCCTCACAATTTTCTACCATGACAACAACAGACAAATACCAAAACTCATCAAATAGCATTTATTAAATTTGAAAAAGATTGGTCTGTCAAATTATTCTGAAACATAACAAACCATAAATAACTCAATTACTCAGTGCCATTTTTACATTTCCAGTTCCACACCTTCCCACCATGAAAGAGGGGATCTAATAAAAAAATCTGCTTCAATAGGCAATATATTATTTAATTATGTCATCAGCTGGAGACAGATCTGCCTCACAATAGAAATTGCAAAACAATAACACTAGTCATAAATTCTGGCAGTACCCAATGGTGTTGCCACAGGATCATTCCAATACACTGTTGCAGTATCAGGGGGATGTTGCAACCAACTTTAAGTGATGTGCTACAAGTAGTTCCTTCTACAATGATGAGACACATCTTACAGCTTCATGCACTTAACACAAAAATAGTATTTTGCTAATGTGAAGGGAGATTGGTATGCTTTGGGTTGACTACCACATGTGGTTAGAGCATTTCAAGCAGCACATATTGGCTTGGTGCCAACATTCATCAGAAAACAAGTCTAACGCAACCCAAAAACATCTATTCAATCACTGTGCAAGTTACCTCAGTACAAGAGTGATAACCCCAAATTCTGTGTTTGCCTTCCACAGGATCAACCTATGTTCCCTTTGTACTGTACAACAACAGCATATGAAGATGACATGGTGAAGGGTCCTACAACAGAAAAAAAGCAAAAGGTTCAATGAATTACATTACACAATATAAATCTTACAAATTAATATATTTGAAGACACATTTTCTAAGAACAATCAATAAAGAACAATGCAGTTGAACCCAGTTGTTAATGTGTCAAAACTCTGATCAACAAACATCTTTGCCCTGGCTGTCACTTTACTTGGTCTTTCTAAAAAATGTCCACCACAGACTTTTATCCCCATTACATTAAAAGTTAGTTTAACACTTAATTAACTAAAATTGTATTATTTACTTACACTCATGTGAAGAAGTTATCAATGACATCCTGATATACACCAATTCCTTCCTCTTCACCACTATCATCTTCATTTAGCAGTATAAAATCATCACCCAGTAGCTCTTTATGGTCTTCTTCATCTCTTTCCCCCACAACAGATCACAATGAATCAAGGTTAATCAGTACCTTTCTAATTCTTCACCAGCCACCCTTGGAGTCCCACAGAGTACAACACTCTAACCCACCCTCTTTAACCTGTTCATGGAGCCACTAAATGAAACTCTGAATCTGTCCAACATCCACTATCACATGTCATCTGACAACACCCAACTCCATTCAAAAATCGCTTTCCCTAGAGATATCTGGTCCCTTACCACAACTGTTGAAAAAACAAAAACTGTCTGACATGCAACCACTTCAAACTAAGGGGCTCATTAGGATGGCGGTCAGAGGCACAACCGCGGTGCTGCCGATGGCGGAAAATTTCTTTTTTTGCACGCCAGCAGCGGTCCTCGCGGCCTCCATATTACAATGGGCACACATAGCCCTTTTTCCGTTCACTGTGGTGTGACGTGAACTGCTAGAAATATGTGCCCGCTACCAAGGCGGTGTTAGCCAATAGAGACCCACCTCTGTGCGGAATAACATACCGTCCGCCGTACAAATCAGGATGCCCCAAACGAATGTATGACTAAATAACTACTTCCTAAACCACAACTTTCTTAACCACAAAGCTATGCTAAACCACTACTGTTGTTTATGACGACTTCCTAAACAACGAAAAAAAAACATTTCGTGACTGGCCATTAGATGGCACTATTGTAATAACAATACTTTTTTGAAATATTTTTACATTGCTCATTACCCATTTTTTTTATTTATTCAGCTTATATTTTAATCTATAGTTATATGTTTTTAAACCTGACGATCTACAAATGATTGTAAATTTTTGAAATTTATATTATGCTTAAAAATTTAAATGTATAGAAAAATGAAACAATAACAATATCCATTGAGCATATTTTGATAATAGTTTCACATTATTTTATTATTATTATTTTTTCAGGAGAGGAGATGGGCTGCTGTTGTCGGACACCCACCATGCATATAGGAGGATATACTAAAGTAAATTGGGTGAGAGGGTATAAAGTGCACGCGACAAGTGACCACCTCACGCTAAGGTGACACAATAGGTCGGAAACTGAGCAACAACCTGGAGAGGGGCACTAGAGAACCATAGACCGATAGTGCCACTACTCTAAGCAAGACAGTATGATATGGAGAGCGGGTTAATGCTGCACTTGGTGTGAGAGCTGAACAACCCAGCAATACTTAGCACAGTGCGGTGGTAAAAGTGCAAGAGTGTGACTGTCAAATTGCCAATGTGTTTGCGCCTGTACAAACAGAGCCATACAGACAAAGGTCAGTTGGAGCTTGGCTCGGGCAGTGCTAAGGCAGGGGCTTGCCTGATTATAAATTAACTCCATATGTCATCAAGATGCTACCTGAAAAATTCAATATGAGTAAAACTAATTCCCCAAACAACAACTGGGTGCGCAAGCCCAACACTACAACGATGGCCGGTGACTGAGATTTTTTTGAATGGTAAGTAGGGGAAAGAGTACAACTGTGCATGGTGGCTGGGTGAGATACATTCTTTGTGGTTCCAGGCATCGCTGTTCCAGACTTCGTGGTTCAGGACTTCGTAGAAGTGTTGAGGTTCATTGTTTAGACTTCATGGTAAACGTAAGTCGTTGTTTAGACTTCGTTGTATGGGATGTTTCCCGCCCCAAACAGCCGGTAACACCGCAGCAGAGAAACAATCCAACCAGAGGCAGCGAAAGCATGACAGTGGAGTGCCAATTAAGACTCCCGGTCCCCACCACCTGATCCCGACTGCAATGGATCCAGCTCTCCAAGCCTTTCTGGTGCTGTACCTCATCCACTACCAGCAAGTATGCACCATCGCAGACAACACCGCAGGTATGCAACTACACAACTACGCACATAACCACAACACACAACTCCTGAGCTGACATAAGGTTCCTGTCCACATCAGTTGGGGACAAGAACATATCCCACAGTGCACCCACATATGTCCTACCTTTAAGAAAATCACCCCTCCGCATCCGGGTCACCCATCTACTGTGAAATCACTGCAATGACCTGCATAAGTCAATGCAGTGGTGCAGATGCAGAAATACCTGCGCACAATGTAGTAGGCATGGGCAGTACACAAAGATTTACAGGGCCCCACCTCCACCCTTCACACACTACGCTCACCACACCCATTTGGGGACATGCTGTGTGCTCTTCCTGTGCCCCCCTGCACAATTCAGCTTCCAGGTGTAGCCAGACCCTACACCACACACACCAAACAACCAGGGAGTATGTCTATGAAGGTGGGGTGAAGAGTGACACCCTTCACAGAAGCTCAGGGGCAGGGCATCCCTCCTCCTCACACCGACCTTCCACTCATGTCAAGCAAACTGAGTCTAATCACAAAATGAAGACTCACACTGCATATGAACATCCACTGAGCTGTCCACATGGCCTGTCAAGTCACTCAGACACACCCCACACTGACACACAGCAAACATACACATACCAGATGTCAGTAGCAATGGAGGACAAGAAATGGGCTAGCCAGACGTGAAGTAGGCAGCGCTGAAAAGCCATGGAGCAAGCCAAAAAGCATGTGTACATCACATGCAAGAGAAGGAACATATCACACCACCCTTAGGCCATCAAATCAGACATGGGTGTCACAGTGAGTGGAATTAAACCAAAGTGACCTCCATACAAAAACTCAGGGAGACATCAAGGCAAACCATGCATAAGCACAGGAATGATATGTGTGTGAAGTCAAACAGTGATCAGCCACACATCTGCGTCAACTTACTTGACATGGGTATGTCATCAGCACAACACACATGGCTCATTGTCACATTCCCTGACTATCAAACCCAAGTTGGACCTTCACATATACCCCTACTCTACCCACCTCACACCTGCAGCACTCAACACCAGTGTCAAACACACAGAATGGTGCAAATGATGTCCGGTGAGTCCACTGACAAACAATCACACTCCCTGGGGTGCATGCACAAACACCACACACACACTCAGCGACGGCTGAACCAATGCTGACACAGAAATAAATGCCAAACACAAACCTCACAAACAACAATAACAGAAGTCTAACAAGCCCCAATATGGCCACCCAAACATTGAAAAGGCAATGGGACCCCAACAGAACAGGAGTACATAACATTGTCACTCAGGACCAGTGCACAGACACGATACCCCAACACAAACACGAATTGCATCATCTCAAAACAATCATGAACACAAACTGGGATCAATGGAACAATAAGCGAACACACACAGAGACACCACACCTCCCGTCAACGTGGTGTCACAGTGTACCACAAGCATGCACATGCACAATACAAACTAGTGACAGGTCAAATATAGGAGGATATAGCACTATTCTGCACTCAAAACAGGCCCAGTAACAACAATACACCTTGCTGCATGTGACAGACACATGCGCCCAGTAACAACCCTTCTCAGACACACAAATAATGCACACTACACTTGCAACACACATCAGAATGTATCACAATGCATGAACTACACACACAGAATGTCATGCAAATAGAACATCACACACACACACAGCATCTGTCAGCAGAAAGAGCCAACACAGGCCAAACACAGCATACATCCACAACAAAAACACAACAGATGCACATGCCAATCCATCACCTAGCAAACTCAGCTGGACATCAGGGGAATGCATACCAGGCATGTACAAGGCAACATTGACTGGCAGGACTGCATGCACAGCAAGCAGTGTGTGCACACCAACCAAATCAGTAGCACAAACATCTCAGTGCCACAACATGTACTCCTGCAACACAAATCAGCACAGCACACAGACAACATCACACTCAGGAAGGGTAGCAGTAGCTCAGAAAACACAAATACGGCTTACCTAACACCCACAGATACACAACTCAGGGTCACCAGGTGCAAACAACATGACCAGAGGACTGCACAACACAAACATTTGCACTGCAAACCAGTACAAGCAAATCACACATAACTAATTGGGAAACAGTCCTGAGTGGCACATTGGTCCTGTGCACAGATCCGCACCACAAAGCATAGTGTAACAAATGAAGTGGTGGGGAGGCTCACACATTGGCAACCCAAGGGGTAGGTGACATGAGATTGAAGTAGTGTGTGCATCAGTAATGGGCAGGCCAGGAGTGTACTGTACACAAACACATAGAGGAGCCAATCACAATGGGTAGACATCAGGAGCACAGATAAGGGATGGTATGACTCCACATCCCACATACCATGCTGGAGCCAAAAGTGGTGCAAGTGACAGCAATGTATGTATGTATTGGCATACTTATATAGCACAAATGGCTGTCACCCAACGGGTATCCTGGCGCTTTAGACTGTTGTAAACTATACATGATGTTGCCAGCTATTGATCCGTTTACAGTATTCTAGGAAAAAGGGGTGTTTTTAAGGCTTTCTTAAAGGAAGGGAGATCTCCCATACCTCTCAAACACAACGGAAGAGAATTCCACAGTCTCGCTGCAGTGAACCGAAAGGACCGGCCTCCCATCCGGAACCTCAGAATCTTGGGCACTACTACCAAGCAAGCCGAGGTCGAGCGGAGTGATCTGGACGGGATATACCAAGAGAACAAGTCCTGCAATGGGGACGGACCTTGTCCGTGAAGAGCCCTGAATACCAAGCACAAAGCTTTAAAATCAATCTGCTGAGGAACTGGCAGCCAGTGAAGGCCCCTGAGTGCCATAGCTGAAGAGTAAGTGCCAGTTTGGCGGCAAAATTCTGTACACGCTGCAATTTTCCCACCAAGATCGCAGGCGCCCCTAGGAGTAGTGCTTTACAGTGGTCAAGCCTACTTAAAATTATGCTCCGCACTACCTCTGGTCTAACCTGCACAGGGAGCATGGGTAGAATCTTCCGCAGCAAGCAAAGCAGTGCCATACAAGTGGCCACCGTTTTATTCACGGAAACGTCTAGCTGCAGGCTGGAGCCGAACATCACCCCCAGGTTTCGAACGGATTCAGCCGGCAAGCAACTGCCCTGGAAAACAGGAGGACAAAAATCCTGTGGAAGAGGCCTAGGGGTGCGTCCATGGAGCAGTGCAGCACCTCGGTTTTGGAGCTGTTAAATTGCAAGGAGTTGTGGCTCAACCATTCCGCCGTGGTGATCATACAGGGGTGGAAGATCTCCTGTGACACAGCCTCCTTACCCTCAAACGAGAAGATTAGTTGGGTGTTGTCAGCATAGTTGGTGACTGCTATGCCAAAGGATTTTATCAGCTTAATCAGGGGGCGGAGGTATAGGTTGAATAGAATAGGGTTGATGGCCGACCCCTGAGACACTCCCTGTCCGACCCTTCTGATGTTAGACTTAAAGGGTGGCAGGGCCACCACCTGCTGCCTATTACCAAGGTAAGAAACCAGCCAATCAAGGGCCAAGCCAGATACCCCAACCTCCTCCAAACTCCTGATCAAGATTGCATGGCTGACCGTATCGAACGCGGCCGACATGTCGAGCAGCACTAAAAAGGCTGCTCAACCCTGGTCGGCACGAGTCCGAAGATCATCTAGAACAGTCACCAGAGTTGACTCTGTCCCATGGGCTGGTCTAAAGCCAAATTGAGCCACATCCAGGCAGTCATTGGTCTCAAGGAAGCTGGACAGATGTTTTGAGGCCAGTTTCTCTAGAATTTTAATTGGGAATGGCAGTAGAGAAATAGGCCTGTAGTTTGCTGGGCAAGTGGGATCCAAAGTTTCCTTCTTTAGAAGTGGGGAAACCACAGCCAGCTTCCAGCAATCCGGGACCCGTGCCGACCTGAGGGACTGACAGCAAATGGAAAAAAGTGGTGGGAAAAGCTCTTCCCGGAACAGTTTCCAAAATTTGTGTGGAAGGGGATCATATGGTGAGCCCGAGGAGACATTTGGTTGATCATGGTGGTGGCAGCACTCTGAGATTCCGCTGGGGAAAGACAGGCAGACTGCGAGATTTCCTCTTCTGCCCCTTTGCTTTTTGCAGCACTGTCCTTTTTAGCGCTCTTTTAAAAATAAACCCGGATTTTACATTCAATTGATTGATAATTGTGATGTATGTATTTTAATCAACTGTACCTTTTTTAACTTCTTAGTGCTGTTTCCCGGTTCCCCTGTGCCCTGTTCCATCGCGGCTGCTCTGTGCCGATTGTAGTGGAGGGCCAGGTTGGGCGGCGCCATCTTTAGTGAGTCCCGGTCCCCGGCTGGTCGGGAGGTAGCGGTCCAGCTCGGGGAGGGGCTTTGGCGATAAATAGATCCTATGTCCTCAGACCCGCGTGGTTGATCATGGTTGTGGCAGCACTCTGAGATTCCGCTGGGGAAAGACGGGCAGACTGCGAGATTTCCTCTTCTGACCATTTGCTTTTTGCAGCACTGTCCTTTTTAGCGCTCTTTTAAAAATAAACCCGGATTTCACATTCAATTGATTGATAATTGTGATGTATGTATTTTAATCAACTGTACCTTTTTTAACTTCTTAGTGCTGTTTCCCGGTTCCCCTGTGCCCTGTTCCACCGCGGCTGCTCTGTGCCGATTGTATTGGAGGGCCAGGTCGGGCGGCGCCATCTTTAGTAAGTCCCGTTCCCCGGCTGGTCGGGAGGTAGCGGTCCAGCTCGGGGAGGGGCTTGGGCGATAAATAATGATACCCCATACGGCGCGCAGCGGTCGCGCGCAGCGGGCGCGCCGTCTGCGCGCTGAAGGCGCGCCAAAGGAGGGCCCGTCTGTGCCCGTCCGTGCCCCGGACGGGCCCAGGGCCAGCTACTCTGCCCGACGCTCTATGGGTTCGGCCAGCTCAAAGAAGCGCAAGTATTCTCGTCATGATCTCATGAGACTTGCTCTCCCCGGTGGTAGATCGACTTGCTTGCGCGCAGGCCTGGATTGCGCTATGGTGAAGTGCCCCAGTTGCGGTTTTCTTCCCCAGCCATCCTTACCCCCGCGTTTAGTCAGTAACACCAGCGCAGCAACTATTAGGGCTGGGCTGATCAATGCCAGATCCGTGGTGAGACACGCCGCCGACGTTTTTGAACTACTGGTGGATGGCCAGTTGGAGGTGCTGTTCGTCACGGAGACGTGGATGACCAGCACATCCGCCCCAAGTGTGGAACCTGCCATCCCCAGAGGTTTTAAGATTGTTAGGGTTGACAGACCTCTGGGTAGAGGGGGCGGACTAGCCGTTATTTTTAAGGATGGGTGGCGCTTCACCTCTGAGCCGCCTGTTGCGGATGTTGGGGGCGAGGTTCTCCACTTTTCCATTATAATTTCCCCTCATTTCACCCTAGGAGGGTCTCTGATTTACAGGCCCCCGGGCCAGGTCAATCCTTTTATTGACTCTCTGGAGGAATATATAGTGCTGCGGGCCTTAAGTTTTCCAAAATTTCTTTTGGTCGGCGACCTAAATATTCATGCGGATGCTCCTGACTCACCTGAAGCCCGCAGGCTCAGTGAAGTTCTCGACCTCGCACAGCTCAAGCAATGGGTGACTTCTCCAACGCATGTGGGAGGTCACCTTCTTGATCTGGTTTGCTCAAACTTCCCCATTAAGACTGTTAGCGTAGAAAAAGTAACCTGGTCCGATCATGACCTGGCCAGGTTCGTGTGGGAGATGGTGGAAATTGGTCAAACACCCCCCATGTGCCATTCCCAAAAGATCTACCTGCCCGCGTTCAGAAAGGCCCTATCTGGAGCCCGCCCACAACCCACGGTGGTCCTGGATGAGGCGGTCTGCGGGTTTAATGAGTGGGTGCTGCAGGCGGCTACGGTATCCACTAAACACACTACCGTGCCTAGACTCTGACGCTCTCCCTCCCAACCCTGGTTCTCTCCCGAGCTGAGGGAGTTGAAACTAGGCTGTAAAAAATTTGAACGAGCGTGGAGATGTGGGTATAGTTCTGAGGCCAAGTCTGTCCTACGCTCAGCTCAAAAAGATCATTATGCCGCCATTAAGGTTGCTAAAGGGAATTATTATGCAGGGCGTATTGCTAAAGCAGATAACAATAGTAGAGAGATTTTCTCCATTGTCAAAAGTTTTGTATCCCCTGTTGCTGATGCTGCTACTCTCCCTTCCTCTGCGCAATGGTGCGAGGATTTGTCCACCTTTTTCATCAGCAAAATAGCTAGGATTCAGCAGGACCTACTCTCGGCGCTGCCCGTGGACGGTTTAGCGGTCGACTCCTGTTCCACACAATGCCCGTGCTCTGGGCAACAGCTTACTAACTTTGTGCAAATTGCTGAGTGTGCTGTATTACCTCTTCTTCAGTCCCTGAAATCCGGCTCTCCTGCTGACCCGTGCCCAGCCCGAGTGCTTTCGGAGGTGGCGGAAACTGTCTGTAGTGAGATCACTCAGATAGTGAATCTTTCCTTGGCTTCTGGCGAGGTTCCTCTCGGCTGGAAACGAGCCAAACTTCTGCCACTCCTGAAAAAACCGGGACTGGACGCTACGGTCCCAGGGAATTATCGTCCCATATCCCTTTTGCCAGAACTCGCAAAAATCTGTGAGAAAGTGGTTCTTCAGCAATTGGAGAGTTTTGTTGAATCATCCAATGCCCTTCATCCTGCCCAATCGGGTTTCATGGCGTCCTATAGCACCGAGACTGCGCTGGTGGAGATGACGGAGTCTATCCGGGAATGTTTGGATGGAGGCGGCAGAGCGTTCCTGATTTTATTGGACCTCTCTGCTGCGTTCGATACCGTCCCTTACGAGCTCCTCCTCGCCTGGCTGTCTGCTATTGGTATTGGTGGGGTTGTTCTGGCCTGGTTGTCCTCTTTTCTATCGGATAGGACAGACCAGGTCTGGATGCCGCCCCACGCCTCAGAGCCTAAACCACTCCTCACGGGGGTCCCTCAGGGATCTACTCTTAGTCCCCTACTGTTCAACATTTACATCACCCCCTTGGTTTATTTAGCGGAACAGTATGGGGCTCAGATTATAGGGTATGCAGATGACACTCAGCTGCTGTTCACCTGGCCAGACGACATTCTGGATACTTCTGCAGTCCATTTGTGTTTGTCCTCAGTATTTCGCTGGTTAACCTTGGCCCAGCTGAAATGCAATGAGGACAAATCCGAGGTGCTCTTTTATGGTTCCTTCCCCCCCTCGTTCAGGAATACGCTGTGGCCCCCGAACATTCCCAGCCCCAAAGAGATGGGGGGCCCCGCGAAAAATCTTGGCGTCTGGTTTGGGGAGCACCTTAGATTCGAGGACCATATAAAGAAGCTCACGGGAACCTGCTTTGCCATGTTGAGAATGCTTCGCAAATTCGTTCCTTTGCTCCCTAGGGATGCCAAGGAGACTGTTGCTCGGGCTCTCATACTGGCAAGGTTGGATTACGCGAATGCACTGTTCAGTGGCGTTCCGGCCTACCTGGTTAAACGCCTGCAAATTATCCAGAATGCTGCTGTCCGTCTCCTACTCAACGTCCCAAGATGGAAGAGTGTGCGTTCTGATTTGCGCACTCTTCACTGGCTCCCCGTATCACAGCGTATCCTGTTTAAATCCCTGGTGCTTGCGTTTAGAGCAATTCATGACCAAGGCCCTGCATATTTGAGAAACAGATTTGCCTTCTATGCCCCCGCCCGTACCCTCAGATCATCTACTCTGTTTAAATTGTCTCTTCCCCGTTTTAAGCGAGCCAGGCTCGGTGGTCAATCGATTGCCGTGGTCGTGGCTCGGGCCTGAATCGC
The DNA here is from genome assembly GCF_964263255.1 of Lissotriton vulgaris. Classification (NCBI taxonomy): domain Eukaryota; kingdom Metazoa; phylum Chordata; class Amphibia; order Caudata; family Salamandridae; genus Lissotriton; species Lissotriton vulgaris. The sequence goes on along the minus strand of NC_141694.1, from coordinate 623,245,940 downwards.
TCTCCCTCTCCATTTGCGCTCCATACAATCTGTGGCTCAATTTAAGAAAAACCTGAAAACTCATCTGTTCAGGAGTGTAATCTAAGTTGTTTTCTTGCTGCTCTTTTCTCCGCCTTTCCCTATTTGCGCCAGGATACTCCCAAGTAACGGAGCGTGTTACAAAACGGTTTATACATACATACATACACCGTCAGCCAATACACAAAAATCCTCAAAAGACGGCAGAGGGAAGTTGTTCAGCCGGGCTAGCGTAACACCATCCTCCGTGGTCACAGTCGGAGTGGGATTGAGAAAGGATTGAGAAACAGAGCCTGATGAAGAGGCAAGATTGTTCAAGATGGTAGCAATCTTGTCCTCGAAGGCCTGTGCCAGCGAATCACAAAGAGATTGGGAGGCGGGAATGTCATTTATAGTACAGGCAGGACGCGAAAGGTCTTTAACGATCTTAAATAGGGCCTGAGACTTGTTTGCAGCTGCCATCAGCGATTCTTCTAGGAATCTAGCTTTGGCAAGCTTAATCTGGACTTTATAGGTCGCCAATGCCTGTTTAAAAAGGACTCTGTCTGATTCAAGATACTGCTTTCTCCAGGCACGCTCAGCCCGTTTACACTGGAGTTTGAGCTGCCGAAGTTCTCCTGAATACCATAGCATAGCATGATTAGTCCTGGCTCTAATTTTTCGCAACGGGACCAAAGAGTCCAGAGAAGCCAGAATTCGCTGGCAAAGGATCCCGTAGCTAACGTCCACACTGTCTCCCAAGGTAAAGCCATCCAAGAGCAGAGTAGGCAGAGTTGACTGTTTAAGGAGTTTAGACCATTGTCTACCCACCTTAGTGACTCCCGCACTGCCTTTCTTCACTGTGGCGGCGATAAGTGAGAGAGAAAAAAGGACGAGCGCATGATCCGTCCAGCACTGGGGTAGGACATCCCGCAAGGTCGCTTGACGTGCGTCAGCAAAGATCAAATCAAGGATGTGACCCTTTAAATGGGTTTGGGAGATTACGAGCTGCTGTAGCTCAATGTTGCGGCAGGCCTGGACCAGCTCTACAAATGCAGAGTCAGTCGGTCCATCCGGCCATAGATTAAAATCCCCTAGCACCATAAGCCTTGTGTGAGAGTAGGATAGATCGTAAATTAGATCTATAAGCTCAGACACAGCAGATAGTGTACTAACTGGAGGCCTATAGTCCAGCAGCCCTGTATATAGCACACCTTCCTGACTAGTTAGGGAAAAGCCCAGCAGTTCACAGCCAGGGATAGCCTTAATATCGAGCTGGGAGAAATCTAGTGTCTCCCTAAAGATTAGCCCGACTCCTCCTCCTCTGGCCCCCACCCGAGGATTATGCATTATTTTAAAGCCAGGGGGCAACCTATACCCAATTCCACCATACTATTCACTCTGGTCCAAGTCTCTGTCATGAAGAGTACGTCTAGATCATAAGACTCAATAAGTAACGCAATTTCTTCACAGTGCTTGCTGAGAGATCTCACATTCAGCAAGCCACAGGTCAAGGATTTTAGGTGCCTACAGATGGTATCAGGCTGGCGACTGGGAATAGTGCCGGGATTCAGGCTTAAAAGTTTGTCACGGGAATATGACAAAGCAGCTCTATACAAAGAGGCAGTATTTCCGGCACCCGGCACATCCTGTGAGCAAACGGGTGCAAACGGGCTTACCTCTGGCGCACCTCCGGCACGCCTGCTGCGCGCTTTAGGATCAGACATCTTATATAGCTGTACACACGGGAGTCCTGCAATGTAATCACTAGCCCCCCAACCAAGATGGCACCTGCTATTCGGCACTCACCTGGTTCCCTCACCTAAGATGGCGGCTAAAATCGCCGCAACGCGATGTCCCCACAAGCCCTAAGATGCCCTGAAGCGCCCTGAGTCCCGTAAAATGCGGGGTGAGATCCAATTATGGTGCAAGGTGAGAAGCTAGGCTAAATATTGCCCCCAAATAACGAAGAGAGAAGGATAGCGCCTAGCGCCAAAGATCGTCAGCGCGAGCGCGCAGTAATACAAGTGATTAAAATGATTTAAAATGAGCAGTGCAGCAGCACGCTGAGAACATTCACAAATAATGTCAGTGTGGCTGAACAGCTCTGCACAGTGAGCACACACACTAACAAGACACATGGCTGATCAACAAAACACAACACTGACTTGGCAATCACACACTCTGCATACTCACAACTGGCAGCAACAACAAGTAGGTGTCCCCAAGGAGTGCAAGGTCACACCAACACACTGCACAGTACACAACGTACAACTCCTACATGTGCCCCCAATATGAAGCACATAGCTGAGAAACAAACAGGCACTCAGCCTCTGGGTCAAGCATGTGTGCAGTTCGCTGTGCAGGGACACACACACACATCAACACTACTGGCAAAGTCCCCCCTTTACACTTCATGACCACACAAGTGCATTCATTCAAATGAACCCATGTGACTAAGAAGACATGCCAACACAAGATGACCATGCATCAACACTGCTGTTCACACCTCAAAAAGATCACACAGATATGATGGACCCTTGCCACCCCAAAAGTAATCCTGTGGATAGAATTCACCTCTGTTCTGGTATTGCATCATTAGATGACATGTATACTTTAGCAAACATGACCATATGATGAGTATGATAATAGTAGATCATCACAAACACCCATCATTGCACCCTCAAGACTCAGAATGAAGAAGAAATAAAGTGCCTCTCGTCACTGGGAAACCCTGAAGAAGTTAAAGAAGCAATTGTGAATGTCAAAGGGGCATACAGAGCATGTGTCAAATGAAAGCATACCCATACATGAAACCTTTCACCTTTCACTTAGCAAGGACACTGACAAAGCAGACAACAGCAGTAACTGTCTTTATACATATCACCAAGATAAGCATCAAATGTAGACAATCCATAGTGCAAAGGAGGTACATGTGGGCATCAGAACCTGCACAGGGAATGGGCATCCAAATTACAAACAGCAAGGCCAGTGGCCAGTCCACAGTGCAAAGGAGTAAAATGTGTTCATTAGAACCTGCACAGGTAATGGGCATTTAAATTACAAACAGCAAGGCCAGTGGACAGTCCATAGTTCAAAGGAGGTACATGTAGGCATCAGAACCTGCTCAGGGAATGGGTGACAGCTAACACTGCCATGGTCAGCAACACTGCAAGGGAGAAAGAATGGGCAGTCCAGGCACCGCTGTAGGAGAGATAGGTGTCGGAGGGGGACTTTGCCTCAGACTTGGCTGTCAGTCAAACTGGGTGGTGGCTGATTGTTGGATCCAGTTGGAGGACTGGACCTGGGAGAGAGAGGACTAGCTGGGGTAGAGGCATCACTAGCTTTGGGAGCTGGAGGGATGCTTGGAACGGGTGATGTGGTGGCATGTGGAGGTGGAGACATGCTGCCATGAGACACAGTGTGTGAGGGAGAATGTGGAGGGCTGCCTTTCTACTTCTTGGTGATTTGCTAGGGACTATTTGTCTTGGGAGGAGTGGGAAGTGGGGCGGACACAACAGGCACACTCTCCACAAAGGTGCCTCAGGTGCAGATGGTGGCCTTCCCTCTGTGGATCTGCTGGATTTGGCGGTACGCTTGGCCTGGCCTTGCCTTTTCCCCTCCATCCCCTGTTGAGCAAGTGAACCCCCCAACCGTGCCCTCCTGTCCCAGCTTCACAGGTGTGGGTGGGTATTGAATTTGTGGTGACTCTGCCTTAGTGGGCTTTTTCTGCAGACTCTTAGCAGGCACCAGCTTCACAGCTGGCACGGCAACTGTGTGCCTGTCTTTGGGAGCCACTTTTGGGATGTTAGAGTCCTTGGATGGGACTGATTTTGAGGCATGTGAGCCTGAGGCCTGCATCTTGGCCTGATGCCCCTAAGTGTCACTTGAAGGGCTTTTGCCTTTGCACTCCTGTGTGACTTTTGTTTGTTTGGGGGATAGTGTCTATGCTCTGGCCCTCTTGGGCTGCTGCTGTTGTGTGCTGCTTGTGGTATACCTGGAGTCTGTGGGCTGTGGTCTGTGGTCACTCTTGTCAGATGTAGCCACTGGCGGGGGTAGCAGAAGGGACTGGAACTGGACTTTAAGCCTGTGACAGCTGAATGGCTGCCGTTACTGTGGAGGACAAAGACTGGACAGTCCTGTGTAGCCCACCCACATCAGAATAAATGCCCTCCATTAAGGCAACTACCTGTGCCAACTTCTTCTCATGGTCTTAGAAGGCATTCAGGGAAGTTGTTTGACCCACACACAGCTGGCACAAAGGGTCCACAGCCTCAACACTGAGGGCAGCAGGGGGGGCAGGGGCAGAGGCAGCGGTGCCTGGGAGAGGGATACTCTTCCCTTCTTACTGTTGCGAGCACATGCAGCACTAGTGGAAGTAGCTGGGAGGGTGGGCACTGGACGATGTGTTGTGAAAGAGAAGACAGATTTCCCACTCGTGTGCCCGGCAACATAGAGGAGTCACCGCTGGCGTAAGATGACGTTGAGGTTGTATTTCAGGGTGTGATTCCTCCAGGGCACTCCTGTCCCCCTCTGAGGTTCTAGTCACATCAATTTCAGTGAGCTAATATGTAGCTGTTGTGCAAGATGCCTCACCACTGGTGTCCTTCTGTACCCTCGGTAGATGCTGCAAGAGACAGAGACGCAGGTCCAGTCTAGTGCCTTACACACAAACATCATATGTAAGCAAAGCACAAAACAAGATGATGATACCCCCATTTTGCACACCACCCTGTGCAGTCTGCATGTGCAATCTTAATTCTAAACTCAGAACATACATGGTAACTTGCACACTTGGCATTAATGACCCATGTGATGTCCATACAGCCAAATTGCTTGCCCATGCCCCTGTGTAACGTGACATACAGATCCCTGTGAGCATACCTAGGTCCTTGTAGGTAAAGAAGATGAACATCTCAACATGTTGTCACAGTCACATATGGAGTCACCATGATGGGACACCACAGATTCAGACTCCCAAAGGTCCTTTTGCAATGGCCCTAAGCTCCTGCTATCCACCATGTTGTACAGTTGCACATTGGTGTCAGATGTGTAGTTCTCACAATTTCAAGGTCAGGCACTGAACACATCGACGAAAGCACACTAAGATGAGGCACACTGCCGTTCACTGCCAGGGGATGTCCATGACTCCCCTAATGCAGCTGATGCCATAAGGACACAACTCTGCATGCAATGTCAAGGGCCATTACATTAACGACATGAGAAAGTACATGTAGAAAAAATGCATGACAGCTGCACCCAACACAGAGGCCACTTACAAGCCATTGCATCACACTAGAAACATCACAGAGCTCCACACTGGCTCAAGCCAAAGTCACCCTTCGCAGAATACTCACCCCAACTTGCTGCTGATGGGCTCTCAAACGTCCATCCAGCTCTGCCTCTGTCACTGCCAAGATGCGGGCCATTAGTGGTGTCATGCTTCTGCACGCCAATCTTCCAGTCCGAAGGAGTAGCCCCAGCGTCATCTCTGCCACATTTTTGCTCAGCCGGCAGATGTCATCGCACCTCTTGTAACAGTGTGTGTGCCGTCGGTTGGAGACACCCAGAGCCAGCACCTTGTGTGTAATGGCCCTTTATAAGGCCTTACGCTGGTGAATTTTCGCCGGCAGGCATTGGAGACAAGAGAAGGAAATTTCAGTGACACTGGGTTATGTAGCACTGTGTCTCAGTACAGGAGCATGCACACACTCAGCACAGCTATTCAGATATGCTTAGCAGAGACAATACAACATGACATGTAGTGCATTAGCATGAGGTAATCATACCTAAATGCATGCAGGTATGAGGATGTACACAGTACCTAGCCATCTCATACACATGCAGAATGCCAGCACAGAAAGCAATGTGAAGAAGGCCCACATCTGCAACGCAGTTTGAGATGGAGCAAGACATACATTACATTGTAAATGATGTGTCAGTGCAGACTCACTGTGTCCAACACTGCACAGCCCTCAATGTCCTTGCCTTGTGAATGGCTCACTGTTCCATGGATGTCACATTTAGAGACATGATCTTTCTCATACCCCTCTCACAAGGTCTGTCTTGAGCAATCCACAGGCCTAAGATAGCACATTGATGAATAGGGTAACAGACAACCCATATATCTCACTCTGTCCATTCAGTGATGGGTCCCTGTCAAATTGGGCAGTAACTGTGCAGGCCAGGGGGGGTCACACTGGGGGCTAATGTGGGCTATCAGAACTTTCAAGTGCATGTACAATATGAGAAGGCAAACAGTGCCTACACATGTGATGCAGTACACATAATGAAGTGAATGGAAGGGGGATGTTTCAGAATTACAACAATCTGCTGTGTCAATCTCCACCAAGAGTGTCACCCTCAGGCATTTCACTCTTGTGCATAATGCTTCCATATCCATGGTGGCAATATTAATTCAAACACATTTCAATCAGCACTGTCTGGATGAAAAGTCTTTTTAATGTCACAAATGAGCTTGTGGAAAACTCATGGACTCAAACATCCATTAGCACAGGCAATGTACGTCCTGACTCCCACTTTCCACACTTGCAGTGTCACAGTATGGCTGCAGAAACACTGCATGTCCCTCCCATCCTGATATGCAGCCCAGGAAATGTGTAAAATAGGCTACAAACCCATTTCCCTGAAGTCAGCATGCTAGGCAGTGCCACACACCAACCCACACTCTCAGGCACATACTGCAGAAGATCAACTTCATGTGTGCACTCCCCTACTTTCACTCTGAAACACTTACCATATAGCCTCCCATACTGTGTGAGCACCTCATCCACCAGGACCTCCAGCTCCGCTGTGGGGAAGGGATGGGCCATGATGTTCTCAGTCCTCGCCATCCTTGGGCCCTTGAGCCAGGAACAATAGCAGTTGGTGGTGAAGAGTGTCAGTCAGCAGTGTCTGGATGCAGTGGAATTGTGTGGCTATCTCCCACACATATATAGCCCCCTGGGGTACTTTCAGTGCTATTAAGCTGCTGCAATTGGTGTTCCAGGTCAGCTTTTTTCAAATTTGACCAATGACCGGCCTTCGGTGGCGAAGCACGTGTACCGCAATTTTCAATATTGTATTTCTCTACCGCGATTGCAGTTCCCATTATCTGCAAGCGCATGGGCATTGGCAGCAACACACCGCAGTGGCTAGGCGGTCGCTACTGGGATCGTGCATCTTACAATTGCATCCAATGATCGGCCCGGTGGTGGTGGAGCAGGCCTACTGCGATTTTCAAAATTGTATCTCTCTACAGCAATTGCGGGTCCCATTGGCTGCAAGGGCATGGGCATTGGCGGTGGCACACCACAGGGGCCAGGCCGTCGCTACCGCAATTTGGCCTCTTGACACTGGTGCCTATGCCAGTGATTGTGGTGGCAGAGCATGCCAACTGCCATTTCACAATGTTTGTATCACTACCGCAATTGCAGTTCCCATTGGCTGCAAGGGCATGGGCATTGGCTCTGACACACCTCAGGGACCAGGCGGTTGCTACGCGATTTGGCCGCATGACTTTGATGCCTATTGCTGTGATTGTGATTGCAGAGCATGCGAACCGCCATTTCACAATGTGTATATTATCACTACTGCAATTGCAGTTCCCATTGGCTGCAAGGGCAGGGGCATTGGCATTAACACACACCAGGGGCCAGGCAGTCACTACCACGATTTGCCTGCTTGACATTGGTGCCTATGGCCGTGATTGTGGTGGCGGAGTACGCTAACCACCATTTCACAATGTGTATATCACTACAGCAATTGCGGTTCCCATTGGCTGCAAGGGCATGGACATTGGCTGTGACACACCGCAGGGGCCAGGTTGTCGCTACCACGATTTGTCCGCTTGACATTGGTGCCTACGGCCGTGATTGTGGTGGCGGAGCATGACAAACCACCATTTCACAATGTGTATATAGCTACCGCGATTGCGGTTCCCATTGGCTGCAAGAGCATGGGCATTGGTGGTGACACACCCCAGGGGCCAGGCATTCTTTATCGCAATTTGACCGCTTGACATTGGTGCCTAGGGCCGTGATTGTGGTGGCAGAGCACACCAACTGCCATTTCACAATGTGTATATCACTAAGGTGATTGCGGTTCCCATTGGCTGCAAGAGCATGGGCATTGGCAGTAACACACCGCAGGGGTGCCAGTTGGTTGCTACCACGATTTGGCCGCTTGACATTGGTGCCTAAGGCTGTGATTGTGGTGGCAGAGCACGCCAACCACAATTTCGCAATGTGTATATCCCTACTGCAATTGCGGCTCCCATTGGCTGCAAGGACATGGGCATTTGTGGTAACACACCGCAGGGGCTAGGCGGTCGCTACTGCTATTTGGCGGCTTGACATTGGTGCCTATGGCCGTGATTGTGGTGGCAGAGCACGCCAACCACCATTTCCAATGTGTATATTACTACCGCAATTGCGGTTCCCATTGGCTGCAAGGGCATGGGTATTGTCGGTGACACACTGCAGGGTCAGGCGGTCATCACCACGATCTGGCCACTTAACATTGCTGCCTATGACCATATTGTGTTGGCGGTGACGCACCGCAGTGGCCAGGCGGTTGCTACTGTGATCGTGCATCTTACTATTGCATCCAATGACCAGCCCTGCGGTGGCAAAGTATGCCTACCATGATTTTCAAAACTGTATTTCTCTACCACGATTGTGATTCCTATTGGCTGCAAGGGCATGGGCATTGGCAGTGAAACACCGCAGGGGGCGGGCGGTCGCTACTGAGATCGTGCATCTTACAATTGCATCCAATGACCGGCCCGGCGGTGGCGGAGCATGCCTAGCGCGATTTTCAAAATTGTATCTCTCCCATTGGCTGCAAGGGCATGGACATTGGCATGGTCCGCATCCAAGGAATCTAGGGAGTCTGCATCAGAGAGTCCATGTTCCGGGAGGGAGACTGGCTCTGCAGGTTGGTGTTCTCATCTGCAGCTGTCAGTTCTTGGTCACTTGTGGAACAGAGGGGAGGTGGTAATTGAAGTGCACCCCAAAAGCTTGGTGTTCGATGTTTGGATGGTACATGTTATACACCACACAGTTTACATTGAGATCACTTTGTATGGCTGCACGGTACTGGGCATCATGACATGATGTGGAGGTACATACATTACTTGTCTATGGTGTGGCATGTCAATAGAGAACATGCTCCACGTACAGATTGTGTGATTGCAAGGAGATGTCGTCATCTAATGAGTAGCAGAACAATAACTTTATGAGAAGCATCTCTGTTGTTCACTCTTCATGAAGACATTACACCTGAATACGAACGAGCCAGTGGAATCTAAGGCATACCTTTGTCATATCATGTGCTTTGCTTTCTTTTTACTACTGACCATGCTTGTTTTGTTTTCATATGTGCCTTCATGCTCTGCCCCCATGGCACTTACAGAAAGCATTCTGTGCTGTGCTGTGCATGATTGTGCCCTGAATTTTTTAAACATGTGATTTAATGAGTCACACTTTGGTTTCTGTGACAGGTACATACACTTAGCTGTCTACACACTGGAAGTGGGTTTTGGATCTATGCCAAGTTTGGTGGGATGTGAGGGCTGGTGTGGTGATATGGCTCCATGATTTTGGAGTGAAATGACGGTGTGCATGCACTGTCTACTTACCTGTTCTGTGGCACATTTGTGGGGAATATCTGACAAATCTTTCTGGATGTGGTGGAGTGATCCATCTTTCTCAGCTGTGGGATAAGGGTGCCTGGTGGGAGTTGTAGTGTAGGCTTCCCAGCCGCAAACACCCCTCCCTGTGAAGATGGCTTCCTACCTGTTAGGTAACGGTGAGCAATGCAATGTCTGCCACAAGCTTCTGGGTGGGGGGAGTGTTCCATCCTGCTCTGCTGTGGGACAAGAGGGCCTGGTGGGAGTTGTAGTGCTGGCTTTCAATGAACAAACCACCCTCCCTGTTAAGATGACTACCTACCTGTTTGGGGGGAGCAATGCAATTTCTGCCACATACTTCTGGGTGGGGTGGAGTGCTCGATCTTGCTCAGCTGTGGGACAAGGGTACCTGGTGGGAGTTGTAGTGTGGGCTTCGCACCCCCAAACACCCCTCCCTCCAAAGATGGCTGCCTACCAGTCAGATGAAGGTGAGCAATACAATGTCTGCTACATGCTTCTGGGACGGGGGAGTGCTCTATCCAACTCTGCTGTGGGACAAGGGGGCCTCGTGGGAGTTGTAATACAGGCCTCCCACCCACAAACCCCCCTCCCTGTTAAGATGGCCACCTACCTGTAAGTTTGGTTGGTGAGATACAATGGCTGCCACATGCTTCGGGGAGGGGGGTGTGCTCCATCCTGCTGAGCTGTAAGACAAAGGGGCCTGGTGGGGTTGTGGAGCTGGCTGCCTGTACACATGCAACCCAGGGAATGTTGCTACCTTTGGGGTGGTTCAGAGTGAGTGAATGATGGATCTGTGAACATGTGTTGGGGAGTGTGTGGTGCACATGAATGCATTCGGGCCTAGGAGGTGTAGCTTTGTAGTTGTGCAAGGCAGTACATAGCAGTGTGAAGGTATACATTTGTTTGTACTTACCAGCCTCAAGTTCCCCATCTATTCCTGTGAGACTCTCTGGATGCAGCATAGTACACACCTTCTCCTCCCATGCAGTGAATGTTCTTGGTGGAATGGTAGGGCCACCGCCAATCATCTGAGCCAGCTGGCGGTTCTTGTTGTTCCTATCGTTCACCTGTCTCTTGCGGTCATGCCACCGCTTCATGATCTCCTTCTTGCAGCGCGGGGTAGCACTACTGAATTGACTTTCTACCAAACAATTGTGGTTCTACTCTGATTACCTCAATTATCATGACTGACAACTCATTGTCAGTGAATTTGGGTATTTCCTTCTGTGCCATGGTGTGAAATGTGTAAATGTGTTAAAGGTGCAGGTGTGAGAGTGGTGTTGGTGATTTAAGTGATGTGTGCGTGTGTTGTTGTGCTGGTAAGATGTGTGGCGGTTTGCCTCTTTTTTGTGCTGTAGGGTGTTTTTTTAGGGGTGGAGTATTACAAAGGATTCTGGTTAGGGAAGGGGCTGGTGTTATACTCAGATTTGAGGGTGTGTCAAAATGGAGTATTGCTGTCAGGTGTGTTGTGTGGGTTGTCCTCGGCTTTGTATTTTTTTAGTTGCCAAGGGGATGTGTCATTGGGGTGTGTTGGTTGTTTTTTGGGGCTGAGCTAGTTTGATGTGTACACTTGATGGCCTTGTTGTGCATTTTTTTGTTGACAGCCATAATTGTTCCTAAGTGTCCAGCTCTCCCATCCATCACTGTTTGCGAATGCGCAAGTTGGAAACAACGGATCATTCTGCTTTCACCTCAATGGTATCCTAATTGTATGTGTGGTCAATCTGCTGGCGTAGCAGCGGTTTTGGGTTTTTCCACTGTGAAACCAACCGCCGCGGACGGAGTTTCACCTGCTCCACCCGCTACTGGCGGTCTTTAGTTGCATTGTTCCACCATGGTTGGATTTTTCTGGTGGTTAATCCTAATCAGACCGCAGGTTTTCCCGCGCTACATGCGGACGGTTAATTTTCTCTACCACGCGGTCAGAATGGTTTGCCGAACGTTACCCTAATAGACCCCTAAATGCTCAAAAAACTTAATTCCTTTATACCTCTCCCAAACAGTCTTTGATATCGGAGAATTGAATGAAGCAACTAACAGCTCTTAACTGCCTTCCACACATCATAGATTTTACTAGATCTTTAGAAATAACCCTTGACAAGCATTCGAACATGCAGGAGCACATCAGTACAGCCACAAAAAGAGCCAACTTCCAAATAAACAACCTAAAGGAAATTGAAAGCCTTTCTACCACTTGATGACTTCAAATCAGTTATTCAAGCGCTAGTGATTTCCAGGTTGGAATATACAAGTGCAATTGTCTGCCACCTACGTAGATCAACTGTAAGGCTTATCACAGGAAATATATAACCACATTACACCTGATCTACACTGGCTACCATTCGGGGCAAGGATTGAGTTAAAAACTGCCTGCATGACCCATAAAGCTCTACACTTCAATACACAAAAACTGGAGTTACCTGCTGGTTATAGATCTTCTAGAAGCTCTAGCACCTTACTGTTGAAACCTCAGAAAATTTGTAAAAAGAGAAATTAAAAAGAGAAATTACAAGAGAGCCTTCTCTGGTATTGCTATTAGAATCTGTAACTCCCTTCCCCGTGAAATCAGACTGGTCCCATCAACTGTATCATTTAAAAGGAAGTCAAAGTGCTACAAATTAACACATTGTTGCTCTATGTCTCATATACTACTAGCCAGCCACATTAGGACATATTTGCTGTACCCATGTAAAGTACTGGACTGCTATAATCATGTATATTTATATTTAGCGGGTGTTATGGGCTCTGTAATGGCCTCCTGCCTCATTTTAGATCCCTTACATCCTGTTTCTCTTTAGATTTTTGTTATCTATTTTACTCTTTCTTCCTTCTTGATCTCTCGTAAAGTGTTCAGATACCCTCTTTGGGTAATATTAGGGCCATATAAATCTTTAAAAATAGATCTGCTATGTATGGGATGTTTCATCGCAGGGCTATGTTGTATAACATGCAATATGCCATGGTTTTTTAGCACACTTTATCAGGAGAGTAGAGATGGGCTCCAATAGTCTTGCACAGACATCGAAATCTGGCCCTTATGATCGTAAAAGCCCGCTATACTGTCATCAGTGTTCTTCCATAGGTCTCTTTCAAGCGGACTTCCCCTGGCATTGTTGAATTCCTCAGCTGTGCTATCAACCATGGTCGGTTGTTATAAGGTGAGTCTCTATATGGGATGAAGAAAGGGCAAAAAATGTAACACAGTATAGAATTACACTTTACATTAACCCAATAATAGAATAACGAATAGTACTTACCAACAAGTCAGACCTTCTCAGGTACAAGTTGTAAAATTTGCAGGGCTATACTGCTGCTTTTCCATAGTACAAAGGAATCATGGGTTGATCCAGGAAAACGCGCACACATGCTTAAAAAGTACAAATATGGTAATTGTTAGACCTGGCGTCCTTGGTGTGGGTCTCCCTTCCATTTTTTGTTACTGTTGCCTCATGTGTTTCACTGGTGTTAGCTGCTCAGAGCACTGTGCCCCTGCCAATCAGTGCCACAGTGCAAGTGCTCCCGATATAAAAGTATATATGTTGATTGGTTTCCCTGATTGGCTTATTTGGGTTACTGTCAGACCCCAGTAAAGTGCACCAGGAGTGCCAGGGCTTGTAACTCCAAATACTGCTGGTGGGCTTGCAGCACTGGTTGTGCCACCCACAGAAGCAGCCTGGTAAAATGTGTCTAAGTTCTGCCATTGCAGTACCTGCGTGCAGTCTGGTACTGTCGTGCTGGCTGGGCAAGTGCGAACACTTGCCAGCCCCTAAACCTTCCCTTAACTTCATATTAGTCACCCCTATAGTAGGCCCAAGGGCAGGGTGCATTGTAAGCATAAGGTAGGACAAGCCCTGATGTGTGTGGCATGTCCTAATAGTGAATTACAGCCATTTTCGTTTTTCACTATTGTAAGGCTACCTGTTCTCCATAGGCCAGAATGGGCTGCTGGAATTATTACACTCCATAATCGCAACAGACTTAGGGAACATGGTAGAAAGTCAAGTTTAGTATGCCTGAACTCAGGATAAGAAAATACATATTTTAGTAAAGTTTATTTTAATATCCTGTGTTTGCAAGTACTACTTTTAGAAAGTTAGTACTTGCTTGCCTAACCATTTCAGACTGACTCTGCTAAGATGTGTATCTGCTGTCTAGTTTCTGTGAGTGACGTGGCTGGGGAATTCCAGGAGACAAACTGGGGATGCCAGGTGGTGAATAGAGAGATTACACCAGGATGGGTGGGAAGTTTGCCCCTTGACTCTGAATAGGGCTGTGCTCTGCCACCTCAATGCTGGCTCCACCCCCTGGGGAGCGTCTGATGTCTCTGCCCTGCACACTGAAAGAAAAAGCCAGAATCTCCAAAACAAAGTGCTCCAGAACTGGGTGAAACTAGGCTCAGGCCCCTGACCTGCAAGAACAAAACGTTTGCTGTATAAGTATAGGTGCTCTGCTTGTAGGAAATCAGACCCTGTTTGAACCACGAAGAACCTCTGCCTGACAAGAAGGACCTGGAAAAGCTGAAGAAGGAGTACTCTCCCTGACCTGGGGGATTGGCCTGCAGTGGGTGCCTTGCAGTGAAAGGAGAGGAAAAGACTGAAGAGACTTTGCAACCTTGTGCTTCAGCAATCTCCAAGGGCTTGTGGGTGAGCTTGCCCCCCGAAAGGAGTCCTAGGTTTATTGGACTCCTCCTGCCTTAGCTGACAAGTCTGCTGAACTTTTCCCTTCCTGATCGCTGGAGCCGCGATCCCAGTGTGCCTCGCCCCCCTCCTTTGTGATGCTTGTGCCTGGCCACCCCCGCACCGTGTGAGCCGACCCTTGCACCGTCCTTCTGGGGCCGCCCGCACTCTGTCTCCCTCTCCCCCCTTTGGAGCCGCACTGCTTGACTCGCCGCCCACGCCGCTGGAAACCGGATCACCATGCACCGCGAGGCGAAGTATGGCCCGTACGCACGAAGCGTACCGCACGCCTCGCACCGCACTTCTGATCTCTGTGGCCGCGCCGCACTAAAGAGCCCGGCCCGTAAACCCCGTACTGGCTGCCTCGTGCCGTATCGCCCGCATCAACCACAGCAGCCCCGAACAGAAGGTACGGCTCGAACGCCACCGAACACCGTGAACGCCTCAAAGAAGCAGCATCGTCTGCCTCGCTCCTCGAGGCCCCCGCTCTACGCCTCTCACCGAGACGCTGACAGCAGCCAGGGCACCCCTCGCAGAGGAGCCGCCAGCATCTTTTTGTTTGCATTCACGTCCCGTACACCCCCCTTCGAGCCGGACTTCTCACATTTAAAGGTACTGTAAACCAACTCGTGCCCCTGTGTGCACGCCACGGACCCCGAAGTCCGCAACGCTCGTATAGTACCTTTTGACCTTGTTTTTACATTGTGAGAAGTCGGACAAGAGTGCGTAACGCCCACAACCAAGAGAACTACGCATTTTTAAAGAAAGCTTTCCCTGAATAGTATTGTGGCCTAATTTTGAAACGTAATTGGTTCTAGTGCTAAGCCTTTTTATATAAAGAAGATTATTTTTGATACAAACCTAGTGTGGTGTCCATGTGTGTTACTGTGTGTAGTTACAAATGCTTAACCCAGAACGCCCTGAAGTTTAGCCTTTTCTGCTCGCACCTTGCAACCTAGAGGGTGAGCAGGGGTTATTTTTAAGAGTAAGTCCCTTGCCCTGACTAAAGGAGAGGGCCCCTACTTGTCTGTGCCAACCAGAGACCCCCAATTCTAACAGTAATCAACAACTTGCACATTGGTTGAATGAAAGTTCTTTCGCTTGCGGTATACTTGTTCTCTGGCGTATGGTGTCACTAAGGCAATATGTGTGCCATCAATTGCTTGAACCATATGTGGTAGGCTGCCCAAGGCATAAAAGTCACCTTTCACATTGGCAAAATTCTGGGGGAAATTAAATGAAGCTGTTGATGTGTATCATCATTGAAGAAAGAAATTCTTGTAGCACCCATCCGAAATTTGGTTGTAACATTCCGCCAAATACTGCCGCAGTGTATTGTAATGATCCTGTGGCCAAAAAAGGGAGTACTGTCATTATTTTGACTATTGGTGTTATTGATGTGGGGTTACTATTGTGTGGCAGAAGCTGTGGCTGCAGTTGGAAAGGGTCGGAACACTTGAAGCTGTCTTCTCTTCCATCTCCATGGGTTCATATGTCTGTATAGAAACAAAATTATATTTTGTGTAAACATATTTTAACGTTAAACCACACTTTTCGTCTAGTTTTCCATACATATAAATGTTTAAAATATAATTATACAGAACCTTATGATGTTTAGTATGAATTATTTTACAAATTATCATTTATTACATGTGTAGATTATGTATTATTTAAATGTGTAAATGATACATTGTTAATGTATTATTTACACATTCTTATATATATTTTCTTAATTTTGACTTAAAAAAATACCGTCAATGGGGGTAGAAGCACCACCACGCAAATCGTGCTTCGAACCCGATTATGACACTACATCATACTTTTTAGAAACAACTAATGACCAACATTAGCATTTTCGACATGTAACAAAGTAGACACAATTTTGAGTGGTGGTGATTAAATTAACTGTCACAAACAAACTATTCCACAATCTAAAATGTCGGCCGCCTGAAGTTACCCTCAGGACATTTGGAATTAGTCGACCACGGCGGAAGTTGACCGCCTGCTGGGTGTGAAACTCCATGATGGACCCAGCAATTGGCTAATGTGTGTGAAAGTAACGTAGGCCAGCCAATAGATGTGTCCGTCATATTGAAGATCATATACCCCGTGTACATGTATGCTGCATTTAAAAAGAATCACTTGCCTCCTAACAGCCAACAAGACCTACTCAAATGTTCCTGCTGTTTCTGACCTCTGGGAGCCACAATGCCAGGAAGAGCAGGTAACATGGTCCCAATTTTCTCGCCAGAGGAGCTGAAGTTGCTGGCAACTGAGATTTTGTACAGTCAGCTTTATTGCTAACCATAGGAACAGGTACATGTTTAAAATGTATTTGTAAATCTGTCTGTTTTCTTTCATACACAGGCTAGAATATCTCTTTGAGTTCCTGAGGGCAGTTCAGTGATTGAAATGAAGTGTAATTTATTTTTTCATTACATAAACCAATGATTAGAGAAAACAACAACATTAGTATGTGATTTGTGCTTTAAGTCCTACATTTTATTTGGTGAGTATTTCGAGATATTTATATGTATATGTATGTATTTCAGAGTAGTTCACAACCTTGAGTAATTTTTCAAGTGAGCAAAAGATCATATTTTAATTTCAAAGTTAAGGGAAGGCTGTGTTCATGTGATATCATGATCATCAGGCTGCAGATAACAGGGTCTGACAATGAGCAGTGCTCAGTTAGATTTATGGGCCAGTCAGGGGCTGAGTCACACAGGTGAATGGCTGTAGCACTGAGGTATTTGACTCTTAGAAAACAATTCTTGTCAACTCAAAATAGGAGTTGTGAACAAAATTATGCATTTGAATTCTTTTAGATTGAAGAGAAATTAAATGTTCATTGACCTATTAACTATTTAGTTAAAACTTCATTTCAATTTCCTCCCATTTCGAAGTGTTGCATTTGCAAACAGTAGGCCCCTTACTCCCAGTGGGCAGTATACACTGTGACATGAGTATGTAGGAAAAAATACAGTGCTTTTCTGACATGAGAGAAATTGTAAGTGCAGAAAAACCTTCCATGTTATGAAGTGTTTGGTAGGATATTTATCTGCACTTTTAATTTCTCTAAATTAAAAAAAGCACTCTTTGGTATGCTTGTGTCATAGATGTAAAAGTTCCCCTTACGGCAAAAGTTTAGTCCTGTGCTGCAAGTACATAAAACACAGGCTCTCAGTCACATGTACAAATATATCCTTCATATGCACACATGTTCATACATCCCCAAAGAACAGGCTCTCACTAACACAAATGGCAGCCCTTTCATAGTGCCCTTAGTCATAGTATTTAGTGCAAACCATAGTATCTGGCTCTATGTACATTAGGTTTCAAGTCAATGTAGCTGGGCATTTGGGTGTCTGGTTACACTGCGCAAGTTGCTTAGCCTTCAGTATTTCACAATGATATTCAGTGATGAGTAGTATCTTTCATTACAGAAAATGTTGAAGATCCTTGGCCTAGATGATGTGACTGGTCAGTATTAGTTAGGTTAGGACATGACATGGTATAAGAATACTCAACAGGTTACTACAAATATGATTTTATTTATTTTATCAGAATGAGAAAACAAATATTGTGTTCTAACTTTTAAGCAATGCTTGTGATTGATTTCCGAAAAGTGTGTTACATAAATACAGACAAACAAAAAGTCACTTTCTTTAATTTCTTGTTTCCATACAGGTCAACGCCCATCAGAAGAAGACGATATGGAAGGCCTTAGCCAAGAAGGTGCAGACCCCGGGGGTCTACAAACGCTGCAGCTGACGTTACCGCAAGAGTTGGGAGGACCTAAAATGCTGGACCAAAAAGTAATCTGAAGTCCAGCTCCTGCAGTCCTCCCAACATGGGAAGCATGTTCCCCGCATCCTGAACCCCACCCTCTAAAGCCTTGCACAGTTGCGGTGACTTATCCGGTGCTTGATGGGCAGTTAAGAGCCCAACATTAGCATCAGGGGGTAAGTTCTTGTTTGAGTTTGACATGTTCAATAAAGATTTTAGTTACAGCAACAAAATATGGCATCCGCATTAAGGAAACAAATATTGATGGAATGCCCACCATACATTTATCTAAGTCTATAACTGTCAAGATTGCTCTTAGTCAAACATTTTTTGGGTGTGCTGGCTCATCTTGCACCCTGCGCCAAATACGTGTCAATCAATTCTAAAAATCTTTGGTGCGCCATTGCGAACCAGTGAACGAGCCGCAAACCATGTGTGTAGAAAGCCAGAAGAATCATTCAACATTAAACTAATTTTGATCCAGTAATCCAATGTAATCAATATTTTGACCATTTATTCAGTCTGGTGTACACACAGAGACAGGGTGACTTCCGAACTTTAAATGCTCAAGCAATGCCCATCCACGCCTTATACATCAGCACATTAGAATTCACATCTCATCCACCATCTAGATATTAGCCCAAAGCATTTATGGTAGATAGTCCTACATCAGGGACAGCTGTGGTATAGAAAAATCCATCAGCAGTCATGCATAATCTCACAAGAAATCAATTTTACTAAACCCATTACACCTTCAGCTTACAGTGTATGAAATAAATACACAAAAAAACAGCATGCCACTGATACTTGCACCTCAAAAACATGTGCCTTTACCAGAAATATGAACACTAGACTGAAGAAATGGACAGATTATGGATTAAACGTCACACCTGTATGGTCACTTTACATTTTTGGATTGATGTCCTTTCTTTGTGTAAGTGTCCATTTCTTTAAAAGCAGCTTACTCCAAATTTAGAAATGCAATGTAGTAATGATGGCGTGCCACTTTACAATTCTTAAACCCCAACATTATACACAAATGCATTGGACATTGGTATGCTATTGTTTGTGAGAGAGATTTTAAAATGCACGAGTCCATAGATATTGTAAACAGACAAGTCAAAAGGTAACAGGTAAAAGTGGAGCTTACCTTTGATTCCAGCCACGATGGGTTAATTTTCTTTGTCATCAAGCAGCAGCAGCAGAGGCTGGATGGGGTCCATGGTGGAAAAAGAAGTGTGAAAGTGAGAAAAGGTGAGTTTTGCCTTATATCCCTTCCAATCTGCCAACTCAGGTGTGGAGGTTTTACCGCCACAGTCATGTCTGTGGGAAGGCAAATCATCATGGCCCACAGACAAACTGGCTGTCCACCCTCTGACAGGTGCTTTTGCCTATGATGCCATAGATGCGGGTGAACATACCTGGCGGAGTCAGTGGCACTTCACCGGTCTTTCCTCCATAGAACCGCCAGCATCTAAATAGAGTGGTCAGATTGTCTAATAGGTGGACGGGCAATAAGATGGAAAAGCTATGGTGGAACCATTTCTGCAAATAACTAATACAGGCCCTAAGTCTGAATAAAGACTCCTTCAATACAACTTCGTCCAGCAGCTCCTTGGCGGTGATGCTCCCTCCTCGGATACTTCCGTCAAGGAGCTGCTGGATGAAGTTGTGGTGAAGGATTGTACATGCAGACTTAGGGTCTGATTTATTTCTTGGCAACACCCTACTCCACTACACTGTGCCACTCTACCCGAAAACACTGTACACCATAGCCAGTCAGTCAAGTAATCTTTATTTTGGTCGGAAGAACATAAAAGATGCATAGCAGCCATTCATAACAAATTAAAACTTGAACAAAGAACAATGATTATAAAAATATAAATACATTAAAAAAGTACAGCATAAATACATGTTAAATACATAAGGAAATTCCACAAGGTACAAACAGTTATTACAAAAAAGATCTTCTCCTGCGCCACATAGCATCAATTAAACGGGAGACTGAAAATACAACGGGAGTGGAAGTATTACTTTTCAAAATCCTGAGAGCCTCTTGGTGGGTTCTGAACACCAAGTTTTTACAAAGTTGGATGAACCAACGATGCTGTATGTTTTTGTAACTAGGGCAACAAAAGAAAACGGGGACTCAGACTCCTCTTGGCTCCACACGCAGGGCAGTTAATTTATTTAGAAGTAGACCATTTATGGGAGAAGATCCTAAGAGAAAGAGTACCATATCTGAAATGCAGGTAAAATTTCCTCACTGAGATAGGTAAAATCTCATCAAGAAAAGGCTCAATTAAATAATCATCTTTGAAATTAAGGAACTTGACAGTGAGTGGACCCAAGGAAGAGCTGCCAAGGGTAGCCAAGATCCTTGGCCGATGGTCAAGGTTGACTAACTCTGCACGAGACAGTTGCGCACAAACCACAGCTGGGTTAGACCATAGTCCAGGTATATCCAGTCTCTTACTTTCCCTTTTTAAAAAGGCAAACCATGGCAGTTTCTCAGAACCAGGGAGACCCAAGACCTCTTCTTATGCTTGTCTAAAAAATAATAGTTCGGGGGTTACCCATAGTCTACGCCAATAAATTATAGAGCGTAGTGTGACTACCTCTTGAATAGGTGTTATGCCGGGATCCAATCGCATAGGGATCAAGGGGGTACTGGATGGAAGTGCCAGGAGGGATCTTAGGAATTTTTTTTCAGCTTTGCTACTGCCATTCGCCGAGCAATGGCCCCAGAGTTCAGCCCCATATAAAATTGCTCCCTGAGCTTGGGCTTTATAAATTTCTATAATGGGAGCCACTGGCTTAAAGGTGGATTCTCAATGGATTTTTAAAATGCCACCCGTGGTCTGAACTAATCTAAGTTTGGCCTTTGCAAGTTGAGGTGCCCAGTCCATTTTATCCGTGAGGGTAATACCAAGATATTCAAAGACTGTTACCCTATCCAAAGCTGTGCCATTAAGGGAGGGATTAGAGCATCTAGTCTTTGGTGGGTTACAGATCATAAACTTGTTTTTTTGGACATTCATTTCTAACACCCTAAGATGGCAGAAGTTAACAAAACTATCCAGGGCCCATTGTATACCCATAGATGATTTGGACAATAAGAGGGTGTCATCTGCGAACATCAATGCCACCACCTGTTTGTTGTTCAATTTAATAGGTGGACGGGCAAGAAGATGGAAAAGCTATGGTGGAACCATTACTGCCAAGAACTAATACAGTCCCTAAGTCTGAATAAAGACTCCTTCAATATAACTTCGTCCAACAGCTCCTTGGCAGTGATGCTCCCTCCTCGGACACTGCCGTCAAGGAGCTGCTGGATGAAGTTGTGGTGAAGGATTGTACATTCAGACTTAGGGTCTGATTTAGTTCTTGGCGAGACTGTAGTTCACTACTCTGTGCCACTCTATTCGAAAAAACTGTACAACATAGCACTCTTTAACTAGCCACTCCCATCTAAGACATGATACACACTCCTAAACTCTATGCCACTCAACTCTACAACACTCTACTTGACTCTATGCCTGTACACTCTACACCAATCTACTCCATTCCACAGCACTGCTCGATGCACCACTTTATGACATACCACTCCACTCTACTCTACAACACGCCACTCCACTCTATGCCATAGCACCCTGCAACACTCTACTCCACTCTCTGCCCCTACAATCTGCACCACTCTACTCTATTCTACGGCAGTGTACGTTGTGCCACTCCACTCCACTCCATGACACAACACTCTACTTTATTACATGCTACTCCTCTCTACGACACACCACTCCACTCTACGACACTCCAATCCCACTCTCCGCCACTTCAAACTACTCCACTCCTCTCTGGAACATGCTACTCCACTCTATGACATGTCCCTACACTGAATAGCTCTCTAATCTATGCCCCTTCACTGTAAGACACTGTATGTCATGTCATTCTATGATATATCACTCCACTCTACTCGACAACATGCCACTCTACTATACGTCACTCCACTCTATTCTATGTCACTCTACTCTATTCCACGAATGCCGTTTCACTCTATTCTACTCTTCTCTACTCTGTACCACTTCTCAAAACACTGTACTCCACTCCACAACACTCTATCAACTCCCTCTATTCCACTCCATGCAACTTTACTCCACTGTACTCTATGATACATTACTCCACTCTACTCTGCTACTTCATTCTATACCACTCCACTCCACGCGATTCCACTCTGTGCAACATGATATTCCACTCTAAGACATGCCATTCCACTGTGTGATACTTCACTCCACTCTACGACACACCATGCCACTCCACTCTATAATTCTTTACTCCACTCCACTCTACTCCACCCACCTCCACTCTAATCCACTTTATTGAACTTTACAAAACTCTCCTTCATTCTAGTCTACAAACTCCACTTAATGACACCACCCTCGACGGCACTCTACTCCACGAGTGGACACACATTTTTATTAAAAGAACATTGAAATTCTATGAAAAAACAAATGTTAAGGATAAGTTATAGTTAGGAAAACGTTGTTCATTTTCAATACAAAAGCAACTTCAAATACACAAACTTAGAAATCCTAAGGTTATAGTTATAACTTACAGTTATAATGTGTGCCCGCGTGAAACGTACTATAACACATGCACCTCCATACACAGTGTTCTCCACTAGCCACACTACATTAGCTATAACTCATGCCTTTCCCATGCACTGCTTATACTGTTTTATATTATTACAAGAAGAGAGCACCTGGCTGTCAATTTAACATGCTGCTCTTTATTAAAGCAGACAAAAGCTTAGACCCATAGGTTCATATGCCAATAGTGTCTTATTCATAATGCTTTATCCAATAACACATTTAAAAAAAACTATTTCCTCCTGTCAGAGTCAAATACATATCAGTTACACAACAAATGTGATTTTAAAATGTACATATAATAAACAATGTGCAGAAAAAATAAATGTGACAATAAACCAAATACGAATGAATAAACAAATAATAATAATAATAGGGGCATTTGTAGAGCGCTGAGTTACGCGCACCGGCGTGTCCCCGCGCTGACAGTGAAAAAAAGCATAAGACAAGGAAAACAGTGCTAGCAGGTCAAAAATTATCTAGTGTAGAGGTAGGTTTTTAACTTAGCTCGAAACTTCATTTCTGCTGGTTCCAAGCGAAGGTCCACTGGGAGTTTGTTCCAGTGGTTGGGGGCCAGGTGCCTGAAGGACCTGCCTCCCATACGAGCTTTCTTTACCCTGGGAGTCCTCAGCAGTCCTCCGCTGAGTTACGCGCACCGGCGTGTCCCCGCGCTGACAGTGAAAAAAAGCATAAGACAAGGAAAACAGTGCTAGCAGGTCAAAAATTATCTAGTGTAGAGGTAGGTTTTTAACTTAGCTCGAAACTTCATTTCTGCTGGTTCCAAGCGAAGGTCCACTGGGAGTTTGTTCCAGTGGTTGGGGGCCAGGTGCCTGAAGGACCTGCCTCCCATACGAGCTTTCTTTACCCTGGGAGTCCTCAGCAGTCCTCCGCCCGCAGATCTAAGCGCTCTAGGAGGTTCATAGGCTTCGATCAGTTTCTGCAAAGGCCGGGGCGCCCTACCATACAAAATCCGGTGACATGTGCAGAGGGCTTTGTACTCAACTCTGCTCTTTACCGGTAGCCAGTGTAATTTTTGTAGTGCCAGCTTCGAGGGCGCCCTTTTGGGCAGTCTAAGAATCAGGCGTGCCGCCGCATTCTGCAGCACCTGAAGACGTGCCACGCTTTTACTCGGTGCCCCAAGGTACAGCAGGTTCGCATAGTCAAGCCTTGCGGTCACCAAGGCATGCACCAAGGTTTGGCGAGCTTCCAATGGCAGAAGGTCTAGAACTTTCCTTAGTCTCTTCAGGACCCCAAAGCATACTCCTACCACCCGATTGATCTGAGGCCCAAAGGTCAGAGCCGCATCGAACCAAACGCCCAGGTTTTTGGCCTCCTGACAAGGGGCAGGAGTTGGTCCAAGACAGGATGGCCACCAGGCTGACGACCAAGCTGACTGGGCTCTCCCTATCACCAGCACCTCTGTCTTGCTGCCGTTTCGCTTCAAACAATTCATGGCCATCCAATCGGCAAGATCTTTCATGCACGATTGGAAGCCATCTGCAGCAAGACAGGGCGCGTGCGATAGGGAGATGACCAGCTGCGTATCGTCAGCGTAAGTTACCAATTGGAGGCCATAACTCTCCACAATCGATGCAACGGGTGCCACATACAAGTTAAAAAGGGTCGGGCTCAGGGACGAGCCCTGAGGCACACCCTGACCCAAAGGTACCCCTTTAGAGTAGTAGTCGCCCTGCCTCACTTGAAAGCTCCTTCCTGTAAGGAAGGCCTGGATCCACCTCAGCGCGGTGCTGGCGATGCCACCTTTGCTCAGACACTGTAGCAAGGTGGAATGTGCTACAGTGTCGAACGCCGCGCTGAGGTCAAGCAGGATCAAGGCCATGGTTTGCCCCTCGTCTACGCCCTGTCTCAGATGTTCGGTTGCCATGAGAAGGGCGGACTCTGTGGAATGACGCGGTCTGAAACCGAACTGCGTATCGTGGAGCAAACTCACCTCCTCTACATGCTTCTTGATTTGGGTGTTCACTACCTTCTCAGCCACTTTGGACAGAAAAGGTAGGAGTGAGATGGGCCTCATATTTTCCAACACCTCAAAACCAATGTGAGATTTCTTTCGGAGGGGGAGTACCACCGCCTGTTTTCACCCCTCAGGAAGCGTGCCAGATTTGAAGGAAATATCCAAGACGTGCCTTATGTAAGGCTCCAGGACACTCAAACTGTCCCCCAACCGCTTAGGAGACACCGGGTCCATAGGGGAGCCAGATTTTACCAAGAGGCACGTCCTGACCAGCTCCTCAGGAGGTGGCGTGATGAAATTTGTGAGGGATCCCGGGATCTCCATACCCACTGCTGTAACTTCAAACTCAACCCCCATGGGAGGAGGGTTGGGAAAGGTCGAGTAGATTTTTTCAACTTTGGTGGAGAAATAGTTGGCGATGCGGTCACATGTTTCAATCGAACAACTCTTCGGGTCAGCGGAGGAATCGATTGTGGTCAATGACTTGTAGATACAGAAGAGCTCTTTAGCAGAGTTTTTTGCCCCTAGAATTTTCCCTGCGTAAAAGGCTGCCTTCGACTTTTTGATCAGTCTGTAATGCAGCCTCCTCTTTGCTAAGAACAGTTCCCTGGCCTGAGCATCATAAGATACCCTCCAGGCTCGTTCCGCACGCTTACACTCTGCCTTTGTTCGCCGCAGCTCTCCATTAAACCAAGGAGCAGATCTTTCCTTGCGGCCGTCCTCAGATGTACGGCAAAGTGGCGCTGTCTGATCTAACGCCTCAGTGATGCGCCTATTCAGGTTGAAAACAGCAGATTCAATGTCCGCACCTCCAGGCTGGCCTTCCCTTGTCAGTGCTAGATTAAAATCCTCCAAGGAGAATTTAGCCCACTTCCTCCGTGAATAGTTCAGGGGTGCCTGACTACACTTTATAGAATTTATGCTTTTTATAGAGAATGCCACCAGAAAGTGGTCTGTCCAGGGGATCGGCTCAATTGTAGAGACTTGAACCCCTCCCCAGTTAGCAAACACCAGATCCAGCAGGTGGCCTTGACGATGCGTGGGACTAGAGAGCTTGAGTTCAAGCTGAAGTGCTTGGATGTCCCTACAGTACTCCTCCGCTCCTTTGTCCTCTCGGGTATTAGGGTGTAAATTCAAATCTCCCAGTAATATAAATTTGTCCCTACGTAACGCTGCCTCGGTAAGACTCTCTACCAGGCTCTCTCTAAACTTGGTACAAGGCCCAGGAGGTCGGTAGACAAGAAAGCCTTTAATCACTGTCCCCCCATGTAATTGTATGGCAAAAGTACCTGCTTCACTCTCCGCAACCGGGGTAGACTCCAGTGCACATTCAAGATTTTTCTTAAAAAGGATCGCTATTCCTCCTCCCTTCCCCTCAGGCCTATCCTGCCTGACCATGGAGTAATTCTCAGGCATGGCCTCGATGATATCTGAGTCGGAAAACTGGTCTAACCACGTTTCCGTGAGGAACAGAAGATCATACTTTCTCTCCGTGAGCTGCTCGAATATATCGAGTCTGTGCTTACGCAATGACCTCACATTGAGAAGACCGCATAATAGCGCGGCATGCTCCCCGGTGGTATCCGGCATGGTGGTGAAACGATACCGACATTGGCCACACTCCTCATCCTCACTTGATATGCCATGCATGCAGGAGCAAGTAGTCACCGGTCGTAGACTGAGGAGCTGCTCCCTGTCCCAGCAGATCTTAACATCCGGACCAGGGGTTCTAGCCCTAGCCCGCAGTCGGCCGCGGACGGGCGCAGACGGGCTCGACTTTGGCGACACTTCGGCGCGCCTTCGGCGCGCCCGCTGCGCTTCGGGAATGACATCCTCCTTTTGAAACCCTCAGCCCGTCTGCCTCACAGCCACTAGACCGCTACCCGGTCACTCACAGGCGGAAGCGGAAGTGACTGTCTCTCACCTCCACGCCCTCCGCTCAACGGTGCTAGCCACCCTGTCGGACCGAGGCGTGGAGGAGGGAAGACAAGACAGTCACCCCAAATGCGTCCGGTGAGTCGGGGGATACGGGGGGGATACGTGGGGATTAACGAAGCCTCAGCCCACTAAGGACTTGACCCCAGCGGAATCACCGCTACGAATGCAGCCGCAAAACAATCAGGAAAAACAAATTAAAATTTGCTGTGCAGCACAGTCCGTGATTAAAAACCCAGCGTAACCGCCGTTTAAAACACAATGCCTGCGCGCAAAGCAGCTGTAAGCCCTGCCACTGCTCACTCACCGCACTACACAAATACACCAGCAATAGCTAATACAAATTGTGCAAAGCAGTTCCTTGAGACCCTATGGCTTGGCGCAATTTTGGGAACCTGCTGTGCGCCAAGCCATGGACCTCAGGGAACTGGCTTTTTAAGGGAATGTCTTGAATAGATGCTGCATTTCATGTTTCTGGCTACTGCCTCACACCAATGGATGAAATAGACTGTCTCAAGAAATCCTGTATACAGTTAGACTCAACAACTGCAGAGCAATGGCAGTTGCATAAATCAGTCATACTTAATATTCCAACGTGTTTGACAAGTCAATAGTCTTGAGGATCACAGCTCCATGGCATGAAATAATAGTTCTACTCAGATGATCATCACACCACATCTTAGGTGAAGTGTACTAAAAGTAGACAAGAGCTGATCCTTGAGATATAAAAAAGATATAAGAGCCCTTTTAATTAAATAAGTGTTGACAGCAGAAATCTCTTCCTCCTTCCTGGAGAACTCTTGCAGAAGAAGTACAAGGAAAGGCTACTCAGCTTTTCTGGAAATGAATTACTTACAGGAATATTCAGGAGACGTGATTTATATTTCCAATACCCATGCTTTATGAAGGAAACAGTGACCAACAAATTGTTACTTTATCAAAGCCACTCAAGACATCAGTAAAGAATGTATCTTTCATCTTATAAGTTGATATGGAAATGAAACTGAAGGAGTCATCTCCAGTGGACCCATTTTGTTTCTTATAGATGACTAATCCTATCATATCTGTAACAAACAGAGCGAGACTAAGGACAGGGCCCCCATGCTGAATTCAGGATAATGATATGTGGGCAAAGGGTGAAGAGTGGAGGGACAATGGGGCCTCCTTAACACATCCACACACATGAACACACACATACACACCTCCCGAAGCCTAAATTCTATGTATGGGACCTAATTGTACATACGACTGCACTATGGAATGCCAACTGCAATAATATCATGTCATAATACTATCGAGGACGAAATATCAATGAAAAAAATATTGAAAGGTAGGTCCATCCAGGAAAGTATTTATTTACTATTCCTAACTCCACATCTACGTACCTTGAAGATATATGTGCTACACAGGTATGTGGAGTAACATATAGGAAACAGACTGACTGACCTGTCAATACTTTATTTTCGACATTCTGTCCTCAATATCCTGTCCCATCAATATTGCTGATTTGATATTTCTGTGGCACACTGTACATGCAGTCCATCTGAAGAATTTGGTACAAATAAAATTAATGTTTTGAGACGTTACTCTTCACTGACTAAAGTATTCATGGGGACCAATTAGGCAAAGCTTGATGGCACGTAAATCTTTACGACTGGCGTACCCTCATTGAGGTAAAAAACAAAAAAGCAATATCAGGGACGGCAACAGTGCAAAGTGGACTAGGGGGAGAGCAATAATATTTTGTCGATATTGCAATGTGTTAGAAATTGGGTTCCTGGTTAGCAAAGGTATGTACTTTGTTGAAGCAGGTACCACAATCCTAGTCAGGCTGATTCAGATACACACCATCAATTACCCTCTGATCACCCTCCGGTAGCTCGGCACTGGGCATGCTTTACTTAATAGGCAATGTGTAAAGCATTTGTGCAACACGTCAAACAGTAACGCAGTGGAAACAGCACCACAAAAATCCACACCAAATTAATAAAATAGATTATACTTTTCTGAACCGAACGGACCAAAACAACAAAAATCTAATAGGTAGAAATTCAAGTATGAATTTTTTAAAGAGTAAACTGTTTTGTAGTACATAGAAGCAATTATGCCAACCAGGCTATTTGGTCGCACTAGACCGGGTCAAATCCAATTCATCAGGCTGACTGCAATGGAATGTAGGTCGGACAGAGGGGCCAGCCTTGACCTGCTAAAACAGTGCTTTGGATGCGCATGTTGAAGACTATGCGGGGAGCAGAGGTGGTGATGTGTCATTGTTGATCCTTCTAATGGAGGCAATGCATCTTTGCTTGAGCTGTGTAACATCGAAGATGTGTCAGGGATGGAGACTGGATGCGAGAAGCAATGAAGCAATGCGTGTTCCTCAAACCACTGGGTTAAAGGTGATGCCTCAGCGCTGAGCGGCACAAACTCAGAGATGCATCGGAAGCTAGAGACGATGTGCCGTGCAGTTGGCGATGTGAGGTCTGTGTATCAGAGATGATGCACCGGCTTCGAGGGAGATGTACCAGTTTGGATCAGCACAATGCCTTTGAGGCATGCATTCTAGCAGCTTCAGCACTTTATACCCACTTCCATGGGCCCCAAACTGGATTGGCACCACTTGGCAGAACTAGACTTCCAGCAAGCATGGTCCAGGTGATGTTACTGGTTATTGAAAGTCTTTGGTGTCCCTAAGACTTAAAACAGGGGGCAAGCTAGCATATCCTTGGAGTCACTCTGGGTTCAAGTAAGATGGGTCCAGTTCTTCCTCAGCAGGGTAGAAGGTAGAAGGCAGCAGGGTAGCACAGCAGATAAGCAGTTGTTCCAGAGCAGCAGTCTAGCAGAGTGGCAGTCCTTGTAGCAGCACAAAAGTCCTTCCACCTGGCAGAGTTGTTCACGGGTCCAGTAGTGTACTGATGTTATGGGGTCAGAGGTCCAGTTCTCATACCCAGTAGTGCATTTGAAGTGAGGAAGACTTTAAAGAGGGGAGTTGAAGTGTACAGAGATCCTCCCTCAACAGCCCTAGCTCCAGACTCACTGCAGGGGGATATGTGTGTGGTGCAGGACACAGCCTATTGAGGTGCAATTGTCAGCTCCCCCTGCTATCCTGACCAGATTGACCCATCATAATATGGATGGCCACTCAGTCATTCCTAAGTTCCCTTTGTGCGTGGCTATCTAGAGGGAATGTGCAAAGTCTAGCTGTATTGGCGACAGGCTGCAGGCACACAGAGCTAAGAGCAGACAAATGCCATCTTCCTAATAGTTACACTTCTAAACTAGTATTGATAAATACAACTTTACCAGTAAAGAGGATTTATCATCACCATTACAAAGGTACTAGACATGACAGATCTACTCCTTATCAATCAGGAATTACAGCTTATAACGTGTAATAAGGAATCCATAATGTTAACCTGTGAGAGGGGTTGGCCTCACAGTGGTGAAAACAAATTTGGGTGTTTTTCACTACGAGGACATGCACAACTTAAAGGTACATGCCCTACCATTTGTTTACACAGCACCCTGCCCTATGGGCTACCTATGACCTACATTATTTGTTATTTATATGTAATAAAAGGGGAGTTTAAGCCTTGGCAGGGGTTTTAGGTGCGAAGTCAACATGGCAGTGTAAACTGCACACACGGGCTCTGCAATGGGAGGCCTGATACATGTTTAAAGTACTACTTGTGTGGGCGGCACAATCAGGGCTTCAGGCCCACTAGTAGCATTTCATTTACATGCCTTAGGCACATGTAGTATCTGAAGTAAGTTAAATATGCCAATTGGGTATAAGCCAATGTTACCATGTTTTAAGGAGTGAGCACAAACATTTTAGCACATGTTAGCAGTGGAAACGTGCAGAGAGTCCTAAGGCCAACAAAAAATATTTCAGCAAAAAGTGGAGGGAAAATGTAGTATGTTTAGGGATGACCCTGCAGAGAGGGTCAAGTTTAACAGTGTCCAACAACTAAAAATACAAAAGGAGCTTTATATACAAATGAAAGCTGATGCACTCTGTGTTTAATGTTGTAATGTGATATATCAATTAAATGAAAACAACTACATGTTAGCATATTACAGTATGATTTGTCTTGTGGAGGTGTTAAATTATATAAGGGTGATGAACAAAAAAGTGAATAAATGACACATTAATTAAGTTTCTGAAAGTGCCAAATTAATCCCAAAGTCTCTTTGAATTACTATTTTAGTAATCCTTAGAAGGAAGTAATTACAGATAGTGAACAGGATGGTCCTGAATGCATCTTTCAAATGTTATAAATTTCTTTTAAGAGCTCAAGGCTGCATCATGCAGTCCCTGCTGTAGAAATCAAGAGCTGATGTTGTCAAATCTGAAATCTACAGAGGAAAGTCAAAACTATATTATCAGACAAAATATGGACAAACCAACATATGGTCCTCATGGTTCCAATCTATTGCTAACTCAAGAACGTGTTCTGGAGAGATGGAGAAGATAGGCAGGGCCGGTCTGGGAACCAAAACCGGCCCTGGCAAAGTGCTCGGCCGGCCCCCCTCCCCCCGGGGTAGGGTGGGGGGGGGCGCGTCAGCGCTCTTTGCCAGGGCCGGCTTTCGGCTGATTTTGTTACAGGGCCGATTTTGCAGCAAAATCGGCCCCCAGGGGCCCAAAACCGGCCCCCACCCATGCGGTGCACCGGGGGATTGCCCGGTGCCCGCAAGGGCCAGTCCGGGCCCGTCTGCGCCCGTCCGCGCCAGTACGTGCCCTGTGCCCTGTCTCGCTGCCCCAACCAGTATCACTTATACCCGTACTGCTCTCCTGCGGTTGCGTGGCCCCCCCTGTTCTTCGAATACTGCTATTAACTGCCACAATGCTCCTACCTCCTGTTCTTCCTGCAACCTCTCATTGGATTCTGTTACATCTCGGATAGACCTCAAATCTTCCTCCTTTTGGAACACTCACTCCCGGCGAAGCTCCTTCCCTTCCAAACCACCCAACCTTAGTCCCCCGCTGAAATTTATCAGTATTAATTGCCGCTCTCTAGCCAAACACAAGAGAGACATTTTTGACCTCTTACAGGCAGTCAGCCCTGCTGCCATGTTTTTAACAGAAACATGGTTAAATGAGAGCTCCGGCCCTGACATCGCCATGGCTCTCCCCACAGACTACACCTATGTTGGGCGAAACCGCCCTCTTAAAGATGGCGGGGGAATCGCTATCATTTTCCGGAGAGAATTCTCCTGTAAATGGGAAGATCTCGAGTTCCCTAACTGCGAAGCTGGTCTGTTTAAGCTACTACTCACCCCCCATTTCTCCCTTACCGGCACGCTGATCTATCGTCCGCCTGGATCGGCGAGTAGCTGGGCTGCCTCCTTTCCTGACCTCATTGCCCCACTCCTCTCACAATCAAATAACTTTTTGGTCATCGGCGATTTAAATATCCATTTTAACGCTGCTTCATGTGTCACTGCCACCCGTCTTTTACAGGATCTTGGAGCTTTAGATCTCCACCTTCACAACTTTGATCCCACTCATAAAGCTGGCAACCTTCTGGACCCTATTATTTCTAATTTACCTACTATTTCGTACCAATCTTCATTGCAGGTCCCTTGGTCGGACCACTTTCTCGTAAATTTTTCTATTGAAGTGGTTTCGTCCTGCCCACCTGCTCCTACTCTTCCCCATAAAGCCAGCAGAAATTGGAAACGTCTGGATATCGCCAAATTAAATTTGTGTCTCATTAATTCACTGCCCCCTTTGCCTGGTAGTTTGACTACCAGGGAATTACCCTCGATTAACCGATGGTTGACTAGTGCCTTAGACGTTTGTCTTCCACTGCAAAAAAACAAATCTCAGATCCACCATCCACCTGCTCCCTGGTTTACGGACGCCCTCCGATTGGAAAAATCCAAATGTAAAAAACTGGAACGCTTATGGCGCTCACACTACGATGCGGGCCACAAAGCAGAGTATAAGGCCGCCCTCAAAACTTACCACACTTCGTGTGATTGTGCCAGAGCCTCCTTTGCGAATACCTCACTTCTCACGGCACAGAACAGACCTAAGGCCTTGTTCAAAATGGTGAAAGAGTTGTCAGGTGCATCTTCCGTCCCTAAAGCCCCCTGTCTCGACACCCCCCAGTGTGAAGCTCTGGCCAAATTCTTTGTTGAAAAGATCGAGAAAATCTATGATACCTTCAACCCTCCTCCGCTATCCCCTCACCCCGCTCCTACCTTAGGTACTCCATCAGCTGATACCCCCCTTTGCTCCACTTCCGTGCCTCCGCAACTCCTCGCTTGGGAGTCCATTTCTCCGCTGCTTTTAAAAAAGTACCTACAGGACATACAATCTGGGTCCCCCCTCGATCCTTTGCCTCCTCAAATCCTGAGCTCTTTGGATCCTGCCATACTTCTGATTATTCTCAAGGTTTTGAATGCCTCCCTCAGTGAAGCTAGCATTCCCAATGACTGGAAACACGCTATGGTGGTTCCGTTATTAAAAAAGGCAAACCTAGATCCTAATAATCCATCCAACTTTCGACCTATTTCTTTACTTTCATGTTTTTCTAAAATCTTGGAGAAACATGTTAACTCTTTGCTTAGTTCCTTTGTGGAAACTTCTAACCTTCTCCATGGCTCTCAATCCGGGTTCAGGGCTGGTTTCTCGACCGAAACCACTCTCCTTGGCGTGTCAGAATCCATCAGGCAAAGGGTGGACAACGGGGAGACCGTGGCACTCATTTTATTGGATCTGAGTGCCGCATTTGACACCGTCTCCCATCCCATCCTATTGTCCACCCTGAGAGAGGTGGGTATCGATGGCACCGCCCTGGCCTGGATCTCTGATTTTCTGTCTAATCGCACGTTTCAAGTTTTCTCCTCTACTTCTGACTCCTCTACTTTTCCTTCCTACCACGGTGTTCCCCAAGGTTCTATTCTCAGCCCCTTGTTTTTTAATTTATATGTGAGACCTCTTGCTTTTTTGGCGGAACAAGCAGGTCTCTCTATTTACTCCTACGCTGATGACACTCAGGTCATCTACTCCCTTTCTACTAATAAGCATCTCCCCTTCTCCTCTCTTCAAGCTGGTCTTACACAGATCTCGGCATGGATGTTGGAGCACAAATTAAAATTAAACGGGGAAAAAACTGAACTTCTCCTGTTTGGCCATGACACTCCACTCTGGGGCCCACAACATTGGCCTCCGGAGATGGGCCCTCTCCCTACCCCAACCTCTTCTGCTCGCAATCTTGGTATCCTCCTGGACAACCAACTGTCCTTCAGGCAGCACGTCGTGAAAGTTTCCGCCACCTGCACCACCATCATCAGGTGGCTTAGGAAAATCTCGTGGATGCTGCCTTCCGACACCCTGAGAACTGTAGTCCAGGCTCTTGTCATCTCTCGCCTGGACTATGGCAACATCTTACTTTTGGGTGCCTGTAAGGAGGTAACGAAGAAGTACCAGGTAGTACAAAACATGGCTGTTCGCCTTATTTGTAATCTACCCGCTAGATCCTCAGCCTCGTCCCATATGCGTAAATTACATTGGCTGAAGATCGAGAGTAGGGTCAAATTTAAGGCACTATGCTTCATGCATAAAATAATGTCCGGAAAAGCTCCTCGCTACTTATCTGCCCTGGTTCAGCACTATCTTCCACCACGTACGCTCAGGTCCTCTACCCAGAACAAGTTCCGGATTCCGCGCATCAAGAGAGCAAAAATGGGAGGGCGCTCCTTTTCCTTCCTGGCTCCCTCTCTTTGGAACTCTCTACCTCCCCCTCTGCGCTCTGAAAAGTGCTTCCTTACCTTCCGCAAGGGAATTAAGACCTGGCTTTTCGATCTGTAAAACTGCTGACTGGACCCTCCCACACTTTTGCATACTGCGATTACTCTCAGCGCCGGGAAACCTACGGGTAGCTGTGCGCTTAAGAAATGTAATAATAATAATAATAATAAGATAGGTCGGCTTGAAAAAGTGTTGTCTTGAACCACATGTGCACTGTATTAGGGACTTATAGGTACATGGAATATGCCAACTGTGCACAAGTCAAAACAATCATTTTTTTGTGGAGAGAGTGCATGCACTTTAGCACCGGTCGGCAGTGGTAAAGTGCTCAGAATCCTAAGGCCAACCAAAAGAATGCAGAGAAACTTGGAGGTAGGCAGGCAAAAAGTTTAGGGGAATACCACCTTAGGGCTGGCAGGTCTAACACGTGAATGAAAGACTTGAAGTGCAAGTGAATTCCATTTTTATTGGTAATAAACATAAACGAGTTGAGTAATAGTAAATGAATGTAGTATTTGTTTTGCATATCGTCTTTGTCCTTTTTGGGCTGTTTTAAATACCTTTTCTTATTAACTGGCAGGATATTTTTGTTGATACATCCATTTGATATACATATATTTGAAAGTTTGATGTATTGAAGAATTGCTAGATTGGTAAATATTAAGGGCAGTGTTCCATCTTGATTACAAATCTAAAGTAACGGATATGGGTTATTTCTCTGATCTTGTCATGAGGTCCTACTTCAGAAGAGGAGAAAATGAAAAACTGCTTTCACCTAGGTGGACTTTACCGCCTGATTTTGCATTGTTAAAGTCAATGTTTCAACTTTACTTTGCACATTTATTTCTTTACAATTTCCGCCAACAATATCTGATAGTATTTACAAGCCGTATTTGTCTGAAATCATGCAGCTTTATTATCACGTAGCTGATGAGGAAAGCCCACATCGCACTAATGTTTTAGCGATAAATCTAGCATGTTAAAAGATGCCTGAACTTTAATATTTGAAGCAGGGTAAATAACACAGCTTAATCTGAAAGTATTTCTCAATTTGTCATTGATCAATTCACAGACCCAAGATTTTTCCTCAGGAGGTTAATCAATCCAAATTAACATTATTTCAGTTCATACCACCACAGAGTTCTTGATGATCAGGATAACACCTGAGGGCGGAGGGACGTAATAAAATGTGTCGCCAAGTAAAAAAAACAATTATGCAGTGAAACTGCTTTATTTGTTTGTTGCTAGGAATCCGATTCTCTCTTAGAAACAAAATCGTTAAACCAGCTGCCATTAAAGTGTGTACAGCTTTAGGGACAAGTTACTCTGATGTCAGAATAAACAACCTTTTCATAGTAATTTAGTTGCTATGTTAGAAATAATGAGGTTGTCATATTAGCCGTAAACACATTTGTTGAAAAAAGGTTTGTATTTTGGTAGCATACAGCATGGCAAAATCAATGTGTGGCGTTGTTGCTAAGTTACTGCCTTATTCTGAGTCCCCAAACAGATTTGTGCATGGCATAACTTTTTAATTTTATAGCACGTAGTGGAGAATTACATGCGAAAAGTGTCTATGCAATTGTTTTTGGGCACTATTTTCTGTGGACGAACTTGAGGCCTCAGATTATGCAGTTTACCTGTTGCTTTATTTAATAGCAGCTACATTGAAACATCCAACCACAGTAACACAGTATACGAAATGTGGTTGTTAGTTAAGAGGGGAGGTCTACACACTTTAATTAACAAACAGGATATTATTCTCTGTGAACCACTAAAGTCACACAATTAATCTGAGCTCAACACACTGGTAGCTATGGCAGATGTAGACTTAAGTTAGAGGCAATGTGTAAAGTATTTATGTAGTACCAAAGCAGTAATGAAGTCAAATCACAACATAAGAAAATCCCAAATTAATTTAAAATAAGGTACATTTTAATAAATAAATGGATGTAAAAAAGACAAAAATCGAGTAACAGAAACAGGGGATATTAATCTTTACAGTTTTAAATAAGAATAGCACCAAAAAAGTATTAAGCACCAATGCGTTCATCGAGCCGCTGTAGACCAGGACCCAGTCATGAATTGGGACCGACCACAATCGAGTCCGGGTCAGATACAGGAACTAGGTTTGACCCAGCTGGAGGATTTACCTCGGCACTTAGGGACTGATTCAAAAAGGTAAATGTACACTTTTGTGCACATTTACTATTGTTTGCCATTCATTCATTTGTTTTACCAGAAGTATATTCACAAGTGCGGAGCCTTTGCACTTAAAATGTTAGAACAGTCCTTGGCCCTGATACCCAAGTGGACCTTCAGGACACTTGTTGCCTGAAGTCGAGACCTGGGGCAGAATGGTCCTTGGAGCATGGTGTAGTCCGCAGGCTTGATCACACAGGTGCAGCACTGGTAGCTGGGAAGAGCGCCATTGAGGAAGGAAGTTTCCATTGCGCTTGAGCCACTGCATGATCATTAGCTTGGACATGGTGGATGCACAGAACATTTTACATTAGGAGGTTCTGTGAAGAGCAGGAGGGAGACCCACAGAATGTCTCTAGAGAAGTGGCCTCACCTGATTGGTACCGTCCGGCTCTGGGGAGTGCCACACCAGTGGGAGAGGAGGGCTTCCAGGCCCCACATCAGGTGTTGTCAAAGGCAATGGATGCCCCCACACACCGATCTGCGAGAGATAACAGCCTTAGTATCATAGATATGCACTTATTACAATTTGCTTTTGTTGTTGTTTTCCTTCATTTTGAGGGAAAACTTATTTCTGGGGTGAGGGACTGACATAATGTTCACCACAGAGACTACCCCTGACAGACCACCAGCCCTGCTATATGCAACGATTGTTGCCGCAAACAGGACAATGTTGCAGTTAGCCTCACTTAGCACTGAGTAATCAAACCCGCTCAATTGTAGTGTAGTTCCTATATTCCCAATAGGCTCTGCTCATTGGAATAACATAAATAGCAGTGTGGACGTAGGACTGAGGTCATCTAGGTCTCTACTGACTATGTTAGACTTAATTAGTTTTGCCAGCTAGCTCAGAGGTCACTAGAAGCTTTCTCGAATGTTCAGGAAAGAGTTAACCATCCTGATTTAGACAAAAAGGGATTAGTTTCTGACAACCGCATAAACATGACAACTTTGATCCCTCAGAATAAAGAGTGTATCTCTAGAGTCGTGTGAAAACAATAGACAGCTATTTCACTCAGTCAATCGTGCATGCTTAGTTCCACCAGAATGCAGAGAAATAGAGAGACGGCGTTTTCAATAAAAAGGTGTTATTTTATTGAGCAGTCTTCTTTCTCATGCAAGAGAAATGAATTGCCACAATTGCAATACTTATGATAAAGTAAAGTGCGTACAGTAAAAGTAGTATTATGAAATAATACTGTAAAAGCATTGATATGGTTTCTTAGCCATATGATACTTTAAAATGGATAAAATATATACATACATAGAAACATTGACTAACAGACTCAACTGATGCTTCTATGATATGCCTACCCCGGTGTACCTGACCTAAGCCTAATACGTGGGAAGGAGTAAGTAAGTAGCAGTTTTAAGTTAAAGTTAGGTTTTTGCCAAGGATCGGAATCAAGAATTCTCTCTAAGGTTTTAATCAGCTCCGTACCATGGTTATAGAATGAAGGAGGTCTTGTATCTCTCTTCTTAGGACTCAATCTCCCAGCAACCCGCGAGGGTAACTCGGGAACTCCGGTTCTGGATTTCTCGGCATGAGAAAAGGCAGCTTCTCCAGCGCGTCAAAAAGGGAGGGCCGGCTTCCTTTGGCTCTGGCAACAGCTGGGCTCTCGGACAAGTAGAACGTCGCTCTGCTCCCCACCACCATGTGTTTGCTTAAGGCAACGTTGGTAAAATAATACCTGAAAGGTGCCGGCTTTGACGTAAGGTTGGACATAAGACGTCACTAAGAACTAACAGTTCTTTCTGGACTCCAGGAGTTCTTGTACAAATCAAAACAAAAGCAGGGGGTTTTCCTCGGCTGCTGGAGGCTTGGTTTGTTTAAAGAACGTGTTGTGCTTTCTAGCAGTCTATGGGAGTATCCTTGACGTGCTTTGGACTGCATGGGCTATTACTAAATATGGATATGATTCTTATGCCTTTATAAGGATATTATTTATTATAACCACATAAGGGCATGAATCAGGAATATCGAATTAGGGTTCTAGATAAAAATACAACACAATAAGCAAGGTGCTATCTGGCATGCGTTACGAGAAGCCAACTGGGGATTTATTTGCCTCCAGGAAACCCACCTACTATGCAAAGACCAAGGAAAATTTAGGCACAAGGCATTCTCAATGAGTTACCACTCCTCAGCTACTACTAAACAAAGGGGAGTGGCCATATACAGTAGGCACAACCTTACCAAGATAGTCTTACAAAAGCATACATAAAAGTCAATAGATTTCTCATCTAGTAGGGTTGATAGTTGTAAGTTAAAATGTGATGCAAAAATTAAAAACAGGGTGCATACATACAACGCCATTGTGTAACATAATCAACATGCACACTTACTTATGTTACCAAGAAAGAGAGAACAAACTTGTCCAATATCTGCTGGCGACCAACCCAATCTCATGGGATAAAGTTATTCTTACGAAATGTGAAACCCTTGCTCCTAATTATAAATGTGCGTAAATTAGCAAGATGTTTGTTCCTTATCTCTTTCCAATGCTTTGGTCCCAGTGGTCACATATGTTTTCTGCCTCTGACTAGCATAACTTCTGATTTGTTATTGTGTGGAATAAACATTGCACCTGCTGAGTAACACTATGGTAATATATATATCATATTTTACAGTTAACCCTGATGAAGGGTGACAGCATCCGAAATGCATTGAGTTTCTTTACTCAAGCTGCAGAGCTACTTTGAATTTTGATGTCACCAAAAGTGGATCATTACCATTGCTTTTTTAAACATAATCAAAGAATAAAATGTTATGTTGATTCGCAAACTGTTATACATTGAAGTCATTTGTTTCACATATTAACGTTGATACTGTTCAAGCTTCTTGAAAATTAGCCTGCGTGCTCATATTGTTTGTGCACTCTGTTTCTAGATAGCCGTTTGATTAAAGTAATTCCATGGGCTACACACTCATCATTATGAGTACCCCATTTCCATGATGGTTTCATTGAAATATGGGATGTTTGGTACTAGGCATCTCAGCATCTCAGCATAATATATCTGCCCTGATTCCAGTGTCAGATTTAGTAAAATGTGCACACAGAGGACCCCTTAGAGGGGTCCCCTGAAACCTACCAATCCTTAGTGTGGTTACCGACTGGCCTGAGCCAGCCTCCTACCATAAGACAGTGTTCTGACCTCATGGGGAGAGTGCCTGTGACTGAGGCCGAGAACAATGCCTTTCCTGGGGGAAGCTGCTCACACCTTTCCCTGGTCAGGAAGAGCCATCCATGTTGTGCAGCCTTTGTAATGTGACCCCAGCCACTCCTTTTAGAAGGAGCAGGCCCCCTTCTTGTCCTCACCCCCTTTTTGATGGGAGGAAAGGTGGGAAAACATAGAAAGAATAGGAGGTGTGCCCCTCTCTGCCAACTCCACCCCTGTAGTGGTGGAGGTGAGGTGTAGTACACTTTTCAGTGCCCATCTTCTTGAAGATCTTGGGACTCCTCCAATCAGGATCAGGGATATGCCCACCTCCCATGTGGGGTGAGCACTTAGAGGGTGTAGTCACTCTTAAGGCAAGTTAACCATTGCCTACTACCTGGCACTCCCTTTAATCACCCCGTAATGTAGTATTCAGGTGCCCCCTACAATCCCTGAACTGCAGATCCTGACAAGCTAAGAAGAGTCAAACACTACAGAGCTGCACCAGAAGACTGCAGAGACCAACTGACTTGGCCCCAGCCAGAGTGTACTGACTGCCTTCAACAAAGATCAAAACTCACCAAACAACTATCTTCAAAGTAAAGGCTCTGTGACCTAAAGAATGTCGAAGCCTGCACCCAGTTCCAGCTTTGCCTCTGACGCCCTGGGCCTGGGTCCAAGTGGCCCACAGGCTCCAGAGAGGTTCCCTAGCACTCCAGATCCCAAGTCCACCATGACCTGACCTCTCCTGGACACCTCAATGTCGCATACAGCCTCTGCATGAAGCCCAACCTCAAACTTGCACCCTGCAACCAGTCGGCCCATGTGCAGTTGGTGGTGCACTTTTGGTGCTGAACTGAAACTTGCCCAATACTGAACTTAACTTCCAAAGACTATGTATGCTGACTATTTTCTTACTCCCATATATTAACATACCAAAGTTTGAAAATTGCACTAAGTGCCCATTTTTTAAACTGAAAAGTATTTCTATTGAAAAACATATCTACCTATGACAAAGCGATGCGGTTCTGCAAAATAAAGATAACCAAGTAATATTTGTATAAATTGGTCTCTGATTTATCCATTGAGTGTGTGCCTCATTTATTGTGACTGTGTATACAAGAAATTAACACAACAACATAGAAACATCTTGTGGGGATCATTATTTGACATCGATTTTACTTTAGCAGTGTGGCAACCCCAACATGCGCCCTCTGTGTAGTGGGCCTAGTGCAAAAGACTTATAATGTATTATCCCTAAGGCATTTTATGGTACACTATGAAACCACAACTGATGTTCCCCAAAGCCCTTGATTCCATTGCCCTTGAGTCCCTGCAAGCATCCCCCAGAACCCATGAACCAATAGAATACATTGCACCCACTATTTTTAGGGCCTTGATGAGGTTTTGCATTGAGTCTCTGCAAGCTTTTCC
This sequence comes from Lissotriton vulgaris, assembly GCF_964263255.1. NCBI lineage: Eukaryota > Metazoa > Chordata > Amphibia > Caudata > Salamandridae > Lissotriton > Lissotriton vulgaris. Next base: position 623,204,713 of record NC_141694.1, on the reverse strand, counting down.
CAGAATCCTGTAAACCAATAGAGGACCTTGCACCCACTGTTAGTAGGTTCTTGATGTTGCTTGCCATTATGCACGTTCAAGCACAAATTTTACATTCTGTTTCTGGTTAGTTGGTTCCAACCGTCAATTTGCACCTGCCCTTCCTGTAAGGTCAAAGCAAGTGTACAAACACGTTCTTCCTTCAAGAGTCATTGAGAACCTCAAGACAGCCATATGCTCCATGGGACGCATGTGAACTAGCTACATCTATTTGACTCTTTGAAAGGCTATATAAAAGAAACCCAACCCTGAGTTGTGGCTTGGCCTCGCTTCCTGTGGAACAAGTTTCACCCTTCCCACTTACCTGAAGAATCCAGCCAGAACCAAGGAGCATTTTATTCTTCTTCAGTCCAAGTTGAACCGAAGTTCCTGTGACTCCAGTTCCATTGACGCCTCCTTCATCTCTTCCTCCTGCATAGCTACACCCATTCCCCTACGACTCCCTGAGTCAAAGCCTCTGGACCTTCTTCGAACTTCAGACAAGTGGAAAAACAAGGATAAGTACTTGATATCAGGTTAGTGCACACAAATCCTCTTATAGTAGAAAGCAGGACCAAGTATTAGTGTCTTCCAAGACTATACACTTTTCCTTGAACTGTGACTGCACAAGAACTAAATACTTTATCTCTGTGTTTCTCTGATGACCAGTAGTGCTGAGAGACGAAACTTCAGAACGTTTAAGATATATATGAACCTTGTAACGAGATCTGTATTCCAAGTTAATCCTAGGGAGTGCCAGTAACTCCAATCTGTGATTTTTATAATTGTGCTCTCATGCCATGCTACTGATGAAACGTGTAAGTGTATGTCACTGAAGTTACTGAATGGTCATTTCATATAGAGGCCTGTTAGTGGATTGATGGTAACTTCCTTCTCTTGTTATTTCTAGTGTATAGCGTCATCACAAAATCAAAGGTTCTGGACCAGTGCATATCTCCCTCACAGACACAGAAGGTCAAATCTTGCTTTACAATGTCGCACAGCCGCTGAGCAGATCCAGCAACGCAAACCTTCCTTTTCTTATTTTATCCCAACCACTCTCCTCCCAAGGGCAGCGTTTGGTTTTGTAAGTTTCTGTTCCTTGAATGAGCTCAGTACTGAGTGGGATAAAAGGTCCCGCATTGACTCCAGTATCGTATCCGCGGTTGGGATCAGGTGAGTGCGTGACAAGCAGGATCGGGTGTCATACCCACATCAGAAAAAATGTGGTTAAAGAATTTTGGGGCATATTACCAACAACTAGCGATAATTTTTGTCTCTAACTTGTTTAGAGACAAACATTATCGCCGCACATCGGCGATTTTTATCGCAGATAAACCTTGCTATTAGCAAGGTTTATCGCAAATGCGATAAAAAACGGCCGCAATGCGTGAATATCGCTGAAAAGTCAGCAATATTCATGCATTATCGAGCAAAAGCTCTTAGCCATGTTATCCACCTCCCATTGGATAACATGGCTAAGAACTGCTCAGAGCAGGTGTTAGCTTTTGGAGATATTCGCGCTTAGCGCGAATATCTCCAAAAGTTGGTAATAGGAGATAGCGATGTTAGGGACTGTTTCCAGTCTCTAACATCTTGGCACTCCCACTTTGCATGTCATTAGTGATAAATATCACTGACATGCAAAGCGGGGCCCAAGATGATCGCTATCTCCTTTTAGCTGTCACTAACTGGTGTTAGCGACAGCTTGGTAATAGGGAGATCATTTTATCTCCGCTTTCTTGGCTTTTAAAGCCAAAAAAGCGGAGATAAACCCCCTTGATAGTCTTTGTCTTATGGAACTTATATTTACCGGCAGTCAAATCTGCTTCAGCAAGTAAGCGACATTCTTGTGTGAGACTTTTATAGTGTTCTGATTGGGAAGCTTTAAAAACCAATATGTCATCGCTGTAATTGAACTCATTCATGACAGGCTGTATTATACATCGAATGACGTCTTGACACAGTGCTGCAGCGAATGACACACCAAAACTTAATCTTTTGTATTGAAACACACTAATATGTGTAGAAAAGGGTGTAATGTACCTGCAATCTTCTTCAAGTTCTAATTGATGATAAACTTTATTTAAATCAAGGTGAGAGAAGACCTTTGCCCAATTTTATTTTGTTATCATGTCAGCAACGTGTGGACCTGGATGCCAGGCTCATTCAATTGCCTTGTTTGCCTGATACAAGTCAACGCATATGCGTATAGCTCCTTCACTGTCCTTTTAGGCACTACTACTATGGGAGAAACCCATGGCAATGGACGAGTTGTATGCTCAATTACGTCATGCTTCAGTAGAGCTTCAAGTTCTTTTACAACAGCTCCATGCAAATAAAAAGCAATTTGTCTATGTCTCTGAACAACACGGCAGATGTCCTAATTATTATGTAAATACTAGAAGAAAGAACACTGGCAATGTGGGCTCCAAACAGTGCACTGGTGTGTAATTACTACCAATTCTGTATCCTCAAACGCTCTACTTTTGTGACACGAGTGCTTAGAGGCCGCCCCAAAACAAGATCAAGAAGTAACAAATGAAAAGGAGCATTCAATTCTATACATGTACTCATAGTACATTCGAACCAGGAAGCAGCAAGGATGAGGATAAAAGGGAGCGCAACAAGCCATCTAGTGGTACAAAATTGTACCTATGGGGATTTATGAGATAACAGGAGCCAATACTGGGTGGATGACAACATTGGGATATTGATCAAGCCCTGATGAAGTCCCACAGGGATGAAAGGCATTGGATGGGCCAAATGGATTTCTTCTGTCAAATTGGCATTTTTTGAGTAAAATTGATATCAAAGCAACTCGCAAGACTCCTGAATAACTTTTATACGTCATATTGTGACTACTTGATATATTGCTAGAGAACAGTTTAACCATCTGTTTATTTTGTAACAGATAATCCTGTATAGAAATGAATGCTCCTTTTCAATTGTTATTAATTAATATGTAACTTTGCCTTCATAGTCTAAAGCTTTCCTAAACCATGAAATAACGAAGGGAACTGACTTACTATTTCAGGGTTAGCATTCATGTTGTGATTCACGGAAATCAGTCCCATATCAGAAGCTGTGCTGAAACTGAGTAGGCAGGCACTTGACTCTGTGCTTTGAAGCACATGGATGGGTTCTTGTACCTTCTCTTTCTTGTGTTTCAATGTTTCTACAAATGAACCTTGACTTTTTAAAGGAACTGATGCAGGCCAGGTATAAACTTTGGTTTTTGATGGCATAAGTAGCGACAATGGAGATATTGAAATGTATTACTCTGCAGGCATAATGTTTTTCAATATACCACTGTCTATAATGAAAGGCATTGAACAACCATTTACTTTCAGTGAAATCTTTGGAGAATGTTTGAAGGACTTTGGTGATCTGGAATGTCGATCTATCTTTGACTAATACAGTGGGGAGCGCTAATCTGCACTCCACTGCCAGTCGCACTGCTAATTGGATACTAGGTCCTTAAATAATTTCACGTTTAACTTGATTTCAAAATTAATCCTCTTTTTTATAGTCCACAATTTTGTTCACAAATTATCATCTGCGTTTCAACCATTTGTTTGAAATCCACATACATTGTAAAGTGCATTCTGTTCTGCTTCACATAATCACGTGTTCCCATCCGGGCCTCTTCGGGAAAACGATCACTCAATGCACAAAATAATTTAGAGCAGCCAATCTTTATTAGGACCCAATGCATTTCAGGCATATTTCCTGCCCTTCGTCAGGGGTAGCTGTTGAAATGACAATTGCAAAAAACGTCATTACCATTACATCCTCTAGTTTGCAAGGTTACAAATGTACATGTGAGTATGTATTAAGCAATTCTGCTAAAACAAATGTGAAACGTCCCGGTATTAGCTGCCTCCCCTATATCAAGACAAAATGTATAATACCATCTATGTGTGATCCCTCTTTCGCTCAAATAACATCAATTGTCTCTATCCAAGCAGTCCATCTGTCTCCAATATTCTGCTTTTTGGCAGTATCAAAGTGTGCTGGTGGTTTCAGGAAAGCGGCAGCATTGTTTCCATTTCTGAGAGTGGCTAACATGGACCGCAGAGCTCCCTTTGGCTCCCTTGGCTGTTGATCTTGAACCTGTTTACATGAGCCTCAGACTTTGCCTCCATTCTCTATGCCTTCTTCAGTTACAAATATATATTTGGTTGCTTCAGACTGTCTCCAGCATGGTAAGGACAACCCCTCTGCTTTGCCTGGATTATGGCACCTGGCGCTGTGGTATTACCTGCTCACTTTACTCAGCTTCTGGTCAGTAAATAACTTTTATTCTTTGGGATCTTTTTGCACACTATTTATCTTTACCAATTGGAGACTTCATCCATTCCTACTTAGAGACATGGCCATCAGGGACATAATAGGACAACACATCAGTAAGTACTTTGAACATAACAAAGGGGGGAGGTGTCACTCACATGGGTCTTGGCTGCGTTTAAGGCAGTAATAAGTGGCCACTTCATATCAGTCGCCACTCAACGCACAAGACTCCACAAATTAGATGTGTAATGGCTAGAGCAAGAGATTAGGGATTTGGAGAACATGGGAAGGTGACAGCCCTCACATTGAATCACCTGCACACTTACAACAGGCAGGGGCTAACAACTAATGCACTATACTAGTAAGGCCCTGTTCCACCTTGAGAAATGATAATAAGTAGCAGGTGATTAAGTTGGCACCCCCTTGGACAGATCCCTGAGGGGAAAAAGAGAGAAGGAGCATGTAAAGTAACAGTTAAATGACTCTAGGGCTACATTGCTGGAGGATGTGCAGAAGTTGGAGGAATTCAGCAACTTCTATGCCAACCTTTACAGAGGGATTACACCATTTTCAGGCAGAGGAAACGCCTTCCTGGACAACACACTGCTCCCATAACTTGCAGAGACACATAGGGAGTCGTTAGAAGACCCGATTCTTACAGAAGGTCAGGCTGGCTATAAAAACTCTCAAACTGAATAAAACCTCTGGCCCCAGTGGCCTTATCACCAGATTTTAAAAAGAATACACCTCCCTATTAGTACCGAAGTTCATGTCCCTGTTCAACTACTGTGCCAGGGAGTGGATGGTGTCCCCAACCATGGTTAAAGTGGTGGTTATTCTACTTAAAACCAAAAAATAAATTAAGTGCTGCTCCTCCTATCTGCCTATAGCCCCGTTGAATATTTATGGCAAATTATATACGAGAATTCTGGCCACTCAACTTTAAAATAGTGCTTCACACTCTGGCACACTCAGACCAGAGTAGATTCATCTAGGTACACCAAGCTCAAAATATAATATCTGAGCAGTTGTACATCTAATTGAAAGGGCCTCTCTAAAGGAAATCCCTATGGTGCTCCTGTCTCTAAATGCAGAAAAGGTCTTTAAACAGGGTGGATTGGCAATTCTTGAGCAATTCCTGGAGATGATATTCTACAACAATACTATCCTAGCAGCTAGAGTAGCGTGAAATGTGCACCTCCTGAGCTCATTCCAGCTCTCACAGGTCACGAGATAAGGATGAGCCCAGCTGCCACTTTTATTCATGCTTTTTATAGAACCCATGACATGCAGGATACAACAGACAGCAAAAGTAATGGTGAATGAATTCAGACCAACATAAATGTGAAGCCTCTCCCTATGCCAACAACATGCTGCTGGCATTGGGCACCCCTAGTACTTGTTTCCAAGCTGTAGCAACACTGCTTCGGTCCTATGAGAGCACCTCTGGTTATTAAGTTAACTAAGATAAATTGGAAATTCCCAACCTCACAGTGACAAAAGAAGAGGAAAATAGACTGTTGATTGATTTCCCCTTCAGATGGGCCAACTCTTCTATCAAATATTTTGGGGTCAGAGTCAGGCGGACTGTCACAGAACTCTTTAAAGCCAATACTCCGCGATCACTGCCATTATGAAGAACCTCTATGCATGTGGAAATCGTATTCTCTCTTAGCTAGGCAAAACTAATGCCAGAAAGATGAACCTTCTCCCATGCCTTCTTTATTTTTTTCAAGTCCTCCCCAATTGGCTAGACCCACCCTACCTTCAAAACATCCAACGGTAACTGATAGAGTTTATATTTCAGAGGGAGGCCCAGATATTCTCATGAAAGCAATGACTAAGTCATTGGAAGCGGGGTGTCTCTCCCTCCCCACTACTACCAGCTACATAGCTGGCCTCAATGAAAAACGGTGACTGAAAACAGAGACGTTACTGGACTCAGTACCCACTATTTCTTTTGTGCACAAACTTCAGCTGAGTGTGGCGGACCAAGACCATGTGGGGTGACACTGCAAGTGCACCGCTGTGTCAGTGTTAAAGACCCTGTATCATTACGGTCCACTGTACCTGGCTGCTGCCTTTCAATGCTGCCATTCTAGAGGTCTGGTGCACAGGTGACCTTGCCCTGAAATCTGGCGGCTGTCTGACCAGTCCTGTCTCTAGCAGGGCACTCCCACAGCTCAAGTCTGCACTAGCTGGAGCTTGTCCTGATCTACTTATGTTACCTTCCAGTCCCTCTCAGGGCACAGCAGAGCAAAAGGGGCCAGTGGACTGCTGTAGCACAGGACAGAGACCGGTCACTATGAGCAGGCAAGCAAATTACAGCTTGCTTCTCCTTTGAGGCTTTAGATATAAGTAGCCAAACATGTAAGTTGGGCTGCGTGCAACTTTTATTTCACGTCTTGTTATAGATTCTGAAGCCAGTTGATTGGCTGTTTGTAAGCACACTTTGGAAAAATCACTTTCTTAACAAGTAGTGATCCGCAACAGGTGAATTAAAAAACAGTGTCCTGAAATATTCCAGCTAGTTCTTTTTATTTTTATTTTTTATTTTTATTGAAAACCATATAAAATACAACAATTTGACTCCAGATATACATCCATTAAAAACCATCATTGACATCGAAAGGGGTAATAGATAGCACTAATTCATCCAGAAGCAACAAATCCAGTAATCAGTAAGCAGGGGGATCTTAAAGAAACATTATTAGGTTGTAAGATAGAAAAAATGCCAAAAATATTGAAACTTATATCCACTGCCTCCGAACAATACCAACTAAGCAAGACATTAAATTTAGAATATCTAAAATACATGTATATTCGTAAAACAAAAACAAACATGTGGCTTAGTCTAATAGGACAGGTTATATACTAACCTTCTAACATCACAGTCAAAATACAGTGCCCAGATCTTCCTAAACTTCTTAAATCCACTTATTTGTGAAGAATAGATTTGTTCACTTCTTTTCCACCTGACCAATTTTCTGAACCCATTAATTTTTAGATGGACTTAGATCCATTCGCCATTTTCCAAGTAAAAGTGATCTGGCAACTGCCATTCCAATATATAATAGATTAATCAACTTTTCTGGTAGCCGAAGATCTGGGTCATAACCCAACACTATCAGCCTAGCGTTAAACCCAATCATTATCAAACATTCTGTTGCCAGATAATCAAAAATATAATTCCAAAATCTCTGGATCGAAGGGCACTGTAATATAATATGAGTCCAATTGGCTGAGGGGTGAATATGGCACCAGAAACACTACCCAGATTGATTAGGATAAACCTTGGCTACAAAGCAGGGGGTTCTATACAATAACCACTTGCTAAAATATAACATCCTTTGCCAGTTAGCCTCTCTAACTGAACTAAAATTTTGATTATTAAATGTGGACCCCATATTTGCAGTAATTTCCAGGTCCTCATATTTGCTCTATTTTGTTATGGCCTTGGCCTCAAGATCTCCCCCTTTAATTGATGCTAAACACTTTTTCCAATCCCCAGTCTTTTTTACTACCCTATCTTCAAGCAAGTCAAACACTAACTGTTTCTGGCTGATAATCTGAAGCAGATCAAGTTTGCTAATAAACTTACTGAGAATATTATATGACCCAAGGAGGAGGAAATCGCTGGGGATTAATTGTAGACCACATATTTGCAGTAATTTCCAGGTCCTCCTATTTGCTCCAATTTGTTATGGCCTTGGCCTCAAGATCTACCCCTTTAATTGATGCTAAACACTTTTTCCAATCCCCCGGCTTTTTCACTACCCTATCTTCAAGCAAGTCAAACACAAACTGTTTCTGGCTAATAACCTGGAGCAGATCGAGTTTTCTAAAAAACTTTCTAAGAATATTAGAAGACCCAAGGAGGAGGAAATCGCTGAGGATTAATTGAGATATTTCACTAATATTCAGTGATCTATCGTTCCAAAGAAAATCAGAATGCTTGTGAAAGCCAGCCGTGGTCCAATTTTGTGTAATTACAAATGAATCTCTAATTCCTCCTGACACGGAAAGATCAGCTATAGGGGTTGCGACATAAATTTTTTAAAAAATATATTTTTATTGACAAAGGTTCCCCCCCCCCCCTTTTTGTTTGTACAGGGGACACATATTCATTCAGGGTAAAAAGAAAATATAGCATAAATTAATACAACATAGAGAGGTATAACAAATCATAAAAACCACCGGTATAACTTAAACAATACAACATAGAGAGGTATAACAAATCATGAACCACCATTATATAATCAAAACATAAATGAACACAAATCAAACGAGTGGATTAAATCCTAGAGGCACTAATTTTAATACCTCCTACCCCGGATCTATCTCTTTCCATCTTTGGATGGGTTCCCATATTTCCTTTCCTAGTTTCTTACCGTTTCTGCCTTTCCTAGCATACATTGCTTTCTCAAGATTATACGTGGCTAGTAGCTTCGTTAACCATTGGTGGAATGTGGGTGGTAAACGGTCGAGCCAGGCTGTGGCAATGCACAGTCTCAGAAAAGCCATGGCCAAAAATACAAAATATTCATAGTGTGTTTGGGTAGCATTGTGATTTATTCCAAGAAGGACCACTGCTGGAGTGAGTGTGATCTCTATCCTTAATGAGGTTTTAAGGAATAGTTCAATTTCATCACAGGTGGTTTTTAAATGGGTGCATGTTGCAAGCATATGAACTAAATCAGCTTCATCACTGTCTCATCTTGGACACGTAATACCAGCTGTGCCTCCCCATTGTGCTTTCCTGGCGGGCGTGTGATATAATAGATATAGAGTCTTATAGTGTTGTGCCTGAAGTGGTGCGGAGCACAGAAGTTTCTGGCCTAGTTCCAATGACCTATGAAAGCATTTCTTCTCTACCCCCAGTTTCTGTATCCATTTATTCTCAAACTTTTCCAAATCATCTGTTTGGTGCTCTATCAATTCACAGTAAAATCTTTTAATTGTACACTCTGTACCGTTCTGTATAAAATCCAAGATGGAGTTCGAGCTGAATCCCGCCAACCCTCCAGTTTTTGTCAACATAAAACTCCTTATTTGCAAATACTTAAAAAAATGAGTTGAATCCAGACTATATATTGCCTGTAGAGCACTAAACTGCATTATCCCCTGTGCTCCCATCATATCACCCATCTTCCTGATTCCATGGCTTACCCACTGGTTGAAGACAGGCCCTGAGAATATGTCGTCAGGGAGGTTGGGGTTATTTTTTAACCCAGTGTAAGCGTTATATCTGCCAAGGCCAAACTTATTCGCGAATGAAGTCCAGATCTTGTGTGCTGCCCTGAAAGTTTATAACTATGATCAGTAATCTTCAAGAAGAGGTTCTCAGCGTGATCTCCTAGAGCCAGTGTATAAATCGCTATGGTTCCTAACTCATCTTGCCCTTCCCTTTCTCCCCCTCCAAATAGTCCTGCCATATATTGAAGGGATGCCGCCCAGTAATATAGTTTTAAGTCTGGTAGGGCTCACCCACCAAGCTTCCTAGGTAGTGGCATTAATTCTCAGCGCCCTTTGCATCTTTCCATGCGCCCATGGAAAGACGCGAAGGGCGCTGAGATTTGCCACATTAATAACTGAAATGGAGTACCTTCTAAAAAAAGCCTGACGTTTAGGAAAGAACCAATGTAAACACTTATATCTTACTAATTTTGTAGCTAACTATTGATAATGGGCAGTGGATCTGATTTTCTTTACATATTATATTCTTTAAAAAAATTGATAAAAAGACCCTGATATAGACCCTGCTCAAACCTATTCATGTATTGTACAAAATATGCAAAGTAGTATTCCCTCAAATTGGGGAGGGCTAAGCCCCCATCTTCCAGATTCTCATATAAGGTGCTAAGTGCAATTCGGGGAACTTTATTACCCCACAAGAACGATGTAAACATTGGCTCTAATTTCGTAAAAAAGGAGTTCACTAAAACACAGGGAATGGCTGAAAAAATGAAATTAAACCGTGGCAGCACCGACATTTTGATCAAAGAGACCCTACCGAGAATGATTGACGGGAGAGAGTTCTTTTACTCGAAAATAGGTACTGGACTTTTCGTAACAATGAAACAAAATTCAAATCATATAATTCCGAAATTAATGGCGAAAAATAGACACCGAGGTATCTCTTGGGATTAGAATTTAAGCACGGAAGAATATCGGGGTGTAAATTCCTAGCTGCACACCCACACAAAATTATTTACGTTTTCCTTTTATTAATTTTGTAACCACCAAACGATTCATATAGGTCAAAAATCTTGAAGGCTTTTGCCTGCACTTCCTCCTCCTGCTTTATAATAAGCAAGATGTCATCGGCGTATAATTTAACTTTACCCATAGTTGGAAGCGGAGGGCAGATATCCCCATTATTCCTGATTGCTATCGTGAGAGGCTCAATAAAAAAAAGCGAATAGCACCGGGGTTAACGGACATCATTGTCTGGTCGCCCTTTTGACTTTTGAATTTCTCAACCAACCCTTTAATTTTAGAGGGTATGCCAAATTTCGCAAAAATACAAAAAAATGTCTCCCAAATCAACAAATGTAATGCCTTCTCTGCAAAAGTAATAATGCTGGTATCTTCTGGGTCTCAAAATAGCCGTGCCTTCACTAAAAAATTTGTATTGGTTCCGAGCTGCCTTCTGGCTATAAAAGCCTTTTGATCTGGGTGGATTAAATATGAAGCGATCCTGTTAAATCGATTAGCTAAAAGTTTGGTAATTAATTTGTAGTCAGAATTTAAAAGCGTAATCAGTCAATATGAATTAGGATCTTTTTTAAATAAACTGAATACATTCCTTTTTCTAAAAGACAGAGGTATGAGCACTCCTTCAAGAATTGAATTTACTAATAAAAGAAGATAATCCACAATTACACTAGTGAATGTTTTAAAGAACGCAGCAGGGAGGCCATCCGGCCCGCAGGCTTTACCATTCGCGAGATTTTTTATAACCTCTCCTAGCTCTTCTTTTATGAATGGTCTCACTATGTTCCTTTGTTCTAAGTGTGTTACGACAAGAATGTCATTTTTCTGAAGAAAAACTCCCAAAGATGACATTTCGATGGATTGGTGCTGGCCATATATCCTCTTACAATGTTGTATCATTATGTCACCTATCGCTTCCGAGTCCTCCAAACGAGAACCAGAAGTGGGGCATCTCAGTTCGACTATTTGGTTACTGGCAGCTTGTTCCTTTGCCTGCCATACCAGAAATCTACCTGTATAATTGCTTTCCTCATGCATCTTTTGCCTATCATGCTGAAATAGGGATTCACTTTTAGCATAACATTGGCCAGGTTCCGCTTAGCCTGATCCAACTGTCATCGGTTCACCGCCGAAGGGCTAGAAAGGAATCTGTTGACAGACCTTTGAACTTTTTGATCGAGTGTTTCTTCTCCTCCTTCCTATTCCTTGAGTTCTCTGCATCTTTTCCAATTGCAGGCCTTCGGAAAAAGGCTTGAAATGAGTCCCAGACCACATGCAGTGGTGCTGAGCCATGATTTCACTCAAAGAACTCTCTGATTTCTATTTTAATAGAAGACTCCCAATTTTCCTCTAATAAGTATTGTCCATTTAACTGCCAACTTTTGGAGGGTTTACTGCATCCGCCCAGTTCTAACATTAAAATGATCATTGCATGGTCCGAGAACCCGCTCTGATGAATTTTCTGCGAACTAAAGACCAAACGCCTGGAAATGAGAAAAAAAACAATACGGTAGAAAGAATGGAATCTCGCTGAGAAGCAGGTATAAACGATTTCAGTGGAAAATGGTGCCCGCCAAGGGTCGGCTATATCAAGCATTGAGCTATAACTTTGTACAATTATTTTAAAAGATTTTTGCTTTAACTGTTTTTTGCCTAAGATGAGAAGTCAATTTTTGGATTCATTAATAAATTGAAATCTCCGCCACAATTAAATCACCTGATACTTGGATTAGTGATTGGAAAAATTCCTTATATGGGGTGGGATTATCCTCAACTGGGGCATAAATACTAGCGAGCATCAAGGATCTGTATCCTAAATTACAGGTGACCCAACACCATCTGCCACTTTGGTCACTCGCCAAGTTAACTACCTCCGACTGAAACTTTTTACTAAGAAAAATCACCATCCCCCTGTGGGCTGTGGAAGATGAAGAGAAAACCCTATACGCTGCCCAAGACTTAAACATTGAAAAATCTGCTGTTTTCACCGCTGGTATATGGCTCGCTTGTGTAAGGATAGTTGAAGGATTCTCTGTCTTAATCCAGGCCTCAATGGCCCTCATTTTCTTCTTATTATTGAGGCCATTTACATTAAAAGAAACCACCTTCTGTATTTTCTTAGTTCCCATGGGCCTTATTTCCAATTTGCTCTTTACAGAAAATGAGGCAAGTTTCTAGGTACCCTTATAATCTGATTAAGAAAATAGATTTCCCAGTTTGGTGAACAATTTCCACCATAGGGCAATCCAAATAGATTGTCAACCCTTCTTCCTTTCTAAATAGCGATTGACAGATGAATTGTGACCTAGAATATGATTTACGTTTGTTCCCACATGCGCCCTTCCCACCCCGTGTCCCCACCCTCGCCCCATTGTCCCCCTGGGCAGATGGCCGATCCTGCCCAGAACCAGACAATCTAGTCCACCCACCCTTCTACTGGCACAATGGCTTAGGCCTAGATGTAGGTGATTTTATTTTACCACTTCTTAAATACCGAATTTTACCGATTCGGTATTTAAGAAGAGGTAAAATAGAGGGGGGTGGATGTAGGTATTACAGAATCGGTAAATACTGAATCGTTGAGAATCAGTATTTACCAATTCTGTAAATACCGATTCGGTAATGCCCATTGATTCCTATGGGCATTGAAGCCCATAGGAATCAATGGGCATTACCGAATCTGTATTTACCGATTCCAGCAAGGGTGCAGGGGGTTTCACTTTGATACCCTCTAGCACCCCAAATACAAGCATGTGTGCCATGTGGCACACAGACATGCCCTAAGGGCATGTCTGTCTGTCACATGGCATAGGTGTGCATGCACACATGTGCATGCACACCTGGATTCGGTATATTACCACCCAATTGCATTGGGTGGTAAAATACTGATTCTGAAAGGCCTTTGGGACTCAGAAGAGTCCCACCTACATCTAGAAGTTACTGAATCGGTAAAAATACCGATTCTGTATTTTACCGAATCGGTAAATTCACCGATTCGGTAAATTTACAGATTCAGTAAAATTTGCCCCCTACATTTCAAAAACCCATTTACCAGTCGGTAACGGCCGAAATCGGCCGTTACCGGCCGGTAAATGGCCACCTACATCTGGCCCTTGGTGCCTAGTGCTGCCGGACAGTCCATTCCCCCCTCTACCCTCCCCTCCCCTTCTTTAACGAAAAAAAACAACATTTAGCAGCATAAAGTATCTAGAAAAAGGCAGAATAGAAAAGAAGCAATAACAATCGTATATAAACAGATAGTTCTTTGCCTTTCCAAGAGAGAGAAACCCCCAAATACCTACCTAAAGATTAACATAATGCCCTTAGGGTTTATCCATAGAAATCTGTTGCAAGAATTCCAGTTCCTATGGAACACTGCAAAAGATGTGGAATCTACCCTTGACTAACACCTTCAGCTTATTCTGCTGAGCTATCATAGCTTGCGCCTCCTGTGCTTTAAACAAATGTAGCATTTCGACAAATTCTTTCGGCCTTTTAGCGATGCGACATAAGGGGACTTCTGCTGAGGAAAACTGTCTTTGTTTAATAACTTTTGATAACATCTGTTCCTTAACCCTGAAGTCCCCAAAGTTAACCAAGATAGTCTGTGGGTATTTAGCATTAGGAGGATGGTGTGTTGGAACGCGGTGGGCTCTCATTATCGTCAGATCACCATTGAATTCTGGGAGGACATTTTTCTTTAGAAATTAATCAACCCATTGCAGAGTCTGCTGACCCTCAATTCCCTCTGGGATGACCAAACTACCAGGATTTGAGCACCTGGAATAGTTTTCTAACTCCTCCAACTTGCATCCCAACTTGGTTCTCTGGGACTGAAAGGTGGTGACTTTGAGATTCATAGATGACATTTGATCCTCCAATAGCGAAATCCTGGTTTCAGCCTCTGACAACCATACCAGGATCTAAGCCATATTTTCCTCAATCTTTGTAAAGTGGGCATGGATTGCCGCAATCTCAGTGGATTGGGTGGTTTTTAATTCACAAATTTCTTCCAGAATCAAATTAAGAACATACTTAGCATCCCATTGCATGGAAACAGAACTACTGTTGAGGCAAGGATTAATCTGATTTACATTAGGCCTGACCTTCGCCTGCAGCCCATCTGGATCGATAAGCACAGTCTCCGCTGGTATAGACAGAACAGACACCTCTGGAGTCACCGGAATAGAATGATACCCGGACCCACCTCCATCTGAAGGATCTAACACACCTGAGGAAGGAAGGGAGGTATGACTACTAATCTCTGAATTTAAAGTCTCCAGACCTGAGTCTAGTGAATTATAGGCCAATAGGAGGTCATTCCTTACCATCTCCTGCTCCGCTTCACCCAAGATCCTCCCATGCTTGGCTCTAAAAATATAGGGTACTTTCTGAAATGTGTAGTTTCCCCCACTGCTCCAACAGGTGTTGTGTTTTCTTTAGTCGAAGCTAAAGAAATTGGTGAATCCGCCCTTAAAGAAGCCAACACACTAGGGCTAATGGTCGAGTCCGAATCTGCCAAGGCTGCTTCGTGATGGTCTTGTTTAGAGGTCTCAGTACATGCCATCTCAGTAAATTCAGTAGGGAGAGGAAGGACCTTTCAGAAGGCGGCTGCATAATTACACCGAGCTGCAGCCAGGCCAACTCGCTTTTTAACCTTTCGGCCCAAAGTCGGAGACTCAGACTGGGCACTCCCTTTAGATCCTTTGGCAAGCTTTCGCATAATGTTCTGATCGCGAGGCCCTTCTACAGATCGCTGTCCTGAATTACTGCCAATTGTACTAGCAGGACCTCCCCAGCGACTCTCAACCAAGGTGAGTAATCAGCTAGTAGAAAAACATTTCAAGCAGAGGCACTTCCCTCTTATTCTCACTTTCTCCAAAGTTCTAAGAGCCCTTATAATTATCTGCACTCACTAATGTCAGAGGTTGATTTTGAGAATAAATACAATGAAAGAAAGGAGTAGTGGCTCCTGCTTAAACTTCCACTTCCATAAAGAAGAAGTAGAAATACTGACCTCACAATATCTACTCCATTATCTTCATTCATTGATTGTTTTGGCTAATTACCTCATACATAGTGTACATTCTGTCAATACTACAACATTGCAGCCCTTTTCAGTAGTTCAAATAATTAGTTTCTAAATGTTTCCATTGCAGACCTGAGTCAAATTGAGTTTTTTGGAATCGGACATTTAGTTGGGTGATTCTGTCAGTTATAAAGAGTAGCAGGTTTTTTTATGAATGTTTCTCTCTCTTTTAAATGAAATGTAAACAATGTTATCAGCTTCCCAACATTGCTTTCATTTCATTTAAAAGAGAGTTAGTCATATGGCATCTAGAGAGGAGTTGGGTGCAGGCTCCCTCATGAAGCCCGTAATAGCTGCAGGAGATGATGTGAGAGGCAATTCTGTCAACACTCTATTTAGCCAATTAAGAGGGTTGATGTGCAACATCAGGATGCTCTAAGTTTTTGTAAGACCCTTTGTGAATCATCGTAAGATTTAGTTCACAACTAATGTGCGAGAAAAGGATTCCAGGCTAAAATCCTTTTTGTTTATTCAAATTGTAAACATTGCAGAAAGTAAATAGTAGTTATTCAACCATAAGGAATTGGCATCAATCAACACAATAGTCAAACGTTATTCTACATGAGAATTAACATAAGGTCAGCTTCTGAAGTATAGAAAGAAGAACGTATGTGTTATGTGGTCAGCAGTCTAGTAGCTGGGTGTGCGGAGCTAGCTGGGGTGGAAGGGAAGAGGAGGAGAGTAGACAGGATGGGGTTGGTTAGAGTAGGGGCAGGGACTTGATAACACATGTATAATAAAGCTCCTGAATAGTTACCCACGTGTCTGTCTTCATTCCATGAGAGACACTACAACTGGCGACGAGGATGGGATCGGCATGTCCATTGCCCCCAGAAGCCTACGAGAGTGCCCTGTCCCATGCAGCGTTGAGATAAGGAGAGCGCTGCTACGTGAAGCGGAGCTGCCACCTAAAGAGAGAGGCCAGCAGCAGGTGACCCTGTCCCTTCAGCGACTGCGAGGGAGCCAAGAGGGGCCGAAGCAACGAGCGTTGAAACGCTCGAGAAAAGGAAACTGTTCGCGCCGAAACGCGACTCATGCCTGATGAGTGCAAGTCGGTGTGCACCGGAAGAACAGAAGTCGGGAGCCCACTCCAACTCTGCCCAGCACTCCAAAGTGGTGAAAATTGCCCCAGGTGGAGGACCCTGCCCTCAAGAAGACGGTCCGCTGGTAAGCGCAGTCGAGCGCGGTGAAAACGGAGCTCGAGCGGCCCGGACATCGGAAATCTCACGCCCGATGCGTGAGTTTCAGCACGTTGTTGCCGAGTGAGCGCGGGACCCGGAGAAGCAAGGTGGGAGCCCACCCCAACCTTACCTGACTGTGGCAGCTGCTGAGAAGATCTGAGGCCTGAAGTGTGCTGTCCCCTGAGATCGACTGCCGGTGAGTCCCAATTGGAGCAGTTGTGGGCTGAATGAGCAGAAAGAAAGCCTTGTGTGCCGATAGCAGCGGCGGCCATCTTGAAGTCAGGCAGCTTTAAGGACAGACCCATTGATCATTGTAGGGCGGCCATCTTAAAGTCAGGCATAGTGATTGGCCAGTAAAAACGACACGCACGAGCTACAAAAAGAAGCATAACAAGTGTGAGATAACACAAGTGACCAAAAATAAATAAGCACGAGCGCAGTTAAATAAACATTGAAAGAGAAACAACTGCAATTAACCTATCCAGGCACCTGTGAACAGGTCGATCAGTGGCAGAAAAGGCGAGAAGCACGCGTCATCAAGATGGTGACCCCAGAGACATCCCCACAGCGAAACGAAGTCAAGCCCATTGTTGTAGGAGGGTCGCACCTGCGGGCCCCGGAACCCCTAACACTGACCACAGGAGGGAGCATGGGTCCCAAGTGGCAAGAGTGGCTTGAAGATTTCGAAGACTACATTGAGGGATCTAAAGTGACTGTTGATAAAGAGAAGTTGATCGCTCTCCGCAACCTGGCAGGTCGAGAGATAAGCAAAATAATCAAAGATCTTTCCCCTTCAGATGCCGGGACCTATGACAAAGTACGTGAAGCGCTGAATAAGAAATTTCTCCATAAGAGAAATGTGGACTACGAACGTCATGCGTTTCATCAAGCGCGCCAAGGGAAGGACGAGGCAATGAGCGCATTCATCACCCGACTGCGACGGCTATCCAGACATTGTGAATTTGACACCTTTTCAACAGATGCTGCCATAAAATCGCAAATCATAGATCGGTGTCACTCAGAAACTCTCAGGAGGCGGCTGTTAAGAAAACCCCATGAACTAGACGACATTGAAGAAATGACTCGCGTCTATGATCAGGCCGAGGAACATGCCACCAACATTGAAACAGGACGCAACGTGAGCCATGAACAAGTGCGTCGCGTCCATCCAAAGGCGGCAGTCGAAGAAGCTCGAAAGACAAGCAGTGGAGATCACAACCGTCATCTCATCAAAGATACCCAGAGCACAGAAGGCGAGAACCTGGGCGAAGAGAAAGGAGACCAGAGAGGACAAAAAAATGCTACAGGTGTGGATATGACTACCCTCATGCGAATGCCTGTCCTTCCATGGGTCAGAGATGTAGGAAATGTGGGCGGACGAACCACTTCAAAGCAATGTGTGGGGACTATCACAAAGAGAGGCGAAGCGAAACAATGAGGTCGTCTCGCTCTGACACCGGAAAGCACCACATAAGAGCAGTTCAAGGAAAAACCACATTATCCTCAGGCTCGTCACACTCTAGCCGAGAGTCGCGAAGATCCCGATGGGAGCGTAGAGCACCATCCCGGGATTCCAGATCATCATCCAGAGACTCTGAATACACAGTTGAATACGTGAACATGATTGCGGACCCTGACCAACTCAAAAATATCCACGCTTGGACATAAAAGTAGGGAACCATGACACTTAATTCGTGCTAGATAGCGGGGCTTCGCTGAACTATATCCCGGTCACGAAATATGAGAGGATGAGCCCTAAGCCTCCACTAACATATGCACCAGTCCGAGTTTTCACTTGGATGTCCAAGAGACCACTTCAATGCTTGGGAAAATTCCCAACCACACTTAAACATGACGCCATCACCATACCGGCAGTAATATATGTCATCAACGGCCCAGAGGCCGACTGTCTACTCAGCCTGCCAACTGCGGAGCGTCTCCGCCTTGTTGAGATCCTCTTCAAGGTCAATGATGACCAAGACATTGTCAGCAAGTTTCCCAGGCTGTTTCAAGGACTAGGGAAAATGAAGGGCTGTCAAATACATTTACACATCAATGAACAGATCAGGCCTGTAGCACAGCACCCTCGACGTGTACCATTCCTTCTCCAGAAAGCCGTCGAGGATGAACTTCATGACCTACTGTCAGCAGACATCATCGAACGGACGGATGGCCCGACCCCATGGGTATCACCAGTGGTCATCGTGCCCAAGAAAGGCACCACCAGCAAGGTGAGGTTGTGTGTCGACATGCGATTGTCCAACACTGCGATTGAGAGAGAACGCCATCCTGGGCCACATCTGAGCGACATGATCTCTGCTTTGAACGGGGCGAGGGTGTTCTCGAAGCTGGATTTAAACAAAGGCTATCACCAGCTGGAATTGGACGTCAAGTCCCGTTACATCACAACATTTGCAACTCATTTAGGATTCTTCAGATACAAGAGACTGAGTTTTGGTGTTTCATCAGCCGCGGAAATATTTCAGGAGGCGATCCGGCAAATCATTCAACATATCCCTAACACTCTAAACTACAGTGACGACATCATTGTGTACGGCTCGGATGTCCGTGAACACGACATAGCACTTGATCGCGTCTGCCATGCCCTGCTAGATGTGAACCTGACATTAAACAAAGATAAGTGTGAGTTCCACCAGTCCACTTTGAAGTTCTTTGGCCACAATTTCTCGGGTGCAGAGATGAAACCCGATCCGGACAAGATAGCGACTCTGAACAACACCAAGAGTCCTCAGGATGTCAGCGAACTAAGATCATTCCTAGGGATGGCCAGCTACTGTGCTCGTTATATCAGGGACTATGCGACCATCAGCCATCCTCTTCGCAACCTCACCAAACAAGGCCAACCATTTGACTGGACGCCCCAGTGTGAACAGGCGTTCAGGGAGATCAAACGTGCAGTGGAGTCTGCCGATAACCTCTCGTACTTCAATCCTAAACGGAAGACCAAAATCACTGTAGATACTTGCCCTGTAGGGCTGGGGGCTATCTTAGCACAATATGACAATGACTCTGACCAGAGGCGCATCGTTCCCTATGCCAGTCGCAGTTTGTCCGATCCTGAAAGGGCATACTCGCAACCTGAGATAGAGAGTCTTGCGGTGGTCTGGGCATGTGAACATTTTCATGTTTTCATCTATGGCAAGCACTTTACTTTGATCACCGATCATCAGGCGCTAGTCACCATCTACGGCAACCCCAGATCCAAAATGCCTCAGAGGATCGAGGTGGGGCCTGAGACTTTAGGAATATACTTTAACCATTGTTCACAAACCCGGGAAGGCAGACAACCCGGCTGACTATATGTCCCGTCACACTCATGCATCATCGGACTCCAACCCTTCCATTGCCGAGGAGTACATCCACTTCGTGGCCGACCAAGCACTGCCACCTGCCATTCCCATGGAAGTCATCCGAGAAGTCACAATGCAAGATGCTACCCTGCAGAAAGTACTCCGCAGGATTCAAACCAACCAGTGGAGACATGATCCCCAAGAAGAAGACAATGACCCGGCTGTCAAGCAGGAGATGCAAGCATTCTGACACGTCTGTGATGAACTGTCTGCTACCACACATGGAATAATACTACGAGGTCAGCGGATTGTGGTCCCCAGTCAATTACAGCAAGGCGTCATCGACCTTGCACATGAAGGGCATCGAGGAGTAGTATCAACAAAGCGAGCCCTCAGGGAACGCGTGTGGTTTCCTGCCCTCGATCAAATGGTAGAGTCCACCCTGAAAGACTGCCATCTGTGCCAGCTGACCAACAAAGGTGACCCACCGGCCGCATTGCAAATGACCACCCTACCCAATGGAGTATGGCAAGAGCTCGCCATGGATTTCTACGGACCATTATCTTCTGGCAAATACCTGTTAGCCATAATCGACGAATACTCGCGATATCCCATCGCGCAATTCGTGCCATCCACAAGCGCCGCTAGCACTCTCAAGGTGCTGGATGAAGTGTTCGCAACATGGGGCGTCCCCAGAGAGGTGAAAACAGACAATGGACCTCCATTCAATGGGCATGAGTTTAGTGCGTCCGCAAAGCACCTGGATTTCAATCACCGAAAAATTACACTTCTTTGGCCACAAGCGAATGGCATTTTTTGAAAGGTTTATGGCCACGATCAAAAAGACATTCCAACAAGCCACAGCTGAAAAGAAGGACCTGCAAGTGGCCCTCAACGAGGTTCTCAGAGCATTTAGGACAACCCCTCATTCGACCACTGGAAAGTGCCCTGCAACACTCATGCTAGGGCGTCCTATGAGAAATCGCATCCCAACCTGGGAAGGGGCTTTATAAGCAGTATCACCAATCCACAACCATCAAGAGATGATGGTGACTGATAAACGCAACAAGGACAAAATTAAATCATACGCTGATACCAAAAGGAGAGCGAGGTCACCGTCCTTGCACGAAGGAGATTATGTTTTTGTCAAGCAAGATCAACAAAGAAAGACTGACTGTCGATTCCGAGATGAACCTTTGCTGGTTACCCAACAGATGGGCACCATGCTAATGGCTGAATCTGAGCAACGGCGAATTACCAGAAACATATCGCATTTCAAGAAATGTCCTCAAACCATGAAAGGACCTTTGATGGGTGTGACTGACATGCTCACTCCGGAAGAGTCTGACCAAGGTGACAGAGAGAGCAGGGGTCAGCCAAGTGAACCCCTGATTGGTGATGCTACTGGAGCCATGTCTACGCGACCCCGTCGAGACATCCAGCCGCCAAAGAGACTCATTGAAGAAATGGACTAGCACACTGTTCTGTTATTTTGTTAAGAAAGGGGGAGATGTGATGTGGTCAGCAGTCTAGTAGCTGGGTGGGCGGAGCTAGCTGGGGTGGAAGGGAAGAGGAGGAGAGTAGACAGGATGGGGTTGGTTAGAGTAGGGACAGGGACTTGATAACACATGTATAATAAAGCTCCTGAATAGTTACCCACGTGTCTGTCTTCATTCCATGAGAGACACTCAGTATGCATTAGATAGACAAAATAATATAGAGTCTGCTCCAAAAGAAGGCCAATAAAGAGTTGGCTTGTCTCCAAAATACAGCGTTTTATAGGGTTTTAGAGTACAGAAGCCACACGCTTTATATGGCATGCTATGAAATATTAGCAATGTTTCTGAATTGTGAAACACTCATTATTCTGGTACACACAATAATTCGAGAGGAATCTACTTCCTAATGCATGCTATTGGATAGGCTGTGCATAACTAACTAAGGAAACAAACTAACATTTAATGTAACATAAAAATGTAGTGACTTTTTCATCTAATTAATGACATTTCTGAAGCATTGGCATGAATCCTTGAAAAGTAACTCAATTAAAGACTATCCTGGACACAGCTTTTTCGACAGAACACAAGTATTACATTTACAGACACCCCTGAATTAGGCTTCTTTTCAATGATTTGCCTGAAATGGAAAAGGCTGAGAGAGGGAGAGAGGAGAGCGAGAGCAAAAGAAGCTCGCTCTCATAAAATCAATGTGCAGAATTGTTCTGCTAATGTGAATAGCTGCCAATGCAGTTTAACTGAGGCCTTGTTAACTAAACCATGTTAAGTTAGGGAATCTTTCTATTTAGTAAAACCTCACCTAAAATTCCTACATGTGTGGTGTTTGCAGGCTGCATACCAGAGGCATGAGGATAGTGACATCTGGCTTAGAGATATGTGCAGGCTGCACCCAGGAGATAAAGGCCTACACAGAAGGTATGAGCAAACTGCATTAAATGGGGCTGAGGCTGGGGATAGCTCAGGGGAGTGTGTGTACACATTTCATCCAATAGGACCGAGGCCAATGCCAGCTGGAGGAAAGGACTGTGAAGGCTGCTCCCTAGAGTGTTGAGGCCTGGTGAGCTAAATCAGAAGATATGATTCTTGCAATCCATGTTGGACTGGAACCTGCACACAACTGCATGTCAGGCGTGAATGAACCCAACTCTGGGGAGTACTGTGGCCTACATAGAGCTACAAGATAGCAGTGTGCACACATTGACAAGAGGCATGTGATGATGCACTTTAAAGTTTCACTAGCCATCACTGGCTTACAATGAATATGAGATGTTATTTCACATGCCATTACTTTACATGCTATTACTACCCGGTTATTACTTAGCAATAACCGTTACTAGGCAAGTTTTTACATTGCATACCAACACATTGAAAGTGTTAATCTGTGCAAAGTAAAAACTTGCCTAGTAATAATAATGGTATGCGGAATAACGTCATATATATATATATTTTTTTTAAAACACAACACTATTGAAAATACACTACCCTATACATCTAAAACACGCAGGGCCATATGTAGGTAAATACAATTGACCGATTCTAAAATACCGAAATTTACTGATTCGATATTTCAGAATCAGTAAATGGTATGTAGGTATTGATTCGGTAAATTTTACCGAATCAGTAAAATTCGGTAATTCCAGATTCGGTATTTACTGATTTGTTAATTCCCATTCATTCCTAAGGGCCTCAAGTTTTCAATATTTACCACTAACTTTTAGTTGGTGGTAAATACGAATCCTAACTCAGAAATGCACTCACAAACTCAAAACATCCAAGAAAAACTGCTGCACCCTCGAAAAAGCCTGGCGCCACGACCAGACTACAGAAAACATGACAGCCCTCAAGAACGCCACCCGCATACACCACCAGCTGATCCTCACCACCAAAAGAACAACATTCAAAGAACGACTGGACAACAACACCCACAACAGCAAGGAACTCTTCAGCATTGTCAAAGAGCTCTCCAACCCCAGCGCCGTAAAAAATGACATCACACCCTCGCAAGACCTTTGCAACTCACTCGCCTCATTCTTCCACCGCAAGATCGCTGACATACCCAACAGCTTCGGCGCACAGACCACGCACCCAACCACCAAACCAACGCCCCCCACCACCACCCTCTGCAACTGGACCCCGGTCAACACCGAAGCCACCACCTGCACGATGAACACCATCCGCTCCGGATCCCCTACTGCCCCCTGCCCCCACCACGTCTTCAACAAGGCCGACTCCATCATCACACCCCAAATCCGGGACATCATCAACATCTCCTTCACCACCGCCACTTTCCCGGAGAGCTGGAAGCATGCCGAGCTCAGCGCCCTCCTGAAGAAACCGACAGCGAACCCCACCGACCTCAAGAACTTCCGCCCCATCTCGCTCCTCCCTTTTCCTGCCAAAGTCATCGAGAAGACCGTCAACAAACAGCTCGCCGCCTTCCTCGAGACGAACAGATCCCTCGACCCCTCACAGTCCGGTTTCCGAGCCAACCACAGCACCGAGACCGCCCTCATCGCAGCCACCGATGACATCAGATCCCTGCTCGACAACGGGGAAACAGCTGCCCTCATTCTCCTGGACCACTCTGCAGCCTTCGACCCAGTTTGCCACCGCACACTAATACAGCACCTCAGCAACACAGGAATCCAAGAGAAGGCACTGGAGTGGATCATCTCATTCCTTGCCGGAACAACCCAGAGAGTCCGCCTCCCCCATTCCGATCCGCAGCCACCGAAATCATCTGCTGCGTACCTCAAGGATCCTCGCTCAGCCCCACCCTCTTCAACGTCTACATGAGCCCCCTCGCGCCCATCGCACGCCAACACAACCTTAACATCATTTCCTACGCCAACGACATCCAGCTGATCCTCTCCCTCACCAACGACCCCGCCACCGCTAGAGCCAGCCTACACGAAGGAATGAAAGACATCGCCAAGTGGATGAAGAACAGCCGCCTGAAACTGAACTCAGACAAGACGGAAGTCCTCATCCTGGGATCATCCCCCTCCGCCTGGGACGACTCCTGGTGGCCCCCTTCCCTGGGCACCACCCCCAAGCCAACGGACCACGCACGAAACCTGGGCTTCATCCTGGACTCCTCCCTCTCGATGACCAAACAAGTCAACGCCGTCTCGTCATCCTGTTTCAACACTCTGAGCATGCTCCGAAAGATCTTTCGATGGATCCCCACCGAAACCAGGAAGATGGTCACCCAGGCACTCATCACCAGCCGACTGGACTATGGAAACACCCTCTACGCGGGAACCACAGCCAAACTACAGAAAAGACTCCAGCGCATACAGAACGCCTCCGCACGACTCGTCCTGGACATCCCCCGCCACAACCACATCTCCGCCCACCTCAGAGACCTGCACTGGCTCCCCGTCAGCAAGAGGATCACGTTCAGACTCCTCACCCACGCACACAAGGCTCTCCACAACCTGGGCCCCAAGTACCTCAACAACCGCCTCACTTTCTACAAGCCCACCCGCCAGCTGCGATCGACCAGCCTCGCCCTCGCCACCGTACCACGCATTCGAAGAGCCACCGCCGGAGGAAGATCCTTCTCCTACCTGGCGGCCAAGACATGGAACTCTCTCCCCATCCACCCAGGACCATCTCTCCTTCAGGAAGCAACTCAAGCCCTGGCTTTTCGAGCAGTAACGGACCCCTCACCCCCAGCGCCTTGAGACCCTAGCGGGTGAGTAGCGCGCTATATAAATTGACTGATTGATTGATTGATTGATTGACTCACTTGAGTGCTCCCTACATTAAGGATTTGGTAATTTACCGAATTGGTATTTTAAGGAATCAGTAATTTACAGATTTCTTAAATTACCGATTCGGCTTGAATTTGGCCCCTACATCTCAAATGCCCAATAACGGCCGAAATTCGGTAATTTACGCCGTTACCGACTGGTATTGGGCTACCTACATCTGGCCCTAAAACACTACCAAAACACTAAAACACTACACTACCCAACACTACTGAAACACCACTACTCTACCATAAACCCTAAATCACTACCCCCTGCACTAACATAGCCATTCCCCTACTCCACTCCCTACACTCATTCACTACCCACCACAATCCCCGACACTACACTAAACACTAAAACTGTAAACTACACTACACTAACACTACAACACCACCCTAAACCCTAAAACACTACCCCAGCACGACACTGCCATTAGCCCCAGTTCTGCCCCTACTCCCAAACACTACCCTGCACCACCCCCAACATTACACTAAACCCTAAAGCCCTACACTACACTAACCCCACAACACTACCCTAAGCCCTAAAACCCCACACTACACTAACCCCAAAACACTACCATAAACCCTAAAACTCGCCACCCAGCACAACCCGGCCCCTAGCCCCAGTCCTGTCCCTAGTCCCAAACACTACCCTGCACAACCCCCTACACTACCCTAAACCCTAAAACACTACCCTACACTACACTAACCCCACAAAACTACCCTAAACCCTAAAATACTACCCCCAGCACGACCCTGCCCCTAGCCCCAGTCATGTCCTTACTCCTAAACACTACCCTGCATGCCCCCGACACTACCCTTTACCCTAAAACACTACCCTACACTACACTAACCCCACAACACTACCCTAAACTCTAAAACACTACTCCCAGCACGACACTTCCCCTAGCCCCAGTCCTGTGCCTATTCCTAAACACTAACCTGCCCAACACCCGACACTACTCTACAAAACACTAACAGAAGTACACAATCCACAGCTCTACACTAACACAAGTACACAACCCTGAAAGACCCCACACAGCCCTTGCACGACCCTACACAGCCCCACTTACCTCTTTCCACGTGTGGTCCCAATCTTCTCCCCCTTCCGGCTTACTCCGTCGTAGGCAGGCAGGATATAAAGCTGATAGGGGTGGGCTGGAGAGCAGGAACAGAGAGTGGCACCAGGAAAAGCAGCAGCAGACCCGCAGATCCAAAACTTGAGCAAATGGCCGCCGTGATGACCTCCAAGAGCGGCCCCCGCCCCCTATGCATGCGGTGTTACTACGCATGCGATGTAACAGCACACGTACTAAAGGCAATGCGTTATTACATCGCAAGCGTAGTAACGCTTGTGAGGTTACGGCATGCCTACAAACAGCCGCGCACTAATGGCCATTCACCCATGCAAACACATCTACTGGTGCTAGAACCAAAGACAGTGGATAGCACCAGAGGTGGAAGTGGGCTGCACCAGTTAGGAAGAAAAAAACACTAGGGCTGGAAGTGGGATGCACCAGTGGTGGAAGTTGGCAGCTCCATCGTCAGAACTTTTTTTTTTTACAAATTATGCACTGGGAGGACCTTCATGTGACTCAATCTCTCCATTTTTTTTAATGAAATCTGTATGTGACGTAGAGTTTTAATGGAGAATTAATCAAATAAAGATTATAATCCTACTGGTCATTTCCTCAACTACAGGTTTAAATTGGTGAACAAAACGTTGCTACTGAATTCTCATTTGAATTTAGTTCTTACCATAAGAATTGTTGAATTTTCTGTTGCAGCCCAACTCCAATTCAGAGCAGTAAAGATATTTATTGTTAGAAATGGGGGTCTCTAGTTGGCCAAGGTAGGTACCTTTCTCCAACTAGGGACCCTTGCTTCTAGTCAGGATAAGGTGGATACACACTTTTGATATCCCCTGTTCAGCCCCTGGGTACCTTGCAGGAGCAGGCAGGCTTATCCCAAAGGCAATGTGTAAAGAATCTGTACTCAAAACACACAGTAATACAATGAGAACACCACAAATGTACACCACATCAGGTTTGGAAAAGTAAAATATCTTTATCTAAACTCAACAAGATCAAAACGACTAAAATACATGTAATAAGAATATGCCTTTTAAAGGGTTCAAACAACTGGGTCCATAGAAAACTATGGAGGCGTGATTTCCCACAAAGTACCTGTAGATGCATCAAAATTCACAAGGCCAAACAGCTGCAGAGATGGGAAGCATAGAGAAACAAACAGATGTGTCATTTCCTGAGATCATGAGGAGGTGACACAACAGTTCTGATGTACGCAGGAGAAGGGATGCGAGGAATCCGGTCTTTAGCGGGGAAATGATTTATCCACTCCAAGGCGGTTCTGGTCCACTTCCTGCCACACAGGTGCGATGCATGGAAATCCAGGATGCATCAGCGATTGATGCAGTGGCATTGAGTGGCGCTGCGCCTGTTTATTCAGCCACGATCCCTCGATTCATCGGTTCTTGCTGTGACTACAGGCGCTGCATCGGTTCGGCAGCAGTGCAGCAATGCGTGAAGATTCTTTTCGCACAGCAGTGCTGCATTGGAAAAACAGCCACAAAAAGAGCGATGCGTCGATTTCTTCAGATCTTATCTTACAGCTTCCAACAGAAGTAACACATTCCAGAGGCCCCAGAACTGGAACAGGGACCTCCAGGCAGGTCAGAACTCTCAGCAGCAGAGTTCAGGGCAGCTGGGGTTGATGTCTTTGTGTCCCTGAGACTTCAGAACAGGAGGCAAGCCCACACAGACTGTTGAAGATCTTCTTCAAGCAGGTTCAAAGCAAAGTTCCAGTCTTTGTCCTCTCCTTGGCAGAAACAGAAACTACAGGCCAACCCTACACAGCACACAGCAAAGGGGCAGCACTCCTCATGACAGCTCTTCAGCTCTTCTCCTTGGCAAAGGTTCCTCTTGAGTTCAGAAGTGATTTAAAGTTCTGGGGTTGTAGGTCTAATATTTATACCCCAAAACGTCTTTGTTGTCTTAGTGCAAGGGTCTCGGAGTCCAGTCCAAACCAGTTCTGTCCTCAGTGGTGCAGTATGACCACAGGGGTTGGAGGTAGCATTGTGCAAGGGAGACAGGCCCTATTCAGGTGCAAGGAAATCTCCTCCTCCTACTACTCCAAATTCACCCACGGTCTATTCAGCTCAGCTCGGAGCCATCAAGGAAGGGCCAGGCACACCTCAACCCCCCAGTGGCTGTCTACAGTGAATACACATCCCCAGCCCCTGCCACTCCAAAACTAGACCGTCAATACACAAACAGAAATAGGCACACAGAATGGTCAGAAAGAGGCACACAGAATGGTTAAACAAGAAAATGGCTACTTTCTAAAAGTGGGATTTTCAAACACACAATATAAAAACCATTCTGATTAAAAAAATAAGTGTTATTACATTTTGAGTTCAGAGAGTATAAACTTTATTTCCCTATCTTGTCCCAATGGGAAGTTATACTTGTAAGATGTTACAAAGTATTTCCCATTCTATACTTTGGGACAGATAGCCTGTCAATAGTGAAAAACAAATTTGGCAGTATTTTACTATCAGGACATGTCACACACACCAGTACATGTCTTGCCTTTCACATACACTGTACCCTGCCAAGGGGGTACCTTGGGCCTACCGCCGGAGTGCCTTCCATGGAAGAAAAGGGTAGGTTAGGGCCTTGCATTTGGTTCAATTGCCAGGTTGACATATCAGTTAACAAACTGCACACAGACACTGTAGTGGCAGGTCTGATATACCGTTTCAGGGCTACTTAGGTGGGTAGCACAGTCAGTGCTACAGGCCCACGAGTAGCATTTGATTTAGAGGCCCTGGCACACTTAATGCACTTTACTTAATGATGACAAAATGATGTTGCCTTTAGTGAAAAAGTACTGTATTCTTTACAATTGAAACTACATTTCTGCAATGAATACACATCTTTCGTTCACCCTAGGGATTGACCTCATTCACCTCAGAATCAGAAAGTGAATGGGAATATGAGGACCTGATTCAAAACAAACAACTACTTAGCAAGAACTTCTAAGTCTGGAATTGAAAGTGAATTAAGGCAGAACATAACAAACAGCAGAACCCTACCCCCAATAGGAAGATGAATGAATGAATATTATCAATCTTGTAAAGCGTGAACTTTGCCCAGAAGTATCAAGGCGCTGCGTAAAGGGCCAGTAGTCGAAATACGTGACAGACTCACACTGATTAGCTGGTAAAGAGCTAGGTCTTGAGGGCCTTGCGGAATAGAGAGTGAGACTCCTGTCGAGAAATTGAGAAAGGGAGGGAATTCCAGAGGCTGGCAGCAGCAATGGAGAAGGCTCTTCCCCCCATCCGACTCTCCTGAACCTGGGGACTACTAGCCAATTTCTACTGGCGAATCTTAAATACTTGGTGGGAACATATCATTGAAAAAGCCTTTTAATACCTTCAGAGCCTAGATTATAAACAGCCTTGTGAGCGAAGCAGAGGGCTTTGAACGGGATTCTCCAGCCTATAGGAAGCCAATACAGCTTACTGATTGACGCCGAGACTGAGTGGGATTTGGGAAGGCCCATCATCAGCCTGGTTGCTGCATTCTGCACCAGATGCAGTTAATGGCCAAGGCCATTATTAGTGCCCAGATAAACTGCGTTACAATAGTCCAGTCTGGACAACACTAGGGCAACCACTGCCTGCGTTTGGGAGGAAATAGAAAGAAATAGATCTTCCTAAGGATCCTGATCATTCCTAAACAGGTGGACACCATTCTGTTGTTCTAGGGGGCCAGGGAGAGGGAGTTGTGCACTATAACATCAAGATTTTTCACCATGGAACCTGGGCAGGGGCAGGGACCAAGCATGTCAGGCCACCAAGCATAGGACAAGCTATGGTGTTGGTTTCCTAAGAGCAAAACCTCTATTATTTTCCGGTATGCAGTTTTTGAAATTAGTTGCAGATGCTTCCATGCTGTTGGTAATGGACACCATACTCAGGGTGTCATCAGCATAGGACAGCACCTCCAGCGCAAAGGATCTAATGACCTTTGATAAAGGGGCAACATGAATGTTAAAAAGTGTTGGTCTCAATGAGGAGCCCTGAGGGAATACGCAAAACAAATGGTTAGGGTCGGAGTAAAACAGATCTATTTTTACTATTTGAGACAGGTCAGTGAGAAATGAGAAAAGCAACTTCAGGGCGGCGCCCCTGAGTCCCTTTTTTTAAGCCGATCCACCAGTCTCAACAGAGATATGGTATCGAAGGCCGCTGTAAGGTCTAGAAGATTCAATAATGTAGTGTGACCAGCATCAACCTGGCTTTGAATGTTATTGATTACAGAGCTTAACGTCATCTCTGTGCTGTGGTCATTTCTAACGCTGCTCCTGCTGAATCGCCGCTTGGCATTCGCAAATTTTAAATCACTCTGAACTATATTATTTTATTGTTAGTACTGCGCCTAGATCCCTACTCTTGCCGCATTTCCCGCACTATAATTGGTATAACCACTCACCACTTTGGTGAGCCCCGTGCTCTGTTGTTCCCGACCGCCATCTTGGGTGTGTATTCAGGGGTTTGACACGCTCCCAAGACGCCATCTTGGGTAGCGTGCTAGTGTTTCTGGGGCACTTGGCAAAAGGTATTTTAGGGCTTGGAAGGCCAACGTGGGACACAGAACTTGACTGTCACGCTGTTGTGTGTGTAACACTGCTCCTGCTGAATCGCCGCTCGGCATTCGCGAATTTTAAATCACGCTGAACTATATTATTTTATTGTTAGTACTGCGCCTAGACCCCTACTCTTGCCGCATTTCCCGCACTATAATTGGTATAACCCCTCACCACTTTGGTGAGCCCCCTGCTCTGTTGTTCCCGACCGCCATCTTGGGTGTGTATTCAGGGGTTTGACATGCTCCCAAGACGCCATCTTGTGTAGCGTGCTAGTGTTTCTGGAGCACTTGCCAGACCTTACTTAAGGATCTAGAATGCAGGCGCGCAGCGCAAGCATGCAGCGGGGGCGCGCCAGAGGTGCGCCAGAGGTACGCCCATTTGCGCCTGTTCGCTCACAGGTCGCGCTGGGCGCCGGGAATGCTGCCTCCTCGCCTTTGGCCCGCTTAAAATACTCTAGAGAGGAACTTGTAAGCCTGGATCCATGTCCCTCTACGAACTGCAGATTAAGCACCATCACTGCCAGCTGCTTGGAGTCACTGGTTTGTGGCTTGCTCAATGTTAGATCCCTTAGCAAGCATAACGTAGAAATTGCACTTCTCATTGAATTCTTTGAGTTAGATGTGCTCTTCTTAACAGAGACATGGACCAGTGCCGATAGCGCGGTAGAGCTGGATCTAGCCTGCCCTCCGGGCTACAAAATTAGGCATAATCCCTGTGTAGGGAATAGAGGAGGTGGTTTGGGCTTTATTTTTAGGGAAGAACTGGATTTTTCGCAGTTGGAGATTAGGGAAGTCCCGGGTTGTGAATTAATGGGTTTCTCCCTAAAAGGTCAGGGAGGTGCCCTGCTAATAGATCTCATTTACAACCTCTCCAATACCCATGCCAGGCTCATGGTTCTGGGAGATTTTAATCTCTGTCCGAATGGGCCTATGGATTCAGCTTACAAAGACTTGATCTAGGCCTGTCATAATATTCATCTGCAGCAGCTGGTGCTTTCTCAGACTCACCAAAAGGGTCATGCCTTAGACCTGATCTTTGCGGATTCTAGTCAGGTTGCTATTCGGGACATTTTCCCTCAGTGTTAGACGGACCATGCTCTTATTCATTTCTCCCTCTCTCTTCCCGCCGTTGCATCGAGGGGCGGCAGCAAAGGAGCTTCTACTAAGCTTAGCAGGCAATGGTCCAGGCTCTTGAAATATTCGAGCCTGCCAACCCTGCTCTCAGAGGGCTTTACCCTGGGAGGTAGTGTGGAGGAGAGCTATGAGATCCTTAGCCAGCAAATTACAGATTCACTGGATAAAATGGCCCCTTTGCGGGGAACTAGGGACAGGACTAAGCTTGCCATGCCTTGGTACTCGCAAGATCTACTCCAGTTGAAACTTCAGTGTAAGCGGGCGGAACGAACTTGGAGAAAGCAGTACCTTGAGTCTGACAAAGTCCTGTTTAAACAGACTCTGCTGGACTACAAAGCACAGATTAAGTGTGCCAAAGCCAGGTTTCTAGAGGAGACGCTGCTGCAAGCAGCAAATAAATCCCAGACCCTGTTTAAGATCGTCAAGGACCTCTCTCGCCCTGCTTGTGCCATCAACGACATTCCGGCTTCCCAAGCCTTATGTGATTCTTTGGCACAAGCCTTTGAGGATAAGATTGCTACTATTCTGAGTAACCTCCGTACCCCAGCCATTCCTTATCCCCAGCCTTCGCCTGACCCCGCACTGATATCAATTTCGGGGGCGGGGGGGGATGGAAGGCAGGTACAGTTGAACAGCTTTCCTCTTGCCTCCTTTGAGGATTTCTGTTCCTTGGCCAACGGGGTGTCCTCAGACTCCCCTCTGGACCCGCTACCTCACAAATTTTGGAAAATGTTCCAAGAAGAGCTTTTTCTCCCTCTTCATGCCATCTGCTGCCAGTCCCTCAGTACCGGTCGAATTCCTGATTGTTGGAAACTGGCCGTGGTTTCTCCTCTCCTGAAGAAGGCAACATTGGATCCCACCTGCGTTGCGAACTTTAGGCCCATCTCGTTGCTTCCCTTTCCTATCAAGATCTTGGAGAAACTGGTCACCAAACATCTGTCGTTTCATGGAGATGAACATCTGTCTGGATGTGGCTCAGTTTGGCTTCAGGCCGGGACATGGCACTGAGTCAGCATTGGTGGTAGTTTAGGATGACCTACGTTCACGTGTCGACCTTGGTCGGGCAGCCTTTTTAGTGCTGCTCGATATGTCTGCCGTGTTCGATACGGTCAGCCACGCCATCCTGGTCAACAGACTGGAGGAAATCGTGGTGGCCGGCCTGGCCCGGGACTGGCTGGTCTCCTATCTCGGTGATAGACCTCAGGTGGTAGCCCTGCCGCCCTACAGATCTGTCATCAAAAAAGTGGGACAGGGCGTACCACACGGTTCGGCCATCAGTCCTATTTTATTTATTTTGTATCTCCACCCTCTGGTCAGGTTGATCAAGTCCTTTGGTATAGCAGTCACCAACTACGCTGATGACACGCAGCTCATTTTCTCTTTTGAAGGTAGGGATGCAGTATCCCAGGAGCCCTTCCACCGCTGTATGACAGCCACTGCGGAATGGCTTCGTCAAAAGTCCCTGCAATTCAACAGCTCAAAAACTGAGGTTCTGCATTGTTCTTTGGATCGTACCCCACGGTCTCTGCCGACTGATTTTTGGCCGTCTCCCTCCCAGGGTACTACTATGGCGCAGATTCTGTTCGGAATCTGGGTGTGATGTTTGGAGCTAATCTACAGCTGGATGTGTTTGTGAATAAAACAGTGGCCACTTCCATGATGTTGCTTCGCACATTACGCAAGATACTCCCTATGCTCCCGGTCCACGCCCGCCCAGAGGTAGTGCATAGTATCATCTTAAGCAGGCTTGATTACTGCAACGCACTTCTTCTGGGGGCGCCAGACACTCTGGTTGGCAAACTGCAGCGAGTACAGAACTTGGCTGCTAAGCCGGCTCTCCCACGGCTGCGCTCTGACTCTTCTTCTCTGGCGCTTTCTGATCTTCATTGGCTGCCAATCTACCAGCGCATCCATTTCAAAGCAGCATGCTTGGTTTTTAGGGCCCTTCACAGGCAGGGGCCTGTTCCGCTGCAGAAGCTTTTCTCATGGTACATGCCGGCCAGAGCGCTATGTTCTTCATCAGCATGACTGGTGGCAGTTCCCAAGATTGTGAGGACTCGGATGGGCGGACGCGCCTTCAGATTTACTGCGGCTAAACTGTGGAATTCTTTACCTTTTTCTTTGAGAATCGTCGAGGATCTTTCCTCCTTCAAAAAAGGTTTAAAAACGTATCTCTTTCCTAGAACAGTGTAATTGCCATGACAGCATAACATCACCTCTGGTGTTCTAAGAGTCAAAGCGCCAGGATACCCTTTGGGTGACAGTACGCGCGGTACAAATAGGCGATACATACATACCTACATTTCTAAGACCATGCTGCAAGCCATCAAGCAACTGATGTTCATCTAGATAGGAACTGAGATGAGAATTAAGATGTTTTTCCAAGATTTTTGCTGGGACAGGTAGAAAAGAGATGGGCCGATAATTTTATTCATTGGGATACAGAGAGGCCTTTTTTAAAAGAGGTTTGACCACCTCAGTCTTCCAGAAAATGGGGTGTTGCCCAGATGAAATAACTACATTAAGTATTGAGGTAAAGTGAGCTACAATTACCTCCCTTCCTAATTTGATGATCTTCAATGGGCAGGACTCTAGTGGGGAACCAGACGTATTTCCACCTAACGGGCGATCCGTGTCCTCTTCCGATAGAAAGAGGAAGGTGCATAGGGTGCCTGCTTTCACGGGGGTTGCAGGGGCATTAAAAGAAAGTAGGGGCATTGCGGGAACTATTTTGAGAGCCTCAGCATTGAGGATTTCCAGGGAGGAATATATTTCCAAGAGCTTTGAACTGAAAAAGCTAACTATTCTGGCGCAAATATCCTGTGAGGTGTCCGTGCAAGGAGAAACTGAAGGGAAGGTGAGAGACTTACTTACATTAAAAAGTTCCCTAGAAGATCTAAGGGATTCTGTCACTTTGGAGTAGAATTATGTTTTTTCCTCTATAATAGCGACTTTATATTCCCTCAGTTTTTGTTTGTGCAGGTCTCTTTCAGCAGTATTAAGGTCAAGATGCCAGATCCTTTTTCTGAAGGCGGCAAGATTAATTTAGTTTTCCCAGCCTATCCGAAAACCAAGGGACAGAGGGCTTTTTGCAGGCCGCATAATGCTTCTTAAGGGGAGCTAAGAGGTCCATGGCTGATAGAAGCCAGTTGGAAAACTCTGTCGAGGCCAAATTGGCTTCAGAGTGATGGAGCCATTTATAGTTATCGAGCATTGTGACAAGGGTTTCCTTACTAATAAGGCTGAGGTTTCTCTCCTTCTCCGTTCCCTTCTTATTACTTAAAATGGGATAAGATATCAGGATCTGGAGGTTGAAAGGAATAGCAGAGTGGTCTGACCAGGAGAGTTGAATGGGTTCCTGTACCATAATCCGGGGGTCATTTAAAAAGAGGACGTCTGATAAATGTCCTGCCTTATTGGTAGGGCTCTTTATCACTTGGGATAAACCACAACAATTCATAGTTTGTAAAATAATTTGCGTTTTTTTATAGGGTCCTATCCAGATGACAATTAAAATCACTCAGAAGTGTAAGATTGGGTTTTGCCAGATATGGTTCTGTAAGATTGCTAAAATCCTGGCTAAATGATGCTCTTGCTAAGCGAGGCTCAAGTTGTCGGTAGGTCACAACTTCAATGAGGCTTTCACAATTTTGAAAGAGAAATATAGTGCCTGGGAAGGACCAGAGGGAGTTGTAAGTGACTCTGTATGACAAGAATAAATATCTTTATGCAGAATTCCTAAACCCCCACCCATTCTCCCTACCCTGTTGAGTCTTGATAAGGCATATCTGAAGGGTATTGTATCTATCAAGTCATGACCAGTGTAGTCCCTGGCCCAAGATTCAGTAATAAAGACCCATTCCGGCTTGCGGAGAGATATGAAATCCCTAAATTGTACTTTATTCTTAATGAGGGATCTTGCATTAATAAGATAGCTGAGAAAAGAATTGTCAGAGGGAAAGGTGAGGAGCAGATGACTCTCCCTGAAGATATCACTGACGCTGACCTGTGGAACATGAAAGCTACAAGAGGAGCAATCAAATGCTTGACTGTCAGCGCCTGCTTCCAGATTCATGTGCTGGCAAAGTAAGTCTCCATGCCTCTGTAGACCAAAAAGCTGGTCTTTCGAGTAGAGGAGGGACTTGTTTAGGTCTACAGCAAAAAGGCCAGGGTTTCTGGTGCAGGGCGTTTGGCATGTGCTTTTGGCACGCGTGCACTCGCTGCATGTGGCCGCTGCCCGTCTGACCCAGGATGCCCTAAAATAGGCTGGGCCGGAGAGGAGTAGAGTCGAAATTCTCCATTTGAGGGATCGGAAGTGGGTGGGAGGAAGGAAAGGAATACTCACTTCCCTTCGCAACAATCGGCTAAGCCGCTGCGGACCAGGAAAAGTGAGGCAAGCACCCAAATTAAGCCCCAGAAGAAAGTGCACAGGACCGGAATACCAGCTATCAATTTTTAGAAGAGACAGTAAGTTAAAATCACTAAAAGTAGAGCAAAGTAATAAAAAGGATTCAGCAATTCAACAAAGTGAACAGTACAAGCAGGAATTCGTGTTGTAAGACAGGGTGTCAATACCTGTCTAATGAGGCCAACTAACCGCTGCGTGTCCAACCTAGCATGCCCTAAAGTAGACAGGGCCGGAAAAGACTAGGGGCCAGATGTAGGTAATTCAGAAATACCGAGTCATTAATAGCGAATTTTACCGATTCGTTTTTAATGACTCAGTAATTCCGATGTACGTAATGAATCGGTTAAAATGACTGAATCAGTATAAATTGCTAAAAAATAGCGATTCGGAATGGATCGGTAAAAAAAAATACCGAAACCCCACTACCGAATCGTTAATACCGAATCCCCAATACCAAATTGGTAAATACCGATTCGGTAATTAAAAAATTTGGAAATTGTGGAATCAGCCAATCCTGTGCATCCCCATTACCTAATAACAATAACCAACAGCACGTAATTCCCATGTGGTCATGAACCAAGGAACGTACAACTTTTTCTTCTCGTCTTTGGGGCTCTTGTTTTGATCCCATTAAGCAAATCTCCCCTGGTTTTGGAGGTGAGTCTCTATGATCAAGGGACATATCATCCATATGGGTGGATAACCAAATGATAATATTGATCACAGCGACAATTGATGGGAATCCAAGCTTCTGCTCAATGATTTCCTCCTGTTCACAACATTCCTGTTTCTTTGCTTTTCTATTTTTCACTTACTGCTTGGAGTAGGTGGAGGCATTAGGTGGCATTGCTGATATCAGACCCCCAGTTCTGTTGGTTATTGTTATTGTGTAGATTGGGGATTGGAACTGAGGCAGGTCTTTAAAATATCCCTTTGACCCTATCTCTCTCTGTTGTGTTTCATCCCCATTACCTCCCAAACAGGAAGTGGCCACACCCAAGCAGTTGCACTGAACCTGTAGCTGACTGTGAGGCCGGGAGCAGAGCAGACCAGAGAATCCAGGAGCAACACAGCTTTATTTTGCAACCAAAAATCAAGCAAAATGGCAAACCAGGAGAGGGAGAAGGAGGGAGGTGAAAGGAAAAGAAAACAACAATTTAGCAAGAGGGAGCTGGAGGTCCTCATTGAAGATGTCACCAAGGACCATGATAAGTTGTTTGGAAAGCAGTCCATGCACATGCCAGAGTCTCTAAAAAGGCAGATCTGGCTTGCAATACAGAATAAGATCAATGCTATCGGAGTCACCCAGCGCTCCATTGAGGATCTTAAAAAAAGATGGTATGATCTGAGGAAGACTGCTAAGGTGAGGATGGCAGAGAGGCAGAAGCAGGCCAGCAAAACTGGTGGAGGGAGGAACACAGTACCTGCACCAACTGCTCTGGAGCTCCTGAGTCCAGCCTTCGTCCGGAGAGTGTGAGTGGGGTTGGCGATGCAGACAGCTCAGTCAGAGCTGCCAACAAACAAGGCAAGATACATTCACAGCATGCTGAGGTCCCCCCTCCCTACCCCCAATCCCCAGAGAGTCATAAGGGCTCCCACTCCAGTACATGTTTTACTCATAACCTTCAATGCATTATGGGAGATGTAGTCAGAAGTAACATGTCAGAACATTCAGTCCAGCAAACCCAAAGCATTTGACACCAATTAGCAATTGGCAAGCAGAGGACAGTCAGTGTGATTGGCAGGCATTACATTTATTACAATGCAAATGCTGCCAGATAAGTGAGCATATCTACATTCTGTATTCACAGGTGAGACATCTCGCAGTGCAGCAAAGGGGAGCAGAGGAAAGGCACCAAGGCCAGAGAGGAGACAAGAGGAGGAGGACCAGTCGCCTGCAGGGCACACCATCCCATCACCACCACTACCACCATTAATGCCACCACCATCACCATCACCACCGCCACAATCAACGCCACCTCCACAGACAGGCAGGAGGCATGCAGTGGCCTCCCTCCAGCAGATGGAGGTGTCCAAGGAAGACAGCAAAGGGGGACTTTCAAGTAGATGAGGGACTTGTTCAGGTCTACAGCAAAAAGGCCAGGGTTCCTGTATTGCCCTTTCTGAAAAATTCAGCCACTTACATATAGTTACCTACCTCTACATCTCTACTTCTCAATGAATTTGACTGGTATGGATGTATTGTGTGTCTGTGTTGGTAGTCCATATACAAAGACTAGTACAGTCCAGAGGAAATTGTGATGTTGCACTCAAGATAGAAATTCCCATTTAGGCTGTCCTTATCCGGGTTAATATTATTAACTGCCCTCAGCACCCCTATGGTGGCCCAAAACCTGGTACAAAATGTTGAAAACATCCCATTCCCTACCTGCCAGGACTTGAGAGCTGTCTGACACAAGGAAACATTTAGGATATGGCTCCCTATTTCACCTATCTGTCAGTAACAGCTCATCACATCTTCAGATGAAAGTTCTGTCATGACACTTTAGCCACATGCTGCTCCACACTTGCTGCAATGTAGAAACAAATTGGAAAAAGGCTTAAAAGAGGTTCTCTGCTCTGGATGATCTGTGTTATGAGGTTTGAAGGCAGCAGACGGCTTGATTGTGGCTTTCCTTCCAATGTTACCCTCAGTTTTCTATAAAAATGACCTTCCACACCAGTAGTTTTTAAATGTTTCCTTTAAATTCTGCTCTGCAACACCAGCTGAGATGAGGCATTATACCACAGTTGCTATTCCACCCAAGCAGGACAGAAGACCTAACTAGAAGGTCCAGCTTCTGTAACCTGTCTGAAAGTAGTGTGCTGTGATGGTCTTAAGGCCTGTCTTGGAACTTAATGCATCCCCAGTACATTTTGTGAGACGAGCCTCCATACGGTGAATAGCAAACAAGCACATTTTGCGAGCCTGATCACTACAAGGAAACAAATGGTGCATTCTACAACACATTTTTCATTATATATTTAATTGTATTAGTTTTTAAAGCATAGTAAATAACAACCCTATAGTGCGCTAGTATATGGCAATCTCTGTTGGGGCTCTTCAATGATTACTTCCCTGTCATCATCCAACATTGCCTCTCTTCTTTCCATAGCCCCTCCCTCAGATGTATTTAATTTGTATTATAGCGCCTCTCATGCCAGTGTAGCATGTCAGAGCATTTTACATCACACACACATACAGAGACAAGTAATCATATGCAGTAGCGGCTGCTACTGTTCGGGGGTGATGGGGCGAGGAGGGCTGGGTAGGGTTGGGTAGGTGATGGAAATGAAAAGGGGAAAAAAAAAGACTTACCGGAGTAAGGCTGGCCACCACTCCCCCTCTGTCCTCTTCATCTTCTTCCTGGAGTGTGTAGCAGGAAGAACCTTGGCTACCAGGCTCCCGTAAGCAAATCACAATGCTGCAGTACAGCATTGTGATTGGTCTGAACTCCATGGTTCGGTGCTTAGCCAGGGACTGGGAGCCGGAGCCTGTTCTTCACTCAGGCTGTAATGCAGCTTGGGTAGAAAACATGTCTAGTGCACATGACTGTTTGGCCGGCCCAAGATGGCCAGCCAAACGGTCATGTTCACTTGGAGAGTGCCACCACTCCTTCCCCCGCAGTGCTGTGGCATCACGGGAAACAACTGTACCACTGCAATAGGAAAAATAAAATGATAATAATGTTGCGTTATTATAGTTTTCTTTTTTTCACCAGCTCCGAGAGCTGTGGAATGAAGCTCCTCCGCCTTCGAGGAGGACGTGCCTCTGATCGTACGTGTGTAAATCAGTGTATAGAAAATGATACATAAGCATAATGGACTACAAGGTTTAGGATTCACATGTCATCTATACTGGTAAGCATTTATACTTGGTCTGGAGAAGCACAGACGTAGGATTCAGAATGTAATAAGAATGTATTTCTACCAAAAAAAAAGCCTTTTTAGAAAAATTAGGATAATGGAAGACTGGGAAATAACATAACTGTCTAATCTACATTTGAATTGTAACTTTTTAACTGCACGGTGACAAAAGAATATCTATGACAAAAGAAGTAACCCACTTAGGTATGCACATGAAATATTGTTTTGTGATCTGTACAGTACATACTCCTTGAAGCAGGCATATTAAACCTCTGTGCCACCTTAGATGAGTCAAAACTGCCACTAGACAAAACTCTGATCGCTCTCCAGCAAGTACATTAATCACCAAAGTTATCTTGGCACTTTTATTATTGCCTGAAAACTGTTGGATATACCAGGAACTCTGCAGTGCTTTTAAAACTGATGCACTGCTATAAAACTATCTCCAGGTAACAAAAGCGACACCCACCCTTCCATCCTTCAGGGAAAAGGCTAATGCCCAGTATGGCCAGTACGGCCTTGATTGGTCAGAGAGGAGAGAAGCACCACTGATCTTGAGGACTAGATCAGAGTTAGGTTATCAGAGATCTACACAGATGACAACACTTCGAGTAAGCCTATTCAGGAAACATGAGTCCAGATGCCTAGCCGACCTAGCAAAAGCTGAACCTCTTTGCAGAATCTGCAAAAGAGAACACTTAAGGGCATTATGGTGACAGCTAAGCAATGCTCCTTCACGGTGAGTTTGCACTCCCTACTTTAGTTGTCTTTGAGCACACTAGTAGGCAACGGTGAGCACCTGTATGTGTGACCCATAGCTAGACAGGAGCATCACCTTAATTGCTACATCCCTTTAAGAATAATGAAACCTGTATCACATTTCTCATAGTACTAGAGAACATGTTTACCTTAGAATCCTGAGATGTATTCCATTGCACAAATCTGGTTACCCAAAACTCAGAACTACTGGAGCCATCATCCTACAGCTTAAATATTTATGTATTGCTCTTTCTGACTGTGTGTCAATCTATCTATCTATCTATCTATCTATCTATCTATCTATCTATCTATCTATCTATCTATCTATCTATCTATCTATCTATCTATCTATCTATCTATCTATCTATCTATTAATTTATAAGCAGTTTTTGTTGTGCAGACAGGGTGACATGCCACTTCTCAAAAGGATATTTCATACTGACAATAAATAGAATTTTTAAAATATAAAAAATCCATACCGATATAGACCAAGAATAAAAGAGAATACACTAGTATTATAAAACGTGTGATATATATCTAAAGCAACATTAAATAGAGTGAGATATCATTGATGTTTACTCCAGTTACACCATCCATAAGCCAGGGCCGATATTATGAATGCCAGTAAGTCCTGTGAGTGTCCCAGCCCTAATAACATAATAGTTTGTTTAGCGGTCTAGATGTTGTCTCTGAAGACCCTGCATGCCCCGGAACATCTAACACACTATGTTTCACTCTCTGGCCAGGCGTGGCCAGAGAGCATAAATAAATGGTCTGGAGGTCGCTCGGGACTTCCGGCCAAGCTACAATACAGAGTGTATGTGTCCTAGTTATTTGCTCTCCCAACCCTCTTATATGCCCCTTCCTATACCTGGTCTCCAGTGTCACAGTCCGATGCAAGAAAATAAACTTCAGACACCATTGGCTACTACATTCAAACTAATCCCAATTAACCAGACACCCTCTGTGACCTAAGTTAGTGTTAAATTCACTTTTTGACCGGCAGCAGCAGCTTTCCATGCTACTGTGACTCTAAACACTCTCAGAATATGACTTCTGTGTTCTGGTACTTTGAGGCTTTTATTAGTCTGTGCTTTGATGCTGTGCCCTAGGAGAAATTCTTTGCCTGAACACATCAAAGACTTATCAGACAGCAGAGCCAAAAATGTGACAAAGGTTCCAACCGCTGGAGAATTCGTCCAACCACTTTATTCGATACTGCTATTTTTTTTAAAGTGTTGCCACTCCACTATGATTTCCTTTATTCCACGATCATTGACTGAAAAAGGAGCAACAACAGCAACATTCAACCCTATTTACTTTTTCCATGAAACAAAAAAAAATAGAAAAATATCTTGGCACATATCTATCGTTACTGTTGCCCTGCATTTGCACCACGCAACTGCGTGCAAGGGTGACACAACAACAAAGTCAGATTTATCAAGTCACCCAAGGCTACCTTGTGTAGTCCTGAATGTCTTGATAAACCTAGAGTAACGCTAAGCAGTGCAAATCGCTGCATTGGGCCACTCTGCATGGAGGTGTTCCAGGAGTAAAGTGTGGATGTTCCTACGCATCCATCCATGGATTTTGGTGCATTCAAAGATTTACCATTAGTCGTATACATGAGAATGTTTCAAAATGCTACATCTCCCCAGGTGAGCATACCGAGGAGAAATATCTTTATTTCTCCTCGTGTTTTCCTCTTTCTGTGTGTGCTGCTTTATGTAGCACACTGATAAAGAGGAAAATGCATAAGAGGATTGTTTTTGTGCAAGAAGGAGCCCCTTTGTGCACAAAAACAATCCTGCATACAACGCAGCCACACTTGCACCTTCGTGCAAAGGTGCCTGCATTGGCACTAGGCAGGCAAGAGTGAGCCATCACAGGTAAAGGGCAGTTTGATGTTAAATACGGTGCCCTTTTACTCAGCACAGCAAGGTGGCTTGCTGCGGTGCGCTGCCTGAAAAATGGACAAATGGGCCGTCTTGAGTTTAGAATATTGTAATTCTTTTCTTCAGCAAGTCAAACAAAAGTTGCAATTTCCCAGTTCTGATGAACTGCTTCCACCCAAGAAAGACAGAACATGGATTGTCTGTGTGATCTAAGCAAGTGACAGGCCTGCTCTTAAACATCCGTGTGAGGCCCTCAGAAGCATCAATAGAGTCCATAGATGCATAGCCACAATGTCATTTCTGTGTGTCAGAAACGGGTTATTAATGACCTCGCTGTTATAGAACTTCTAAAAGAGGAAACGCTTTAGATATTTGTTAAATTTAAGAATGTTAACATTCTTGTCGATGGCTGTTAGCCTGGGTAGAAGCAGTGTTCGAATCCTTTCTGAGGGCTGGGAATATCCTCAGATACTCGGGAAAGTGAAAGGTAGGCAACTTATCTCTTGTCACATACACCATAACAGGTGCATCTTAATGTATTTCGTCACTGAAGTCGACCTGCCTCCGTTTTGTCTGCACCTGTGAAGCGTCTGGAGCTGTGTGTTAATATAAGAGTAT
Source organism: Lissotriton vulgaris (assembly GCF_964263255.1). Classification (NCBI taxonomy): domain Eukaryota; kingdom Metazoa; phylum Chordata; class Amphibia; order Caudata; family Salamandridae; genus Lissotriton; species Lissotriton vulgaris. The sequence continues at coordinate 623,160,975 of NC_141694.1, read as the reverse complement.
AATATATCTTATACAGCTGATGCAAATGCAATAACAACTGTGAAAAAAGATGTGCACCAATGCACTCAGTAAGGAGGTTGCAAATGTGAGCTTAGAAATGATCGTGTGATTTGCTGGAGGAAACTGACTTCTATGTCCAGTTCACATTATTTAAATTGAACAAGTCTGGTTATCAATTTTGTCAATTAAATACAATGTTTGGGTGTGGAGTACCCTGCAATTTAAGACACTCTAAAACGTACTGAAAACAATATGCCCGCTGTAGCAAAGGCTGCCTGTGTGCCCTGTGCTCCCACGTGTTTAACTGAATGGTTCTGTTGGCAAATGACCCTGACTGTCCCTGGGCTCTGCCTAACCATGCCCATGGTTGGTGCTAATTTGAAAACACAAGTAAAAACACATACCTGAATTAGTGTGCACTATATATTAGGGTATACTTATAATTGGCCTGACCTTCACTTACAATTGGCCTGACCTACCTTATAAGTCCCTAGTAGATAATTGCAGAGGGGGATTCAAACTATATATATAAGTGCCTAGTATATAATACGGCATGGCAGTTTAGAGGCCAGCAGCCCTTTCTGAACTTGCATGTGTGACTGCTGAGCATCTGAGGTCATTTTGAAAGCAGCCTTGTGTTGCAGCAATGCTTTTAAAAGTAAATTCACTGCAAACTCGACTTTGGGGCACTTGAAAAGTGATAATCTACAATAGTTTTACATATTCAGAACCCACAAGGTCTCTCCCAGGTATTCCAGGGATGGGGAGTCATGTCATTATGAGGTGGGCACAAATAGCATATGTTTTATATGTCCTATGGTTAGAGAAATTTCACTTTTCAGTTCCCCATTGCAGTGAAGTGCCTGCTAAAATCTACGTTGGTGATATGAGCACTGTGGACTGTTGATCTACATTAGTCTTGCATATTCAGAATCTCCAATGTCTACCCTGGGTGTCCCAGGGGTGGGGGTCATGTAACTAGAGGCAAGACCATTATACAAGATGTATTATATGCCCTGGTGTTGGAGCAATTACCCGTTTTATTTTCTCCATTGCCGATCCATAGCCACATAGGATAACTTTGACATAGTTTATGAATGCACAAATATTGCTAGGAATTAAATACAATGGAATCAAATAAAATATAATTCAATGACTTGAGAGAATGGTAATGATAAAATCAATGATATGTTATTGATGAATTTATCATAAACTGTACAGAGAAGAAGTTATAAGACTTTCTCATCTGTAAGCCAAAATGAAGCCTTCTTGCAGCCGCCCCTGATTTGTTGGAGACTGCTTTGATGAAGTAATAAGTTGCTCACCCAGGCAGAGACTATCTGTTGGAGAGGGCACTGATACACAGGAATGCCAGAACAGGAGGGAGCGGTCATAAAGCATGAAGCTTCAAAGGAGGAATAGGACAGGCAGGGAATGCCAGGCCCATCTACCCCATCTAACCCCACCCCCCTCTGACCCAGCCAGATAGCAGACTTCAGGAAGGAATCTTCAGATGTTAGACGGAGGAAAGTTATGGAAATGAGCCATACTGGAGGTTGGTTTAACTAATTATTACTTGTTAGACCTGGCACCTTGGCGTGAGTCTCCCTTCCACTTTTTGCTGGTGTGCCTCCGATGTTTTGCTGGTTTTCCGATACTCAGGGCACTGCGCCACGGCTGACCCGTGCCGCAGTGCAAGTGCTCCCTACTGTAAATTGTACATGTGATTGATGTCCATGATTGGTCCATTGGATTTACTGTTAGTCCCTAGTAAAGTGCACCGGGAGTGCCAGGGCTTGTAGATGCCAATACTGCTAGTGGGCCTGCAAAGCTGGTTGTGCCACCCACAGAAGCAGCCGTAAGATGTGTCTAGGAACTGCCATTGCAGAACCTGCGTGCAGTCGCGTACTGTCACGCTGGCTGGGCAAGTGCACCCACTTGCCAGCCCCTGAACCTTCCCTTCATATTAGTCACCCCTATGGTAGGCCTGAGGGCAGGGTGCGTTGTAAGTGTAAGGTAGGACAAGCCCTGATGTGCGTGGCATGTCCTAGTAGTGAATTACAACTAAATTCGTATTCCACTATTGTAAGGCTACCTGCTTCCTTTAGGCCAGAACGGGCTGCTGGAATTATTACACACTATAATCCCAGCAGGCTCAGGGAGCATGGTAGAGAGTCGTGTTTAGTATGCCCGAACTCAGAATAATAAAATATTTCTTTTAGTAAAGTTTATTTTAATATCCTGTGTTTGCAAATGCTACTTTTAGAAAGTTAGCATTTGCTTGCCTAACCATTTCAGCCCGCCTCTGCTGGTATGTGTATCTGACTGTCTGGGATGTGTGAGTGACAGGGCTGGGGGATGACAGGTGGTGAATGCATAGATTGCACCTTAGTGGGAGGTAGGAGTGGCTCTTGACTCTGAATCTTGCTGTGCTCTGCCACCACAATGCTGGCTCCACCCTCCTGGGGAGTGACTGATGACTCAGCCGACACCTGGCCCAGGAAGGGCGAAGCCCCATCAACAAGGTACTTCTGGCTGCCCCTGTCCACACAATGGTGGCTCCACCTCCTGTGGGGCGTCTGATGCGCCTGCCCCTCACACTGAAAGCAGAAGCCGGATTGCACCCACCAGAGTACTCAAGGACTGAAAGTGGCTATGCAAAGGCCCCCCTGGCCTGCGAGAACAAAAGAAATGCAGTATAAAAGTAGGAGCCCTGCTCCTTGTAAATTAGATCCTGTTTGGGCTACAGAAGGAACTCTGCCCGACGAGAAGGACCTGGAAGGACAAGGCGGAGTGCTGTCTCTGGCCTGTGTCGGGTGCCTTGCTGCCGAAGGAGAGGAAAAGAAAAGACTACAAGAAGACTTTTGCTTTGTGAAACTTTGTGCCAAACTCTGCTGAAGAGATCTCCAAGGGCTTGCTGCTGAACTTGCCCCCTGACCAGCGCCCCAGGACCAGTGGGCGCTACACCCTGAAGAAAGCGACTGTGTGTGCTGCTTATCGCTGCAGTACTGACGGAGGAGTCTGGGAGCACTGGGCAATCCTGCCACGCTCCCCGTATCCAAGGCATCGACATCCCCCAAGCACCGTGACCGGGGCCCAAAGCAACAGCGAGAGCAACGTGAGGTCCAGCCGCCGCTGGCCCGAACACCGTGACCGCATCTGCACCGGGAGCCCGAGAGCAACGTGAAGGAAGACCCGTCCGGTCCAAGCTCCCGGATTGACTGCGCTTCGAGCCGTCAAGCCACCTGCAAAGACGGACAGCCGCCCTGTGATAACCCCCCTCTGGTCGGTATCCTGCCCGACAGCTCAGCTGTGAACGCACAGCTGCAACCGGCACTTTGGCTGGGTACGTCCTGCACTTGGGGACCGTACTGCCACTTGCCGCCATCACACAGCCGCCGACTCCAAGGTCGGAGCGAACGACGAAGGAAGGACCCTGCCGCCACTGAACACCGCTGCCCCGGATGACCCGTGACCTGCCCGGCTGAGAGCCGCAGCGAACAGCGACCCCGGAAAAGCAACGCGACGTGGGACAGCTCCCCTGGAAGCCGGCCGCTCCACAAGAATTTGAAAGGTACTGTGTTGTATCCTCCCGGTGCGAGCGTCCTGCAACTCGAGCTCGTACTGCGCTATCTGCTCCCAACGCGAGCCGCCTCTGAAACCGAGGCTCGCACGGCTCCTGGTCCTCGGGACCCACGCGGAAAGCGCATTGAGGCGCTACAAGACACTGAACCTTGTTGAACCTGGGCAGAAGGCCCAAAAGACTGCTTATTGCTAAGAAAGAACTGTGGCAACCTGAACTTAAGTAACCTGTGTGAGAAGTTGGCCCGATATGCAACGTTCGCTATTCTAGCGACCGCTATGTATCGCTCCAACGACCCTTATGGTGTTTGGTTGTAAGTCAACCTATAGACCAGCTATCCTAGTAGCATGGATACGAGCAGTCTAAGGCTAAAGACTCGAGAGGGCGCGTTAAGCCAGCTGTTTACCACACATGTACCCCTTGAACACCCAGTGAAAGGACACCACACAAGTGTTATGAAAATAAACAGTATATTTATTAAGAATCACAACAGCCCTGTACTCTTTGTGAGGACAGGGTACTAAGCACAAACCAAATCTCTTTAGCAAATACTTCAAGTGCACAGTTTAAAGACAAGTGTCCTAGGACACGGAAAGGTTAAGGCAAGTCGGAAGCGAGGGACTCGGGACCCTAGAGTAAGGAGGCTATGCAGGCACCGAAATGCCGAGTTACCTAGCCACGAGGGCTGCGGCTGCACAAGTCTTACAGGCGTCGGGGTCTTCGCTGACGAGCCAGGAGCCGGAAGAAAAGGAGTTGCTGGCCGGCGACCAGTGTTGAATAGTTCGTAGAGATTGATGAAACCTGAAAGCAGAGGGGACCAAGTCCGTACTACTAGCCAGTAGTCAGAGGGTACCAGGAAGGCACCGGTTGGCCGTCACCTCGACCAGGTGAGTGGGCGACGCTAGGCTCTGCAGTCTCTCGGACCAGGAGGCGTTGTCGGCGACCACGGTGGAGGTGCGAGCTGTCCCACGACGGATGTCGCTGTCGGCGTCTTGGGTGGACCAGGAGGGTCCGGGGTACCTCTCAAAAGATGGAAGCAGGGGCCAGTCTGGAGCAACCAGACCGGCAGTGTTGATTCTTGGTCGTCGTCACAGAAGGGCACGAGCCAGCGGCAAGTGACCAGACAACGTGCTGAGCAGCGAGCAGAAGGGCCCCACGCAGATCGTGGAGATGCTGGGAGACTGCACTTCGGTGCTGGAGCGGCTCAGGGTCGGGGCTTCTCGGACCCCAGAGCACTCACCAGAGAGTTACCTCGATGGTCGTGCTGGTTTTTAAGAGCGTGCAGGTTCTGATGATGGCCGGTCCCTCGAGGTCTCGTCGCACCCACAGATCACAGCTGAGCTGATGACGTGGGTAGAGGTCAGAGGTGCCAGGGAAGCCGGTTCTCGTCGAGCTGGGCCGTCGGATTCCTTGAGGAAGGACTTACAGCAAACCGCAGAGTTCTTAGATGGTGCCCGCTGATGCAGGGTGACTACTCCTTAGCCACAAGGGAGAAATCTTGAGAAGAGTCTTGAAGTCCTTTCGTAGAAAGTATTCTTGATTCAAAGATGATCTAATTTGGAAGGGTCCCCGCTCCGGCCTTTATCCTAAAGAAAGGGGTGGGCACATGACTAGGTCCTGCCCTAAGGGTGGGACCAGAAAGGGGGGTAGTTACACCCCTCTCCCCTGCCGGACTTTCCCCAGGCCAGGGCTGTCGCCCCTGGAACTGGTTCTAACCGGCAGATGCGTAGTGAGCACCGGGGTGCCACTCCGCAGTCACCTTCTCGCAAAAGCCCTACCTACCCAGAATACACAAACCCTGTCTGGGACGGTGCGAACACTGCCCTCGACAGGAAACCCTTTGTCCAAGTGCTCCTCGCTGGAAGGACTCCCAGCAGCAGGAGGTCAGACTTGTGTCTGTGGTGGCAGCATCCATTTTGTGGAGCTGAGGCTTTCGTTAACTTTAACCGGGGTTCACAGTCACGTACATGTCGTGTCCCTCTAGAAGGGCGGAATGCTAACCTCGTCGCCAGAGTTGATGAGAGGGCAGCATCCCGATTTGTATGACACCTTACTCGACATGTCTTGATAACGCGACACCGAAGTTACCGATATGGTACGCGTTATCATGGAACAGCCATTGGGTCTTGATTCCGCAAGCTGCAACCGGGCTCGGCTCGGGCCAGAGCTTAGTTCACACGAGCCCATGCACTCTGCCTTCAGGATTGTCAAGGCCTGCCATAGGAGTGACTGATAGGGACTCGGGTGCCCATTGTATGGTTAGATATAGAGCTACTATATCTAAAGCAAAGGGTGATTACACGACTTCGCCCCCGCTGTCATGCAGCCAGTTGTGTCAAATTTAGGAGGCCAGCCAGGGGTGGCATAATACATGCTGCAGCCCCTGGCGGCCCTGGGTACACCTACGCCCTGAGTTACAGGGTCTGATAAGGTGGCCCAGTACCAATTGGTATATGCACCTAGGGTACATCTCGTAATTTAGAAAGAGAACAGCCAGGCTGTGGGTCTGATTGGCAGGCCCACAGCCAGAGAAAGTCGTAAACCAGTGAAACAAAAGCAAAAAATCTGGGTGATCATAGGATTGCAGACCCTACTCTCCTACATGACCCCCCCCCAAACGTCGGAACAACTAACTAACCTTGACCAGGTAAGTCTTCTTGTTCTAAGTGGAAATATCTGGAGAGCCCATCGGCATTGCCATGATCAGTACCAGGTCTATGTTCCACTGTGAAGTCCATCCCCTGTAGGGAAATGGACCACCTAAGCAGTTTGGGGTTTTCACCCTTCATCTGATTTAGCCACAAGAGGGGCTTATGGTCGGTCTGAATCTTGAAGTGAGTGCCAAACAAGTATGGCCTCAGCTTCTTCAGGGCCCAAACCACAGCAAAGGCCTCCCTCTCAATAGCTGACCAATTCTTCTCTCTAGGGGTCAGCCGTCTACTTATAAAAGCAATGGGCTGGTCTTGACCATCAAAATTCAGTTGAGAAAGAACAGCTCCCACACCCAACTCAGAAGCATCTGTTTGGACAATGAATGGTTTGGAGTAGTCCGGACTCTTGAGGATAGGCGCCGTGCACATGGCCTGCTTTAGGTCATCGAATGCTTTTTGACAGCTCGCTGTCCACTGAACCTTTTTTGGCATTTTCTTACTTGTCAGTTCATTTAACGGTGTCACGATGGACCCATAGTTCCTGACAAACTTCCTGTAGTATCCAGTCAGGCCCAAGAAAGCTCGAACCTGAGTCTGGGTGGTTGGAGGAGCCCAGTCCCTGATTGACTGTATCTTGCTCTCCAGTGGCTGAACCTGACCTCCACCGACAAGGTGGCCCAGGTATACAACCTGTGTCTGCCCTATCTGGCACTTGGTGGCCTTGATAGTGAGACCTGCTGCTTGCAGTGCCTCTAACGTCTTCCGCAGGTGGACCAGGTGATCCTCCCAGGTGGAGCTAAAGACAGCAATATCGTCAAGATATGCCGCACAGAAGTCATCCAGCCCAGTAAGGACATGATTCACCAACCGTTGGAAGGTGGCAGGTGCATTTTTCAGACCAAAGGGCATCACCACGAACTGATAATGCCCACCAGGGGTTGAAAATGCGGTCTTAGGCTTGGCGTCCTCAGCTAACCTGATTTGCCAATACCCAGCTGTCAGGTCAAACGTACTTAAGTAGTTGGCCGAAGCCAGCCTATCAATAAGCTCGTCTGCCCTTGGTATTGGGTGGGCGTCAGTCTTAGTGACTGCATTGAGACCCCTGTAGTCTACGCAGAACCTCATCTCTCTCTTACCACCCTGGGTGTGAGGTTTCGGCACTAGAACTACGGGACTAGCCCAAGGGCTATCCGAGGGTTCAATGACTCCCAGCTCCAACATTTTCTGCACTTCACTTTTGATGCAGTCTCTGACGTGATCAGGCTGCCTGTAGATTTTACTCTTTACGGGCAGGCTGTCACCAGTGTCGACCTCATGGGTGCACCAATCGGTCTGACTGGGTGTCAGAGAAAACAGATGTCGGAACGACTGAAGAACCTGTTTACAGTCGCTCTGCTGATGGTCGGAGAGGCTGCCGCAAAAGACAACACCATCTACCGAGCCATCGTCAGGATTCTGAGAGAGCAGGTCGGGGAGAGGGTCACTCTCCTCCTCCTGTCCCTCATCTATGGCCATGAGCAAACTCATGTCCTTCCTGTCGACATATGCTTTTAGCCTGTTGACATGAAGCACCCTGTGGGGGCTCCGGGGAGTTCCCAGGTCGACCAGGTAGGTGACCTCTCCCTTTTTCTCCAGGATGGTGTGGGGCCCGGACCATTTGTCCTTGAGTGCTGCTGGGGCCACTGGCTCCAACACCCACACCTTCTGTCCGGGCTGGTAAACAGTCAAGACAGCCTTTTGGTCATGCCAAGCTTTTTGGAGTTCTTGGCTGGCCTTAAGGTTTTCGGATGCCTTTTCCATGTATTCAGCCATCCGCGAGCGGAGGCCGAGCACATAGTCCACTATGTTGGCTGCAGGCTTTTTGAGAGGTCTCTCCCATCCTTCCTTCACCAAACACAGGGGTCCTCTTACAGGATGCCCGTACAAAAGTTCAAAAGGGCTGTAGCCAACCCCCTTCTGTGGGACTTCTCTGTAGGCGAACAAGAGGCAGGGGATCAGGACGTCCCATCTACGCCGAAGCTTTTCCGGTAGTCCATGAATCATCCCTTTTAGGGTCCTGTTGAATCTCTCAACAAGCCCATTGCATTGTGGATGATAGGGGGTAGTGAACTTGTAGTTAACACCACATTCCTTCCACATAGCAGTTAAGTAGCTCGACATAAAGTTTGCACCTCTGTCGGAGACGACCTCCTTAGGGAAGCCCACTCTGGAGAATACTCCAACTAGGGCTCTTGCCACAACAGGTGCTGTAGTGGTCCTAAGGGGAATAGCTTCAGGATACCTGGTGGCATGATCCACTACCACCAGTATAAACTTGTGCCCTGATGCTGTCGGTGGTTCCATGGGACCGACGATGTCGATCCCCACCCGTTCAAAGGGCACCCCCACCACAGGCATTGGTATAAGGGGGGCCTTTGTCGTGCCACCTGACTTACCACTGGCTTGGCAAGTGACCCAGGAGCGGCAAAACTCCTTGGTATCCTCGTTCATGTGAGGCCAGTGAAAGTGCGAGACAAGCCTGTCCCACGTTTTCGTCTGGCCTAAGTGACCTGCTAAGGGAATCTCATGGGCCAAGGTAAGTAGGAAACCACGCTGAGACAAGGGGACGACCAGCCTCCTGGTCATGCCAGGCTTGGGGTCTCTTGCCTCAGTGTACAGGAGTCCATCTTCCCAGTATACCTTGTGGGTACCTGTGGCGTTCCCTGCAGCCTCAGCAGCAGCCTGCTGTCTGAGGGGTTCAAGAGAAGGGCAGTCTAATTGGTCCTTCCCCAGATCTTCCCTTGAGGGTCCCCCTGAGCCCAAGAATTCAACTTGGTCAAGTTCGAACTCTCTCGGCTCAGTTTCCCTCAATTCCTGTAGGTCAGCCTCCTCTGAGACTTGATCCTCGACCTGGGGCAAGGGGGAAGGCGCAGCCTTAACCCTACTGCTCTTTTTCTTGGGAGGTGTCTGGTCCGTTGTTCCAGGATCCAGCACCTGTTCAGTGGGGCATTTCCTGACCTGCGACCTAGTCACAGCGAACACATGTGCTGGCAAACCTAACATTTCCATGTGAGTCCGGTGCTCCACTTCTGACCATTGTGACGACTCCAAATCATTGCCCAACAAACAATCCACTGGGAGGTCTGGACTAACTACAACCTTCTTTTGGCCAGTTACCCCTCCCCAGGAGAAAGCTACAATTGCCATACTGTGATTGGTAGTGACATTGCTTGCATTGGTCACCAGGAATTCTGTACCTGGCATGATCTGTCCAGGGTCCACGAAGTTAGGCGTCACCATGGTGACGCTGGCACAAGTGTCCCTATAGGCCTGAGCCATCTTTCCATTTATGAAAGGCGTCTGTCGGTATTTGCCCAGCGTATTGGGGCTTACGTCAGGGGACACGTCCACGTCCCCTGTACTGACAAGGACAGCCTGAGTGAGTGTGCCAACTAAGTTGTCACGCCCCTCAGAACCCAGGGTTAACCCTACCAAACCCTTGGGAGGCGCACTACCACTGCTGACTGTACTAGGGGGCACAGGTGCCTTAGGGGCTGCAGTGGCAGGAGTCTGCCCTCCTCCTTTCTTGGTGCACTCACTAAACCAGTGAGACTTACTTTTACAGTACTGGCACCAACGTTTGGATTGGCCTTCTTTCTTCTTTTGGGGAGCCTGACCCCCACCCTCTTTGGGTTGTTGGGGACCTGTCGAAGACTTCTGGTCATTTTGTTCCCCCCTAGAATCTTTACCCTTCTGGTCTGCTTTCTTCTGACCACCTTGATTCTGGCCCTGGTTCTGTTTAACTCTCGTACGAACCCATTTGTCCGCCTTCTGCCCCAATTCTTGAGGAGAGGTCAGATCCGAGTCGACAAGATGCTGATGCAACAACTGGTTCTGACAATTGTTTAAAATTTGTTCTCTCATCATCAAATTATACAATCCTTTGTAATCAGTAACCTTACTGCCCAGCAACCAGCCCTCAAAAGCCTTAGTGGCACAATCGACAAAATCAGACCAGTCTTGAGACTGCGTTTTCTGGGTATCCCTGAACAGCACCCTGTACTGCTCAGTGGTTAGGCCGAACCCTTCAACGAGTGTATTCTTCAAGACTTGGTAATTGTTAGCGTCCTCTACCCTTGTGGTGAGGAGCTTGTCTCTTCCTTTACCTTCAAAGGAGAGCCACAAGATAGCTGCCCACTGACTCTGGGGAACGCCTTGCACAGTGCAGGCCCTCTCCAAAGCAGTAATCCATTTGTGGATGTCGTCCCCTTGCTTAAAGGGGGGCACTATCTTCCCAAGGTGTTTCGTATCGAAACTCTTTTCCCTATTACTAGGTACATTGCTGCCACCAGTGGGGACTGCCCCACTTAACTGTTGCTCTCTAGCGAAAGCAAGCTTTTCTTTGGCCAGGGCAAGTTCTTCCCTTTCGATCCGCAGATTAGCTGCCCTTTCCTTCGCTTCGTACACTCTCCTCTGAGAGGACGTCATCCCTCTTTGAGAAGAGTTGTGAGAGCCGTTGGTATGAAGGGATCTGCCAGAGCCTCTTGATAGAGATCTGGCTCGTCCATTCCCCATGTTAAGCTGACCTGATAGTGGCCCCAGGGGTCCCCCAGTACCGCTATCATGTTTGCTTAAGTTGGACCTGCTTAGTCTGACGACTTCTACCTGTCCCTTATCTGCCTCGTCCCCAGAGAGATCCTCATCCTCATCCTCCTCCACATCCTCGTTCTCGGTTGCGAGATGAATGAGGTCAGGATCGTCTCGGGTTCCCTCGAGGGGAGGCATGTCTCCTTCTGGATTAGAAGAGCTACGAAGTTTCTCAGCTCTCCTGGCATCATAAGTCTCCAAGAGACCAATCAGAAAGGACGTTGTGGGGTTAGACCCCTGCTGAATCTTCCGGGAGTGACACAATCGTCTTAACTCCTTGAAGCTCAGCACAGTATATCCTGAAGGGATGACCTGTGGAGGGTCAACTGACACAAGGGGAGACTCAGAGTTTCCTCCTTGGCCCGACATACTGTTTCTAGTGTGGTGTAAGTGATGCACCTACCTACACTATGTGTTTTCCTACTTTTCCCTTGCTAAGAGCTGTAGCCAAGGTGTGCTAAGCCTTGAGGAGCTACAACAGCTGGTTCAGTAGAACTCAGAGTATTCTAAGCTTTAGTTATATGTACTAACAGTACTTGTGCGATCTTTCAACAAGATATTCTTAGGATACATGTGGTAAAACAACAGCAAGCTCAAATCCCAACCGCTGCTCACCAATGTGAGAAGTTGGCCCGATATGCAACGTTCGCTATTCTAGCGACCGCTATGTATCGTTCCAACGACCCTTATGGTGTTTGGTTGTAAGTCAACCTATAGACCAGCTATCCTAGTAGCATGGATACGAGCAGTCTAAGGCTAAAGACTCGAGAGGGCGCGTTAAGCCAGCTGTTTACCACACATGTACCCCTTGAACACCCAGTGAAAGGACACCACACAAGTGTTATGAAAATAAACAGTATATTTATTAAGAATCACAACAGCCCTGTACTCTTTGTGAGGACAGGGTACTAAGCACAAACCAAATCTCTTTAGCAAATACTTCAAGTGCACAGTTTAAAGACAAGTGTCCTAGGACACGGAAAGGTTAAGGCAAGTCGGAAGCGAGGGACTCGGGACCCTAGAGTAAGGAGGCTATGCAGGCACCGAAATGCCGAGTTACCTAGCCACGAGGGCTGCGGCTGCACAAGTCTTACAGGCGTCGGGGTCTTCGCTGACGAGCCAGGAGCCGGAAGAAAAGGAGTTGCTGGCCGGCGACCAGTGTTGAATAGTTCGTAGAGATTGATGAAACCTGAAAGCAGAGGGGACCAAGTCCGTACTACTAGCCAGTAGTCAGAGGGTACCAGGAAGGCACCGGTTGGCCGTCACCTCGACCAGGTGAGTGGGCGACGCTAGGCTCTGCAGTCTCTCGGACCAGGAGGCGTTGTCGGCGACCACGGTGGAGGTGCGAGCTGTCCCACGACGGATGTCGCTGTCGGCGTCTTGGGTGGACCAGGAGGGTCCGGGGTACCTCTCAAAAGATGGAAGCAGGGGCCAGTCTGGAGCAACCAGACCGGCAGTGTTGATTCTTGGTCGTCGTCACAGAAGGGCACGAGCCAGCGGCAAGTGACCAGACAACGTGCTGAGCAGCGAGCAGAAGGGCCCCACGCAGATCGTGGAGATGCTGGGAGACTGCACTTCGGTGCTGGAGCGGCTCAGGGTCGGGGCTTCTCGGACCCCAGAGCACTCACCAGAGAGTTACCTCGATGGTCGTGCTGGTTTTTAAGAGCGTGCAGGTTCTGATGATGGCCGGTCCCTCGAGGTCTCGTCGCACCCACAGATCACAGCTGAGCTGATGACGTGGGTAGAGGTCAGAGGTGCCAGGGAAGCCGGTTCTCGTCGAGCTGGGCCGTCGGATTCCTTGAGGAAGGACTTACAGCAAACCGCAGAGTTCTTAGATGGTGCCCGCTGATGCAGGGTGACTACTCCTTAGCCACAAGGGAGAAATCTTGAGAAGAGTCTTGAAGTCCTTTCGTAGAAAGTATTCTTGATTCAAAGATGATCTAATTTGGAAGGGTCCCCGCTCCGGCCTTTATCCTAAAGAAAGTGGTGTGTACATGACTAGGTCCTGCCCTAAGGGTGGGACCAGAAAGGGGGGTAGTTACACCCCTCTCCCCTGCCGGACTTTCCCCAGGCCAGGGCTGTCGCCCCTGGAACTGGTTCTAACCGGCAGATGCGTAGTGAGCACCGGGGTGCCACTCCGCAGTCACCTTCTCGCAAAAGCCCTACCTACCCAGAATACACAAACCCTGTCTGGGACGGTGCGAACACTGCCCTCGACAGGAAACCCTTTGTCCAAGTGCTCCTCGCTGGAAGGACTCCCAGCAGCAGGAGGTCAGACTTGTGTCTGTGGTGGCAGCATCCATTTTGTGGAGCTGAGGCTTTCGTTAACTTTAACCGGGGTTCACAGTCACGTACATGTCGTGTCCCTCTAGAAGGGCGGAATGCTAACCTCGTCGCCAGAGTTGATGAGAGGGCAGCATCCCGATTTGTATGACACCTTACTCGACATGTCTTGATAACGCGACACCGAAGTTACCGATATGGTACGCGTTATCATGGAACAGCCATTGGGTCTTGATTCCGCAAGCTGCAACCGGGCTCGGCTCGGGCCAGAGCTTAGTTCACACGAGCCCATGCACTCTGCCTTCAGGATTGTCAAGGCCTGCCATAGGAGTGACTGATAGGGACTCGGGTGTCCATTGTATGGTTAGATATAGAGCTACTATATCTAAAGCAAAGGGTGATTACACGACTTCGCCCCCGCTGTCATGCAGCCAGTTGTGTCAAATTTAGGAGGCCAGCCAGGGGTGGCATAATACATGCTGCAGCCCCTGGCGGCCCTGGGTACACCTACGCCCTGAGTTACAGGGTCTGATAAGGTGGCCCAGTACCAATTGGTATATGCACCTAGGGTACATCTCGTAATTTAGAAAGAGAACAGCCAGGCTGTGGGTCTGATTGGCAGGCCCACAGCCAGAGAAAGTCGTAAACCAGTGAAACAAAAGCAAAAAATCTGGGTGATCATAGGATTGCAGACCCTACTCTCCTACAACCTGGAACCGCTATTGAAAGTTTGACAACTGTATTTACAAGTCTGCTTGAAATTTATATAAAGATATATATTTTTACAAATACAGTTTGGTGTCATTGTGTGGTGGGTTGGTTGTGACGGTGTAATATTGCAAATGTTTAACCCTATGTGCCCCAGAGATTAGCCTAAGACTGCTTAAGCCACACTACCTAGAGGGTAAGCAGAGGTTGTCTTGAAGGTAACCCTCAGCCCTGACGAGGAAGAGAGAGTCCCTGCTTGTCGCTAGTGTTGCACTGCGCCAATTAAAGCCTCCCCCTTCCTACATTGGACGCAGCGGTGAGGATTTTTCGAATCTACATTTGCAGTGTCTATACCTTAACTCCTGACCATTGCACAGTGATTTCAGTCCAGTTACTTGGCCACTGGTTTGGTTGTAATTTTGCCGAGAAACGATCCCTAGCGAAGAAACCATGCCGGGCACGAAGAGCCTGGATAGAGCGGAGTCCACGACCTCTGAGATGTTGGAGGTGGAATGGGATGCGGCAAAGCTGGACAAATACTCAAAGAGTGAGCTGAAGGTTTTTTGCAAAAAACTCAAGGTTCCGCACGCCGGTTGCAAGAACAAGCCAGAGCTCTACAAGGCCCTGAAAGCCTGGATAGAGTCCAGAAAGGCCCTGGAGGATCAAGATGCCCTTGCGGAGCAAGATGCAACTGAGGAGCAGAATGCACCTGTGGATCTGGTGGATCTCGAAAGGCAAGACAGCGTGCACAGCTTTGGTAAAGGCCTGTCGCCAGAGGAGCTGGCGGACAGGAAAGAAACGAGGGATCATGAAAGGAAGCTGGCAGAATTAAAAATCCAACTGGAGCTTGAAACCAAAAGAATGGCGCTGGAAGAGCGAAAGCACCAAATGGATTACGAATTAAAAATGAGGGAGATGAGTCTAAAGGAGAGAAACTTGGATCATCCTCCCTCTGGTGGCAGCACAACGCCAGTGCAGGTAGAGTCAAGAGTGCACATCCCCAAAGATGTAGTTAAAGAGTTCTTTAAGGGGGATGACATAGGACAGTGGTTTAGGGCATACGAAGTAGCCATGTCCTCCCACCGTGTCCCTGACAAGGATTGGGGAGCGGGGTTGTGGAGAAGGTTCCTTAGCGAAGGGCGGGACACCCTGCTAGATTTGCCCGTTGAAAACCAGAAATCCTATTCCCACATGAAAGAAGCTTTAATGAACAGGTACGGGCTTACCCCTGAAATGTATAGACAGAAGTTTAGGGGGTGTACTAAGCGGCCTGGGAATACGTATGTGGAGTATGTGACTTATTTTTGCAGAGCACTAGGTGAAGGGTAGCAAGGTGAATGATTTTCAAGGTCTCTTTGATTTAATTGCATGGGAGCACTTGTCTGATCACTTATTTCCTGAGCTACGCCAGCACCTGATTGATAGCAAGCTGTCCAACCCGAGGAAGCTTGCTGAGGAGGCGGACCGCTGGCTCAGCACCAGGGTCCACAAGGGTCCCGTGGGAGACTCCGCCAAGGGTGGGCAGGGTCCCCAGCAGAAGAGTGGGGGGGACAAGGGAAAACAGAAAGGGTTCCAAAAAGGCCCCCAAAGTAATCCCCAAGGGGACCAGCAGAAAGGTTCTCAGCCTCCCCCACCCCCAAAGCAGAATGGGGCCCGACAGGTAGACCTGTTCCAAAGGGGCCCTTCAATTGTTTCAAATGTGGTGAGCCGGGGCACATATCTAGTGACCCCAAGTGTCGCCTGTTTGGAAAACCAGCACCCACTGGTGCTCCGCCCCGTCAAGTGACTAGTGTTCACTTAGGAGAAGAAGTGATGGTCCCGGGGGGTGGAGATCCCGTTCAGATGACCCTAGTCTCGCTAGGAGACAGCGAGATGGTCCCTACAAACTACCTGCCCTCTAACACTAAGAAATATGGGCAGGTGGTGATCATCAATGGTAAGGAAGCTGAGGCTCTTAGAGACACAGGAGCCAGTGTGACTGCAGTGAGGCAGCACCTGGTGTCTCAAGAGCAGGTTGTACCCCATGCCTACTGTAGGGTTATCAACGCTGATAATTCAGAGAGTCAGTGTCCGATGGCTCAAGTTCCCTTCGAGTGGGGGGGGGTCTCTGGTACTCTGCAGGTCTGTGTGAGGAAAACCATGCCTGTTGACTGTTTGCTAGGGAATGACTTGGAGCACTCCCCTTGGGAAAAGGTGGAGAAGACGACTCACCTGAAGATGGTGGGTCTACCTGACTGGGCGTGCATGACCACCCGGTCGATGGCAGCCAGTAGGGGTGATCAGGAGATCCTGGGGCCTGAAGGAGAGGCCCAGGAACCGGCCTTAGGGAGAAGGCGCAGGGGGCGCGGGAAACCGGCCCCTGAAGTTCCCACGGTCCAGGAGGAAGCAGACCTTGAAGGGGATGTCCTGGAGCCTACAGGGGAACAGATCGCCGAACTGGGGGACCTGCCTGAGCTGACCCATTGGCAGCAAGAAGGAGGACCCTCCAGGGAGGAATTCTGCAGGGAGCAGAAAGAATGCCCTTCTCTCGTGGGTATGCGGCAGCAGGCTGCAGACCAGGCCAATGGTGTTCAGGCCAAAACACATTATGTGTACTGGGAGAACGACCTCCTGTATTCAGAGCCTAAGGCTGCTGAACCTGGGTCAGCCCGTGTGCTGGTGGTACCCCAGAAGTTCAGAGCCTTCCTACTGGGGCTGGCTCACGATGTGCCTTTAGCAGGACATTTGGGGATGGACAAGACCTATGACAGGCTTGTCACCCACTTTTACTGGCCCCAAATGCACAAGAGCTCAGATGCTCATTGTAGGACCTGTCCGACTTGCCAGGCAAGTGGGAAGAGTGGAGGGAAGAACAAGGCTCCCCTCCAACCCTTCCCTGTGGTCGGTACGCCGTTCCAGCGAGTGGGTATTGACATTGTTGGGCCTCTGGACCCCAAGACGGCCATGGGCAACAGGTTCATCCTGGTCTTGGTGGATCATGCCACCCGGTACCCTGAAGCCATCCCTCTGAGGACAGTGACGGCCCCCGTGGTGGGACGTGCACTGATGGGAATTTTCTCCCGAGTAGGATTCCCTCTAGAGGTGGTGAGCAACAGGGGGACCAACTTCATATCCATGTATATGAAGTCCCTTTGGCAAGAGTGTGGTGTAACCTACAAGTTCACCACCCCTTACCATCCCCAAGGAAACGGGTTGGTTGAGAGATTCAACCGAACCCTGAAGGGCATGATCATGGGCCTGGAAGGTCCAATGAGGCATAAGTGGGACGTCCTCTTACCATGCCTGCTCTTCGCATATCGCGAGGTACCACAGAAGTCCCTAGGGTTCAGCCCCTTTGAACTGCTGTACGGTCACCCCGTGAGAGGACCACTGAGTTTGGTAAAGGAAGGCTGGGAGCAATCTCCCAGGAAACCTTCCCAGAATGTATATAGCTACATGCTGGCCTTCAGAAACCAAACAAGGCGCTTCAGACAACTTGCCGAGGCAAATCTGGAAGCCAGCCAGGAGGAGATGAAGCGGTGGTACGACCAGAATGCCACTCTGGTTGAGCTTCAGCCTGGACAAGAGGTGTATGTCCTGGCCCCAGTGGAGCCCTGTGCCCTTCAGGATAAGTGGACAGGCCCATTTGAGGTGGTGGAGCGCAAGAGCCCCGTGACATACTTGGTGGACATGAAGACGCCCAGGAACCCTTTGAGGGTCCTACATGTCAACCGCCTCAAGCCCCACTTAAGACGGTCCGAAGTGGGCATGTTGTTGGCAACTGATGATGGAATGGAGGAGGAGTCGGAGCCTCTTCCTGACCTCTTAGTGGCCTGTGAGAAGGACGGGTCAGTGGATGGAGTTAACCTCTCACCCACCCTGACCCCTGAACAACAGGAAGACTGCCGCCAGTTGCTGGGGCAGTTTCCAGATCTGTTCTCCCTGGTTCCTAGTGTCACAGATTGGTGCGTCCATGATGTGGACACAGGAGACAGCTTACCTGTGAAGCATAAGGCTTACAGAGTGACTGACAGGGTCAGGGCCTGCATCAAGGAGGAGGTCTCAAGATGCTTGCCCTTGGGGTGGTTGAGTCTTCCAGCAGTCCTTGGTCCAGCCCCGTGGTCTTGGTCCCAAAGGCTGCTGCGCCCGGAGCCACACCCGAACTCCGGTTCTGTGTGGACTACAGAGGACTCAATTCGGTCACCAAGACTGACGCGCACCCCATCCCCAGAGCTGATAAGCTCATTGATCGACTAGGGGCTGCCCGGTTCCTCAGCACGTTTGATTTAACGTCTGGGTACTGGCAGATCGCCTTGACCGATGGGGCAAAGGAGAGGTCAGCATTCTCGACACCAGATGGGCATTTCCAGTTCCGGGTTATGCCATTTGGAATGAAGAATGCCCCCGCCACCTTTCAGAGATTGGTCAACCAGGTGTTGGCTGGGCTGGATGAGTTCAGTGCAGCCTACCTGGATGACATCGCAGTGTTCAGTGGCACCTGTCCAGAACACCTGCGACACCTCTGGGAAGAGTTGATGGCCCTGCGCAGAGCAGGCCTCACAATCAAGGCAAGCAAGTGCCAGATTGGGCAGGGTTCCGTGGTGTACTTGGGACACCAAGTGGGGAGTGCCAAGGTGGCACCCTTGCAACCCAAAATCGAGACCATCCTGGCTTGGGAACCCCCCAAGACCCAGACTGCAGTGAGAGCCTTCCTGGGGCTCACTGGGTATTACAGGAGGTTTGTCAAGGGCTATGGCACGATTGTGACCCCCTTGACAGAGCTGACTTCGAAGAAGCAGCCCAGGAATGTGATTTGGACTGACACCTGTCAGAAGGCTTTTGACACCCTGAAGACTGCCATGTGCACGGCGCCCGTGCTCCTGGCTCCTGATTTCTCCAAGGAATTCATAGTGCAAACAGACGCTTCAGAGCATGGTGTAGGGGCTGTTCTTTCACAGATGACTGAGGAGGGCTTTGACCAACCCGTAGCCTTCATAAGTAGGAGGTTACTTCCACGGGAAAGTAGGTGGAGTGCAATAGAGCGAGAAGCTTTTGCTGTGGTCTGGGCGCTGAAGAAGCTAAGACCCTACTTGTTTGGGTCTCACTTCCGAGTTCAGACGGACCACAGGCCCCTCAGATGGTTGATGCAAATGAGGGGTGAGAACCCGAAACTGTTGAGGTGGTCCATTTCTCTACAGAGTATGGACTTTACGGTGGAACACCGCCCTGGCACTGATCACGCCAACGCTGACGGTCTGTCCAGATTTTTCCGCCTTAGTGATGTGGAACTCCCTGGGGAAGGGTAGTTCCCCCCACATTTCAGCTGGAGGGGACACATGTTAGACCTGGCACCTTGGCGTGAGTCTCCCTTCCACTTTTTGCTGGTGTGCCTCCGATGTTTTGCTGGTTTTCCGATACTCAGGGCACTGCGCCACTGCTGACCCGTGCTGCAGTGCAAGTGCTCCCTACTGTAAATTGTACATGTGATTGATGTCCATGATTGGTCCATTGGATTTACTGTTAGTCCCTAGTAAAGTGCACCGGGAGTGCCAGGGCTTGTAGATGCCAATACTGCTAGTGGGCCTGCAAAGCTGGTTGCGCCACCCACAGAAGCAGCCGTAAGATGTGTCTAGGAACTGCCATTGCAGAACCTGCGTGCAGTCGCGTACTGTCACGCTGGCTGGGCAAGTGCACCCACTTGCCAGCCCCTGAACCTTCCCTTCATATTAGTCACCCCTATGGTAGGCCTGAGGGCAGGGTGCGTTGTAAGTGTAAGGTAGGACAAGCCCTGATGTGCGTGGCATGTCCTAGTAGTGAATTACAACTAAATTCGTATTCCACTATTGTAAGGCTACCTGCTTCCTTTAGGCCGGAACGGGCTGCTGGAATTATTACACACTATAATCCCAGCAGGCTCAGGGAGCATGGTAGAGAGTCGTGTTTAGTATGCCCGAACTCAGAATAATAAAATATTTCTTTTAGTAAAGTTTATTTTAATATCCTGTGTTTGCAAATGCTACTTTTAGAAAGTTAGCATTTGCTTGCCTAACCATTTCAGCCCGCCTCTGCTGGTATGTGTATCTGACTGTCTGGGATGTGTGAGTGACAGGGCTGGGGGATGACAGGTGGTGAATGCGTAGATTGCACCTTAGTGGGAGGTAGGAGTGGCTCTTGACTCTGAATCTTGCTGTGCTCTGCCACCACAATGCTGGCTCCACCCTCCTGGGGAGCGACTGATGACTCAGCCGACACCTGGCCCAGGAAGGGCGAAGCCCCATCAACAAGGAACTTCTGGCTGCCCCTGTCCACACAATGGTGGCTCCACCTCCTGTGGGGCGTCTGATGCGCCTGCCCCTCACACTGAAAGCAGAAGCCGGATTGCACCCACCAGAGTACTCAAGGACTGAAAGTGGCTATGCAAAGGCCCCCCTGGCCTGCGAGAACAAAAGAAATGCAGTATAAAAGTAGGAGCCCTGCTCCTTGTAAATTAGATCCTGTTTGGGCTACAGAAGGAACTCTGCCCGACGAGAAGGACCTGGAAGGACAAGGCGGAGTGCTGTCTCTGGCCTGTGTCGGGTGCCTTGCTGCCGAAGGAGAGGAAAAGAAAAGACTACAAGAAGACTTTTGCTTTGTGAAACTTTGTGCCAAACTCTGCTGAAGAGATCTCCAAGGGCTTGCTGCTGAACTTGCCCCCTGACCAGCGCCACAGGACCAGTGGGCGCTACACCCTGAAGAAAGCGACTGTGTGTGCTGCTTATCGCTGCAGTACTGACGGAGGAGTCTGGGAGCACTGGGCAATCCTGCCACGCTCCCCGTATCCAAGGCATCGACATCCCCCTAAGCACCGTGACCGGGGCCCAAAGCAACAGCGAGAGCAACGTGAGGTCCAGCCGCCGCTGGCCCGAACACCGTGACCGCATCTGCACCGGGAGCCCGAGAGCAACGTGAAGGAGGACCCGTCCGGTCCAAGCTCCCGGATTGACTGCACTTCGAGCCGTCAAGCCACCTGCAAAGACGGACAGCCGCCCTGTGATAACCCCCCTCTGGTCGGTATCCTGCCCGTCAGCTCAGCTGTGAACGCACAGCTGCAACCGGCACTTTGGCTGGGTACGTCCTGCACTTGGGGACCGTACTGCCACTTGCCGCCATCACACAGCCGCCGACTCCAAGGTCGGAGCGAACGACGAAGGAAGGACCCTGCCGCCACTGAACACCGCTGCCCCGGATGACCTGTGACCTGCCCGGCTGAGAGCCGCAGCGAACAGCGACCCCGGAAAAGCAACGCGACGTGGGACAGCTCCCCTGGAAGCCGGCCGCTCCACAAGAATTTGAAAGGTACTGTGTTGTATCCTCCCGGTGCGAGCGTCCTGCAACTCGAGCTCGCACCGCGCTATCTGCTCCCAACGTGAGCCGCTTCTGAAACCGAGGCTCGCACGGCTCCTGGTCCTCGGGACCCACGCGGAAAGCGCATTGAGGCGCTACAAGACACTGAACCTTGTTGAACCTGGGCAGAAGGCCCAAAAGACTGCTTATTGCTAAGAAAGAACTGTGGCAGCCTGAACTTAAGTAACCTGGAACCGCTATTGAAAGTTTGACAACTGTATTTACAAGTCTGCTTGAAATTTATATAAAGATATATATTTTTACAAATACAGTTTGGTGTCATTGTGTGGTGGGTTGGTTGTGACGGTGTAATATTGCAAATGTTTAACCCTATGTGCCCCAGAGATTAGCCTAAGACTGCTTAAGCCACACTACCTAGAGGGTAAGCAGAGGTTGTCTTGAAGGTAACCCTCAGCCCTGACGAGGAAGAGAGAGTCCCTGCTTGTCGCTAGTGTTGCACTGCGCCAATTAGAGCCTCCCCCTTCCTACATTACTCCTCTGCTGAGATTTCAGCCATGATGAATTTTGGAGGAATAGTGTTTTCTGGGAGAAGATTATGCCACACTTTGGAGAAAGTGGTCATGCTTTGGGGTGTTGCCTTGCACCTCATTGGACAGGAATCCTCTCCTGCTTGACCACAGGGGATGCTGAATATGTGCGAGATGCATAGTCTCTCAGATCTGCTGCCTGAAATTAGGAGAAAAAGAAAGATTGGCCTGCTAAACCTTGATTTGCACCACCAGGCCTATCATTCGGGATGACTGTGGATGTACCTTGCTTCTGAAGGGATAGAGAGTGGATTCCCTGGACGTTACAGGTTAACAGAGCTCACCTGCATCATTACCACCAAGAGTCCATTGCCTGGTATGTGACCAGTGGATGTCTAAGGGTTTTGTCTAGGTGTATTGTGGAAATTGTAGTCCCAAACTCTCAAGAACCATCTTGGAGCTTCAAGACCCTTGGATTGTGTTTTGGACATTTTGAACCCTCTGAAGGAACTTCAGGAAGAAATCCCAGAAGAGAAGTTTGGAGCAACTTTGGAAAAAAGTTCCATAAGATGACCACTCAACCGTGAGAGCCAAGCCGGCCATATTCAACTGCAATCCAGCTGGATTCTAGGTTTGTCCCACTGAAGAGTTCCAGAGGTCTGACTAACAGATTTTGACCAGGAGTCAGACATCTCTGAAAGTCAAACTGGTGAACCCTCACCAAATACGGACTGGTGAAAAGCATCAAGGGACCCTAGCTGAAAAAGTTCCAGATATGTTTCTAAGTCCAAAGTTAACATTTTGACTGAGGCCTCCCGCTCAGTGATTTGTGCAGGGCTCCATCACAGTCGGCCTAAAAAGTTTGACGCTGTCCTAGGCAAGCGTGACCAGATGTTCCAGGTTGACACACCAAGGGCCCGATGTAGGTGGCAAATACCGGTCGGAAACGGCCAAAATCGGCCGTTTCCGACCGGTATTTGGCCCTTTGAGATGTAGGGGGCCAGTATTTACCTATTCGGTATATTTACCGAATCTGTAAATTTACAGAATCTGTAAAATACCAAATCGGTATTTTTACCGATTCGGTATCTTCCAGATGTAGGTGGGACTCTTCTGAGTCCCACAGGCCTTTCAGATTCGATATTTTAACACCCAATCCAATTGGGTGTTAAAATACCGAATCCAGGTGTGCATGCACATGTGTGCATGCACACCTATGCCCTTAGGGCATGTCTGTGTGCCACATGGCACACAAGCCAGTATTGGGGGTGCTAGAGGGTGTCAAAGTGACACCCCCTGCACCCTTGCAGAAATCGGCAATTACCGAATCGGTAAATACCGATTCGGTAATGCCCATTGTTTCCTATGGGCTTCAATGCACATAGGAATCAATGGGCATTACCGATTCGGTATTTACCGAATCGGTAAATACCGATTCCTTCCGATTCGGTAATATTTAAAATAAAATTACCTACCCCCAAAAAATGTTTAAATCGTGGGGTGCGCGCTCCCCGCGATTTAAAAAAAAAATGGGGGGCCTTGGGGGTCCTTGTGGGACACCCTGAGCAGGCCTAGGGGGTCAGGGTGCTTCTACCCCACCCCCTTTGCGTGTTTTCCACCTTTGTTTCACTGCTAACTTGTGCCTTCGTTCTACCGAGGCACAAGATGGCTGCCAACACTTCCTTTTTTGGAGTGTTGACAGACAGTGGCAGCCAATCAGCATGCCTTCCCGAGAAAGCAGCATGCTCATTGGCTGTCAACACTTCTAACCAGGAAGTGTTGGCATCCATCTTGTGCTAGGTAGACCGAGGCACAAGAAAGCAGAAAAACAAATGTGTAGAAAAAAAGGGGTCAGGGTAGAAGCACCCTGACCCCCTAGGCCTGCTTAGGGGGTCCCACAAGGACTCCCAAGGCCAACAATGTTTTTTTTTAAAACCCGGTATGTTTATTGAAAATTACCCCCCAGGGGGACCAAATCGTGGGGGCATAGTGATAAAGAAGTGTGGGGGTTGCCCATACCCCCCCCCCCACTGCCCCGGGGACCGCCGCCCTCTGGGGCAAAGCAAAGCAGCCCCCTAGCGCATACTGGAGGATCCTGGTGGGCTAGTTGCCCCCCAGGGACTCCGAGTATGCAAGGGGAATTAGTTCCCCCTCTGCAAACACGCCCGGGTGCTGCGTTGCAGAGAGGTGTAAAAAAGGGTGTGGTCTCATTACATCTCTCTGCAGTTCAGCCCACTGGCT
Organism: Lissotriton vulgaris; assembly: GCF_964263255.1. Taxonomy (NCBI): domain Eukaryota; kingdom Metazoa; phylum Chordata; class Amphibia; order Caudata; family Salamandridae; genus Lissotriton; species Lissotriton vulgaris. Next base: position 623,137,033 of record NC_141694.1, on the reverse strand, counting down.
AGTTGGTAGGCTAGTTGGCCCACAGGGACCCCCAGTATGCAAGGGGAATTAGTTCCTCCTCTGTAAACGTGCCAGGGGTTGCGCCGCAGAGTGTTGTAAAAAGGGGGCATGCCCTCTGAACACCTGCCTGTAAAAATGTAGTAAATCAGTATAAAAAAATAACAATTAATACATGTAAAAATTGTCATTTAAAAAACTTTCGAAATTGAATGAAATAACCATAGGTTTTAGGCCTGATATAGTTAGGAATTAGCATTTAAAAAAACATTGAAATTCCCTAAAAATAACATAGGTTTCAGTCCTTATATAGTTAGGAATTAGCATTTAAAAAACCTTTGCAATTCACTCAAAAAACTATAGGTTTTAGGGGTGTATAGTTAGCTGGACAATTCACTCACACAAAACCATTGAAATTGCTCCTATATAGTTAGTTGTACTAACTATATTTCGCGAACCCGCAATCAACTGCTGTTGATGTCACATATTACATGATTCATGACATGGCCAGTGACATCACTGATGACATCTCAAATGACATTACTGATGACATCACTGATGACATCATACAGTGAATGTGGTTTTCATCGTTCTTTAAATATGCATTATATATATTGCAAGTTGCATTGAAGAATGAGTGGATATATAAAAATAAATATTTGGATTGAGGATTTAGTAGCAGTGTAATTGACTGTTTACTTTACCATTTTATAGTGTCTCACTAAATATAGTGGATAGTGACTAAACTGTGTGAATATCTGTATCACTTTGTCAGTTGTTGTGTAAACAGGTTCTCCAGTTGGTTACTAGCTATGTGAAAGTCTATATTAGTTATTGATTAGTTAACTGAGTATTTGTATGGGAGAGTGAATGCGTGTGTGGTTCGGTGGGGGGCGTGTGACTGCCCAAAGATGTGTGAATAGTTGATTCAATAGATATATGAAGTTAAAATTACATGTTCTAACAGTTGTTTGGGTGAGTGAATATCTTTATGGGTGTGGTGATGAGCAAATATATTTCTCAATGGTACATGTCCAACGAACTAGAAAAATAAAAGACAGTGTTTGTGTCAGTTGTTGTATATAAATAAGTATACATAAGACTCAATAAGTGACTGTATGGATAACTGTATACTTGTAATAATGATTTTATAATACACTAAGTATGACTTACTATCTAAATGAATAGATGAAGTGGTGTTTGTATAAGTCTGTAGCTAAGTAAGTTGTCAGTATGATCCATTGTTTGCATAAGTGAGTAGGATGACTTCATAATTGAATAGGATGTGTGCTGGTGTGTAATGTTGATATAGGTGTATAAATATTTTTGATAGTGTTCTATTGTTCAATGACAGCATGTATGAGTGAATCTACAGGTAAGTGATTAGATGTGTGTATACATCAAGAAATCACTGAGTGGGTTTTTAGATACTTGTATTGCTTTGTCAAGAAGTGGTGAAAGATTTTACTAGTGGATGAAAAGGTGAATGTTATTGTCACATGGATGATGTCATCAGTGATGTCATTTGAGATGTCATCAGTGACATCACTGATGACATCACTGATGACATCTCAAATGACATCACTGATGACATCACTGATGACATCCCATTTGACAACACTGATGTCATCACTGATGACATCATCCAGTGACTGTGTTTTTCTGTAAAGTTTAAATATGTTTTACATATTGAAGAATGAGTGGATGTATAAGTGTCTGGATGAAGGATTTAGTAGGCGCGTGACTGACTGTATGAGGGAGTGATTAAATGTGTCTTACTAAATGCATGGGTTAGTGACTAAACTGTCTGAATGTGTGTATCAGTATGTCTGCTGTTGTGTAAGCTGCTGCATGTGTTGATCAGTAGCTATATGAGTGGCTATATGGGTTATTGATTGGTTGCCCAAGTATTTGAATGGGAGACTGAGTGTGTGTGTGGATGGCTGGGAGGTGTGTGACTCTGTGCATAGATGTGTGAGCAGTTGATTCACTGGGTGTATGAGTTCAAGAGTGCATGTGGAAACAGCTATATGGGCGGTTGACTGTGTGCATGGGTGTGTTGGTGAGTGAATGGATATCTCAGTGCTAAATGTCCAAGTAAGTACATATGTAAAACACAGTGCATGTGAGAGTTGGCATATATAAATGACTATACAAGAGAGCCAGTGAATGTGCAAGTGGCTGTATGGATCATTTTGTACTTGTATCAGTGATTGTATAAGAGAGTAAGTATGTGTTAGTATATGTTTTAATAAGTAAGGTGTTGTGTGTATAACTGAGGAAATGGAAGTGTGATTGATTCTTTCCATGACTGACTAGGTTTGTGAGTAACTCCATGGATGAGTGGCAGTGTGTGAGTGTCTGTATAGGTGTATGAGTGCATATGATAGTGTTGTATTGATGAGTGACTGTATGTATGAGTGATTCTATGGGTGAATGAGTGAACATGTGTGTAGACCTAGGAATCAGTGAGTGCGTATGTAGTAACTGGTATTGGTGTGTCAATGGTTTCAAGAATGGTAGTCTGTATTTAACACTGGGTGTAGCAAAGGTTATATTAGAGTGTGAGGAGGTGCTTCGTATTAGCACATGAATGATATCCTCAGTGATGTGATCAGTGATGTCAAATGAGATGTCATCAGTGATGTCATCAGTGATGTCATTTGAGATGTCATCAGTGATATCATCAGTGATGTCATTTGAGATGTCATCAGTGATATCTTCAGTGATGTCACTGACCATGTCATGAATGATGTAATATGTGACATCATCAGCAGTGGATTGCGGGTGCGCAAAATATAGTTAGTACAACTAACTATATAGGAGCAATTTCAATGGTTTTTTAAATGCTAATTACTAACTATATAAGGCCTGAAACCTATGGTTTTTTAAGTGAATTTGCAAGGTTTTTTAAATGCTAATTCCTAACTATAATACTATATAAGGCCTGAAACCTATGTTTTTTTTAAGTGAATTTGCAAGGTTTTTTAAATGCTAATTCCTAACTATATAAGGCCTGAAACCTATGTTTTTTTCAGTGAATTTGCAAGGTTTTTTAAATGCTAATTCCTAACTATAATACTATATAAGGCCTGAAACCTATGGTTTTTTAAGTAAATTTGCAAGGTTTTTTAAATGCTAATTCCTAATTATATAAGGCCTGAAACCCATGGTTTTTTCAGGAAATTTGCAAGGTTTTTTAAATGCTAATTCCTAACTATAATACTATATAAGGCCTGAAACCTATGTTGTTTTCAGTGAATTTGCAAGGTTTTTTAAATGCTAATTCCTAACTAAATCGGCGTGAAAACGATATTTTTTTTCAATAAATTTCGAAGGTTTTGTAAATGCTAATTCTATTAGTGGATAACGTTTGTATATGTTATTATCCTTCTGGGACCACCTGAGCAGCCATCTTGTTTCTCAGGAGAAGTGAGGCACAAGAGAGCATAAAACAAAAGTGGAAAATGCGAAAAAGGGGCAGGGTAGAGACCCTCTGACCCCCTAGCCCTTCTCAGGGGGTCCCAGAAGGACCACCAAGTGCAAAAAAAATAAAAATCACGGGGTACACGCACGGTACGCATACCATACGTGTACAGTGTGCGTACCCCTCGATTTAAATTTTTTTTTTTTTTTTTTGCCCTTCGGGGGCAAACTTTGCATGAATATCGAACAGCACCAACAATGGATTTTGCACGGACTACCACACCCAGCAAGAATTGAGGCAAGCAGTCCCACTGGGGCGGGGTGTAATGGTATTTAGTCCACACAGCTGTTATTTTTGTGAACAGCCAGTGAGCAAGGGCAGGAGCCCGAAATGCATTTGGCAAACTTTTTTATGTGTGTGAGACTTTACGCTGTTCCTGCTGCCTGAAATAAACTTGGAGGTACTTACCAAACTGTGTTGGCGTTTCCTAAAGGGCAACCTTTCTGTGTTGGATATATATATATATATATATATTTATATATATATATATATACACCATTTGTAAGAGGAGCACTACTTATAATAACTTGATGGAGGTGATTGAAATGCAAATGTGTAGTTTGCGCTTGGTTTCTATAGGGAAAAGAATAAACTTTAGTCTTTGATTTTTGTTACTACAATGGTACTCTGTACATAATTACATGAGTGCATGAGTAGAGCCGGAGTGTTTCATCAGTCCACACATGTGCCTCAGTATTTCAATGATTTCATGGGTTGTAAGTGGGTGTTTGGATGGCTACAAAGGTACTGCGCAAAAGTTATAAAGATTGCATAGGTACAGACTTGTTAATTCAATAAGTCAATAGTTACTACCTAGTTGATTAGATGAATGTGTAGGTAGTGCCTGCATACTTCAATGACTACATCATTTCTGCCGGCCTGATTGCAAGAGTACATGTGCAGTGTCTGGGTTATTAAATAACTCCATTGATAGTGAATCACTGATTACATGACTCACTGAGTAGTGGCTGGGTGATTGCATGAGTTGCTGAATACTTCCTGACCGACTAAGAAAGTAACTTCATTGCTGTTAGATACATAACATAACAGTTGTCACTATATCTCTGAAATATTGGTTATCTCCTTCTGTCAGTATCAAACTACTTGTTTTACTGTATACATGATGTTCTTCTCACCTATGTGTGAGTGAAATGTAGGTATTACATATATATATATAATTGCATACATGGCTCTCTAAAAACATACATTACTTTATGTCTGAGCTTGCGTTTTTAAAATAGAAAACAACTTTTTTGAATTTTTCAAAACACAAAACCTTTTGTGAATGGCATATATACATCATTTCTCAAATGCTTCTTCTGCTCATAAAACATATATTCAGCACATCTGAAACAAAAGTTACCTTCAAAATGAAGCTAGCACAAGAACTCTCGAGGCATTCTGCACTATTAATCGTTCTCAATTTTAAACAAACCATGTTTAAAGAAAAACACTATCCTCACCATATACATGAAATGTTCATCAACCTTACTGGCCATAGATCACCAGGTAAACATATATGCAATTTTTTAATAGATGTACACCTTCAAGCTATGTTTACCAAAATATATACATCTGTACATCTTTAAGTAAACTTAAAAGTCTCACCATATATGTAGCTATGTGCAAGCACAAAAACCATATCTCACCATCTCACCATCTAAGCATATGCAAAGCGGTCATATAAGTTAAAATCACATTGACAAACACTTCCCAATACATATCTAACAAGTATTACATCTTTCTAATTCATAGACAGGCGGACAACATGTTCTCATTTTTATGTCTCACTACACTATTCCTGTTTAATAATATTACTAAGAGTACTACAACTCCTAGAATGAAAATAATAGATTTATTCATTCTGCACATTATGTTTAGACATTTTAAACATTCTTAGTTTCCCCCTGCAACTCTCCATAAGCAACACTGTATTTTTTCAGTATAAAATACGCAATGTAATAAATAGCCACTACTTAATTTTTCTCTTACTTCCCAAAACATTCACCACTAACCTCTTAAACACATACCCAACGACCCTCATAATTTAAAAATATCACTTATTGAGGCTTCACTTTAACACCATGCGCGCTAGCGGAATTCCGCTCCTGCGCTGACTTTTTTAAAAACGCACTTTACGTGACGAGCTGGGCTCGTCATCAGCGTGCGAGGAGGCTACATCAAGACGAGCCCAGCTCGTCATCAGCGTGGAAGGGGTTAAGAATATTGTATGAAAAATGAGTCCCTCCTAGTTAGGGTGACCAGATTTTCAGAACAAAGCAATAGGAATAAATGTTGCACTGGTCACTGACCTTTGGTGGTGTGTGCTTCAGGGGTTGATTCACCTCCCCATTAAATCCTGCTTTGCTGCCTGAAAGTCAGGCAGCACTGAAGGAGACTCTTTTAATCAGAACTTTGTTCCCTGTTGTCATGAGCGGGCTGGTGAGAATATGAGCCTTCAGTGCACTGTGATAAATGTGTGTGTTCACCAGGCTCTCTCTCAAAACGGGACATTTATTTATTTTTGTAATAAATGTCGAAATGCCAGGACAGTCTTCGAGAAATGGGGATTGTCTGGGCAAATCCGGAAAGTCTGGTTACCCTCTACTCCTAGTGAAATATTGGTGTGTTTATGAAGCTTGCTTTAATACACTGTATAATACACTGTGCTCTATAGGCCAGCCAGTTGGCTGCTTAATTGGACTTTACCCATGTCTAACATCTTGTTGCTTTACTATCTGATTAGATAAAGTTGCTAGGAACTACATTGACTTCTATGTTGGTAATGCTGATAATGAAATAAAAGCAAAATATTTGATTACCAAAAGAGAAAAGAAATTCCTGAGCCTCTCCCTGTTAAATGTCTCCACCCTCAAAGTAACAAAACTGACTGCACTTGTACTGGGATTCCAGTTAATATTATCAACGCTCTTTGTTAACAGGTGAGAGGGAATGACTTCTTGGTATACCATGCTCCTGACTGAAGGATGGTATACAAAGCCCATTTGTTATCGCAATCCATGCAAAACGAGATTCACTGGGTTTGTGAAAACAAAATGCATTTCTGCAATGCACAAAAGCCCGGAAAAGTCTTTTCAATTCATACAAAACTATTGAGACCGTTTCTGTATCTCAAATACATAAACACATTACATTAAAAGGTAATTCCCCTCCTAGTTGTAATTGCTTTGCATAGTTTATTACAGAATTTTTGAGGTACTGCAAAATGTATAGCTGAGGTAAAAATTGCCTCTTCTTTGCAACTCTGATTCTAACTTTAATTACAAAGTCAGGAATGCTCTCTCTGTAGCCTATATATCTAAATATATATTACCCAACGTTTTTGGTTTCATCTACTGATAATTGGTATATTATGTTTACTTCTTTATGCTGACATATTCATGTGCTGTTCTTCTGTGGGGCTTATTGGCAAATCTTTTTATTGAGTTTTTTATCATGTATAATTTGATAGTCAATGATTTCAGTACCAAGTAATAAATGTTGGAGAACTTTCTCACACTAGTAATCTGTGCTCCTCTCTCCTCGCTATGATATTTTACCCTTCCCATCCTTGCCATCTATAAACATTAATTCATCACCATTAATCTAGGTGGGCAGGAAACACTAGGGAAGCTACTCAAGAGATACTGACAGAACAGTAGCCATGTTTTTTTCAAGATCGGTGTAGCTCTTTGCAAGTGTCTAAGACACCCTCCACATAGTCAACAAAATCAAGGCAGCAGCCAGGGGGCAATGAGAAATAGGGCAGCCCATACTAATCTTTGACCCCCCCCTAAATGACCCAGGCTGGTGGCCAGGCAGGTGGCCATTCTAGAAGAATTCTCTTTGTGCAACTCAGAATATGTGGCCAGAGTTATTCTAAAAATCAAATCCGGATCACCTGTGGATCCTGTACCACCGTGTTTCCTTTGAACCATTCTGCCAGTGTTTCTTGATCATCTCATCGACCTATTAAATAGCTCACTGTCACAATCTGTCCTCCCAAAGATATGGGAGGCTACTAGAGTCAGGCCCATCCTAAAAAAATCCACAGCAGACCCTAAACCTCTAAGTAACAATCGCCCAATCTCGCTACTCTCTGACTTTGAGAAGAAGCTAGAATCATTGGTCAACCGACAGCTCATCACTCATCTGGAGAGCCATGGCCTACTGGACCTATCACAATCTGGTTCCAGGGCTGCCTATAGCACCGAAACAGCATTGGTAGAGGTCAGAGACAACATCAGGCTAGCATTGGACAGAAGACAATCATCTATTCTCGTCCTGCTAGATCTAGCTGCTGCTTTCAACACCATCTCCCACAGCATTTTAGGACTAAGGCACTGGGAGACTGGTGTCTGAGGGGAGGCCCACAAATGGCTCAGTAGCTATCTAACAAATTGAGTCACCGCCGTTCAGATTGGTGACATTGTTTCCTGCAATAGGCCCGTCAGGATGGGAGTGCCGCAAGGCTCCGTTTTGAGCCTGACGCTCTTTAACCCTTACGTGACCCCAATGGCCAAGGTGATAAGATCTTATGGCTTCGATGTAGTGTCATATGCCGAAGATACTCAGGTTCTGATCGCCCATAGCCCAGATCCAACAGACACAAAATCACGTTTTAAAGACTGCATGATCCATATCGATTGTAATTGTAAATAGATTTGTTAAGCGCGGTTGCTGCCCACGGGCGTCCAAGCGCTGAGTAAGTAACATAGATGGGGCGGAGCAGAAGAGTTAAAACTCGGAGGATTTGGCAAACAAAGGTTTTCAACTGTTTGCGGAATGAGAGCAGGTTCGGGTTGGACCGGAGTGGTAGAGGAAGAGCATTCCAAAGCTTAGCGGTGTTCAAGGAGAACATCCTACCACCAGCCCTGGCTCTCTTTACTCTGGGAATAACTGCCAGGAAAGCCTCCGTGGAGCGAAGGTTCCTATTTGGGTGGTAGGGGATGACTAGATTGTCATTGATTGCTGGGCCTGTCTTCCAGAAGGCCCGATGCGCAATACATAGTGCCTTGAATGCCACTCTCTGCTTTACTGGCAACCAATGGAGGCTTTTTAGTCCAGGTCTGGCTGACTGGGTTCGCGGGATCTGTAGCAGGGTACGGGCTGCGCAGTTCTGTACCACCTGCAACTTCCTAAGAGTCATCTCAGGGGCCCCTACATATATGGCATTGTTTGAGTCCAGGCGGGACTGGATGAGGCCTTGTACTGCCACCTGTTTGGCTTCCAGTGGTAAGAGCGGAAGAACCTTCCTCAGGGTTCTAATTAGGCCAAAGCATGTGGCGGACAACTTGGTGGCCTGGGTGGAGAAGGAGAGCTTTTTGTCCAGCCATACTCCCAGGCTCTTTACATTTTCCTTAGGGGTGGGGGGAGAGCCCAGACAGGTGGGCCATAAGGAAGTGAAAGGCACTGGCGAGGCTGGTCCTAGGAGCATGAGCTCTGTTTTTTCTCCATTTAATTTGAGGGAGGAGTTAGTCATCCACTCCTTGACGTCCACTAAACATTTCAGCAGACCTTCCGGGGATTGCCTGTTGTTCTCCTGTGCCAGGGAGACCACTAGTTGGGTATCGTCGGCGTACGATACGATTTTAATACCGTACGGTTCGACGACCCCAGCCAGTGGTCTCATATATACATTGAATAGCGCAGGGCTCAGGGAGGAGCCCTGCGGTACTCCGCAGCTTAGTGGTTTGCTGGATGACACTGTGTCACCGTCAAAGATCTGAAAAGATCTATTGGTCAAGAAGGAGTCGAACCACCTCAATGCGTCGCCTGATACTCCGATGTTATAGAGACGGTTCAGCAAGGTGGCATAGCTGACCGTATCGAAGGCTGCACTTAGATCAAGGAGGATCACTGCCACTGATCCTCCCTGATCTAGTACCCTTCGAGACTCTTCGGTAACCGCTAACAGGGCGGTTTCAGTACCGTGCTTTGGTCTGAAGCCTGTCTGGGACGTGTCTAATGGAGAGTTGTTCTCTAGGAACTGGACCAACTGAGCGTTTATATATTTCTCCAGAACCTTGCTTGCCCAGGGGAGGAGTGAGATGGGGTGGTAACTGGAGTGATCGTCTGGGTCCAGGTTGGGCTTTTTTTAATAGCGCCCGCACCATGGCTTGCTTCCAAGCGGTGGGCACTGTACAGGCGGAGATGGAGGAATTTAGTAGTTCCAAGATTACAGGCAGGGTGGCTTGGCATGCCTGCATCAAGACTTCCGGTGGAGCTGGATCGCGAGGAGAGCCCGATTTGACTTGGCGTGCCACTTTGCCAAGGGTGTCAAGGTCAAGAGGAGGGAAGTGCTCAAGAGTTGGCTGGTCTGGGGGAAGAGGGGGTCTTGGGAGAGGCAGGTCAGTTGCATCAGGAACTGTGGCTACTGTTGGGAAAGTGGAGTAGATTTTTGAGACTTTGTTGTGAAAGAATTCCGCAAGCTCATTACATTGTTCCTGAGTTTTGGTCGGGGGGGAGCAGTGTTGACACTGTTACATTGTTTTATTATGTGGAAAATTTCCTTGGGCTTGGATTTGGCTTCCAAAATTTTGTCCGAATAGTAGGTTGCCTGGGTCGCCCTGACCCCTTCTCTGTAGGCCTTGATCGCCTCTTTGTAATGTACCTTTTTTTCCGGTTGGAAGTCTAGTCGCCAAGCTCTCTCTCGTTGCCTACAAATGCGTTTTTGCTCTCTTAGAGAATCTGAGAACCAGGGTGCTGATTTATGCATTCTCTTTGAGGAGGACCTACGAAGAGCGAGTATCGTGTCCAGGGAGTTCGTGATCCATCCTACGAAGTTTTTGTTTGCCACATTGGGGTCTTTGCAAGGGGGTGGACGGGTGGAGTCCAGGTTGTATGTCCAGGATTCCATGGGGAGTTTTGTCCAGTTCCTCCTTGTTGTGACTTGGGGGGACGACTGGGGGGTTTTGTATGTAACCCAGGTAAACGGAATTAAAAAGTGGTCCAACCAGGGGAGGGGGGTGGGTTGGTCTACAGTCAAATCGGTGCAATTACTAAAGATTGGGTCAAGTAGATTACCCTTTTCGTGAGTCGGGGCTGTAACCAGCTGGGATAGTTGAAGGGCTCCTAGGTCATCTGTTAGTTCCTTGGCGATGTGATCTAAAGGGGAATTAAAATGGAAATTAAGGTCCCCTAAGACCGTATGGTTGGCAGAGGTCAGAATTCTTTTTGCTATGATCTCTGGGAGAGACCTATGGAACAGTTTTGCTGGCTCAGGGGGGCGGTATATCAATGTGTCGGAGAATGAGCTATTTGTATTAAAATCTATGCTAAATTCTACACTCTCGCACTCAGGAATGGTTTCCGCTGTAGTTCGGCAGCGATACTGGTCCTTTACGATGATTGCCAGACCTCCACCCCTCCCCGGCCTGTCCAATCGAAGGATTTGATAGCCAGCGGGTAAGGCTGAGACTATATCTGGCTCAGATTGAGCTGTGAGCCATGTCTCTGTCAAAAAGATAGCATCTGGCTTGTGCTCCTCGAGCAACAGGGCAATTTGTGTGCTATGCTTTGGCAGTGATCAACAATTTAGCGCATACATACAGTATTTCTGTGACACGGCCGACGGGGTGGTGTTGCGAAAGGAGTGTTTGCAGTCAGGGCAGCGAGGGGGGAGCTCCGTTGGTGCATAAATGTGAGTGCACTGAACAGCAGCTGTGCTTCCTATGTTGTAGATGGCTGCCGAGCTGTATGTCCTGCCCTGGATTGTGGGGAAGCCAGGGTTTATGGCCCCTGGTCCCGTCTGGGCGCGGACGGGCGCAGATGGGCTTGCCTTTGGCGCGCCTTCGGCGCACCGCCGGCGCGCCCGCTGCGCCCGTCCGCTGCGCCTCCGAAACCAGCACATCCTTATATGACGAAATAAGGGGGGGCGTGGCCTGTTTCAATGAGTGTGGCCCGGGGGTCCCGGCGATTCGCCTGCGACCCGCTGCAGCGCCTGACTCGGCTGCGCGGGGAGGGAGTCACGTGGGGAGCCAAGAGGTAGACTATCGTAGTTTAAAAGTACACGGTATCACTATAAACAATTTTAAAAGCAATCTTTAAAAAAGTCCTGCTCTTGGCTTTCCGCCTCAAGAGCTCTGCTTACAACAAGCGCAGGCGAGGAAGGCGCGCTTTTGTAGTGAAGGGGGGCGTGGCCTGTTTCAATGGGCGTGGCCCGGGGGTCCCGGCGATTCGCCTGCGACCCGCTGCAGCGCCTGACTCGGCTGCGCGGGGAGGGAGTCACGTGGGGAGCCAAGAGGTAGACTATCGTAGTTTAAAAGTACACGGTATCACAATAAACAAATTTAAAAGCAATCTTTAAAAAAGTCCTGCTCTCGGCTTCCCGCCTCAAGAGCTCTGCTTACAACAAGCGCAGGCGAGGAAGGCGCGCTTTTGTAGTGAAGGGGGGCGTGGCCTGTTTCAATGGGCGCTGCCCGGGGGTCCCGGCGATTCGCCTGCGACCCGCTGCAGCGCCTGACTCGGCTGCATGGGGAGGGAGTCACGTGGGGAGCCAAGAGGTAGACTATCGTAGTTTAAAAGTACACGGTATCACAATAAACAATTTTAAAAGCAATCTTTAAAAAAGTCCTGCTCTCGGCTTTCCGCCTCAGGAGCTCTGCTTACAACCGATAGGTGGATGAACTCAAATCGCTTACAACTAAACGGAGGAAAAACTGAAATAGTTCTCTTTGGCAAGGCACATGAAAACTGGTCTAGCAACTGGTGGCCTCAAACCCATGGCACTTGCCCAGTGCCAAGACAGTCAGTTCGGAATTAAAGTATTCAAATGGACAACCAATTGTCCAGGTCAACCAGGTAATTGGCTCCTGTTTTGGCATCATGCAAAATTTGTGAATACCAAAAGTGCATTTACTCATTTTGCTATTCACAGAAGGCACTTACTCATCAATGATTAAGTGCCTTCTGTGAATACCAAAATGAGTAAGTGTCATCCGTGAGTAATAAGTAAATGGTAGTAAGTTTAGGATTTTGCCTTAAGTTATTTCTGTGAATCAGGCCCCTAATTACATAACTATGTAATACATGGCCAACCATCGGCGAAGGACGACTGGTGGGGGCAGAACTCCTGGTGCTGCTTGTGACTATGTGACGGTGAGAGCACGTCCCCACAGTGTCCCGGGTTCAGAGAAATGTATAGGAACTCGTGAAGTGGTTCCCTCACAGAAATCCTGGAGAGACCCCAGTGTAAGAAAAATGTACCTACACCAAAAGGAAATACTAACCCAAATTGGGTAAGAATTATGACAGAGGGACCAACACCCTAATGAAAGCCAGTGCCACCCATGTGGGGGTCTTGAGTTGGCAGAAACATGTTGGTATCTGCAGTGGGGATATAGGGACAGTTACTTTTCCTTTATACCCCTTTCTTTGAGATTTTAATCCTTCCAGGGGCCCATAGCCAGAATAAAAATAGATATGTTGACCTTAGGTTGTTTTAAATGTAATAAATACTGCATTATATTGGTCCCGCTACAGAGGGGATAGAAATCCTCCCACTCTGGCCCCTATTTTTGTTTGTTTTATTATGTCACATTATTTTGCGTGTTGTATGTGTTCTATTACATTTTCTTGCTTCCTCTAATCTCACCACTATTCTTCATTTAAAAAAACTTGCGCTCCATTTAGTGTGTTGGTCTGCACCCGGATCTATGATGCGGCCCAATGATGAAGCATGACACTGTAAAGTGTGTGAGGGCAGTATTAAGACATGTGTTGTCTCCCCCTAAGTTGTTATAAGGTCAGATAAACATTGTACTGCCGTGGGTTTTGATGTAATGTTACATGGATTCTTCTTTTTGTCTTAGAACAAGGATTAATTGTTTGCCCAATGTAATAGCACTTCTCTGTTGTGTTAGTTGAAATACAAACAACAATAGGTTAACCCTTCTTAACTTACCTGTCTATCAAAAATAGTGGCTAGTGGGGTTGTTTACAATCTGTGGATTGTACACTGAAGATTGAGTCTGCAAGTTCAACCGTCCTTTTTGGGTTCTCTTGTTGGAATGTGGTGCAGTGTAGTTGTCTTGGAAATAGCCAAGTTCTCAACTGTCTTATGAAGTATATGCTCCTGGCTTCTTCAAATGCTGGCTGGTAGTGAGTTCCAGAGCTTGGCGGCTTTAAATGAAAAAGCACTGCTTCCTACTGAGTTCTTATGATAAGATGGTATTATGATAAGTGATGCACGCCTAGCTCACAGTATCCTGTTTAGTTTGTATTGCTTAAATTTACCTTGCAGCTGTCTTCTTTCCTTAGGATGCTCTGAGGACAATGCAAAGTGTCTTTAGCGTTACTCTTCTAGCTATAGTTAGCCAGAAGAGTGATTGGAAGGTGGGAGTCATTTGTTCTCTTGGCTGAAGGTGAGGAAGACATCTTGCAGCAGCATTTTGGTGATTTGTATTTTGTGTATGATAAATGTGGGTGCACTAAGTGGGGTACTAATGTTATTGAGAATAGAGTAGGAATGATGTGTGGCAAGCTATTTTTGGATCCCAAAGATTTGATCAGAGTGGTCTTCTTTCACTTTTGTTTTGTTATGACATCATCACACACAGCGTGCTATGCAATATAGCAAAACAAACAAAACAATCAGACATGAGGGAAGCATTCCCCTCGCAGTCTGACCTTGATTTTAGAAAAGAAAATGTTTCTGACGTTTTTACCACAAATATGTTCTTTTCCAATAACTGTAGGCAACACATTGAACTCCACCACACTACTATGAAGGTAGCGTGGTGGATGTCAACACGTCGTCACCTCGCCTTAAGCAATTAAAACTCTCAAATCCATACAGCCTGATCTCCTGTCCGAATTAGAGAAGAGGTGAGCAACCCAATATACCCTTGCGGGCTTGGGCAGATAAACAATTGAGAAATTGGGCCAGCAAGGGATTTTGTTTATATTATCGAATCTCAGCTGGTGTGGGACTTAAATTGATTGAAAACTCACACTCTTAAGAACTGGTGGCGGAAGTAAATGAATTTGTAAAACAAGCAAATAATGTTACCACACTAACATCATGCAAAAAAATTCAAAAACCAGGTATTTAGAGTCAAAAAAGTTTGTTATTTACTTCAAGGCACAAGAATAATCATTGATGAGATAGGGTACGAAATAATGCATTTAAGATATACAGAGAGTGTAATAAATATTTCACCAATATATCGAAAAAGGAAGTCTAAACAGCTAGTAGATGAAAACACAATGACTTCAAATCAAAAAGTAAAAGAAAATCAATCGTGATAGATGAATCACAGGCAGAATTAGACACGGTTGTCGACGTTTCGGTCCTTGCATTATAATGTCATAAGACCATCATCAGGACATAGATTTAGTGCATTTGAATGTTGACCCTTTAAAAAAGTAAGACATACACTTCCTAGCCAGGTCAGTGATGTTGATGAAGGTAAATCAATAGATGCGGACACTCAATCAAGGTTGAAATCTCCGTCTTCAATTTGGACGCTTTGGATATTACTTGAAAAGCACTCAGGGCTGGCTCAATTGCTGTGAATACCTTTGTGTGTTTTGAATAGTCGTGAGCTAGAATCAACTTCGTATATCCGGGTCGACAGCTGTTCCTATTGAATACGCTGCTGCTCATGGCAATGCACAGCAAACAGAAAGTTTCAGTTGCCATACATGGTCAATGGAGAATTGGGCAAGGGAGAGAATTCAAAATATCTAGTAGCACAGAGAAGACAGAGAGAAGAGTTCCTAGAAAAAGAGTAGAAATTAGACAAAGAAAGGAGAGGAAAGAGGAAAAGCAAGAGAGAGAGCAGGAGAGACAGCAAGGGGAAGAGACACAGCTGCAGAGGCAAACAGAAAGGGGTGGTGGAAAAAACTGAGAGACAGGCAGTGGGGACGGAGATTATGAGAGGAAGAGAGAAGTGAAAAGCAAAATAGAGCATTAAGGACCACAATTAGAGGTAGATACACAGAGAAAAAGTGATTGGAGATTTTACGTGGAATTTTTAGCTTATCATGTTTTTGCAAATACACCTGGCTGAATATGTTTTCAATGCACAATTTTAAACATATTCTCTAAAATGTTTCTTAGTGTAAAAGCCAAAGATCACTGTACATAGCGGTCTTTAAAGTCCTATTAGGATCTAAGCATTATTACTTAATCCATGTTGCTTTCTATAAATTACTTAACAATGACACACCCTTGCTATTTGTTACCACAGGCTCTTGGTGTGAAATGCTGACGTCTTCCTTTCTAATGCATATCAGCCATGTATATATTTGTTAGTATAGTTGCTAGAAAAAACAGCCTACTTGCTGAGAAGTCCAAGTTCTATTGTGGAGGAGATACAGCTTTTTATAGTGCACTCCTAGCTTCACTCTTATCTGCACCTGTAGTAATACCGAACAATCCTTCTACAAGAAAATATTTGCCATTTCTAGTACACATGGCAGGCTTCCATGCTTTCTACATTCACCACTTAGATAAGACCATGCTCGTCCAAGCACTGGTAGGCAAGTAGAGGGGGCCACCTTGAGGATTTTTTCAGTAGGCAAAAAGACTATTGCATGTGAAAGAGAAGAAAAAACTTAAGACAAAATCCTAACTTCTGTGAATACCAAAAGTAGTAAGTTTAGGATTTTGTCTTAAGTTAGTTCTGTGAATCAGGCCTGTTGATTGGGAGTCCTCTTGGTGGCCTGTCCTTTAATTTCCGCTTGTAAATGTTTGTGTCTTGCTGGGCTTCTTAAGTCTGCTGTTCAACAACCAGCTGCAAATGTATTCGGCCTTCTGCAATTTTCTTGATCATATCTTCCATAGATATGGCTTACATAATTTTGACTGATATAAAGATCCCACTCTGACACCTCTATAAGTTGAGGAAGCAATGACCTCTACCATTAGTTGCAGGGTGAAGAAGTTTTACTGCTTATTTAGGTTTAGATATTTACCCAACATAAGATTGTCTTCCATCGGGACAGTTCCCCTCCAGTCCATCTCCACGGTCTCAGGTTCCAGGGACTTTCTCTCCAGCGCTGTTTGGGAAGGGATCCGGTCCTCCAGAGGGGAAAAGAAACAAGGATACCTTATTAGAATTGACCTCCTTCCAGTTTTTTCCACTCAATGACCCCCATGCTTCCATCACCTCTCAGCTGTGCCCATGTATTTTTTCAACTGCTTCATAGTTCAACCAAGAGCTTGTCTGTCATATTTCACCTGCAACATTTTTTCCATGGTGTCAACCCTCGTCACAGTTAGTGGTGCTAACCCATTCCCTGCCACCAAACCCGGCACAATAAAAAAAGCTAAGTTGTGCAACTTGGATGAAGCCACAACCCTCCTCCTGGGTGGTGGTATTAGGGATTGCAGTTCCTTCCTCCTCCAAGCCTCTGGGCCTAGTCCCTTTCTGATCCTGCACTGTTGGTTCCCACGATTAAGTTACTCTCCGTCTCTCATTCTTCTTCACGTCACTCACCGTCTCTCTCTCTTCTGCTGGTACGCCTCACTCCTTCCGCCTCTCTTCTGTTCTCTCTGCCAGTCCCAGGCTACCTCTGGCTTCCACACCTCCTTCCTCCTCATGACTCACCTCACTCTCTCTACCATCCACCATTTGGGTTGACCATCAAGTGACTTCAGCTGCTGACACTAGAACGTAAACCTCCTGTGTCCCAGACCTTAGTTTGTCTACCATTTTGGACTGGTCATTATATCCTGCACCCTTTCTACAATGCTATTCCACTATATGCCATTTCCCTGTAAGCCAATCTAATCTATGCTATTCCACTGTATGCCAATACACTCTATGCTATTCCACTGTATGACACTATCGTGTATGGTACACCACTGTACCCAAATCCACACTAAGCAAATTCATTCCAACCTATTACATTGAATGCCACTCCACTGTATACTATTACACTCTTCCCCAATCCACTGTATACCACTATAGTCTACACCACTAAACTGTATGCCACTCCATTGTCGCTACCCCACTATATGCTATTCCTCTCAACGCCACTCCACTCCACTCTAGTACGCTATTCTATTGTATGACAAGCCAATCTAGATTTATCCACAATATAGTTCCCTGTATGCCTCTACACTGTACGTTACTCCACTCTATGCTATTCCACTCTACACCACTCCACTGCACTCTACTCTATGCTATTCCACTGTACACCACAACCACTGTATGCTATTACACTGTGCGCAGCTTCAGTCTTCACCGCACTACTGTACGGTATTCCACCCTACCCCACTCCACTGTACACCACTCCATTAAACGCCATTTCATCGGACGTCACTCTTCTGAACACCATTCTATGTGTGGCATTGCACTGGACCCCACTCCACAGATTGCCACTTCAGTGTACAAGACTCTACTGTATGCTCCTACACTATGCGCTATTACACACTACACCACTTCACTCTATGCCACTCCACTCTATGCTCCTCTAGCCTATACAACTCCACTGTATGACACTCCTCTGTACTCTACACCATGCCACTGTATGCCACTCAACTCTATAACACTCCTGTGTATGCTATTCCACTGTATCCCACTCAACTGTATACTGCTCCACTGCCACTCCAGTGTAACCACTTCAATTTTTATATAGCTCCTGCACTCTACTACACTGTACTACACGATATCCATGTAACCTTCACTGTCCAAATTTGTATCAATCAATCAATCAAAGGCATTTGTACAGGGCTCAGATGCCTCTGCTAAGGCGTCCCAGTATTCAAATCAAGACTGAAGATTAAACTTTGTGCCTGTACCCTCTGTTGTATTGACCTCTACATCA
Organism: Lissotriton vulgaris; assembly: GCF_964263255.1. Lineage (NCBI taxonomy): Eukaryota > Metazoa > Chordata > Amphibia > Caudata > Salamandridae > Lissotriton > Lissotriton vulgaris. Next base: position 623,118,771 of record NC_141694.1, on the reverse strand, counting down.
GTTTCCAACACTGTATGACACAGCATTCGGTTCTACTATATGAGATAGCACCCCCATTTATAACAGTTTGCACAACTCTGCACTATGTCACTTTAATGTACTCCACTCCATTCTATGCTAATCCATTTTACTCTACTCTATTCTATACCACTCCACTGTACAGCACTCAACTCTACACTACTCCACTTTTCTACACTCCACTGTATGGTATTCCACTGTATGCTATTCTACTATATGCTACCACACTGTACGGAAAGCCACTTTACACCACTATAGTGTATGCCACTCTACCATACACGCATCACTGTAGGACACTCTCTTCTACTCTATATAACTCAGCTCTATAAAATTCTACTACACTTTATGGTCCTGTACCACACTCTACTCCATTCTATTCACTGTACACTTTACTGTCAAACTATAAAAGGTCAGAGACTGATCAGAGCAGTAGATGAGGACAAAGAAGCTCCTGGACACAGGAACTGCACGGGGATTGCGCTCGTGAAAGTGAAGGGTGCAGAGGCCTCTATCCAGCATCACAGCTAATTTTCGACGGTAGATATGGGGAGAAAGCACACATGCCCAGCGCCGGGGTCCCTTGAGTGAGCTGTCCATCATAGTAGGTCAGGGCGGGAAAATGGTGCACACCACTAGTGTGTGGGCGGGGCCAAAGAGCCTGGCTTCTATGCGAGTTCACATGCCTCTTGTGTGTATAAAAGGTCAGAGACCGATCAGAGCAGCAGATGAGGAGAAAGAAGCCCCTGGTCATGGGGATTGCACTCGTGAAAGTCAAGGATGCAGAGGCCTCCATCAGGCATCACAGCTACTTTTCGACGGTTGATATGGGGAGAAAGCACACCTGCCCTGACTCCACAAAGCTCACAATTGTTTTTGGGCTGATGAATGTGTTACTGAATTTGAGCTTCAACTCGGGCACCTGCTTTATTTATATATTTAAGTGCTTCCTGTTGAGGTTTAATTTTTGTGACAGGAGCATCATGCCAGAATGAATCCTACCCTGCACGAAGATGCCAGCCACCGTTTAAAAAAAAACCAAAAATGCGCCGCAGATTTTTCGGCAATTTTGCAAGATTCGCGGATCGCGAAATTGCTGAAAATCCGCAAATTCCACGAGCGGAACGGATTTTCCACCCATACTTAATTTATAGCAGGTTGCTACCTACACTACGCCACTCCACTACATATCATTCTAGTCTAAAACTCACCAATACATTCTATTATGCTTTACTCCACATTACGTTACGCCACTTTACTCAACTCTACTCCACTGTTTGAGACTTTGCCTCATTCCAAGCTACTGTGCAATAATCCACTCTATGCAGCGTTACTGTTTGACACACTACTGTACTCTATGCAACTTCACTTTACAATGTTGTACTACTATGTATGCCACTATCCAATACTTTACTCCATGGGTCCCAGAGCCTCCACACCACTGGAGTCAAGCTAGCCGGGCTGATGAGAGGTGTTACCTCGAAACCGGTCCGGTCCTCGGATGCTTGATTCCGGTCTGGGAAAGATATGGCTGTTGTAGTTCGGACTGGACTGTTCCCATGGGGCACAGGGTCAGAGCTGATTTGCATAAAGCCATTATCTGACCCAGGGTGGTGTGGAGTGCAAAAAACGATGGATTTAGGCCCAGATCCTTGTACTGGGGTGAATGTAAGACATTGATCTACATTCTGTCCATCAAATTGTTTTTTGTAATTTTCTCCCTGAGTGTACTGGGGTAGCTCAGACGTGGCTCCCAGAGCCTCCACACCACTGGAGTCAAGCTAGCCGGGCTGATGAGAGGTGTTACCTCGAAACCGGTCCGGTCCTCGGATGCTTGATTCCGGTCTGGGAAAGATATGGCTGTTGTAGTTCGGACTGGACTGTTCCCATGGGGCACAGGGTCAGAGCTGATTTGCATAAAGCCATTATCTGACCCAGGGTGGCGTGGAGTGCAAAAAACGATGGATTTAGGCCCAGATCCTTGTACTGGGGTGAATGTAAGACATTGATCTACATTCTGTCCATCAAATTGTTTTTTGTAATTTTCTCCCTGAGTGTACTGGGGTAGCTCAGACGTGGGTCCCAGAGCCTCCACACCACTGGAGTCAAGCTAGCCGGGCTGATGAGAGGTGTTACCTCGAAACCGGTCTGGTCCTCGGATGCTTGATTCTGGTCTGGGAAAGATATGGCTGTTGTAGTTCGGACTGGACTGTTCCCATGGGGCACAGGGTCAAAGCTGATTTGCATAAAGCCATTATCTGACCCAGGGTGGTGTGGAGTGCAAAAAACGATGGATTTAGGCCCAGATCCTTGTACTGGGGTGAATGTAAGACATTGATCTACATTCTGTCCATCAAATTGTTTTTTGTAATTTTCTCCCTGAGTGTACTGGGGTAGCTCAGACGTGGGTCCCAGAGCCTCCACACCACTGGAGTCAAGCTAGCCGGGCTGATGAGAGGTGTTACCTCGAAACCGGTCCGGTCCTCGGATGCTTGATTCCGGTCTGGGAAAGATATGGCTGTTGTAGTTCGGACTGGACTGTTCCCATGGGGCAGAGGGTCACAGCTGATTTGCATAAAGCCATTATCTGACCCAGGGTGGTGTGGAGTGCAAAAAACGATGGATTTAGGCCCAGATCCTTGTACTGGGGTGAATGTAAGACATTGATCTACATTCTGTCCATCAAATTGTTTTTTGTAATTTTCTCCCTGAGTGTACTGGGGTAGCTCAGACGTGGGTCCCAGAGCCTCCACACCACTGGAGTCAAGCTAGCCTGGCTGATGAGAGGTGTTACCTCGAAACCGGTCCGGTCCTCGGATGCTTGATTCCGGTCTGGGAAACATATGGCTGTTGTAGTTCGGACTGGACTGTTCCCATGGGGCACAGGGTCAGAGCTGATTTGCATAAAGCCATTATCTGACCCAGGGTGGTGTGGAGTGCAAAAAACGATGGATTTAGGCCCAGATCCTTGTACTGGGGTGAATGTAAGACATTGATCTACATTCTGTCCATCAAATTGTTTTTTGTAATTTTCTCCATCAGTACTTTTACCAGCAGGATCGTCTGCACATTTTTTAATATCGGAGAACATTAAGAGAGAGGGAAGTACTTATGCACTGAACTTTCCCAGTCCTCTCTCTATGCTGATTTCAACGCGCCAATGGGAGCCCACTAACCAGCATGAAAAGTACTCCTGCTATATTTTTAACTTTCTAAGCACTACACTGGCACAGAAGAAGTCATCCACCGAACACATCTGCCAGTTGCTGTAATCAGAGGACCTTTTTCCTATTTGCTTGCTGGTGGTAAATAAAGCCTCGCCCTGAAAAAACTTGTGCTGAGTCAGACCTGTTCTTTGACCCAGGGAACGGGGGTGGTGGTTCTTGTTTGACAGAGGCCGGCTCTGTATTCTGGCACGCCTCTCGTTCAGACGCACCGCGGTCATACCGGCAAATGGTGGTGAAAGTGCACGGACTGCACAACCTGATGCCCCCCGGCTGTGAGCAATTGCGGTATTGGGTAGAGAGAAGCAGATTGCTGCTGTTCGAGTTTGGCTTCGGTGAGGCAAACCACCAGTGACCCTGCAAGTGTAGAGGAAGGGAGGCACAATTGCTGGCATTCTGCCAGTGCATTATCGGATGCACGAGCTAGTCACTGGACAAAGCTTGCAAGCTGAGACATCAGGACTTTTAACAGCAGGATCGTTTGAACATTTTTTAATATTGGAGAAGATTAAGAGAAAGGTAAGTACTCACTTACGGAACTTTCCCAGTCCTCTCTCTACGCTGATTTCAATGAGCCAATATGGGAGCCCTCTAACCAGCATGAAAAGAACTCCTGCAATATTTTGAACTTTCTAAGCACTACACTGGCATAGAAGAAGGCATCCGCGGAAACACGTCTGCCAGTTGCTTTAATTAGAGGACCCTTTTCCTATGTGCTTGCTGGTGGTAAATAAAGCCGCGCCATGAACAAACTAATGCTGTGTCAGACCAGTTCTGTGACCCAGGGAACGGGATTGGTGTTTCATGTTTGACAGAGTCTGGCTCTGTATTCTGGCATGGCTCTCGTTCAGGCGCTCCGCAGTCATACCGGCAAATGGTGGTGAAAGTGCACGGACTGCACAACCTGGTGCCCCCCCGGCTGTGAGCAATTGCGTTAATGGGGAGAGAGAAGCACATTGCTGCTGTTCGAATTTGGCTTCGGTGAGGCAAACCACCAGTGACCCTGTAAGTGTAGATGAAGGGAGGCGCAACAGCTGGCGTTCTGCGAGTGTATTATCAGATGCACGAGCTAGTCACTGGACAAAGCTAGCGAGTTACACCACCAGGACTTTTAACAGCAGGATCGTTTGCACATTTTTTAATATTGGAGAACATTAAGAGAGAGGGAAGTACTTACTTACGGAACTTTCCCAGTCCTCTCTTTACCCTGCTTTGAACGAGCCAATGTGTGCCCTCTAACCAGCATGAAAAGTACGCCTGCGATATTTTTAACTTTCTAAGCTCTACACTGGCACAGAAGAAGGCATCCACCGAAACACATCTGCCGGTTGCTGTAATCAGAGGACCCTTTTCCTATGTGCTTGCTGGTGGTAAATAAAGCATCGCCCTGAACAAACTTGTGCTGTGTCAGACCAGTTCTGTGACCCAGGGAACAGGAGTGGTGGTTCTTATGTATATACATATGCACATTACCTACTGGCGGTCACCAGTAGGTGGTGATAGTTAGAACCTAGTGTACATATGAAAAGCATTTTTTGATTTGCTGATAACTTTGGCGTTGTTTTTACGAATCTTCAGGTCCGCTCCTATTATGAAAGTTTGGGCGTAGTTCGTCAAGCTGGTGCTGAGAAAAAAGGGGGTCAAAAACCTAGTTTTCCCCATGTTAATTTGTCAAGTGGGTGCTGAGAAAAAAGGAGGTCCCAAACTTGTTTTCCCCATGGTAATTTCCATAGGAATTTTTGCGAGGAGCTACAGCCCGAACTGCTAAATGGAATTACCCCAAATTTGGCAGAAAGGTAGAGCTTTGTTCAGAAAGTGACCTTTTTCTTAAAAGATGTAAATCCGTTCAGTAGTTTTTGAGAAATTCAAAAAATAATAGTAAAAAAATCAATTTCCTAGAGGAAACTTGGTGCAAGGCTTCAGCCGAAACTACTGAACGGAATTACCCCCAAATTTGGCAAAAAAGTAGTGCTTGGATGAGAAAGCGACCTTTTTCTTTTAAAATGGTGTAAATCTGTTCAGTAGATGCTGAGATAAAAGAAAAAGAACATTTTCAATATTTGGGGTGAGTCCTGTGCATGAGCTTCACTGTGATTGACTGGCAACACTCCACACCAGGAAGTGTTGGCAGTCATCCTGTGACTCAGTAGAAGCAGGTCATCAGAAAACAGAGAAACAAAGGTATAAAACAAGAGAAGTTTGTAGGGTAGCAACACCCTGACTGCATAGGCATGCTTAGGGGTCTCAGAAGGACCCGAGGGCCAAAGAAAGCATTTTTATAAAAATAAAAAAAATCGCGCAATTAGCTGGGGTGTTTTATTTTAATGAGACCCCAGGGTGGGCTAGGTCTCGGGGGATTTTTTTAAATTAATAATAGCGATGGCTCGCTGGGGCCCGCTGGGGTTTCCTCAATCCTGGGACTTTACTCATGTTGGATGGGGTGTTGTGCGGCCCCTCTCTCCTGGAACACTCCATGTGCTTATAACTTTGACGTTGTTTGACGAATGTTTACAACATTTTCCAAAAAGTTTCTCTTTTGTGAGGAGCTCCTATCTTGAATCTTGAGGGGTGATTGGTTACGGGGGGATGAAAAAAACGGGGGTCCCCAAACATGTTTTCTCAATGCATTTTCAATAGGAAATTTTAGACAAGGCTACAGGTCATACTGCTGAACGGAATTCCGCCAAATTTGGCAGGGAGAAAGGTCTTGGTCCAGAAATCGCGCTTTTGTAGAAATGGTGTAAAATACGTTCAGTAGCATTTGAGATATTAAAGGAAAAAATATATATATATATCTGGTCGGTGCCCAACTCCCGAGCATGAGCTTGCCTCAATTGTCTGCTAACATTTAAATCCAAGAAGTGTTAGCAGCCATCTTGTGCCTCGCATCAAGTAAAAATATAAAAGAAAGGTCCCCAGGAAATTTAATATAGTGGAGCTCTGTGTAATGATGATATGAATGCAGTGAAGGTTTAAGATTTATTAACAATAAAGGAGAAACAGGTGAGCGTCAGTCAGCACGACTTCCACTCCAGGACACCAGTAGTAAGATAACCCTTTCATGCTCCCTGTGCCCAACATCACCACTTCACAGCTATGCCTTTAAAAGCCAGTCCATCGGCACGCAGCTCTCTGTGCTTGCGAGCTAGTATGCTGCTGTGCCTCTACGTTTGTGAGGTACTACGCTGCTGTTCCTTTGGGTGCGGACGGTCCATAGTTCTGACTGTGTGAGTTGAGCGCACAGGCCGCAGTTGTCCCTCTGCAAGCCTGGGTGCGAACTGTTCATAAGTCACACTATATGAGCATTGAAAAGCCATTTTGTGATTCAGTCCGTCAGCTAGCATCTGTCCGAGGCATTTCTGAAAACATACCTGAGCTCTTTCTGTGAGAGATACCCCTGTCACGCTGCGTCTCCCCACATCACCAGCATACCCCCAACAACCTTCTTGGGCCCGGAAGTGTCCCTCTGTAAACCATTAATAAGAAGATGCTTGTGAGATTGGACAAATAAGAATCTTAGTCATGTATGGATTTACATATAAAACATTTTATTAAAACAAAAAAACGCCAAATAAAATGATGTTGAGCCATGTCGTGTCATCGCTGGACCATTTGTGAATCACAGCCTGCAAGACAAAAAGAAAGATAAGATGATGCGTCATGTGTCCAGCAAAGGAGAAAGAGAAAGAGAGAAAGAGTGAGAGCGAGGAAGAGAGAGCAAAAGAAAGAAAGTGAGAGAGAGAGGAAGACAAAGAAAGAGTGAGAGAGAGAAAGAGTGAGATACAAGGAAGAGAGAAAGCGAGAAACAGTGTAACTGAGAGGAAGAGAGAGAAAGAATGAGAGAGAGGAAGAGAGAGAACGAGTGAGAGAGAGGAAGAGAGAAAGAGTGAGAGAGAGGAAGACAGACAAAGAGAGAAAGATTGAGAGAGAGAGGAAGACAAAGGGAGGAAGAGAAAGAGAGAAAGAGTAAGATATAAGGAAGAGAGAAACAGTGTGATAGAGGTAGACAGTGAGAGAAATAATGAGAGAGAGGATGAGAGAAAGAGTGAGATACAAGGAAGAGAGAAACAGTGTTAGAGAGAGGATGATAAAGAGAAAGAACAAGAGAAAGAGTGAGATACAAGGACGAGAGAAACAGAGAAACTGTGTGAGAGAAAGAAAAAGAGAGAGAGAGAGAACGGAGTGGGAGCGAGGAAGAGAGAGAGGGAAAGAGTGAGGGAGGAAGAGTGAGAGAGGAAGACAGACAAATATAGAAAGAGAGAGAGGAATATAAAGAGAGAAAGAGTAAGAGAAAAAGAGTAAGATACAAGGAAGAGAGAAAGAGAAAACAGTGAGTAGGAGAGGAAGACAGAGAAAGAAACAGGGAGAGAGATGGAGAGAGAGAAAGAGTGAGAAAGAGGAAGAGAGAAAGAAAGAATGAGAGAGAAAGGAAGAGACAGAGAAAGAGAGAATGTGTGAGAGAGAGAAAGGAAGAGATTGAAAGTGTTGACACTGGAGAAAATATTCACAGCTCACCTGTGTGCCAACGGTGTGTCTCCAACCTCGCCAACCACGTGCAGGGACATAGCACACCCTCAAGTTAAGTGATCTGAAAGTTTGTATAGAATTTGTAATTGCAGAGTACATACAACTGCACACGCGTAATTCTCTGTTTCAAGGAAGAGAGAAAGAGAGAAAGAGTGTGAGAAAGAGAGGGAAAGAGTGAGAGACGAAGAGAGAGAGAGAAAGAGTTAGAGAGGAAGAGAGAAAGAGTGAGAGAGAGGAAGACAGACAAAGAGAGAAAGAGTGTGAGAGAGAGGAAGACAAAGAAAGATAAAGAGTGAGAGAGAGGAGAGAGGAAGAGAGAGGAAGAGAGAGAGAGAAAGAGAGAGAGGGAGAGAGAGAGAGGGAAAGAGAGAGAAGAAGAGAGAAATAAAGAATGAGAGAGAGACGAAGAGACAGAGAAAGAGAGAAAGTATGAGAGAGAAAATGAAAGAAATGGAGAGGGAGTGTTGACACTGGAAAAAATCTTCAAAGCTCACCTTTTTGCCACTGGTGTGTCTCCGACCAAGTGCCAGGAGGTAGTGCACCCTCAAGTTTAGTGATCTGAAAGATAGTATAGAATTAGTAAATGCAGAGTACAGGCAACTGCACATGCAAAATTCTGTTTCACCAACGAGCAATGAGGCTGCTGCACCCCATCCACTCCCACTGCTCAGAGGTGTCTGCCCGCTGCAGCAGAAATAAGTCTCTCTGCTCATCTTCCACCACTGGCGTGTGTGTAAGAGGGTTAACCACATGCCGAAACAACTTTCTCATGTATTGGGGAATGCCATGCATCATTGCAGAGTCAATGCGTGTTCAGCTATGGTGGTGTTGGGGGGGGTGAACGTTGATTTGTGATTCACAGCCTGTTTGATAAAAAGCAAGATAAGATTGTGCGTCATGCGTCCATCAAAGGAGAGAGGAAGAGAGAGAAAGAGAAAGAGTGAGCAGAAGACAGGGAGAAAGAGAGAAAGAGTGAGAGTGAGAGTGAGAGGAAGAGAGAGAGAAAATGAAAGAAAGTGAGAGGACGACAGAGAGAAAGAGTGAGAAAGATGAAGAGAGGGAGAGAAACAGTGAGAGAGAGGAAGAGAGAGAAAGAGGGAAGAGTGTGAGAAAGAGGAACATAAAAACAGAGGAAGAGTGTGAGAGAGAGAGTGGAAGAGAGAGAGAAAGAGAAAAACAGTGAAAAAGGAAGAGGGAGAGAGAAAGAGTGTGAGGGAGAGAAATGAAGAGATGAGGAGGGACACTGAGTGCCCACACTGTGTACAAAACCATCACATCTCACCTTTATGCCACCACTCTGTCTCCAACCACATGCAGGGACCTAGTGGAACTCTCAAGCTCCCACATCTGAAAGATAGTACAGAATTAGTAATGGCACAGTATATACGACTACGTACGCCTAAATCTAAGTTCCGTCTTTCAAAATCCAGGCTGCTGTACCCCATCCACCCCACCACCCAGAGGTATCTGCCCGAAGCTGCGCACAAAGGCCTCACTGCTCAACTTTTCGCAATCAGGGCACCCTCCACATCATGCAGCTCCATTCTGCAACCTTACAGATCTCACATTTGAGTCTTGATATCACCATAGCAGAGGACAAACTAGTGCACCTATCATCATTGCAGGTTGTACACCCTCTCAGTTCTTGCAATGCTACTAACTCAGTGACAAGTGAGGCAAGCACGTGGTGGTAGGCCCTCAATGTTGGGCTCAGGCCTACACTGCGGTGCAGCAGAGTACACAAAAGATGAGGTGCCCAGACCACCAAGACAGGCCATCACCATGGTGGTGTAACTGTGCCGGCCGCAGTGCATGCGTTGCAGGCAACTCTAAAATGGCGTAAAGCATGTGCGCCTGGTCTTTTTTATTAGCAGGGTCACGTGTCCTGTGACCAGTGTTGCCAAATTGGGCTATACCACGCAAAATTGGGCTATATCGTTCTCGGTTGTGCAGTAAAATCTTGGTTTGTGCTAGTTGCCAGATTATAAATATATATAAAGCACTCCAGCAAAGTAGTATGTTAAAGCGCTTTATTAGAGAAATATTTACTTGGCAGGCTGCTGAAATATCAATTCCAATTCATTCACTGCCTGTTTGACGCTGTCCCTGCCCCACCTTCCTTAAAGTTGCAATATTGGGCTACTTTGGGCTACTTTTTGGTTTGCTTTGGGCTATAGAAAGCTTAAAAAATATTGGGTGGGGTGTCCGTTTTGGAGTGCTGCCATCACCCGGGTTGCAAAAGCCAAAGTGTCACTCTGTGAGCCAAGTCCCACAACATGGCCAACATGGAAGGTAAGGGGAATCACTGACCAAATATTCATCCATAATTCCACACGAGAAAGATGGTGGGCATGAGACATCTGTGTTGATATGAATGTTTATTGCACATTCAGTGGAGTGTTGCAGCTGTAGCATTACAGGGCCATGGAAAGTTGAAGTTTCAAGTTTTTGCACATGGAGGGCATCCAAATAGAAACAAGCTCATTGTTGGAGTTGTACTTATACAATCACTCCGCCATTCCTCACGCACTTATAAACTCACTATACACTCGACTCCTTTTTATTACCAGGGTCACATGTCCAGTGACGTCTGTGGTGGATGCGTGTAGGGTGATTGTAAGCCAACCCTCCAGAAATGGTTGGTGCTGGCAACAAGTACAACAGTAATCATTGGATCAGACACAGCGATTCAATCATAAAGGGTCAATGATTTGTGCTGCACTAAGGTACGGGCACCAGATATGAAACTATACACAAAATATTGTATCATAAAGGGCCAATGAGTTGTGCTGCACTGAGATAGGGGCATTAGAAGCCTTTAGCATCTGCGCAGCCAGCAATGATGCGTGGTGGGGACGAGCCACACTGCAAGCAATGCCTGTTGCCTACTGGACTGCATTATCTGCAATCATGACTCAATGTGAATTGTGAGCCTTGCTATCAGTGGTGTACATCGAAGGCAGTAGTCAGCACAAACATCGAGGAATGTTTTTATTCATTTCCTCTTGACGAAGTTGGAGGACATTGAGTACAATTATCTCTGTAACAATTAAATCCTGTCTCAATTTAAATTGTAAGCTCTGCTGACCACGGTGTATGTGTATTGGAACAAAAGATGCAATATTTATGGAATACACTGAGTATATTTTGGTTTTTCTGAGTACAGTTGTAAAGTACGGTATTCTGAAGCTAGAATCTGAACTGGCCATTCATCATATCGTCCACCTTTTCCAGTAGGGAACAGCTGTGGAAAACAACGAGCTTCCAAACTTATTTCCCACACACTCATGGGAGTTCCCTTTGCTTTTTTCATCTGGAACAATTCAATAGTATCTCCTATCAGTTCTTTCGAATGTAGAGGATGTATAGTATAATGTTCATACATTTCTTCTTTTCTTGAATTGTCCACGTTTTCTTTTTGTCCACTTGAAATATGTGTTTTATGATTTTATCTTCTAAAGTCATTTCTTCTTCTTCTACATTTACAATTGTATAGTAAATATTGTTAAGCACCACATATAATGTACCCTTTTGGACTTTCGTGACATGTACTAACGTTTACTATATTTTCTAACTCTTTGTGGGTACACAGTTAACAAGAATGACTACAGATCAAGCATCCTCTCTTTCTACACCAACAGTTTCAAAATGTTTCTTAAAATCTAAAGGGAAATACACAACTCTTCCTTTTAAACCTCTTTGTAGATATGTTGGAGGCATCTTACCTGTTTAGGCTGCATACGAATTATAGCTTCAAAAGGGTGCCCAGATTGTATAAGGATGGCCTCATATGTATTTAAATCTGTAAGTTTAGGAGGTATAGCTATTCTAAGGCATTATGGACAGCTCTAGCTGGCATTTTGTTTTCTTCTAATTTATTGTAATAATATTTAGAAATAAATTGTACAGTACGTAATTCTTTTTATTTATCATTGTTTTCCTTTTCACTTTTTAAAAGCACATCTATATTCCTAGTTTGTATTTTATAATGAGTACGTCGAGAACAAATACATAGTTGGGATTTTCACCAGAAACTACTTTAAACTTTGTTATTTCTTTTTTAAACTTCACATCAGTACTATCTTCCATCTCTTCTTCAACACGTACAGTTATCAAGCATGTATTTTCCTTACACTCCTCTTGACTAACAAAGAAATGTAACTCTATATCCTCACAAACTTGTTTTACATCCAACACTGAACAATACAAAAGAGCTGTACTAATTTAATTTAGACATAATGTAGGAGTTTTCACGTAGTATAATCTTCTAACTAACTTTAGCATTTCATTGGTAAATGATGAAAACAACCTTGGCACACTTTCCTAGAAAGAGAAGCCAGAGAATGACCTTGCAACCCTGTATTTTTTCTCACTTTGGAAGGATCTAGTTCTTGTAATATCCCAATCTTCTGTTTCATAGTTTTTTTCCATATTGTCTTAAGAAATTTAGTAAAATATCAATAAATTGTTGACGTATACTACAAATACTACTACAATCCCATGTGAACACAGGAGCCTGGGTACGTCTCCCTTGAAGTTCTTCATCTTTTATTTGATCAACATTTCTAGGAACCATCTTTTCTTTTTCAATTGGAGAGACATTTTTCACTTCATAAGAACGACCACAGGTATCAACTGCATGCAGTACTCTATTGTATTGAAAATAACAAACTATTGTATAATAAAGGGTCCATGAGGTGTGCTGCACTGAGTTAGTGGCTCCTGAAGCACTCAGTGCGATGCTATAATTGATATCCAAAAAGTTCTTGAAGCAAGGATACTTAAATGATATTATGTATTAAGTAGTTAGATGCCTATTCCACTCTAGAATTAATGACTGAAAATTCAGTTATATTGTGAGCCCTGATGACCGCAGTGTAGACAGGAGGCAGCGGTGAGCAAGGGCGCACAGCCACGTGGCCTTGAGTAGAGCTGCACAGTATTGGCAATTCAGCGTGCATGCACTGAGTTAGTGGCACCTGTTGCAACCATCGTAAGGGCACCCTGCGCTGATTTGTTGTCCGGGTGTGCTGCATTGGGAGCAATGTCTTTTATCTATTGAATTCTGCCTTAATAAGGCCACGTGGTGGTGACTTATGGTGCAATGAGTTAGAAAGTACCTTTGGCACTGAGCGTGCACCTCCCCTGCGATGAAACGTGGTCTGGGCGTGCTGCACTGGGAGCAATATATTTTGTCTATTGAATTCTGCCTTAATAAGCCCACATGGCGATGACTTATGGTGTAGTAGGGTATTGGTACCTGAAGCACTAAAAAAGTTCTTGGAGCAAGGATACTAAAAGGATACTAAAAGGATATTATATTGGTTTTAGGGACATTGTAGTTAGTTGCCTACTCCACTCTGTAATTACTGACTGAAAATTCTATTTTAATTGTGAGCCCTGATGACCGCAGTGTAGACAGGAAGCAGCGGTGAGCAAGGGCGCTCAGCCATGTGGCGTTGAGTAGAGCTGCACAGTATTGGCAATTCAGCATGCGAGCAACCAGCGATGATAAGTGGTGCACTGAGTTAGTGGCACCTGAAACAACCAGCGCATTGGCACTGTGCGATGATACGTGGTTCGGGCGCGATGCATTGGGAGCAATGCATTTTGTCTCTTGAATTGTGCCTTAATAAGGCCACTTGGCAATGACTTATGGTGCAGTGAGTTAGTGGCACCTGAAGCACTCAGCGTGTGTGCACCCTGCGATGATGCTATAATTGATATTAAAAAAGTTCTTGAAGCAAGGATACTAAAAGGATAATATTTAGGTTTTAGGGATGTTGTAGTTAGTTGCAAACTCCACTCTTTAATTACTGACTGAAAATTCAATTTTAAATGTGAGCCCTGATGACCGCAGTGTGGACAGGAGGCAGTGGTGAGCAAGGGCGCACAGCCACATGGCATTAAGTAGAGCTGCACAGTATTGACAATTCAGAGTGCGTGTCACCAGCGATGATAAGTGGTGCACTGACTTAGTGGCACCTGAAGCAACCAGCGTATGGGCACCCTGTGATGATACGTAGTCCAGCTGCGCTGCACTGGAAGCAATATATTTCGTCTCTTGAATTCTGCCTTAATAAGGCAACATGGCGATGACTTATGGTGCACTGAGTTAGTAATACCTTTGGCACTGAGCATGTACGGACCCTGAGATGATGTGTGGTCTGGGTGTGCCGCACTCGGAGCAATGTCTTGTGTCTATTGAATTCTGCCTTAATAAGGCCACGTGGCGATGACTTATGGTGCACTGAATTAGTAGTAGATATTTAGCACTGAGCGTGTACGTACCGTGTGCTGATGCATGGTCCGGGGGGGCCACACTCAGAGTAATGTCTTGTGTCTATTCAATTCTGCCTTAAGAAGGCCACGTGGTGATTGCTTATGGTGCACTGAGCTAGTAGTACCTTTGGCACTGAGTGTGTACGTACCGTGCGGTGATGCATGGTCCAGGGGGCCGCACTGGGAGAAATGTGTCTTGCGTACTGGTGTGCGTCATCTGCAATTGCTACTCCATCTGAATTGTGAGGCCTGCTGTCCGCAGTGTAGATCAAAGGCAGTAGTCTGTACAGATGTAAGTCTGCGTTGCTGTGCCGCTGGGTTTGCAGGGGGCCTGTGTCGAGTAGGCCCACAGTCATGGCAGCATCCACATTGCAGGGTAAAGCCTGCAGCTCTGGTAGACTTGTTGGCCTTCACAGTTCACAAGTGAAGCCTGCCCAGAGCCCCGGTTTATTTATTCATACTCCTACGCTGGAGTGGTGTACGTTGGACCAGCCCACGGTTCTTCCAATTCCAGGGGGGACAACACAGCTACATGACCGAGATCTTCCCCACCGCTTGAGGTAACATGGTTGCATCTATTGTCCACAATACTAGAAGTACCAGCAGTATATGTACACATGGAGAGGTTTGTGCTCTGCATTGGGTGAGTTGCGTCCTTCACACCTACATGCTTGCCATTGAATATGAAGTCAACAAACAAGGTGCCAGTACTGCGCTTTGGATGAACGATGACAAGAATTGAGTGAGAAATCCTCAATTACAAAGACCACTCTTTCAGTCTACTTTATCCGAAATGTTTCTTTTATTTTTATTTTGTTCTTTTTTCATATTTTTTATTTACAGTTTGAACAATTTTAACTGAGATTGTTTTTTGGGGGGAGGAACTGAAGGAAATTTATAATGGTGATATACAAAATGACTCTGACTGGGTCTATTGATTCAACAAAATATAATTACATTTTTCACTCAAAACATTTAAAGAAGACATATAACATTGAATAGACGACACTAAGTGCACTTGGGAACATATGCACGACAAGACTAGACAGTTTTGATAGAAGGTGCAAGATTGAGAGAAATGAATAAACTTAAGCCAGGTGAAACTGCCCTATAATGATATAGGTTTTTTGAAAACAGGTGCAGATACCTCTACTAAATAGGAAAAATATTATTATGTATTTTCAAACACAATAGACCATCTCCAAGTTGAATTTTAGGTACAATGATCTAATGATTGGTCTATGACGCGTTTTGAATCCCTTAAGGTGGTGGGATTCTCATCAGGACCGTGTGGGCTCAATATGAAAAATAAATGAATGACAGTCTATCAGTCATACTATCCAGCAACTCTCAACTTAACACTCAGTCTCACACACCCAGTTCATACCTGTGCTTCTCTGTTTGGTGGTCGGTCTCTCGAGGGTGTGAAAGAATAAGCTGTATTTGTAAAAAGGGGGTCATAGTAAGTGGTTGTGTTTTCTAAAGGATTTATTAGCGTGTATTTATTTAGATCATGTGACTCACATGGCCGAAAAATGGTGTGTAGTTTTCAGTATCTCCAATATTTTCAATTTATCGTCCAATTATTTCTGTCATTTTTGGATCAGATCTGTATTGAAAAATTGAAGGAACGAGGGTTTTTTTGGATGTTCAAGCATTAGGATTTGCACAGTTGACTAGGTAATACAGTAGAGTCCGGGAGTTGCATATCCCGTTGATTTTATAAAAGAAGTTTGATGATTTTGCAAGCGGGCGTTTGCGGTAATGTCTCTTTAAAAGACACGTTGATTGTGCATGCTACGTGCCCGATTCAAAGGCCGCTAGTGCAGAAGTAGGGAAGATTACTCCGTTTAACTTGGGTTAGTTATCCCAATTATTGAACAATAAATGTGCACGTCTTACCGTCGCTTGATAGCTCAAGTGTCCTCCACGGGCGTCTGAATCCTCTGTTCGAACGCTGTACTAGTTCCGGTTGACCCGGTTCTTGTATAGATTGGTTCCTGGTTGACGGAATTATGGGTAATGTAGTTCCGTGGAATTTAATCCATTGTATTGCGATCGTGGTTAGGGGAATGGAAATACTGCACATGTAGTTAGATGTCGCGTTCTGTATTTAGAAGTTTTAAGTGAGTGGTAACTAATTCTTAGACAAATTGGAGTACTGATTGCAAGTTTCGAGAGAGATTTTTTAGAAAACCAAACCAAACAATTTTTAAGTGACAAAGGTGATAAAGAATGAAACTCTCTCCTCTAGAGACCTCAAGTCTATCGTCATAGATTATAAAGTTCGGACATTTCATTTAAGCCACGAGTGGCAGAATTGAATTTCAAGATAAGCATCGCTTCTCGCTGCTTCAATTTGGCCTCTAGGTCTTCACCTCTCTGGTCATGCTCTACCTTAGAGATCACAGTCCATCTGAAGTCGAGATCTCCATGTGATACATCAATCCAGTGTTGCACTGGCGGTGCTTTGGCATTTTTTTTCTTTATTCTCGATTTATGTTGAGAAATTCTCTGTCTGATTTCTTGGTTGGTTTTTCCTATGTACAATTTTGCACATGGACAAAAAATGGCATAAATCAGGTTGCGTGATTTGCAATTTGTAAAGATGTTATATTTCCATGAAATTCCTTCATGTTGGAATACGTTTCCCTCATTTGTGGAGTCGCAGCATAGGCATGTCCCACATTTTTTATGACCTGTGACTGGAGGCAGATTCACATACTCACGCAGTGTGGGGGACTTTTTAACGGGGACTGCTGCTCTTATGATTTGGTTGATTATGCTCTTATCCTTTTTAAAGGCAAAAAGTGGAGGAGCCTTTAGCTGTGTGTCAATATCTTTGATTAAATGCCAGTTTTGGTGAATGGCTTTTTTGAGGAAGTTCGATGATGCACAAAAAGTAGTGACGCAGACTGGACGCTCCAAATTTTTCTTTTCTTTCTTCTTCAGAAGTTCATCGCGCGGTGTCCTTTACGCCCGTTTTATCGCTAGTTTAACCAATTTGGATGGATAGCCACGATCTATTAGTCTCTCCATTAACAGATTTGCATGGTACATATACTCATCTTTGAATGAACAATTTCTCCGTATCCTTAGAAATTGACCGATGGGTAAATTTTCCTTCAAACTTCGTGGGTGATTACTTGAGTAATGCAAGGCTTTGTTGCGATCGGTTTCTTTTCCATAGAGAGTAGTGACTAATTGTCCATTGGTACAATAAACCTCAACATCTAGAAAGGAAAGTCTTGTGTGAGACGATTGTATGCTAAATTTAATGTCTCTTGTGCGGCTATTTAGCCATCCATGAAAGTCAGAAAGTTGTTCGCTTGTGCCAGACCAAGTTAAAAAGATGTCGTCGATAAAACGAACCCAACCTCCTATCCAATGCAGGAAAGGGTTGTTATTATGGACATATCTGTCCTCGTATTCGCTCATGAATAGGATGGCAAGCTCCGGGGCTAAAGGACAGCCCATGGCTACTCCCTTTATCTGGAGAAAGAAGTCGTCATGGAATTTAAAATAGTTCTTGGTCAAAGCCATCTTGGTCAATTCAACAATGAAATCAGTAGGTATTCTGACTGGACGATCTCTTTTGTCCAAGAACATTTCCACCACTTCCAAAGCCTGATGCTGAGGGATTTGGGTATAGAGTGAAACTATGTCCATGCTGACTAAAAAGTATTGGCCTTCGGTGAATGGTAATTCCTTTAATTTATTCAGAAAGTCAGTTGTATCTCTCAGAAAGGATTCGACAGTGGCTGTGAAGGGTTTTAGGAAAAAGTCAATAAATTTGGAAACTGGCTCGAAGAGTGAATCACACCCCGAAATAATGGGGCGACCTGGTGGTGATTTGGCATTCTTATGTACCTTTGGGAGTACATAAAACAACAGTGTTCGTGGGTGTTTGTTGACTAAGTAGTTGAATTCTTGTTTGCCTAGAAAACCTTGTTCAAAGCCTTTGTTTAGGATTTTGCCCAGTTCATTTTGGAATTCAGTAGTCGGATCTGCTCGTATTTTCCGATAGCATTCAATGTCTAATAGTTGCCGATTAGCCTCCGCTATGTATTCATTAGTGCCCCAGATGACAATAGAGCCGCCTTTATCAGCTTGTTTGACTATAATATTCTCATCTTTTTTGAGAGAATAAAGCGCCTCTTTTTCTTTTTTAGACAAGTTTGATTTGACAAAGGACTTATTCTTTTGTTCCTGTGATGCGATTGCTGACAGGACTGTATTTTCAAAATAGGTCACTTCCTTGGGTACTTTAAAAGCTGGC
The DNA here is from genome assembly GCF_964263255.1 of Lissotriton vulgaris. Taxonomy (NCBI): domain Eukaryota; kingdom Metazoa; phylum Chordata; class Amphibia; order Caudata; family Salamandridae; genus Lissotriton; species Lissotriton vulgaris. The sequence continues at coordinate 623,100,444 of NC_141694.1, read as the reverse complement.
GGATAAAATGTTGATTTTTTCTTTAGTCCCGTGGTTTCTGTCTGAGATACCTTCTCTTTGTCTGAAAAGAATGAAATTAAACGAATCTTCCGGCAAAACTCAATAAATTCCAATTTCATTCTTACAAAGTCTGTAGATTTTGAAGGGACAAAAGTGAGTCCTTTTTCCAATACGCTTATCTCCGATGAGGTGAGGACTTTATTTGAGAGGTTAATGATTGATGACTTGTCTAACTTTTGTAGTTTTGCCTCCTCGTGGACATCTCCCATGGTTGCTGGTATCTCGTTTTTCCGCGAGATTTTTGTTGGCCTTGAGCTAAAAAAGGCTGTTGTTGTTGTTGCGTATTTTGTTGGAAATTTTGTTGGTATTGTTGCTGTTGGTATCCTCCACGTCGATTGAATTGGGGTCTATAAGTACCTTGTTCGGAATCACTTCCTCCTGACGATGATGTGTCTGAGAAAGTTAGATATTTAGTTCGTGATCGTCCTTGATTGTCTGGTAGGAAACATCTCACTTCCGGGCGAGAATAAAAGTCCTGTTGTAAATAAGGATATGCTTTCTCAAAAGAAAAATTCCGTTTATCTCTATCAAAGTTGTTTTCCTTTTGTTGTACAGTGTAATTCTTAAACTCCAAAATGTCTTTTTCAACCTTTTCAAGAAGGATTTTAGAATCTTGAATCAAAGGGTTTGCTTTTATTTCTGCTTCTACCTTAAGGGATTCGAAACGCGTCATAGACCAATCATTAGACCATTGTACCTAAAATTCAACTTGGGGATGGTCTATTGTGTTTGAAAATACATATTAATATTTTTCCTATTTAGTAGATGTATCTGCACCTGTTTTCAAAAAACCTGTATCATTATAGGGCAGTTACACCTGGCTTAAGTTTATTCATTTCTCTCAATCTTGCACATTCTATCAAAACTGTCTAGTCTTGTCGTGTATATGTTCCCAAGTGCACTTAGTGTCGTCTATTCAATGTTATATGTCTTCACTAAATGTTTTGAGTGAAAAATGTAATTATATTTTGTTGAATCATGTGACCCAGTCAGAGTCATTTTGTATATCACCATTATAAATTTCCTTCAGTTCCACCCCCCAAAAAACAATCTCAGTTAAAATTGTTCAAACTGTAAATAAAAAATATGAAAAAAGAACAAAATAAAAATAAAAGAAACATTTCGGATAAAGTAGACTGAAAGAGTGGTCTTTGTAATTGAGGATTTCTCACTCAATTCTTGTCATCGTTCATCCAAAGCGCAGTAATGGCACCTTGTTTGTTGACTTCGTTATTGGCGCAGCCTTACTGCGCTCCAGCCAGAACCCCCATTGTTTCCTCTCTCTGCCATTAAATATGGGCAGAAAATCTGTTCCGCTTGTGGAATTTGCAGAAATTCGGGATCCGTGAATCTCGTGAAATTGCCGAAAAATCCTCAAATCCGCTCGCAGCTGATTTTCTTTTTTTTTAACTGTGGCTGGCATCTTCGTGCAGGGTAGGATTCATTCTGTCACTATGCTCCTGCCACTAAAATTAAACCTCAACAGGAAGCACTTACATATATAAATAAAGCAGGTGCCCGAGTTGAAGCTCAAATTCAGTAACGCATTCATCAGCCCCAAAACAATTGGGAGCGTTGTCGAGGCTGGGCAGGTGTGCTTTTTCTTTATTTTGTCTTATGATTTTCTTCTTGCTTTCTGTCTTTGACATGACGCTACAACAGTATTGTGGTGAATTACGTAACCTGGAACTTGCAGGTGATACAATTTTTTATTCTCACTATATAGCAGTAACAACCATTCTGGTCCTGAAGAAAGCTGTGGCATTGTTAGGGTTTGTGCACAGCAAACAGCATGTCCCCTCTCATTGCACTAGTGGTCTCTGTAATAGCTCTCTTTAAACATACTACTGAAAGCCTTTCTTGTTATCTCAGCCCCTACCTACGTCTTCTGTGTATGTTGCTCAATGTATTCACAAGTTTGGACATTGCTTTCTTGTTTGCACATTGGACCTTGATTTTACCAAGGCTTATTTAAAAAGCATTGGACCTTGCTTTTACCAAGGCTTATTTAGAACGCTTCTCCCTAGGCCATGTGTTATTCAACTCATTAGCATAATAACTGAAGCTCTGCACACCTGCTTCTGAGAACCACAGCCAGTTCTTCGAACCACACCCAGCCCTGCCTATGAAAGGCAGCCCCTGAGCCTCACCCAGTGCTTGTGCTCGTCTACCTCTAACTTACCTGAGAACAGATCCTTCGACGCTGGAACTCCTGCTCTCTCCAGACCTTCATTGACTTCAACTGGTGCAGCTTCTGGTTCTTCCTTCTTCTGGTTTCCGGCAACTTCTTGCCTCAGCCCCTCTTCTGTCCACTGCAATCGACCTGCAAAAGAGAAAGAGGTCAAGGTTAGACTGATCAGTATCCCTTTTCAGCAACAAGTAAGTGCAAAACCTTTTATTACCTGAAAGAACTTTATCGGTGATTTCTGGATTGATGTAAAGACAATTTGGAACAAGATATCTCCCACAAACTTTGTGGTTCAAACCCTTTGTTACAAGAATACTTTGTGGAACTTTGTGAAATAAACATTGTTTTACATGGAACTTTTTTAAGAATGGAACAGAGGAAACCATTGACAGCAAGGCAAACAGTAAATCAAGGACTTGCACAAATTACCTGCTGTATTTTGATGTAAAAGTACAGTATTTGTTTTATAAAAAGTCTGGAAATGTGTGAAAAGTGAGTTTGCTATTAAGAATTTAGGCTTTAGTTATATTAACGTGAATGTTAGACGTTGGTAATTCTGATAAGGATATTCGTTTGATTTTACAGAAGTTTAACAGTAATAGAAAGCACATCCCAGAACAGTATCACATTCCAAACCTGAAAGCTTGAGACCAGGATCCAAGAGGTACTTTTAGAAGAGAATTTCTAATAAGATTAAGGTTTAGTCAGGAAAACATTTAGGGATAGGTTGCACTTATCTGTTCTTTGTTTATGTTTCATTAGGCACCAGTTTCTACAGAAGTCAGAGAGGGCTGCAGGTTTTAGCAGCTCTTCTACAGTGGAAACGCAAGAACGGTGTTGTCTCTCTTTTTTTTTTATTTTATCCACTTCCGCCCTTCCCTTGAGCTTCTGGTTCTTAGTGCACTGTTTTAAAACTAGTGTGCTGGAACAAGCAGTTTCAGGGTGTGGTCGGACTGTCTTCAACCTCCATCAGAAGTGAACAGAAACTAGGGTGAGCTGGGCTTTGACAGGCATACCTGCCGCTAATGCTGAAACATGTCCACCTCTATTGCTAACAGATATTATGTTAAATCTGTTATTTTTTCACATATTTTTTAGATTTGGAAGAGCTGAGAGAAAATAATAAAATTGGGTTTCTACTCAGTCCTTTCCAATTTTACTTAATTTTCACATTCACTTTTGCACTGCTTACTCAGTCGCCATCCACACTAATTTACTACCTGCACCACCCATTTGTTAATACACTACTCAATGGTCATGTCACAGCCCCGACAACATCTGTAGGCTGTGGACATTCTCTCCTGGGTAAGGAGAAGCCATATGATGTAAAAGGGCGGTACAGAACGGCTACTGAAAACATTTCACCCATGCCCTTGAGTTTTTGCCCACGTATAGTTTGTTACACATATTTGCACACTTGGGTTTCCCACTTTTTTAGTAATTAACAATTAGTCGTGCCCTGGACGGTTTTCATAGTTGAGTTCCACTTTTGTTTGACCCCTAGATATTGTTTGTTGTTAGTGCTTTCTCCCAATATCTACCGTCGAAAAGTAGCTGTGATGCCTGATGGAGGCCTCTGCATCCTTGACTTTTATGAGTGCAATCCCTGTTCAGTTCTTGTGACCAGGGGCTTCTTTCTCCTCATCTGCTGCTCTGATCGGTCTCTGACCTTTCATACACACAAGAGGCATGTGAACTCACATAGAAGCCCTGCTCTTTGGCCCCGCCCACACACTAGAGGTGTGCACCGTTTTCCCACCCTGACCCACTATGATGGACAGCTCACTGAAGGGACCCCGGTGCTGGGCAGGTGTGCTTTCTCCCCATATCTACAGTCGAAAATTAGCTATGATGCTGGATAGAGGCCTCTGCATCCTTCACTTTCACGAGCGCAATCCCCGTGAAGTTCCTGTGTCCAGGAGCTTCTTTCTCCTCATCCGCTGCTCTGATCAGTCTCTGACCTTTTATACACACAAGAGGCATGTGAACTCGCATAGAAGTCCTGCCCGTTTGGTACCGCCCACACACTAGCGGTGTGCAACGTCTTCCCGCCATTTACCCACTATGATGGACAGCTCACACAAGGGACCCCTGCGCCCTTCGGCGTGATGGCACAGTAACACACACATGGTCACTGGAGACAACTCTTTTGGCCCTTTCGCAGCTGCAGTGTTGGAAAAGCACTATACATTTTCCCAACGAGCTAGCACTTACTGTTAGCCAGTAGAAACAGTAATTTGTGGAAATCCGCGAGTTCACTGATTTTTCGCGAACTCGTGGATTTTTTGGGCAATTTCGCGTGAATTAGCAGACCGCAAATCTGCAAAATCCACCCATACTTACTTGTCATATCTTCCAACATTCAAGTTTTGCGTGGCTGAGGGACCATGTCACTTTTGGAAGGTCCGCTGTCCTGTTCTGTGCTGCCTCAGTGGTAGTAGGGAGGAGGGTGATCCAGGGGAACGTCCTGAGGTTGCTGGCAGTGGGTGTTTTGACCTTCATGGGTATCTGAGCTGCGTGAATAGTAACTCTATGACATATGTTGGCCTTCAGATGTGATTCTCGGCTGGGCTCTCTTTCACATTGTAGGTAGTAGTCCTAGTTTTCACCAGTAAAAGGCAAATGTTAGATTCCGACTGCAAACACAGCTTATTGCCTGTTTTTGGATTGCACCCCAGATTTGGCTATCATTGAAAATATTGGGAAGTTGTGCTTTTGTGTTATTTTTGCACAGGAACGTCTACTTTGCATATTATTACAGTTAGTTGTTGCTCTCATTTGTGGCAATTTTTTTTTTGTGGAAGCTATTGCTGGAAAACTGGGGATATAGCCTGTTTTCACTAGGTTGAGAATGAAGTGATAATTTAAAATCACTGAAAAAACTATAGGTTTATAGAGGAAACTAATTAGTAATTAGTATTTAAAAAACCTTTGAAATTCACTAAAAAAACATAGGTTTCAGGGGCGTTATAGTTTGAAATTTTTATTTAAAAAACCTTTGAAATTAACTGAAAAAACCATAGGTTTCGGGGACGCTATAGTTAGAAATTAGCATTTAAAAAACCATAGATATTCACTGAAAAGAAGCATGGGTTTCATTGGCGTTATAGTTAGATGGACATTTCAAAACCCTTGAAATTGAGCTAACTATAACTGGCGTACCTGCAATGCACTGCTGATGACGTCACATAATACATCATTCATGACATGGTCAGTAACATCACTGATGAATTCACTGCAGACATCTCAAAGGACATCACTGGCTTGGCAGTTCTGGCTGAACTGTCACCATGAGGCACAGGGTCAAGACTGATTTGCATGTGGCCAGGTCTAAACTGGGGTGGCATGGTGAGCAAATTAATGATGGATTTACCCCAGATCTCTTTACTGGGGTGAAGGTTTTGATTTGTTCTGCATTCCGTCCATCAATTGTGTGTCTTTTGCTTTCGCTCCCTAAGTGCGCTGAGTATCCCTCGACGTAGGTCCCGGGCTCACTATGCCACTGGAATAAAGCTATCCTGGCTGAAGAGGGGTGAAACACCGAAACCGGTCGTAGGAAGCTTGTTTCCAGTCCAGGGAAGACCTGGCTTGGCAGTTCGGGCTGGACTGTTCCCATAAGGCACAGAGCGAAGACAGATTTGCAAATGGCATGGTTCAAACTGGAATGGCGTGGTGAGCAAAAAAAACTATGGATTTAGGCCCAGATCTCTGTACTGGTGAATGTATGACATTGTTCTGCATTCTGTCCATCAACTCTTGTTTTTGCATTTGTCACCCCGAGTGGGACGGGTATGCTCAGATGCGAGTCCCGTGCTCTCCATGCCACTGGAATCAAGATTTCCTGGCTGAAGAGGGGTGAAACCCCAAAACCGGTCCTAGGATGCTTGTTTCCTGTCTAGGGAGGACTTGGCTTGGCAGTTCGGGCTGGACTGTTCCCATGAGGCACAGGATCAAGACTGATTTGCATATGGCTGGGTTCAAACTGGAATGGCATGGTGAACAAAAAAACGATGGATTTAGGCCCAGATCTCTGTACTGGGGTGAATGTATGACATTGTTCTGCATTCTGTCCATCAACTGTTGTTTTTGCATTTGTCACCCCGAGTGGGATGGGTATGCTCAGACGTGAGTCCTGTGCTCTCCATGCCACTGGAATCAAGCTATCCTGGCTGAAGAGGGGTGAAACTCCGATACCGGTCCTAGGATGTTCGTTTCCAGTACAGGGAGGACCCGCCTTGGCAGTTCAGGCTGGACTGTTCCCAAAAGGCACAGGGTCAAGACTGATTTGGATATGGCTGGGTTCAAACTGGAATGGCATGGTGAGCAAAACAACGATGGATTTAGGCCCAGATCTCTGTACTGGAGTGAATGTTTGACATTGTTCTGCATTCTGTCCATCAACTGCTGTTTTTGCATTTGTCACCCTGAGTGGGACGGGTATGCTCAGATCTGAGTCCCGTGCTCTCCATGCCACTGGAATCAAGCTATCCTGGCTGAAGAGGGGTGAAACCCCGAAACCAGTCCTAGGATGCTTGTTTCCAGTCCAGGGAGGACCCACCTTGGCAGTTTGGGCTGGACTGTTCCCAAAAGGCACAGGGTCAAGACTGATTTGCATATGGCTTGTTCAAACTGGAATGGCATGGTGAGCAAACAATGATGGATTTAGGCCCAGATCTCTGTACTGGGGTGAATGTATGACATTGTTCTGCATTCTGTTCATCAACTGTTGATTTTGCATTTGTCACCCTGAGTGTGAGGGTATGCTCAGATCTGCGCCCCCTGCTCTCCATGCCACTGGAATCAAGCTATCCTAGCTGAAGAGGGGTGAAACCCCAAAACCCGTCCTAGGATGCTTGTTTCCAGTCCAGGGAGGACCCACCTTGGCAGTTTGGGCTGGACTGTTCCCAAAAGGCACAGGGTCAAGACTGATTTGCATATGGCTGGTTCAAACTGGAATGGCATGGTGAACAAAAAATAGATGGATTTAGGCCCTGATCTCTGTACTGCGGTGAATGTATGAAATGTTTCTGCATTCTGTCCATCAACTGTTGTTTTTGCATTTGTCACCCGAGTGGGACGGGTATGCTCAGACGTTAGTCCTGTGCTCTCCATGCCTGGACGAAGCTCAATTTGGCTTCAGGCCGGCCCATGGGACGGAGTCAGCGTTGGTGACTGTTTTGGATGACCTCAGGACCCGTGCCGACCAAGGTTGAGCAGCCTTTTTAGTGTTGCTCGACATGTCGGCCGCGTTCGATAGGGTCAGCCATACGATCTTGATCAGGAGGCTGGAAGAGGCAGGGGTGTCTGGTCTAGCACTTGAATGGTTGGTGTCATATCTCAGCCATAGACATCAGGTGGTTGCCCTGCCACCCTTCCAATCTAACATCAGAGGGGTGGGTCAGGGTGTACCCCAGGGGTCGGCCATCAGCCCAATTCTTTTCAATCTTTATCTCCGCCCCCTGATCAGATTAATAAAATCTTTTGGCATAGCAGTTACCAACTATGCGGACGATACCCAGGTTGTCTTCTCGTTTGAGGGCAAGGAGGCCGTGTCACAAGAAACCTTTCACCGCTGTATGATATCCACGGTGGAATGGCTATGTCAGAATTCGCTGAAATTTAACTGTGCTAAAACTGAGGTGATGCATTGTTCATCGGACCGTATTTCTAGGCCTCTTCCACAGGACTTTTGGCCCCCCTCCTTTCCGGGCACTAGCGCGCCGGCTGATTCTGTTCGGAACCTGGGAGTGGTGTTGGGTTCCAACCTTCAGATGGACGTGGCTGTGAACAAAATGGTGAGTACTTGTATGGCCTTGCTCCGCACGCTGCGAAAAATTCTACCTTTGCTCCCCACGCAGGCCAGACCAGAGGTGGTGCGTAGCATAGTCTTGAGCAGACTCGACTATTGCAATGCATTACTTCTGGGGGCACCAACGACTTTGGTGGGGAAACACGTGCAGAACTTCGCTGCCAAACTGGCTCTCTCACGTCACCGCTCGGATTCGTCTGCAAAGGCTTTAAATGATCTTCATTGGTTGCCGATCTGCCCAGGGGATTAATTTTAAAGCACTCTGTCTGGTGTTTAGAGCCCTTCATGGCCAGTGACCGGCACCACTACAAAATTTGTTTTCCTGGTATACTCCTTCCAGATTTCTCCGCTTGGCTTCAGCTTGCCTGGCATCAGTTCCCAAGATTTTGAGATCCCGGATGGGAGGTCGCTCGTTCAGGTATACTGCAGCTAGACTGTGGAATTCCTTGCCATTAGGTTTGAGAATTCTGGGAGATATTATCTCTTTTAAGAAAGCTTTAAAAACTCACCTTTTTCCAAGAGCAGAGTAAGTGCGATTAGCAGCTGATAACATCATGTATGGTAGTTTCACAGTCTAAGCGCCAGGATACCCGTTGGGTGACAGACATAGCGCTGTCTGATGAGGGGTGAAACCCCGAAACCAGTCCTAATATGCTTGTTTCCAGTCCAGGGAGGGCCCGCCTTGGCAGTTCGGGCTGGACTGTTCCAATGAGGCACAGGGTCAAGACTGATTTGCATATGGCTGGGTTCAAATTGGAATGGCATGGCGAGCGAAAAAACACAATGGATTTAGGCCCAGATCTCTGTACTGGGGTGAATGTATGACATTGTTCTGCATTCTGTCCATCAACTGTTGTTTTTGCATTTGTCACCCTGAGTGGGACGGGTATGCTCAGATCTGAGTCCTGTGCTCTCCATGCCACTGGAATCAAGCTATCCTGGCTGAAGAGGGGTGAAACCCCGAAACCAGTCCTAGGATGCTTCTTTCCAGTCCAGGGAGGACCCACCTTGGCAGTTCGGGCTGGACTGTTCCCTTGAGGCACAGGGTCAAGACTGATTTGCATATGGCTGGTTCAAACTGGAATGGCATGGTGAGAAAAAAATAGATGGATTTAGGCCCAGATCTCTGTACTGGTGTGAATGTATGAAATGTTTCTGCATTCTGTCCATCAACTGTTGTTTTTGCATTTGTCACCCGAGTGGGACGGTATGCTCAGACGTTAGTCCTGTGCTCTCCATGCCACTGGAATCAAGCTATCCTGGCTGGCGAGGGGTGAAACCCAGAAACCGGTCCTAGGATGCTTGTTTCAAGTCCAGGGAGGACCTGGCTTGGCTGTTCGGGCTGGACTGTTCCCATGAGGCACAGGATCAAGACTGGTTTGCATATGGCTGGGTTCAAACTGGAATGGCATTGTGAGAAAAAGCTATGGATTTTGGCCCAGATATCTGTACTGGGGTGATTGTATGACATTGTTCTGCATTCTGTCAATCAACTGTTGTTTTTGCATTTGTCACACCTAGTGGGACGGGTATGCTCTGACGTGAATCCGATGTTCTCCATGCCACTAGAATCAAGCTGTCCTGGCTAAAGAGGGGCGAACGCCCGAAACCAGTCCTAGGATGCTTATTTCCAGTCCAAGGAGGACCTGGCTTGGCAGTTCGGGCTGGACTGTTCCCATGAGGCACAGGGTCAGGACTGATTTGCATATGGCTGGGTTCAAACTGGAATGGCATGGTGAGCAGAAAAACGATGGATTTAGGCCCAGATCTCTGTACTGAGGTGAATGTATGACATTGTTCTGCATTCTGTCCATCAACTGTTGTTTTTGCATTTGTCGCCCCAAGTGGGACGGGTATGCTCAGACATGAGTCCCGTGCTCTCCATGCCACTGGAATCAAGCTATCCTGGCTGAAGAGGGGTGAAACCCTGAAACCGGTCCTAGGATGCTTGTCCCAGTCCAGGGAGGACCTGGCTTGGCAGTTCGGGCTGGACTGTTCACATGAGGCACACGGTCAAGATTGATTTGCATATGGATTGGTTTAAACTGGAATGGCATGGTGAGCAAAAAAACTATGAATTCAGGCCCAGATCTATGTACTTGGGTGAGTTTTTGACATTGTTCTGCATTTTGTCCATCAACTGTTGTTTTTGCACAATGCGCAAACCCAACACTGCAGAACAGAGGACACAACTAGCTCCGCAAATACACTGAAACTGGGCAACTACCTCTGACAGAGCTTGAAATTGTGAAATGGAAATGTACACATACAACCTTACATATGTCATGTAGTCCATATGTCCACTGTCCTGCATCTAAATCCCGCACCTCCCAAACAGCCACAATGTACATTGTCATACAGTCTGCATGTAAACAAGAACAATGCGCCAACATACATGTCAACACAATATCAACATGCATCTACCCTTCACATTGCATAGAGACAAACACCACCTCCATCAGAGCAGAGAAGACCACTCATCAGTGATGTTTTAGAGGACCACCACACCTTCGACACCGATGCCATACAACAGCCCATGGACATCCCACGCAACCCACCACCAGGACCAGGGCTGCCGAGCTACATAGAGGAGACCACAGACCCTGCAACAGACCACACAGCAGAAAGCACCCACGAGCACGGCTAACTCCCAACACCTCACCAACCCACACATTGCATTCCAATGCCAGGTGTGAGAACGCCTAAAGGAGGTGCCCGAACAGGTGCGGGTGGCGTTCTAACACATGGAAGGGTAACTAGATCACATATGTGGGTGCCTAATACCCTTCAGGGACTACATACACCCCACAAAGAAGACCCACACTGCCATAGAGACACATGTAGATGCACATTCCCAGTACAGAACCATGCCCAGCGGCACGCAAATATCAATCACATACCCATGTTGGCACTGCGTGCGATGGCCCAGTCCACTCCTCTTATGTATTGAGTGGGTGACGACAAAGATAAATGTCCAAGGTTGAACCCACTTCCTGAAGTGACATGTCTGCATACCCTGTATACAGCACAATGTAATGTGGTAGGGCTCAGGGCCCTCATGCATACAACAAGCCCACTGGGACACACGCAGATAGTATGTGGAACTGGCTACGGGCATGTGTGCTGGGCCCCTTTATTGGCAGGGTCACATGCCCAGTGATCCCTGTGCTGTATGTGTGTGTGGTGAGTGTAAGCCAGCCTTCACAGAGTGATTGGTGCAGTAGACACCAATAAAAGGGAAACAGAAAACACCAGTAAAACAGAGTCAACTGCTGAGCAACATGGAGGGAGCTTGAGCAAGTACAGAGGTCTACCAATATGCACACAGAAGTGTCCGTGAGTTGCAGTGCACTGAGGTTGGGGCACTAGAGCTGAGTGCGCTCATGTGAAGAAAATGTCTAGGACTATGTCTCTTCAAGATATTTCTGATGCAGATGCAGTGGGGTGTGTTAGACCTGGATCATCTTCCTCATCAATGTCCCAGGTCTCCCACACTGCTTGAGGTGACATTGCTTCGCAACCTCTCCACAGCACAAAACTAAATCAATAATGGTCCAGTGACACTTGGAGTGCTGAGCAGGGTGTCAGGCAGATGATGGCATCCACGACAGGTTTGAACAACTCTTTCAGTCTGCCGGTACCACTGTTTCAACTCTGACAGATGACGGTTGGAGGTGGTCCTGCAGATGGTGGCATGTGCCTCCTGCAGTGATGCCATGTTCGGGCTGGTCAGTACTCGATTGGATGTAAGCCCTGGTGGGCCGCAGTTGAGGCCGGAGGAAGCGGGCAGAGCAGGGCACAGACACATGGTGTTGATGAGCCCAAGGCCATCATCTCTGAGGCCATCCAATATTCATTCAGACAGGGTCCCTGACTTGAGCTGCACAGAGTTAGTGGCCCCAGATGCACAGCGGCCAGCACAGGCAGAATGCCATGGGATGGTGACTTGTGGTCCACTGAGGTAGGGCCACACAGACTGAGCGGGTCCTCGATGATGTCCAAGGGGACTGTGGCAGATGCTCACAGGGGACAGTGGAAGGTGTCCTCCAGGGCATGATGCAGAGGGCAGCATCGGTCCGGAATCAGCAAATGGAGGAGTGGAGTGCTACAGCCTCATTGCCAACACCAATTCGGTATCAGCTACATGAGGATGAAAACGAACCCCTAGTCCCTAGACTAGGATGCCACTAAAGTTCAACCAGAGAGTGTCCATGAATGTTGGGGACAGACTAAGTGGCACCGGGCCCTTAAACATTGGGCATTCCGGAATAGGACCACACCCAGAGCTACGTGCTTTTTAGTCACACCCCTACGCTGGCCTGGCGTATGCCAGGCCAGCCCACACCACTCATGCTTACGGGGGGATGTACCAAGCTACATTTCCAAGATCTTACCCACTGGCTGGGTAGCATGGTTGCATCCACTGTCCACTACACTCCAAACACCAGCGGTATATGTCAACATGGACATGTCCGTGGTCTGCATACTGCTGTTTGGACATCACATCCACACCACACTTGGCATTGTGCACATTCTTATTCATGGGTCCCTTGCCCCCTTCACCCATGCATGGGCCCCACCTTTTCCCACAATCTGCTATTGTGTGGCTGAGGTGCCAAGGTGTTGATGGCTTCTGTGCATGGCTGGCCCAGGTTCTCACACTAAGTTGTGCTGTTGTGGCTGGTGTGTGTGCATGTTGTTTGGCATATTGTATGTGAGCTTGTGATGTGTGCATGCCCAGAGTTGTGAGTTGCATGCTTGTGGAGTTGAGGTGTGTGGTCTGTACATTTGGTATGTGCCAATGTGCAGTGCATTTCCGTGGGTGCCATCCTGGTATCACTGGTTGGTTATGGACTGTCGTAAGATGTAGGGATCATGCACACTGCCTGGGTGGTTGGCATCAATGCTGGTGGAGATTCCCTTGTGGTCCACTATTGCCTGGACATTGATGGTATATGTGTGCTTTCTTTTGCGGCGATTGTGTTCAGTGTTGCCACGGGGCACAAGTAGGACATGTGTACAGTCAATTGGCCAATGACATATGTGGGTTGCCAGCTGTGGCACAGATGCCTTCCTGGTCTCTGGATGTTCCTGCGCAGTGTGGGGGAAGTGTGTCTCAATGGTTAGAGCGGCAGACCCTGATCCAGAGGTCTGGCCCAGGACCAGGGTTCAATACCCCGCCTCGGCGGGTCTTGGGCTCAATTTCCTCGGACCTGATAATTCTTGCCTCGGTGCCTATTCTAATCATGGGTCCCACTCTGCAACTCTGGGCAATAGCTTGCTTAATCTCCACAACGGCCCCAACAGCGCTGGGAGGCCTGGCTTCACCTTGGGGGTGCCCAGGAGTGGACATTTCACAGGGAAAAGCCAGGAAGGGTTCCTAAACGGTATACGGAGAGCGCCGGGACACTTCCGTTGGCGATAGCTGTGTGCTTTACAAATGCTGGCATTCACATTTACATTTACATTTACAAGTATAGATAGTGTTGTACCAGGCTGATGGTGTCATCCATGAACGTTTTGGGGGACTTGGATTGGGCTGGCTGTGAGACTCCTCCGACTCAGGTGGTTGTTGGATGTAGGGTACCAGTAACCAAAAGTTACAGCACAGCCAGCAGCTTTTTCTGAGATGGGATGTTGGTTGTCAGCTGTGTTGGTACCTTCAGCCTGTGGACAATGGCGGTCAGGATGCGAAAGATGGTTGTCCTTTTGAGCCTGTGGTGGGTAATGACATTCTCTGGTGTTGGGTCTGTGTGGTTGGTGCGTTTTCTGAGGGTCAATGTCTTTTCCTGCGCTGCCTCAGTGTTGGTCCAGGGGAGGGTCCTGGGGAGGGTGGCGGTGGGTGTTGTGGCCCTGTTGGGGCTCCCATCTGCTTGATCAGTAGCTCCATGGCATCTGTTGCCCTTCATGTGTGGCTCTGGCCTTGGCTCCCTTTTTTGGTGCAGGCTGTGGTCCGACTTTACACCAGGTACAGTTTTTGGGTTCTCATGGCCGATCTAGCTGGTCATTGAAAATGTTGCAATTTGGTGATTTTGCAGCTTTTTGCACAGGAACGCCTACTCTGCATCTCATTAGCAATAGTTGCAGTGGTCATCTGTGGTGATGTTTTTTGCGGCTGCTATCGTGGGTAAACTAGTGCTATGGGCTGGTTGCGCCAGCTTATGAATGGGGTGATGATTCATCGCGAATTTTGCTGCGATAAAGTGCCAATAACTCGGTGATAACTCCTTGAGAATTTGCCCCCCATGTTTTTTACACATTTTTCACTGGACTTGAAGGCTTTCCCCATTTTGTTATGTGTGGAAATAAGATCAACTATATTTTAGCTGACATTATTTTTAATTTCCTTTATTATATATATATATATATATTCACTAAAAAAAACATAGGTTTCACAATTGTTATAGTTAGGAATTAGCATTTAAGAAACCTTTGAAATTCACTGAAAAAACCATAGGTTTCACACCAGTTATAGTTAGCTGAACATATTGCTCATACAAAACCATTGAAATTCCCACGTTATAGTTAGTTGGACTCACCATAACTCGCGCGCCACAATCCAGTGCTGATGATGTCACATATTACATCATTCATGACATGGAGAGGGACCTCACTGATGACATAACTGATGACATCTCAAATAACTGGTGTGAAACCTATGGTTTTTTCAGTGAATTTCAAAGGTTTTTTAAATGCTAATTCCTAACTATAACAATTGTGAAACCTATGGTTTTTGTAGTGAATTTCAAAGGTTTTTTAAATGCTAATTCCTAACTATAACAATTGTGAAACCTATGGTTTTTGTAGTGAATTTCAAAGGTTTTTTTAAATGATAATTCCTAACTATAACGATTGTGAAACCTATGGTTTTTTTCAGTGAATTTCAAAGGTTTTTTAAAAGCGAATTCCTTACTATATTGAGTTTGTATCCTACGATTTTAAAGTGAATTATAATTTTTTTTAGTAGCTGTTTTTTATAACTATTAAATATTATTATTATTTTTTTTCTAAATTACATTTTTCAATGTATTTTTCATGTAGGTTTTTATTTTTAATCATTCTGTCTCGGAAAGCTCAGGGTGAGCTTACCCGAGAGCGCAGCGAGAGCGCTATTCCAGCGTGCGAGAAAAAAAAGTTTGGATTTAAAGTAAAAAATAATGCAAGACATTTAGTGGCAAACCTATAAAAGTAGTATTTTTGATTTTAAATACCCGTATTTTAACTTTAAACATATTTCCAAAAAGCTAGAAAAACGTCATTTAGGCGCGCCGCGTAAGCGCCTCCGGAAGCGCCTACGTTTGTGCCGCGTAAGCGCCCCCAGAAATCCTACGTTCGTGCCGCGAAGCGCCCCCGGAAGCGCTCTGGTGCGCGCAGCGTAAGCGCGTCAAGTCATGTGACATTCATATAACACTTTTCATTGGTTCTTTACAGCTTTTTTTACAACTAATAAAAACCCCACCCATTTCCTTCACTACCTCTTTCACTTTGGAGAGAGCAAGACCTGTTCCCTGTTTCTCTTCATTACTTTAGAAAGAATGGCTGCAAGACCACCGAGCAGCAGTGAGGACTCTGATGGGTTTATCGAGGAGGAAACTCCTCAGCCAAAAGTGAAGGAGCACTTTATCTGGAAATTTTTTACTATTCCACCAGGAGGGAAAAAGGTCAATGCTCCAAAAGTGGAGTGCAAAATTTGCCAAACTGTTCTTTCACGGGGTGACCCTAGAAAAAAATATAGTTTTGGCAATTCAACAATGATCAGGCATGTTCAAAGGAGGCACCCCCAGAACTATGCCCGGGCGAGTGTCAGTGACCTGGCATGTAATCCCCCGAGAGATGGCGCCTCAACTTCCACCGGAGGACAAACATCATCGGGGAGAGGAAGATCATTGGAGCAGATTCCCAACATTCAGCCTGTTTTCACCGACATCAACATTCGTTGTAAGCAGTGGAATGAACTGCTTTGTGTTGGAGAGCAGAGTATCCTCCTGATTGTTAGCAAAAGAGAAGAACACCGCTGCCCTCCCCAGCCCTAATTTTTCCCCTTTTTTTTGCTCCTGTTGAGCAGTTTGGCATTCCCTATTTTTGTTTTTGTTCTGATAAAAATACCAAAAAAAATTAAAAACGTTCGGAAAAAGAAAAAAAACAAAACGACCTCCAATTCTCCAAAAAGAGCTATTTTCTTTACAAATTCAAAAGAAGTGAGTGAAGTGGCGTGCAGTGAGAGAGGAAAGGAAAATGAGTGAGGGAGCAAAGAAAGGGACGAGAGGGGAAGGGAAGTGAAGTAGGGGGACTGAAAGAAGGTGAATGTGGGAGGTGAGTGAGGGGAAGGGGAGTGAACATGGGAAACGAGGATAAGTGAGGAAAGCGGAGTAAGGGAACGGGGGTGAGGAAGGGTAAGAGAAGAGCAGTGAGGTTGAGGAAAGAGTGGTGATAGAGAGCGGATAAAGGCAACTGAGCGTGAGACAAGGAGAGTGAGGGAGTGAGGAGACAGAGGAAATGAAGGAAAGATTGAGAGAAGAGGACTGAGTGAGGGAGCAAAGAAAGATAAGTGAGGGAGTGTAGGTGAGTTATACGGAGTAAGTGTGATGGAAGAGGAGTGAGAGAGTGAGGGGACGGAGGTAGTGAAGCTTAGACAGAGGGAGTGAGTGAAAGAGAATGAGGATATGACAGGACAGAGGTAGTGAGAGAAAGAGTGAGTGAAGTGGAGTAAGGTGAGTAAGGTAAGGGGAATGAGTGAGTGAGCGAAGGAAGGAAAGAGAGGGGAAGTGGACTGAAGTATAGCTACTGAGAGAAAGTGAGTGGGGGATGAAAGTAAAGGGGAAAGAAGAGAAAGATATGGAATGTGGGGTAGTGAGGGAACCAGACTAATAGAACAGGAGTGAAAGAACAGCAGAGAGCACGAGTAAAGAGGGATGAAAGAGGGTGGATAAAAGTGAGTG
The DNA here is from genome assembly GCF_964263255.1 of Lissotriton vulgaris. NCBI lineage: Eukaryota > Metazoa > Chordata > Amphibia > Caudata > Salamandridae > Lissotriton > Lissotriton vulgaris. Next base: position 623,083,448 of record NC_141694.1, on the reverse strand, counting down.
AGGGTAAGACAAAGGGAGTGAGGAAGTGAGGGGATAGAGGTACTGAAGGAAAGAGTGACAGAAAGGGACTGAGTGAGGGAGCAAAGAAAGATAAGGGAGGGAATGTGGCTGAGTTATAGGGAGTGAGCGTAAGAGAAGAGGAAAGAGAGACTAAGAGGACAGAGAGAATGAGGCTAAAAGAGAGAGAATGAGGGAAGGGGAGTGTAGAAGTAAAAATACAGAGGGAGTAAGAGAAGGAGGTATTGAAGTGGAGTTAGGAGAGTAAGGGAAGGGAAAAGAGTGAAGGAGTGAAAGAAGGGAAGAGAGAGGAAGGGAAGTAAAACAGGAGATCTAAAAGAATGTGAGTGTGGAAGTGTGGCTAAGTTATAGGCAGTGAGCGTGACAGAAGAGGAGTGAGAGACTAAGAGGACGGAGAGAATGAGGCTAACAGAGAGAGAATGAGGGAAGCGGAGTGTAAAAGTAAGAGGATAGAGAGAGTGAGAGAAGGAGTTAGTGAAGTGGAGTAAGGAGAGTAAGGGAAGGGGAATCAGTGAGTGAACGAAGGAAGGAAAGAGAGGGGAAGAGGACTGAAGCATAGCTACTGAGAGAAAGTGAGTTGGGAATGAAAGTAAAGGGAAAAAAAGAAAAAGATATGGAATGAGGGGTAGTGAGGGAACCAGACTAAGAGAACAGGAGTGAAAGAACGGCAGAGAGCATGAGTAAAGAGGGATGAAAGAAGGTGGATAAAAGTGAGTGAGGGTAAGACAAAGGGAGTGAGGAAGTGAGGGGATAGATGTACTGAAGGAAAGAGTGACAGAAAGGGATTGAGTGAGGGAGCAAAGAAAGATAAGTGAGGGAGTGTGGCTGAGTTATAGGGAGTGAGCGTAGGAGAAGAGGAAAGAGAGACTAAGAGGACGGAGAGAATGAGGCTAACAGAGAGAGAATGAGGGAAGGGGAGTGCAGAAGTAAAAAGACAGAGGGAGTAAGAGAAGGAGTTAGACTCCCCTCAGAAAACCTAGGGGGTCAGGGGTTGTGTACCCTGCCCCCTTTTAATCATTTCCACCTTATAATTTTTACGTCTTGTGTCTCGATTCTACCGAGACACAAGATGGCGGACTCTCCGGATTGTTTTCAATGTTGACAGACAGCCGACAGCCAATCAGCTTTCTGCTCGCCCACTCCCGTAGCACCGGTGAGCGCTCGAAGCACACCTATAGATATATATGTGTTTTTGAAGTTGCTTTTCATAAAAACCACTGGAGCAATTTTAAACAAATATGGAAAAGGCCCTACTACATACCAGTCTCTAAAATTTGGCCAAGTTTGGTGTAATTCCATTCAGCAGTACAGGCTGTAGCCGTGTCTAAATGTCCTATGGAAAACACATTTGAAAGTATTGAAAATTAGAACCAATCAAAATGTTACTTACATTTTGAATTTGAATGTGATGAAGTATGATTGGTTATGTATATACCTTAAATGAGAGGAAAACACGGCCATTTCGAGATACTCCTGTCTGAGGTACTTTTGAGAAGAATTTTAGGTGCTCAATTTCTGGAGTTTGAATTACACAGAACTAACTAGGTGAGTTGTTAATTTGTAAGAAGAACTATGTTGTCTACTTTAAGATAATCTAGAAAATGTTTTCTGTTAGCTATTTACAATCATTCTGTTATAATTATGGATTAAGATAGACTTCATCACATGCAGTGCTTTATATTTCTAGGGGCAGATTTATGTTGGTAATGCGCCACGTTTGCGTCACGCAACTGCGGCGTAAAAGTGGCGCATCCCTACGTCCCATTTACAATGTGGCGCATCTAGGCAGATGCGTCACGTTGTAAAGCCCTGCGCCGCTTGTGAGAGTTCCGGCGCAGGGTGGGCGTTCCGGGGCAGGTGCGCCTTGCAAAAGTGGCTGAGTGAAATCTATAAGATTTAACTCATTCACTTTCAGGCCAATGCTGCGTCAAAACCCTGCGCCTGCTTGAAGCAGGCGTAAGGCTTGACGCAGCTTTGGACAGATAGGGCACCCCCGAGCATTGCTGGAGCTGCGTCGCGCTTGCGACAAAACTCCAGCAATGCACCACCTTTACGGCACAGATGCGTCACGCATCTGTGCCGTTTTCGCCCCATGGTGCGCCGCATTGTAAATGCGGCGCACCATGGGTGGCGGAGCAGCGGCGCAAAATAACTGGCGCATCCCTGGGGATGTGCCACTTATCATAAATCTGCCCCAAATTTCCTGCCTGATACTATTCAGTACCAATTAATTTTAAAGAACTAAATACTTGAATAAGCTACTTTTATATTATGTATTTATAAAAAAGAAAAATGAAAATGATTACTCTTTTCTGCAATTTACAGCAAAAAATTTAAAATTAAAATGAATCAGAATGAGGAGACCAAGGAAATTTCTTTTGAAATTACAACTACATTATTTGAAATTCAAAATGTCGCGGATATTGACAGCACCATTTCATCACAAGGAGGAGATGACATTAATGATTTTCTTGATGAATCTCTTGACGAAGAATTTATTGAATGTTTGGATATAATAGAATACCACCAATCATTGAAAACTTTTCATGAGGAGATTGATCATATGATTGAATAGGAAATTCCAGATGAGGACATGCTACAAGCTCTATCTAATTATGAAAATTCTGAACAATTAATTATTATTTACAAATTAAAAATTTGTTGACATATTATTCATTTTTATTTCTAATTTATGAGGTAGTAGCGAAGTGATTGTAGTATAATGTGATACTTATAGTATAGAGTACCACATTTGTATGTAACATAGTAAGTTTACTCATATTTACTTCCCTTCTCCCACTGTAGTTTTTCAAATGTATATTTGACATCTCTTCTTCATCTCCTGCCTCTTTTCTCTGACTACCTGTCTCTGATGCACCCTATCGCCGCCATTTTGTGTAGTTAGAGAAGAGATTGAAATACAATACTTCAAAACGTGAAAAGGGAGCAGGATAGAGTGCCCCTCACCCCCTAGACCTTCTCAGGGGGTCCCAAAAGAATCTGTTTCTACTTTCCAGAGAGACTATGGTATAAGTTCAATAACCAACAATAACTTCCATTACAACATGCAAGATATCTACAGATGAGACGATGTACATTTCTCAGATGAGGAGAACAGAGTCTTTCTCTTGAATTTTAGACTCTGCATCGGTACCTACTTGTAGGTACTTAAATTACCCACACAACACAACAGCTCTTTTAGAGCTACCCTACCTCTAAGCAATCCAAATTCTTATTTAAAACTATTTTCTTTCACTGTTTTACCCTGTGGTGCGCTCAGGGTGCGCGTACCGGTGAGCGTACATAGGAACGCACCCAGCGCTTACCCCGCGAAAATTGCAACAAAAAAAAAAAATGTGTCCATCAAGTCCCCCCTCAGAAAACCTAGGGGGTCAGGGGGTGTGTACCCTGCCCCCTTTTAAACATTTCCCCCCTTTTTATTTTCACCTCTTATGTCTCGATTCTACAGAGACACAAGATGGCGGAGTCTCCGGACTGTTTAGAATGTTGACAGACATCCGACAGCCAATCAGCTTTTCACTCGCGCGCTCCCGTAGCGCACCGGGTTCGCTCCCCGGTACGCGTACCAGTGAGCGCTTGGAGTGCGCCTATAGATATATATGTGTTTTTGAAGTTAATTTTCAAGAAAACCACCAGAGCAAATTTCACCAAATATAGCAAAGGCACATCTGCGTACCAGTCCCTACAATTTTGCAAAGTTTGGCGTAATTCCGTTCAGCGGTTCGGGCTGTAGCCGTGTCAGAACGTCCTAACAAAAATTGCATGGGGAAAACACGTTTTAGGACCACCCTTTTTTCTCAGCCCCCACTTTACGAATCCCCCTGAAACTTTCAGGGAAGGAGCGGAGCAGAGCTGGCCAAAATTTTGGAAAATTACACGCAAATTCCTCAACCGGCGCCAAAGTTATTCCCAATAGAATGTTACGGATTTCCTATGGTAGCTAGGTCCTATCTATAACTACCTACTGGCGACCGCCAGTAGGTAATATATATATATATATATATATATATATATATATATATATATATATATATATATATATATTCACTGAAAAAAACATAGGTTTTACAGACGTTATAGTTAGGAATTAGCATTCAAAAAACTTATAGTTAGTTGAACATTTGACTCATATAAAACCAGAGAAATCCAGCTGTTATAGTTATTTGAGCTAACTATAACTTGCGTTCCTGCAATGCACTGGTGATGATGTCACATATTACATCACTCATACCATGGTCAGTGACATCACTGATGACATCACTGATGACATCTCAAATGACATCACTGATGACATCATCCAGTGAATGTGTGTTTCTGGAAAGTTTAAATATTTTTCAAATACATCTATGCAAAGGTGTATTGAAGAATGAGTGGATTTTCAAGTTCCTGAATGGATTATGTAGTAGGTGTGTGACTGACTGTATAAGTGAGTGATTGAATGTGTCTTACTGAATGCATGGGTTAGTGACTACACTGTGTGAAAGTCTGTATTAGTCTCTCAGTTGATGTGTAAGCGGCTGCATGGGTTGGTGAGTAGCTACATGAGTGTTTATTTGGGTTATTGATTTATTGTCTGAGTATCTGTATGGGTGTCTGAGTGTCTGCGTGATGTGTGACTCTATGCATAGATGTTTGAGTGGGTGATTCATTGGTTGTATGGATCCAAAAGTGCATCTAGGAAGGGCTGTATGGGTAAGTTAGTGTGTGTATGGGTGTGTTGGTGAGTGAATTAATGTCTCAGTGGTATACATGTGAGATATGTTTTACGGCAGTATATGTGAGTGTTGGAATATATAAATGACTATACGTGAGAGTAAGTTATTTGAAGAGTATGTGTATAAATGAGTGTCTGCTAGTATCAGTGATTATATAAGACAATAAGACAGTAAGTATGTGTTAGGATCTGCATAAATAAGTGATGTGGTGTGTGTATAAATAACGGAGTTGGTGTGTATAACTGTATAACTGGTATGTGATTCATTCTTTGCATGACAGACTAGGTGTGTGAGTAACTCTATGAATGAGTAGCGGAGTATTACTGTATGTATAGGTGCATGGATGCATATTATAGTCCGGTGTTGATGAGTAACTGCATGTATAAGTGTACAGACCTAGGAAATAGTGGGTGGTATGTAGTATCTGGCATTGTTGGGTGTATGGTTTGAAAAATAGTAGTCTGTATTTTTGAGTGCGTGTATCAAACTTTACATTACGGCATCAGTATATGCGTCAGATTTTTATGTGGATGATGTAATCAGGGATGTCATGAGTGATGTCATTTGAAATGTCATGAGTGATGTTGGACACACGGATGGTGGCAGGTGACCAGTGAAGCCTGGGTGCGGAAGACCTACATAGTGCGGGGGAAGTGGCTGCCGTGCAGCAGGCTGGGTGCACAGGTGCAGGCAAGCGATGTTACCATAGCTAATAGTCTAATCTCTGGCCATACTGTGGAAGGGGTTAGGTGCATCAGCCTGGGTGCGCAGGTTCGAACAATCGATGTGGCTGTGCGTACTGATGTGATCTTTGACCTCATTTAGTCACATCTCTGACTCATTTTTAAGGACCTGCTGGACTGTATTGTATGCCTGAGCCAGCGAGCAGCGCTGCCCTACAGACATGTGGCGTTGGCTTTTAGGGCACTATAGTGAGCTCATTACTATAGTGTACATACACACACAGGCTTCCGCCACTGCATTACAAGCGCACAATGTGTTTTTAGCAAGTGCTCTGTTCCTTTGTATGTAAACATTAGCATAGCATATTATTATTTAACCTTGTGTATTCTCGTGCACTCCAACCCCTCTTGGAACCATGATTACCACTAACAGTTGGTAGATCGTACTTCAAGAATGAAGGATGCCCTCAATGTTTTTTTTCTATTAAGCTTGAAATAAACCTTAATTTACCTCCAGACGTTTCCACCATTAAATTAATCTCCCTTTTCAGACAACAAATTGATTGAGCCAAAATGGGCAGAGCGGGTGCTCACCCCGTGATGATGCCCTCAGCATTCTGACGCCTTCCATTGTGGTATCAAGACACTGTCCCCAACCGGAGACCTGCACTCCCACCCAACAGAGGTACCCCGGAGTCGGAGCTTACACCGGCACATCGTTGGACTCACCGGTGGTGTCAGTTTAGCAGTAAAGCCTTGGTGCATAGGACCTACAATTAAGCACAGTGTGGGGGAAGGTGCTGGGGTGCAGGCAAGCCCCTTCTCCTCATACTCCCTCCTCTCTCCTCTTACTCCTCCCTCTCTCCTCATACCTCCCCCTTAACAATTCCCCAATCAGTATACATACACTGCTGCATACACTCTGGGGCAGATTTACAAGCCCCTTGCACGTTGTCCACTGAAATGTAGAAGTTATATACATGGAATGTGTGCAGTCACTTAACCGTGTTAGACTAGTAAATATGTTTTGGTAAAACGCAAGGTCTTATATTTTATGTCTTTATATCACACTGTGCGCCCCTTTTTACACATTCTCCCCCTCTCTCCTCCTACTCCCCCCTCTCTCCTCATACACACCCCTCTCTCCTAATACTCTCCCTCTCTCCTCACACTCCCCTCTCTCTCCTCATACTCTCCCTTCTCTCCTCGTACTGCCCCCTCTCTCCTTATACTCTCCTCTCCTCATACTCACCCTCTCCCCTCATACTCCCTGTCTCTTCATACTCCCCCCTCTCCTTATATGTCTTCCTCTCGTCATACTCCCCCCTCTCTCCTCATACCCCCTTCACTCCTCATACTCCCCCATCTGCTCATACTCCTCCCTCTCTCTTCAAAGTACTCCCTCTGTCCTCATACACACCCCTCTCTCCTTATACTCCTCTTTTCTCCTCATACTCGCCCCTTTTTCCACATACTCCCCCCTCTCTCCTCATACTCCTCCTCTCTCTCCTCATACTACCCCCTCTCTCCTCACACTCCCCCTCTCTCTTCTTATACTCCCTCCTCTCTCCTTATACTCTCCCTCTCTCCTCACTCTCCTCCTCTCTCTCCTTATACTTTCCCTTCTCTCCTCATGCTCCCACCTCTCTCCTCATACTCCCCCTTTTCTCCTCATACTCTCCACTCTCCTCATACTCACCCTCTCCCCTCATAATCACCGCCTCCTCATACTTCCCCCTCTCCTCATATTTCCCCCTCTGGTCATACTCCCCCTCTCTCCTCATACCCCCTTCTTTCTTCATACTCCCCCTCTCTCCTCACACTCCTCCTCTCTCTCCTTATACTCTCCCTTCTCTCCTTATACTTCCACCTCTCTCCTCATACTCCCTCCTCTCACCTCATACTTTACACTCTCCTCATACTCACCCTCTCCCCTCATACACACCGTCTCCTCATACTTCCCCCTCTCCTCATGTTTCCCCCTCTGGTCATACTCCCCCCTCTCCCCTCATACCCCTTCACTCCTCATACTCCCCCATCTCCTCATACTCCTCCCTCTCTCCTCATACACACCCCTCTCTCCTTATTCTCCTATTTTCTCCTCATACTCACCCCTCTTTCCATATACCCCCTCTCTCTTCATACTCCTCCTCTCTCTCTCCTCATACTCCCCCCTCTCTCCTCAAACTCCCCCATTCTCTCCTCACACTCCCTCCTCTCTACTGATATACCCCTCTCTCTCCTCATATTCCCTCCTCTTCTCATACTGCCCCTCTCTCCTCTTACTCTTCACTCTCTCCTCATACTCCCCTTTTTCCTCATTCTCCCCCCTCTCTCCTCATACTTCCTCCTGTCCTCATAGTCCCTCCTTTCTCCTCTTAATCCTCCCACTCTCCTCATACATCCCCCTCTCCTCATACTCCGCCCTCTCCTCACACTCCACCCTCTCCTCATATTCTCCTCTCTCCTCATAACCCCATCTTTACTCGTACTCTCCCCATCTGCTCATAGTCCTGCCTCTCTCCTCATACTCTTTCCTCTCTCCTCATACTAACCCCTCTCTCATCATACACCCCTTCTTTCCTTATTCTCCCCCTTTCTCCACATTTTCCCCCTCTCGCCTCATACTTCATTCTCTCTCCTTATACTCCTACTCTCTCCTCATGCTCGCCCCTCTTTCCACATATTCCCTCTTCTCTCCTCATACTGCCAGCTCTCTCCTCATACTCCTTCCCCTCTCCTCATATACTCCCCCCTTCCTTATACTTTCTCTCTCTCCTCATAGTCCCCCTGTCCTCATACTCTCCCTTTTCCTCATAATCCCCCCTTCTCTGATACTTCCCCCTCACTCCTCATAATTCCCCCTTCTCTTCATACTCCTCCCTCTCTTCTCATAATCCCCCCTCTCTCCTCGTTCTCCCTCCTTCCTCATACTCCCTCCATTTCCTCATACTCTTCTATCTCTCCTCATACTATCCTCTCTCTCCTCATACACCACCTCTCTCCTTATACTCTCCCCTCTCTCCATATTCTCCCCCCTCGCTATTCATACTCCACCCTCTTTCCTCATACACACCCCTCTCTCCTTATACTCACCTCTCTCTCCTTATACTCCCCTCTCTCTCCTTATTCTCCCCCTCTCTCTTCATATACCCCCCTCTCTCCTCATACTTCTGCTCTGTCCTCATACACTGAAGCACTTATGAATTCAGTCAGGCACTCTTACAGAAGTGTAATCATTAGGTCAGTACCCAAGTACTGATGCAGTGAAGTAGGCCTTAGTAGATGAACTGCTTCAATCCCTTATGCAGTATATATGCATTCTTCTATCCATGTGCACTCTTGTTTCACATCTTCAATTCTCCATTCTGTATCCTTATACTTCAACCAAACACTCTGTGACTGTTCTTGCACTATTGTAGTGACCCATTTAGCAGTCTGTGATAATTGTTTCAGAGCACTAACACTCAAGCACTTATAAATTCACTCAGGCACTCTCCTTACAGAACTGTAATCATTTAGTCAGTACCCAAGTACTGATACAGTGAAGTAGGCCTTAGGACATGAACTCCTTCAAACCCCTATCCAGTATATAGGCATTCTTCTATCCATCTGCACACTTGTGTTTCACATCTTCAATTCTCCATTCTGTATGTGTATCCTTCCACCAAACACTCTGTGACTGTTCTTGCAGTACTGTAGTGACCCATTTAGCAGTCTGTGATAATCCATTCACTGTAATAATACTCAGGCCTTAGGAGATGAACTGCTTTAAACCCCTATCCAGTATATATGCATTCTTCTATCCACCTGCACACTTGTGTTTCACATATTCAATTCTCCATTCTGTATTGTTATCCTTCCATCAAACACTCTGAGACTTTTCTTGCACTACTGTAGTGACCTATTTAGCAGTTTGTGATAATCCTTTCACTGCACTAATTCTCAAGCACTTATAAATTTAGTCATGCACTCTTCTTACAGAGTTGTAATCATTTAGTCAGTACCCAAGTACTGATGCACTGCAGTAGGTCTTAGGCCATGGACAGTTTCAAACCCCTATCTAGTATATATGTATTCTTCTATCAACCTGTACACTTGTGTTTTACATCTTCAATTCTCCACTCGGTATCCTTATACTTCCACCAAACACTCTGTGACTGTTCTTGCAGGACTGTAGTGACCAATTTAGCAGTCTGTGGTAATCCATTCACTGCACTAACACTGAAGCCCTTATAAATTCAGTCATGCAATCTCCTTACAGAACTGTAATTATTTAGTCAGTACTCAAATACTGATGTAGTGAAGTAGGCCTTAGCACATGATCTGCTTCAAACCCTTATCCAGTATATATGCATTATTTTATCCACCTGCACACTTGTGTTTCACATCTTCAATTTTCCATTCTGTATCCTTATACTTTCATCAAACACTATGTGACTGTTCTTGCACTACTGTAGTGACCTTTTAAGCAGTCTGTGATAATCCTTTCACTGCACTAATACTCAAGCACTTATAATTTCAGTCAGGCACTCTCTTTACAGAACTGTAATCATTCAGTCAGTACCCAAGTACTCATGCAGCAAAGTAGACCTTAGGGCATGGACTGCTTCAAACCCCTATAGACTATGCATGCAGTCTTCTATGCACTTTCAAACTTGTCTTTTATACCTTGAATTCCCCAGTCTGTATGCTTACACTTCTAGTAAACAATCTGTCACTGCTGTTTCAGTATTGTACTGAGCCATTCATCAGTATGTGCTTATCTATGCACTGTGTTAAAACTGAAGCTCTTATAAATTCAGTTAGGCACTCTCCTTGCAGAACTGTAATCATCTAGTCAGTACCCAAGTAGTCATGGAGCAAAGTAGGTCTTTGGCCATGGACAGCTTCAAACCCCTATAGACTATGCATGCAGTCTTCTATGCACCTGCAAACTGGTCTTTTCAATTCCCCAGTCTGTATCCTTACACTTCTAGCAAACACTGTGTCACTGGTATTTCAGTATTGTACTGAGCCATTGAGCAGTATGTGCTTATCTATGTACTGTGCTAAAACTGAAGCAGTTATAAATTCAATGTGGTACTCTCCTTGCAGAACTGTAATCATCTAATCAGTACCTAAGTACTCACACAGCAAAGTAGGCCTTAGGGCATGGACTGCTTTAATCCCCTATAGACTATGCATGCAGTGTTCTATGTACCTGTAAACTTGTCTTTTATACCTTCAATTCCGTAGTATGTATCTTCCACTTCCACCAAGCACTCTATCATTGCTGTTGCACTATTGTAGTGACTCATTGAGAAGTTTGAGCTAATCCATTCACTATGCATACTCATGTAGTAAAGTACGCGTTAGGACAAGGACTGCTTCAAACCCGTGTGCTCTATGCATGAACTCTTCTATCCACGTGTACACTTCTCTTTTATACCTACAGTTCCGCTGTTATAGTATGTGTTTCCCCTTGTACTGTTCTAGTGATGCATTTAGTAGCATGTACTAATCCATTCACTGCTCAAAAGTCATACTACTGATAAATTCATTAAGGTACTCTTCTTCCAGATGTAGTGCTTGAAAGTTTTATGCAGTATCTATGCACTTCTGTTATCAGTTACACAGTTGTTTTTTATACTTAGTCATTTTACATTGTATTTATTTAGTAATAGAATAGTATATTTCATATATTTATTTTTATAATGTTATATATATTTTTTATAACAGATTCTATTTATCAACACTAAAAGAAATTCATCATGCCTTCAAAAAGTGAAAAGAGGAAACAACATAATAAAGCTTATTATTTAAAGAGAAGTCATTCACAAGCTTTACCTGAACAAGAATGTGTGAAAAAAAAACTCCTGGTAAGACAATGGAGGATTTTTGAAGACGTTATCAAACACTAAGAGTAGTATGGACAATGTGAAAAATACAAACAGTGTATCTGCAACAAAAAAGAAAAACAAGAGAAAAAAACAAAAACAATGGGAAATCATCTTCTAAACAAACAGTGTATAGTTAAAGGAGGAAAAATCAATTTCAGGAAATTAGAAAAAGAATGTTTTATAATAGAGTTGTTTTAAATTTGATGAAGGAAATGAAGAAATGTAAAAGAAAAACAGCATTTTATAAGAAGAAGAAACTTATAGAAAATATAGTTTAGAAGGCTTTTGAATTGAAAAACAAGTTGTTTATTTTAGTAATCAATAGAATTCGATCACTAGATAAGCCAATCCATTTAAGGAAGGCCAAAGGTAAGTGGAGAAGAGTAATTAACAACTAATTTTTCTGATTTTTTTTGGGTGAATGGAAACATAGTTCAAGTTCTGAGCCTTTTTTTAATGAAGAGAGTTATTTTCAGAGTAATGATTTGTTGCATGCAGTTGACACTAGTGGTCGAGCTTATGAGGTTAGAAATGGTTGTCCTATTTAGAAAGAGAAAATTGTTCCCAGAAATGCAGAAGAGGTGTTAGCTGATGAAGTTTTAGGGAGACATCCTAAAGCTGCAGTGTACATCTGGAATTGCAGTAGTTTTTGTAGTGTACAGCAGGAATCTATTGATTTTTTACGCAATTTCGTACGTAACTATACTAAGAAAAGTGTTAAACAAAAGATTGAGATGTTGCAAGGAATAGACACTTGCAGAGTGAGAGAAAATACTGGTTTGCAAGGTCATTCTCTTGCTTGTCTTTCTAAAAAAGTATGTCGAAGTGTTTTTAGCAATTTCAGGATGTTAGCAGTACATCATACTCAAATGAGGAAATTAGTCAGGACATTGTATTATGCAAAAAGTTCAGCACTAATGTTAAAAAAGATGAACAGTGCTCTTTTGCGTGGATCTGTATCAGATGTAATCAACGTTTGTGAAGAAATTCAGGTTAGTTGCTTTGGTCCTGAGGAAGATAGTGCAGAAACAGATACATTAATAGAAGGAAATGTGGAAGAGAATGTACAACATTGTAGTACAGAAAATGTTGAGCAAGAAATTACAAAGTTTAAGGTGATTTCAGGTAAAAGGTCACATTATTCTTGTATTTGTTGTCGACAAACCCATTATAAAAATCAGACCAGGACTGTTAATCTGTATTTATAAAGGTAAAAGGAAAATAATAATGAGTGGAAGGAATTTGCAACTTATTTGTTGGTAGATAATTGTTTTGATTTGGGTTCTGATCAGCGTATTTGTAAATATTGTTATAACATTAGGCAAGAACAAAATGCTTGCTAGAGCTCTGCATAATAATCTTGAGTTGGTAAATATACCTTCTGAACTGATGATTTAAATACCTATGAGCCTATTCTTATTCAATGTGTGCATCCATTTCAGGCTATTGTTCGTATGGAGCCTAAGACAGGGAAATTGCCTCCTTCAGATTTACAGAGAGGATTAAAGGCAAGAGTTGTATATTGCCTCTAGATTTAAAGAAAAATATTGAAACAATTGGTGTAGAAAATGTTGAAGATGAACCTCTAGTTATTCTTGTTAATGGTGTTCCTACTAAGAGTAAGAAAATCTGGCAAGAATTAGTGAATGTTAGGAAAGTGAAAAAGGCAACGTTGTATCTGGTAAAAAATAATAAGTACCATAAAAATGTGTATGTGGGAGAAGAAGAAATAACTGTAGAAGAAGATAGTGACTCGTCAACTGGACAAATTGAAAAAGTGGATGTGTCCAGAACTGAAGAAATCTAGGAACATTATGGTGTTCATCCACTTCATTACAAAGAAGTGATTGGGAATACTATTGAGCTATTTCAAATGAAAGAAGCACAGGGAAGTCCCATTAGTGTATGGGAAGAAAGCTTGGAAGCTCGTTGTTTTCCTCAGTTGTTTCCAACAGGAAAAGGAGGACGATATGATGAACGACCTGTGCAGATTCCTGCATCTGAATACCGGACATCAAGATTGTACGAAGAAGATCCAAGATTTCGACAATGTATTCCGTATTTGTTTCATCTTTTGTTTGAGAGTGACTTGTCTGGACTTTCTTATGCAGTTAACCATATATTGAAAATAGGTGTACATCTGCAAAATGTTTTGGCAAAGGAATTTATGGATAAAGTACAGCAGAAAGATACTGTTTTGGAATCTCAGCTGATTAATCTCATGGCATGTTAGAGTGGTACTAATGAGCACTGGTACCGTCGTCATGGAGAACTTAAATGTATGCTAAGGAACTTAGGAGCTCCTACATGGTTCCTTACTTAAGCTGTGCTGAATATGCTTGGGTTGATTTACTTCAATTTCTTCGCGAGGCAAATCTAAATATAGTAAATATTGAATAGAAGACACCTGGAGAATTGTGCTCTTTGGATCCAGTTAATGTATGCAGATATTTCAATCATAGGTTTGAAGCTATGATGTCTTTTATCACCAATAAAAAAATCCTCCTCTTGGAGAGGTTCTGGATTTCATTTGGAGAAAGGAGTATCAAGCAAGAGGTGCTCCTCACATACATATGCTAATATGGATCAAAGATACCGTCACATTTGGAACAGATTCGGATGATACTGTGATGTCTTTTATTGAAGTATATGCTGCATGTGCTATACCCAAAAGCACAGAAGAAAAGGACTTAAGACAACAAGTCTTACGATTCTAAAGCCATCGTTGTTGGAAATACAGTCTTCGAAAGTACAAATCTAAGGACAAATTCTACACCAAATGTCGTTTTGGATTTCCACGTTCTGTAATATCAAAAGGAAGAGTGAGCAGTTTTATGTCATCTTTGCAACATTCTAAAAAAATACCTACAACTTAAGAAGAAATGAAGAGTCAAAATACATAAATAACTACAACCCAGTTATTTTGTCCATGTGGAATGCTACCATGAATATTCAATACTTTGCGGACAATTCCATTGCTGTTGCTCGATATGTAACATCCTGCATAACAAAATCAGAAAAGATGGAATTGAAGGAAATTTGGGAAGAGATTTCCCACGAGAAGAGTCTAAGTAAGAAATTATATAGTTACAGTTTGAAGATGTTATCTCATCGAGAAATTGGAGCGTATGAATGCTCGGATCGCTTATCATCTGCAAGTCTATACTCCAAATCTAGAAGAATCATTTGGGTAATTCTAGATCTTGCTGCAACACGAAATCGAGTATTTAAATCTGTACAAAAAATTTAATATTTAGCTGAAGAGCCAGAAAGTACAGATATTATGAAAATAAATATGTTGGATACATATTATCCAAATATAAGTCATCATCTTGAGAACATTTATCTTTATAAAGTGCTGCAAAACTATATTTTTAAACAGAATATTACAGAGAACATCAATAATGGTATACATGCCATGATTGGTTCTGAAGGATGTTTGGTGAAACAAAGAAAAGGACATTTGATTAATCACTGTAAACTCCTGACAAAAGGGAATTTTATAATTTAGCTCTTTTGCAACTCTTCAAGCCGTGGCATTCAGAATTGGAATTACTTGGAGATTTTGAGAGCTATGAAGATTCGTTCAACGCAACTAAAGACACTATACAATGTCCTGTTTTTGCTAATTATGTGAAAATGTTGAACGATGAAATTGAGCAAGAAGCTACAACTGCAGCTGAGATTGCTAGAGACAGTTCTCAAGACAGTCAAACTTCTGCTCCGTTGAGTCAGGATCCACTCGGAGAACCAATTGTTCAAAATGAAGCAGCAACTGCCATGGATGAGGCCGAAACAGCAATGTATCAAGCTCAAGAAGATGTAACAAACTAGGGAAACTTGGAAGAACAACTAAATGTTGAGCAAAAACAAATATATGACCAAGTGAGAGAACAGATTGACCATAGATTACTTTGTGAAAAGAAAGAGTGCTCTTGCTCATCATTTTAACCTATTCGAATGTACATGAGTGGAGAAGCTGTAACAGGAAAACGTTTTTTAATTAAAGTAATTGCAACTTATCTACAGAAAACAACTGAGTTGCATTTGTCTTGTGTTGTCACTGCTCCAACTAGGTTGGTAGCAGACAATATTAAAGGAATTACTTTAAATCGTTTATTAATGCTACCAGTAGAGTATGAAAACAAATTGGAATACCACAAGCTATCTGGAGAAGCTTGTTGTGAAGTTTCAAGAGTCTTGATGAAAATGAAACTTCTCAATATTGATGAGGTAAGCATGGTATCAAACTTAATGCTTGCCTTTGTGCATTTAAGAATGCAGCAAATTCTGAGTATGAGTTATTATTTGGAGGAAGACATGTCATAGTTTTTGGAGATTTACTACAACTAACTCCTGTAAAAGGACAACCAGTGTTTAAAACACAGGTGCATGAAGATATCAGAAAGTCTTTGGGGAGCATTGGAAATGTTAACCTTTGGTCACATTTGAGTATAAGGAACTTATTACAAATATGTGACAGGCAAATGATGATGATTATGGAACTATTCTTCAAGATATAAGAATTTGAAAAGTGACTGAACATGGCAAACAAGCTTTACAGAGACGATTACTTTCCAATTTGTTTCCAAATGAAAATATTGTTCCTGAGAAAATATATATGAGAATTGCAGAAAACAAATCTGTAATCTGCTTAATGCCAACACTGTGTGAATGTTCTATATTCAAAGAAGAAATGTTAAAGTTTGAAAATGAAGAAATTATAAAATTGAAAGCTATTGATAAAATAGAGCATGAAGGAATCACTATTATTTTGCCGGAAAAGTTGAAGAGGAAATTGGATTCTTTAGAGAAATCGATAAGGAAAATTGCTGATTTAGAAAAGAATTTATATGCGTGTGTAAACTGTAGGGTAATTTTATGACGTAATGTGAATGTGGAAAAAGTTTAGTAAATGGAGCAATCAGTAAAGTTGTTGATTTTGATAATTACGTAAATTGAGATGGTATTGAATTTTTGAAAATCAAATTTGATCAAATTGAAGAAGTACAACAATTTAGTCATTGTTCAGCTCGGTTTTTCCTTGTAAAAGATTTGTATGGTCGCAGAAAACAGTTTCCTGTTTCTTTGGCGTATGCAGTGACCATTCATAAATCTCAAGGTTTAAGTGTAGATAGTGCTTTAGTGAATATTGGAATTACTGTGTTTAAATAGGGTATGGCATATGTTGCTTTGTCTCGAGTCAGAACTTTATCTGGATTGTACTTGATTGATTTTGATGATAGAAAGATTAGTGCAGATGCAAATTGTGTGAAAGAGTATAATAGGTTAAGAAGAGAATATGCGCCCAATTTAGGTCAATATCAGTCAATCAATCAATCAAAGACATTTATAGAGCGCACTACCTACCCGTAGGGTCTCGAGGCTCTTTGGGGGGGGGGGGGGTGCCGCTACTGCTCGAACAGCCAGGTCTTGAGCTTCTTCCTGAAGGAGAGGTGGTCTTGGGTCAGGTGCAGGTCGGCCGGGAGGGAGTTCCAGGTCTTGGCGGCCAGGTAGGAGAAGGACCTTCCTCCTGTAGTGGCTCTGCGGATGCGTGGGACGGCGGCGAGGGCGTGGCTGGCGGATCGGAGGTGGCGTTTGGGAGCGTAGAAGTTGATTCGGTTGTTGAGGTAGCTCAGGCCTTGGTCGTGGAGAGCTTTGTGTGCGTGGGTAAGGAGGCGGAAGGTGATTCTCTTGTTGACCGGGAGCCAGTGCAGGTCTCTTAGGTGTCCGGAGATGTGGCTGTGTCGTGGGATGTCGAGGATGAGTCTGGTTGAGGCGTTCTGGATGCGCTGGAGTCTCTTCTGGATCTTGGCGGTGGTTCCGGCGTAGAGTGCGTTGCCGTAGTCCAGTCGGCTGGTGACGAAGGCCTGGGTGACGGTCTTCCTGGTCTCTGTGGGGATCCACCAGAAGATCTTCCGAAGCATGCGCAGGATGTTGAAGCATGACGAGGACACGGCGTTGACTTGCCTGGTCATGGAGAGGGAGGAGTCCAAGATGAAACCCAGGTTGCGTGCGTGGTCCGTCGGTCTGGGTGCGGTGCCCAGGGCGGGGGGCCACCAGGAGTCGTCCCAGGCGGAGGGCGAGGAGCCCAGGATGAGGACCTCCGTCTTATCTGTGTTCAGCTTCAGGCGTCTCGTCGTCATCCACTCGGCTACCTCTCTCATCCCGTCGTGCAGGTTGGCTCTGGCGGCGGCGGGGTCGTTGGTCAGGGAGAGGATCAGCTGGGTGTCGTTGGCGTAGGAGATTATGTTGAGGTTGTGTTGGCGTGCGATGGCCGCGAGGGGGCTCATGTAGACGTTGAAGAGAGTCGGGCTCAGTGAGGATCCTTGAGGGACGCCGCAGATGACTTTGGTGGCCTCTGACTTGTACGGTGGTAGGCGGACTCTTTGTGTTCTTCCGTCGAGAAAGAAGACGATCCATTCCAGCGCCTTCTCCTGGATTCCGACGTTGCTGAGGCGCTGCACTAGGGTGCGGTGGCAGACCGTGTTGAAGGCCGCGGAGAGGTCTAGGAGGATGAGGGCGGTCTCGGTGCTGTGGTTGGCACGGAATCCGGACTGCGATGGGTCGAGGGATCCATTCGTCGCGAGGAAGGTGGCCAGCTGTTTGTTGACGGTCTTCTCGATGACTTTGGCTGGAAACGGGAGTAGCGAGATGGGGCGGTAATTCTTGAGTTCGGTGGGGTCTGCTGTAGGTTTCTTCAGTAGAGCGCTGAGTTCGGCGTGCTTCCAGCTCTCGGGGAAGGTGGCGGTGTCGAATGAGGTGTTGATGATGTCCCGCAGGTGGGGTGCGATGACAGCGTCGGCTTTGTTGAAGACGTGGTGAGGGCAGGGGTCGGTTGGAGATCGGGAGTGGACGGAGTTCATCGTGTGGACGGTGTCTTCGGTGTTGACCGGGGTCCAGGCGCGTAGGGTGGTGGTTGGTGGAGGTCCTGCGGTCGTGGCGTGCGTCGGTTGAGTGCTGAAGCTGTCGTGTATGTCCGCGATCTTGTTGTGGAAGTAGCAGGCTAGGGAGTTGCAGAGGTCTTGCGAAGGGGTGATGTTGTTGTTTCCGGCGTTGGGGTTGGAGAGCTCTTTCACGATGTTGAAGAGTTCCTTGCAGTTGTGTGCGTTGTTGTCCAGTCGGTTTTTGAAAGCCGTTTTCTTGGCGATGCGGATCAGTTGGTGGTGTTTCCGGGTGGCAAGCTTGAGGGTGGTCCTGTTGTCCGGCGTGGGTTCCCTTCTCCAGGCTTTCTCGAGGGCTCGGCAGTTCTTCTTGGAGCTCTTGAGTTCGTCGGTGAACCATGGGGCTCTCTTACTGCCGGGTCTGCTGGGCGGGGTCCTCAGTGGGGCGAGTTCGTCCGCGCAGTTGCTGATCCACTTCGCGAGGTTGTCGGCGGCCTGGCTGGGGTTCGCTGAGCTGGCCGGAGGGTGCTGGCTCAGGGAGGCGGCGAGCTGGTCGGCTGTGATCTTGTTCCAGCTTCTTCGGGCAACCTGTTGCTGGTAGTGGTGGGTGGTCGTTCTTCTGAAGGTGAAGTGGATGCATCTGTGATCTGTCCAGTGGAGTTCTGTGGCGTGGCTGAAGGCGATGTCTCTGCTGGATGAGAAGATGGCGTCGAGTGTGTGTCCGGCGAGGTGGGTGGGGGTGGACACCAGCTGCTTGAGTCCAAGGTTGGCGAGGTTGTCGAGCAGGGTGCTGGTGTTGCAGTCGTTGTTGTTCTCCAGGTGGAAGTTGAAGTCCCCCAGGAGGATGTAGTCAGCGGAGGGGAGGGCGTGCGGGCTGACGAAGTCGGCGATGTCCTCGCTGAATTGAGTGCGTGGTCCCGGAGGTCGGTAGATCAGGGTGCCTCTGAGGGTGGTCTTCGGGTTGGTGTGGATCTGGAAGTGCAGGTGTTCGGCGGAGGGTGGGGTGTTGTCGGTGCTGGTCGTGATGCGGATGGTGTTCTTGTGGATGATGGCGATGCCTCCTCCCACCTGGTTGGTGTTGCGGTCCTTCCGGGTGATCTTGTATCCTTCTGGGATGGCGATGGCGATGTCGGGCGCTGAGGAGGCGTTCATCCAGGTCTCCGTGATGAAGGCAACGTCAGGGGCTGTGGTGTCGAGGAGGTTCCAGAGTTCGATGGCGTGTCTGTGGACGGAGCGGGTGTTGAGCAGGATGCACTTGAGGTGGTTGCTGCTGGTGTTTGGTTTGGCAGGTGCTGGTGTCGGGCGGGTCCGGATGCAGGTGAACTTGCAGGTGTTGCAGCTGAAGGGTCCGTGGATGTGACGTGGGGTGGCTCTGCAGCATCCACGGACTCGGCCGGTGTTGAGTGCGGTGAGGGTGGTGGCGGTGTACGTCAGGCGGGTCGGTCGGGGTCCTCGAGGGCCAGGGGTCCTGGCACTGGGCGCGGTCCAGGCACGGACGGGCGTAGACGGGCTTACCTTTGGCGCGCCTTCGGCGCACAATCGGCGCGCCCGCTGCGCGTGACCGCTGCGCGTGACCGCTGCGCGTTCGCACGGTCGCCATATAAGGCAAAGTGCGCGGGTGGGCGGAGCAGCTGGGAGGCGGGAGCGGGGAGGGAACAGAAGGAAAAAAGGGGCGGGGTCAGCGGTGGTGGCGGGAAGCGGGGAGCGGGGAGGGAAGACGGAGGGCGGCAAGGTAGGTGGGCAAACAGGAAGGAGAACGCTAACACGGGCACAAAATGAAAAAAAATACAGGCACAAATGGATATCAAAAACGCTAACACGGGCAAAAGATACTAATATAACAAGCACAAATGGAGGACAAAACAAAAACAAAACAAACAACAGCAGAGTCAACCGGCAGCGAGGCAGGCAGCGAGGCAGAGGGCAAGGCAATGGGGCACACGCAGCAGCTGGTGGCCGTGCGGCGCGGGGGTGTCCCACAAGTGGGTCACACTCACCTGCGTCGCACGGTCGCCATATAAGGCCAAGTGCGCGGGTGGGCGGGGCAGCTGGGAGGCGGGAGCGGGGAGGGAACAGAAGGAAAAAAGGGGCGGGGTCAGCGGTGGTGGCGGGAAGCGGGGAGCGGGGAGGGAAGACGGAGGGCGGCGAGGTAGGCGGGCAAACAGGAAGGAGAACGCTAACACGGGCACAAAATGAAAAAAAATACAGGCACAAATGGATATCAAAAACGCTAACACGGGCAAAAGATACTAATATAACAAGCACAAATGGAGGACAAAACAAAAACAAAACAAACGACAGCAGAGTCAACCGGCAGCGAGGCAGGCAGCGAGGCAGAGGGCAAGGCAATGGGGCACACGCAGCAGCTGGTGGCCGTGCGGCGCGGGGGTGTCCCACAAGTGGGTCACACTCACCTGCGTCGCACGGTCACCATATAAGGCCAAGTGCGCGGGTGGGCGGAGCAGCTGGGAGGCGGGAGCGGGGAGGGAACAGAAGGAAAAAAGGGGCGGGGTCAGCGGTGGTGGCGGGAAGCGGGGAGCGGGGAGGGAAGACGGAGGGCGGCGAGGTAGACGGGCAAACAGGAAGGAGAACGCTAACACGGGCACAAAATGAAAAAAAAATACAGGCACAAATGGATATCAAAAACGCTAACACGGGCAAAAGATACTAATATAACAAGCACAAATGGAGGACAAAACAAAAACAAAACAAACGACAGCAGAGTCAACCGGCAGCGAGGCAGGCAGCGAGGCAGAGGGCAAGGCAATGGGGCACACGCAGCAGCTGGTGGCCGTGCGGCGCGGGGGTGTCCCACAAATATCCAGTATAAGCGTTTGGTAGGTAGAAAAAGAAGATATGAGAATATCTGTAGTGAAGCTGTAGAGAAAGAAAAAATACAAGATGATGTTGTGATTGCAAGCAAAAAGAAAAAAATACACTATTGAAGAGATTGTTGGTTGTCAGTTTGAAAATAGTTTTGGTGTTAACTGCTATAATAATGTAGTCGTTAATGTTTTTTTTTTTCTTGAAAGTTTGCAACAGCAAATTGTTGAAAATCGTGAAAAAAGATTTTATTCATTGTTGTATTCTGTTTATGAGAAATGTAGTAGTGATAAAAGTTAAATACAAAGTGTTTCTGATATTCGAAATGTTTTGGACATATGTTCTGGTTCTAATCAATTTACGCAGAATATTCAGCAAGATTGACAGGAATTTCTAATGTACATGCTTGTTGTATTACAAGATGAAGATATAGATATTGGAAATCTTTTTGGCATTTTTTATAAATGGCAACATGACTGTGAAAATTGTGTGTTTAAATGTAGCACTAACATAGACACTGAAAGATTTATATATTTGACTTTACCAGACTGTGAATCAGTGTCTTTTAACAATCTAGTTAGAGGAGCAAGTCAAAACATGGAGTGTAGGCAATGTAAATCACAAATGTCATCAAGATTAGTTATACAAAGATATGGACAGTATGTAATTTTAATGCTGCAACATTGTAGAGCTGATGGAAGAAAATTGGAAACTTTAATTCAAAATGTTGTAGCTACTCAAGTATCAATATCAGGAAGAACTTTTGTAGCTGTTGCAGTTATTTTTCTTGATGGTCCTTCTACAACATCTGGACATTACACTGTTTATATAAAATGTCCGAAAGGTTGGATACATTGTAATGATAGTCAATTGGTTTTTAAACAACATTTGCCTAAAGAATTACCAAATTCTTGACTAATATTTTTAAAGCCAAAAGTTTACGAATAACATTTGGCCTCTAAGGATTACTGCTGTTAAGGTAGGCTAGTCTGGTGTTAGGCCATGGAGTGCTTCAAACCCCTAAACACTATGCATGTACTCTTCTATGCACCTGCAAACGTGTCTTTTAAACCTTCAATTGCCCAGTCTGTATCCTTACACTTCATCCAAACACTCTGCCACTGCTGTTTCAGTATTGTCGTGAGCCATTGACCAGTATGTGCTTAGTAGTGTAACCAAATTCACAGTTGTGTTTCAGGCCTATATTGCCCCAGTCAGTATTTATAGACTCAATTTACAAGAAATACTGAAGCTGTTATAGATTCAGTCTACCACTCTCCTTGTAGAACTGTAATCATCCAGTCAGTACCTAAGTACTAACGCAGCAAAATAGTCCTTAGGGCATGAACTGCTTCAAACCCTTCTACACTATGCATGCACTCTTCTATGCACCTGCAAACATGTCTTTTAAGCCTTTTATTGCCCAGTCTGTATCCTTACACTTCCTCCAAACACTCTGCCACTGCTGTTTCAGTATTGAAGTGAGCCTTTCAGAAACGCAACGCAGCTCCAGCAATGCTCTGGGGGACCTATTGTCAGGCTAAGATTTGCAATCTCCTCGGAAGCAGATGACCTTACCCCAAATCCCTTGCACTGAAACCGCGCCAGACAAATACTAACTGGCACTGGCTTCAGCAAGGGGGAAAGGGGAAGTGGAAAGACAAACAAGAGAGACTGCTTGGATAGGTCTTCTAATTTCAGTCTTCACTGGAATCTCTTTCTGAAAGATTAAGCACAACAATTAATTTTCCTTACCCTATTCTTCTCTAGTGTTTCTAATTTCTCTCTCCTTTTGATTTAACATACCTTAAAATAGCCAAGATGTAGCTCCTCTCTATGTAAGCCTTGTAAATGTCCAAAGGTATGGAATTGTATTATTTGACTACTGTCAGAAATTCGACCCACTGTAAGAATCTCTTGGTTAGATGTGGGTTGATGTTAATTAGATCATTATTAGTTTCTGATATCTTTTTGTTGTAGTCTTTTCAGCTTTTAATGCTGCATAAGTATTTGTCGTTTTTTCCTACTGAATAGCTTTTCACTCACAAAGTCTTAAATGCAAATCCTTAAGTTTCCAACTGGTCTCAATAACGTTGACATAGAAAATATACAATACTCTTACTTGAAAGTGAAGCCTACTTCTCTTCACAGAGGTTGACTTCCTGCTTGGCAGTCCAAGTCACGACTAGAGATGAAGGCACCTTGTCACACTACTTTGTGTACTTGAATGAGGAACTGTGCACTCGGTTCCCTTTTGGATTAAGAGGAATTTCCTTCTCAAACAACAGCTCCCAAAGAATTCAGAATGCCGCCCTCACACACCGAATGGCTCCTAACTTGGAAGCGGCAATTTTTTCTCTGTGAAGGCAATAGTCAAAATTAAACACTCATGCCACCAAGAATACAAAAATGACTATTGTTACTTCACATATGTAAAATTACTGAAGCGCTGAATCTCATACTCCATGAAAATCTCCTCAGAAATAAAGCGCGATAAACGAACACTCCTGTCCGAGTAATTTTTCAGTTGAAGTGAGCAGCGCTACCTTCGCCCATGCGCATTGATGCTTTCCAGACGTCTCGAGGGAAAACGCCTAGAACGCCAACCACTACAGGAAGTGGGAGCGGTCGAGTCAATCCCAAATTCATCATAATTCCTCACATAACGTAATAACGATCTCAATCTGTGGAGTGGTGTGGTTCACTGGTTAGAGGCGGCAGACCCGAGAGCAGAGGACTACCCGGGACCAGGGTTCAAATCCCGACGCGGCAGGATAGTGGACCAGGGTCAGCGGACTCGATAATTCTCACCTTGTTGCCTACTCTAACCAGGGATCACACTCGGCAACTCTGGGCATTAGCTTGCCTCATCTCCACAACGGCCCCCCACATACGCCAGGGATGCCTGGTTTCACCTTGGAGATACCCAGTAGGGACCAGCTCACAGGGAAAGCCAGGACGGGTTCCCAAGCGGTCTACTGCGCAGAGATACTCCTTCGGGAGTCGATTCTAGCGCATTACAAACCCACAATTAAATAATTAATTAAATAATTAAGGAAGACTTCCAGTAAGGATTAAATCGTCTTTTGAATTTGGCAAATTTGACAATTGATTGTCTTATAGGGAATAAAGCATGAGTTGTAGAAAAAATATTGGTGCAAGATAGGGGATTCCTGACAGTACACCCCACCAAAAGAGATCCTCCCATCTTCTGTTTCGCTGGATTCAATTTATGAAATTCTCGAATGAGTCTTGGAGCATGCACATTCAAAGAAGGCTCCCAAGAACATTACTCAGGACCACAATTCTTCCAATCAATCAAATAATACAATTTACCTTTTCTAAGTGTAGAATCTAACATTTTGTGTACCTTTAACTCCTATTCAGAATCGATTAGGATAGGTTTTGGCCTTGAATGTAACCTCACATTTGGGGGACCTTTTTAATCGGTGAGACATGAAATGCTGGATGGACCTTAAGATAAGAGGGAAGATGTAATTTGACTGTCACTGGATTTAACATTATGTGAACCTTAAAAGGGCCATTATATCGTGGTTGGACTTTAGGATTCTCTTTTAATCTCAGATTCTTTGTGGAAAGCCACACCTTTTCTCCTGGATTAAATATTGGACTATCTTTTCTCTTTTTATTGGCTTGAAATTTGTATGAAGTCTTAGCTTTGATCAAATTTTCTTTTGCTAAAGCTATTGAACCTTGCACCTCTTTTACAAACTCTTCAACCACTGGTACAGCACTATCATCCTTTTCTAAGATTAAGCTTGGGTGTCTTCCATAGTTTATATAAAAGGGAGAAAAACCAGTGGATGAATGTTTAGCATTGTTGTAAGCAAACTCTGCTGCCCAAACTAATTTTGACCAATCAGCCTTTTGTTCAAGTAAATAGAGACGGAGGTATTGTTCTAACTCTTGATTGACTCTTTCCGTTTGCCCATCAGTTTCTGGATGGAAACTAGCGGAATAACGAGCGTCAATTCCTAGTCTTTTGGTAAAGGCCCTCCAAAAGTGTGAAACAAACTGAGAGCCTCGATCAGAGACCACAATTTTTGGAACTCCATGTAGCCTTACAATTAGCTGAGAAAAAATTTGAGCCAATTGTGGTGCTGAGGTATCTACTTTAAAGGGAGAAAATGCGCCATCTTAGAAAAGGTATCAACCATCACTGAATTGTATTGAAACCTTGACTAGGAGGTAAGTCAACAATCAAATCCATGTAAACTGTGTGCCAAGGATGTGGTGGTGTAGGCATTGGCAATAACAGTCCCTGAGGGGCCATACGATCTGATTTTCCTTTTAAGCACCCCTCACTAGTGGAAACATACTGCCGTATTTGTGATTTCGCCCCTGACCACCAGAAAATTATTTCTACTAAATCTACAGTTTTTTGTGTGCCTTTGAGTCCAGCTAGAATGTCATCATGACAAGATTTCATTGCCTTCTCTTGAAGTTCTTTAGTTGGGAGATACAGCTGATTCTTAAAATAGGGAAGACCATTCTGAATTTGTTTATCTTCTGAATCTTGACTCCATTCAATCATTTCCTGATCTGTTATCAACTTCTTAATCTCCATTGAAAGGTCCGAAGTATGACTGGATGCAATAAAACATTTTCTGAAATGATGGCTTGTTTCTCTGGTTTGGAATCCCAACGATTTGAATTGATTCTAGACAGAGCATCTGCTTTTGCATTGTTAAACCAGGTCTGAAAGTAATTACAAAATCAAAATCCGCAAACAATGACCAACGCAATTGTCTTGCAGTTAAAGTTTGAGCTGATTTAAGAAATTGCAAGTTCCTGTGATCTGTAAACACAGTTACCTCGTGTTTTGCTCCCATTAAATATTGGCGCCATTCCAGAAATGCACTCTGACCAGCCAGCAATTCCTTATCTGCAATGGAGTAATTGCATTCAGGAGAAATTAACTTCCTGGAATAGTAAGCAACGGGATGAAGTTGTCCAGTTTGAGGGTGTTGTTGCGATAAAATTGCTCCAATTGCTACATCGGGAGCATCAGCCTCCACATAGAACGGTTCTTCAGTTCTTGGATGTAAAAGAATGGGAGCTTGAGTGAAGGATCTGTTTAAGAATTTGAAAGCCTCTTCCGCTCCTCATTCCGCTCAAACTTAATTCCTTTTTTCAACAAGCGAGTAATTGGACTCACTTTCTGGGAAAAATCTGAAATAAATCTGCGATAAAAAATTGAAAATCCGATCAAACTTTGGATTTCTTTTATATTTTTGGGAGATGGCCAATCTTGAACTGATTTTACCTTTGTCTCATCCATACTCACTCCATCTGGGGATAAAACAAATAAAAGAAACTCCACTTTTTCGACATGAAAGGCACATTATTCCAATATAACATATAGACGAATTTCCAACAACTTAGTCAAAATTGATATCACGTGGGAAACATGCTCCTCTACACTATTGGAAAAAATCTAAATATCATCAATATAAACCACTGCCACTCTGTCCAAGAATTCCTTTAGGACATCGTTCACAAAATGTTGAAAGGCAGCGAAGTCATTGCATAACCCATATGGCATTACTTGATATTCAAATAATCCATAGCGAGTTCTGAAAGCTGTTTTACATTCGTCTCCAGGAGCGATTCGAATCAAATGATAAGCTCCACGTAAATCCAATTTAGTGTACATTTTCGCATCCTTGACCTCATCCATCAAAACTGATATCAACTGAAGAGGATAGCGATTCTTAATGGTCACTTGATATAATTCTCTGTAATCGATTGAAGGGCAACAAGAAAGGTTTGGGTCCTATCTCTGACCGGCTTGGACCTCAACAATCTCGCAAAACACAACAAATAGCCTGTCAGGTTTGCTTTGTAATGATTAAGGAGGCACCCAGCCAGTCTGTACTGAGTGTTCCACAGATTTGTTTGAAGAAAGTTTTTATTTTATTTTGTTCAAATTTTTCATTAATTTCTTAGTATATCCTCAAAGGCACATTCAACAATCAAGTAAACATTCAGACAATAATGTGCACAATATATACAAGTGTTGGATCTGTATACAATAAATACTCAAAATTCAGAGACACCAAAAACAAGAATATATACAAATCAATTGGAACATAAGAGACATTTAACACAAGCACCAGTCCTTCAAATTATATACCAAAAGACAGGCGGACAAAGAGATTCAGTGGTACTGCCTGCCTGTCTCAATAAGGCTGTGATTAGGTGTTTCGAGGATTGAACATCTAGGGGGAGTGAGAATGGTGTTATTTATTCCCTAGTTGCACCCTCCTTCCTTGTCACAGGCTGGGGGTCAGCGCGTTTCGAACCACTGACAAATTGTGGTTTCTCCTCAGGACGTGGACTGGGTGAATCCGTTGCTGCAGGTATTGTGCCCACTTCTCTTCACAGAAGTTGACTTTCTGCTTGGCAGTCCAACTCACGACTAGAGATGAAGGCATCTTGTCACACTACTTCGTGTACTTGAATGAGGAACTGTGCACTTGGTTCCCTTTTAGATTAAGAGGAATTTCCTTCTCAAACAACAGCTACTTTTAGGAGGTGTTCCTGCACTGGAACACCCCCCCACCCCTGCGCAGGAATGTCTCCTTCTGGTACAGGGATTTAGAATGTGATGCACCTCTAAGATGCGTCACATTGTAAATACCACACACCATGGCGCATCTTTTGCACCACAGCTGCATCACAAAAAAGATGCAACAGTGGTGTAAAAGAGGCACAAGGGGGTTGTAAATCTGCCCCTAATACTTACAAATGCACCCAGGCAGTTTCACCAGCAGTGCAAAAGGAAGCATAGACTTGTAACATATTTATGCACATATGTTACATTCAAGTGCTTTGGAAGTACTACAGTATACTATAAGTAAACACCTTATAGATTTATGCTGTATCACTTCCTTATAGTTGTGCACTTTCACTTTCACCATACACTACTAATGTATTAATTCTTCATTTATGCACTACACATTCATTCAAACAAAGTTCTACACACTATCATAAAAATATAGCTCTTTTTTTGACCAGTGAAGGTAGTTCTGAAAAGAACTGTTTTTTTTTGTCTTTTTTGTTTTGATTTTTTTTGTCAACATTTTTTTTTTTTTACGGAAAAAAAGAAACTGCAAACAAAAAAGTGTCCAACAGGAACAAATAAACAAAAAAAATTAAAATTTTGAGCAACGATGCTCCCGTTTCCACTGATAGTTAAGTCAATTGACTGCTCCCCATAGCAGAGAATCTCATCACAAAATTTGCAATGGATGCTTAAATCAGCAAAATCTGGTCGAATATCCGGATGTGGACTGCTTACTTCTGTGGGTGGGGCTGTAGAAGTGCTGGGAACAGCAGGTGGAGGGTTGTCCCCCAGCTTTTCAGAGCAAGCTCTCGCATAATTGCGAGGACGGAGATTTTTTACATGGCACACCATGCTTGTTGTCCCAAATGAATACTTTTTACTTTGATCGCCTCTGGAAAGCGTAGTGTCACAGATTTTAAAGGTGACCTTTGGTGCATTCACATTTTTTGGTCCTTCAGGAAAGGTGAGAAACTTCCAGATAACTGCCTGTTTTCTTCTTTCCTGTGGCTCCTCTGCTACAAATTCCTCCTCTGATGAATGCTCTGAAGAGAATTAAGCATGGGCGAATTTTGAGAATTCGCGATCCACGAATTTGAGGATTTGCGAATTCGCAATCCGCAAAATTCGCGAATTCGTGCAAATTTGCGTATTTTTTATTTTTGCGTGTTCGCGGGGCACTTTGCGTGTTCGCGGGGCGCTTTGCCTGTTCGCTGTTTTTTTTTTGCCTGGTTAATCACTGCCACCCTCTCATTTTTTATGCCCTTCTGCCCTCTGTACCACTCATTTCTGTGCCCTTCTAACTGCTGCACCACTCATTTTTTATCCCCTTCTGCCCTCTATCCCACTTTTGTGCCCTTCTGCCCTCAGCCCCACTTAGAATGGCGCCGGCAAGCTGCCAGCGCCATTCTAAAATAGCTACAAAGAGCTTCAACAGAATGCTCTGATAGATAAAGTAAAGCAGGTGCTTGAGTTGAAGGTCAAATTAAGTTACAAAATCATTAATCACCCCAAGTTTGGGGTGATTAATGATTGTGTAACTGAATTTGACCTTCAACTCGAGCAACTGCTTTACTTTATCTATTAGAGCTTCCCGTTGAAGCTGACTTTTGTAACTATTTTAGAATGGCTCTGGCAGCTTGCGGGCGCCATTCTAAAAGAGTTACAAAAGTCAGCTTGAACTTCTGACCCAATCCGTCCTGCTCGCGGATTTTGCGGGTAATTCGCGAATCTCGCGGATTGCGAATTTACAGAAAATCCGCAAAATCCATGAACGGAACGGGTTTTACGCCCATCCTCAAGTGCAGCCATATTAAAGTTGTTTTCTAAAATGACTAGAGCTCCAGAGAAGAGATGGTTCCCCTGAGAAAGTCAAAGAAGAATGATTACAATGGGTGGGGTCTTTTAACAGTTGGAATAGGAAGTGTTATGAACCAATCAAATCTGTTCTTTTGAAGTCACATGGCTTTGTGTACGCGTAAGGTGCACTTACGGTGCTCGTACGGGCGACATACTGCGGCGATTTGCGTAATTGCTTTTAAAAGTAATATACGCTTATTAAAAGTAAAAAAAAACGATATTTTCATAATGATCCCAGTCAATGTTCCCTCTAATATTTTTCCTCTGTGTGCGGCAGTGTAAGGTCTATGTGCGCTGCAACCAAGGCTATGTGCGCCAGTAACCAGACCGCGCCTGTAGGTGCAGCGCCAAATATCACTCCAAACTTGCTTAAAAAAGTGAAAAGATGGTGCATTTTCTAACCAACAGATCCAAGTGAATGTTGTTAAGGCAGGTTTGAAACCGTCCCACATGTCAATTTGAAACCTTGGCAGCTATGTTGCTGCATTTCTTTTCTTAATAGAGCTGGGCTGTGGGTTGATTGTGTGCATTTGTTCAAGTTTTCATGTTAATTTCAGCTCACAATGGGCGCCGCGATTAACATGAAAACTTTAACAAATGCAGTTTCAGGGCTGAGTTAGGGTAGGGCCGCATCAGGCTTTCGACTAACGCATGTTAATGCTAGTGTCCACATCACAGCATTAAAATGCATTAGTCCTGTATTCTAGCGCCCCTCTGACAATACTGCAATTGAGGTACACTGCCAATGAGGCAGCACCAGTACGCTAAAATTGTCTAACATATATGAGCATGCAAGTGCGCCTTCAAATTTAAAATGCTATGCGTCAGAGATAGAATATTCATGAACAGCACTGAGCAGGCCTGGCCGCTAGCAGTTTTAGGCAACAATAAAAATGTCATGATAACTCCGGTGATTAATGTTCTTCCTAGAGATAGATGGAGTTTTGTCAAGTGGAGGTTTTGACTAATGGAAAGGTAGCACAGAGGGCTAATGTGCCTGCTGCAAATAACATGTACCATCCAGATCACAAAGTGCACATAATGTAAATGGGTCAATGGGTTACTGATTTGTCAGTGAGATCCTTTTGATACTTGAAGTTTATAAGTCAAAATCCTAAAATAGAACAGTGAGCTATTAACGTTCATGTTTTCCCCAGACTGATTACCCTATGTTTGCAAAAAGGGTTCATTTGAATAGAAATCAATTCTATTTATTAAAGAAAACCCCCAATCATGATATTACATTCAAATTTCAGTGTGTTTCTCCAAACCAATCACTATTAAACTATACTGCGTACTAGTATGGATGTCATGTCACTCAAACACCTTGTAGTCATTTGTCGTATGTAACATTTCCTATACAAAGATTTACACACATATGAGTAATTGTCTCAGTGTAAGGAGTGTGATGTAAAGTGCTCTGCCACCCTACACTGGTAGGAGCGGTGCTGTAAATAAAGTTAAATTCATCTGAGTGAGAGTTCCTTTTTGAAAGCAGTAAAGGAGGTGATTCCACGCACTAGTGGAGGTAATAGTCTGACGAAAACAAAAGGTAGTGTTTGCTAAATACCTTTGAAGCGCTTAGTCACCTGAACAGCTTGAGTGGTTATTGCTGATAATACTCCTTAAACTGATAGCTAGATTAACGTAAAAAGATGCTACTTTTACAGCCATTAAATTTGCTATTCACGCTAAAGGATTTTTCTTGAGCAGTAGCAGCTCGCACTATAGAAAAGGCTGGAGACCCACTGGCTATATAGACCACAGATGCACATAGTTGGCTATAGCAAAATTATTGTATGAGTTAATCTTCCATCAACTTTAGCGCTGGAACCGGCTGTACTAGTGCTTCCTTCGAAATTTGATTTTAACTGCTGTACTTTTGAGTGTGTGGAAGCAGTCACATTTTTTAACTGTTTGCTAAAAAAGCAGGAGAAAAGTGAGCAAAAGCGGACTGGCCCCCTTAAAGGATATGGTTGAGAGGCGTGGCAATCAGTAGCAATAAATTACATCAAAAGCGTCGCCTTTCATTTAGGTTGGTAGTGGGAGACTAGGCCTGAAATTTAAAAGGACCAACAGATCCCTAAATGTATCAGCCCATGGTGAGCATGAAGAATCTAAATTAATATTAAGGTCTCCAAGTAATACTAAGTGTGTCAGAACTACTAGCTGTTGTCAACATTACAGAACGATTACTGGATTCACTGGTGGCTGAGGTGGGTCAATAAACTAAAATTATTTAATAAAGACCCTGCAGATTTTCTATTTTGTTGGAGGAGTCTCAAGGTCAGATGTTTAACACGATCTCATAGTCATAAACGCCACACCTATGTATTTTGTAAGCTGCCAGAGACTAATAAAAAGGTGAACCCCCTCAAATAGGATTTTCGGTAGTATGCTGGAATATTTTTTACACAGGAGCCGCACAAAGTTGCCTTCATGTCCCAAATGAGAAAGGGTGCAAGGAAGTGTTTAGAAGGCTTAACTATAATGTTTATATTTGATTTATGTTAACAGATTAGACAACAAGGGTCGAGGCGAATCAAATAAGTAAAAATTTTACGTGATTACTACTTTAAACAGTATGCATGAATGCTAGCGAAATTATTCTATAATGTACTTCAAATGCGAAAAAAAAGGCAATGCAAGCTCACTCTGAGGTGGTAAGTGAACCCTCAAGGCGCACTAAACGAATATGCATTTTAAAACAAGATTCATATTACAAAGTTATCTTTCAAACAGCAGCCTCGTTTTTACATCATGGGACCAAAAACTGTCACGTTCTTACTTCGCACATCTGGTAAGATACTAGATTAAAAAGTAATCTTAGGCAGATGATGCTCCTGAACTAAGTAACAAACACTAATGTGCACGTGAGCCTGTCATTTAGAAGTTATCCCATTGCACAACATTAAGAGTCGGAATACCAATACAGACAGGCCTCAGTAAGAACAACAGAGTTAAGTCCTTGATAAATTGACGGATTTGTATTCCCTGACGGAAAAAAACCTGTAAGATTCGGTACAGGAGGCCTGGGCATTTCCAATGAGCCATGCGCATGTGGGTTTTGCACATCACTGGAGCCATCAAAGAGTTAATGAAGCATCACCTAACACTCGCAATTTCATCTGATGGTCATCCGTTCGGAGATTGCCACCGCATACCTTGAGTAAAGCAACTTGCTGACTGGACAAATATTGAATACGATTATTGCCTTCCCAAAACCGACGCACATCCGTTGAATTCAAAGTGAACGTATGAACACATTTCTTTTGTTCTCCAGAGTGTGGCTGAAGGGCATATCGTGAGCTTTTGTTTAAAGCATTCATGTTAATCGCTGCTCGTGATGGGCTCTGCAATTAACACCAATGCTTTAAACAAAAGCACAGGATGAGTCCCACAGCCACACTCTGGAAAACAAAAGGAATTTAGCAAGTGCTCCTGGAGCGAGCGCTTTCTAAATGCCTCTAGAAATGCCGGTTTTTCACGCTGCTTCAGTGGCGCGAATGCTTTCAGAGATGTGTGTGCGCGCCACACACACAGCAGTGCGCGCTCGGGGGCACTGATGTGCGCGGGCGCCCAGCCGCGCGGCTTCCGGGGAACACTGATCCCAGTTAGTGTCTTCCCTTAATATATACATTAAATCCATAAATATATCTTTTTAAACAATTAGAAACTTCTGTGCAGTACGCGTACGGGGCACCGTACAAACGTACATGACATCACGTGGAAGCGCCCATGCGACGCGTAATGTCAAAACGTATTCGTAAAGTATGCATGGGTGCG
Source organism: Lissotriton vulgaris (assembly GCF_964263255.1). NCBI lineage: Eukaryota > Metazoa > Chordata > Amphibia > Caudata > Salamandridae > Lissotriton > Lissotriton vulgaris. The sequence goes on along the minus strand of NC_141694.1, from coordinate 623,050,190 downwards.
CGCACAGTACAATTACCCGTAGAAAGGATGGTGCGATCACCGTACGCGTACCGTACGATTACCCCCCAAAAAAATTTCAAAGGAAATATATCGAATTTTATTTTAATATATTGAAAGAAAATAATTAATAAAAAAATTGTTTTTTTATTTTGTTTTTTGTTATTTTACATTAAGAATATGTAATGTAACTTACAAAATAAAATAACTAAGAATAATTATAATAAAAACGTAGGAAATTAGTATAAAAAGAAAGAAATATAATAATTAATACATTTAAAAATTATCATTTACAAAACCTTTGAAATTCACTGAAAAAACATACGTTTCAGCCATGTTATAGTTTGGAATTAGCATTTAAAAAACCTTACAAATTCAATGAAAAAACCATAGGTTTCACACACCTTATAGTTAGGAATTGGCATTTGAAAAACCTTAGAAATTCATTGAAAAAACCATAGGTTTCAAACATGTTATAGTTAGTTGGACATTTCACTCAGACAAAACCATTGAAATTCTCCAGTTATAATTAGTTCAGCTAACTATAACTCGCGTGCCCGCAATGCATTGCTGATGATGTCACAAATTACATCACTCATGACATGGTCAGTGACATCACACGTGACACCACTGATGACATCTCAAATGGCATCACTGATGACATCACTGATGACATCATCCTTGTGAAAGAGTGGCAGACCTCCTCTCACTGTAATATAACCTTTGATACACACATTCAAAAATAGAAACAAACATTTTCCAAAAAATGGAGATACCTATACCAGTTAGAACAACCTATTCAGTAATTCCAACATATACAAGGACATCCACTCATTCACCAACAGTTCTACTCATACATGTACTCACTCATCATATGTACTCATACACCTATACATCCTGTTACACACTGACACTCATCTATAGAGTTACTCATACACATACTCACACATGCAAATAAACTATCAAACATCCACACACCACTACACTTACTTCTACAGAAACTTACACATATTTACTCTCTTAAACAATCATTTACAGAAACACATACTTATTCATACAGGAACTCTCCCAATCTCTCACTCTCACATATACTCACCTATATAAATCAATATTCACATTTACAAGTGTAAAACATATGTAGTTACTCGTAAAGATACTATTGAGACAGTCATTCACTCAATCAATCATGACACTTGTATAGCGTGCAACTCACCCAGAAGGATCTCAAGGCGCTTGGGGAAGGGGTCCGCTACTGCTCGATCAGCCAGGTCTTCAGTTGCTTCCTGAAGGAGAGGTGGTCCTGGGTCAGCCGAAGGTGGATGGGGAGGGAGTTCCATGTCTTGGCTGCCAGGTAGGAGAAGGATCTGCCTCCGACGGTGGCTCTTTGGATGCATGGTACGGCGGTGAGGGCGAGGCTGGCAGACCGTAGCTGGCGGGTGGGTGTGTGGAAGGTCAGGCGGTCGTTGAGGTACTTGGGGCCCAGGTCGTAGAGAGACTTGTGTGCGTTGGTGAGGAGCCTGAACGTGATCCTCTTGCTGACGGGGAGCCAGTGCAGGTCCCTCAGGTGGCCGGAGATGTGGTTGCGTCGGGGGATGTCCTGGATGAGTCGGGCGGAGGCGTTCTGGATGCTTTGGAGTCTTTTCTGTAGCTTGGCTGTGGTTCCGGCGTAGAAGGTGTTTCCGTAGTCCATTCGGCTGGTGACAAGGGCCTGGGTGACTGTCTTCCTGGTTTCGGTCGGGATCCATCGGAAGATCTTGCGGAGCATGCGGATCGTGTGAAAGCATGAAGAGGAGACGGCATTGACTTGTCTGGTCATCGAGAGGGGGGAGTCCAGGATGAATCCAAGGTTGCGTGCATGGTCTGTAGGCTTGGGGCGGTGCCCAGGGCTGGGGGTCTCCAGGAGTCGTCCCAGGCGGAGGGTGATGGGCTCAGGATGAAGGATTCCGTCTTGTCTGAGTTCAGTTTCAGGCGGCTGTTCTTCATTCACTCGGTGACGTCTTTCATCCCTTCGTGGAGGCTGGTTCTGGCGGTGTCGGGGTCTCTGGTGAGGGAGAGGATCAGCTGGGTGTCGTCGGCGTAGGAGATGATATTGAGGTTGTGTTGGCGTGCGATGGTGGCGAGAGGTCTCATGCAGACGTTGAAGAGGTTGGGGCTGAGTGATGATCCTTGCAGGACGCCGCAGATGACTGTAGTGGCCTCGGATCGAAACGGGGGGAGGCGGACTCTCTGTGTTCTTCCTGCGAGGAACGAGATGATCCACTTCAGTGCCTTCCCTTGGATGCGGGTGTTGCTGAGGCTTTGGACTAGGGTGCGGTGGCAGACCGTGTCGAACGCTGCGGAGAGGTCCAGGAGGATGAGTGCCGCTGTTTCCCCGTTGTCGAGCAGGGCTCGGATGTCGTCGGTGGCTGCGATGAGGGCGCGCTCGGTGCTGTGGTTGGCTCTGAAACCGGACTGCAAGGGGTCAAGGGATCCATTTGTCTCGAGGAAGGCGGCAAGTTGTCTGTTGGCAATCTTCTCTATGACTTTGGCAGGAGAAAGGAGGAGCGAGATGGGGCGGAAGTTTTTGAGGTCGGTGGGGTCCGCTGTTGGTTTCTTCAGTAGGGCGCTGAGCTCGGCGTGCTTCCAGCTCTCCGGGAAGGTGACGGTGTCGAAGGAGGTGTTGATGACGTCTCGGAGTTGGGGTGCGATGGTGGAGTCGGCCTTGTTGAAGACGTGGTGGGGGCAGGGGTCAGTCGGGGATCCGGAGAGGATGGTGTTCATCGCATGGGCTGTGTCTTCGGTGGTCACCGTGGTCCAGGTGCTGAGGAAATAGAAATTTCTAGGTAAACCTATGTGTCCCCCACGCGCACCCCATCCATGCACACGTGTCCCATGTATGTCATGTAATTCCTTTTCTGTGCCTGCTAGAAAGACGCAAATACATTTGCGTCCAACGTTAACATGTCAGTTATACAGTTCTCCAAGAAAATCATGTTAATTAGGCTTCTAGGCCTATGGTGCCAACGTCTTTACATAGTGCACTTTTGAATCTCGCACACGTTTTCCTCCATGTTTTCTGGCCCAGTCGAGCCAGACCCTTAATCGAGGCTTCGAGTTCTTTTTTTGCCTCTGAAAGCTGCCGTTTAGGTATGCATCCCTGACCTCTGCCTTACTTCCTGCTCAGACGAGCGGTGCCCGGCTCGGCCTGGTCTGCTTGCCAAGATGATGTTTTACCCACAAGTTATCTGCTCAGCCTCCTCGAAAAAAACATTCCAGTCTAGTGAAATAGGTAAACATATTCCCGGCTGCAGAGCAAAGGGCCCTGCCTTTCTGTCTCCATGCAAGTAATTTACTGCTCCCGTTACCATGGTAGGCCCATGGCCCCCGCATCCTACATGAAGATCCATATGCACGCACTAGCATTCAGTGATGAACGGCCCCTGCCCGAGAGACCTTTTACTCCAGACACTACATCCTCAAAACATACGATATCAGATATGCTGTATGTGCAGGCCGTTCTGACATCCCAGACATTAGTCTCCTCTACTAGTGCTAAAGTCAAAGCCCCCAGTCATGCTCAGTTGCGCGCGCATCTGTAATAACAAATTTCTGCTGATTCTGCAAATCTACTGTAAAGCATCCTCCCACATGTGACGTTTCTTGTGACGATTCTCTGACATATCCACTGCACGCCCATGTGTACGCCTTTTTACACGCCTCCTGTTACGCACATGTGTTCTTATCTCTCTCTCTTTTCACCTGTTACGCCTACTGTATTCACTTCAAGTCTACTGTTTTACTATATATAATGTGTGATGTTAATAAAATGTTGAATGTCCCTTCCTGAACCTTAGTGGTGATGGAACCCGATGTCCCATGCTTCGAAGCATTTCATTAAAGCCCGTATGACTCAGATACCACGGACTCTGCCTCTCATTTGATTGAGATATCCTTTATGTAATTTAATGTATTCAAAAATTGTACGGTAAAACATTTACCACAGTGCGGAGGGTGGCGGTGGGGTGTGTTGGTTTGACGGTTGGGTGCGTGGATGGTGCGCCGAAGCTGTTGTGGATGTCGGCAATCTTGCGGTGGAAGAATGAGGCGAGGGAGTCGCAGAGATCTTGTGAAGGGGTGATGTCGATGTTGCCGGTGCAGGGGTTGGAGAACTCCTTGACGATGCTGAACAGTTCCTTGCTGTCGTGGGCGTTGTTGTCCAGTCGGTCCTTAAGTGATTTCTTCGTGGTGGTGCGGATGAGCTGGTGGTGCTTGCGGGTCGCGAGTTTGAGGGCGGTCATGTTGTCAGTGGTCCGGCCGAGGAGCCAGGCTTTCTCGAGGGTGCGGCAGGTCTTCTTGGAGTTCTTGAGTTCGTCGGTGAACCAGGGGGCCTTCTTGCTTCTGGGTTTGCTGGGAGGGTTCTTCAGTGGTGCGAGGTTGTCAGCGCAGGCGGTCAAACACTGCGTGAAGTTGCAGGCTGCTTTGTTGGGGTCCGATGTGTTGGCAGGTGGGTTCTGGCTGAGGGAGGTGGTGAGCTGGTCGGCGGTGATCTTGCTCCAGCTTCTGTGAGGAGCCTGTTGCGGGTGGTGGTGGATTGTGGTTCTTCTGAAGCTGAAGTGGACGCAGCTGTGGTCGGTCCAGTGAAGTCCGGTGGAGTGGCCGAAGGCGATGTGCTTGCTGGATGAGAAGACAGGATCAAGTGTGTGGCCGGCGTAGTGGGTGGGGGTGTTGACCAGTTGCTTGAGTCGGAGGTTGGCGAAGTTGTCCAGCAGGGTGACGGTGCTGCGGTCCTTGCTGTTCTCCAGGTGGAAGTTGAGGTCCCCTGGGAGGATGTTGTCGGCGGAGGGGAGGGTGGGCTGATGAAGTCTGTGATGTCTTCGCTGAATTGTGCGCGTGGTCCCGGGGGTCTGTAGATGAGGGTGCCTCTGAGGGTCGTCTTTGGGTTGGTGTGAATCTGGAAGTGGAGGTGTTCGGCGGCGGTAAAGGTGTCTTCAGCGTCGGTCGTGATGCGGATGGTGTTCTTGTGGACGATGGCGATTCCTCCTCCGGTCTGGTTGACGCGGTCCCTCCTGATGATCTTGTATCCATCCAGGATGGCGATGGCGATGTCGGGGGCTGAGGAGGCGTTCATCCATGTTTCAGTGAGGAAGGCGATGTCTGGTGAGGTTGTGTCGAGCAGGTTCCAGAGTTCGACGGCGTGTCTGTGGACGGAGCGGGTGTTGAGCAGAATGCACTTGAGGTCGCTGCTGGAGTTAGGCATGGCGGGTGTGGTGCCTGTTCGGAGGCAGGTGAACTTGCAGGTTGTGCAGGTGAAGGGTCCATGGAAACGTTTTGGGGCGGCCATGCAGCAGGTGGGCCTCTGGCCGGTATTGAGTGCGTTGAGGGTGGCGGCGTCGTAGGTTTGTCGTGTCGTCTTGCGTCGGTGGGGGCCAGGGGTCCTGGCGCTGGGCGCGGTCCAGGCACGGATAGGCCCAGACGGGCTTGCCTTTGGCGCACAATCGGCACGCCCGCTGCGCGTGAACGCTGCGCGTACGCGTGGTCGCCATTTATGGCCAAGTGGGAGGGAGGGAGGAGCAGCTGGGAGGCGGGAGGGCACAAAGCAAAAAGGGGGCGTATCCACTTGGACGGCAGCGGGAAGCGGGGAGCGGGGCGGGCAGGCACAGGGGGACTGGGTAACAGAAGACAAAACCAAATACAGCGACGTGCAAGGGGACAACAGGGACAACAGTTGAGAGGCAAATAAATAGGAAGAAAAAAGATTATTCTGGCACACGCAAATACGGCGGGGGGCAGGGATCCGCGAGGCAGGCACAACGAGGCTGCGGGCAGCAGCGAGGCGGGGGCACACACACAGCTGGTGGCCGTGCGGCGCGGGGGGGTCCTGAGACAGGTCACTCAGGTCACTCACCCATACACACATTCATCCACCCATACAGTCTCATGGATCTATGCGCTAAGTAATACCCCCCACCAAACCATAAAGACACTCATACTGATACTCAAAAAAACAACTAATTGCACATACAGACACTCATGTAGCTACTCACCAACCCATACAGCCACTTGTACACAAAGTGAGACACTGATACAGATATTTACATATTTAAACATTTCTCGCTAATACATGTATTCACTAAGATACGCTTAATAAGTCAGTTATAAAAGTCATTTTACAAAAAAAACCATCCATTTAGACAGTTATTTACCCATTTATTCTTCCATCGACCTTTAGATATACATATATAAAAATATTTCTTTTTCAGAAAGACACACATTCACTTGATGATGTCATCAGTGATGTCATTTGAGATGTCATCAGTGATGTCATGAGTATTGTCACTGACTATGTCATGAGTGATGTAATATGTGACGTCATCAGTGCATTGCGGGCGTGTGAGTTATAGTTAGCTGAACTAACTATAACGGGGGATTTTCAATGGTTTTGTATGAGTGAAATGTCCAACTAACTATGACATGTGTGAAACCTTTGTTTTTTTCAGTGAATTTCTTTGGTTTTAGAAAATTCTAATTCCTAACTATAATGTGTGTGAAGCCTATGGTTTTTTCAGTGAATATATATATAGTTATAGTTAGGACCTAGTTTCCATAGGAAATTTACAACATTCTATTTGGAATAACTTTGGCGCCGGTTGTCGAATCTTCGTGAAATTCTCCAAGAAGATGGGGCGCTCGGCTCCTATGCTCAAAGTTTTGGGGTGATTCGTCAAGCGGGGCCGAGAATAAAGGGGGGTCCCAAAACGTGTTTTTCCCATGCATTTTTCCATAGGGACCTTTAAGTGAGGCTACAGCCTGAACTGCTGAACGGAATTACACCAAATTTGGCAAAAATGTAGAGTTTGGTTCACAGATCACGCTTTTTGTTAAATGGTGTAAATCCATTCAGTAGTTCCTGAGAAAATCAAAAGTAAAATCATAGATATATCTATAGACGAAGTACGGTACGCGTATGGTATGTGTACCCTCCCTAGCACAAGTTTTATGCTGATTTGTTGTCAACACTCCAAACCAGGAAGTGTTGGCAGCCATCTTGTGCCTCGGTAGAACCGAGGCACAAGAAAACTGAAAAAGAAATGCGAAAAACAAAAAAAGGGGCAGGCTAGAAACACCCTGACCCCCTAGGCCTGCTCAGATTAATAAATCACAGGATATCCCTAGGGGACGCGTTTTCCGCAAAAAAAAAAACCAAAGTCGCTTTATTGGTAATTAGGCACCGGGGAGGCCAATTCCAATGGGCAATTGTCTTAGTTATAACGGGGGGCCCCAAGGGGCCCCCAGCCCCGGGGACCACCACCCCGGGGCTTTGACGTAATGTATAAGGTGGGGCTCATAGACCACCCGCAGCCCCAGGAACCACCACCCCCTGGGGCTTCTTTTAGTTATAATAAGGAACAAATGGACTCTACTGTGTCAGATATGAGCTCCGGAGAGGGCAGTGAATCTGAGTTAGAATTTCGCAGCGCAGTGGCAGCAAATATACAAAGCAAACAATCTCCTGGAGAAGAAATTCATTTTTTATGCCAGGAAAGGATGCAGTCTTTAAGACCACGTCCTCGAAAGGACTACAAAGAAAACACGCAAACTATGTACGTAGGAAGAGGCGCAATGCGAGGAGGCGGTGATCAATTCAAAAAGAGGGGCAGAGGCCAGTGGGCAGCCAAGAAGTCAAAACTATGGGGGATTCTGAGCGCACTATTGTCAATTTGACCCAGTTAGTGCTCACGACAAATGAACAAGACATCCTGAAATTGGGCCTCTCATATGCACCCAAAACTGACATTAATTACCCAACAACACGCATTGATGTATATAAAACGATGAGAAAGTAGAAACTGCAGAAATTCTATCTATTGAAAAAGAGGAGTAACAGTGACATACCAAGCAATACTGGCACTCAAAATACCACAGGAGTTGAAAGTGCTGCAACTGCTGATCTCCTTGAGCTTTGGGAAACCGAAGGAGCAGGATATACTAAGTCAGGCGAGGAGTGTGAGTGAAACAACAGGGGCACTCTCTAATATGACTCCGCTGGCACCATTTACTCCGTTCAAACAGCCCTCGACATTCAGCCCCATCATGCCGCGTGACATGATTGATGTCTTCCAGGAGAATGTGAGTACTCAATTGAAACCTCTGCATAGAAAAATACATTCCAATAAACACAGGTTTGACAGCTAGACCAGGCAATATGATCAACTAGTGGCGAAATTGAACAAGGACAACAGCGTCATCATTAGTCCCAGTGATAAAGGTGGCAATGTTGTTCTGATGACCCGAACTGGCTATGACAAAGAAGCCTGTAAACAGCTCAATGACAGGCAACATTATGAACGGGTCAGCATGTACCAATTGAAGACTATGCATCAGGATTACCATTGTAAGCTTTCCCAATGGAGGAGCAAGAAACTGCTATCAGAGGCGGAATACAGGTACCTCAAAGTAGATTTTCCTACAACACCTCTTATCTACTTTTTACTCAAAGTCCACAAGTACAATGTGAACCCCCCGGGTAGACCCATAATCTCTGCTAGGGGTGGACCTCTGGAAAATACATCCGTTTATATAGACTATTTTCTACAAGGGTATGTCAGACAACTAGAATCCTATATTCAAAATACTGGTGAATTCTTGTTTAAACTGCAGAAAATTAAGTGGGAAACTGATTACTGGTTGATAGCACTTGATGTAACAGCGCTCTATACAAGTATTAGGCATGCTAATGGAATCACTGCTGTTAATACTTTTTTAACTCGGAGGCTTGCCCTCTTCAGGGATCACAAAATCATCATGGAAGAGATGCTAAGGTTTTTTCTAGAAAATAATGTATTTATGTACAATAGCCTGCTGCACAGACAACTGCAAGGGATAGCAATGGGGGCCAGTTTCTCTCCAAGCTATACCTGTTTGCATATGGGCGCTTGGGAGGAACTGGTCCTCAGAGCAAAATAAGATGATGTGTTCAGGACACATGTGATTGCCTGGTATCATTTCATTGACTATTTGTTTGTAGTGTGGAGAGGGACACAGGAGGAAGCATTGAATTTCGTAACTATGCTGAATGGCAATCAAAGCAATTTGAAATTCACTGCAACACTCAGTCAAACCAATGTTCCCTTTTTGGACACGGAAGTCTATGTCTACATTAACCAACTAGAGACTAGACTATTTAGAAAGGCCACCGCCGGGAATACTATCCTTCATGCGGGTAGTGCTAATCCTCCACATCAGATTATGAGTATTCCCTATGGCGAGATGTTACGTCGGAGAAGAGTATGTAGTAATAACTATGACCTGAATCAGGCCCAGGAAGCCAGTAAAAATCGATTCCTGGAAAGGGGCTAGTCTAACCAGACCATTGACAGCGCTAGATCTAAATCTATGCTAGTTAGCCGTGATGCCCTACTTAAGAAATATGATGTCAGTACGGTATCCACTACAATCACCGACCCTGAATACCCTGTGGTGCAGACCCAAACCATGAATCAGGTCACTCCGTTTAGAGTAATTGTGGGTTATAATAAACAACAGAGAGAACTTCGGAGGATCATTAACAGTAATTAGCCCATCATTCTCAATGACCCAGTTATCAGAGCAACCCTCCCCAAAAAGACATCCATTACATTTAGCAGGGCTTCCTCTATGAGGGACAAGCTGGTTAATACCAACTCTGAGGTTATTGAAAAGCTGACTTGCTTACAAACCAATAGTGGGTTCTTTCAGGCTCAATCTAGGTAAAGGCCTCACTAACTTGAAATCTAACAATACTTTTTGAATAAAACTTTACTCCCTCTACTGGCCAAAAAACGAAGTGCACTGTCCCTAGCAAAAACACAGTTTAAACAGCCCACAGAAGCACCCTCTGATCTAGAATATCCGTGTTGCTGGGGGGGGGGAGGCAGGGGGGCTGGTTTCACTGTATTGTGTACACAAAATGATAGCTGGGGGTGCACTGTTTTAACAAACAGGTATTAGCACAGAGCAAAGGAGAAATTTGGAGGGAAAACTGAAAGTCATCAGCAATGAGAGGAAACAACTACAGAGTTTGGACTGCAAATCCCACAATTCAACATGCTAAATGGAAGAATCATGGGCAGGAAAAAACACAAGTTTACAACACAAAATAGGTGATAAAATATACAATCACAGGCAGGTTAAAACTACAATTTTTAAACTGTAACAACCACAGGCAAAGACAGAAATCACAGAAAGGGAAAATCGTTTTTTTTTAAAACTTTTGTTTTGGGGAAGAGATAGCACTAGTCTGCCTCCTTACCACTTACTGGACTCACCTCGCTGCAATCTGGGGCACAGCGGAGGCTGCAACTCACAGGATAGAGGAGAATGATTTAGGGTGCACCCAACAAGGCCTTAAGGGTACTGGGCTGGTGTGAGGGGACAGCTCAGAGTAGCCTGGTAGATGAATAGCCAATCCCCAGTCCTGGTTCTGCTGGCCTGGGGGGCTGTGGAGCTGCTTTTCCTGTTCAGAATATCCTAGGAGACAGACAGGCTCAATCCACACTTTGGACTTCTGCAGGTAAAAGCCTCACTAACTTGAAATCTAACAAAGATGTTTGAATAAAACTTTACTCCCTCTACTGGCCAAACAACGAAGTGCACAGTCCCTAGTAAACACAGTTTAAACAGCTTACAAAAGCACCCTCTGATGTAGAATATCCCTGTTGCTGGGAGGGGAGGCAGGCAGGCTGGATTCACTGGCTTGTGAACACAAAATGGTGGCTGGGGGTACATTGTTTTAACATACAGGTCTTAGCACAGAGCAAAGGAAAATTTGGAGGGAAAACTGAAAGTCATCAGCAATGAGAGGGAAAAACGACAGAGTTTGGACTGTAAATTCCACAATTCAACACGTTACATGAAAGCAATCATGGGCAGAAAAAAAGACAAGTTTAAAAAACAAAACAGGTGATAAAATATACAATCACAGGCAGGTTAAAACTACAATTTTTAAACTGTAACAACCACAGGCAAAGACAGAAATCACAGAAAGAGAAAATCGTTTTTTTAAAAAAAAAATTGTTTTGGGGAAGAGACAGCACTAGTCTGCTTCCTTACCACTTCCTGGACTCTACTCACTGCAATATGGGTCCGCGTACCCTACGCGGAGCCTGCACGCACCCTGCCGTGCACAAGCTGCTTTTTAATTGGCTGTCAACACTCCAAATCAGGAAGTGTTGGCAGGCACAAGAAAACAAATAAAAAAACATCGCAAAACACGAAAAGGGGGCAGGGTAGACACACCCTGATCCCTTAGGCCTGCTCAGGGGTCCCACAAGGAAAAGAATTGTGGGATGCGCGTAGGATCCGCGCATCCTAACGATAAAAAAAAAAGAAACGCGCTCTCCCGCTAAATATGTTAATTTGCCCTGGGGGGGGCAAATCCCGGCGGCATTATTAAAAAATAAGTGTGGGGGGTCCCAAATCCCCCCATCCTGCCCCGGAGACTGCCACCCCCGGGAAGGGGGTGTAGTTATTATATGCAGGGACTCATGGTGCCCCCCCACAGCCCCGGGGACCGGCACCCCCCGGGGCTCAAAGTTAACATATGTGGGAGGCTCACGTGGCCCCCCCACAGCCCCGGGGACCGCCACCCCCCGGGGCTTTAAAACTTTAGCTGGAGGGGCTCTGAGGCCCCCCAGCCCCAGGGACCACCACCCTATGGGGCTTTTTTGAAATGGGAGGGGGGACTCTGAGGCCCCCCAGTCCCAGGTACCGTCACCCCTGGGGCTCTAATTTAATGTATGCAGGGGGCTCAAGGGGCCCCCACACTGCCCCGGGGACCGCCACCCCCAGAATCTTAGATAAAATATACGGGGGCTCATGGGGCCCCCTGCAGCCCCGGGGACTGCCACCCCTGGGGCTCTCAGTTAATATATGCGGGGGGTTCACGGGCCCCCCCGCAGCCCTGTGGACCGCCACCCCCGGGGCTTTAAAACTTTAGGTGGGGGGGGCTCTGAGGCCCCCCAGACCCAGGGAATGCCACCCCATGTGGCTCTAATTGAATGTATGCGAGGGGCTCACGGGCCCCCTCACAGCCCGAGGACCGCTACCCCGGGGCTTTTTTGAAATGGGGGCTCTCAGGCCTCCCAGCCCCGGGGACCTCCACCCCACCAAAACCTGGTGGGGGTTCAAATACCCCCCCCCAAGCCGCGGGGACCGATTCCCACCGGGGCTTTTTTTTAAATAAAAAAACCTGTGTGGGGAAGGCTTGAGCCCCCCACATGCCCTGGGGATCACCACCTCCCTGGGGCACCACGTTTTATATTTTTTTATTTGGGGGTCCGTTAAGGACATACAACAACAAAAGAGAGGTTACATGTGTCTCAAAAGCCACAGAGACGGAGCCATGCAAATAACAAATTTACCAGCCCAATTTGGGAGGATAGGAAGGCCCTCACACACCGACCTAGTCAGTGTCATGCTTCATCATAGGGCCCCACCTCGGAGGCCGAGTGCCTCCTCGGTGTGCTACGACGCCAGAAGACTGCGGAGCAGGTTGTGTGATAGGGCGTGCAGTGAGGAAGATAAATAAAAGTGTCTAAAGGGTATCTCAAAAAATACTTTATTGGTAGATCCCTGCAACACAAATAAAATTGGTCTTATGTGTCTGAATTTACAGCCAAAGGTAATGAAGTGGTTTAATTCAGAATATTAGTCAGTCAACATGTTTCAGCCTGTTAATTGGTTTTAATTTACCTAGGCATTCATCAGGACTAGTGTAAACCCGGCGGTATGGACTCTCTAACCGTCCACCCTGACCTGAGGACGTGAAAGTGAAAAAGGAAAAATAGTGAAAAAAGTGCGAATCTTCGGGGTCCGGTTATGAGGAGAAGCTAGGTGCATTATACGGGTGGCGAGCGCTGAGGGCGATGTGCCAGGGACGCTCCTACCCCCCTCCCGAGACCCATGGTGCATTTAGCGCCATATTTTAAAGTCTAAATCAGGATTGTTGGGACTGGACATTTTTTCCTCCCTTTGTTTATCTTTTCGCACTTTTTTCACTATTTTTCCTTTTTGCTTCAGGAGTTGTTAAACCTAAATTGCAGTGTCATTATATGATGTTTCTCTCGACTCCTTGCTTAATGTGTACTAGACCCATAGCTTAAGTACATTGATGTGCATTTTGTTCAACCTTCTTGATGACAAGCTCAGACAAGCAGCGAGAAAATGGAATCAGAGAGATAGGTGAGGCTGAAGAGCCAGAAAATGTTCCTTTCATTCCCCCAGCTGGGAAATTAAAACGATATTATGCCTTGCTACGACAGGTGAGTTGAATAATCTTGGGATCCAAGGACAAAAGGACTGGACAGAGGGCTTCCACTAAAGACAGACATCTGACCCATTCATAGTGACAGTAAGTCCAGAGAGTGTTGGGTTGACCATGTCCAGCAATAAGTAAAAGAAGGAGCTCAGGTCCACGTTTCTGTATTGTCCCACAGTCACTCAGCTGCCTAACATGTGAGCTCCAGCCAGATGGGTCGGTGCACCCCTTGACACTATGTATGCGTACCATCCAGCACTAGTGATGAGCCAGAATGACCCCAGATACCTGCTCTTTTAAGTGTCGGAGACATAGGGACTAATTTATATATTAGTGGGAGGCCCATTTCTTTGCCAGGGAGACGCAGTACATTACTCTGCTCTGACAGAGGTGACACCTGCCAAATTGAGTAATGCCCTATAAGCAGGCAGTGATTTCTTTACAATCAAAAAATGAGGGGAGTTAGAGGTGAACGTTAGGTTCACCATCCTTACTGGATGTAGTTCCATAACATCCGAAATACCAGAATTAGAAACCTAACCATAGGAAGAACAGGAGCACAAATAAAATATTGGGAAGAACAGGGATTCCACTAAACATGTGTGAAAAGCCCTCTTTCCAGAAAGAATTATCCCAAAATTATTTTCTAGAGTCCCCTCACCCACCAGGTTTAGCCCTAGGTGGCATGCTTCATTATTGGGTTCCTCTCAATCTGCTGTAGTTTGAGGGGTGCTGCGACTTGTGAACTACGTATGAGCACTTCGTTTTTGGAAAATATGTGTGGTGTAGTTATGTGGAGTAGGAAAAATAGGTTAAATTACCCCGCTAGTGAGCTAATATTTTATTCCTGCTCCTAGTCGGTATGTTTTAAAATCAGGGGTTAATACTGGGGAAAGACCTAACTGTAATGAGTATGGTGTCCCTAGTACTGGGTCGACATGTTTCGAGATTTCCCCTAAAGCTCTTCTTCAGGACCACACGAGGGCCAGCCCTGTGTGTACCACTCCTAAAGAATCCTGTGAATAGGAAACAATGGGGTGCACACCTAATGTGTGTTCACCTGATACTTAATACATACGGTTGTACACTGACATGCTGTATTTTTGTTTATGCAGAAATATGCCTCATGACCTGCAGGGGTAGAGAGGCTTGTAGTCACACCTTCGTCAAAGCACTCCTCTTGGAAAATGACCTGATGGCACCCCAGGAGACCGCATCTTATTTCTTTAAGCATTGGCAGGAACTTCTGTCATAGTGGTTGTTGTCAATGTTTTCTAAATTTGGTGCATGGCTCAGCCAACATGACAGAGACTTGGTTTATTTTTTATTTCCCGGAAGAAAATCCTGAAGAGTGTTATTTTTTTGATAATTAAAAAGAAAATGTTCTGAGGAGCATTTTGCAGTCTTCACTGCCCCTTTCCACCAGGCTTTTCCTGGCGGTGATGGACTGTGAAAACTGACCTCTGATTCAGCAATCTAAATCAGCTGAGTGGAATTAGAGGTCTGCCTCTGACTGCCCTTCCTCTGAATGACCATTGGAGGGGTTAATCATGGCGAAGACAGAATAGTATCCATTGTCTTTAAACCTATGGTCAGTCTGCATTTAAATTGAGTTAACAAACCTATATCTTGGTGGTATTTACAGAACACCAACATATAAATCAGGCTCGTAGTACCACACCAGGTCCAGCATAGAGAATAGAAGTGTGAGTATCTATCTCACTCTGCCTTCTCCTTCAGCCCCTCTGTGACACAAACACACATGACCAGCATCAGTACATCATGTCAAAGGGAAAACTGCTATGTGTAACTAACAGGGCAGTAGACATGCTTCTCATGTTGGCCTTACATTGCTGCCATCTTTGAGTGCCTCCTTCAATTGGATGTATGACGTTACAACGCATACCTTTACAACGCATACCTTTACAATGCATTTTTTACAATGCAACATCCATTCCAACGCATTCCATTACAACGCATGCCATTAAAACACATTTTTAAAAACTCCCTTTACAACGCATTCCATTACAACGCATACTACCTTTACAACGCATGCCAATACAACGCATACCATTACATTGCATGTATGGTAAGTATTAGATAGTGTAGGGGTAAAAATTACTATTCTAACTCCAGGGGGTGCAACAGTAGGGTAAGTGTTGGATAGTGTAGGGGTAACATTTACTATTCTAACTCCAGGGGGTGCAACAGTAGGGTAAGTGTTGGATAGTGTAAGGGTACTATGCATTGTGATGGTATGCAATGTAATGGTATGCGTTGTAATGACATGGTTGTAGTGGTATGCGTTGTAGTTTCATGCGTTGTAATGGTTGTGTTGTAATGGCATGCGTTGTAATGGATGTTGCGTTGTAAAAGTTTTGTTGTAATGGTAGTGCGTTGTAAAAGTTGCGTTGTAAAGGTTGTTTCCCCTTCAATTGGAGTTGAATGGACCATAGTGAAAAATAGATATGCCCATCATTGTTTTAGGTATATATGAAACAAGCTACTCAATCCTTTCTAAGAGGCCTGCAGTCTAATTGCATTTTCTAATGCAATATTGGTAAGTCATTGTCTCTCTCCTGTATATATGGAGCAGTAACATGACCACCACTTAGTCACACAGAGACACACTGACAGCTTCATGCACCTTGTCAGCTCTGTTGAGCAGTAATTGCTCCATCATATAGGGAAGCTATCTGAACTGTTTGTGCTAAAAAATTAGAGTGTATCATTTTTATTCAGTGGCTGTACCCATATGTGATATATTGTGCTCTGATTTATAGACTGAGTCGACTGTAATATATACAGTTGCTTACTTAAATGTGCAGCTAAAAGTATCCTGTTGTTTTGTACTGAGCATTTATTGCCCTCCTTCTCAGTATGGAATATACATGCTGGGCACTGTAGCTCCAGACTTTTCCTCCTGGGTAAGATTAAATAATTATTATACAATTCTCTGCCCTGATCTACATTTATAATTTTATAGGGGATATATTTCCTATATTTTTGCTTAGTCTCCTACTTCTGACTTGCACTCCATATTGTAAATACAGACCTGTACAGGCCTGTAAATATCTTCCCAAAATGTTTTTGACTTACCTATAGTATTAACTACACTAAATTCATGCCATAATTCAGAGTCTTCTGCCATTATGTTAGGTAATATCCTGATGTGCATTGTCCTGATGAGATCCACAGATGTTTTCTAATTAGGGTCAAAATGTTGACCATCAACACGACTGATTATTTCCAAGCACCTTGCTGAGTCTTTATAACCTTCTGAATTGGGCGTATTTCAATAAATATGGTAGAGGCGCTACTGTCTGGTAGGATGGCTGCGTATCTGCTGAAGTTAATGATGTTTGGAACATTCTTGTAGCTAAAGACTTGAGAGCTAGTCTCTGCGAAGAAAGGAGTGTTGCTTGTGAGCGGTACCGTGGGGCAGCCCTGTAGGGCCACTGACTAGCTGGATCTAGTTTAGGTGGTAGGGCCGTGGTGACATCCAGTTGTGTCAGGACCTCTAAGCAGAAGTAAATGTTAAACCACAGTGAGCCACAAGTGGGAACATTTTGTTCAGTTTTCTGCCTCATTCAATATGCCCTTGAGTGGCACACTGATGTGCTCATTGCGTAATGTTGTTGCTGGTCCCATGAATTTCTTATGTAGGTGGGAAGTGGGCAATACAGAGTGAGTCACCACCAATGTTTCCTCTGATCATCTCTCTGTGTGTAGGTAAAGCTACAGTGGTTCTGTCGGGGAGAAAACAATTACTTTGCAAATGACAATGAATCTTGTTACCATTATTTTATGACTCAATTCTTGAGCAATATAAAAGTGAGCTAAATCACAGCACGCAACAAGGTGAATGTAATGGAACACTAATGAGTGGTCCCACCATAACCAGAGATATTTGACTTTGTTGTTGTTCTGACCATTCTTCAACTTGTACTTATTTGTATATAGCTTCACTCTTATATATATGCACTGCACCATCAGCACTGGGCACCCATTGTCACTTTGAAACACTGGTAGTGATTGAAGATTATTGGACTGGTGCTTTTCTCTCGAGAATTGGGCTCTCATTTCCACATAACCACAGCATTCAGATGTCTTGCTCATGCACAGCAAGTATGCACCCCTATAATAAAAAATGCATAAACAAAAGAATTGATAAATAAACACAATTAAATACATCAGGTACAAATGTGGGGATTGAATGACTCATAATCAAGATGAAAGCACTAATATTTCTACACTAAGTAAATTGATATATTAGTGAAGTGTACAAGACACACTCTCCAACAGTTGTGCCTGTAACTGTGTAAATTAGCACTGTTAGACCAGGCATCATTGGTGTGGGTTTCCCTTGTATTTTTGCCTTTGCCTCCTGTGTTTTTGCTGTGTTTTGGGTTTTGTTTTGCATGTCTAGAGGCTTTGGACTCTTAGCCACTGCTGTTCACTGCCAAAGTGCAAGTGCTCCCTCTCTAAATTGTTGTTATGGATTGGTGATTCCATGAGTGGCATATTTGATCTAATAGTTAGTCCCTAGTGCAGTGCACTGTGTGTGCCCAGGACCTGTAAATCAAATGCTGCTAGTAGGCTTGCAGCACTGATTGTGCCACCTACACAAGCAGCCTTACAACAAGGCCACAGACCTGCCATTGAAGTGCCTGTGTGCAGTCCAGTACTGCCATGTCGACATGGCCAGTGCACCCACTTGCCAGGCCTTAACCTTCCCTTTTCTAATATGTAAGTCACCCATTGGTACCCCTGTAGGCAGGGTGCAGTGTCTGTGAAAGGTAGGGCATGCCCTGATGTGTGTGGCATGTCCTGATAGTGAAACACTGCCAATTTTGTTTTTAACTACTGTAAGGCTATTTATACCCATGGGATAGAATGGCGAGTTTGCTCATAACAACAAGATCGGAAACTAAAGTTTGATATGCCTAAAGTCAGAATGTTAGGATGCATCTTTTAGTGAGGGTGAATTTTACATTCTGGGTTTGAAAATACCACTTTTAGAAAGTAGGTATTTTCTTGGCTTACCATCCAGTGCGCCTCTGCTAGGTTGTGTATTTACTGTCTGGCTTTGGAGTGACAGGGGCTGGGGATGTGCATTCTGTTCAGACAGCCACTGGGTGGGGTAGGTGTGTCCTGCATTTCCAGGGTGAGTCAGGGCTGGGATGAATAGACCTGGGCTGCATTCAGAGTAGGGTGAGGAGATTTATTTCACACCTGAATGTGCCTGGTCTGCCTTAGACAATGATGCCTCCACCTCCTGCCAGGAAGCTGCACCAGAGATGACAGAACTGGTTTTGCCTGGGCAAAGAGCGTCTCTGCCAAAGAGAACAAAGGAGATTGTATTATAAAAAGAGGGGCCCAGACCCCTGACTTTTAGATTATTCTGGGAATCAAGAGGAACCGTTGCCAAGGAGAAGAGCTTGAGAAACTGAGGAGGAGTACTGACCCTTTTCTTTGTGCTTTCTAGGGTTGGCCTGCAGTGGCGGTTTCTGCCAAGGAAAGGAGAAAGGAGTTTGCTGTGTGCTGTGTTCCCTGCTGCACCACCAGCTCCCCTGAACTTCCTTGCTGGGAGTTCTGATCTACCAAGAGGTGCCTGCTGCTGTTTTGGACCTCTGGAGGCTGTTTACCGCTGGAGATGGAAAAGTAATGCACTTCGAGAAGCGCAACGCATCCGCAACTGTTTTCAATGCATCACTGACGAAATTGATGCAGCGCCTGCCCCAGCTCGAGAAATAGCTGCATATCAAATCTTGTGCACCGATCTCTAAAGTCTGAGATCACCACACCGATTCAGATGCAGGCCCTGCTGTGCGGTTGCAAGAACCAACACATAGTGGGTCCGCGGCTGGAGAGAGCCACACAGTGTCATTGCCGCCACATCAAGAACCAACACAGGCATGATCCTCATGCATTGCACTTGGGTGCCACAACAGCAAGAACACAGAAGTCACAGTAAGAAACTAATGCATCACCTCCCCACACAGTAAGAAACCAACGCATCACCTCCCCTTCAGTATGGAACCGATACATCACCGCCCCCGCGTGGCTGTAAGTTACCAACGCATCCCCTCGCCTTAAGTAAGGATCCGACGCATCACCTTCCTTGGGCATAAGGAACCGATGCAACACCTTCCCACAACAGTTTTTGTTTGTGTGTGCCACACATCCAAGGTACTTTGTGTGAAATGTGTCACATCTGCAATTTGCTTTGAACAGAACTATTTTTTTTTACCTTTTAAACATCATATTTTGATTACTGTATTGTGGATTTTTGTTGTTTTGGTCAAGTTTGGTTTAGACAAAGATTACTTATTTTTCTAAACTAGTGTGGTGTCCATTTGTAGTGTTTTCACTGTATTACTGTATGCGTTCACAAATGCTTTACACACTGCCTCTGAGATTAGACTGTCTGCTCATGCCAAGTTACCATGGGGATAAGCAGGGGTTATTTTAGAAGTGTATACCCCTTACCCTGACTATGAAGAAGGGTCCCTACTTGGACAAAGGTGCAAACCCTTGCCAACTAGAGACCCCCTTTTCTAACATTGGTGGACAGCGGCGAGGATCTGGACTTGCATTTGTGTTTTACATAGAGTAATTGGTGTACACTACTAGTAGAGTGCAGACCATCACACAACCACATACAATTAGTGACACTTTTTCTTTGGGACTATATTGCTTTTTCTTGGAACTGAGAACTGCCAATCTTCATCATGTCAAAGCCAGCATCTATTGCATCCATGGATCTTGAGTTTGAAGACTATATGGTTGAAACCTGCACTGTGCCACAATTGTAAGCTAGCTGCAAAAAGTGTATAATCTCTGTAAGAGCCCACACTGGAAAGGAGGAATTCCAAAAGGCTATGAAGGCCTGGTTGGAGTCAAGGGATGCCAGTGAGCATGCCGATCAGCCTATGGAGGAGGTGGATAATTTACATGGGCAGCAGGATGGGCTATTGAGTCTGTGTAGTGAGCAGGTCTACGCAGGTAGGTTGTAAGGGGGTGGTTGCCTTCTCTGGGGGGGCAGCAGTGTATCTTCAAAAGGCCTTCTCCAGCAGAAGACCTGGAGGACAGGGAAAGAAACAGGATACATGAATTGGAGCTCACAACGCTCCGGGTGGGGAAAGAGGATAAGGAGTTAGCATTTCAGAGGGAGAAATTAGCCCTGGAAGAGAAAAAGATGCTCTTAGAGCATGAAAGAGGATTGAGGGAACTGGATTTAAACTTAAAAAGTATAGAGCCCAATCCCCATGGTGGAAGCACACCATCAGTGCCTGGAGTAGGAAAAGTATACATCCCCAAGGAGGTTATTAAGGATTTTGTGAAGCCGGAAGACCTTGGTCAGTGGTTTAAAGCCTATGAGGTAGTGATGAGGTCCTACAGAATCCTTGAGAGTGACTGTGGAATGTGGTTGTGGAGCCGCTTTTTTACTGAAGGGAGGAACACATTGCTAGCAATACCTACTGAGGACCAGATGTCTTATGCCCCTATGAAGGAATCCTTGATAAGGAGGTATGGTTTGACCCCAGAGCTGTCTAGGAAGATGTTCATGGTCTGTAAGAAGCTGGAGTCAAGCACTTGGGTGGAGTATGTGTCCTATTTATGCAGAGCACTGGATGGATGGGTGAAGGGTAACAAGGTAAATGATTTTCAGGGGCTCCGTGATTTGGTTGCATGGGAGCACTTGTCAGATAATTGTTTTCCAGAGCTACATCAGCCCTTGATTGACAGTAAGCTTACTGACCCCAGGAAAGTTGCTGTGGAGTCGGAGTGCTGGACCAGTAGCAGGGTCTAAAAAGGTTGTGTGGAAGACTCTGCCAAGGGTGCGCAGGGTCCCCAGCAGACGAGTGGGGGGACACTGGTAAACAGGAGTTCCAAAAAGGGCCCCAAAGTAATTCCCAAGGGAACCAAGGGAAAGGTTCCCAGCCTCCCACTGAAAAGTAACCATGGGCCCCTGTAGGTAGGCAGGCACAGAAGGGCCCCCAAGCATGTTATGCTTGTGGCCAGGTGGGTCACTTCCAGGGGAACCCTAGGTGTCCTAAAAAGGTTACCACTGCGCCCACTGGAGCACCGCCCCAGTAGATGGCTAGTGTAGCCTTGGGGGAGGAGATAGGTGCTGAAGGGGGTGGGAGCCCACATAATTGACCCTGGTCCCCTTAGGAGACAGTGAGATGGTCCCAAGGGCTCATCTGCCTGAAAACACTAGAAAATACAGGCAGTGGATGACCATCATTGGCCATAGTGTGGAAGCTCTGAGAGACACTGTAGCCAGCGTGACAGCTGTCAGTTGTCAGTTAGTGTCTGAGGAGCAGGTGGTCCTTAACACATTCTACCCAGTAGTTGCAGCTGACACCTCAGAGTGTCACTGCAAAGTGGCACAGGTTCCTGTTGAGTGGGGGGGTCTTGGGTACCTTAAAAAAAGCTATGAGGTCAGCCATGCCTGTTGGCTGTCTGCTAGACAATGATTTGGAGAGTTACCCTTGGGAGAAGGTGGAGCTGAAATTTTATTTGGAGATGTTGGGTCTGCCTGAGTGGGCGTGTGTGACCACTCGGTCTATCTGCCAGTAAGGGCAGTCAAGAGGACCTGGAGTCTGAAAGAATGGGCCAAGTGCCTGCCAGAAAGAGAGGAGACACTGGGTGTTGGAAACCCGACTACGAAGTTCCAATGGTCTAGGAGGAGGCAGACCTTAAGAGGGATGCCCTGGTGCCTACAGGGGAACAGGTGGCTGAACTGGGGGACCTGCCAGAGCTGACTCATTAACAGCAAGAGGGAGGCCACTCCAGGGAAGATTTCTGGAAGGAGCAGCAGAAATGCCCCTCTCTTTTGGCTTGCTGCAACAGGCTGCAGGCTAGGCAGCAGGTGATCAGTCTGTGTCACATTGGATTTACTGAGAGAATGGTGTCCTGTATAGTGTGCCTAAGGTTGCTGAGCCTGGGTCAGCCTGTGTGCTGTTGGTACCCCAATGCTTCAGAGCCTTCCTACTGGGTCTGGCTCATGGTGTGCCTTTAGCAGGGCATCTGGGGCAAGACAAGACCTTTGAAAGGCTTGTCACCCACTTTTACTGGCCCCTAATGTGCAATGATTCTGACACCCATTGTCAGACTTGCCAGGCAAGTGGCAAGAGTGGGAGGAAGTGTAAGGCTCCTCTCTAACCGTTTCCTGTCATCAGCACCCCCTTTGAGAGGGTGGGAATCGACATTGTGGGGCCTCTGAACCCCCAAGACAGCCATGGACAACAGGTTCATCCTGGTCTTGGTGGACCATGCCGCCTGGTACCCGGAAGCCATCCCTGTCCATACTGTGACAGCCCCCGTGGTAGGTCGTGCGCTGATGGGGATTTTCTCCTGTGTGGGGTTCCCCAGAAAGATGGTGTCTGACTGGGAAACCAACTTCATATCTAAGAATATGAAGTCCCAGTGGCCGGAGTGTGCTGTAGCCTATAAGTTTACCATTCTTTACCACCCCCAAGGAACTGGGCTGGTTGAGAGATTCAACTGGACCATGAAGGGCATGAATGTGGGTCTTGATGAACCCACAAGGCACAAGTGTGATGTCCTTTTACCATGCCTTTTTTTGCTTTCAGAGAGGTACCACAGAAGTCCTTAGGGTTCAGTTCCTTTGAGCTCCTGTATGGGCACCCTTTGAGAGGACCTCTAAGTCTGTTCAAAGAAGACTGAGAGAAAGGTCACAGTAAAGCTTCCGAGGATGCATATAGCTACATGCTGGCCTTCAGGAACGAGACTTAGCGCTTCAGGCAACTCGCTCAGGCAAATATGGAAGCCAGCCAGGAAGCAATGAATCAGTGGTACGATCAGAATGTGACTCTAATTGAATATCAGCCCGTCCATAAAGTGTGGGTCATGACCCCAGTGGAGCCGTGTGCACTCCAGTATAAATGGACTCGGCCATTTAGGTGGTGGGCCGCAAGAGCAAAGTCACACATCTGAACTGCATCAAGCCCCACTTGGAGAGGTACGAAGTGGGCATGCTCCTAGCTACAGACGATGGGATGGAAGAGGAGACTGAGCTTCTCCCTGACCTCCTGTCTGCTGAGGAGGACGATGGGTCAGTGGGCAGTGTGGACCTCTTCCATGACTCCTGAATAGCAGAGTGACTGCTGCCAACTGTTGGGTCAGTTTGCTTCTCTGTTCTCCCTGACACCTGGTGTCACTCAGTGGTGTGTTCATAATGTAGACACTGGGGATAGTCCTCCTGTAAAGCACTAGATTTACAGGTTGACTGACATGGTCAAGGCTTGTGTCAAGGAGGAGGTCTCCAAGATGTTGGCACTAGAGGTAATTGAGCCCTCTAACTGCCCTTGGTCCAGCCCAGTGGTCTCTGTTCCAAAGGATGCTGCACCCGGTGCGACGCCAGAACTCCGGTTCTGTGTTGACTACTAAGGGCTCAATGCATTCCCCAGGACTGATGCACACCCCATCCCCAGAGCTGATAAGCTCATAGATCGGTTGGGAGCTGCCAAATACCTCAGTACGTTTAACTTAACGTCTGGGTACTGACAGATTGCCTTAACTGATGGGGCAAAGGAGAGGTCAGCATATTCAATACCAGAGGGGCACTACCAATTCTGGATGATGCCCTTTCAATTGAAGAATACTTGTGCCAACTTTCAGAGACTGGTCAACCAGGTGTTGATAGGACTTGAAAATGTCAGTGCCGCCTACCTGGATGACATTGCAGTGTTCAGTGCCACTTGGGAGGAACACCTGCATCACCTCTGGGAAATGTTGAAGGTTCTGCAGAGGGCAGGCTTCATGATCAAGGCCAGCAACTGCCATAACGGGCGGGGATCGGCGGTGTACTTAGGCCACCATGTAGGGAGCAGCCAGGTGTCACCCCAACAACCCAACATTGATACCATTCTGACTTGGGAACCCCCTAAGACCCAGAAGAGGTGAGAGCCTTTTTAAGACTCACCAGGTATTACAGGAGATTCGTCAAGGGGTATGGCACCATTGTTGCCCCCTTAACCGAGCTGACTTCCAGGTAGCAGCCCAAAAAAGTGAACTGGACTGATGCCTGCCAAGGAGCTTTTAATGCCATGAAATCTGCCATGTGCACTGCGCCTGTGCTCAAGGCACCCAATTTCTTACAGGAATTTGTGGTGCAGACAGATGCTTCAGAGCATGGTGTGAGAACAGTGCTCTAACAACTAAATGAGGCGGGCCTAGACCAACCCATAGTCTTCATTAGTGGGAGGTTACTTCCACAGGAACAGAGGTGGAGTGCGATTGAGCGTGAGGCTTTTGCTGTAGTCTAGACATCGAAGAAGCTGAGGCCCTAATTGTTTGGGACTCACATCTGGGTGCAGACCGACCACAGGCCCCTCAGATGGCTGATACAAATGAGGGGTGATAATCCATAATTGTTGAGGCGGAACATTCCCTACAGGGGATAGACATCACAGTGTAACACCACCCTGGCAAAGAACACACCAATGCTTATGGTTTGTCCAGATTTTTCTGTCCAGTGAGGAGAACTCCCAAGAGGGTGAGTTGTTCGCCCCACATTTCAGCTGGAGGGGACACGTGTTAGACCTGCCATCATTGGTGTGGGCTTCCCCTGTATTTTTGCCCTTGCCTCCTGCGTTTTTGCTGTGTGTTGGGTTTCGTTTTACTTGTCTAGAGGCTTTGGGCACTTTGCCGCTGCTGTTCAGTGCCAAAGTGCAAGTACTCCCTTTGTAAATTGTTGTTATGAATTGGTGATTCCATGATTGGCATATTTGATTTACTAGTCAGTCCTTAGTACAGTGCTCTGTGAGTGCCCTGGGCCTGTAAATCAAATGCTGCTAGTAGGCTTGAAGCACTGATTGTGCCACCTGCACAAGCAGCCTTGCAACAAGGTCTCAGGCCTGTCATTTCAGTGCTTGTGTGGAGTCTAGTACTGCCATGTCGACATGGCCAGTGCACCCACTTGCCAGGCCCTAACCTTCCCTTTTCTTACATGTAAGTCACCACTATGGTAGGAACAAGGTACCCCTGTGGGCAGGGTGAAGTGTCTGTGAAATGTAGGACATGCCCTGATGTGTGTATGTCCCGATATTGAAATACTGACAATTTTGTTTTTCACTATTGTAAGGCTCTCTGTCCCCCTAAGATAGAATGGAGAGTTTGCTCACAACATCTTATGAGCATTACTGTCCATGGGAACAAGATAGAAACTAAAGTTTGATATTCCTGGACTCAGAATGTTAAGATGCATCTTTTAGTGAGGGTGATTTTTACATTCTGATTTTGAAAATACCACTTTTAGAAGGTAGGTATTTTCTTGCCTAACCATCCAGTGTGCCTCTGCTAGGTTGTATATTGACTGTCTGGCTTTGGACTGACAAGGGCTTGGTATATGCATTCTGTTCAGACAGCCACTTGGGGAGGTTAGGTGAGTCATGCAGTTTCAGGGTGAGCCAGGGCTGGGCTAAATAGACCTGGGCTGCATTCAGAGTAGAGGGAGGACATTTATTTCACACCTGAATGTGCCTGGTCTGCCTTAGACAATGCTGGCTCCATCTCCTGCCAGACAGCTGCAACAAAGAGGACTGAACTAGTTTTGGCTGGGCAAAGGGCTTCTCTGCCACAGAGAACAAAGGATGTTGTATTATAAAACGAAGGGCCCAGACTTTTGGTTCATTCTGGGAATCAAGAGGAACCTTTGCCAAGGAGAAGAGTTGGAGAAACTGAGGAGGAGTACTGCCCTGCTGCTGTTTGCTCTCTGGAGTTGGCCTGCAGTGGCTGTTTCTGCCAAGGAAAGGAGAAAGGACTTTGCTATGTGCTGTGTACCCTGCTTGAGGAAGATCTCCATGGGCTTGAAAGAAGAACTTGCCTGCTGTTCTGAAGTCTCAGGGACACAAACACTTCACCACTAGCTCCCCTGAGCTTCCTTGCTGGGAGTTCTTATCTGCTAAGAGATGCCTGCTGCTGTTATGGCCCTCTGGAGGCTGTTTGCCACTGGGAGCTGGAAAAGTAACGCAACGTCTCGAAGCGCGATGCTTCCGCACCTGTTTCCGGCACATCGCCAAAGAAATCGGCCCAGTGCCTGTTGCGGCTCGAGAAATCGCCACACACCAAATTACATGCACCAATCTCCGAAGTCTGAGATCACTGCACCGATTCCAATGCAGGCCCTGCTGTGCGGCTGCAAGAACCAATGCATCTTGGGACCACAGCTGGAGAGAGACATGCAGTGTTGTCGCTGCTGCAGACGCATCCCCGATCCTCATGCATCGCATTTGGGTGCCACGCCAGCAAGAACGCCGAGGACGCAGTAAGAAACCGGCACATCACCTCCCAGCACAGTAAGAAACTGACGTATCACCTCCCCTTTAGTAAGGAACCGACGCATCACTGCCCCTGCATGGCAGTAAGGCACTAACGCATCACCTCTCCTGAAACAACAAACTGATGCATCACCTTCACTGGGCTTAAGGAACCGATGCAACAACTTCCCTGCAACAGTTTTTGTTTGTGTGCGCGACGCATCCAATGTACTGTCTGATAAGTGTTGGATCTGCAATTTGCTTTAAACAGAACTATTTTTGTTACCTTTTATTTATTATATTTTGATTACTGTATTGTGGATTTTTGTCGTTTAGGTCTTGTTTGGTTTAGATAAAGATTACTTATTTGTCTAAACTAGTGTGGTGTCCATTTGTAGTGTTTTCACTGTATTACTGCATGTGTTCACAAATGCTTTATACACTGCCTCTGAGATAAGCCTGTCTGCTCGTGCCAAGCTACCAAAGGAGTGTTCAGGGTTTATTTATAAGTGTATCCCCCCTTTTTCTACTTGCACAAAGGTGCAAACCCTTGCCAACTAGAGACCCCCATTTCTAAGAAGCACCAATCAGCCACGTCAGTATCACGGCACCCCAGAAACAGGTGATAGTGCAGTCAAGTTATAACATGGCTACACTAGCAGGAGATGCAAGAATATGCTCTCAAATTAAACCTACTGAGACCTTGATTATAAATGCCGTGTCAATTCCCATGGAAGTGACCAGGCCCCAGGGAATAATACCTTTTTATTTTCTTCTACTAATAGTAGCTGATATCTGATTGTGTAAGACCAGGGGAAATCAATGAAGAAAAACAGTGTGAAAACACTGATTCACCGGGTTTTTCCCCAAAACCTTTTAGTCCTCAGTATTTCCTAGATCTCAGATTTACCCAGACCCACCAGTAACTGTAAAGCCAGGGGGTGAAGAGGGGCGCGATTTAATCTGATGATAGTGATTTGCCAGCCAAAGATAAATGCTGAGTGCAAAAACGAACAATTTTTTCTCCATTTAACGTATCGATTTACAGTTTATATGTCCAACATGCAAATATACAAAACGATTTAGCTCTAAATAAACACTTTTTTATTTTATTTTTTACCAAGGCGCTAAGTCAATGAATAATGCTGCATTCGGAATGTTTCCGGAAAATTTAGTTGAACTTGCATTACTTCCTGAAATTTCATCTCAGATCTTTGTGGCTTGCGATATGTAGGATACATGGCAATTACTTGGAAATGACAAATCATACCGTTCAATCTCGAGGCTGTTTGAAATTCTTCACACTGGGCGTTTGATTGACTGATATACATAGCAACAGTGTGTTAACAGGAAAAAGATCTGCCAAGTGTTCACTTGAATAGCTGAACGCATCTCCCCTTTCCATCTCTTCGAATCTAATCAGGGAGAATCAATAAATCAGCATGGAAAGAAATACGGGACAGCAGTCTGGAGATGATAAGCAATCACACCATAATAAAAGACAGAAAGAATAGCCGAGACGAGCGGGTTACTGTTGATTTCTACCTGGTGCTATAATCAAATCACATAGACGCAGGTCACACACGGAGATTTGACAGCTCCACAACCCACGTGCCACTGAAATGTGGTGCAGGCATAAAACGAGAATGTCTGCTTGAAAAAACTGTTCTTTTGCATGGATTAAAGAACGCAATTACAATGAAAATTGAAACGATGGCGTTAATGACATCTTAATTTCATGCATAAGGGTAGCTGGTGGCACTACCTTATTTCAATAGCTATGTTCAAATTTAATTTCACTATAAATTAGTAATTATGACATAAAAATGGAATGTTGGGGAATATAATGAAAATGTGTTCCTAACACCACCTGCTCTATTTGCATAAGATTCTGGTAACACTTCACTGAAAAATGTATCTAATGGTTCAATAACAATATATGTGTTTTGCTTTCCACTTCCTGAACACATGGAAAAATAAACCTTTATTCACTTTTATTTGCTGAGGAACAGGTGTTTGCTTCATAAATAGGTCTTGTAAATCATAGAGTAAGACTAAAACACATACAACCGATACTAAATGTCTCTTATGATAAACTGCCAAACTACAATCGTTAGAAACGTGTCCCATCTTACATTCGACAGCAACTTGCTTGCAAAGGCAGTGTTAATCAAAGTGACCCTGCACAGGAATTGTGCACGGCGTAATATTCCGTAAATAGCAAGATTCAGCATAGAATTGGCAGAGCTTTTTCAATACGTACATTGTGTCTGTCAGCCATAGATGGAATGTCGCACTCTTCAAGTTCTCTCGAGTGATGACTTATGGCCCGTTGTAGAGTTTTCTTGAGTGGATACTCCGTCACAAACATGGCAGATATCCTGTCAGCCTTATTATAAGAGCCCAAGGATATTCTGCAGGAGTATTCAGCGGCAGGCGTGGCCCGTGCAGCTAAGAGCGGTGAGGCAGTGCAGTTGGGTGGGGGCGGAGGGTGTGATTTCAACGGACTATGACGAGGGAAAATTAAATAAATCAATAATTTTTCCTCGTCTTCATCTGTCAAAATTCTCCCCACCTGGCCCAACCGCTCTTACCTGCCTAGGCTGCGGCTGAGCAGCAGACAGAATATCCCCCCTCCCCCCACTTTACTGATGGAATATCCCATCCACCAACTGTAAATAAGGCCCATAGTTTATCACCACATAATAGACCAAGCCACTGTATGCTGGTCTGAGATCCCCTTCTCCCTACCCGGGAGACCATACAGCCCTAAAAACACCCATGACTGCATCGCCTTCATTGAAGGGGTAGAGGATTAGGGACAAAGTTAATGTGACCACTTTGAACCCTCAAAAAGTGAACTAAAGATTGAACTCATGCGATTGGAAAATAGCTGTTGGTGAAATTTGTTGAGCAAACATAATACTTGCCGAGGACTGTCGTCCCTAAAGAAAATGAAAATATAGTCTATGCAAATGAGGATCATTTTTTGTTGTATAAATACTGTCCATGCCTGCAAATACACCACGGCCCCTGAGAAAAAACAAATCATGGGCCCTGTCCCGCACGTCGCTTTTTTTCAGCGGTGTTGGCGTTGCAGACGCTGTTAATGTAAATCGCTGTTTAAGCATTATTTGAGATGTCAGCCCTAAATCATCACTATTTTAATTTGTAAGCAGAACTGGAGTCTTAACAAGAATTCTGTGGCAGACACTTGACAGTTAAGTGGCTATACCAAACGACTATACAGAAAGATAGAGCGCTATGTATAAATGAGAGAATAAAATGAATCATGATTACAAATAGAGAATTTTTTTAAATGGTTGCGAAAATGTTTGCAAAAACTCAAGATAAAGAAAACGAGTTTTCTAAATTGAGTTTTGTCAGTAATAGTCTTACCAATAAAAAGCTGGATTTGCAATAACCTGTACAAAGCAAACTTACTGGGAAAATAAGAAAAGGTAAGCAATTGCATAGTTACTAGGTTCCAAAAGAAAGAATCCTGTTTAATTTTGTATGTGAGGAGGCGCAGGGAAACAGGTAAGTCTTTTAGAAAACTAAGGGGCATATTACCAACAACTAGCGATAATTATCGCTATGTTGGTTTAGCGGCGATATTTTTATCGCCGAGCTGCGGCGAATTTTATCACTTAGGAACCTTGGGGTTCCTAAGCGAGGAACCCCAAGAGCCAAAAAAGCGGAGATAAACCCCCAAGGTTATCAAGGGGGTTTATCTCCGCTTTTTTGGCTTTAAAAGCCAAGAAAGCGGAGATAAAATTATCTCCCTATTACCTAGCTGTCGCTAACACCAGTTAGCGACAGCTAGTAGGAGATAGCGACCATCTTGGGCCCCACTTTGCATGTCAGTGATATTTATCACTAATGACATGCAAAGTGGGCGTGCAAAGATGTTAGTGACTGGAAGCAGTCGCCAACATCGGTATCTCCTATTACCAACTTTTGGAGATATTCGCGCTAAGTGCGAATATCTCCAAAAGCTAACACCTGGTAATACCAAGGTTTATTTGCGGTAAAAATCGCCGCAGCTCAGCGGTAAATTTTTGTCTCTAACCAAGCAATAGCGATAATTATCGCTATTGCTTGGTAATATGCCCCCTTGATATTATCAAGGTATATCTCCTAAGCGATAAAAATCGGCCGAAATGCATGACTATCCCTGAAAAGTCAGCGATATTCATGCATTACCAAGCTAATGCTCTTAGCCATGTTATCCACCTACCATTGGATAACATGGCTAAGAACTGCTCAGGGGCGGGTGTTAGCTTTTGGAGATATTCGTGCTTAGCGAGAACATCTCCAAAGGTTGGTAATAGGAGATAGCGATGTTAGCGACTGTTTTCAGTCGCTAACATCTTGGCACGCCCACTTTGCATGTCATTAGTGATAAATATCACTGACATCCAAAGCGGGGCCCAAGATGGTCGCTATCTCCTACTAGCTTTCGCTAACTGGTGTTCGCGACAACTAGGTAATAGGGAGATAATTTTATCTCCGCTTTCTTGGCTTTTAAAGCCAAAAAAGCGGAGATAAACCCCCTTGATAATATGCCCCGTATTATGTAATATAAGAGCCGAAGACCAGCTGGAGTCTTTCCTCATGCATGTCCAGAGTCAATTCCATAGCGGTCAACAAGGAAGCCATGAAGAGAACTCTCCTGGAGTGTAGAATATGAGTCAGAACAAAACATGTATGAACTGTGAGTCATAGCCCTTTGTAATGTCTATGACATCAGCAAGAGTTGGGTGGGATTTCTGCAAGATAGAAGTCTCTTGAATTTTTTGTGAGAAACAACAATAGACAAAATGGTCTATAATGTACACATTGAAAGAAACTCCAACATTGGAAGTAGAGGTTAAATGATGCAGTGCTGAAATGTACTCTTCAATGGTTTCGGGCTCTGGTTACTTTTGAAGAAAATAAAATGTTCCTGAGCAACACTGGGTTCTTCAGAAAGTTTCCTTTGAAATCTGGCTATGGCTGTGGCATATGTCCTAACTGCCAGATAACTCAGGTGGGGCACTCATAACAGGGGAGATGTCAAAAATGAGTTGTTCTTCTTGATCAAGGTGGCTAAACAGTAATGCTGCCATGTGTTTGGGTTCCAAATCTTCACCATCCATCACAACCAGAATTATCAAAAGTACGCATCCATGGCTTCTACTTCCTGGGTGGTTTACAAGGATGCTGTAAAAACGGTGTGATTTGTACTAAGTGATAAGTGGAAGCCATATTGAAGCATGAGTAATAGCAGTGAAGGATGAAGAGACTTAAAATGCAGGTATGTGGCAACCCTTTCTGCCCTTGCTAGCCTCGGAGTTTCGAGAAGTTACTTGCCCTCACTATTTTCGTCTATTGCGGCTATTAGATGTGGACCAGCCGGGGAAGGATTGAGGAGTCTGAGCCTTTGATAGATAGGAGCGATGGACTTGGAACATGGGTGGTGGGTGGCCGGGTGGGTGGTAAGAGGGGTGTGGGAGGGTTTTGGTTGTTTTTGGTTC
Organism: Lissotriton vulgaris; assembly: GCF_964263255.1. NCBI lineage: Eukaryota > Metazoa > Chordata > Amphibia > Caudata > Salamandridae > Lissotriton > Lissotriton vulgaris. Next base: position 623,018,109 of record NC_141694.1, on the reverse strand, counting down.
TCTTTGTTTTTAGTAAATATTGTTCGCAGGTACAGTGTGCCCATTCTTGGAATTGGCCCCATAGCACGCCATGGCTCTGCTTGTGTTACTGTCTGAGCTATCTATTTTATGATGTTCTGCGGGTCTGGGGGCATCATTGTTTATGTATGCGTCTTGAAAAGTCAATGAAGACATTTAATACTAAAATGCAGGTAGATTAAAAGCTGTCAAAGCAGACAAGCGTTTTTAAAAGTCCAATGCAGTGATGCTTGAAGTAATGCAGCCCAATCCAAAATGGCTGACAATGAAACAGTGTGAAAATTGCCCATGTCATGAATCCTAGCCTAATCCACGATGGCTGACTGTATAATAGCATCAAGACACTTTTCAAAATGAAACTCAGCCCAATCCAAGATGGCTGATAGGGACGTGACAGTCCAGATAGTATCATGAGTGTAGCCTAAATAGCCGAAAATCAACCGATAAAGTGATTGGACCAGTCTAACTGATGATGTTACCAGGGAAGTGAAAGGCCGAAAATCAACACACAACTACGTATTGAGGGAAATAGATAATTGTATTGCATCAGGTTGAGAACTTACCTAGAAATGTGCTGCAAAGGTAGAGTGCGCCGACGTAACACTGTAAGTTTACCAAACTCCAGCAACGCACTGTCACAAGGATAACATGCATCTAGGGTTCCTGTGAAACAGCAGTAGTTCTACTGTGCGATGGCCAATAGGCATCAGTGAGCACCTGGAGAGGACGCTCATCACCAAATGGAAAGTGAGGAGGAGCTGACAGCAGGTAAGAATTTTAGAAGTTTTATTTTCTAAATACAGGATCCCATGGCCCGCTAGAGTTTCTACTCATGGATGTCCAGAATCAACTGCCAAGGCAGTCAACAAGTAAGCCATGAAGAGAGCTCTGCTGGTGCTTGGCTTGTGAGTCAAAACAAAACAAGCATGGAATGTGAGCCACAAATGATAAAAGAAATGCAGAACAATACAATGTATTACAAATGTATTGGTGGAGTAATCCATAAACGTTGGCCAAAAACTTACACAAGATAAAGAGGATAATAATAGTTTTGTAGATTATAACAGACTACATACAATATGTAGAGTAAAATTCAGAAGGGGACATTGCTATAGAGGTTCATTTGCAATTGTTTGTTCAAAAATATAGAAATACAATATCTGCAGAAACAGCTAATCAGTAAGTTTATTTATCCGCACATTTGCATAAAGCTGTGCTGAACAGATGTGCGAGTTAGATGGCTTCTCAAATTAATTTAAAACTATCTTTAAACAGAATTATTCGCATTCTTTGAAATGCTCTATGGTGAAATCTTTACAAGAGGTGTGAAATGGCTTCCCATAGAAAAAAACCTTAACATCTTTAAAGAAGATAAAGGCCACACATAGAATTTAACAATAGAACTATCTCTTTATCCACATTTTAAAATTCTCACCTCTGTCATAACTTCAGCACAGGAAAACACTGTCTCAGAAATAGTGCATCCCAGTCAAACTGAATTTGTTAGGCGAATGCTGAGATATACTAACATACGCACACTTCTTTATAAATAGCATTTCCGTAGCTACAAAATGTGCAGTAAGTCTGTGTTAGACCTGGTATCATTGGTATGAGTCTCCCTTCCATTTTGTACTGATTGCCTCCTCTGTTTTTGATCTGTTTTGCTGGTTAGATGCTTTGGGCAATGTGCCACTGCTATTCAGTGTCACAATGCAAGTGCTCCCTATGTTAAATTGATGTATTGATTAGTGGCTCAATGATTGGATTATTTGATTTACTTGTCAGACCCAGGTACAGTGCACCATGTGTGCCCAGGGCTTGTAAATAAAATGCTGCTGTTGGGCTTGCAGCACTGGTTGTGCCACCCACAGAAGCAGTTTGTAAAGTGTGTCTCAGGCCTGCCATTGCAGGGCCTGTGTGCAGTCTGTGACTGCCATATTGACTTGGCAAGTGCACCCACTTGTCAGTTCCTAAACCTTCCCTTTTCTTCATATCAGACACCCCTATGGTAGGCCCAAGGGCAGGGCACATTGTAAGGATAAGGTAGGATGTGCCCTGGTGTTTGTGGTATGTCCTAATAGTGAATTACAGTCATTTTAGTTTTTCACTATTGCAAGGCTACCTGTTCCCCTTAGGCCAGAATGGGCAGTTTGATTATTACATCTTATAAACCTAACTGACTCAGGGAACTAGGTAGAAATTCGACTTTAGTATGCCTGAACTCAGAATGATAAAATACATCTTTTAGTTAAGATGGTTTTAACATTATGGGGCCCATTAGGATGGCGGGCGGATTGCCTCCGCCAGGGTAGCGGTGGCCACCGCCACCCTGGCGGAGGCAATCCGCCCGCCATCCTTCCCTGCATTCCCCCCCACCATATTACGATGGCGGAGGGGACCGCGGCGGTGACAAACACCGCCCGCATGTTTTCCGCCCCGGTCGCCTTGCGGCCGGGGCGGAAAACCAGTAACATGGTGGTGGTGTCTGTTAGACACCGCCCGCCATATTACAATGGGCTGGTCTCAATGCCTTTCCGTGGCGGCCATGCCGCCACGGAAAGGCATGCGGTGTTCACTCTGGGGGCCCCCTGTGGGCCCCCAGAGTGAAGTACAGGTGGGGGGTGCACATGGGGGGGTACCTATGGTACCCCCCTTCATTTGCATATACAAAGCGGCAGGCACCGCGCAGTGCCTGCTGCTTTGTATATGCAAATGCTGACAAGCATTTCTAGCATTGTGGCGGCCGGTGCTGAGCGCTCCGCCCGCCACAATGCTGGAAATGCAGGATGTGCCCGCCACAGTGGCGGGCACATCCTAATGCCACCCCCGGGACCCCCGCCCTTATGGCGGGCGGTCCCATTCCCCGCTAGGATGATGGGCGGACAAAGTCCGCCCGTCATTCTAATAGGCCCCTATGTGTTTGAAAATAACTCTTTAATAAAGTAGGTATTTTCTTGCCTAACTATCCAAGCCTGCCTCTGCTAGGTTGTGTATTTCTTGTCTGGAGTTTGAGTGACAGGGGCTGGGGGATTCTAGGAGACAGGGTGAGTCAGCCCAGGGCTGAAGAGATAGATCTGCATGTAGATGGGTGGGGGGAGTTGCACCTGGAACCTGAATAGGGCTGTGCCTTCCCTCCACAATGCTGGCTCCACCTACGGTGGTGTGTCTGATGTCCCTGGCCTACACTGTGATAGGAAAGAAGGAGTCTTCTCAACAAAGGGCTCCAGGACTGACCAGAACTGGTTTGGACTAGGCAAAGGCCTCTCTGCCTTCAGAGGACAAATGATTTAGCAGTATAAATATGGGGACCCAGACCCCAAGACTTTAGATCACTTCTGGAACAACAAGACAAACCTTTTTCCAAGGAGAAGAACCAAGGAAGCTGCAGGAGTTTGGACAACCCCTCTGCCAGTGTGCTGTTTGCTGGGTTGGCATGCAGCGGTTTCTTTATTGCCAAGGAAAGGAGAAGGAACTTTCAAAGAACTTTCATCATTTTGCAGAATATTACTCCAAGGGCTTGAACTTGTGCTTGCCTCCTGCTGAAGTCTCAGGGACAAAAGACCTCACCTCCAGCTCCCCTCAGAGTTTCCCTGCTGGGAATTCTGTCTGCAGAAGCCTGCGTGTCGCTGGGAGCTGGAAGAGCGACGCATCGAGAACAAGTGTGTCGCAGTCGCAGCTGTTGCCATCGCATCGCCGGAGAAGTGTGTTGCCACCGCAGAGGTCGTCGCAGCATCACCAGAGAAGAGTGCCTATGTCATAGCTGTTACCTGACGCATCACCGAAGAAGCGTGTTGCCGCCGCAAGGTCGCCGTCGCTTCACCAAAGAAGCGTGTCCCAGGGCCTGTCGCGGCTCCAAAGCTACAGAGTTTGCTCCACGGCAGCCGGGCGTGCACACATCGTCTTCACGTCGTAGCCTCAAGGGCGCCTCTTATCGCAATGCACCAGATTGTCGCATCGCGGCGCCATCTTGCCGCATCGCAACCGGGCTGCAGTACGAGAATCTACGCATCACCTCCTCTCTTGTAAGGATCAAGACGCATCCCTGACTCTGAGCAAGCATTGAAGTGCGAGGCATCATCTCCCCCAAAGCAAGGAACCAATGCATCTCCCACTCTGCGAGCCTTTTGTTTGTTTTGCGTTACGCATCCAGGTACTTTTGTGAGAACTTTGTTGCATTTATCATCAACTTGAACTAAGTGACTTCCACCATCTTTAAGTCTATTTTAAGTACAGTATTGTGGATTTTTGTCGTTTGTGGTCTTGTGTTAAGTTCATATAAATATTACTTATTTTTATAAAACCTGTGTGGTGTCCATCTGTAGTGTTTTCACCTTATTACTGTGTATATTCAAAAATGCTTAACACACTGCCTCTGAGATAAGCCTGTCTGCTTGTGCCAAGCTACCAAGGGGGTGAGCAGGGTTTATCCAGTAGTGTAATCCCCTTTTCCTGACTTAGAAGCAAGGGTCCCTATTTGGTCAAAGGTGTATACCATTGCCAACTCGAGACCCCCAGTTGTTCCAGCATGCCTTAATTGCTTCCACCCACACTCTGGCCACACAGATTGTGCTGCAGCACATTGCCGCCCCCTCGAACTCCACGGTCTCAATCTCTGAGCTCAGAGCTCGGAGCTCACTGGTCCCAGAATACTCTGAACAGTTCCATGTAATGTGTTCACTTTTGCCTTTTGGATGCTTAATTCGGTTCTTCCAACTAATCCGCTTCAGCAATGGGTATTTTTCAATGATGCTTATTACTCCTTGTCCCGCATATTTCTGTGCTTAACGCCTCCAGATTATGGTTAAGAGCTCAGCTCTCTCGACCGAGCTCCTTAGCCGGCTACCATCCTCTCCCCGTCACACTGAGCAGAGGCTGAGTCAGAAAGGAAGCTCCAGGAAAGAAGTAGGGACTCCAGGAACTATGGATAGTAACAGGTACCAGGTACTAACAACAATGATAACAGAGCGTCAGGACTCAATTGTAGAGAATGGTGCATATATAGAACCCACATCATGACCTACAGAACAACCGGTCGAGCAGCATCCCAATCAGAGATTACTAACACTGAAAAGTTCATGGAAAAAAATGATGACAGAGATGAGGATTAACTTTGCAACATCAGAAAAGAATCAAACAAAAATCCAGGAAACTTGGGAGGCCTTAGATCAGAAGATCAATATGCTAATGGACAGAGTTTCAGTAGTTGAGGAGGCAGTGGACGCACTGAATAGAAAAGTAGAGGGGAATCAAACAGAAAATAAACTGCTGAAAACAAAGGAACTGGACATTAGAGACAAAATAGGGATCTATGACGTTACAACGCATTATTTCACAACGCAGTCTGTTACAACGCATTTTTACAACGCTGGATCCATCACATCGCATGGCATTACAACGCATGCCATTACATAGCAGATGCTATTACAACGCATGCCATTACAATGTAAATATAGGTAAGTATATCTTTTTAAAAAAAATTGTAATTAATCTAATTTAATTAATTGAATTTAATAAATTTAATTGTAATTAATTTAAATAAATTAATTTAATATAATTTTTTTAAAATTGCAATTAATTTAATTTAATTAATTTAATTTAATTATTGTAAATTAATTATTTTACTTTAATTAATTTTATTTATTTAAAGTCGTTTATGTTAAAAACCCTAAAAATACCCCTGTACCCCAAAACCCAAACCCAGCCCTGATACCTAAAAATACCCCTGTTCCCCAAAAACCAAACCCAGCCCTAAAACCTAAAAATACCCCTGTACCCCAAAACCCAAACCCAGCCCTGAAACCTAAAAATACCCCTGTACCCCAAAACCCAAACCCAGCCCTGAAACCTAAAAATACCCCTGTACCCCAAAACCCAAACCCAGCCCTGAAACCTAAAAATACCCCTGTACCCCAAAACCCAAACCCAGCCCTGAAACCTAAAAATACCCCTGTACCCCAAAACCCAAACCCAGCCCTAAAACCTAAAAATACCCCCTGTACCCCAAAACCCAAACCCAGCCCTGAAACCTAAAAATACCCCTGTACCCCAAAACCCAAACCCAGCCCTATAACCTAAAAATACCCCTGTACCCCAAAAACCAAACCCAGCCCTGATACCTAAAAATACCCCTGTTCCCCAAAAACCAAACCCAGCCCTAAAACCTAAAAATACCCCTGTACCCCAAAACCCAAACCCAGCCCTGAAACCTAAAAATACCCCTGTACCCCAAAACCCAAACCCAGCCCTGAAACCTAAAAATACCCCTGTACCCCAAAACATATACCTCATTACCCCAAAACATATACTCCTATACACATACTTATTTTAAAAAATTACTAAAATTAATATATTTAATTTATAATATAAAAAAACATAAATAAATATATTTATTTATTATTAATATTAATTAAATTAATTTAGTAATATTAAATAAAATAAAACAAATTATATACATACCTATACTTATGTTGTAATAACATGCGTTGTAATAGCATCTGCTATGTAATGGCATGCGTTGTAATGCCATGCGATGTAATGGATCCAGCGTTGTAAAAGTTGCGTTGTAATAGAAGTGCGTTGTAAAAGTTGTGATGTAACGGTTGTTTCCCCAAAATAGAGTCAATGGAAAATCAAGCTAGGAGGAATAACCTCAGAATTCTCAACATCCCAAAAGGTTTAGAGGGGGAGGATATAAAAAGCTTTACTATCCATTTACTGCAAGAGGTAATACCTTGGGCTACATCGAGCACCCTCTCGAATGACATCCAAAGTATACTTCATGATCCATCTGGAAAAGGGAAAACAAGGAAAAACCCAAGGAAAATTCTAATACATTTCTAGACTTACACCCTCAAAGAAAGATTCTTGAATGAAGGACCTAAGGCTGGTTCCTTTACAAAAGAAGGCTGGACATTCAGAATCAGATCAGACATCTCTAAAACAACACAAGACAGGCAGTAGGAAATGGTTCATTTCATGCAGCTGCTGAAAACTTTGGGTGCAACAGTTCAGATGTGTTTCCAGCCTCCTTGAGGATTATGTGGGAGAATAGGATGCACAACATAAGGGACCCAAAGGAAGTTGAGTGCTTCATAGAGAAAATAAAAGGACAAAGAAAGATCAATCCTAAACCGGGAGAAACAGGCAGCAAATAAGTAAACCTGAAGAGTAAGGAGCTCTAAATGGGAGGATCACTGCCCAAAGAAAAAAATAGGGAGGTTTCTCCAGGGAGGGGGCGAGTGAAAAGTAAGAAGGTCACGTAGGATAAGGTTAGAAAACAAAAGAAAAAAGATGCACAATGTGGGGAGCATATTAGGGGGAAAAAGTCCAATACATGCATTTCTAAGGTGTTTACAGGGAGACCCCGAAGGAAAATTAGGGATCACTATGAATGAATGAATGAATAAATGAATGATGAATGATTTGAGCCTTGTATAGCGCAACTTAGCCCGTGGGCGTCAAGGCACTGAAGATGGAGAGATATGTGTGGCGGGGGGGAGGAGGTGCGCCGGCTATAGGTAGGCTTCCCTGAAGAGCCAGGTCTTCAAGGCCTTCCGGAAGAGGGGAAAGGAGGCTTGATTCTTGAGCTCCGCTGGAAGGGAGTTCCAAATCCTTGGAACAAGGGAGAAAAAGGCCCTCCCCCCCCACCTTGCCTTAGAGATTCTGGGTACAGCAAGAAGATTTTTATTTGTTAAGCGGTGTGCCCTGCCGGGGGACATAGAGGGAAACAAGAGATCTGATGTCTTCTGCCCCCGATCCATTCAGGGCACGATGGATGAGGCACAGGACCTTAAACTCAATCCTGGCTTGCATGGGGAGCCAGTGCAGATTTTTCCTAATGGAGGAGCCCGATGAGCGCCTTGGCGCGTCAGCAACGAACCTTGCGGCCGCGTTTTGCACTGTTTGGAGGCGCTGAACGAGTTGCTTGTTGATTCCTAGATATAGCACATTGCAATAATCTAGTCTTGAGGATATGAGGGCTACCGTAACCTGTTTACGGGCTTCGATCGACAGATAGTGTGCAATTTTCCTCAAGATTCGCAGGACTCCACAACAAGTTGAGGCAGTCCTGCTGACCTGTCTGTCGAAGGAAAGCGAGGTGTCAAAGATTACACCTAGATTCCGGGCTGACTGAGAGGGCGTGGGGCAGGCACCGAGAACAGGAGGCCACCAGTCCATAGACCAGATCTCCTGCTTGCCTCCGATGATGAGCACCTCAGTTTTGTCCCCGTTTAATTTGAGGTAATTTCTCACCATCCAGTTCGCAACCCCTTCCATGCAGGCTCTAAAATTTAGGGTGGTGATGTCAATGGTTTGGGAGATGGATACCATGATCTGGGTGTCGTCAGCATATGATAGGACTTCCAGACCAAAAGATCTAACCAACCTGTCCAACGGTGTCACGTAAATATTGAAGAGCGTGGGGCTCAGGGACGAGCCGTGAGGGACCCCACACTGCACAGGCTTGACAGGGGAAAGATGGTCACCTAGCTTGACCCTCTGTTCGCACTGGACCAAGAAAGATGTTAAGAGGCTAAGCGCCGGTCCGTCCACTTCTATCTCCCTAAGGCGCTTGGCCAAGATGGAGGGGGACGGGGTGTCAAAGGCGGCTGTGAGGTCGAGCAGGACCAGCAGAGTAGCCTGGCCACTTTCGACCTTAGCACATATGTTATTAGTGACAACTGTCATGGCAGACTCGGTGCTGTGTGTTTTTAGAAAGCCGTGTTGGGACGGGTCAAGTAGGCTGGAATGCTCTCAAAAGGCGCTCAAATGGGTGTTTAGATGGGCTTCTAACATTTTGGCAGGGAGCAAGGAGATAGGGCAAATTTTTTTTAGGGTCCCTGGGTCTAGTGTGGCTTCTTAAGGAGGGGCTTGACAATAGCCAATTTCCATGGCTTCGGGTAGACACCCTCATGAATTGCCAGATTGATGACCTCTAGGAGGGGCGGGAGTAAGACAACCCTGCACTCTTTAAGGATCTTAAGAGGGCAGGGGTCAAGAGGAGATCCCGATTTGAGGGCATCCAGGTGCAAATTAAGTTTCTCTAGGGTTAACAGGGGGAAGTTGGTAAGATAGCCACCCTGAGATCTAGCGGGAATCATATTGAAGGAGGATGCTGCTGAGTCGGGAGGGGGCCCTAAGTCTCGGTTGAGGGCTTCTAGACCCGAGTGAATGTCCATGATTTTGACATGAAAGAAGGTGGAAATTTGGTCACAGAGATCCTGTGAGGCAACAATAGGGTCGGGAGATTGAAGGGCACACAGGGAATCCACGATTTTGAATAGTTCTCTAGGAGAGCTAAGGGAGGTAGTTACTTTGGTGAAATAGGATTTCTTTTCCACCAGCACCGCGGCTTTATACTCCTTAAGATGGCTCTTGTGTTTATCTTTTTCATGAGGGTCGAGGTGAAGTCGCCAAAGCCTCTTCTGCTTCCTGCAGCCCTGCCTAAGCAACCTAAGAGTGTCAGAGTACCAGGGTGCTGTAGGGCGTTTCCTTGCGGAATAATGCTGCTTAAGCGGGGCCAGAGTGTCAACGGCCTTCATGATGGCATTATGAAGGTCAAGAGCAGCAGTGTTGGAGCCCCTAGATGAAATGGGCATAGAGCTGGACATTAGTGGGGCTAGGGAATCATTATTTATCCCCCAGAAATTTCTTATTAATTCCCATCTACTAGGGTCTACAATCGCAGCAGAGGGATGAAGGGGTGAGGAGTCAAAAGGGACGGCCATATGGTCTGACCAGGACAGAGGAAAGGGGGTCCCTATCCTTATTCTGGGATCGTTAGAGAAGACACCATCTATCCGGCAGAGTGAGTAGGCCCTGTCACTCTTTGTGTAAGCCCGCAGGAGGCCATGGAATCCAACAGATGGATAGAGTCTGCAGAAGTGTCATTCTCCAAATGAAAGTTAAAATTACCCAGGATAGTCAGGTTCGGTCTTTCCATGTAGGGTTCCAGCACTTTTAGCAGGTCAAGGCTGAAGGCGGACCTGGGGCCCGGAGGCCTGTAGATCAGGATGCCCGCAAAGGAGACCGTGGGAGCGGGGTTAAGGGCAAAATACATGGCCTGGAAGGAGGCAGAAGGCAGATGCTTGATGCAACATTTTATGGAGGTTCTGTGTAGAATACCCAGCCCACCACCCCTCTGTCCCTCTCTATCCATTCTGGGCAGTGAGTAGCCCTCAGGGATAGCATTCAGGAGCTCCGGCCCTGAGAACTCGGAGGCCCAGGTCTCAGTGACAAATGACCAAGCAGGGTTTCTGTCCGAGATAAAATCCCTGAAGGCGAAGTTGTTTTTAACTAGGGACCGAGCGTTTATAAGAAACCCGGTCTCATTAGTCAGCGGGGGAGGCTGGTGCTTCCCTAACCTGGTTTGTTTATGGCGAGGGGCAGAGAGGAGGGAGCAAGCCCCTCTTCCAAAGCACTGACACTCAGGAGCATCCAGTAGCATATCTGGAGTGAGCGTGTAGTGACATAACTTTCCTGGGGGTTTAAGTGAGAGTAGCATCCATAAGGAATAAAGGGGGCTGACATGGGCATAGATGTCTATATGTCCTGCTGTCCCGGCCCCGGCACTTCCTTCGTGCTGACGGGCGCAGACGGGCTGGACTCAGGCGTGACTCCGGCGCTGAGATGGGGCGTCCGCTGAACGCGTCCCCTGCGCGGAGGCATACCCGTCTCTTTTATGTGCTGGAGACTAGAGCACAGAAGTGTAGCCTACCCCCAAGATGGCCGCTGTTCTATTCCGAGGGCCGAGGTGAGGTCCGAGGTTGTCAGCGCCTAACTCGGCTGATTTACGGAATATCACCAGTAAATGCGGGGAAAGGGCCAACGACTGTCCGGAGGTCAAAGTAAGATTAGCAAATGATTTTTAAGTCACTTTTTTAAAAACAATTAGATCATGCCAATTTTAAAAAGAAGAGAAGGAGAATTGTAGCGCTGTAGGGAGGTCCACACACACTCAAGGCGCACAACCTCCCGGCTTCCACCTCAGGAGGACACAACACACAGCAAGCTATAAAAAGGAAATGGAAGAAAAGACTTGATGGCAGTTGACATCCTTTCTTGGAATATAAATGGCCTCAGGGTAAAAAAACGAAGGTGAAAGATCATGGATTATTTGAAACTAATTGAATGCAAAATAATAATATTACAAGAGACACACCTTTAAAAAAAAATAATGGGCAGAAATATTCAAGCGTCAGAAATGGGTAGACAATTACGTATGTACAACACAAGAATGTTGCACGAAGGGGATAGCGATTTTGTTTAGAAAATCCCTTAAAGTAAAAATAGAATCAGAAGTAAAACAAAAAAGGGAGGTGGGCAATAGCCAAAGCTAAGATACAATAGTGGGTTATTATGGTCCCAATATGGATGACCCGGTACCACTTCAAAAGATATACTCCCAACTTCTGACTGCTCAGTCACCCATAATTATGGGTGGTGATTTTAATTTAATATTAGGCCCCAAAGAGAACAGACGTCTGGTCAGGAATAGTGCTAATCTACCCAAAATGAGAGAGTGGGTCGGATTATGTATGAAAGATCTAGGGATAATATATCTGGAAAGAGAAAGGAGACCAGTCCCAAAGATTCACATTTAAAAACAAAAAGCTTGAACATTCTTCTAGAATTGACCTATTTCTGTTAGATAGAAGCTTAATTAGCATTACTAAAAAAAGGTAGAACACATACCTGCTCATCTATCAGACCATGTAGCAGTCCTACTGCAGCTCGCACCAAAAGCCATACCCACCAGTTCAAGATGGACAGTAGATCGAGTTCTATTTGCAGACTCCCTTCACATTGAGGCTTTAGAGAAAGAGACAGAACTTTTCCTTCAGCTGAATAAAGTAGTGGCATCAAAACAAAACTCTTGGGATGCATATAAAGCCGTTATTAGGGGGGAATATAATTAATCTTGCAGCATATAAAAATAAGAACACAAATACTCATATTAAGCAGCTGGAACATGAGATTTAAACTTTAGAGGAAAAAATAGCCAAAGGAAAAATGTCGCAGGAAATAACCAGATTACAAGAGTCAAAAAGACTTAAGAAAGAAGACCTATCTGATTTATTGGAAGGAATTGTCCGGACCAGCTGGGAGGCAAGCAAGCTCTCGCATTATGAGTATGAGTAAGGAAGTGACAAGCTACTGGCCTGGAAAACAAAAGCAGACTTAAAACACAATAGGGAAGTAAAAATACAACATGGAGACAAATTAACATACAGTTCGGAAGACCCTGATATTAGAGAAGCTTTTGTAAACTTCTTCAAGAATCTATATTCAGAAGAGACCTAATAACTTACTGGACAAGATAACACTCCCTTCTTTCTCCCAGGAAAAAAGGGTGGAGCTTAATTAAAAAATCACACGAGAGGAGGTCACAGAAGCAATTAAGGGCTTGAAAAAAGGAAAAGCAGCTGGCCCGACGCACTCCCAAATGAGCTATATGTTCATTTACAAGAGGTGCTGGTCACCTTCCTGATGGAGCTGCTGAATGATATCTTCTTAAATAAAGGAGGCCTCCCTGACTCATGGAACGAGGCAGTTATGAGTATTCTATTAAAACCAGGGAAAGGCTCAAGTAAGTGTGATCTTATAGGCCCATCTCACTCTTAAATACAGACTATAAAATATACACACAAACACTAGCTAAGAGATTGAGAAAAGTGGCAGGATGTCTAGTTCATCCAAACCAAAAAGGTTTTATTAAAGGAAGACAAATACAGGAACTGACTCATGAACTAACAAGGGCAATAAATGTTGCAACTCACCAAACTGTCACTTTATCAATAATATTAATAACCTTAGACACAGCTAAGGCATTTGATAGAGTTATCTGGCCCTTTTTAAATTTAACTCTAGCGAAGTTCAAGCTTGGGGATCTCTTCCAAGACGCAATAAAACAAATTTACAAAAAACCCTCGGCGAAGGTTTTGGTCAATGACAGTCTAACAGACAAGATAGTAATTAAGAGAGGTACAAGACAGGGCTGCCCTCTGTCTCCGTTACTTTTTAATCTCTTCATCGAGCCATTAGCTTGTATGCTGAGGAATAAACAGGAGATAATACCATTTGAGTATCAAGGCTGCGAGAAAAAGGTAGCATTGTACGCAGACGACCTGATGGTATTGACTAGTGATCTGGCGGCCTCATTTCCGTTTATAGGAGATATTTTGGAACAATATGGGAAAGTCTCAGGCTACATGATAAATCAATCAAAATCAGAAATTATAGAGTGGAATAGCGAATCCAAAATTCTGATGGTGAAAGAGAAAATAAGATATATTGGGGTTGATCTCATGAATGATATTGAGAAGATAGCAAAAATGAATTTCGATAGAATTCACAAAGAAGTAAGGAAGCTTCTCAAAGTCTGGGAAGGTCTCCCCCTGACTCTTACGGGAAAATCAAATATAAACAAAATGACTGTATTGCCAAAATGTACTTATTTATTCAGCATCATTCCTTTAGAATTCAAAGTAGAGTGGACAAGAAAGTTACAAGGAGAACTAATCAGCTTTATATGGGCCGCAAAAGGAACAAGAATCACTTGGAATATGCTTAGAATGAAAAAAGAAGAATGGGGTATCGCAAGTCCAGATATTTTGGAATAGTGTAGGGCCTTTCAATTTAAATACACGCGAAGACTACTTAGCAAATATGATGAATATCCCATACACTTACAGGCACTAGTTAATATAGAAGGAAATCACTATCTCTACAAATTTGGACACCCAAAATATTTAAAAAAACTAAAACTGAAGACTCTCTGGTCAGCGGCAAAACTGTGGCACCAAATAAGAAGCACTTTGAAAATCCTGTATTATAGTGAACTTGCACCTATCTGGGACTCCCCAGGAACTCCAGAATGTCTTAGGGACAAACTAGCAACCCCTGTGTTGAAAGGTGGCATAACCAAATGGGGCAAGCTAATTGAAAATAACATGGTCAGTGATTGGGAAGTTCTCACAGAAACGACCAATGGCACTCTGGCGAGAATTAAATACTACCAACTAACCAGCTGGGTTAAAAGCCTTAAAAAAGGAGAATGGGGGACTAATGAAATGGAAAAATTGTTCCAGGAAGAGGGCAACATCAAGAAAGAAATCTTGCACTGGTACTGGGCCCTCATACAGCCAGGGGAAGAATAATATATAATTCCAAGCAAGATCTTGGGAAGAGAGCTGCCGGAGCTGGATGTTCAGCACACATGGAAAGTATCAATGGCTACATGTTGGCGAATAGTATAATCTGCTCCCCTGAGAAAAAAATCACCTGTAACCGGACACAGATTGTACTGGTCATCAAAAAGGCTATCCAAGCTCAACAGACAGAAAGTGAGAAGTTGCCCGAAATGCGGAGAGGAAGGAGCAGACAATCTACATATGTTTCGGCAGTGCCCCCAGCAAGAGGAATTGTGGAAGGTGGTGGGTAAGTCCTTGTCCAGACTGTTGGGTCAACCAGTGGAAGTAAGCATTGATCTTGTCATTTTTGGGATAAGACAGCATAATCTGCAGTACTTGAAATTGAACAAAGATCAGGAGAACCTCCTTTTCCTATTAATATTGTTAGCCAGAAGTGAAATATGCATGAAATGGGTTAAGAACATATCTCCAACACATATAGAATGGCTGGCTTCTATTCAAAGGGTAAACAGAAGTGGGATCATAGGGAAAATATATAAATTCTGGAATATTTGGGAACAACATAACCAAACTACTTACAACCAGGGTATGTGTTATATTTGTCCAATGATTAGGCAATGCAATAAAATTCAAGCAGGGTCTTGAATGAGTAGTCAGAATGACTAGGTCCCCCAGAAAACAAAAACGATACATGCTGGAAGCAGACATAAAGGGGCCCTAAAGGAAAACAAAGGGGTGATAAACTCCACGCACAAGCTGGTGCTTACCCAGGAAAGATCTCTTTTCTTGGATTAGAAAGGTCATGGTGCCCCTGACTAGGGGTGGGCGGAATTTGCGTAGTCGCGCTACGCAAAACTCCACTCAAAATTGCTTGTTCCGCCCTGCTTTTTTCCTGTTCACAAATGCTGTTTGCATGCTCGGGGAGAAATATCTTGCGAACACGCATTTTAAAAGCAGGAACAAGCAAAAAATTCCACGAAGCCGCTGATTACAGAATTTTTGGCAATTCCACGCTCTCCGCGGAACACGAAATTACCCAAATTACGCGAGCAGAATCGAATTTGCCGCCAAGGCCTACCCCTGACACCTCCACCTCCAATTGATTGCTCAATGCGGACAATAAAAAAAAAGGGTTTGGGTTAGGCACTAGGTCTGTTTAGTGTCCTGTAGATAGGACCTTCATCAGTACCATTAGACAGTCAACCATCATATAGCAAATTCACCTGTTCTGCGCGGTCATCCCAGATTTTTCATATTTTTGGGGGCTTTATATTCTGGGGTATTTGGACTCTCTGCATGGTTACATTACTATTTAGTGCCACATTGTGCATTCTCTGGCCTTAAGATGGTATTGATAAAACTTGTTTCATCCAATTGGTCTATTTTGTTTCATCCAATTGGCCTGTTTTCCTATAAGGCCATAATAGATGGCACTTAAAGACCTGGAAGAAACATGACAAGAAAAAGTTCCTTTGCCATTTAGGAAAACCTATTTTATACAATAATAAGTGACCCCTAAAGTTTGTTTTAAACCCATAAGGAAGGGTTCTAAGAGTGGCACATTACATATTTAAAAAGTATGCCCTTACAGTGACTGAAGACCTAAAAGCTATTTCATTGTGTAGGTTCAGGTATATTTTCCAACTGGTGACCTGCTGGCTCTGTCAACCGAAAACTGACTCTGATGGTACTGGAGGAAGGGCATTTACACAGGCTATCCTATTAAAGGAGAGCAGCATGACGTCCTTTTTTTCTGTCTGTTGCTGCAAGGAAAAGCCAGGCAAAAAGGGACAGAAAACAAATAATGGCAAAATCTCAGAGTGCAGGGAGATCATAAATTTTTATTTTTCAAACACTAACACCAAAACAAAAAATGCTGGAAAATTGGTGACAATAAAAACCTATGGAGGCCATCTACCAAACATTTTGTACCTTGAAGGAAATGACCATGATCGACTTTACTCTGTCTGCTAAAACCTAAATCAGTATCTAAGATTGAAGATAAAAATACTGAGTGGGTGACACAATTGCTGTATCCAACCTATGCTCTACTGAGTCAGTCTGAAATTGCACCTAGGACACTATAAACAATGAACAGTAACTTTTAATTGGCAACATACACTTTGTTGGTCCTTTTTCCTTTAACCCCTTGAGTGCGGCCGCGATTCTGCGCCTGTGCAGCACTTCTAAAGAGTGGGCGGGTTCAGGACGGCCCCCAGCCGTCATCAGCACATGCCCACCGTGCTGCATGACGGACGGGGTCCGTCATCAGCATGCAAGGGGTTAACTATTCAAATAACTGGCATAAATCAGCTGTCACCCTTTATCCAAGAACTGCCCTTCAATAACTATAGATCAATAGGGCCCTCAGTTAACATTGATAGCACCATCTACACTACTTGCAAGCTTGCATTTTGGAATATAGCAGGATTAAGGTCTAAGTTAACCAACCATGCATGGTGTGATTTCATACCTAATTTTGACATATTATGTCTTTAGGAAACATGGGCAATTGATGTACTTCATGTAAATGCTGTGATTGATTGATTGATTGATGTAAATGGATTTTAAAACTTCCACACACCAGCTGAAGAGGTAGCCTGCGGGAAGCCCGGGGGGGGGGGGGGGCTATGCATATATATTTCAAACATGCTAAATATTAATAAGATAGAGATGATTAGTGAGAGGATTTACTACCAACTGATAAACATTTATCTGGACAGAAGAAATCGTATTGTTTTAATACATTTTTATAATAACTGGGGGAAGTCATGGACAAAATGGTTCATGACCTGGAATGCATATACAATGACTGTGCCAGTGATACATTTTTGATTTGGGGGGGGGATTTTAATTGTGTCCTGTGTCCTGATACAGTTGGTAAACAATGTGGAATTATGAATGATGATGGGACTAGCTACTCACATTTCCGACATTCAAAATTGGGGGAACTTTTTAACAAGATTTTGCCTTGATTTATGGTTTGTAAATCAAATATGCGTTAGGCCTGTTCCGATGAGCCAAACCTTCAATGGTAGAGGCCTGCACTCCACCTTAGATTATATATTAGCATCAAACATGTATGCAAATAGACTCCAATCATTCCATACCCATAGTAACTCTATTAGTGACCACTTCCCATTAAGTGTGACTATATCAATGCTGGTAAGGTCGCCTGGTAAAAGAGAGGAAACAAATCAGGTCCTGCAAAATCTCACTTTAAATAGGTCTAATAGTTATTCCTTGCGATGGGCAAAAGTGGACCCCATGGATATTACTAAACAAGTAATCACAAAGAGTACTCGCGCATACGCTAACTTGAAGAGTGAACTACATAAGGTCCCAATAAATCTGCCTAATGTTAGACAGGCTAGAGTCAAAGTTATGAAGACCAGTGCACAGCTGAGGTTAGAGGTCTTTAATAGAACTTGGTTTCTAAGTTGAAGTAGGTGCTCCCAGGTGTCGTCCTCTGCCCAGTGGACGAGTAAATTAAATGAATTGTGAAGTGTTACCAAGAAACTGGTAACATCCCTTGGGGCACACTTGTTAGCAATTCTTGCCTACGCTGTTTCAAAAAATTAAGTTCAAATATTCAAAATCCAAAAAAGTTTTTTAATCCATGGTATGAGATTCAATTTCCAAAATGTTTACATCACATATTGAATATGATAGGTGTAATTCCTTTTAGCTCCAATGCATTTCGGACCTTAGTCCTTCGTCGGGGAGCATCTACAAAGAAAACGACATAATTCAGTAAACCGCGCAGAAGGGAAAAGATGACTAAAAGGGTCATGTGGTAGCAAAGAAATAATAATAATTACCGCATGTGAACTTAGTGACTAAGTGAAACGTAAAATATAGGTGACAAGTTGGTCGATATGTGTCCAGTTTAAGGTGACAAAAGTTAAGTCGGCATCCTTGAAGAACGCATGTGTTCCGGAGGTTAAATAAAACCAAAATTGACGCTTAAAAAAGCTTACCGGGTGAAGATACGAAAGGATACACGCCAGGTTAGAAGACTCCGTAAAGTGGTTACCGCGAGAAACGCGGAAGTGAATAAATGAGCAAGTTCAAGTGAAACCACGTGATATAGAAAGCGAGAAAAGACTACGGAGTAGACTCTGGAAAAAAGTGTGACAGTATACATAGAGTGCGTGAACAAAAGGAATGAAATTGAAATTAAAATTAAAATAAACCCAGATGAAACCGTAAATGAACATTGGAAAAAGGGGAAACCCTTAGAAAAAATAAATGAGAATGAGTGACAAGTAAATAAGAAAAAGAGTAAACACAGGATACTTAGTTGAAACAACAAGGAGATTGTCCAGAACTGTACGTCCCAAATCGGGAATAGCAATCATTAAGTCTACAAATAACAAGAAAATTCGATGCGTTCGTTAAGACCGAACGGTCTCATGGACTGCAGTCTATATATCCAGTGGTTTTCCCTTTGAAGCAATTGTTTGTTGTTGTCTTTGCCTTCTGTTTTTTTCACAACTTCAAGAATCATGTATTTGAGTTGGGAAACAGTGTGTTTCATTTCATGAAAATGAGTCGCAATGGTGGATTTTTGATTGACTGTACGAATGTTAGACTTGTGTTCATTTAAACGAATTTTAATCTTCCTCTCAGTCTTCCCAACGTATGTTTTGCCACAAGGGCACTTGAGGAGATAAATGCAGTTGTTGGTATCACAGGTAGCTGTAACCTGCAAATGGATTTTGTAACCTTTCATAGGATGTGTTATCTCAGTTCCAGGTATTATGTTGTTGCAGCTATTGCAGTTGTTGCAAGGTTTTGTTCCACGGTGTTGCAGATCAGGTTTTTTGGGTTGTTTCAAAATTTCGCCTATGTTTTTACCCCTGGTGTAGGCAAACAGTGGAAGAGATTTGAATATGTCTTTGAAGTCTGGTTCCAGCTGTAGAAGTGGCCAGTGTTTCAAAACGATGTTTTTGTAACTGTTGCTTACATTGGAAAACTTTGAGACTACGACCGTGCGGTCGCTTTTGGGTTTTTGTCTGGGTTTATGGAGAAGCTCCTGTCGGTTCAATGGTTGAACATATTCTTGGGCTGATTCCAGAATGTGATTGGGATATCCTCTCATGCGAAATCTTTCGGTCATCTCTTTAATGCGAGTCTGGGTAGTGGTGGAATCCGAAGTTATACGTTTGACTCTAAGCAGTTGAGATCTGGGTAAATGGTTTTTAAGAGAAATTTGATGAAAACTGGTGTAATGTAGAGTATTGTTGCGATCAGTAGGTTTTCTGAAAATGTCAGTGATAATTTGGTTATCTTTAAGAGTGATCTTCACATCCAAGAAGGTTATAGATTCAGTTTGAATGTTCCACGTGAACTGTATTCTGTCGTTTACATTGTTCAGAGATGTTAGAGCTGTTTCTAGATTGACGTGGAAAGACGTTTCAGAAAACCTACTGATCGCAACAATACTCTACATTACACCAGTTTTCATCAAATTTCTCTTAAAAACCATTTACCCAGATCTCAACTGCTTAGAGTCAAACGTATAACTTCGGATTCCACCACTACCCAGACTCGCATTAAAGAGATGACCGAAAGATTTCGCATGAGAGGATATCCCAATCACATTCTGGAATCAGCCCAAGAATATGTTCAACCATTGAACCGACAGGAGCTTCTCCATAAACCCAGACAAAAACCCAAAAGCGACCGCACGGTCGTAGTCTCAAAGTTTTCCAATGTAAGCAACAGTTACAAAAACATCGTTTTGAAACACTGGCCACTTCTACAGCTGGAACCAGACTTCAAAGACATATTCAAATCTCTTCCACTGTTTGCCTACACCAGGGGTAAAAACATAGGCGAAATTTTGAAACAACCCAAAAAACCTGATCTGCAACACCGTGGAACAAAACCTTGCAACAACTGCAATAGCTGCAACAACATAATACCTGGAACTGAGATAACACATCCTATGAAAGGTTACAAAATCCATTTGCAGGTTACAGCTACCTGTGATACCAACAACTGCATTTATCTCCTCAAGTGCCCTTGTGGCAAAACATACGTTGGGAAGACTGAGAGGAAGATTAAAATTCGTTTAAATGAACACAAGTCTAACATTCGTACAGTCAATCAAAAATCCACCATTGCGACTCATTTTCATGAAATGAAACACACTGTTTCCCAACTCAAATACATGATTCTTGAAGTTGTGAAAAAAACAGAAGGCAAAGACAACAACAAACAATTGCTTCAAAGGGAAAACCACTGGATATATAGACTGCAGTCCATGAGACCGTTCGGTCTTAACGAACGCATCGAATTTTCTTGTTATTTGTAGACTTAATGATTGCTATTCCCGATTTGGGACGTACAGTTCTGGACAATCTCCTTGTTGTTTCAACTAAGTATCCTGTGTTTACTCTTTTTCTTATTTACTTGTCACTCATTCTCATTTATTTTTTCTAAGGGTTTCCCCTTTTTCCAATGTTCATTTACGGTTTCATCTGGGTTTATTTTAATTTTAATTTCAATTTCATTCCTTTTGTTCACGCACTCTATGTATACTGTCACACTTTTTTCCAGAGTCTACTCCGTAGTCTTTTCTCGCTTTCTATATCACGTGGTTTCACTTGAACTTGCTCATTTATTCACTTCCGCGTTTCTCGCGGTAACCACTTTACGGAGTCTTCTAACCTGGCGTGTATCCTTTCGTATCTTCACCCAGTAAGCTTTTTTAAGCGTCAATTTTGGTTTTATTTAACCTCCGGAACACATGCGTTCTTCAAGGATGCCGACTTAACTTTTGTCACCTTAAACTGGACACATATCGACCAACTTGTCACCTATATTTTACGTTTCACTTAGTCACTAAGTTCACATGCGGTAATTATTATTATTTCTTTGCTACCACATGACCCTTTTAGTCATCTTTTCCCTTCTGCGCGGTTTACTGAATTATGTCGTTTTCTTTGTAGATGCTCCCCGACGAAGGACTAAGGTCCGAAATGCATTGGAGCTAAAAGGAATTACACCTATCATATTCAATATGTGATGTAAACATTTTGGAAATTGAATCTCATACCATGGATTAAAAAACTTTTTTGGATTTTGAATATTTGAACTTAATTTTTTGAAACAGCGTAGGCAAGAATTGCTAACAAGTGTGCCCCAAGGGATGTTACCAGTTTCTTGGAGACAGGCTAGAGTGGCATACAGGCTAGCACTCCAAGATCAGAAAGCATCCCTTCAAAACGAGGCATGGGAGTCCCTACATGAGGCCTCCTTATCGAAAGAAAGCTCCGCTTTTTGAAGAGCAGTGAAGGCCCCATATCTGACCCCTGGTGATGGCCCATCAATAGAAATAGCAATAAAAGAAAAAGAATGGGTTGAGCACCTTGATAAGGTGTATAATGGAGGGGCAAGGGAGGATTCGTTAGATAGCTATGAACACGGGGAAACCGCTTTGGTATCTATTTTTCAACACACTAATCTCCATTTTGACCTGGAAGAAACTAACCGGGCAATCGATATGAGCCTAGGTGGAAAGGCTCCTGGGCCTGACGGGGTCCCTGTAGATCTATTAAAGTCAAATTCCGATATCCAATATAATTTCCGCGCGGGCTTACGGACAGTTGAACAGAGCCTTAATTTGACCATTATTATAGAAAAATACACACGAGCAAAACAGGGTAGACTGTTCCTAGCCTGCATGGATCTTACTGCAGCGTTTGACTGCGTTATGCATGACAGGTTGTGGGAGATCCTTGAGGGTATGGGGTGGACATAAATATAATTCATTTTCTGAGATGGCTGTATATAGATGCAAGGGCAAGAGTACGATACAGTATCACTGGTGAGTGCTCTGCTCCGTTTCCGATTAGGAGTGGGGTTAGGCAAGGTTGCGTGATCGCCCGCTTCCTTTTTAATCTTTATAATAATGGCTTTGACAAGGCACTGACAAAAGACTGTCAAGATCTCCCCCAAATAGATGGTCATCCAATACCTGCCCTTCTATACACAGACGATGCTGTTCTGATGTCTCGTACCCAAGTTGGCCTGGAAAAGGTGTTAAACTCTTTTGTAGCCTTTATGTGTCACAACAAAAACTTTCATAATGCGGTGTGGCCATGGTAGTCGTAAATTTTGCGTTTACTAAACGTTTTTCATACCTTGGTATACTTTTTGCCTAGAAAGACCGTTGGGCTTGAGCAGTCCATGCAAAGAAACTGGGGTTTTTAAAGTCTACGGGCGCTCTCCTAAATTTTTCAAGAAGTTGGGCAGGAGGCCGCCTGTCGAACTTATTCAAATATATAAGGCAAAATGCATTGCATCTGTGATCTATAGGGCTGGGATATGGGGTTTTGTAGATGTGTGTTCTTTGCAAACTGTGGAAAATGCATTTTTACGTTACATTTTTGCTGTATCAAGTAGTACATCCTCGTTTGCCTGTCCTTCTGAATTGGGTATACCGTACATGGCTGATCTTATACAAATGGAGCCCATTCTTTTATGGTACAGGATCTGGGTATCGTCAAAAACTGTACTTAATCAAGCCATTTTAACGGATAGTCTAACACTAGAGGGAGCACTATCAATTCCCTGGCTAAGGTATGTGAGAGATTGTATGCGTGACCTTGGCCATGCTTATTATTTTACAGATTCTAGTACTATGATGAGAGTTACGAGTAAAGAGCTAAAAAGAGAGTGTCTTTCACTATTGGATACTTGTAGATTAACTCGAGATTGTAAAGCCTACTGTGCCGTACAACATAATGATTTTAACTACCCTGAGTATACAACCTTATCTAGGTCCCCAGGTGCTATGACTAGCTTTTACGGACAAGGTTTAGATTTGGGACCTTTCATAAATTGGTAAGCTTCCCTAAAAAGAATGATTGGGATAGAGTTTTACAACAGTGCCCTTGTGATAATGACTCAGAACAATCCATCATGCACGTTGTTTTATTCTTTAAATGTTATAATGAATTAAGAAAGATCTGGATTGTTAATATTTTGACATCTATGGGGATCAGACGATGCTGCCCAGCGTTCATTGTATTACAGTACCTGGAAAATGAACATATAATATGGAGGGTTGCCATGTTATTAAAGAAGGTTGTCAGTCATAGGAAAAGCATTGTAACATAATCATGCATGTGTAATGAGACAAAAGATAGTTTTTTGATGGCTTAATTTTTAATTGATTGTGTGAATTTTTTTTAAATTTTTTAGCTGTTTAAAGATCTAATATGTTCCTGTTTTTAAGTGCGTTTATGGTTGTGTGATACAACACTCGAATAAAGCTTTTTGAACTGAACAAATAACTGGTTTCCATTATCCTAATGAGCTTGGTGTCTTTTTTCTCATTACAATTATCACAGGTTTCCTAAATTGCTTTGGTAATATTACTGTTTTGAGTTCTTTACTTCAAAATTGTTAAATGTGCTTACATTTAACCTCTACTTCTCTGTGATTGCCTGCTGTTTGCTTCCATGGTTTGAGCTTAGATTCTCTCACAATTGAATTGTCACTGAACCAGCCTGTGTTTGTTAAGTTGGCAGGGTCACACCCCCTACCGAATTAATACTCCAATTTCTGACACTCTACTTATACATTGCTTTTAGCATAGTTGTGTCACAGGACTAAGCCATGTGGTCTACCCCTATTGCACATGATAAAGGGTTGTGTACTCTGGGGGTTGGCCACCTGTGAAAGGTTTGGTGTAGTAAGCCAAGGCCTAGAGGCAACCCTCACTGCATGAGGGAAAGCAAGCCATAGAGCATTGACTGTCAATATTGCCCTCAGGCCAGGCAGGCACACAACCCCTGCAATGCGTGTCCACAGGCCATGTGCAGCATGGTTGTTTGTCTGCAGTGGGTTGAGCATGGGTCATGGTCTTTGGTTACACATGCTCAAAGTTGTGAGTTGTATTTTACAGAAACAGCGGTTCCAGCGGAAAGTTAAGCTAATCTATAATGATAAGGAAGGTTGTCTGAAGAGTTTAAACAGCACAAACCAAAACCCCGCTTGGAGCCTTACCTGGATTTCATTAAGAAACCAAGAGACAGATCCCTGTTTATTCAGTTCAGGTTGGGAAACCTCCCCCTCCATGAGTACACATGCAAGTGGAAGCCCCCATACCAAACCTCCACTGACTGCCCAATCTGTAAAGGTGTCACTGAAAGTATCGCCCATTTCTTCTTTGCATGCCCGGCCTATGTAAAACCCAGACAGAAATGACTTAAACCTGCGTGCTTATTGCTCGGGACCAGGTACTATTCCTCTGCACTTAGGATACTCAAGACTGATACTGGTACAAGCCTAGTGTCCGGGGTTGCCAAATTCCTGAGCTGGGCTTGGCTGATTAGATTAAAGGCTATGAGATGGCCCTATTTTTAGCTGATTTTTTAATATTCACAAAGCTGCTAATGTTTAATATGCCTTTTAAATCATTTATTGTAATACGAATGTTTTTATTGTAACCCATGTTTGTAAAATGCAACTCTTATGAATTGTGGTTTTTATATCTTGTAAGTGCTTTTATGATATCTTGCATATCGAAATAAATCTTTGAACTGAACTATAATGATAATAGTATGCACAATCGCAAACAAAAGATGGGTTATGGTGATGTCAGTAAGAAAGAAGACCTCGCAGACTTTTGCTTGTATTAACAATAATTCTTTTATAAAAATTAAGAAATTCAGACTGATATATACACAAACAAGAACACAATGGTGCTTTTGTGTCCCCAGGTGAAATGGAACCATAAAACAGAAAGTGAAAAAAATGTGATGTGTACAACTTGGTTTCTACAATTTTCTTTCTGACATCACCATAACCCATCTTTTGATTGTGATTGTGCATACTATTATCATTATAGATCAGCTTCACTTTCCGCTGGAACTGCTGTTTCTGTTATGTATGACTTACCCTGGTTCCTAGTGAGTAGGGTCCACCTTGTCCTTGTCCTCCACAGTTGTGGGTTGAGCTTGGGGCAAGTTTCTGGGTTGGGTGATGGCTTTGGTTTCCACACCCTTACAAAAACAAAAGTAACGTGAATGTACTAGGGGAGCTAATCATCAGTGGCATCACCTATGATATCAACGACAAAATTACAGGAAGTGAAGCCACTGAACTGCATGGGACGTCAGGGTACACACTTCGCACAAGTGATCACTGCTAACACACAGTCACACCATATTAGGTACACGGTTATGAAGTAGGTAACAGTCCATTTAGGCATAGAATACAAGTGACTTATTAATTCCAATGGTTCTGTTACAGTGAGTTACCCATCCAGCAGGTATAATAGTTGTAGTAATTCACATAGTGAGTTCAGCTGCTGAAAGCAGCCAAACTCTCCGTGAGAATGACAGGAGAAATAAAATACAGAAATCGATGCAGTAGCACTGATTTTGAAAAGTTAGTCCCCGAATGTTTATGCTCCCAGAATTAACATGCTTCTTGTAATGGTAATTCCGGAGTTGGGAAATTATTGTGATAAATCCAGGGGACTCATAATTAAGACCTTCCTGCCTTGCCTACCTAAATTGCTATAACTCATCATACAACCATTTGATTACTCTAAGCCCAAGAATTTACCATAACCATAAGACACAAACACACCCACTGTCATATACTGATTCAACAAATGTAGGGGCGTTTTTTCGGAGATTGGCAGTGGCCCGCCAGCCTACCAGGTCCTCTACTCTTCTGGCAGAAGACCACCTGCCATATTTAAAGATCCCTGACAGGCAGATAAGGACCTCAGTGCCTTCAGCAGAGCCACCTACCACTGCAGCTCCTCTGAAGTCACTGTAGCTTTACTTTGAGGAAGAGGTGGGGCGCCACGGCTAGGGCGACTGACTCCGGTTCGATCACCGGCGGCCGATTAGCCCAGCGCCATGTGACTCTGGGCAATAGCTTGCTCAATCTTCCCGATGGCCCCTAGCGCCTAGAGACCCTTATGGGTGATTGTGCGCTTTACAAATGTGGATTATTATTACTATTGAGAGGGCACCATGTTGAATGTGCTTCCTTGACAAAGGTTTTTGTCATTTAAAAACAAAAAGCAAATGGCTTTGACATGCTGGGAAATTTCTACAGGATGATAAGTGTCAATTTTGATGGTTTCCTGTTCAGAATAGTGATGCTTCCCCTGGCATAGCCGAAGAGGGAAAATGTACATCAGGATGTTCACATAGTGAGCCGTCAGTCAACGGTTTCCACCAGAGGAGTAGCAGTGCTCCATCATGAACGTGATGCTTTCCCCCAAATCTTGAGAGGGGGAACTGTAGGTTTGATGGACAGGACATCTGTCACATTTTGGAAGATATCCCACATTTGCCACTTTCAAGAGGAGCCGACTAATGTACATACAGACACAACATTATGCAATTGCATGTCTACTATTATATACTGCCCTACAGGAACCAAAACAAACAAACTGATCCACTATCACACAGCCACACATCCACTATCAAACCACCACACAAACACCATAGCATACCACACAGATAGCATTACAGTGATAAATCATATGGCACCACACCTTCCATCATACATTCACACACCTGTCTCATACAGCCATATCTGTACTGTCTTATGGCAACACACGTCTTATCAAATACAAACACACAAAAGCAACCGACAATCAACAAGCAGCAACAGACATGAACACACTCACATTCAAAGAGTCAAACAAACCCTAACATTTACTAACATATATACTATTAAACCAATGCAGCTGTCATCATATACACAGGCACCCCCATCGATCTCCTAAACAAAAACATAAGTATATCCTACAAATCCAGCATTACATAACCACGCAGCCACAAGAGACCGTGCAAAACAGCCCACATGTCCAATACAAATATATCAAAAATTACAGATACACAATCAGTAAGTTAACAAACCGCAATTTAAAAAAGGCATAAATCCTCATTATTGATGCCATAAATATGTAATTTGATATGTCATTAGTGATGGCATGTGTAAGGTCATGAGCAATGACTGGCGGCAGCATGAATTTTAGAAAGTGTAGCTAACCATAATTTGTGAATTTCAGAGACATTTAACGTGTGTGAAATTCACACGTTAAATGTCTCTGAAATTCACATTTTATTTATTATTTCACTGTAATTCACTTGAATTGTGTTTATCCAATGAACATGCCTACACATGCACAATTGAGAAACTGATAGGACAGCTGCACATTTCTCTATAACAACGCCAAACAGAAACCATGAAAAGAAAAACAAAAGACATTTACTCTGTGAGGCTTCCCCTCCCTGCAAAGCAAAAAACGTACAAAATAAATAAAATCGAAGAAGTGCTGCTTTTTACCTTCCCACACGACTTTAAAAATAAATCTGTAAATGCATTAAAGGTGCCTGTTTTGTAAATGTGTCACTAATGATTGCGCTGTTCCCCTGTGCTCAGCTAAATAGGCTAGGAAAAAGCGTACTTTCATAGTTTAATATTTAGTTGAAGTTCTTGCTAGTATTGTTCACTCCATATACATAAACCTTAATTTAATTTAATTTAAAAAGTATTTGTTGAGCGCAACGTTCACCATGCGGTTTCTTGGCGCTATGGAGGCAAACTTTAGCAGTGACACAAACAAGACTAGAGATGACAGGGAGGGGAAGGAATTACATTGGGAAAGCTTGGGTAAAAAGAAAAGTCTTGAGCTCTTTTCGGAAGGCAGGGTAGTGAGTAGCCGAACGTAAATGGTCAGGAAGGGAGTTCCAAAAGGAGGGTGCCAAAACAGAAAAATTGGATCCACCCCATTTCTTACGTCTGTATCTGGGGACTTGTAGGAGTGATTGGGTAGATGACCGCAACTCGCGAACAGGGGTGTATTCTTTGAGTAAAGAAGAAATGAAGGCCGGAGCAGTCCCTTGGCGTGCCTGGAAGACCATGCAGCCAGTCTTAAATAAGGTTCGCTCCTTTACAGGCAGCCAGTGCAGTGCTTTCAGCAGGGGGGTGGAATGATGGAAACGAGAAAGTCCGTGGATCAATCTGGCCGCCTGGTTTTGAACCAGCTGGAGCTTCTGGAGACTGTAAGCCGGGATGCCGTTGTAGAGGGCATTGGCATAGTCCAGCCGGGAAACAACCAGGGCGGACATGATTAACCTGAGGGCAGAAGGAGAAAAGAAACGGGAGACAGAGCGGATGGTGCGGAGAACAAGAAAGCAAGAAGATACAACAGAACTGATTTGTGAGTGGAGGTTGAGATGGTTATTAAGTTTGATACCCAGGGTTTTAACTGAGGAAGAGGGTGTGGGAGGGGGCCCCAAAGAGGAGGGCCAGAAAAGGGAGTTCCAGGGACTGGATGAACCACCTGTAAGGACCAACTCTGTTTTATCAGGATTCAACTTCAGATGATTGTGGTTCATCCAGTCCCTGATAAAAATCATAATAGACTGAAAGTTAGAAATAGAATGAGGAGAAGAGGAAAGGTTGAAGATAAGCTGGAGGTCATCTGCGTAATTAAACACCGTGACCTCCAGCTGTTGAAGGGCAAAAATCAAAGGATAGATGTAGAGATTGAATAGGAGGGGAGAAAGGGAAGAGCCCTGAGGGACACCACAAGTGAGTTGGAGTTGAGTGGCCGAGAAATCCCCCAGCCGAACCGCCTGGGTACGGTCCCTCAGGAAGGACGCTAACCACACTTAAACTTAATGCATAGCAAATGTGTGTGTTTTATACATGATTACGAATGTGACAGTCCGAGTATCTTTCACTCCGCTCCTTTTCTAGTGCTGAAGCGCCTTTTCAGCTCAAAATGCACTGAGGTTTAAAAGCATGGGCCCTTATTTATGAGGCCTTGCGTAAGTTTTGCGCCGCCGGTGCGTCACTTTTTGTGACGCACCAGCGGCGTACAAAATGCGCCTTGTTGCGCCATATTTAAAAAGTGACGCATCTAGGTAGATGCGTCACCTTTTAAACCCCTGCGCCACATTATACCTGCGTCAGGTATAATGTATGCAGAGGGGGCGTTCCCCCGCAAAAAGCCTCGTAATAGTGACGCAGTGAAATCTATGAGATTTCACTGCGTCACTTTTAGGACGCCGTTGCGTCAAAATCTTGCGCCTGCCTCACAGCAGGCGTAAGACTGACGCAAGCCCTTTCACATGGGGCTTTCCCCATGTGAAAGTACGCATTGCTGGAGTTGCGTCACTTTTGTGACACACTCCAGCAATGCGTCACTTTTGCGCTTACAGATGCGTCAGAAATACTGACGTATCTGTAAGTCCTTGCGACATGAGGCGTCATACATTAAATATGACGCATCATTGGTGTTGCAAGGAGTGCGCAGTGAAAAGTGACGCATCGCTGTTTTCACGCAGCGATGCGTCACTTTTCATAAATGAGGCCCAGGGAATTAATATTTAAAAGCCCTCAAGAATTGGTAACACTACAGTGTGCATCAAATACTCAAAATAATACAAATAAAATTGCAGATCAATAAAGCAAATAATATCACATGTGGTAATTTATGAATTTAACCAAATAAAAAACAATGAAAGTATGAAAGTATGCCTAGCTCAAATCCTTGTCCACAGGGAAACAAAGCGAGATAATTCATGCAGTTTTTGTAGCAAACAATGAACTGGTGAGTTCATCCAGTGCTTAATTTAAGTCGGTGGTTGCCGGTGAGTGCCAATGGCACTCATTTTTGGGGACCAGTGCTTATTTTCCCGCATCAGACATTTCTCAAGAGCAAGAGATGGAAAAGCACACGAAGGAGAAAGAAGGGAGAAAAAAAAGATGGAATATCGCCTCAGGAGGAGTGAAAACGAACCTGCAATAGTGAGATAAAGAGGCAGGTAGTGTCTGATAGTGGATTAGAGAGGCATGATGTGGATTGCGCAGCCTTGGTAATTGGCACACTGATAACTAATAGCACCCCGGCCACAGTCTTTGGGGACTGGCAATTTTTCTTTTATAAAATAAACACTGAAGGGTCGATTTAAAGTTTGGCAGAAGGCCTGTTTCTCTGCCCGGGGACGGAGTAAATTACTTTTTCACCCTGACTGAGATGCCGCCTGCTGAATTTCGAAAAGATCACCAAGCATTTCTAAAGCATTGCCAGAAACCGCTGTCACAGCGGTTCCTGTCAATGCTTCACGCAGTTTCGTGCACACCTCCGTCAACAAAACAGAGCTATGCACCTAATTGTTTTCTTTTATACTCTATTTAAAAATAAGATAGAGAGTGCCTCCCTTGCCATGGGAGTCATTTCCGTGGTGAGGGGGGATTTTTTTTGTGCTGTTCCTTAGCATCAGGGATTGCTTGACAGTAAAGAACGGCTACATGTCCGTCCATCCTAATTGGGCAGATAAACATATAGACAATTCTCAAAAGGTCCTTACTCCGTTAGGCTCCTGGAGAAGTTTTGCTAAGGCTTAGCCATACCCATGGTCCACCACCATATAAATCAAGCAGGACGAGCACTGTGTTGGCGGGGAAGGAATTGTGGGCCTGATGTAGGTAAATCTCATTTACAGACTCTAGAATACCGAATTTTACTGATTCGGTATTCTAGATTCGGTAAATGAGATGTAGGAAAAAAATCGGTAATTTTTACTGAATCGGTATGATTCGGTAATTACCGAATCGGTGTTTTCAGTGCCACAAAAGGGGGTGGTAATGGACGGAGCATCTGAACCAATCAAACACACACGCCCAGTCAAAAGATCTGGGTTTAATCCATCACCGTTCTTTAGCCCACTCTGCCATCCCAGTTTAGACATGGCTACATGCAAATCAGTCTGACCCTGTGCCTCATGGGAACAGTCCAGCCCGAACTGCCAAGCCATGCCTTCCCTGGACCGGAAACAAGCTTCAGAGGACTGGTTTCTGGCATTCCAGCCGTCTTCAGCCCGGCTTGCTTGAATCCAGTGGCAAAGTGAGTAAGGGACTCACGTCTGAGCATACGCTGCCACACCTATGGCGGCCAAAAGCGGTACAAAAGGGGGTGGTAATGGACGGAGCATCTGAACCAATCAAACACTCACGCGCAGTCAAAAGATCTGGTTTTAATCCATCACCGTTCTTTAGCCCACTCTGCCACCCCAGTTTAGACATGGCTATATGCAAATCAGTCTGACCCTGTGCATCATGGGAACAGTCCAGCCCGAACTGCCAAGCCATGCCTTCCCTGGACCGGAAACAAGCTTCTGAGGACCCATTTCTGGCATTCCAGCCGTCATCAGCCCGGCTTGCTTGAATCCAGTGGCAAAGTGAGTAAGGGACTTACGTCTGAGCATACACTGCCACACTTATGGCGGCCAAAAGCGGTACAAAAGGGGCTGGTAATGGACGGAGCATCTGAACCAACACATGACACAGTTGCAAGGAAGTCACACGCCAAGATAACCCCTGCTCACCCCCTTGGTAGCTTGGCACGAGCAGTAAGGCTAAACTCGGAGGCAATGTGTAAAGCATTTGCGCCAGCACACAACAGCAACAACATACTAGGCACACCACAAAGGAGACTCCACACAAGGTTATTATAAAATAACTTTTATATTGTAAAAACACATCAGATAGTATCACACAAAATACATGGTGCCAACTGGCACGGGCAATATTCACATGGGATTATTTACAGAACAGGGCCACATGGGCCACTGTCATAATCAGCACTTAGTAGAAATGAAATACTGTCAGAAATTAGAATAAAAGAATATAAAATCACTGTAGCACAAAGTAACAGTTATAGATCACAACCAGTAACTACTGGTAACAGGTACCAGGACCTCACTAGGACCACCTGCACTAAAAAGGACAACCACCTTCGAATAAAATACATTTAGGGGTCTAAGAAGGAACACATTACCCATGATGCATAAATATACATTCAGAGGAGTAGTAAGGACAACCACCTAAGTATCACACAGCGTTTAGGGGTCTAGGAAAGAACACATTACCCATGATGCATAAATATACATTCAGAGGAGTAGTAAAGGGAAACACATGATGCCTAAAAACATTCAGAGGTGTAAGAAAAAAGGAAACACATGATGCATAACCTACACATTCAGCGGTGTTCAGAACAGAGCACATGATGCAATAAAATACATTCAGGGGTGCAGCGCAAGAAGACACATGATGCCTAAAACATTCAGAGGTGCAGCGCAGGGAAAAGGAAGACACATGATGCCTAAAAACATTCAGAGGTGCCAGAACAATGCAATAGCCAAAAACACACAGTAGGTAATTACTATTAAAGACATAGAAGATAACCACATTGCGCACAACTTACATAAGCCACCACCTGTGGCAGTCCCTAGGCCAACTGGCCTTGTTGGGGCTCAGACGCCCTGTGTCCAAATGTCAGGGCGCGCTGCCAAGCAGCGCCAGTCAGGGTGCGCCACTGGCCAAAACCTAAACGTTGCAGGTGCCCACTACTTGCTGCGCACCTGAGGACAATCACAAAACCTAAACGGTGCAGCTGCCCACTAATTGCTGGGCAGCTGAGAGTCCAAACTGCGACAGGGTCCTCACTGACCCTTAGGCGCAAACTGCGCCACGCTGGAGCCACACAGGCTCTGGACACCACACATGACCTAAACGTTGGAGCCACACAGGCTCTGGAACCAACTGTGCCCTCTTTAGCCTCGGGGTTTTACACAAAGAAATGCCCCCTCAGAGAATTCTCAAGGCTCTACAACGTTGGGGCGACCCGCTGCCAATCGGGCGCCCTGACTCTGTGCCTCTCAATCACGAAATGGCCTTCGAGCCTCGCTGGGCTTGTAAATCCACAATGGCCCCCTAGAGCCTCCGTGGCTCTAAACACAAAATGGGGCGGGGAGCCTCTCAGGGCTCTACACACTTTGGGGTGACCCACTGCCCACCGGGGCCGCCCTGGAAGCCCTCGTGGCTTCACACGAACAAGGAGCGCGAGCTCGCACTACTGGGGGGGGGGGGGCGGACACCGACAATGTGTCCCGGTGCCCCTCCCTCTCTTCTGCCCCACTCACCGGTTGCTGGCGATCGGGGGCTCTCCTCACTCGAGGCTTTCCTTCCATTCGGGGAGCCTCGCACCGGACTCCTCTCTCTCGCCGGGGCTCCCTCCGCACACGGGAGCCTCAGCATCAGGCCACACTACCTCCTCTGCTCCCGGGGCTCCCTCTCTGTCACGGGAGCCCCGCAGCGGCCACCGCCATCTTCTTCCCCGGTCTCCCTCCCTGGTCACGGGAGACCGGCAGAACCGCCAATCAGCTCGCGGGTCTTCCAGACAAGCCTCCCGCAGCCCACCAATGACAGCGCGGCGCCACGGAAGAGCTTCGTCCCGCCAGCCAATCCCTGCGCGGTGTTCCTGAGGGGGGCTCGTCCTCCTCAACCAATGAGAGGACAGTTTCGCCGATCTTTGTTCTCCGTGGTCCCGGCGAGGCTTCTCAGGCTGTTTCAGGCCCCGGGCTGCGGCAGTGATTCTCCGGCAGCATAATCGGGATAATAAGATGCTGGGTGGGCACCGGCCAAAGCCCACAAAGCGCCCCCCAGCGCTAGAACACAATAAAGCGCTCCTAAGCGCTATGGCCAAAGATAAAGCGCTCCTATACGCTAGGGGGAAATAAAGCGCTCCAAAGCACTAGCAAACAGGCAGAGCGCTCCCAGGCGCTCAGGGGGAAGCACAGCGCTTCCAGGCACTAGGAATACAACTCAAGCGCTCTCCACAGGAAAATGAAGCTTCTCCATGCTGCAAAATGTCCCAGAGATCCCCAGGGGCAAAGCCAAGTCCCCCCATCAGCCCAAGCAAGGCAGAGGGGTCCCCCAGGAGTCCAGGAAAGTCCATCAGAGGTCCAGGGGCTGGGCAGGGCCCAGGGATTCCCCTGAGCCCAAGCAGCAGCATGCCCCTGGCAGATTCAAGTTAAAAACAAGAACAAATTGGAAGGGGACACAGCCCCTTCTTATACAGACAAAAGTCTTTGAAGTCCTTTGAAGTCTTTGTGCAAGGGGTCCCTGAGCCCGGTCTAAACCAGTTCTGGGGGTTGCTGGGCTCTGGGGTTGTCCTGGCTCCCTTCATTCTTCCAGTATCAGGGACAGAGGTGACAGTCGCCCAGCGGGAGGTGGAGCCAGCTTTGTAGTCAGGCAGGCACAGCCCTTCACTATCAGGGGCGATCTCCTCCCACTTCCCTGGCAGCAGAGGCTGCCTTTCATCCACGGGCTGGATCAGATAACCCTCTGGGGGATCTGCAGCCCCTGTCATCCTCAAACCAGACAGTCAATCCACCAGCAGGCCCAGGCACTCTGGGCCAGGCTCACCAGCCAATCACACGCCAGCAACAAATTACACAAATATGCCAACCTCTAAAAGTGGCACTTCTAGACTAGACACAGTCATGCCGCATATATCATTTTGCAGCATTCAATCTCACGAGTTCGTACATATCAAACTCGACCCTGCACTCCCCACACATCAGGAACTACCATGGGCATACATATTCCCCATTCATTCCTATGGGAGGGCAGGTCACTCACCACACATACACAGAGAGCTCAAGCACTTTACACTGTACCACAGTGAAAAAGTGCGCAGAGGCCTAAAATCACCACCACCAGGTTCCAGAAACAGCTAGGAAAAAGCAAAAAGTCTCGGGGTGAACCTGCCCAAAGGGCGGGTCCAACACAACCCCCTTCCAGCCAAAACGCAGGGTAGACCAATCACTCCACTGATGGGCTTCCTTGCGTTGGGCGACAAAACACGGACACGGACCCGCACAGCAGGGACACCTTCCGGTTCTACGCCACTCTGAACCCACCTGGTTACCTCCAATCAAGAACTCTCTGACACAACTAGGATACCCCACTGGTACTCCCTAGTCAGCTACAACTACCACTGATCCTTCAACCTAGGGACCACACCCTCAGGCTGACCAGAGGTCACGGGCAAGAATGCCCCACCCTACCTCTACTTCTGGGTTTCCGCACCCTCACAGAGAAGCACTCACCAGAACACAATTCTCCTACCAGACCAGGACCTCACTCCATCACTGGTCTACCACCTGGAAACTATTTCACTTCTGAGGTACAAAGCACACAGCACAGTTCCTCTTCAAGCAGGTGGGGGGACACAGCACACAGCAAAGTCCCCTTTCCTCTACCTTAGTGGAAACAACAAACTGCAGGTGAGCCCCAGAACACACAGCAAGGGCAGCCCCCTCAGTCTCTTCAGCTGATCCACTTTGGCAGAGATTCCTCTTGACCTAGAAGTTTCCTAATCTCCCAACCTAAGATCTAAACCCTCAGGTTGCACCGGGGTCAGAGGTATGGACACCGTCCCTCTGCACCCCCTTCCAGTTCCATGACTACAGGCCCAGTATGTCTCAGGCTAGACAGAGCACACGCCAGCGGCGTATCAGCGACACACTCTCCTCCAGTACTCCCTATCACAGGGCAATTCTCAGTATGTCCCAGGCTAGACAGAGCACATGCCAGCGGCGTATCAGTGACACACTTTCCTTCAGTACTCCTTCCAGGTCAGGCCACAACCCCAACCTGGCTTTCCCCCCTCCTCGGGTAACAACCTCCAGAGGCCCCACAAATGGTCAAGCACTCTAGACGGTCAAATGCTCAGCGAGCCAGGACTTCTGCACCCTCCACTTAGGAGCGGTACTGCCCAACACTAGGACCGCCGGAGTTCTGGTTAGAGACACTCCCCGTCCTATAGACACAGGAAGATCCTCCTCAAATGACCTGTAAGTACAGCGTAGGCCCCTGACCTGGCGCTCCCTTAGGGAACCTTCCAGGCCCTGAGATAGGGTTTCGGGCCAACGTGGGACACACCGTCCCACACTCACTCCGCCTCCACTAAGACAGGGCGTGAGCCCCTACACCCCTACCATACTACTGGGACCTAGCTGGGTTACACATGAACCTCTTCCCCTTCACAGGATCATCAGATACACAAGCCACTCCTTTTAGAATCACCTCCTAATGCCTCTGCAAGGCATCTAGCACACTGCCAGACATCCACCTTCTTGTCCAGTGCCTCTGCAGGACCTCCTGCACACCACCAGAGGTACACCTCACGTGCAAGCTCCTTAAAAAAAACTCACACCAACTCCTCCAGTTCAAGACACCACTCATCCACACACTACCCCTCCAGACTGGTGAGACAGTTCCTCACTGCCTCTGACTCTCAACCTGTACCCCTTTTACTGAGCACCAGGCACCATACTCTGGGAACTGGGAATGGGACTTCACACGCACTGGACACATTTAAGCTGCCACCACTGGATCCTTACTGGGGAATCCAGACACACACACTACACTCAGGGGATAACCACCCTCCCAAGCTAGTCACTTCTCCTCCACACTCCCTCTCTTCCATCTACCCTCACAGGGACAGGACCAGGGATGGGCACTGGACCCAGCAAGGGATTCCTAATCTAATGGGAACCTCCCCCTCTACTGGCGTCCCGCCCTGTCAATTTCTCTCATCTGCCACTAAACATAAAGTGCAGAAACAGATTTGAAAATGACACTCTTGAGGAAAAACAAAAATCCAAAACAATAATCCCAAACATGTGACTATCTATAAACTGCAGAGTTTTGTAATGTAGCCAGTTGTCGCTGTGGCACTGCGCAAACACAAGTCCAAATCCGCACCGCTGACCAACAATGTTAGAACTGGCTATTTCTGGTAGGCTAAGGCTGACGCCAAAGCCAGGCAGAAACGACCATTCTAGTCAGGGCAAGGAAGTCACACTCCAACATAACCCCTGCTCACCCCCTTGGTAGCTTGGCACGAGCAGTAAGGCTAAACTCGGAGGCAATGTGTAAAGCATTTGCGCCAGCACACAACAGCAACAACATACTAGGCACACCACAAAGGAGACTCCACACAAGGTTATTATAAAATAACTTTTGTATTGTAAAAACACATCAGATAGTATCACACAAAATACATGGTGCCAACTGGCACGGGCAATATTCACATGGGATTATGTACAGGACAGGGCCACATGGGCCACTGTCATAATCAGCACTTAGTAGAAATGAAATACTGTCAGAAATTAGAATAAAAGAATATAAAATCACTGTAGCACAAAGTAACAGTTATAGATCACAACCAGTAACAACCAGTAACTACTGGTAACAGGTACCAGGACCTCACTAGGACCACCTGTACTAAAAAGGACAACCACCTAAGAATAAAATACATTTAGGGGTCTAAGAAGGAACACATTACCCATGATGCATAAATATACATTCAGAGGAGTAGTAAGGACAACCACCTAAGTATCACACAGCGTTTAGGGGTCTAGGAAAGAACACATTACCAATGATGCATAAATATACATTCAGAGGAGTAGTAAAGGGAAACACATGATGCCTAAAAACATTCAGAGGTGTAAGAACAAAGGAAACACATGATGCATAACCGACACATTCAGCGGTGTTCAGAACAGAGCACATGATGCAATAAAATACATTCAGGGGTGCAGCGCAAGAAGACACATGATGCCTAAAACATTCAGAGGTGCAGCGCAGGGAAAAGGAAGACACATGATGCCTAAAAACATTCAGAGGTGCCAGAACAATACAATAGCGCAAAAACACACAGTAGGCAATTACTATTAAAGACATAGAAGATTACCACATTGCGCACAACTTACATAAGCCACCACCTGTGGCAGTCCCTAGGCCAAGGGGCCTTGTTGGGGCTCAGACACCCTGTGTCCAAACGTCAGGACGCGCTGCCAAGCAGCGCCAGTCAGGGTGCGCCACTGGCGCAAAACCTAAACGTTGCAGGTGCCCACTACTTGCTGGGCACCTGAGGACAATCACAAAACCTAAACGGTGCAGCTGCCCACTAATTGCTGGGCAGCTGAGAGTCCAAACTGCGACAGTGTCCTCACTGACCCTTAGGCGCAAACTGCGCCACGCTGGAGCCACAGAGGCTCCGGACACCACACATGACCTAAACGTTGGAGCCACACAGGCTCTGGAACCAACTGTGCCCCCTTTAGCCTCGAGGTTTTACACAAAGAAATGCCCCCTCAGAGCCTTCTCAAGGCTCTACAACATTGGGGCGACCAGCTGCCAATCGGGGCCGCCCTGACTCTGTGCCTCTCAATCACGAAATGGCCCTCGAGCCTCGCTGGGCTTGTAAATCAACAATGGCCCCCTAGAGCCTCCGTGGCTCTAAACACAAAATGGGGCGGGGAGCCAATCAGGGCTCTACACACGTTGGGGCGACCCACTGCCAACCGGGGCCGCCCTGGAAGCCCTCGTGGCTTCACACGAACAAGGAGCGCGAGCTCGCGCTACTGGGGGGGGCGGACACCGACAATGTGTCCCGGCGCCCCTCCCTCTCTTCTGCCCCACTCACCGGTTGCTGGCGATCGGGGGCTCTCCTCATTCGAGGCTCTCCCTCCATTCGGGGAGCCTCGCACCGGACTCCTCTCTCTCGCCAGGGCTCCCTCCGCACACGGGAGCCCCAGCATCAGGCCACGCTACCTCCTCTGCTCCCGGGGCTCCCTCTCTGTCACGGGAGCCCCACAGCGGCCGCCGCCATCTTCTTCCCCGGTCTCCCTCCCTGGTCACGGGAGACCGGCAGAACCGCCAATCAGCTCAAGGATCTTCCAGACAAGCCTCCCGCAGCCCGCCAATGACAGCGCAGCGCCGCGGAAGAGCTTCGTCCCGCCAGCAAATCCCTGCGCGGCGTTCCTGAGGGGGGCTCGTCCTCCTCAACCAATGAGAGGACAGTTTCGCCGATCTTTGTTCTCCGTGGTCCCGGCGAGGCTTCTCAGGCAGTTTCAGGCCCTAGGCTGCGGCGGTGATTCTCCGGCGGCATACTCGGGATAATAAGATGCCTGGTGGGCACCGGCCAAAGCCCACAAAGCGCCCCCCAGCGCTAGAACACAGTAAAGTGCTCCTAAGCGCTATGGCCAAAGATGAAGTGCTCCTACGCGCTAGGGGGAAATAAAGCGCTCCAAAGTGCTAGCAAACAGGCAGAGCGCTCCCAGGCGTTCAGGGGGAAGCACAGCGCTTCCAGGCACTAGGAATACAACTCAAGCGCTCTCCACAGGAAAATGCAGCTTCTCCATGCTGCAAAAGGTCCCAGAGATCCCCAGGGGCAAAGCCAAGTCCCCCCCATCAGCCCAAGCAAGGCAGAGGGGTCCCCCAGGAGTCCAGGAAAGTCCATCAGAGGTCCAGGGGCTGGGCAGGTCCCAGGGATCCTCCTGAGCCCAAGCAGCAGCATGCCCCTGGCAGATTCAAGTTAAAAACAAGAACAAATTGGAAGGGGACACAGCCCCTTCTTATACAGACAAAAGTCTTTGAAGTCCTTTGAAGTCTTTGTGCAAGGGGTCCCTGAGCCCGGTCTTAACCAGTTCTGGGGGTTGCTGGGCTCTGGGGGTGTCCTGGCTTCCTTCATTCTTCCAGTATCAGGGACAGAGGTGACAGTCGCCCAGCGGGAGGTTGAGCCAGCTTTGTAGTCAGGCAGGCACAGCCCTTCACTATCAGGGGCGATCTCCTCCCACATCCCTGGCAGCAGAGGCTGCCTTTCATCCACGGGCTGGATCAGATAACCCGCTGGGGGATCTGCAGCCCCTGTCATCCTCAAACCAGACAGTCAATCCACCAGCAGGCCCAGGCACTCTGGGCCAGGCTCACCAGCCAATCACACGCCAGCAACAAATTACACAAATATGCCAACCTCTAAAAGTGGCACTTCTAGACTAGACACAGTCATGCCGCACATATCATTTTGCAGCATTCAATCTCACGAGTTCGTACATATCAAACACGACCCTGCACTCCCCACACATCAGGAACTACCATGGGCATACATATTCCCCATTCATTCCTATGGGAGGGCAGGTCACTCACCACACATACACAGAGAGCTCAAGCACTTTACACTGTACCACAGTGAAAAAGTGCGCAGAGGCCTAAAATCACCACCACCAGGTTCCAGAAACAGGCTCGGAAATAGCAAAAAGTCTCGGGGTGAACCTGCCTAAAGGGCCGGGTCCAACATGCATGTACACTGGAATTAGTTATTTACCATTTTGTGGTAAATAACGAATTCTTAAGGGCCTGTGGCACTGTTTTCAGTGCCACCTACATCTAGATGTACAGAATCGATAAATTTACCGATTCGGTATTTTACCGAATCGGTAAATTTCCCAAATTGGTAAATTTACGGATTCTGTAAAATTTAAGCCCCCTACATCTAAAACTTCAAATACCGGTCGGTAATGGCCGAAATCGTCCGTTACCGACCAGTATTAGGCCACCTACATCTGGCCCTATGTCACCACTGCAATGTAGTTCCCTCTCTTCCAACAACTAAAAAATACATTAAGTTCGCTCACCTGGCGCAAACACCTTCCACTTGAAAAACTGCATCAAGCTAACAACCATTAGCAGAAACAAGATTTTCAACACCAAGGAAGGGCGTGCAAACAAGGAAACTGTATGTAGTTATCTTTTGTAAATGTGTGCATTATTTTTTAGCTCTCTCAGTCTTTCTATACAGTAAACGAAAATACTTTTTTCACTTAATAATTTTCACCTTATCCTGCTCTGTCAATTAAGAAACCACTATATCATGTAGTTATGTAATTGTGTCATTATATGTATTATGTCATGTAGTTATGTCATTATGTCATTATATCATGCAGTTTTTTTTTTTAAATGATACATCATTTTTTGGCTCTCTCAGTCTTTCTAAACATGAAAAGAAAATACTTTTTTCACTTAATATCTTTAAAATGTTCCTGCTCTATTAAATAAGAAACCACTATCACATAGGCTAGCAACTGTTTTAAAACAAACACACTCCTCGTGTGCCCAACCTATTTAAAAGGAATCCATAGAAAGCCAATAACAAGTACTAAAATTGCCATTGGTCATTAAAGCACACATTGGGAACTGACATTTTGCATTGGCAATTGAAAGGGTTGAGCCAATATGTTCTAAGCAGTTCTAGAGTCACACTCTAACGCTTCTTTTTAGCAGCATGAACGTGTAGAGGGGAGGACAATCATTAGAGAAACAATCAATTAGCCAATATTTCTCCTTGATACATAATAAACCATGGACAACTACTTAAGGTTAGTTGATTTATTCTAAAGCCAAGAAAAATTGAACATAGAGACACCTCAACACAAGAGTATAGAAGTACAAAGGAATCAGCACAAAGCCAAATTTGCGCATCCAGTTTAGACGATGCAGCATAAACAACAGAAATAATTAAAGAAGTAAAATACAAAAAGCATGAGGCCAAATTTCCCCGGAAACGAGGGTTGGTGAATGACAAGCATAAATCTATTCCTACACTAGCACTAAAGTGACATCCCTAAATAAGCATTTTCAGAAAGACGGGTAAAATGTGTCAGCACGTGGAGCCCCCCTAAGAAGTCTCTCCAAGATCGATGGGTCGAGTAGCATGAAGCCACAAAAGACAGCTCGTTCAAGGATGTTCTCTCTCTGGAGGTAAGAAAATTGTGGCACACTATCCCTAACTCCAACAACCAGTTATTCAGGGGTAACATTCCCGTCGGGCAGTTCGACCAAAGTCACATGATTGTAACTTCTTCTCTCCTTGCCTAGCTTACTAAACCAAATAAATTTCTTTTCCTAAAGAATGTATTCTCCATTTGCAAATGGAAAACATGATAAAGAACAGAATATGCAATTCACATGAAATTCAACTATTAATTATTAAAGCAAGAGTTTCCAGGGACTCGCATTTCAGGCCTAGAACTTCAGCTCACATAAGACGTGTCTCTTCACATCAATATGATTTGCATAACCATTATTAGCGTTTTAATTAATACATTTACCTACATGCAAAATTACATAATTAATAAGCACATTCATTAAACGTATAAGTGTCAGTTACCCAATACGAGTTCCTTGGGTTAACGTTTTCTGCTAGTGTCATTTATTTCCCTACGTTAATTCTGCATGATATTCATCCATAAACTAAGGCATGTCACATATTTACGTTAATACGTTTCACAATTGTAACACCTCATGTTAACGATATTTGCATCATTATGTGTGGATGGGTTCTACACGTGATTATGATGCACCCCTACAAATTAAATGAGATTTCCACTACATCACAAGATTATGTCAAACTCATGCCAAAACCTGAAAGAGCAGGGGGAAGCTCCAAATTTGCACAGCTTGTTTATAAAATCCAATCAATTACATATCACAAACTACACAACTACATCATTGTTCAGTCAATTACATTCCTTGCATGCCACAAGAACGGCATATTTTGCTATGACAAACTTAGCAAATCCACACATACTAGCAGTTCTGGAAATGACTGTCTTCTTCGTGGTGCACCCCAAGAATTTTACTCTATCTGTTTTTACTGACTGTAGAACTCTGTGCACTTTACCCCTGCTAACCAGGTAAAATGCCTGTGCTTCCGCTTTTAACATGGTTGAATTGGTATACTCCTAATTGCCATATTTAACTTGCCTATAAGTCCTAGGCATATCGTACCAGGCATACCCGGGCACCAATTGTGCCATCCACTACAGTGGCAGTGTAAACAAGATTTCACGCATACCATTGTAGCCTGACCATAGCACAAACTGCAAATAGACTTGGCGAAAGAATCCCTTTGACATGTCGAAACCTTCTTTTTAAATATTAATAAGGCCTCAGAGGAAGTAAGGTGGTGCAGGGATTTTTATAACAGAAATGTCTACTGAGAAAGTGGGAGAATAGGGATTCCAATCTCACTGCTTTAATGTCAGCTAGTGAGACTAAAGGAGCCAAATGTTCCTGGCTTAAAGTCAACTGTATCAGGAATGATAATGTTAGTAAGTCTCCCCTTAGTTCAGATATGTCCTCTGATCTCTGGGTTTCCTATTTTTTTTTAAGTTTACTGTTCCCACAGTAGCATTGATTCTCCTGCAGCTAATTTTGTAGATGTTTCCATTGGCAACCTTACGTTTGATTTAGCAGACGTTATCATAACTTTTAAGCTCCGGGTCCTGATGGTGTCCTTATTGACCTATTTAAGTGCAACTATGACGTCAGGGTTCCAGTGCTTACAAAAATCTACAATTGATTGAATGTGACTTCTCTACCTCCTTCTTGGACTTGCTCTTTAATTGTACCAATTTTTTTTAAAAAGAGACCGCCCTGACCCAATGACCAATATCTCTCATAGGCTCTTCCACTAAAGTTGTAGTGAGATCTATGACTGAATCAGAACCTGGGCAA
This sequence comes from Lissotriton vulgaris, assembly GCF_964263255.1. Taxonomy (NCBI): domain Eukaryota; kingdom Metazoa; phylum Chordata; class Amphibia; order Caudata; family Salamandridae; genus Lissotriton; species Lissotriton vulgaris. The sequence goes on along the minus strand of NC_141694.1, from coordinate 622,974,727 downwards.
ATGTCAATACCATTATGAGCTTTTCCCAGCATGGATGGAGAGCTTGAGTAAAGTATAGCAGTGCCTGAACTTACATCTTCTCTTGGGTAAGTATATGGTTGTCACGCACTGCTCGCTGTACCTTGGATTTATGGACCTGTCTAGCGCATTTAATTATGGGAAAAGGTCCCATCTATGGTCCATGTTGCTTGGCCTGAGCCTTGAGGCCACCCTAGTGATTTTATTTTCAATTTTCCATCTATACGCCAGACTTAGATATGATCAGAGCGGCGAGGGCGCTAAATCCTTTGGCCTCTATAGAGCGAAATGCCAGGGTTCCATTCTGGCACCCATCCTATCCATTCTTTGCATTACCAGTTTGTATGACCACTTGTTAGTGAGCGGGCAGGACATCCCATGGATCAGAAAGGAGCTATTGCCTGCCTTACTCAATGCCAATTATGCTGTTCTTCTAGCCAATACACCCAGAAGTCTTTCACGCCTAATATTGTCCTTTTCCTTTTTTATGACATTCCAGGATATGGAAATTAACTATTCCAAGTCTCGTGTTGTGGCAGGTGGTGTTAAGACCAGCAATATGAGACCTATTCACATTAATTCCAATATTCTGTCAGCAGTATCCAGTTTTCCTTTTCTGAGGATTTGCTTTTACCATAAGGGCTCTTGGTCCACAAACATAGCTGCAAGTTGTCTTAAATTCATGCAGTCTGTGGGTGCCCAAATTAATGTAGCCCTCAAGGCTGGGATAAAACCACTGCACCTTTTCTCAAAGTTTATTGCAGGAATGTGTTCCTGTCACAAAATACTGCCCAGGCACCTGGGGATATGCACCTGTCCCAAGTCTGCAAATTGAAGAGAACTGCAGCTACCGCAGATTGTTGTCGTAACCACCTGGCTGCCCACACTTCACGTGGCATGATGAACTGGGACTCACATACATTGAGGACCACATTAAACGTACCCCCTATGTTTATGGTTGTCTGTTTGGAACAATCATAATATTTGTTAAACCTGAAAATAGTCATGGACTTTCTTAAATGTGAGCTGGGTATGAATGTCCCATTGTTGTCCTACATCAAAGCATGCTTCACGTATTTGGGTAGACCCTCACTGTTCCCTATTCTGACTAGTACAAATAAGTCTGATGGCTGAATTGTGGCTTTTTAAAGGACAGGTGGTTGAAATGGATGCATGGTCAAACTTGCGAAGCCCACAAACTAGGAATTCATTGTGTTACAAACAAACATGGTTAATGAGTCCAATCTGCAGTATACAATTTTCCACTGGGAAAGGGCTCTGTTGTTTAAGTTTAGACCGGGTACCATTCTCAGCCTTCTTTGCTTCCCCTAGGCAATAAAGTGCCTGTTCCCTGCACCTGCCAGTGTCTTGTTCCCGAAACTCATTTCAAATCAATGGTATCTTTACAATACTCATAGCCTTTAAGGGCCAGTTGGGAGATTAATGAATCAGAATAAATCAATTTTGTGTGGGTCAGCATATTTTCTTTGCTTGAGAGGAGGCAAATGTAAATTAAAAGGAAAACGGATTATGCCCTGATAAATATGCTAATGTGTCCATATATCTCTTGGAGCTACCCACAAAAGAAGTCAGGCAATGTCCCCATTGTGTAAAATTGAAATTTGTCCATGCAACACTAGCTCTGTGTAAATAATGATTTGCCCTGTTGTGTTTCCCCTCAGCTTCCAATGGCACATATAAGATCCATTACTAATCCTGCTTCTAATCGCCCAATCTGGCACTCATTGGAACTGCGTTGCCTCCTCTTTAGACAAGTGCACCCATTTTGGAGAGCACAAAGAATTATGCTGCGCCCTTAAATCTGAAAAAGTCTGCACCTGGTAGGCAGGGCTGGCATGGCAGTTGCTGGGCCCCGGTGAAGTCGCAACTCCAGCATCCCTTAGTCGGAGGGTGTCTACTGGGCGGAGAACCACCTGCAGTCTGCTGCTGGTGGCTGTGCATCACTGTGGGCCCCTATGTGGCTTCTGGTGGTAGCGGCGAGTGAAAACCAGCACAGGATATACTCGGACAGAGCAGGTGCGTGGAGGCTGGTGACACAAAGACACAATCAGGCCCCACACTCGCATCCCATCCTGATAAAAGCAGTGAGCAACGCTGGATTGTGAGAATGCCGTGCAGAGAAGCTGTGACTCTACACTGAAGCAGTTGATAGCCCATATCGAGGCAGCAACAGATGTTGGATTCAAACATCAGGCCCCCAGCATATACGGCTAGACTGCATTGCCACCGGTAGGAGCTGCAGGCCTGGTGGGCCCAACTTGGGGCCTTGAGGTTTGAGAAGCCAGGCTCTGGGTGCCTGGGCACCATGCACAGACTATCCCAATGAGGCAATATAGTATGCAGCAGTTGCCTGGGAGTGCGGTGGGTCAAGACATTTTCTGCTGAGAAGGGCTGCAGAGAGAAGGGACCTGTGGCACTGGCCCCTGGACCTATTGTCTGACAATCATAATTTGGGAGGTCGAAGAACAATTTCATACTGAAAAGTAAACAGGCCTGGTGAACCAACGGCTGGCCTGAAGGGGGACCTCAGCCTGTCCCAGAGAGAGTTGGTCCAAGAGACTCCTGTATTACTAAGCAGAATACCACCTGGCAGTGAGGTGTGGCCAGTGGTCCAGGTGGCGGTGCCAGTCGGGGCTGGAGAGTCACTGAGCCAAACAGAGGACTCACTCTCTGGACTTCACAAGGTGACTGGGGGTTTTGAACTAGCTGTGACCACTAATAGTGCAGCATTGTGCTATGTCCTGCCTATGGACGTTTGGACCTGGACGTCCGACCCCCCCAGGACTGCATAGAGGAGACAAGGCAGTGACTGAGAATGGGCCAAACATTGAGAGCATGTGAAAAGGGATGCACATCATGGTGAAATACAAGTCAACTAAGACTTCCCAAACAAATAAAATTGAAAATTACAACCACCCACTACCACAGGTCGGTGCAGCAGGATCCACCAGCTGATCCGGGAACTCCCACAATGGCAGATATTAAGGCAAAAATGAAGGGGTCCAGGAAAAGTAATGCTTGTGAAGATTGATACAGTGGTGTTAGAGGTGGGCCTGCTCCACACCGGTATCTGAAAATTATCAGAGAGGCTTGATGATGGAGGAGCATCTCATGGAATTACAGCAAGAAGTGAACGCTCTCAAGAAAACTGTACCCGCCCTCCAAACACTGATGTCACTAATGGAGGCAAGAATTGAAGATGTGGAGGGGAGTTCCAAGAGTAACAACCTCCATTTTGTGAGGGTCCCCGAGAGGGCAGAGGGCCAATTAGTAGAGTTATTCCTGGAGAACTGGATCACGACAGCCCTGCAATCAAGACACCTCTTGAAACTCCTCACCATTGAATGCTTGCTCCAGTGCCTAAGTCAGGGCACTGCAGCTCGCAGTAATTATCCTCCTCATCAACATTAGAGATAGGGAAGCGATACTCAACATGTAAGGACTCGTGACACCCCCCATTAGGAGAAGAGGAACATCCTGATCTTCCTGGACTACACATGGAGGTTTGAGGACCTCTGCAAGGACTTCATGATGACCAAGAAATGATTATAGGAGTGTGGACTCTGTTGCAGTCGCTGGTTTCCTGCGAAGTTAAGAGTACAGTATGACTGCAAGGCTTACTTTTTCCACTTCTGGGGAGCAAATGATTGGCTGGACTCACTGGTTGGGGCCCTCCCCACAAGCAAACAACTGGCAGGAGGGTTGCTACCCAAAGAAGCACTAGAGCACGCAGGCACTCTGAGGATTTTAGATGGAGTTCTGGTGTCTGCCAGATGGAAATTCCTAGTGTGTCCTGATGGAACTCTGGAAGACTCCTGCTTTGTGCCAGATAAATCTGATACTTTTCAGACACACAGAGGAGTCAGGGACTACCACAGTGACGGAACTGGTCAGGAACTGCAGTTAGGCTGTTGGTAGACTGTGAAGGGCCAGTAAAGTCCCACAGCGCGAGCTGTGCACGTAAAGTAACAAACTGTTGGGGGGAACCTCCTTTAGTAAATAATCAACAGATCCCGCAGACTCAGTGATGGGAACTGCTAACTTCAAGATTTGATGCAGGTTGGTGTGGGAGACTGCTATGCCTTTGAATATTTCCCTTAGATTGGAACGAATGGGCACAATTTTGATGCTGGCAGGAAATCTGAGTGGGCTATTGTACTGTGCTGGGTGGTTGGAGTGCCTCTGGTCACACCACCCAGGTGGGATGCAAGGCTCACAGCTACTAGCACTCATTGAGGGAGGGTTGAGGCATGGGACTGTGGGGTTAGCCTAGCCTTTTGGGGCCCCAGTTGTTCAGACTCACTGCCGTGGGTTGGGGCAGGTTTCAACAGTTGATAACAGGTTTTACTGTTTATGAAGTGTATAGAATGAAGCTCTACAATGTGGGCAATATTCCTGGGAAATGCTGTAAGATGGTGAGGGATGGGGGAGAGGGTGCGAGAGGTGAGCAGTGGGACTGGAGAGTGCATGCTGTCTTGGACTGATGGCTACAGCCCGTAAATGAATGACATGGTAAGTACAGGGATAGGGCCACTGAGAAAAACGGCTGAGGGTACACTCTTACCTCAGGCACTATGGGGTGTCATTGACATTCTTGCAAGAGACACACTCATGAGTGACTGCATTGTGTGTTTAAGATAGCGAAGGTGGGACAAATCTTTGTGACCTCCTATTGCTCTGCTCAGTAGTCCTGATCTGAGGGTTTCCAGGAGTCCCTTTTGGGTGGCAAATTATTCCCTCAAGGGAGATATGGAATTGTTTCTGGAGCTTTGCATGCGAGAGATGTGTGCCTGGTGAATGTGTATGTTCTCATTGTGGATGATGTGGAATTATTTGGGTCAGTGATGAGGGCGGCTGCTGAATATATTAGCTCTGAGATTCTCCTTGTGGGAGAACTGAATTGTGTGCCCGGCGGTGTGATGGATCGATTTCCCTGCCAAAATAGACATGAAGCCCATGATGACGAATGCGCTGAAGGAGATTATGGTTGGTATGGGACTCTAGGATGTTTGGAGGAAGAGGCTTACTGTCATCAGGGTATATTCATGTCTAGGGAGTCTCCAATGGTACCCCTCTGTAGGATGCTGGTGGAGGCACTGTTGAACCGGTGTTCACAGGAGCAGTGGCAGAGGCTTTGGAACATTATTTTGATGAGATTTGGGGGAGGGCGACAACAAAACTGTGGAATGGGATGCTATGAAGGTGGTGTTGCATGGAGAATGTCCGGAAGTCACCCATAGGGTGAAACAACAACTTTCCAGATCCTTGGATATGCTGGAAAAAAGGCTGGGAGACCCTGAGAGAGGTATGTATGAGCAACCACAGAGATTGCCTGATGAGACAAGAGTGTAAACGGGAGTTGCAGTAGACATGGGATAGTTTGGATAGATTTGTACACAATAGTTATAGGCAGAGACTCTAAGTGGAGGGTAATATGGCTAGTTGTAGACTGCTCACTACGTTACTCTGGAATTACACTCGCAATCCTCTAGTTGTAGGTGTCCGGGACGTGCAAGGCCACATGATTTTCCCACAACGTGGCATTACGGAAGTTTTTGTCACTCACCTGCAGGGCATCCATTTGACACCGCGGACTGAAATCGCATTGAAGGGGGACGCATATTTAGCTGGCCTGGGAATAGGCTCCTTGATAACATCCACACACGTATATTTCATAGTGTGTTTCTGTGACACGCCATGTTATAAGAACAAGGACAAACCCAATAAGCACACTTAGACGAATGTACACACATGACGCAGTGGAAAGCTGTTACCAGGTGTCTGGGTTTGGATTTTGGTGCTTGAATAGATGGATACTTTGAAGCAATTTGTTGTTGGAAGAGAGAAGAACAGTGTTTTTGTCATCCATTCATGATACACCAGTCCATTTATTTTAATGAGGAAACTCTTGCCGTTGACATACAGTTTCTGAACGGACTCCTACAAGTGTTCTGAAAGCATTAGACAAATGACCACTGTTCTGATGAGACCCTTCATTTCACTACCGGGTTGAAACATGGACAATTCACCCTTGGTTGAATTATGATTTTCTCTTATCAAAATACCCTTTGAAACGTTTAACAGGGCTTTTTATATTTTGTGATTTTGTATTCATGTGTTTCCCTTTTCCTGAGCACTACTTCTTCCGCCCTAATATCATGCTATTCTTTGCACCTGTAACATTTCTTATACAAATGATACTCCTGCAAATGAAAGAAAAATAATATTGCAGTATTCATGAATCAACCATTGAGTGAAGTCACTGTAGTGACAGTAAATTGATGTTGCTGATTAATTCCATTACCTTTGATTTTCCACATAGGGTAATGGTGTTAATAGTCCCACTGGACCATTGATATGATTATTCCATATCACGCCATGACACAACCTGTGCCCAGGGGCCTCTAGCAACATTTTTGCAGTCAGACCACATTGCTTCTAATACTAATTCATCACATTTATCCCAATATTACTGAGTCTGGTAGATGTCTTTCACTCCTTCTCTAGTGAGTTATGTTCTATCAGATGAGTAGTGTTAGGAGTCAGACAAACCTGCCAGAGAATATCTTTTCTGCAGATGATTGTAAATAGAGCCCCATCCCTGTAACCCAAAACAGTACATTCCGTTTACATAACTATTACAAATAACTCAGCAGAAAATATGCAGTTCATATTTCATTACATATCCCTAACCTGTTAGTCTGTTCACTACCGAAAGCTTCCAGATATTTCTAGATATTGTCAGCCACGTATTTTTTATTTGATTAACAAAGCGTAAATGATGCTAAGCCGTGTATAGTTTGCTTGCATAGGTTATGTTATCATCCGATCAGCAGTAGGAATTCATCAGCAGCAGCTTCTGCGCTATGGGGAAGGAGCATCGACCTCCCCCTGCACAGCCTTAAACACAAAAAATAAAATTATAATAAACATGGTTTATAATTGTTTAAAAAAAAAAATCTACTGTAAAGTTTTAGGGGTAGTGCCGAGGGGGGGGGGGGCAGACACGAGAGGAGTGCTTTGCACTGCAATCAGTGCGCATGACAATTTGGCTGGTCGTTCCAGGCCGGCCAAACTGTTATGCGTACTGAGGCTCTCTCCAATCCAGCTGCATTTCCGGGTTGGAGAGAGAAAGCACCGGCTCCCAGACTGATGGGAGAGCAAATCATTGGAGTTTCTAATCTGAAAACATGCCAATCAAGCACACTTTTGTCACCATTACCAATCAAACAATTAGTTCGCTCTTCTAGGTAGTACACACATTCTTTAATATTAGGTGCAGTCACTTTTTACATACAGTCCGGTCTGTCTTGCATGTAGCATAGATTATCATATGGAAGCCCTGCCACATACAACAATCACACCTCTTCCGTACTGATCATCCTAATTGATAATAATGTCTGCCTGCGTTGTGTGCAGACTAAAAATTGACAATTTCAATGCCCTTATCTCACCTGGGTGTAGTGTTTATGTAATATTCTTGGATGTGGCTCTAGAGCAGACAGAAGATGCTTAGCGGGCAGTCAAAGGTCTGCTCTGAGCTTCAGACCATTATTTATTCCTGTTACTCTTCTTCAGAGAATCAGTTTCCCCCCTGAACGTCATTCCTGGTGCAGTTCTGTAGAACAACTCTCATGTCAGAAAAGCTCAGATGAACAATAGTTTTCTCAGTCTTTTCTGGCATATGTATTTGTGCTTGTGGGTTGTCCATAACAAATCCTTTTTTGCATCTCGGTTCATATTCTAAGGACTCTCTTCGGTTTATTTACTTCTTCAGTAGTAACAGTACCACGAGTTCAATTCTACCCACTATTAGAGTTGAAGCCAATACAGTGAAAATTGGATGTTAGAAGCCTTAATGTTTGTAAAGGGGTTCATGACGTGTATTTGAATAGATCTAATATTCCCTTACCAGCTGCTTTAAAATGGAAAGCAAGTCCTGTTGCAATTGAAGTATGAGAAATAGTTTCTTAGCTTTTGGTAAAAGCTAGAGAATATGCAATTTGCAACAGCTATATTATTTGGATCACACTATGTTCAATCTACTTTGTGTAATATTAATTTGCTGATTCTAGTGTCATGTCCTGTTTTTTGCCCAGTCTCAATAGAATGAATCTATGCCATCAAATGTTTCAAAGCATGAACATGGGAACTTGTTTCAGGCCAATGGAGCAAGGTAACCGCTGACTGTTTGAGGAGTCATAGGGCAGACAGGGGTAATTGCACCCCAATCATGGTAGTTGAGATCTTTTGCCACAGGAGTCCTTGGATTAGTATTACTATGGATGGCTCAGAAAATTGTGCTATGGTCACTCCTGTCTGGACTTGACTCCTAGAGTAGAGTGGGAGAGCAGACACATGCATCTATGGGATGTAGTGAGTGGGGCAAAATATCAGAACTTAATCATCAGATACAATGCCGTCCATCCCAGTGCACATATTTTAGGTAAAAGAGAGTCCTTTAATGGAACAACATTAAAGAACTACTACACATTACAAAGTTGGTTCAGTTACAGGATTGTACTCCCCTTATGGGATCTAATGAAATGCAGATCTCCCTATAGTGGTAATAGATAACAGCTGAGTGCTGAATCCCTGCGGCAGGCATGGGAACCCTGCATTGGGAACCATTCACAGGGGTCTCAACTTGCAACCTGCCAAATTGTTGTTCATTAGGCAGGTCATTTTGCATCACCCCTGCACATTAGCAATTTATGATGTGACCTATTAGTACACAGGTCGAATTGTAAATTGCTTTCTCATCTGCAAACCAGTCAATGTGCAAATAACGCTTCTCCAGTTAGGAAATGGGAATAATACATTGGGCCCTATGTTTGGTTGGTTGGCAGCATGCCAGAGAAAATCTGGTGACACAGGAACCTATCAATATATATTGTGTTCATGCAACTAAATTAAAATATTTTAGAAAGAGGTCCTGACCTCTATCTAATTGCTAATAATGAGCTGCTCTTTAATCCTAAAGTTTCTTTGTTGGGAGAGGTAGATAAAGAAGGCCTGTTCCACAGTTTGGGTTTCCTCAGCCAAGTTAGTCTCTCAGGTGCTTCTGGCTGCATGGCTGTACATCATTTAGAAACAAAAGGCTCCTGACCCACGAACATTGAGTTATAGTGAGCAAAGGTTTGTCACCTACGTGCTATAGAAATATTTGACACTGATGGTAAAATATATTTTGCCGCATTTTCAGAAGATTTGGGCTCTTTTTCATACCTATATGAAAAGACAGATTTTACTTATGTACACGTGCCTTCCGGTACATGTGATACTTGATGCATATATAGGCGTTGAGGATTAACTGGTCCAAGAGCCAGATAGCACTCTTGCTCATTTACCTAATGTTGCTCAATGAATGTACTTATTTATTGACTATACAAGCTGCTCTAAATGATGATACGGTTGTGCTTTTTTTTATAACGAGCTCACTATTTTTTCAAATGATTGCAATATGTTCTGTGCATTGATATTTTCCTGCCAGTCATTTCTGACCATCTAGTCCATACTATTTGATAACAATTTCTCGAGGTAAAAAATGACACATAACAGAAAATTAGCAGTGCCAGATGAAGAGAGGGCATCAACTTAGATATTAAAGTTATCAAAGTTTATCACAAAAGCAAACGTAGGGGGCATGCCAGAATAGGCCATGATAGTGGACTCTCTCATCTGAACTTCTGCTTCCTAGCAGGAGCATTGGTAATCCTGAGTGTTGGAAAGGTCCGATCTGAGGCGCTGGGTGCCTCTATGGGGTGCAACACCCTAAGGGCTTCACCACCAGATTTAAGGGTCACCTGTTTCCAAGGTGGCCGAGGGATTGGTAGCTGGGTCAAGATAGGAGTTTGGGAGCTTCCTCTAACTGAAGAGTCATGGTAGCTTTCTGCGAACCAGGGCAGGCGCTGAGTTGGGTGTCATTGAGGCCGCTGCCATAACTTCAGTTCTTATCCTGTGAACCCTGGTGACAGGGCAAAGTGAGGAGCACCTTGTGGTGATCCGGCCTAGAGAGAGAGAAGGCAGGGATACCGTTGCCCCATGTGTACCTGACCATGCAGTGTTAAGGGAGCGTGTCTGCAGTGTTGCTTTCGCTTACCTCTGGTTCCATAATTTGGACTCCTGGGGGCTTCCTACCTGTACCATGACATGCTGAAGCCTCCTGGAGCAGCAAACCAACAGCAGGGATGAGGCAGGCTCAATCCAGATGACCTTCTCACCACCAGCATAGAGTCTGGGGGAGTGTGATTGGACTACTGGGACCCCCTTAGATCCCCCCTTTTCCGAGACTAAATGTGAACAGCAGCATGAAATAGATTTACGGATCCCTTCTACTTCATGGCCTGCGGCACCTCCTGGGGTGGTCACCAACATTATGACTCCTCCTGAGGATTTGAGGTGAACCCCTTGATGCTTGTGCTGGCTGCTCTTGTGATCCAGTGGCACAAGTGAGTCGGGCCATCAACATGGCGGAGTCTGCCTTGGATCTGCCTGGTTAGTGATGTTCCCTAGATAGATAGATAGATAGATAGATAGATAGATAGATAGATAGATAGATAGATAGATAGATAGATAGATAGATAGATAGATAGATAGATAGATAGATAGATAGATAGATAGATAGATAGATAGATAGATAGATAGATAGATAGATAGATAGATAGATAGATAGATAGATAGATACACACTTCGGTGCTGTGGGACATGGCAAACCACATTCCTTTCATTCCCAGAGCAAAATTGATAAATTTGTGGCCACAACTTTAGGGTCCTGCGATGGCTCCTCTACTAAAGAACGACCTACTCAAACCACAAGGCTGGGGAGATTGAGACCTTCCTTCAGACCATTCCATCATCCCCTTCCTTTGTTGAATCTTAAATAGAGGAGGTCAGGATCAAAGACTCCCTACTGCACCAAGATCTCCAGGGATGGCCAATAGAGTCACTGAAATTGAAGGCTGCATATCAGAAATGGAAAACAATCTATATGAGCTAACGTCTATGGTCTCCTGTCTATCAGCAACATTAAAAACAATGGAAGATTAAGTGGAAGACCCTGAAAAAACGAAGGGCAATGTAACCTAAGACTTGTGGGGTTCCCTGAAGGGGTGGAAGGCGCTGGCCTGGAGGCTTTCCTTGAAGAATGGATATTGTCCTGGATTTCCGTAAGTCTCCTATCCTCCTATTTCATCAGTACACTCGTCCATAGAGCCATAACACAGAGACCCCTCATGGGGCCCCAACAAGCTCTTATAGCAAAGGTCCTCAACTATAGGGTCAGAGACATGATTATGCAAAAGGGTTGGCTTATGGGGGAGCTCCTGTTTCAATCACAATGCATCATGGTATTTCCAGACTATACTCACAACATACAAAAGATAAGATAATTACATAAAAAAGTTAACAGAAACTCTGTGCCCTCAAAATCCAATACATGCCGTGTACCCAAGTGTGCTTAAAATAATATATGCTTCTAAATTCCTTTTCCATGATTCTCTGGAAGCCACTTGGGAATGGGCGATTGAGCAGAGATCTCTCCACAGCAACCAAACACTCCCCTGGGGATCATCACATGAACCGAATGTCTCGGCTCAAACAGAGGAACACTGGGTCACCAGAAATCCCATATACAATGAAGGCCGAACCCCTGAATGTGGGCCTCACCAGACTCTGAAGATATACAACCCAAGGCCAATAATGACCAACCAGCTGCATTGCCACATAGGGGATCACCTTCCTCGCATGCCATTGACATGAAAGGTCCAGCGAAACGGTAACCTGCTGCTCTACTTGACCCTACAACTTATGATTATGTTTTACTTCTCAGCACAGATATATCCTGAGTGGTGATATTCCTGCTTAGGTCATGTTGGGGGAATTTAGTTGAACTAGGGCGACATATATTTTTGGGTAGAAGTTTAGGGTGGGGGTTTTGGCGGGGTGAACAGGTGATATAATTTGGCCGTTAATGCATCAGTTTTTATTTTCATGTTGATTTTGTGTTTTTGAGGTTTACATGCATTTCGGCACCTGCATTATACCAACGCCACACACCGATCATCACTGTCATTCATGGTCTTGTGACCATCCATGCTTCCTCAGTAGACCCATCGCCAATTATGAGTTTCTAAGTATGATCTGGAATGTCAGTGTTCTCAATTATAGAATAAAGAGGGGTGTAGTTCATCGCTTGGCAACATTCCAACACTCCGTCCATCTTACTGCTCCAAGAAGCTCACCTATTTGACAACAACTGTGCCCTTCTAGCCTGCTATGAGTGCAATATGATAAACCATGCAGGACACATCAAAGACTCCAGAGGGGTTGCAATCCTCCTACATAGAACCTTCACACTGGTTGTATCTGAGTGAGGCAGGATTCTTTAGGTAGGTACATTGTGGTAGAGGGTACCCAAACCATCTCATTGTGCTTGTTACTCCCTCTCCTGGCCTAGCCCACATTACAGAAGCTGCGAAACATAATATTCCAATTATCCCTGGGAACCACCATCATAATGGAGATTTAAATGGTCCTAAATCCAGAGGTGCACTCTACAGGGCCTCAGCAGTCAGGCGGGGGATATAGAGGGGGACTAAAAAACGGGAATGATGGCTTGTGCCTTTGTCATATGTGGAGGACATGGAACTCTCATGACTGGTAATATACTTTCTTGTCGGCCTCGCACAAGATATATTCCCACATTAACCTACCATTACTTCTTCTGCTGATCTGGTTCAAACATCTAGTTCCCTCACGCTGCCTAGGGGTATCTCTAACCATGTCCCAGTTACACTTTAGTTTTAGAGCACAGAACTACACCCAATGTGAAGGCTCAAAGCTTGGCAATTTACAGACATATGTTTCATCCAGAGGCTCAGGGACTTCAAGATTATTTGACACTCAACAAAGACGTAGTTTTCTAATCCAGTGGGGAATGCTGAGAAAGCCACAACAAAGGACATGGCAACATCCTATTTAAAGGTTAAGGGGAGAACCAAATACCAACAATTAACAGCACTCAAAGCCAGTGTCATGGCCCTAAAGCAGGCCAGCTTAGGTTGTCCCATCAGGCAGGTGCCCAGACTCCTGGCCACCAAACGGGCAACCCTCTGCCAACTGTACCTTGATGAGGCTTGTCAATGTTGGCTGACCTTAGCTGAGAGATTGTATGAATGGGGCAATAAGTTACCATATTGGCTGGCAATTAAAGATAACACATCCCGCTTGATAGCATCAACCAATCAATCAATCAATCAATCAATCAATCAATCAGAACATTTGTAAAGCGCGCTACTCACCCGTGAGGGTCTCAAGGTGCTTGGGGGGAGGGGTGCTACTACTGCTTCAATATCCAGGTCTTGAGTACCCTCCTGAAGGTTAGTAGGTCCTGGGGTGCCGAAGGAGGATGGGGAGGGTGTTCCAGGTCTTGGCGGCGAGGTGGAAGAACGATCTGCCACCGATGGTCGTTCTTCAGATGCGGGGGACAGTGGCGAGGGTGAGGTCGGTGGAGCGGTGCTGGCGGTTCGGGTGTAGAAGGTCAAGTCAATAAATTTATATAGTGCGCTACATACCCAGAGGGTCTCAAGGCGCTTGAAGAAGGGAGGGGAATTACTTGTCAAATATCCATGTTTTAAGTTGCTTTCTGAATGCTAGGTGGTTCTGAGTAAGGCGAAGGTGAGTGGGAAGAGAGTTCCAGGTTGTAGCTGCCAGGTAGGAGAAGGATCTACCTCCCATGGTGGTTTTGTTGATGCGAGGTACAGTGGCAAGGGCTTGGTTGGAGGATCGTAGCTGGCGGGAGGGGGTGTAGAACGACAGTCGTGTGTTGAGGCATTTGGGTCCTATTTCGTAGAGTGCTTTGTGTGCGTGGGTTAGGAGCCGGAAAGTAATCCTCTGATTGACGGGGAGCCAGTGGAGGTTTTTCAGGTGACCAGAGATGTGTTCTTTACGCGGGATGTCTAATATGAGCCTGGCTGAAGCGTTCTGGATGCGTTGGAGTTTTTTCTGGAGTTTTGCGGGGGTACCGGCGTAGAGGGTGTTTCCGTAGTCCAGTCGGCTCGTGACCAGAGCGTGGGTGACCGTTTTTCTAGTTTCGGTGGGGATCCAACGAAATGTTTTTTTGAGCATGCGAAGAATGTTGAAGCAAGATGAAGAAACGGCGTTGACTTGTCTGTTCATCGAGAGTGAGGAATCCAGGATGACGCCCAGGTTCCGTGCGTGGTCCGTTGGGATGGGTGTTTTTCCAAGGGCCTCTGGCCACCAAGAGTCATCCCAGGCGGAGGGGGAGGTACCTAGGATGAGGACTTCTGTTTTGTCTGAGTTCAGTTTCAGAGGGCTGTGCTTCATCCAGTCGGCTACTTCTTTCATTCCATCATGCAGGTTGGTTTTGGCAGTGTTAGGGTCTCTGGTGAGAGATAGGATCAGTTGAGTGTCATCGGCGTAGGAGATGATGTTGAGGTTGTGTTGGTGTGCGATGACCGCGAGGGGGCTCATGTATACGTTGAAGAGGGTGGGGCTGAGTGAAGATCCTTGTGGTACGCCGCAGATGACTTCGGTGGCCTCTGACTTGAATGGTGGAAGGCGGACTCTCTGGGTTCTTCCGGTGAGGAACGAGGTGATCCATTCCAGTGCTTTCCCTTGGATTCCGACGTTTCTGAGGCGTTGTAATAGGGTGCTATGACAGACCGTGTCGAAGGCTGCGGAGAGGTCGAGGAGGATGAGGGCGACTGTGTCTCCATTGTCCAGTAGAGTTCAAATGTCGTCTGTTGCTGCAATAAGGGCGGTTTCAGTGCTGTGCTTGGCTCGGAAGCCGGACTGTGAGGAGTCAAGGGATTTGTTGGTTTCGAGGAATGCGGCGAGCTGGTTGTTGACCGCTTTCTCGATGACTTTTGCCGGGAATGGAAGGAGTGAGATAGGGCGGTAGTTTTTGAGTTTGGTGGGGTCAGCTGTGGGTTTTTTCAGGAGGGCGCTGAGTTCGGCATGTTTCCAGCTTTCCGGGAAGGTTGCGGAGTTGAGGGAGCAGTTGATGACGTCTCGGAGGTGCGGTGCTATAATGGTGTCCGCTTTGTTAAGATGTGATGAGGGCATGGGTCTGTGGGGGATCCTGAGTGGATAGAGTTCATCAGGCGGATGGTGTCCTCAGTGGAGATTGGCTTCCAGTCATTGAGGATGCTCAAGGGGGGTGGGGGTCCTGCAGGGGGTTGGGTGGCTTGGTCTTCGGGTCGGTTGTCGAAGCTGTTGTGTATGTCTGCAATTTTGTTGTGGAAGAATGAGGCTAGTGAGTCGCAGAGGGCTTGAGAGGGGGTGATGTCGTTGGAGTTGGCTGAGGGGTTGGTAAATTCCTTGACTATGTTGAATAATTCCTTGCTGTTGTGGGCGTTGTTATCTAGTCGGTCCTTGAAAGCGGCTTTCTTGGCATTCCGGATCAGTTGGTGGTGTATGCGGGTGGCGTTTTTGAAGGCGTCCTTGGTGATGGTTGTTGGGTCTTTTTTCCAGGCCTTCTCAAGAGAGCGACAGAGTTTCTTGGATTTCTTAAGATCATCGTTGAACCAGGAGGCCTTCTTGCTGCCTAGTTTGATTTGTCGTTTTTTCAGTGGTGCTACGATGTCGGCGCTGTTGGATAACCATTTGGAGAGGTTGGTGGCTGCTTGGTCGGGGTTTGAGGAGTGGGCTGGGGGGTTTAGAAGAAGCAATGAGGAGATCTGGTCGATGGTGATTTTGTTCCAGTTTCTTTGCAGAGTGGGTTGGGGGTGGTTGTTGGATGTGGGCTTGTTGTAGGTAAAGTGAACGCAGCTGTGGTCAGTCGAAAGGAGAGCTGTGGTGTGGCTGAAGGAGACATATTTGCTGGAGGTGAAGATAGGGTCGAGTGTGTGACCTGCGATGTGGGTGGGGGTAGTGACAAGTTGTTTAAGTCCCAGGTTGGCGAGGTTGTCCAAAAGGGTGGTGGTGTTTAACCCTGGGCGGAGTTGGCGGAGTGGGGCTTCGCGGAGCTACGCGAAGTGGGCGAGAAACTACGCCCACCTCCGCACTCCGCGTAGCCCCACTCCGCAAACACCACCCGGCCGCCAGCCCCGCCACCCGCCTCCCGCCTCCCTCCCGCCCTCCCTAAATACATTAAATTAAAGGAATACATTAATTTAAAACCCACTTACCTTGCCGGCCGCTGCCCGCCGCGTCCCCGGGGCTCGCTATCTTCCGTCTTCTTTCGTAATGCGCATGCGCGGGCGGCCGCGCATGCGCATTTCTCACGAGAAAATGCGCATGCGCGGGCGGCCGCGCATGCGCATTACGAAAGAAGACGGAAGACTGAAGATAGCGAGCCCCGGGGACGCGGCGGGCAGCCGCCGGCAAGGTAAGTGTGTTTTAAATTAATTTATTCCTTTAATTTAATGTATTTAGGGAGGGCGGGAGGGAGGCGGGTGGCGGCCAGCTACGCTCCGTCTGCGGAGCGTGCGTAGTGCCGCCTGGCTCCGCCGGCTCCGCAAAATGCGGAGTAGGCGGCACTACGCACACTCCGCAGACGGAGCGTAGCTGGCCGCCCACCCCTAGTGGTGTTGCGGTCGTTGTTCTTTTCAAGGCGAAAGTTGAGGTCTCCCAAAAGGATGTAATCCTCGGAGGCGAGCGCGTGTGGAGTGATGAAGTCCGTGATGTCTTCACTGAATTGTGCGCGGGGTCCTGGTGGCCTGTAAAGGAGGGTGCCTCTGAGTGTGGTCTTGGGGTCGATGTGGATCTGGAAGTGAAGGTGTTCAGTGTTGGCGAGATTGACGTCTGAGCTGGTTGAGATGCGTAAGGATTTCTTATGGACGATAGCGATGCCTCCTCCTGTGAGGCCGGTCCGGTCCTTGCGAATGATCTTATAGCCTTCCGGGATGGCAATGGTGATGTCTGGGGCTGATGTGGTGTTCATCCATGTTTCTGTTAGGAAGGCGATGTCCGGAGCGATGGTGTCTAGTAGATTCCAGAGGTCGATGGCGTGCCTGTGGACTGAGCGGGTGTTGAGCAGGATGCATTGTAGGTGGTTGGGGTCGGATATCTGTTGTGTGTTCGTAGATGATGAGTTGTTCTTGGTGCAGTCGAACCTGCAGGAGTTGCAGGAGAAGGGTCCATGGGTGTGTCCAGGAGCGGCTTGGACGCAGTTGGGGGAACGGCCGAGGTTAAGGGCTAGGAGGGTGGTGGCATCGTAAGTAATGCGGGAGGGGAGGGCTTTACGAGGACCAGGGGGTCTGGCGCTGGGCGCGGTCCAGGCGTGGACGGGCGTAGACGGGCTTACCTTTGGCGCACCTTCGGCGCGGTCGTAGCGCGTGGACGCTGCGCGTGGGACCATCAGACATAAATGGAGAGAGGAGGAGGCGGTGCGTGGGAGGGGCAGCAGCTGGGAGGCAGAAGCAGGGAGGAGGGGCGGGCCAGGGAACACACAAACAAGATGGAGGGTCAAAGGGAGAGTAAGGCAGGGGCAGCAGATGCACCACGGCACCGGGGGCACAAACCAGTTCCCAGCGTGATGCAAATTATATAAATAAATAAATACAGCGCGAGTCTAGTTAAATAAATAAATCACAGCGCGAGGTAAATGAAATAAATAAATCACAGCGCGAGTCTAGTTAAATAAATAAATTACAGCGCGAGGTAAATGAAATAAATAAATCACAGCGCGAGTCTAGTTAAATAAATAAAAGCAGTTGCAGATCTGCAGTCTCGATACGGTACCACCAGCAAGCCGGATCGTCAACAGGAGCTGGGATCAGGGAGCGTGGGGGGAGTGACCGTGCTGGATCAGGTCCAGGTGAGTGAGGTGAGTCTTCTGTTGAGGTATGCCGGTCCGGTCTTGTGGAGGGCTTTGTGTGCGTGGTTGAGTAGCTTGAAGGTGATCCTTTTGTTGACGGGAAACCAGTGCAGGTCTCTCAGGTGTCGTGTGATGTGGCTGCAGTGAGGGATGTTGAGGATCAAGCGTTAAAAGACGTTCTGTATGCATTGTAGTCGTCTCAGGAGTTTGGCCGATGTTCCCATCATAGAGGGCGTTTCCGTAGCCTAACCTGCTGCTGACGAGGCCTGGGTGACCGTTCTTCTTGTTTCGGTGGGGATCCACCTGTAGATTTTGTGGAGCATGCTGTGGTTGTTGAAGCAGGAGGACGAGACGGCGTTCACTTGCTTGGTCATGGCGAGTGTAGAGTCGAGGATGAACCCTACGTTGCGTGCGTGGTCGGTGGGTGTTGGTGCTGTTCCCAGTGAGGTCGGCTACCAGGAGCCATCCCAGGCTGAGGGGGTGGGGCCAAGGATGAGGACTTCCATCTTGTCCGAGTTCAACTTCAGACGGCTGTTCTTCATCCATTTGGCTACGGCCTTCATTCCTTAGTGGAGGTTGGTTTTGGTGGTGAGGGGGATCTTGGTGAGGGAGAGGATCAGCTGGGTGTCATCGGCGTAGGAGATGATGTTGAGGTAGTGCAGTCGGGAGACGTGAGCGAGCGGTGCCATGTAGATGTTGAACAATGTAGGGATGAGAGATGAGTCTTGGGGTACGCTGCAGGTGATCTTGGTGGCTTCGGATCGGAAAGGGGGAGGCGGACGCTCTGGGTTCTGCCGGAGAGGAAGGAGGTGGTCCATTCCAGTGCCTTGCCTCAGATCCCTGCGTTGTGGAGGTGTGTGCGAAGGGTGCAGTGGGAGACAGTATCAAAGGTGGCTGACAGGTCCAGGAGGATGAGGGCAGCGGTTTCGCTACTGTCCAGCAGGGCCCTGATGTCATCGGTGCGGCAATGAGGGCAATTTCGGGGCTGTGGTTTGCTGCGAAACCGGACTGGGATGGGTCCAGGAGACTGTTCTTCTTGAGGAAGCCGGTCAGTTGTTTTTTGACGGTCTTCTCAATGAACTTCACCGGAAACGGGAGCAGGGAGATGGGTCGGAAGTTCTTGAGGTCCTTTGGGTCGGCCTTAGGTTTTTTGAGTAAAGTCTTGATGTCGGTGTGCTTCCAGCTGTCCTGGAAGGTCGCGGTCTCGAAGGAGATGTTGATGGCCTTGCAGAGATGGGGTGCGATGGTTGCGCTGGCTTTGATGAAGATGTGGTGTGGGCAAGGGTCTGACGGCGAGTCGGAGTGGATGGTGTTCATGAATTTGACGGTGTCCTCATTGTTTAAGTTGATCCAGGTGAGCAGGGGATCAGTCTGGATGGTGGCTGTGAGTGCGCCAGTCTCAGTGGTTGTTGGGGCGGTCAGGGTGTTGGATGTCTGCGATGGAAGAAGGTGGCAAGGGAGTCGCACGGGTCTTGCGAAGGTGGGATGTCGTTGGTGTTGGAGCTGGGGTTGGAGAGTTCCTTCATGATGTTGAAGAGCTCTTTGCTGCTGTGTGCATTGTTGTCTAGGTGGTCTTTCAAAGAGGACATTTTGGCGGATCTGATGAGGTGATGGTGTCTGCGGATGGCGTCCTTGTGGGCTGTGAGGTTGTCCAGTGTTTGTTTGTAGTGCTATTTCTTCTCTAGTTTTCAGCAAGTTTGCTTGGAGACCTGGAGGTCTGCGGTGAACAAGCTGGCTTTCTTGTTGGTGTATCTGTTGGAGGGTTTCTTGATCGGACGAGAGTCTTGGTGCAGTCGTCGATCCATCGGCTGAGGTTGCGGGCGGTGGTGTCAATGTCAGGCGGGCTTCGGGCAAGGGTGGTGTTCAGCTGGTCTTTGGTGATTTTTCTCCAGCAGCAGCGGGTAATCTGTTGAGTGCAGTGGTGTGTGGTGGGTTTCCGGAAAGTGAAGTGGACGCAATGATGGTCGGTCCGGTGGAGTTCGGTGGTTTGGCTCAAGGAGACGTGGGAGCTTGCGGAGAAGATGGGGTCAAGCATGTGGACAGCAGACTGGGTGGGTGTTGTGATGAGCTGTTTGAGTCCGAGGTTGGCAAGGTTGTCAATTAAGGTGGTAGAGTTGGTATCGTTGTTGTTCTCGAGGTGGAAGTTCAGGTCCCCAAGGAGGATATAGTCTGTGGAGGTGAGAGCTTGCCTACTGACGAAGTCGGCGATGGAGTCGCTGAACTGTGGCTGTGGTCCGGGGGTCTGTAGACAAGGGTTTCTGTGAGGGTGGTGTTGGGATCAGTGTGAATCTGGAAGTGCAGGTGTTCGGCGTGCTGATGATGTCGTCGGTGATGGTCGAGACTCTCAGAGTGTTCCTGAGGACGATGGCAATTCCTCCTCCTGTTCCATTGGTGCGGTGACTGCGGGTGATCATTTAGCC
The DNA here is from genome assembly GCF_964263255.1 of Lissotriton vulgaris. Taxonomy (NCBI): domain Eukaryota; kingdom Metazoa; phylum Chordata; class Amphibia; order Caudata; family Salamandridae; genus Lissotriton; species Lissotriton vulgaris. The sequence goes on along the minus strand of NC_141694.1, from coordinate 622,954,486 downwards.
GTCCGGGATGGCTATGGCGATATCGGATGCCGAGGAGGGGTTCATCCAGGTCTCCGTCAGGAAGGTGACCTCTGGGGAGGTGGAGTCGAGTAGGTCCCAGAGTTCGATGGTGTGCTTGCGGGCGGAGTGGGTGTTGAGTAGGATGCATCTGAGGTGGTTGTGTCCTGTCTCTGTGATTGGATTGGCGGGTTGAATGCCGGTGAAGCTGCTGTTCCGGCAGGAGAAGGGTCCTTGGGTGCACTTCGGGGCAGCCCGTAAGCAGGTGTGCGATCATCCGGTGTTGAGTGCGTGGAGGGTGCTGGCATCATAGTGGTGATGGACGTCGTGGTGTTCGCGGGGGCCAAGGGTTCTGGTGCTGGGCTTGGTCTAGGCGCGAACAGGGGCAGACGGGCTTGCCTTAGGCACACCAGCGGCATGCTCGCTGCACACGGCCGCCATATAAGGGGGAAGTGGGAGGAATGAGCAGCTGGGAGGTGGGAGTGACTGATGAATGGGTGAGCAGGGGGGCGGGACGCAGGGAAGCAGCAGTGGGAGACTGGCGAAGGCAGGGGCACGGAGGGCAAATAAGGGGGGAACAGAGACAAGGAGGAAAAACTAAGGGGGCAACAGGGAGCAGTACAAATAGACTAAGGGTCATATTTACAAGCCCCTTGACCCACTTTTGCATCACTTTTAAAATGGGAAAAGTGATGCAAAAGTGGCGAAAGGTTATTGTACATTTGGCCCTAAGGGTGCAAGTACAGGCAGCAATACAAATTAGGCAAGGCAGAATACAAAAAACTGCAGTACCAGCCTACCTAGGCAGAAGGGCCTCGAACCTGCGGCGGCAGCGGTGACAGCAACAAAGGCACACAGGTGGAGCTGTGCGGAGAGGGGGGAGCGACCTGCCTGAGGACAGGGTCAAGGGTCGCCCCCCTCACAGCGCAGCAGCCTCCATATAAGGGGGAGGTGGGAGGGAGGAGCAGCTGGGAGGTGGGAGTGTGTGACGAATGGGTGAGCAGGAGGCCGGGGCCGCAGGGACGCAGCAGCGGAAGACTGGCGAAGGCAGGGGCTCGGATGGCAAACAAGGAGGACACAGAGACAAGGAGAAAAAACAAAGGGGGCAACAGGCAGCAGTACAAATAGACTAAGGGCACAAGTACAGGCAGCAAAACGAATTAGGCAAGGCAGAATACAAAAAACGGCAGTACCGGCCTACTGAGGCAGAGGGGCCTCGACCCTGCGGGGGCTGCGCTGACAGCAACAGAGGCACAGAGGTGGAGCTGTGCGGCGAGGGCGGAGCGACCTACCAGAGGACAGGGTAAAGGGTCGCATCCATAGCGTTAGACAATGAAGAACAAGTATTTGAGGCTTTAGGCATAGCAGCTGCTCTTGCAGAGTACTACCGGACACTGTAAGTGGCATGTGAATGCTCCCAGTGGGAAACCTCCACACCGCTTAGTGGGGATTTTCCTATGCCAGTGCTGAGCCCAAGCAATCTTCAAGCACTGGAGCAACCCATAAAGTAAGAGGAAATCAGGCTTGCTCTTAAAAACATGAATTCTGACAAAACCCCTGGCCTGGACATCTATCCCATAGCACACTATAGTTGATTCTCTCTACTCCTGCTGCCTCCCCTCTGGCAATGCATCAGATGGTGATAATAAAGGAATGCACCCCCTGGAATACTACCTCATCACCATTGTAGAGTTACCGAAATCGCCTGACCGCTCAAGCACTGTGTTTCTTGTTGACTAATATATGTTACTAACTCTGAACTCAAAAATAAATGATATAGTAGTGGCCAACAGACTCCTGGAGATGCCTCCACAGCTGGTTCACCAGATAGGTGTGACCCTTTATGCCACACTGGAGCACAAGACATTGTATACAGAGAGTTAAGTGGTGCTGGCATTTCTGAACTGTGGGACCCTATTGCGTTGATGCTTATTGACTTCAAGAAGACCTGTGACTCGGTTGACTTGATCTTTGTAGAGGAATTTCTGATGAAACTGGGGTTTGGGCCACATTTCTGATCATATATTTGGATTTTGTACTCATGCCCACAGGCCCAGGTCTGGGTCAACAGGACCCTTTTGGCCCCATTCTCTATTGACTAGGGCCTGCAAGAGGGGTGCCCTTCTTCCCTCCTCCTATTGACCCTGGCCATGGAGACACTAGGGGTCTGGATCAGATGGAATACACAGGTTTGGGAGTTTGACTGGGAACTGACGATGGATGATCGCATAGTGCTCTATGTGGATTATGTCCTCCTTTTTCTCTCCTGCCCCTCCCTTACAGGCCCCCACCTATTAAAGAAACTGAGTCTCTGTGGGAAGGTGTTGGGTCTCAAGGTCAATTGGTTAAAGTCTGTCCTGTTCCCTCCACAGGGTGATAATACTATTATGGAGTGGCAATTCCAATTTCCGGTCCATAGACTTAGTTTTGCAAACCTAGAGGTACATATAGCTCTAGAACCAAACCTAACATGGAGTCTCAATTTAAATCCTTTACTGACTAGTCTGACAGCAATGTTTGCTACTGGGACCAAACTCCCCCTCAATGCACTGGCCAGGGTCGCATTGTTTAAAATAGTAGTCATACCCCGAATACTCTACCCTACCCAGATCTTTCCTCTACTGTCACCCTGGCGATGATTCCAGACAATGTTTACTAAAATCCAAGCTTTTTTATGATTCAAATGTGTCCAGTCATCATATGATAGCAGGATGGGCATGATGGACATTCTTTTATATTACTGGGCTGCGCATCTTTTGGTGGGGAATGACTGGCTGAGTGACGGGTGCCATGACCCGATTTCTGCTTGTAGATAGCATGAGTGGAACATGGCAACATTCTAGGTCTGCTCTATGGAGACCCTATCCCTCAATCCCTCCTAGACATGACAAAGGTGGTTCTCTGGTCCTGGCTACATTGAGATGGACTGATTGGGACCAGAGGATCACCCTTGAGACTGTCCTGGGGAAAGGCTAGTAATTAAAACATTTCGCAATGGTTAGGAGTTTTGACAAATGGATTCTCATTGCCTTCTCCTTGCTAGAGTACATCAGGCAGGGCTCCCACCTTAAATCCTTTCATGTGTGCCTATCTCATTTCTCATTGCACAAATCCCAGTTCATCACAACGACAACATGTGCTCCAATCTAACCAGGACTCCCTTACTGACTAACCCTAAGTTTTTATTTAGTCCACTAGAGACTTAGAATCAGATGTAGAAAGCATTTTTTCAGTCACAAACAGCACGATTTGCAGCATTGGGCCATTTGCGACCAGAAAAAGGCTTTTCAAATGTACAAAATGCTAAATGCAATTCAGTAACTTGCTATTGAATCGCAATTTGCATTTGTGATTCGGTTTTTGGAAGGGGTGTGTTTTGGGTGCCCTGTCCAAATACAGAATTATTATGCATTTATAAAAAAGGAAAATCTCTTTGCTAAAAGCAAACACAGCAATGGTGGTCTGCTGACCCCAGCAGGCCAGCATCTCTGTGATGGCTCTAATTTCTGATGGGTCTCAAATTGATACTTACCTCACAAATAAGGTTAGCCAATTTTCGAACTACTAGGAAACACTATTTGGGAATAAGAGTGCTTCAATCATTAGGAATACTGATATCTTAATTGTGATTCGGAGATTATCGCAATTAGGAAATCAGCATTCCTACTGTTTGCACATCTGACCCTAAACTCCTTATGAGTACTAGGGTAAATGGGGGATCTTGCAGATCTATAACACCCTTATCATCCACTCCCCAACCTCCCTCGACACTCTGGTGTCTCGATGAGAAAAACGGCTGGGCCCCCTCGATATATCAGACTGGAGGGATGCCTGTATGTCTCCCACAACACTGATCATTCCATCCAGGGTCAGGCTCATACAACTCAATTACCTCCATTTGACTTATCGCATGCTTAGGGAACCAACAACCTAGCGAAACCAGCGAACACTCTCTGTCAGTAGGTGGCCACGCCAATGGCAAGGAGGTTTTGTAATGGCCAAGACAAGGACCGAAGACTCCCTTGAAGGCAGAATTCTGTAATAAAAATAAGATCCCACAATTTCTCAGAGATAATCACCATATGCTCCTCTTTTTATCATTGTATGATGCGAGGCTTCACTAAGAAAAATGTATGCTATATGAGGCCCCTGATAAAGCCTTGAGAAGTTGTATTTTTTGCTCATATTAAATTGATTAATCCAAGTCAGGGCATGCCATATTCACAAGGACATTACTGCGGTAGATATAAAGGTGAGTACAGAAGGCATTGGCAAAGCAGCATACTGCACCTCTACATTGCTTCTGTATGCATAGCAGTTCCAACTGGTTACGGCTCTTTTCATCATGTTCTTGTCCATTTCATCCAAATTCCAAGGGCAATAGCTTTTGTCACTAATTACAATCAATTTGAATGGTTTCCTACTGTTTTCAGCCAATTACTACTGGGCCCTAATAATTTTTTTGTGTTACATCTGGCTCCAGAAGTTTCTTACTGGTTTTAGCAGCCTACAAATGGTTCACGCTGTTTTTGACAAGATCTGACTGGCTCTTACTGGATGTTACCAATTTAAATTAGTTATTGGTCTCCTAGGCTTAAATACAACAATTGGAACCAGATGTATGCAAATTGTGTTTATCAAGTTCCAAATAGCAATTGCATCTGAATCGCTAATTGAAAATCACTATTTGAAATGTATAAAAGGTCCGATTCACATTCGCTATTCAGGGATTTCCTAATAGTGAATCCATCAAATGCAAATCACTATTAGAAAGTTGCAAATGGGAAAAGTTGCATTTTGGTATCAGAATGATGACCTCTCAATGAGGAAGTCAATAAATACATCTCCTTCATAGTGTCATGTAACACAGACAAAGGTAGCGTTTGTCTGGAATGTGTTTGTGGAGTCTTGTTAAATTTTTGTACTGCAAGGAGGGGAACTATGTCAAGGGAAGAAGCTGATAAAGATCTTAATGCTAGATAGCACAAAGTGATGTTTTCAGAGCAGGACCGAGAGGGCCTTAGTGAGAAGAGTGCGCCCTATAATAATGAGCTTTTTGGAAAGAGTTTCTACCCTGTGCCAGAATACCCCAAAAGTAAAATCTGGACTGACATCCTGAAGAAGATCAATTACATTGGTTCTACACAGAATCCCATCCCTGAAATACACAAACGATGGTACGATTTAGGATAGCGAGCCAAATATAAGGTTGTAGGCCTCTTGGCAAAGGCACATGAGAAAGATGGAAGACTATATCAACGGCCAGAACCAACATCCACGAAAACTCTATTTGAGGCAACAATTCAGCCTGAGAGTGTTGTGGATTTATCCAACATTGACACCTAAAAATCCACCTCCTACAACTCAAGATAACAATTAAATGTGTTGTGTCATTTCCATAGATGTGTAGGCATATTTACTTAATAACGTAATTGTACTGCTGAGAAATAAATCAATTTTTATGCGTTTTGTAATTTTATTTGAGTTGTAGGAATAATAATGAATCTTAATTTTTATGTGTAGAAACACATATACATTGTTTGAACTTTAAACAGTTTCTCATTCAAAGTAGACAATAATGAGAGAAATATATTTAACACAAATATAATATTGTTTCAAGCAAAAATGAAACATTATATACATCATGTATCTATTTCTCACAGATGTGTCACAGAAGATGGAGCCTAATAGTGAGCAAGATGCAATTCTGGAGGTCCTGGAGATAATGAGGAATCCACAGAAAGATCTGCCACGCAGACACCTCAAGTACCATCCAGAAAAAGAGCTACAGTTTTACCACTCCCAGATTTTGAAGATGTGGCACATAAAATAACCACAGGCAGGGACACCAGATCAATATCCTTGAGATCCAGAAAGAGTGTTGCTTTGTTGTCGCAATGCAACATATTTTTGTAATTTTTGTGTTTTTGCAATGTATGATGGTTCAGAGACATCTTCATTGTTTGTGAGGTTAGAGGCCTCTATCTTTTTTGTGCAGTGCCTGCAAGCAGGACATATATAAAGTATAAATCACCAGCTATTATGTATGAATCATACAATGTCCTTGATGGCCTAGCAAGTTTTAGGAAAAAAGTTGAGGATGGTCAAATTATGATGAATCACATCTTAGATACATTTGTAGAATCTGTGGACAATGCAACAAAAGCGTAGGCATCACTAACTCATATTGTGATTTGATATTTAGAGCAGATCTATTAACCATCTGGCTCTTGTTACTACCACGTTATCCAGATGCGCTGTACACATATAAACTGAGCTAGATCACTGCTGCCAAGACATAACACATGCCTTGTCACAAGTCACATCTGCCTTGGAAAATATGCAAACCAGTCCTATACCTGGGACTTTATTCAGATTGAGAAATAGGTGACACTGAAGAGGCATCAAACCTAAGAAGTCTCTCAGAGACTTATATCTCCAACCTTAGGCGTGCAGACCGACATTCATCTAGTGCAGATATTAGTGATAGTCCAGAGGCATGTGCTGCTGTTACATTTTTCCAATGATGCTCACTTATGACTATATTGGTTGCAAAACAGAAACTTATTTAGGACAGATTTGTGTCTGGATACATGTGTTTGCTTTTGTAAAACATTACAACAGGTTGATTCCCTAATAAAAGGCGTTTTGGGAATCTAGAAGCATAATAAACAAGTATTCTTGTATGTATTTATCTTATTTTCTTTTCACTTACCTTAAAAATAATTCTTAGTAATCTCTATACAATGTGCTATACCCTCAGCAGCACAAGGGCCATCCTGTTGATGTTGTATTTGTGGCAAGCAAGATTATGCAACATTGCACATGTAGCAATGATTTTGCAACATATATCTGGACTCTACTGGAGGCCTCCACCACTCAGATGCAGACACATCAAGCATCCTTTTAGTATCCGAAAGGTCCTTTCTATAACAGATCATGTGGTTTTGTGAGCACAGTTGTATCTCCACTCACTCCTTTTATTTGGATTTAAATACAGTGTTAAGATCCAAGGACATAATGCATATGCACTTTCTCCTGCAAAGTAATAGGAAGATTACATTACTATGGGTCATTTAGTTGGATGATTACCAGGGTGTAAAATAATTTACATAGGCTTATTAAGTAGAAAACCATTGCCAAAATCACCTTGAGATATCCTTTATATATAAAGAACTGTGGCGGAACATATAGGAATCATGTGTGCTACCTAGAAACCAAGCACCAAGGACTGTTATCATTCAGGAGGCCCCACAAACAGCCTGTATATTGAGGGAATTACTATCTTTGTGGCTTCTAAAAATGAAGGGGCATATTACCAAGCATGAGCGAAAAATCTCGCTCAGCTTGGTTAGTGGCCGAAATTATATCGCCGAGCAGCGCCGATTTTTATCGCTTAGGAGCCTTGATAATATCAAGGTTTATCTCCTAAGCGATAAAAATCGGCCGAAATGCATGAATATCGCTGAAAAGTCAGCGATATTCATGCATTATCGAGCTAATGCTCTTAGCTATGTGATTCACCTCCCATTGGATAACATGGCTAAGAACTGCTCACTGTTGCACTTATCTATTCTACCATCAAAAGATCAGTCATCATGGACGTTCTGTTTATGTTGGTGGACCAAATCCCTAAACAGCAACTAGGTGCGGCTTTGTCCCAATGATCAAGGGACCAACCTTTCATGCACCAGGGTTTGGCCAGATGATATGACTGATCATTAAGTCTCTTTTGATGGAAACCCTATACCAATTGTTTTGGACTGGTTAGCCATTTATGAATATCCTATGATGTATCGGTCTCCTCTATGCATGTAGAGTTCACCCTTCTCTTCTTTTCTTTTGTCTTTACAAATACACTGTCGATGTGATACATACACTCTGAGATCTTGTGGACTCGGTTGTGACAGTGCAGCTTTAATATTCAGCTGTTAGATCCCCTGTGTTTCTTGTGTTGTACATTAAGAACTGCTCAGGGCAGGTGTTAGCTTTTGGAGATATTCGGGCTTAGCGCGAATATCTCCAAAAGTTGGTAATAGGAGATATCGATGTTTGCGACTGTTTCCAGTCGCTAACATCTTGGCACGCCCACTTTGCATGTCATTAGTGATAAATATCACTGACATGCAAAGCGGGGCCCAAGATGGTCACTATCTCCTACTAGCTGTCGCTAACTGGTGTTAGCGACAGCTAGGTAATAGGGAGATAAAATTATCTCCGCTTTCTTGGCTTTTAAAGCCAAAAAAACGGAGATAAACCCCCTTGATAATATGCCCCACATTATTTTGTAGATGGTGGGCAGAGATCAGTATGTGTACCTTCAACACATTCTATAGCATTTGGAAAATGTGCCAGAGGATAAAATAAAAGTTTTGTATGTTGTAGGTCCTGCTAAGATGCAGGTAAATAAATGTAATCATTCTCTTTGGATATCATAACATCAAGTAAATCTATGGAAAAAATATGACATCGCAATTTCGGACACTGACCTATCTACTGCCTTCACTCCCTGGTAATTTCCAGAAGCTGATATGTTTAGGCAACAAAGTACTTGCAAATTCAGTGTAATATTGATGCTTCTGTCTGTAGCCATGGATGTAAATCAGCTAATAAATCCAAAATGACCCACAACTAAGCCTCTACTTATCAAATATCTCTTCCTCAGTTTGACAAAAAAGGGTTACCCTAACCCTAAAAATCTCCTTCTCTACATACCAGCCAAACAATTCAGCCTCCTTGCATAAAAGGGTTTGAAATCTCCAAAAACCCGAAATAGCGATTCGGATTATTTGCGAATGCAAATAGCTTTCGTATAATTGGCCTTAAATGTCCAATGGCATTTAAATACAGTGACAGTTTAAGAGCTGCTGTGCTACATATTTAAAGGAGACTCAAGTCTGCAGTACTTCTTTCCCTAATTAGATGACCCTCTAGTGATATTATACGGGATAATGTACCTATAACTGTACATTTTAGGTAAATTGCAAGTCACAGGAAAGTTCTGTTACCATATATTCGCTCATGGCAGGAAGTCGAATGCCTTTAGGAGGACACAGAACTCCGAGGTTACTTACGAAATCCTTATAAACGCATATTTGTTACCTCATAATAAAACAGCTAAGGTGGAGAAGTGTCGCTCCGCTGCCTTGATGCAGCAAAAGAAATGGAAACAATTGAATGATAATAACTAATGTTATTATCATTTTTATCTGTCCTCCTGCTGCGGCAGCTTGCATGAAGGGGTGCGCCCGGGCTAAAGATCAGGGGAAGACATGCACACTTTCCCTGTTCTCCATGCAGGCTGCATTAAAACCAGCATGGAGGACATACCCACCCCTCCAGCACCTGGCTGAGCGCTGTGTCTCGGAGCTCAGACCAATCACAATGTTGCATTGAAGCATTGTGGTTGACTGCAGGGAGTGTGGGAGCCCTGGCACTTCCTGCTTCCTGTTTCTCCCAAGAAGGAAGAGGATGCAGGATTTACTCAATTACGTAAATACAATAAGTACATATTGTATAACTGTTGTATTTCTTTATATGGTCTAAATTAAGTTGTTCCTTCCACTTTCCCTTTCCATTAAGACATTTACACCTGCCTTATTGGGATTGTTTAGCCATTCAGGATTGGAAAACTACCTGTAAAAAGTTTTTGAATAACAAAAAATTGGGTATATTTTAGGAGAATCATCATCATGTGATGGGGCTCCTACTCTGGAATAATTTGGGGTAAATGTTCTTGCATGGGTACAGTCGCGCCCCTATCAAGTCCATTGCAATGAACACATTTTGCAACAACGAATACAGAACCACTGAATACTTCATTTACTTCTATAATCAAATAGATAGCCTCTCAATTAATTGTTTGGGGTTGGACTCACAAAGCTTTTACAGTGAGCAGTTCCACCCTATATGAGACATTGGTTTGACTTTAAATTAACTTTAAATTAACTTTTAGGAATTAGATATGCTTTCGCACAGGGTAAAAAACCTTTTTTAATCAGACCCACGAATAATTAACTGTAATTATCATCAATTTTAAGAACTCACAAATTTAGCAAGCCCGAATGCACTTTAATCCTTCTACTTAAATTAGCAGATATACCATGCACTAGCACTTTATATTGCTAGCCTAAAATTATTATTGTTCTTTAAGGGGTACTCACAATGTAATAATCCATTACCCCCCAAATAAAACAGAGCGCACATTTGTTAAAGTGGTTGAGGCAGAAATCAAATGTCGGGATAAATTGTACTAGTACACTCGTATGAATTAACTTGCTGCTTTTAAAGTTTGTATCTCCTTGTAATGGTTTTAATTAAGTGATACTAATAAAGAATTGACTGACTGATCTTAAGAAAGGCTGTCACAACCTTATATCTTTTATTTTAGTCATAGTTGACGTACAAACTACGCAAAATATCTTATAATATAAACAGGTAGTACTATAATTTAAAATGTGTTTTCAAAGTAAAGATGCACATCCATGTCCAGCTACTTGTCACTGGAAAATAGAGAATATTTGACACAATACGTGATCCCACATTTAAAGATTAAGGCATTCATCTATAAAATACAATTACAGCTACCTGGAAATAAAACACAAAGTAACCAATGGAAGCGTTGCATTAAAAAACTATACAGTGCCATTACTCATTATTTCTGGTACACTTCAGGCTAATATCAGTGATGGGGAATCCTGTCAAATGTCAAACATTATATACATTATACATTATAGAAATTGCACCCTGAGACAGAAGAGCAATTTAGCATGCAGGAATCCGAGAAGTTCGTGATCGTGTCACCATTAGCGTGTGAACGCTGAACAAAAGTCACAATGAAATAGCTAAAATTATTAATAGCACTTTATTGTTGATTTCGCCTACTTACTCATTAATGAAATACGTATAATATGTCCTTTTGTAATTGTGATTTTAAATATGAAATGTTCAATGTATTTTATATGTGTACTTTTATGGTTTGAAATATAACCGAAATAAAGTCTCTATTGAATTGAGCTAAAAATTACAAAAGTACATTTGAAAAGAGTATGTAAAGTTATTCTACCTATTGCAAATCATGTGCATATTTTACGCATATTAAAAGAGTGTATGGTGTCATAAATGACTCAAAAACAAAGGGGAGGTAAGCTTGGTTCGTGCATTTGTATATTTTCTAGGAGTAAATAGATGCGAGGATCACTTGTGCAGCTTAGCTTAACATTTAGTACATTTGAACAGACCTCCCAACGTTAATGTCACTGTCTATCAACTTAAGTCCCTGTTGCTTAGACACAAAGGGCCTCATTTTATGAGGCTGTGCGTCACTTTTACGCCGCCGGTGCGTCACTTTTTGTGACGCACCAGTGGCGTAAAAAATGCGCCTTGTTGCGCCATATTTACAAAGTGACGCATCTAGGTAGATGTGTCACTTTGTAAACCCCCGCGCCACATTATACCTGCACCAGGTATAATGTATGCAAGGGGGGCGTATTGACGCAAGGAAGGGTCGTAGAAGTGACGAAGTGAAATCTATGAGATTTCAATGCGTCACTTTTAGGACGCCGTTGCGTCGAAATCTTGTGCCTGCCTCACAGCAGGCGTAAGACTGACGCAGGCCCTTTCACATGGGGCTTGCTCCATGTGAAAGGACGCATTTCTGGAGTTGCGTCACTTTTGTGACACACTCCAGCAATGCGTCACTTTTGCGCTTACAGATAAGTCAGAATAACTCCTTGCGACATGATGCGTCATACATTAAATATGACGCATCAGGAATGTCGCAAGGAGTGCGCACTGAGAAGTGACGCATCGCTGCTTTCACGCAGCGATGCGTCATTTCTCATAAATGAGGCCCAAAGCATTCCATTTGAACAGCCACCCTTAAGAAACTTTAATAGCCAAAACGCCCAAAGGATGTAGGTGAATACGTTCAAAATAACATTCGTTCAGAATTGCTTCTTCTTAGGGGTAGCAGCTCCTATCCTCACTACTGATCAACCAATGAATGCCCAGTCCATCCTCACCTTCAGGGTGCTGCCCAAGATGCAAGTATTAATCTCTTCCTGATTGGAACTTTCCAATGCACCTATCAGTCTGTCTCACTTTGTGCCTGACCACCCCCCCTTGCTTCACTTCTAACCTCTAGAGTCTCCATGCCTCCTCCTCTTCACTGATCTACTGCTCTCTCTGCTCGTTTTATGCACTGGTTTATTAAATGGCAAGCACATAAGTGCCCTTGGCTGACAGTGTGCTATAAAAGAGCTTAAATTAAATAGTAATGCAATAAAATCACCCACTACCTTTTTCACCTGACGATAAAGCGAAGGGAAGAATAGTATTTAATCTACTGGAAAAGAATCTGGAGAAACTCCAAATCTTTTAAATCTAACATTATTTGTAAAGTGCAATGAATTTACAGGCTGAGCTCTACTAGACATTTTTTTTATGTAGGGCTTACTTCCCAAGATGAGGATTCGAATGGGAAAGGTCTTGCCTAGTGTTATCCTGCTGAACATTTTTTGACATAACAGCTACTTTCGCTATCAAGGACCAATCATTCCCTGCTGCTTCTTCAGGAATGCAAGATTCTTTGCAGCAGATATCACATTTTTTTTATTGAAGGAGCTAAGAGCCCGGGGGTAAATGAGCCGAGTATCAGGCTCCACCTTCACTGCTTAGAGAACATTGGGTGAATGTGCATTGGCACTCTCAAATCCAAATGCTGACTAAGAAAGGGTAGGCATGGGTAAAGCACTGAATTTACTTTAAAGAAAAATGCCAGCTCCTGTACCGCTTCTGAAGTCCTCCAGATAGAGAGTGCTGAATATTTCTTGCATTCTGCTTGCTGAAAAAATAAAACAAATCTAACAAGAATTTCTGTGCTTAATTTGTGCCGGGTTTTCTGCTGCTAAGCATTGGCGCTTACTTCTTAACACCACTGTTTGATAGTCTACCATGTGGAAGCACTGTCTGATTATTTCTTAAATGCACAGGGGTATATTTATGACAGAGGTTGCGTCGCGCTTGCACCACACAACGCAAGACCAAATGTGATTTATGAAGCCACGTAGGGCCACCTTGCTTGGCCCTAAGTGGTTCATAAATCCACAGAAACGCAACACAGCACAAATAGCTGCATTTGCGTCACTCTGCCCTGCTAAGGCTTTCCTTGGGCGTTGTGTGGGTATTCCCATGCAACCCAAGTAGAGTTTAACTCAATCCCAATGTAACAAATGTGCCAAAATGCTATGCCTCCCAGGTGAGGCATAGCGAGACGAAATATCTCAATTTCTCCTTGCTACTTCCACATCTACAGAAAATATGCCTCAGGTGCCCCTTCCTGCACAAAAACAATCCTCTTTGCAACGCAGGCCCCCTTGCACCGTGTACAATGGTACCTGCATTGGCACTAGGCAGCCAAAATGGCACCAACGCAGGGACAATGGCAGGAAGGCACAGTTTTTTTTTTAATACAGCACATTCCTGCCCTTTCATGTCATGCAGCACAGTGCAGCAAGGTGGCCTGCTGTGCTGCACTGCATCACATTCTTAAAAATATGCCCCACAGTGCTTACCAATGTAATACAATAAATAAATATTACAAGTGCATCCATGCCATTTTTACAGCTTTGTGTTACCTGGAATGCTCAAAACTGTCACATTTGTAGGAGTGTGATGGTAAGTGCTTTCCACTAGCACAGCATATGGCAGTGCTGGCAAGAGCAGTGGGTGGTGCAAGCTGCAGTAGCCTCTTGAGAAATATCTAGGGCCCTGCCACTTACATTTTCACATATTAAGCACTGAAAAGTTTGAAATTCCATGGGCAAGACAGCCGCCTTGGGCATGATCAAAATATGTAAACCAAACTCAACCTCTTTGCTTGTAATCCAGGTTCTTGAGGAGGCAGGAGCTCTTTGTGCTAATTCCTGCATTGCACTCTGCCAGTTATTATCCTTTTCCATTATGTGCTGTGGCCAGCAGTCCACGGTAGTAACCTACTGACTTCCGCATCTGTCTCAAGAGAAAATAGAAACACAGTTAGCAAGAAGCTGTGCAACTCAAGCCCAGAAGATAAGGCATTTGTGCTTGAATGAAGTGCCAAACGTTTATAGCTGTTACACCAGTAGGAAAGTAAGGACATAAGCATGGGGCCCTTATGCAAGGTAAAGTAAGGGGGGGCCTTACCCATTCTCTATCTGCCTTACTGCATCTGTGTTGTGTTTGTTTGCAGCGGGCTAGCCCTAGTGGACCCCCTTTCAGGTGAACTGTGTGTGCCTCCCCCCCACCCCGCACTATGGGGACCCGTTACACTCTTGGACACAAGGTTATTTTTTATTTTTTTAAATGGACAGTAAGCAAATTGTAATTCATGAACTTTTAAATGTGAAACTTCTCCAAGGTGAAGTTAACCATAAGTGCAAGAAAGAGAACAAATCCAATCATTAGAACTTGAACCAGTTATTTTGTGAACAGGAGGCATTTTTAGTTAAAGAAGGAAAATGCGCTAACAAGTAGTTCAGGGAGTTAGATTCAAATCTACGAAGAAAATAAGAACACAGACTAATGTCTGTCTTTTCCATTTAAATGCATAATAATAGAGAAGTCCATGAACCATTAAAGACATGGGCAACAGGAGAGTGTCAGGTGTGAGGTGAAATGTTGTGTAACCAGGGAGAGGTGGTAAAATTGGTAGGAAGTGATAAAGTAAAGTGAAAATGCTCTAATAGTGTTTATTTCCTACACAGCAGATCATCCAGGAGGCCAGGTAGATGTGAAGAACAATGGTGCAGACAAACAAGGGTAGAGCACCACGAACTTAAGATTAACCCAAGCTACATATATTTCTCTTTCATCCTACACCCTTTTACATTGCCTTGTTGGTCTGAGCCCTGGCATACATTTTCACAGTGTGCAGTCAGTCGGGTGATACACTTGGGATTAACCACAACGCCTGATACGTGGCTTGATAAGGCTTGACAAGAGCAAGACCAACTTTCAGAGTGAAGGTTTTATCCTTGGAGTTTGCCTTTTCTATGTGAGTCTAGACCTTGATCAATTCTGCAAACCACCACATTCGTAGATCCTTCCTGTTCAGAACAAGATTCTCAGTTGACAGTTGCTGCATCGACTGGAGCTTCTGTAGCTCATGCAGTTACTCCATCGGTTGTGCCGCTTGCACCCCTCTAAATGTTCTACTGTCAGGCAACCAAATGTGCTGCATTCTAAACCAGTGCCAACTTCCTTCTTGTGCTGCCCCATGTATCTTCCTGATCTTTAACTGAGAACAACCTTTGTTCTCTCCTGTCTAGGTGGAGTGTCTGCTTCATGGTCTATCCACTTGGTGAAACGGAATGACTCAATACTATATATTTTCCAAACATTTAAATTAAAAAAATGTGATTATTTCATAAACACTCATTTGTACAGGCAGCCAATTCAGAACTAGTAAAGCAAAAATAGGGCAAAACCATGTAGTCGCATATCTGACGTTTTTCCCCCAGAGTTTTCTATAGCGAAAATTTGACCCAAAGGTATCAGGTATCAGAGTGCTTACATGAGCACCAGTTGCGTTACACAAGGATACATTTATGTTTTTTGTTAGGCACAGGGGAATTAAGTGCTTTGGCAAGAATCACAGGATGTTGAGAGTTGTTGCAGAGACTCGAACCTGGTTCCCTACATATGAGGTCTATCTCCCTAGCCTTTAGGCCACATCCTTTTAATTGAGTAGTGACTCAGTGGTTAGGGCTGGGTGGCTAGAAGATCAGCGTGGATTCCTATTGTATTGGGGCTTAAGGGATGAGAAGAAGGAGTTATTTGAATAAATAGCTGACCCACCAGAATCTTGCAAATAATGAATAGTGTGATCGAGTTAAATCATAGATTGTCAGAACAACAAACTAAAAAAGGGAAAGTAAGCACAGAAATTCCTGATACTGCGAGACAAAAAGTCAGAAACACACACATCTGTGGACGAGAGTGAAACAGTGCAAATCAGTAGCATTAGGATTTTTGTTAAGGAATGGCAGGAACAATGAGCCCAGATATTCGGTCTTATACTGTGGTTAAAACAAACACCTTGGAAAAGGAATGCACCCTCAAACTCAAGATGAAAATCAAGGTTGCACCTGCAGTGCAAGAAAGATCAACAACACAAAAAGATCTGATTAAATCTAAATATACACCTTCAAGTAGGCTCCCAAACAATGCTTTCCATGATGTAGCCAATGTCAGTAAGGCAAATGTTTAGAATTCATTTCTGGACATTGACAGTTCTAACGCTACCTACTTGAACCTTATTTTCAGTGTTAATGTGTCAGGAACTCTGGTGAGGACTGGTGGCAGGGCCGACAAAGTAAACAGAATATCGGGTAAATAGCCACCCAAGATCACACAGGGAGTCAGAAGAGAAAGGAGATCCAAAGGGGAAGCTCTGCGCAAGGAAAGAAGAAAGTCATACTCAGAAAGAAGGGTCACTCAAAAGGGAAATTGTTATTCAGACAAACACACATCCTGAAGGATCCATACAGTCAGACTTAGAAAGTTCCTCACCCACAATTACTGTTAGAGATACTGACTGCAAATACCCACATATAGGAGATACATACAAAGACAGGGTCTGTGGCGCTGATACCTACAGGGATATTATAAAAGTAACTCAAAGACAATAATCACAGTGGACAAGAAACACCACCTAGGTTGTCACCTGTGCCCATGAATCTTAGTGATCAAACAGGAATATGCAAGGTGGTAATAGCAAGTGTGTAGGACTAAAATGCTCAGCCACAATAACCAAAGACCTAGCATGTAGGAGTGTTTAACAGGAAATACTGGAAATCAAAGGTCACACCTGGCCAAAAGCAAGAAACAACTACACAAGGGAACTGAGAGTTAAGACTGCAGGAAAGGAAAGGTAGCAAACTTGAAACAGGAATATGGAAACAAGAAACAAAGGGCAGGATAACAGGAATACTTCTACAATGCTCAATACTAGGTTGAAAGGAACTGGGGCTCAAAAGAGCTCAATGTAATCACATGCCTCAGGTGTGAGCAGGCTAGCACTAGCCAGCCTCGGTGTGCTAAAGTCCTCCATCCATCTTTGCCCTGCACTGATGGAAACAATGTAGTGAGCAGCGAATTGTAGGTTTTTAGCAGGAGCAGCTGGCTTTCAGAAAATCTGGCATGGGTATGGAATGGATGGGTCAGAATAAAGTCCAAAAGGTTGGAAGACAGTATATACATTCTGTGGGAGGTCCAGAAGTTTATTAGAACACTAAAAAAGTATCACAGGTAAGACACCTGGCAGTGGGCGCAAGAGAACAGGGAGTGAATGTGAAATAATATTTCTGGATTCCAGAGCAGCCGGGAATTTTATGGACATTGATTCTGCAAAAAGGTTAGGCTTACCCACAGGGGCAAGAAAATAGATTGAGCCAGCACTTTCTTATGATGGTCGTGAGCTAACTTATGTTTCCATCTGCAGAAAAACGTGTTTGTTGACACTTACTATTGAGGGCACTCATTGGGAGACTATAAGAATTGATCTTATGAATTCCCCACATTTTCAGGCAATCTTAGGAAAATCATGGTTAGAAACACATAACCATGACATAGATTGAATAGCCAGGCAGATTAAATTCAATCCACCTTTTGCAATTCAGCGTTTGGATAATGTAAAGAAAACAGCACTGTCTGACCAGTCAATTAAACCTAGCTTGTATAGAATATATCCCATCACTATATCAGGACTACAAAAATGTTGCTGATAAAGTTAAGGCTACCATGTTTCCTCTGCACTGGGCCTTTAACTGTAGAATAGATCTGCAACCACGGGTACAGGTTTCTTATAGTAGAATCTATGCTCTCACTAAAAAGGAAGATTTGTAGTTGCAGAAATATCTGGTTGAACTGTTGATAAGATAAGCCACAAGTTGAGGATGTATATAGAATGTTGTTGACACTACTCACTTTTTCAGCACTCTCTGTGTGGTTACTGAAAGCTGTCTCACAGCACCCTTCTTTCCCAAAAAAAACAACATGGCAGAATCTTCTTTCACTTGCGGTAGCTCAATGCACCCACCCAGAGGTGTGGCTATGAAAATGGGCAAACCCTCCCTTGTGATCACTTCAAACCAGTGCTTGGGAGCTACCCCTCCAGCTGGGTTTGGAGCAAAGCTGACTAGGAAGACAAAGAGAGGGAGGCCTAGGTATGAACTACATCTGCCTGTTACAGGGTAGGCATCCATTGAAGCTCAGGAAGGGGTGGGGTAGAGCCTCTGGTCATCCTGTTCAAGCAGGTAAAGCACTTTTTATTATCCAACCCTTTTTTTCACTGTCTGAATGCAAATGCTCATCTCAACGCAACGGGGGGGCATTAAACAGTCAGGTGACACTGTACATTTGCATAAAGGCGCAATTGGATTATGCAGAAAAATTACAACTTTATAAAAGTGTAATTTTCAAAATATTAATATAAAATACAACCTTACTATTATGTTGGATTTTAAATTACTAATAAAATGAGTTCTTGGATCATTTCTAACTGCTCCCAAACCAAAATTAGGGCTCCCGGTTTCATGTATTTTTTTTTGACATTTCCGTCTGTATTTATCCACATTTATTTTTTGCCACCTTTATCTGTATTTATCCATATTTATTATGGGTTTTGTGAAAAAATATAGCTGAAACTGGTATATTTCCACATTTATTTAACCAATAAATATGCAGTCATGCATGAATGCCTGCCAGGTTTCAGTGATATGAACACCCACAGTAGATAAATCAATGCATTTATATGAAAATATGTACTTTTCAGAATCAACCTTGTGCATATTTACTGCTGTTTAAGCCTCTTTACTAAAATTCCTATCTTTTTTAACCCCCTTACTTACCAATCCACACAGTTATTGGCCTGATTATCATGGCAAAGTATATTTAGAATCACTCACAAAGCACCCAATTTCCGTTTTTATCCACATTTAAAAATAAAGACAGGAAAATAAATGTTTTTCTCTCTGTATTTATCTGTAAAAATCAGAAAAAAGGAAAACCGGGAACCTTAATTATAAGTTGTTATAGTGATATCTAGGACCTGATTCACAAAGGTAAACGTACACTTATGTTAATGTGTATGTTTACTTTTTTGCAATTCACAAACAAATTTTACAAGTAGTATTTTTATGACTGCAGTGTCTCGGTACTTGTGGCAGAGACTCCGCATCTAAAAGATATACTCGTAAATTAATTTGTGAATAGCAAGAAAATGTAATTTTACACACAAGTGTATGTTTACCTTTCTGAATAAGGCCCCCAGTGTTTTCCTATTGAAGAGTCATCCTTACTACAGAGAAAAATCACTTTCGGGGCATTTTTAAAGCCAGGACACGTAAATATACAGATCCAACTTCTCAAATACCTGCATTAGGGGTATTTTGGGCCATATTTGGGGATGACTTTTAAGTACTTAAAAAGAAAGTTTAGGCTGGCCTAAACGTTTTTTTCCTGCCAAGCCGAAACAGCAGTTTATACTGTACATATAGGCTGCAAGTGCAAGCCTGAAGAAATGTTTTACAGTGATACTTTAGTGTGTGGCACAATGATAGTTGCAGCCCATTTGTAGCATAATGTATAGGCCCTAGGTAAATGCTGTACAATATGCTAGGGACTTTTAAGTAAGTAAAATATGCCAGTTGGATGCATGTCAATTTTAACTATGTTTAAAAGGGAGGACAAAAGCACTTTACCACTAGTTAGCCGGAGTAAAGTGCAGAGAGACCATGGCCCAAAAAACAGGTTCAGTTAAAGAAGGCAAAAATCTGAAGGAACTGAACACAAAAAGTGGCCATTTACAACAGTTGTGCTGTAACCAAGGTCACAATTAAAAATAGGTATCTTTTTTTTCCATATTCCTGCTCTGTTGAATCAAATCAGAATATGACAGTTTTGACAGTGTTAACCCCTTCGATGCTCTTGACGGAGCGGTTCCGTCATGAGCCTCAGTCCGCTGTGCTCATGACGGAACTTTTCCGTCATGACCACACTCGTGATTGGAATGTTCAGCACCGTGGGAGAATCGGCGCCGCAGGCAAGGTGTTAAATTTTATCTGAGAGGAGCGTACCATCTGATACGAGTACCAGAGAGTGACTAGTGGAAAACAGTATTCTGAACCCATTTCAATACTATATAAATAAAGATATTATTTTGTTATGGGTGCTGCCGTGTTCAGCATGTTTGCAATGTTTATCTGAAAATTACTTAAACACTTGAATGCTGTGTGTTTGACATCAAATGAGTGAAGATTTTGGGGTGCACTATAACATCTCTGGGTATAGTAATGGACTATAGGAAAATTGAGGCAGTTGAGAAATGAGAATTCTTTCCATGGGACAGTCAAGGAGGCTGAGAGGGGGACATTGATGGCATGTGATTTTTCTTTTGCAAAAATTAAACACATTTATTAACAAAGTACATTTTACAATGTTAAATAAGGGGCCTATTTTACTTATTGTTAGACTTGGCATCCTTTGTGTGGTCTACCACGTAACTTTCCGCCTTAAAGCCTCCTGCTTTGCCTATTTTATTTTTGATGGCCTTAGGATTCTGCACACGTTACCCCTGCTAACTAACCCTGGGTGGTAAACTACGCTCCGTTCGCAGAGCTTGCAAAGTTTCGGTAACTTCGTGGTTCGCCTAGAGTGCAAAGTTGCCGAATACTACGCAATCCACAGCGAAGCGTAGTTGTTTTTCTTCCTCGCGCACTCAATATGCGTTCTCGTGAGCGCTGTAACGACTTACCATGATTCTGCATTCGCCGACTCGATTTTCTATCCTGGTCACGTGCGCCACAAGGTCTGGAATCCAGCCGCATGATCCCGCGAGACTGTGCGAACACGTCATTCGGATGCGCGAACACGTCATTCGGACGCACTATCTTCCTTCCGGCGTCAGTGTTGGTAAGATCGCGTTCCCGAACACTCAGAAACTACAATCTGGCAAAGAATATCTCTCGAGTATGATAAAACCTTTCCAAAATGATCATTTTGCTCAGAAAAACTCCTCAGATTGTGATTTGCCTGTAGTCTTTTGTGCAAGGAGTGCTTTTTTTTCTACTCTTTCAAGACGAACGTAGTGCCCTGAGTCTCCAACTTCTTGTTCCTGTCTAGCAGGCTCCTCCCAGTGCTTTGTCCATGTGCTGTTCACTTTCATTCGGATTTGGAGCTGGAAGGATCACTTTTTGTGTATTTCTGCTGCATCATAACATTGGATTGGATTTTTTAAGGACTTTTGGATTTGAGATTTTATTTTACAAGCAAGTTGGAGAATTGGCTTATATGTTTCTTTGATTCAGGCTATTTTATTTTTACCTACAGTTTTCTGGGCTTTTCATCGTTTTTAAAAATTATTGTTGTGGGTGGCCTGTACTTTCGGGAGGGGCCTAGTTGTATTTCTTTGAAATTTTAGCCAGTAGGCCCAGAGGTACCCATGGGTGTAACCATGTTTCTGTGGTGTCTGTTGAATTTCAAGTTTTAAACATCATGGATAGCATTGGATTGAATTGTAAAATGTGGTTTTTAGATTGGAATTTCAGTTTTTGGGTGTGTGTTAATGAAATAAGGGTTTTTCAGCCATTTGGTAACCCTAGGAGTTCATATAGTGATAGAGGCCTGCTTGAGTTCATTGTATGTACTTTCTTGTTATTGTGGGTGGCCTGGCCATGTGGTGGTGGCCATTTTGTGGGACCAGCCACTGTGCTTTTGCCATAGGCTTCCAAGCTTGTGGCCTACTCTGCCAGTAGGCCGGAAGGTACTGCTCATTATCAGTCATCATGGGTGCATTAAAATTAAACAACTGTTTTTGTGTTGTCTGTTGAATTTTTAACATCATGTATGGCATGAATGGCTTTGGATTGAATTGCAAAATGTGGCTCTTGGGGTGGAATTTCAGTTTTTGAATGTGTGTTAAATAAATAGAGCTTTGCTTCCAGTAGGTAACCCTAGGAGTTCAGCTCGGGTGGTTTTGGTAACTCTGCACAGCACGATAATGCGGACTTACATTTTTTTTCTTTTTGCGCGCACAATCTGCGTGTTTGCGATAATGACTTTTTGTACAGTTTGCGATGCCAAACACGCCAAATTTGCAATCTGGCGAACAATATTTCTCGAGCTGCATAAAACCTCCTCGAAAATGATGATTTTGTTAATTTTGCTAAAAAACTCCTCAGGTTGTCATTTGCTTGTAGTTTTTGGAGCATGCAGTCATTTTTCTGTTTTTATATTTTTTTTAAAAGAGGAAGGAACTTCCCCAGAGACTCCAGCCTCCTGTTCTTGTCCTTTGTATGTACTTGTTATTTTGGGTGGGCTGACCATGTGGGTTGCGGCCATTTTGTGAAGCCAAGCATTGTGCTTTTGCCATAGGCCCGCATTGTCTGTCTTCTCTTTCTTTTCATGTTGTTGTGGGTGGCCAGGCCACCTGGTGGCGGCCATTTTGTGGGACCATCCACTGTGCTTTTATCCTAGGCCTCCAAACTTGTGGCCTAGTCTGCCAGTCGACCCAGACTCCCAGAGGTACTCATCAGGGGTGCTTGAAGCAACTGTTTCTATACTGTCTGTTAAATTTAAACATCATTTATGGCATGGATGGTATTCCAAAATGTGGTTTTTGGGGTGTAGTTAACTTTTTGGATGTGTGTTAATAAATGTCTTGTTGTGTAACTTTCCAACCTTTTTAGCCATGCAGATTTTCTTTTTTGCATTAAAACTGAGTTGTGTGACAGGCATCCTTTGTCTGGCCATATAGGGAAATAGGCCTGCTTGATTTCATTGTTTTCCGGGCCTTGCCCTTGTGAATGTGATGAGTGACCATGTGGCTGGGGGCCATTTTGTGGTGGTAGTAGTATTGTGCTGTTTTCGCCACATAGGCCTGTGTGTCTTCTATTGTTCCTCTTGGCTTACTGCTTCCATCCCCATTGCCAGTTACAGGTCACAGATGCTGCATCCATCCCACATGATGCACAAATTAAGGTTAAACAAAAAAAGTATATAGTTGAGCAAAAGTATAAAAAGTTTATAAAAAACGTAATAAAACAAGAATTGATAATATTTTAAAAAAATAAAACCAAATAGTATCAACTAGATATATATGGGTGAAGAATGATTTTTTGAATAACACATGTCTAAATTACTCACAGATTAACCTTACACTAAACCTGGTGTGCACTTTCCTTTTCTAAAAAATTAATTTACCTTGCCAGGGTTCATCCGATTAGGCAGGGGCCCCACTTTTTCCTAAATAGATTAACTCGCTGCAGGTCCGTGAGGGGTTCACGACATACACATCGAAAATGACAAACATTTGTCTAATTTAATCTAGATAACTCAGCAGATTCCTAAGGACAGCGAAGGTCTCAAGCACAGGTGCAGTGCAGAACCATTAGCACACAATACAATACATCCCACAGTTCAGATAATAGAAACTAAGAATACCAACAAAGCTCAGATGTCTAAGCTACCGGCTTTTAGGTTCACAGATGAACAATACGCCAGTATGGTGGGAAGTTCAGTCTCCTTTGGGGAATCTACGACAATGGGTCAAGATAAGAATAAAGATGTAAACACCTTATTGGGACTAAGAAAAAAACTCAAACGAATTGAACAGCATGGACATTTCATGCTCCAATATCTTAAGGCTGGGGTTATACCACAAGGGCTTAGGATACGGAATATCCCAGGTTTATTTACACACATCAGGGAGTTCTTGGAGCGCTGGTCCATGATATCGAACAGATGCTCTAGGGACTACATGATGCTGATAGTGGAAACATCCAAAGGAATGCTACAGGAATTGGCACAAGAAATAGCAGAACTAGAGGATAAAATCAAAAAATCAGGGATAGTAGAGGACGTCAAAAAGACCTTAGACGACATAGAAAAAGATTTAAATTCATACATGGATTATCTCATAAAAAGAAAGACAGAGAAGTTGCAGAAAGACATAAAGTTCTTTAAGAAAGAAACCGTATATTCTTATCTCTCAGATGACTTTTACTCCAACAAAGATAACGGGGCAGAAAACTGGGGCTACACACAAAACAGATATGGGAAAAGAGTAAACACATTTTCTGAGTCTTCAGGCACAGATAGCGATGGAGCCTCACATGATGGAGGATATCAAAGGGGTAGATCTAACTCCAGATTCCAAAATAGACAACCTTTTTTAGGACAGCGCCCACCAAGACGCTCGAACTGGAGGCCACAATATCGTCAGACCTTTCAGAATCCCCCACCACAAGAGTACCAGTACCCAGCACATCAAGAGTTGGAGTACGACCAATACCTGGAAACGAGGAACAACAGGTATTGGAGAAACTAGATCAACTACCAATCTTTAATCTGACTTCTCAAGCCCTTCCCCCCAATACCATCGCAGTACTCTCTAAAGGTCTTTCATTTGCTCCACATTCAGGACTAAACAAATTTGATTTACTCAGAGACCTGCAAGCATTCCTGAGAAAAATAAGATTAAAATTCTTTTTTCTAAACAGAGACCTAGACCCAGAACCTTCCAATCTATCAGGTCTTAGACCCAAATCCATCTTCACGCCGACGTTAGAACAAGTGCCTCCCCAGGTAGCAATTTTTGAGCAAATCATGAGCGATAAGTTCACAGACATAGCCAACCACGCCCCCAGACCAAAATTTAATCTTACTAAAACCCAATATGAAGCTATGAATAAGATCAGAGAAGACCCCAATATCACAGTGAAAGCTTGTGATAAAGGAGGAGGAATTGTTGTCTATGAAACATCACGATACATAACAAAAATGGAGGAAATGTTAAGTGACCAACAATACTATGCACCTATTTCTAGAGATCCTACAGGCGAGACCAAGAAAAAAATCAAAAGAGTGGCTCTGAGGAGTGGGGAGATATGTGACAAGGAATGTCAATACTTAAATGTGGAGAAACCAAGACTAGCCAGCATCTATGGTAACCCCAAGGTGCATAAAGACATACGAGACCCACCCCTAAGACCGATAGTAACAACGATAGGATCGGTAACTGAACCCCTGGCTAAATATATAGATACTATTCTGTGCCCTCATGTAGCAAACATCCCAGGCCATGTGAAAGATACTAAACAGATTATTAACCTTGTGGAACATGTACCATTCTGTAACACGGCAAACATTCTGGTCACAATGGATATTGTAGCCTTATATAGTAACATACCCATAGCAGGAGCATTGACAGCCACACATTGGTTCATACAGAAGTACCAAATAAAGTGCCCTAGTGTTTTCATATTAGAATGCCTTAATATTGTACTTAATGACAATGTGTTCAAATTCAATGGTAAGCTATTCAAGCAACAACAAGGAGTCAGTATGGGGGCTTCTTGTGCCCCCACCATTGCCAACATTTACATGGCCCATTTTGAGGCACAATTTGTCTTCAATGAGGTAACACCGTTTTTTGAGTCTGTATGTAACTGGGCTAGATACATAGACGACGTGTTCTTCATTTGGCTGGACAACGAAGACACGCTAGAAGAATATCTGCAATGGATAAATCTATGTGATGATAATATCAGATTCACAAGCCACACAAGTAGAGAAAGAGTAACCTACCTAGATGTGGAGATAAAACATCAAGACCAGACACTAATAGTAGACCTGTTTGTTAAGCCCACCTCAAAAAACACGTTGCTTCACTATGACAGCTTTCATCCGACAATACAAAAGAATAGCGTGCCATTTGGGGAATTCCTAAGGTTAAGGCGCAATTGTACTGAAATAAAAGACTATGACATCAGAGCCATATCTATGAAGGAAAAATTTCTGTCCAGAGGATATCCTAAAAAGCTAATAAGAGATTCTTTTAAGAGAGCGCGTTTCTTTGACAGACAAGTATTGTTACAACCTAAAATAGAGAAAGACAGCCCCCAGTTAGTATTTGTCACTAAACACTCCAGTATCAACGAAAAGATTAGACAAACAGTAAGTGCCAATTGGCACATACTAAACGTAAATATCCCCAAACAAGACAGACTACCCAGTCCCATGTTTGCGTACAAAAGAAACAAGACAATAAAAGACCACATAGTAAGATCCAGAATGGAAACCAAAAGCGAACCCAGACAACAATCACTTACAAACCTTAAACCTGTAGTAGGTAACTACAAATGCTCCACCTGCAAATCCTGCACTTCAGCCATAGAAGGCACCAGTGTAACCTTCAACAAACAAACAATTGAACCGAAAGATCTTAACAATTGTAGAAGCGCCAATGTAGTTTATCTTATCATCTGCCCTTGTGACAAAGGCTACGTAGGACAAACAGGAAGGGCATTCAATGTAAGATTGACTGAGCATAGGTCAGCCATAAGAACGAGAAAAGAGACAGCACCCATGGTTAGCCATTTTCTGGAAGAAGGACATACACCAGAAGATATAACCTGGTACATCCTAGAGAAAATACACCCAAGAGTAGGATTTGACCAAGAGAAAATACGTAAAATGAGGGAAGTATATTGGATATATGTCTTGGGCACAGGCACCAATGGGCTTAATGCTGAAATCCCGTGGGATCAAGCCATCATATAATATTTGAGAAATGTATGATAGGCATTACAAGTTGTGGCAAAAAATGAGGAGCTAACAGGAATTGTGTTTAAACTGTGCATGTAATTATATTTGGATCCATAACAACAGACATCATCCATTAGTCGATGCATATAATATTTGACATGTTGATATTGCATGCAGATGGCAACAGATGAACTCTATGAGTACTTTATTGATTTTGTGCACTCCCCACATATATAATAGAAAAGGGTTAAACTGTAATAATGTCCGCCACAAAATTACATCCTACTCCCTAAAAACCGCTGCTTTCATACTCTTAAAAGATTTAAACCTAGAGAACACACTTTAGGTCGAATTGATAACGAAACTCAGATAATAGTTCACTGATCACAGGAACTAGGTTAAGATGGCGGAGCCGCTAGCACACACGGTTACACTATCTAGGAAGTACAAGTCCATCCTAACCTGTAATCTCGCGAGACTACGCGCCAGTCCCTGAACTGCGGCGCCAGATCAAGTTTCTATTTAAATGCCCCGGCATGCCGACTTCTGTTAGATCGGCAACCGGAACATATCGCGGAAAGCAACCCGTATATATCAGGTATGTTAAACTTACCCTGTGAGACAGAAACGCGCCAGTTAGTCATTCTATCAATTCTATCCAATAGTCAAGTTTACTAAGAAAAAAACCCTTTTGTTCTCTTTATGAAATTTTAAGGTGATCACCCAGCGCTAAGCAATTACGGTCCGAATATCCCAGCAAACATCAGAGCAGACTATGCGGCTACACATATAAGAAGCCATAAACCGCTATTAGGTAAGCACTATGCGGATTCACATTTGAACGTTAGAAGCTAACAACAATATAAATGGATATTGATAGTGTCCCCGTGTCTTCCAGTATAGAAGCCAAAGCATCTAGAGTTGTAAGGCAGACCCTCGAAAGAGAATTAAGCTATAGCTGTGGTGGAGTCTACATACACTCTAAAGGTATATTAATCACATCCTGCTCATGATATATATTATGAACATTGGAGTGAGATTTAAACTAAATAGCCATAATTTTATATTTTGCACAGCATATTACGCAAACCTCCCCCGCTGAATCAGCATACACACAGGATCCTCCCTGCTCTGAATCAAGTGGGACCCCCAGACGGAGATAGACAACATAGAACAAGTTCTAGACAAGGTAACTTTTCTAATAAAAAAAATGACTATCGTAAAGTCCCAGCTAGAATGATAAACTCAAAAGAACTCTCCATTCCCGTCCCATCTAGATAAACGGATCAGCGATCCTGGCTTCAGCACAGAAATAAACAATATACATTTATTAGAAGCTATCTGCTCTCTCCATTAAGGTAACAGCATGTTTTCTTAGCCCACTACGACTTAAGTCCCCTAGCAAAAATCTTCTCAGTTCCAGCTTATAAGTACTACCATTTGAAAGTCCTTCATGGGCATAGAACCCATGTGATTTCTGAAACCCAAAAAAGTAGCTGCCATCTGCAAGCAATAACCCAGAAAGGGTAATACCTTATAAATCAGAAAAGATGTATAAAAGACAAATGTATATAATGTACAGGATGAACGAAACAAATGTACAGAATTTGTAAGTATATTTATGTAGACAAATGTAAATATGACAGCACCTAGCTTTAGAAGACCCTCGTCAGTCTGAGGAGTTTGTGGAATTGTAACAGACAGAAATACAACAATGTATAAAGTTAAAACAGAATGAAGTAAACATAAGACATGTGTAATATGTAATATATACCTGTACATAAGAGAAATACTAAAGCACTATTTTTTCATCATTTTTTAGCCACATTAACTATAGTAAGGATCAAGGCAGATTTCCTGAGGAAGGCGACGGCCGAAACGCGTTGAAGGAATTAATTCTGCATTTAACATTAAGTCTCTTACAATGATTATGTAGTTTTTTAAAAATATGTGATTATTTATGTGACTACTTCCTTATGTTTTGTATATGATAATGTCCATGGTAAACAAAAAAAGTATATAGTTGAGCAAAAGTATAAAAAGTTTATAAAAAACGTAATAAAACAAGAATTGATAATATTTAAAAAAAATAAAACCAAATAGTATCAACTAGATATATATGGGTGAAGAATGATTTTTTGAATAACACATGTCTAAATTACTCACAGATTAACCTTACACTAAACCTGGTGTGCACTTTCCTTTTCTAAAAAATTAATTTACCTTGCCAGGGTTCATCCGATTAGGCAGGGGCCCCACTTTTTCCTAAACAAACAGGTTCCACTTCCACTACATTTGTATTTTTGTTCTTTGCTATTCTTACTCTTCCTAAGCGTACAAAGTACACTAGAAGTAATTAAAATTAAAGCACAACAAATTCCACGTTTGACTCATGTTCTTCTGGCTTTTTAGCTTTTAGGTGCACAAAACACTTAGAAGGAGGTGTCTGTCATCATCGCCCATTGTACTGCCAGACAGATGTCCTGCTGTTGTACGCGACGTGACGAGTGGTGTGACCTGACAAAACATCTCTGCAACTTGTGCAACTGAGGGCTGCTGACATCTGAAGAAGATGGACCCAAATAAAGCAGGTACCTGGTCCTCCAAGACCAAGAAAGTTGCTGAGAAAAAGGAAGAACAGAAGAAGGAAGTGACACTTAAGTCTGGTGTTGACCACAAAAACTTTTTGGGGAAACCAAAAATTATGCCTGCAGCAGCGGTGTCCGTGAGGCAAGCAGGGGGCAGCACCTCCGCATCAGTGGGCCCAACCCACCAACCCAGGCCCAAGCAGATGAGTGTGGAAGAGGTAGCAAACCTAATGGTGAAAAGCAGTGATATTGAGCCTGACCTATCTCAAATTAGTACTCAATCAATGCAGGAGGGAACACAGCAGATAAGTGATGAACAACAACAGCCGCAACCACTGCCTGCAATAGTAGTTGTTGTTCCTCACGAAGTAGGGGCAGTTCAGGAAATTGAGCCTCATGCAGAGGAAGAAGAAGAGGAAGCCACTCTTTCAGGAGATCCATTGTCTTCCAAATCCCCAGCAAGCAAAAGGAGGGTTAGTCCATCAAGTTCTACGCCAAGCATCCCTTCTGATGATCAAGATCTCACTTGGGAGCCACAACAATCTGAGCATGAGAGGGAGACACATCCCAAGACCAGGCTAGGGAAGATTTCAGAAAGCCTTAGACTTATGGAGGTTGATGTAGAACAGCAGGATAATGATGATGAGTCAGCCATCACGAAGATCACTCCTGGCCTGAGGACATCGAGACCAACATCATTACCCTATCCAGAATGGCTGCGACTAGTAGGGATGTAGCATGCACACCTCCGATCCCCAGCAAGAAAAAGGAGGGTTAGTCCATTGAGTTCTACGCCAAGCAACCCTTCTGATGATCAAGATCTCACTTGGGAGCCACAACAACCTGAGCATGAGAGGGAGACACATCCCAAGACCAGGCTAGGGAAGATTTCAGAAAGCCTTAGACTTATGGAGGTTGATGTAGAACATCAGGATAATGATGATGAGCTAGCCATCACAAAGATCACTCCTGGCCCTGAGGACATCGAGACCAACATCATTACCCTATCCTGAATGGCTACGACTAGTAGGGATGTAGCACGCATACCTCCAACACAGGTAACACCAACACTACCTCCAGCTTCCATATTTACATTAGCAAAGGTCCGGCAGCATCCACTATCCAGCACAAGCACCACCTCAGCAGAAGGAGGCAGTGGTACTGCACAGTCACAGATTCAAATTCAACACACACCCTCCAGCTGATTCGGCTTTGGAAGTGGCACTTCCAGCAGGAGACAAAAGTTAAGCTCCCCAGTGTGAGACTTCTTTACGGTTAGCGTAAAGAAGGAGAACATTGCTATATGCTCCATTTGACATACCTCTGTTAGTTGTGGTAAGCTTGGTACAAACTATGGTACCAGAGGCCAAATGACTCATCTGAAAAAACACCACGCAATCAACTGGGAGAAACACCTTCGTCGCATAAAAACTGGAACCATTGCTGTTGGTGTGGATAAACAAGTAGAAGGTCCACTCACGGTGGAACCGGAAGAAGAAGAAGAGGGAGACATTCTCTCTAGTAGTGGTACACAAAGTAGCCCTGTCCCCACACTGCAGTGGTACCACCCACACCCTCAGCATCAGCAATATCTCAGTGGCACAAGACTAAGAGTCAACCTGGGACACAAAGGAGTACTGCAATGCAAAAAAGTGCAGCGTTGAGCCGAACAGAAGGGAATACCACACAGCGTACCATTCTTAGCATGTTTACTAAGCAGGAGGGACAGTACGAACGCAACCACCCAATAGCACGTTTGTACGAATCTCTGACAGAATATCGACGGACGGAATATCGACCTACAGCAACATCGACGCTGGAATATCAAAGGCAAGTATATCGACACCCTATCTACAACATGGTAAGTACAAAAATATCGAAACTAAAATATCGATGTTAAAAATATCGTAATTAAAAATATCGGGGTTTTTTCTGTAAAAAAAAAAGTAAAATAAAGTAAAAAATACTTTTATATAAATTAAACATATTCAAACATATTTAATAATGTTTAAAATTAATAAATAATACATATTTAATAATAAAACTTTAATTAAAATTAAACATACAATATATAATATATACTTACTTAATAATAATATTTATTAATTATTTTAATTAATTATCAATGATTACCAAATACTATACATTATAAATACATCAACACACAAAATAATAACATAAATAAAAATAACTAATTATATTTAATAAATTGAAAAAATTAAATATACTTTCAATATTTTAAAAGTTAATTAAATACAACATTATCTAAAATAATACAAAAATATTAAATACATAAATAAATAAAAACACTATTTAAAGTCCCCAAAAAATTACATTATTGAAAACATTGGATAGCGTAGAATGTAAAATTACTATTCCCACTCCAGAAAATTGAACAGTAGGGAAAGCGTTAAATAGCATAGGGGTAAAAATTACTATTCCCACTCCAGGGAGTGCAACAGTAGGGAAAGCGTTGGATAGCGTAGGGGTAAAAATAACTATTCCCACTCCAGAGAGTGCAACAGTAGGGAAAGCGTTGGATAGCGTAGGGGTAAAAATAACTATTCCCACTCCAGAGAGTGCAACAGTAGGGAAAGCGTTGGAAAGTGGGTGGGTAAAAATTACTATTCCCACTCCTGTGAGTGCAATAGTAGGGAAAGCGTTGGATAGCTAAGGGTAGAAATTACTATTCCAACTGCAGAGGGTGCAACAGTAGGGAAAACGCTGGATAGCATAGGGGGAAAAATTACTATTCCCACTCCCGGGAGTGCAACAGTAGGGAAAACATTGGATAGCGGGTCGGTAAAAATTACTATTCCCACTCCAGTAAGTGCAACAGTAGGGAAAGTGTTGGATAGCGTAAGGGAAAAAATTACTATTCCAACTCCAGAGGGCACAAGAGTAAAAAAGCGTTGGATAGCATAAGGGTAAAAATTACTATTCCCACTCCAGAGAGCGCAACAGTAGGGAAAGCGTTGGATAGCGGATGGGTAAAAATTACTATTCCCACTCCAGTGAGTGCAATAGTAGGGAAAGCGTTGGATAGCGGGTGGGTAAAATTTACTATTCCAACTCCAAAGGGTGCAACAGTAGGGAAAGCGTTGGACAGCGTAGGGATAAAAATTACTATTCCAACTCCAGAGGGTGTAACAGTTGAGAAAGCATTGGATAGCGTAAGGGTAAAAAGTTACTATTCCAACTCGAGAGGGTGCAACAGTAGGGGAAAACGTTAGATAGTGGGTGGGTAAAAATTTCGATTCCCACTCCAGTAAGTGCAACAGTAGGGAAAGCGTTGGTTAGCGTAAGGGTAAAAATTACTATTCCAACTCCAAAGGGGGCAAAAGTAGGGAAAGCGTTGGATAGCGTAGGGCTAAAAACTACTATTTCAACTCCAGAGGGTGTAATAGTAGAGAAAGCGTTGGATAGCGTAAGGGTAAAAATTACTATTCCAACTCCAGAGGGTGCAACAGTAGGGAAAGGTTGGATAGCGTAGGGGTAAAAATTACTATTCCAACTCCAGAGGGGGCAACAGTAGGGAAAGCGTTGGATAGCGTAGGGGTAAAAAGTTACTATTCCAACTCGAGAGGGTGCAACAGTAGGGAAAACATTAGATAGTGGGTGGGTAAAAATTTCGATTCCCACTCCAGTAAGTGCAATAGTAGGGAAAGCGTTGGTTAGCATAAGGGTAAAAATTACTATTCCAACTCCAAAGGGGGCAAAAGTAGGGAAAGCGTTGGATAGCGTAGGGCTAAAAACTACTATTTCAACGCCAGAGGGTGTAATAGTAGAGAAAGCGCTGGATAGCGTAGGGGTAAAACTTACTATTCCAACTCCAGAGGGTGCAACAGTAGGGAAAGGTTGGATAGCGTAGGGGTAAAAATTACTATTCCAACTCCAGAGGGGGCAACAGTAGGGAAAGAGTTGGATAGCGTAGGGGTAAAAATTACTATTCCCACTCCAGAGAGTGCAACAGTAGGGAAAACATTGAATAGTGGGTGGGTAAAAATTACTATTTCCTCTCCAGTGAGTGCAACAGTAGGGAAAGCTTTGGATAGCGTAAGGGTAAAAATTACTATTCCAACTCTAGAGGATGCAACAGTAGGGAAAGCGTTGGATAGCGCAGGGGTAAAAATTACTATTCCAACTCCAGAGGGTGCAACAGTAGGGAAAGCATTTGATAGCGTAGAATTTAAATTTAACATACTTATACATAATTTTTATATTTAAAATAATGTATATTTACATTTTTAAATTAATCTACATAATTTACAAACAATTAATAATTATTATAAGCAATTACATTTGAATAATTAATTATCAATAAATGAACTACAAATACCAATAAATATTAATTATTAAATATTACTCACAAAATAATACATATTAAAGAATAACATATTTTTCATTACAATTTTTTTTAATTTAAAATTAATTCACAATTAAAAATTATTAAACAATAGATCAAATAATACTTTTTCATAAAACGTTGATTACCAATTAATTACAAATATTTTCCAAATAATAAGAAATAATTAGCAATTACAAATATTAATGCCAATTAACACAATTATTTACCTATAAAAAAGGAATTACCAATTAAAAAAATTATCTCCCAATTACAAACATGAATAACCAATTAAAAATGTGTTAAAAATTAAAAACATGAATTACAAATTAAGTAAATAAATTATCAATTAAATATTTGTCAATTAATAATTAAGTTAAAATACATTAATTATCCATAACAAAAAAATTAGAAATCATTAATTAATTACAATTAAACTACTTCCAACCCAATTCCTCTATAAACCCACTACCCGCTACAGAAATAAAACATAAATTAATTAAAATTAATTTATAATTCCTAAAAATTAATAATTAATTTAGTATATTTAAATTACTGCCCACCCTATTCCCCTATAAACCCACAACCCGCTCCGGTACCAAAACATAAAATTTACCTAAAAATAACAATATTAATATATAAAAATAATACACATATAATTTAAAAAAAATTAAATACTTAACAAAAACATATTACACATACATAATTAAAAACATAAAAATAATACAAATATCGATATTAGTAACATCGAAATTAGTTCCATCGATATATATTCTATTGATATTACTAACTTCGATATTACTTACATCTATATAAATAAATTCGATATTACTTACCTTAAGGTCGATATTCTGTCCAACGATATTTTTGACATCGAAATTCTGTACCTTCGATATTTCCAACAAGATATTTGTGTAGGCGACAATTAGGAATCGATATTTCGACTGTGTACCCGTTTGTCCAATGTGAAGCTGACTAAAATTTTTTCACTGTACCTTCTCCCTTTTCCTTTTGTTGAAGGGGTCGGTTTTCTGGAATTTGTGACAACCATCTACCCAAAATGGAAGGTTCCCAGCCGCTACTATTTTGCCAGAGTTGCTGTTCAAGCACTACATCACGACGTGCTGGAATTGCTTTGAAAAGCCTTAAAACAAAGTGCTGTTCAGGAGATCCACCTGACAACAGACATGTGGACCAGTTGCCAAGCCACTGATTACATGTGCATCACTCCACACTGGATCTCTTTTCCGGGTGTTAGGGAAAAGATATCTGCAGGAGTTGACACTGCTGAGATTTTTAATGACACTCGGAAACATGCAACTGTAGCCATGTTTGATATGGAGAACTCTCATACTACTGCAGACATTTTGGTTGAGTTTAACCCCTTCGATGCTCATGACGGAACGGTTCCGTCATGAGCATCGGTTGAGCTGTGCTCATGACGGAACTGTTCCGTCATGACCACACCCATTTCGAAGGATCCAGCACACCAGGAAAATCTCCTTAGCAGCGATGAGGTTAACAACAAGGTCTTTGAGTGGCTGCGACCAACAGGGCTTAACATTGGTTTTGTTGCAACGGACAATGGCAGTAATGTAGTTAAGGCCATTAAAGATGGTGGCTATTTCAGGATCCCGTGTTTGGCACACTGCATTAACATTGTTGTTCAAGACTTTCTGAAAAATGAAAGCACAATCAGCAACTTACCACCTGCAGAAGAATATGCAAACATTTCAACCATTCTTTTAAAGCCCGGAAGCAGCTGAGGGTCATTCAACGTTATCATAAAATGCCAGTCAAAGCACTCATCCAGGAGGTGCCAACACGTTGGAACTCAACTTATTACATGCTTGATAGTCTGTTTGAGCAGTACATACCACTTAATGCTTATGTCAGGACAAGAAGATTAGGGGATCCTACTGTGAAAGCCATGACTGTTGAGATGGGCCAATGGGACCTCATTAAATGCCTGACAGAGATGCTACTTCCTTTTGAGGTCTACATACGTGCAGTCAGCAGGGAGGACTGTACAATGGGCCAGCTATCCCATTGTTGAACATGCTAGAACTACAGTCAAAGGTGGTGTCTGAAACCTACGAAGGTGTGGATGACAAAGTAGACGCATGTTATTTGGCAAACACCTTAGCCGTTTGCTTATCTGAAAATACAAGGATTCAAAATAGGATTGTGTGACATTGTAATTACATTACTTCCACAATTTTGGATCCATTGTACAAATTATTTCTGAACAGTAATGCAGTAATTCCTTTTTCCGAAGTGGATGCTGCCAAGAACAAAACTTTGATAGCTGAGGAAGCCACTGATTTAGAAAACGAACGCCTCCTAATTAGAGGCCTGCCACCCCAGGACAGAGCAAGTACTACAGTGCATCCAGAATCAAGTTCTACTTCAAAGCATGAGAGCTTTGCGTTTGCCTCCCAGCAGTCACCAACACTACCAATAATAACATCAACAACAGCACCAACAGGATCACCAGCCACATCAAACCAAATGGTAACTGATTGGTTTCTACGGTAAGGGATGGGTAAGTCCATTGCTGAGATGCCAAGTAAAAAGAGGCTGGAAAGGGGAGACCACTCGGTCCCCCCGAACGTATGGTTGGGGGCCCGGATCCTCCCGGGAAACCATTTTGGGCAGGGGGCGTGTCACGGCTGGTATGCCCGAAGCGGCGTAGCCGGGGCGCGCCCCTTTTTCCCGCCCAAGAGGGGTTGTCCTAGACACCTACACCGATGGCCACGCCCAGTAGGCGTACCAGCGGAGGGTTCACGCCCTCCCGAAGAGGAATAAAGAGAGCGGGAATCCGAAGAAGCATCCTCTTGTTCCTGTGCTTAGAAGCTGCACCCACTCGTTGCACGTGAGCCCTCGACGGAACAAGGAGCAATTTTGACCCACCCACCAGCCCCTTATGGCAATGTTAGTACTGCAATAAAGTAATTTTCTTTGATAACATCTTCTTCCCTTTGTTTAGCGGTATATAAAGGTCTGGTTTAGTCATATGATGAATGTCTGAAGGTACTGTTTTCTTGTAGTATAGACAAATATTGCAAATAAACAGGATAATTTTCTCCCTTAGT
The DNA here is from genome assembly GCF_964263255.1 of Lissotriton vulgaris. NCBI lineage: Eukaryota > Metazoa > Chordata > Amphibia > Caudata > Salamandridae > Lissotriton > Lissotriton vulgaris. The sequence goes on along the minus strand of NC_141694.1, from coordinate 622,917,875 downwards.
AGGTAATCAAATGTCGTATTTATTTTTTTGGTCGGGCGGTAAGGTCATGATCGGTGAGCAGTAATTTCAAGGTCCCTAGAGGGGGGCGCCACCCACTATGGATGGGAGCGCCCGGGGGGAGGCGGCCATTGGCCCCTCCCACGGGGAGGCGGCACCCGCTAAGTATGGGTCGCCTAGGGGAAGACGGCCATAGGCCCCTTCCAGGGGAGGAGGCGGCTATATGCACCTCCTACGAATTTCCCGGGGCCCGGATATCCGCGACGGCGGATGTGATAGACAGTGTGGGGTGGGAGGGGGAGTCCACGCTGCCTTCTTACAGACACCTCACACGGGTCCTCGGACGACCTTTAAGATGGCGTCAAGTTAAAATGGGGGGCCCCCACAAGACAAGGGAAATTGGAGTTGGCACAGAGGGTACAGTCCTCTGCGCGGCCGCCACTCACACCGTGAGGGCGAGAGTTTTGGTAGTAGGGATCTGACACCGGTTGCGACCTTGCCGTTGGCCCGTAATGCTAGGATGTACAATTTTAATTTAGAAAGTATGCATTTGCAGGATGTTAGACTCGGCTAGGAAAACCTTTGTACTAGAGATTTGTTAAGGTTAGCCAATGAACATGTCTTCATCGAAATGTAATAAATGAAAATTGTACATGATATGAAACTTTTATTTTAATGTTTTAATTTTGTTTCATATTTTAATAAATACGGCCGGGAGGTTAACTCCCTCCTGCCTTCCAAAAGTTCAGAACTGCGTCCGTCTTCCCATCCTTGGGGATTGTGTTGGGAGGGGGTGACAGGCATCCCGGCCATACAAGCAAATCAGAGCACCCCTGAACATTGAGCGGAAGGTCCACGCCTATCTGGATGACACAACAGAGGTCTTCATGGAGCAAAACCCATTGGTATATTGGTTTGGGGAAAAAAAAGCCAATTGCCAGTGCTCAGCAGGCTGGTGATAAAGTATCTGGCTTGCCCTGTCACCATTGTCTCTTCTGAGCATGATTTTAGTGCTGCTGGTGCCATGTAACTGTGAAAAGGACCAGTCTCTCACCCAAAAGTGTGGAGAGGTTTACGGTGATCAAAATGAATCAGCACTTCATATCACCGGAGTACAAAATATGTGAATCACAGCAGGAGGAAGAGGAGAGCGACTTCAAAGACATAAGTAGTGGGTTACATGACCTACTTCTGTCTGAACCACCAGAGTTTGAGGCCGAGCTCCTCTTCCCTGACAACTAGGCTTTCAAATTGTTACTTTCTTTTCTTTTATTTGTGTGTGTATCTGTCTTTCTGGTTCAAATCAAATCACAACAAATCCAATCACCACAGTCTCCTATTTTACTTACCTATTGGAGTTGCAAGTATGTGCATTTAACTGTCCACTCCATTACTCAGAGTCCTGCTCCATCTTCCTGACTCGCCCTAAATACATTTCCATCAAGCCAGATATTAGATGGAGATGGGGAATAGTACAATAAATGTTGCCTCTAACAGTCCCTCCAAAAAGAAGTGAGACATATGTGACTATAGCTATCTTCTGTTGTGTACTTTCCAAGCCGAAACTCATCACTGTCCTAAGGCTACCGCCTCTGTCTACAAGCATCCACAACTCTTCACTGTCAGAACTTGAGCAGGCCTATTTAATTACTTAATTTGGATATTAAGATCTTTTCTGGGATTCTGGCTGCTAGGATGGCAATAATCATTAAAACTATCATACATCCCGTTCAGAGAGGGTTTATACCTAGAAGACATCTCAATGAGCTTACCTTTCAAGCCATAGGGGCAATTGATGTTGCAACTGAAAAAAGGCTGCCACCAACTCTTGTTGCAATCAATGCCGCTAAGGAGTTCGATCAGGTCAGCTGAAATTATCTTTGGGAGACCATGCATAGTTTTGGTTTTCCTATGAATTTTATTGATGCTGTCAAATCTCTTTATTAGAACCCACGAGCAAAGGTTTTAGTTAACGGTATTTTATCAGAATGGTTTAGTATTTCAAGAGGCACCAGACAGGGCTGCCCCCTGTCACCCTTATTTTTAATTTATATATTGAACCTTTTGTTTTCTCCCTTAGAGAAGATCCCCTTATTATGCCTTTTAAGATCGCTGACCTGGAACTTAAGTTTGCCCTTCATGCGGATGATCTTTTAATGTATACATCTGACCATGTAAAAGCCATACCTAGGCTGTTCGAGTTAGCTGGGGAATTTGGTAAGGTCTCGGGTTACAAAATTAATAAAGAAAAAACTGAAATAATGAGTTGGAATTGCGCGAATGCAATACCAGGGGCGAAGGGTCGAATGAGATACTTAGGGATCCACTTAGCGCAGAAGTCAATAGATACATCTAGGATCAGCTGGGAGAAAGTTTCTATGAGGTGGGCTGCCTATTGTCACGCTGGGCGAATTTACCATTGAACATATATGGGAGGGTGAACCTTGTAAAAATTATAACCTTGCCTAAGTTAACTTTTCTGTTTAATTCAATCCCACTTTCCTTTAATATCAGAGATCTTGCTACCCTTCAAGGTAATATCGGGTCATTTATTTGGGCCACAAAAACCCTGAGAATAGTGTGGAAATGCTTAGGAGAGGGCTAAAGATAGGAGGATTGGCCCTACCGACCTACTCTCCTATTGCCATGCTTTTCATTTTAACATTTTTAGAATGTTAGCCAACAAGGTAGATTCTTCCTCTATGGGCCTCTTTTTTCGGGCATTGCTACATGATGTTCCGCAGGGACAGGAGTTTTTCCTTTATAAATTTGAGAACCCCAAGTTTTACAAAAAAGTTCGACTTACTGTCCTATCTGCTGCACTAAAAAACTGGGGGTATATTAGGAAAATATTGCGAATACCATATTACACGTAACAGGCACCAATTTGGGGTTCTCCAGGTACCCCGGAATGCCTTCAGGACCAATTGTCACAACCAGGTTGTGGGGAGATCTCCAGAAGGATTCACAACTTATCAGCTGGGACTCAATGTTTAATATATCCAGAGGGATACTGACAAGATTTAACTTCTAACTATTGTCCCCATGGTGGGCAACACAGTCGTGGAGCAATGAAGATCTGAGTACAACCATTGACTCTATTTCTAGAACAGGATCATGGAAACGTGAAGTGTCCTTCTGGTATGGGGCTTTCATAGACACGGGGGATCGTCGAGATTTAGAGTTGGTGAGACGCTGGGGCAGTGTCCTCTCCGAAAATGGGGATGATTTACGGAAACTCTGGTGTGACTCCTTTTCTATGTTACAGGCTATGGTAGAACCAGCTAATCTCAGGAGAAATCATTTATACACCGCTCATAGAGTGTATTGGACTCTGGGTAAACTATCTAAGATGTCTGCAATGATCTACCACTGCCCCAGTTGTAAGTATCCAGCTGCTGATGATCTGCATATATTTATGGATTGCTCGAAGAATCGGACCCTTCTGGACTGAGGTATGTGGTTTCCTGGAGGATGTGCTGCTCATGCAGATTGAAGTAAGTGCAAGGTTAATTTTTTTTGGTCTTTTGCCGGACTATTGTATGAATGCTCAAGCCTCAAAGTTTGCATTCTATGTAGTAATCATTTCTAGGAGGGAAATTTGTAGAGCTTGGAAGCTTGAAGCGCCTTCTTCCTTCACGGACTGCCTAAAGAACACCATCATGACTAGTCAATCTGATATGGCTTGTGATAACTCTAGTGCCAATTAAATCTGGGCAGCTCTAGAGGTTTGGAGAGAGAAGTAAGATCAGTCCTATGATTATGCCGGAGGTCTGCTGGTCCGGTTCTCCCTAGTAACAGGTGGTCTCCCAGGTGTTGTGAAAGGGAGTGGGACCAGGATACAGCCGTACCTCTGGGAAGACTCTACCTCTCTTTCAGGATCACCATGAGGGAGGTCTCCAATAAGGGCTTGTTGGAAGGGTGTGGAGATATTCCATCTTGAGCGCTCTCTGATGGCATGTATGAGGACACAAAAAATAAAGAACTTGAGCAGGCATCCAAAAGTAAACTCATCACTGTCAGAAGGTTCAGCATCTGATCTGACAGCCAAAAAGAAGAGCAAGACAGGTATGATTAATGAATGATGCCATGCATTGCATTGGATGCTTGCTGACTCTGAGCGAATGTGCATGAAGTCGAACTATACTAGTTAATCTACAAAGTAAAAGTGACTCAGGTGACATGTGAATGTTTCCTTGTTGTTTAATAACCACATTGTACTTCTACTACTGCAGGTGCAGTCTGGACTTAATTGGACTCACTCACTACAGACTGAGTTGGTGTTGGACAAAACGTACACGTACAACACCATGATGACAATGAACATACTATCGTTGCATGCAGTCAGTCAGTTGGATCGGAGATGATTGATGGAATAACTGCATTTCATGAACTGGCATAAAAGTTAAACACAACCATTCGACAAGAACCACAGCAGACCTATGCTACATTTCCGTGTAGTCGAATAGTGGTATGACTGACAGTGGTGCATTGATTTAGTCACTTGATTTGGAAAATGCTAGGTTGCAGTATATGCCTTTGTCTGGCTCTGTAAAAATTTAAGGTAAATGGAGGTTGGGTCATGGGCCTACCCGGTGCCGGGGGGCTGTTTTGTGCTGGCTCCTGTCCTGTTGTTGTTATAGCTTAATGCTGTGTAAATACTAGAGTAGACACGATGTATCCAAGCTGCCTCAGTCTGAAAGTGTTCTCACTCAAGAGTCTTGTCTTCTTGCACTACACCGAAATACCCCTTTTGTTTTTCCATCTACACTTACAGGCCACCCTTAACTCAGTGCTATTATACTGGGAGCAACAATTCACAATTACCTTACCAATCCGCATCAGGCAGGCAGTGGCACCCAAGAATGATGTGCATAGTGTCCATGAAAGGGAGGACCAAGATGAATGACGAGATGCAACTCCACAATTGGACCTGGATAATACAGTAACTTTAGTATCATATTCATCATTCGTCTTTTAAATAATTTGATTCCTTTTTTTCTGCAATCCTTATGACTGTGTGTTGTTGTATTGTTGTTTGTTTGCTAATTGATCCCTACAACTATTTTTTTATTTTCTTTGCTAGCGTTAAAAGTAAGCCCGGTACAGCAGGTAATTTTGGTCTCTCAGAGGGCATACAGGCAAGGCAAATTTCATATAATACTGCTGCCCTGTACTCTCTAATTGTGTAGTAGTAGTTAGTAAGTGCTACTCATTAACCATCAATTATCTTCATCATGCATGCATTTCCTTTTTCTCCCTTTATAGATTTATTGGATAGCGTACTGTTTTTCTTTGTCAAACCTTGCCCCAAACCCCCTTCCCATCCATTCATCAAACCCTAACCCTCTTCGCCCGGTCTGAGTGATTTATATTGAGGTATGATGTGACTACATTAAATGTATACCAACAATTGATCACACGCTTGTTGGGGCAGATGTGGTGAAAGCAATACTAATCCAATTTCAAGGCAGTGTGAGGATCTTCTTCTGCTTGCCCACCCAAGCTCAGTCCATGTACAAGCCAATTTTTTTCCAAAGGGACCCACCTAATACATCATAATTAATCTCCTGCATTGATTCAATTCATCATCAAATTCAACATCCTACCAGACAGCAGTAAAGTTTACGAATTACGATTGTGTTAAGTCACTAGCTCCACACAACCACAGTTTATTATAACTTCTTAACTTCTTGTACTAGGCTGTCCCCGCCACCATTATGTTTTATTTTACTTTAGCAGTTGCAAGATTGTTTGTTTGGCAGTCTTCCTCTGTACTGTACTTTACTTCGTTCTGCTATTCCCACAGTCTCCCTAAGGCAAGTGACTGTCTCTTTTTTTTTGTTTGCAAATGCTATGGCCAGTGTCTACTACCACCACAACCATGGCATCTGCTCCATTCTCTTGGGAAACCATGCAGCCATTCCTGCGCCAAACGTAATCATCATCAATCACAGGTAAGATAAGTTTGCTGGGAGGTATAATGGACTAGGAGGAGCGACTGACAGTACTAGTAGGAAAAATATAACTCAGTGAGGGGTACCGCATCTGTCTGGTTGCGTGTTACAAAATTGACAGATAATTTGAATCCAACACTGGATGTTGCCCTTCAACATTCGTAAAACAGTAGCCCCCCCACAAAACATTCATATCATACGTGTAAGTATAAATAAATAAAATGTATTCCCCTAACAAAAATAAACTAGTCCACACCTGAACCACCCCTCTCCCTAACCCCAACCAATGTCCAAATCGAAAAAAGTCCAAACAATGTCAAGAAAATCAGAACCCCAAATACCCAATTCCCACCCACCAAAAACAGTAATAAAAAAGGGGCAATTCTAACGGGGTCCTATATTCGTCGCGCTTTTAGGTGTTTGTCCACCATGATCTTTACTCGCTCCTCTAACTGCTCCTCTAGCTGTGCCACCCGGAGTGGAATTTGACGGCGAAATGCCCTGCACTTGCATTTGCATCCATGGTGGGGGGCAGCAGTCGTTGAAAATGTGCGGCGGTGGGCGGCTGCCTGACCGTGGTGCTGTACCACTGGAGGCGGGGCCTGGCTGGGGCCAGGGACATTGGAAGAGGCTGCAGCTGCTGCCGCCTCCTCCTCCCCCTCCTCTCCGTGAGCCACCAGCCGACGGTATTCTTTCCAGATGGCCTCCAGTTTCTGGCGCCGGGACCTGGCTGCCAGCTTCTTCCACATTGGTTTTTGATGGGAAAGAGGATCTATAAAGAAAAAATAGAATTGTAACCAATACTCTCATCAAAACAGTAAAACAAAATAATTCAACACATAGCGGCACTGTAGCACTAGCAAGCGTAGGACATAACATTTATGGTAAGTATCTATCCTCCCACTTCCTCGCCCTCTAACATTTGTTGGAGTTTTTTTCAGGCACTATACTTGCCCTAGTACTATGGACTCCAGTACACAGAACACCAGTCTTTTTCGTATCTCTAGTTTAGCTAAATGACATAACCTTGTTGTAGCAGGCATGCCAGCCAAGTCAGCTAAGCTTGTGCCCAAGACCAACATACGAGTCAATATGCAGACTCCTATTACTTTTATTTACTACTGTCTGCAGGTGGGGAAGCTCTTATTTTTCGATTACGGGCGGCACTGGCCATACTGTCTCTGTTACATGAAGGGGAAGTGCTCAATTTCACTTTCACTCTACCCTGGCTACTACAAAAAGGCAGATTAATATTATATATATGATCCAATGATCATTGCTTATACATGGAACAACGACATATCAGTACAGTAGTGGTCAGTGGTGGGAGTGCTCATAGGTGGTGACGTGGGGAGGGGGAGGGGCAGGGTGGGGGGTAGTAAACTATGGATTGCGGACAATTACTGGTAAGTAAACATATTAATAAATAAAACAAATGTTGTTGCGCGCACATAATCCATAGTTTACTACCCCTACCCTGCACCTCCCCCTCCCCACATCACCGCCCGCCAGCACTCCCACCACCGACCACTACTGCATAAGGTACTTTACACATTGATTGTGTACCCAACAGATAGGCCTCCTTTTGCAGGCTGGCTGACACAATCGAAAATAAATTAACATAAGTAAGAAGTGGTCCTCGAGTCAGAGAAGGGAGCTTGATAATATATATATGATGTGCTTGCAAACTACTGAGTTAACTGTATTCTGAAAATACTACCTTTATATTCCCCTCTGCTTTGCTACTCTGGCGCAGTTTCTCTTACATGCTCTTCAAATTAACACTCTGCATCCAGTGACAGTCTCCACCTATGCTGTCTATGATGAATACATCTAGGCATCCATCCATTAAAAGTAAATGTCTATCATTCTTTTTTACATATCGCTTAACAAACCTCAGCTGGTTTCACCAACAACCACTCATGCATCCACTACTTCCTTTCTTGCCTTGGCTTTGAGTTTGACACAAACACCACTAATGATTCTTGCTATCTAGTATCCACCCATACTGTGTCACCCACCCAGACAGACATCTTCTTACACCTTCCACCCATCCTTTAACACCCCATGCATCTGATTCCTATCAGCCACCTGAATGCTGCTTCCAAAGTATCCTTCTCTGCTAGTCGTATTACATCTCGCCCGTCCTTCCTTCTTCCACCCTTCTTTCCCTTTTTGTTCAACACATCCATCAAGGTCATTTAATCTGACTTTTATTCTTGTCCATAAACTTTTCATAGCTGAGTTGGAGTCAGATAGAAGAGGCCATTGGTTACTCAACTCACGCTGGTAATGCTATTGCTAATGCATTGGTAATGCTAAGTAAAGGGTATCTTCTTCAACCATTGTATATTGTTTACTACAACTTCAAGTTCATACTTAATTATTAAGTCTCACAGTACAGTGAGTGAAGTGTTCCCCATTTAGTTAGTAGTAATGCCAATAAGTAATGAATATAGCTTACCACCGCCCACCACTGCTGCTGGCTACCCCACCGGAGCTCCTGAAGGTACCGCATCTCCTGCCCCCTCCGGAATGGTAGCATCGCCATCGCCGCTGGCCCCGCCGGCACTGGTGGTTGATACTGGTAGTACGCCTAGAAATGTTTTTACCTATTTTTAGATGCCTGTGCAACTCCCCCCAAAACAGTTAAAACAGTTAAAGTACAACATACATCATCACTAGTCCAAATTGCGTACTAGAGTAGAGTCAGTAGACAGACATTAGTAGTATTATGGTCCCTAGGGTCATCTCTACCCCTACTCTACTCTTTGGAAAGTTAGCCTGAGCCATGTAACCCTTTTGGATGCATGTCTACTCTTTTGCGCATGTTACCTCGCAGCTTGTTGTGCAGTAAGACACCTTTGTGTTGGGTACAAGTGAAGAGGTCGAAAAACAAGCCACTTTTTTATGGAGTTCGGTTAGTCCCTAATGCTTAGCCATATTGTTACACTTTTTGGCATGACTACGAAATGCTTGCATAATTGCATTATACTGTCTAACATGCACCAATTTTCTCATAATAGGCAGAAGATTCCCTTCTACAAACCAGAGATTTGCAGAGCTTTCGATGCATGTAACCAGTATTTCTACGTTCAACGGTGAGGGGTCTCCCAGAATTCACACAGATCTTTTGTCTTCTATCACGCACATGTAACAAATCTTTACTGTTTTAATCTTATGCATTTTGCATGTTGGAGCTGGCTGTAGTATTTCATAGAACAACGTACAAAGCTTGTTATTTGAAAATAGATAAACTTTTTGAACGTACGCATAGACTCTGTGGTATGTGGTGTGGTGTTGTGGACTTATACGAATGAGTGAGCGAAAGGGTGTTATGTTCTGGGTTGTGTAATCATTGGGTATCTTCGTGTGGGGGTTAGGGACCTAATGAGACACTATAGCTTGTCTGTCTAGGGATTGTGGGTTCTGAGTTCTGACTGAGGTGTGAGTAAGGACCAACTTCCCAGCACCAACATCCTATATTCTTGTGCATAGTTCTGTATGTGGCTGTGCAGAATCCCCACAACAGTAGTAGTATGTACTACTATCCTAACAAAAATACTAGTCAAACATCTGGTTGGGCATTTTGTTGGTGGGAATTGTTAAAGCCTTCGAGATTAAAGAGGACAACCCAAAGGACAGGAGAGGACCCAGTGGCTGGAGCTTTTGGTCTATCTGAGCTTTATTCAAAAGAAAACCTTAAATAAAGAGTGGCCAACTGGGTACGCTTAGATACAAACAGACTAATAGTAGTAGTACAGAGAGTCATAGCAGAGGCAGTTAGAAGGAACTTAAATGCGGGGATACCCAGAATTTGGAAACAGATAGTCAAGGTCAAAGAAGCTTTTGTAAAAAATTGAGTTAGGAAGTCGAACTGTAATTAATAGTTCAGAAAAAATATGGTGCAGTAAAGGTTAGGAATATATAATTGTTAATATAACCACTTGAGGACTTACTGGGACCAGTAGCAGGGCCTTCGGTAGAGGAGCAGTCCTCTGGTGGTTGTCCTGCTGACTTGGACCCCGTCTTCTTGCCCCTGGGTCCTGATCATGTAAGAAATACTAAAGAAAGACACAAACATTAATAAGTGCTGTGAAACAAATAAATAATTTAATAAAATGCTCAAAAAACATTTTAGGAAACAACAATTGCAATAAAATTGACCTATCTGATCAAATCGACTACTGGCTTGCAGGATTCAGGGACTTTCTACTTATTTATGAACACTTATCAAATGTTCCACAATCATTTTGATTTCAGAATACTAACGAAGCCTAAGTACAACCTGACCTAGACCACCATTCCAGACGGACCAATTGTTCAGTAAGTCTGCATTTCCATTATATTTTTGGCTTAAAAAATGCATAGATGAGATGGAGGACACATGCATAAATTTGTACATACACCAAATTCTTGTTTGGTTGCGTCTGATGTTGTTCCGCTACTGACTGACAATGCTAAGCCTACCACTCACTAAACAAACTACAAAAGGTTCTACGGAGGACTGGGGTAAGCAGCACTCAGTGACAGAGGAGGCGTTACACAGACCGTAAAAAAAACCTGAACTGATACTAAGTCAACCTAGTATCCATCCACCACTATTTTACAGAAGGACAATGGAAGGACTAGACTCTCTCTAGCAATAGCATTTACTGATTTCAGTTCTATAAAGTAAACTCTTACATTAATCAGCCCAAGCTAGCGCAAAGTTGCAAACAAGTAAGAGTAGCGCCGAGCACCTGTGTCCTATAATCACAGAAGATTTTGAAACGTAGTTTACCTGCAATGTAAGACCCAGTAATTGTGTTATTCATCAAAAAATTATACACAATACTTATACTACTATATATTAGCTACTCACCAAGCCCATGACCTCGACACCTAGCAGGTCCAATAGGTCCTGCCCCCGGTCCAGGATGTTTGACCACCGGTGGGTCAGCTGGTTGTGGGTGCGCCGGATCCCTGAGCAGCGAAACACTGCCCGGCGCACCTTCGCCCACCGGTGATGACGCTCCTGGGTAGGGTACACGGAGCTTGGCCTGCCGCCTGCTGCCAAGGTCAAGGGGAGGTGGCGCTGGTTGAAAAAAACATGGGCAGCCACCTCCGCCCTGCCAAAAAGCTGCCGGGCCTGTACCCCGGCAGGGCACATTCTGCCGTAAGGCAGCCGGCTCTTGGTCACAGGCACCTTACCCTTGGAGCTGGTACTTCTGCCCTTGGTCATGGTTCTGGGGTGGAGGCGGAAAAGAAAAGTTAGAAGGAAAAAATTCAATTAAGGGGAAGAAGTAGGAGCTTAAAGAAAGAAGTAAAATAAAACTGAAAAGTAAAAAAAACACAGTAAAAGTAGAAATAAAATGCAAAATATAAACTTAGGGACAGAGAGAGATAGATGATAAATAAAATAAAGTCAGAAAAACAGTGTAAAAATCTTAGGATTGCAAAGATTAAGTAAGGATAGAAAACTAGGCCCAGAACCATAGCATAAAGTGAAAAAACAACATCGCGACCGAGCGGGTAAGTTCGCGTGATATTTCCCACGAGCACGCACTAGTCGTCGCAAACAAGTAAATAGCGTTCACGAACATGACATGCGCATAGTGAACACGCTTTACGCGGCCCGGAACAGGAAATAAGGCATCGCGAGTGGGCGGTACAATTGTAAAAATAAGATGGCCGCACCCATAGGCGACCGCATGGGTAAGTTATGAGCTATTATCCCCAGAGCACGCAAACAGCGCCCCAAACACGCACAATGTGCTCCTGAAAAAGAAAAACGCATCACGAACGCACACGACAAGCAGTTTCGCAAGCTCACGAAGCTACACGTAGCTTGCGTAGTGCAAGAACATCTTCGCGTAGCTTTGCGTAGAGCGACTACACTCACTAAGCCCAGGGTTATTGCTAACCAGTGCTAAAGTGCTAGTGCTCTCTCATTAAAACATAGTAGAATTGGCTATTCAAGATTGACCTATTTAATTTACATATAAGTCCCAAGGGCATCTGTCAAACTTGTTTTTCAAATTTAAGATCTCCCCATGCTGTGAACCATTCTTGGACATTATTACACCATTACTAACCCAGAGCCAGTACGTGGAAGAAAGTTATGGGTGCCAATTTGTGCTCTGCTTGTGGTTTGGTCTCAGAGACAGAGTAATATGTTTTGTTCTTCTGCCCAGAATACCTTGCTTCCCACTGGGAGTGATCTAGCCAATGGACTTGAACATGGAGTTGACCCGTTATCTAATCGCTCAGAGGATCTAGAAATGCAGCACCTCAATTCTTATTGTGTTTGCTGTGAGCCATTACTTGACTTATGTATGGTATAAGCATGCACTTTTTTTTTATCTCACTCAGCTTCCCCAGTAGTGTAAATGTTTACAACTTTGCAATCCATGTACTGTTCATTGACAGGAACATGCAGTTTTATTGAGGTCTTACACTTTTGCACTTTCTGGTATTGCACTGCCAGTTTCCTGATGAATTGCATGATGATGACCCTGCAATCTAGCGACTTTGAATGAGTCATGCTGATTTGTAATGTACTGAATTGTTTTTATTGATTTGTTTCACATCTTAAGATGGAGAATTTCTGTTTTTGGTGTGAGCCGTTACTCGACTTACAGATGGTACAAGCATGCAAATAGTTCATTCCATCCATCTCACTGAGCAGTAAAGATGTTTACAACTTTGCTATCTATGTACTGCCTATGGTCAAAAATATGAAGCTTTATAGATACTTTGCACTTTGCATATCTTGTACATTTTGGCATTGCATTGACTGGTGCTTAAATGCATTGCACTTAGATGATTCTACAATTAGTGACAGTGGACTAGTCAGACCGACTCATATTGTAATGCAAAGTTTTTATTAATATGTTCTATAGATACGATGGAGATTTGCTTTTAATTTGTTTTTTGATTTGAAAAAACTTTTATCTAGTATTTAAAAAAAATTTAAATGTGATGTGTATGTCTTTTCTTTTACGCTTGTATGCTTTTTTGGTGATGGTAACTGAATAAAGTACTTGGAAATTGAAGTCCTTAGGAAAGTGCACTACATATGTTTGTGATACTTCCGTTGCAGTAGGAGTTCCTGCCTAAAATGAGCTACCTTCCAGTCAAGATTAGTATTGAACGCTTGCCTGACCATCCCCCCTTCCCTGCCCTTCCCCACCTTCCTCACCTTCCCCCCCACCATCCCCCCCTGAGTCCTCCCTCCCCCCTTACCACCCAATGAGGCGTCCTGGGGCCAGTGGGATCCCGGTGTGGGCGTCCTTGTGGTCAGTGCGCCTCAGTACACTCCCCTTCCCTTGCCCTGCATAACTATGTGTGCAAAATAAGTGCAAAGCAGGGAGATAGTCTTCTATATTAAGCAAATATTTCTCTGGGTTTACAACCATAATCATATATTACATCATATTAGATTAGGAATCCTTAGTATTCCCCCCTTTTTTTTCACCCCATTTTTTAGCCTGTAGCCCCATACTGTTCATGCGTAACACACATAGTTTAGTCCCCCTCGTAGTGGTGATTTGAACTGTTCTTAATGTTTATCGGTCTTTCCTTTTTACAATCTCTGCGATCTCTTTCAGATAAGTTTCAGCCTGAATTTCACTTATGAAGCTGCGAGTTGTACCCCTAAAAACTATTTTCAGTCGTGCTGTATTTTGTAGAAAAACTGTTGCGCCAATTTGCATGAAGGGGGTAAATAGCTGCCGCATTCTGCATCTTCTTTCAACAGTGGCATGGGCAAAGTCTGGTCTTACAAAGAATATGAAGCCATTATGTTCCCTCTAGCTTGTAGGCCGGGCAAGGACATAGATATTTTCCCGTAAAAGAAAGTTCCTAAAGTACACCAGCATTGCCCTGGAATATTTAGGTGGATTCAGTGTTCGTTTGGGCTGGGTTAGGGGAAAACGATGGGCGCGCTGTATTTCTTTATCTATTTCCCAGGATAGCAGTTCAGGGAGGTCTGATTTAAGGAGATTAGTTATGTACCCCCTTGGGTCGTTCCCCTCTACGCCTTCCGGGATGCCCAGGAAGCGCAGGTTATATCTTCTTGCTCTGTTCTCTTGGTCCTCGACCTTTATCATCAAGTCCTTTATAATCCCTTCTTGTGCCTTTTCCTGGCTTTGAAGAGATGCGACATCCTTCTCTAGATGGTCAGTGCGTGTTTCTACTGATACCATCCTTTCCGATATCTCTAGGCAAGTGCTGCCCACTTTATTGACAGCTCCTTGTAGCTTTTGGATGGCGCCATGGTTCCTTTGGCTGTCTATTTTGACATCTTTGTGGAATTTTCTTATGGAGCTTAGTACATCTTTCAAAGATAGTTCTGCAGCCTTTGCTGTTTTGTTTGCATTTTCATGTTGCTGTGAGCCGCTCCCCTTCGACTCCTCGCCATTATACTGATCAAATTCTGTTTCCTTTGGCCTTTTTCGAGTTGAGCTTTTTCTGGTATTTCTAATTTGTTCCGAATTACTTCCTTGATCTGTAGTTTCTTCATATGTTGATTTATTTAATCTTTTATTCCTTATCCTCCTTTTCTCCAATTTTTTCCTTGGGGTGGAGCCTTGCCCAAGATCGCTGAGTTTCCTTGCATCTGTGGAGTCTGATACTTCCGGGGTTGATGCACCTTGTTCTTGGCATATGCTAGCGTTACTTGCCCCACTGGAAGTGGAGATGCCAGTTTCGTAAATATCTGCATCTGATTCCTCTGAGTGCACTTCTGTTTCCGATTGTAGCATTTTTTCCAGGGAGGAATTTTGTGTTGTAAGAATGTTCCAATCGGGTCCATGTTTTTGAACTGAAGCATTTGAGTGGTCACTATTTGGCGTTGTGGTTTTAGATAAGCTAGCCCTTAATTTCCCCAATTTGACATGTGTAGCCTGAATTCCGAGATCCGGGATTCGAGCAGTCCTTTCCCCCATAGCTGCTTCAGCTTCTACTTCAGCATCTGGTTTAGCATGTCTAGTTCCACTGTCTTCCCCACCCCATGCCAGTTGGTCCTGCACATTTTCTTGTCGGTTTGTGGATTTATTCACCCCTTCCTTGGGCAATGGACTGAAAATATTAGAAATACTAGGCTGGGATGCTGCTCTCTGACCAGTGGTTTTGGCTTTTGCTTTCAGATTTTTGCATGGTTTCTAATCTCTTTGCTTTTTTTGCCATAAGTTCCACCTCATCAGTGTCTTCAATATCCTTCTCATTGCCCTTCACTTTCACTTTCTCCTTTTCCATGCCTTTATCTCTCTCTTTGTTCTTATCTTTCGTGGATGTTGCATTAACTTCATTTTTCTCATAGTTACTCGTGCTTTTGTCTTTGTTTTTATCTTTATCTTTGTCTTTTTCTAGACCCTTTTTTCCCCTTCTCCTTATCTCTCTTTTTCTCCTTCTCTTTGTCGCGCTCTTGATCTTGATCTTTGTTTTTTATTTCCTTAGCCTTAGCTCCCCTGGTCTCCGGTCGTCGCTGTGTTGTCTTTACTCTTTGTGCATTGTGCCAGTCTTGTTGGCCTAGCGCACTCTCCTTCAGTTCAGTTTCTTGGATACATTGGGAGCCTTGCGTACCTTGCGGGCCTTGCATGTCTAGGGGGGGTATGGAATGAGGTTAGCTCTGTTCTTTTAACTCATCCAGCTCATTCTGTGCTCCCCCTCCTGTTCCCACAATGTCCATTTCTAATCCCTTCTCGCGTTCTACACTCTTTCTACTCCGTCCTTCACTCTGCCCAGTTGGAGCTGTTGGGATTAGCCTTAGAAATACTCGAAGACGATAGGAAATACCATCTAATAACTAAACCATGATGCCATTAAAAATTGCATCAGTAAATATATGTGGATTAAATGATATAAGAAAGCAGCAAAATGTATCTATATGGTTACAATCAATGGGGGCGAATATAATAAGTCTACAGGAAACCCAAATTGAGGCCTTACACACACATATGCTAAAATCTCTGGGGTTTAAGCAGGTATGCGCAACGACCCAAGGGGCCCGGATAAGGGGAGTGGCTATTCTGGCCAAGGGTCAAGGACAGATATTCACAAGAAATAAAACAGATAAAAACGGGTGATGGGCACTTACAGAGCACCAGGATATGGATGGGAGGGAAATGACGATCTGCAAAATATACAGTAGTAATGATGATGACCCCTCCATCATTAATGAAATCACTAATGAACTTGCTCATTGGCCATTACCGGTGGTGCTCTGTGGAGACTTTAACATCAATCTCCTATGCGACTGGTCCTTGAAAGATAACTTGATCTATAATGGTCGTAAACCGAAGGTGTTTAAAGCAATCAAAGAACTATATAGCATACATGGGCTTATAGATGGATGGCAAAATTCTAATCCTAATGACCCAGGCTATACCTTTTTTTCTAACCCACATCGCACACACGCCAGAATAGATTTCTTTTTTCTGTCCAATTTAATAAATTCCAAAAAGTAAAATTAATAAATTGCCTAGAGTCTTTTCAGACCATAACCCCTTACTATGCACAGTGGATATGGGTCGAAGCTCGGCTATGCCTAGGACATGGAATTTTGAGAAATCCCTACTACTTGACCCGAGGTATTGTACACACATGCGGGAATGGATCACTACATTTTTACAAAATAATCTGGGTAGTCAATGTGGTATGGGATGCACTAAAGGCTAGGATACGGGGGGCAAACACTGCAATATTCGCTAAAGGCAAACAGCATAGCTCAAAACAAGATGAAGAACCTACAGGAAGAACTTAGACAGGTGGTGGAAGGATTAATATTGGTTACCAAAGGGCACTGTGGGGCGGAAGCGATCGAGAGAAAGCAAAATCAAGTGGCGATCGCGAGGGCAGCTATTATGTATATCATAACCACAAAAGCAGTAAAGAAAGCCACTGCAAATCAGAAGATGGTCTACGAGATGAATGAACTAGTTGGCCATCAGTTGGCCATTCGTATGCACCAACAGGTGTCCGGCAATATAATACAGGAGATAATAGACCCAGCAAAAGGCTCAGTTACCAACCCAGAATCAATTAGGGAGGCTTTTTTCCAATTTTATAGCACTCTTATAAAGATGATGGGGGAGACAATGTAAAAAAAACAATGGACTATCTAGACGACGTCAGCACATCTAGGTTCTGTGAATTGGATCAAGCCATGCTGGAAGAAGACCCCAACATAGAGGAGATAGTTAGTATAATTAAAAACCTATCAAAAGGTAAAGCACAACGGCTAGACAGCCTACCTTCAGAATTTTTCTTAACCTTTGTAGATCAATTAAAAGAAATATTATTAAAACTATTTATACATATCTTTAAAGGGGGGCACCCACCTAAGTCTTGGTCTAGTTCAAAAATTATAATATTTCCCAAAAAAGCAAAACCTCCGGAGCAATAAGGGTCCTAGAGACCGGTTACCCTTATCAACACAGATTCGAAAATATACTCGAAATTGCTCGCAAATCGTACAGCCCCAATCATCCATAAGGTTGTTGCTAATTATCAACATGGCTTTGTGCCAGGAAGATCAACAGTCGATCATGTGCATAGAGTTATCACATTGTTTGATCAGTCAAGGATCTCAGGAGGCCCAATGGCTTTGGTGCTCCTTGACGCCGAGAAAGCCTTTGATAGGGTCTCCTGGCAGTTCTTGTGGTCGGCCATGGCTCGGGTTAGTATTCCCAGGGGCTATACCAAAGCCATCCATCAACTATATGTCAACCCGGTGGCTATGGTACTGGTCAATGGCAGCCTTACTAAGGAATTCAGCATAACCAGGGGAATCAGACAGGGCTGTCAATGCTCTCCCCTGCTCTTAGCTCAGTATCTCAACCCTTTTATACAGAGGTTGGAAAAAAACAGGGAGATAGAGCCTATTATATCACGAGATCTTTCCACTAAAACACTTGCCTATGCAGATGATATTGCAATTGTTCCAACCAATCCAGAAACAACTATGGCTGCTATTACAAGGGAGGCAATAGAATTTGGTAAAACCTCGGGATACGCTCTTAATCAGGGGTAAACGCAAATTGTGATTAATGAAAGACCCGCATTTATAGACTCTAGAGTTACAAAGAATGCAACCTACCTAGGGATCTCAATCACCGCTAAATTAGAAGACTTGGTGGAAATTAATGTAAACCCGATATTGAAGATTATGCAGAAAGATCTCCACAAATTAGATAATCTACATCTATCTTTGATAGGTAGAGTTAATGCTCTAAAGATGGTCTTTTTTCCAAAGCTTCTCTATTTATTTAGAGCCATCTGCTTAGAATTTCCTGATCATTGTCTAAAATCTATGGAACGCACTTTCTTCAGATTCATCTGGGCTTATTCCCAACCCAGATGGACTTACAAATCACTCACCCTTCCTAAAGAACGGGGTGGACTCGCTGTTCCTAATTTGAGAGCTTATTACTGGGCTGTGGTATTACTCAAAAGCCAGAAAGGAGAGACCTCGGGAAGGTCAGACAACTATTTACGATTTAATGTTAGGAGAAAAGAACACAGGGTACCTTTGGCGTCATCTGTATGATAGTTATCACAAAAAAAGTGAAATTTTAGAAGCTAATAAATGAATATAAGATAGTTAAAATGATTAGGAAAATGCTGGGCATTGGACGCATCTCATATTATACACTCTTTAGAGATAACCTCGATTTACCGGAAATATTTCGGGACAATTGTATAAAGAAATGGGAAGCAGCTGGAATAACAAACTTTGGCAACTTGGGATCTCCCACTGGGCTTCTTTCATTTGAAGAACTTAGGGGGAAATTTCAAATTGACAGTCGGGATTTCTTTAAATATCTAAAAATTCAAGACTATATCAATAGAAGAAACTTGGGAGGAACTATTGTCAACATTTTTTATCTATTTGAGAAACTAACCTCCGTAAAGTTAAACTCTATTAGTGAAATATATACTCTTTTAAATACTGTGTTTCCTGATGATCTAGGAAAAATTGCCCTAAAGTGGCAGGATAAAAATTGGTATATCCCCCATGGCTTTACCAGAACCTATGACATGTCTCAAGTATGTCTTATGTCTACTAAATTGCAGGCGTAATTTTAAAAAACCTGCTTCATGCTATTTTATACTCCCGATAAAATTGCAAAGTGGGGTTCGGGTAAAGGAACATGCTGCCCTAGATGCAAGGTTTTTAATGCGGACTGTGTACATATATTCACCACCTGTGACGGTCTAAGGCAACTCAAACAGGAGATTGAGAGATTTGTCTCCTGTGTGTTGAATAAACCTATCAAGCTGACAGAGGAAATGATCATTTAAGGGGCCACAGACCCCAATCTGAGAGAGCAAGGGGCTGAGTTTTTGTTTATTACAATGGCGGTCCTAAGGATCCGCATTGCATCCGCATGGCTAGATGAGCTAGCACCATCATTTCAACAGTGGCTCGCAAGGTTGTTAGCCACTTACAGACTTGAAATTGCAATCTATAAAGGGAAGGGTGAAAGGAAACGCAACCAAGGGCTGAAAATAGGGGCCCGATGCTTGAATGGTGTCAATTTCAAGGTAACAATCCATGAAATACAAAATGTATGTTATGTGACAGTTGTCGTTTTGTAAAATAGAAATGATTGTAATACCGATTTAATGGATGAATTAGGTCACAGTATAATTTGAAACTGTAGGAATAATTTTCATGTCATTTCTTCTTTTTCTCTTTTTTTTCTTTGTGCTTGTAAATTCTGTCTGACCGAGGGGAAGGGGGGGCAAGATCTGTAAATTGAAAATATGCTTATCTATGTACTATGGTATTATGACAAAAACAAATAAATATATTTTTTTTAAAAAGGAAAGTGCACTACATGTGTCCATGACCTGTAAAATATATGCTACTATGGGCCAGCAGCACTGATTGTGCCACCCACTTAAGTAGCTTGTTTAACATGTCTCAGGTCTGCCATTGCAGAGCCTGTGTGTGCAGTTTTAAACTGCCATTTTGGCATGGCAAAATAAACCTGTTTAAAAAAAAATAGAGGTACCCCAAAAGAAAAACTTTTAGGGACAATAATAAACCTGTTGCCAGACCCAAACCTTACTTTTTAATACATATAGGTCACCCCTAAGGTAGGCCCGGACAGCCACTAATGTAGGTTGCAGCCTATTTAAAAGGTTGGAGATGTACTTTTAAGTTTTACAAGTCCTGGTAGTGAAAGAAATGTCTAAAGTAAATTTTCGCTGCTGCAAAGCCTATCTTTCCCATAGGATAACATTGGCATTGTCTTATTAACTTTTATACGTGTAATTTCCAAATGAGAAGAGATGACTGGATCATGTTTCGTGTCTCTAGAATCCTATTTTAAAATCCTAATTTATGGTAAAGTTGGGTTTTAAATTGCAATTTTGAAGATGCCACTTTTAGAAAGTTAATATGTTTTTGCCTTAGCCATTTGATGCCTGCAGACTGTCTCTGGTCACATGACTGGGTGTAGTTGGCATGTGGGCTTTGTGTATTCCTCCTAGACATCCACATACAATATGAGCTTAGGTGTGACTGGGTGGGCCATCACTGGTAGGATGGGAGAGAGGAGCTAGGCACAGTCCCACTTACACTTGAATAGAATGTGTCCTGTCCTCACACAAAGACCTGCATACCCATGTAGTTGGTCTGTTGCCAGGGCCAGGAAGGCACTTTAAAAGCCATTCCGCTAGAATCTACCCACTTCAAAGGCACAACTCTGTATGAAAGAAGAATATCAGACACCACCACTTCAATACACCTTTAGACCTCTAGATACTTTGCTAGGAAGAAGGACTGCTTTACTGCTACAAGTGTCACTCTACTGGACTGCTACTCTGAAGGAACCTTTGCCCTGCTGTGCTGACCCGCTGCCTGCTACCCACTTGCCTGAGTGAGAAGGACTGGACCTGTATCACTTGGACTGAGAACTCAGAGTAAATTCAAGGGAAGTTGGCTGGCCTCCTTATCTGAAGCCTCAGGGTCATAACACTCTACTAACAGCCTTACATCTGCATCTGGACTATGCCTTCTGTGAATCTGCCCTGCCAAGTGGTGCCACCCCAGTACAAAACTATCAGAAGAGGGCTTAGGGTGCTTTTCCAGCCTCTTTGGATCTAGCAAAACTGACACATCACCTCTGGTGCACAGTGCAACACCAAACAGAACTGATGCATCACCAACGGTGCGTGCATTGGACCCATGCAAAGACCTACATTGCTGTCACAGCCCGCATCGCCTTCAGAATTGCCATCACATGACACACCCTTGACTTAGGCCCTCGCATCTCTCTGCAACGGCAGCCCCGACAGTGGACTTTGCATCGCAGCTCTTTAGAACCAGCACATCGCCCCAATGGTGTGCCGCATCCCCGATGTTGGACTCCGCATAGCAAGCCTCGTCAATAGGATCCTTCACATTGATGCAACAGTACCTCACCCACATCCTCACCACATCTCACAACCGACGCATTGCCTCCGTTTTATTTTATTTATTTTATTTCATTTAAAGAGTTTTATATAGCGCTGGCTAGACCCGAAGGTATCAGAGCGCTTTACATGTGAATCAACAATGTAACAGAACATGTTCAACAAATGACACAGTACATCAAAAAATAAGCAATACAGAAATTCTGGGGCAAGATGGCCGCTGACGGACCGTAGGGAGAAGTCGCACTCCCTCCTCTCCCTTTGCCTCCTCGAGGAAAGCTGTGTTTGGTGCGGTGCATCGAAGGTATTCAGTCCGGACGATTGGATTTAGCAGTAAAGACTTCAAGTGATGTAAAATCACCGTCTGAGAAGGCATGAAAAGGCATGAATCGAGTTTTTGAGACATGGTATACTCCCTCCTCTGCTGCCGCAGGTTCACCACTTGTTACACCCCGGCGCCCGGACTCGGTGGAAGGGAGCTTGATCAGAGTTTTACGGCTCCTTGAGGAGATCGCCTGCGTGAGTAGACACTGTTGGTGTAAACTGAAGAGCATAATGGCTCCGAAAATACAAAAAATAATAAAGGATGGTAAAGATCAGAAGGAAGATAAAGAAAAGCTTGTCCTGAGTGATTCGGGATCCCCGGCAGCCAACCTGAGGACGAAAGTACACTCACGCAGGGTGGAGGAGCGAACCGCGCTGAGAGATATTTTGAGAGACACGAATGCCTCGAAATGTACGGACAGCGAGGAAAACAGAAAGAAAAGGAAAAGAAGGATAAACCGAAGGAGAAAGCCACAATTGGCAGGAAAAATACTGTAACTTTAAAGAGTTCCAAACAGGCAGCTCTCAGACAGCCTACCGTGATAGAGGCGTTCTCCCCGGAGATGGCCGCAAGCGTCAAGGCTAAGGCGAACACCACCTCAGGCTCCGGTTCAGGCTCCAGGGTCAGCGGATGTTTTACAGGGGAGACACAACGACGGCGTGGTTTTTCCAGGGGGTGCAGCGCAGGTTACGGGAGTTACCGAAGAACAGAGGACAGACGCGGGCACGGAGCAGATATCGATGCTCATTACGGCAAATGCAGGAGCCGCGGAGGCAAGTAGAATGCTTACAGTGCCTCAAGATGAGACTCAGTGCCCTATTCCTGACATTGTAGATCTCCAGCACTCGCAGGATATGCAGTTAGCACACCCACTGCAACAATCGCCTATTGTTAACGGGACACCGCAGGCATCAGCAATAGTAATATCATCGGTGTTGACCGATAAGGTAGATGCTCAGATAAGGGCCGATGATGTGAGTGTGAGTGGGTTGGCCCCAGCAGAGCAGGGCAATATTAATGTTCCGACTATCCCCCTGGTAGAGGAGCAGGCTGCGGGGGGAAAAGCACCACCTGCAATAATGGAGACATTGCTTGAACTCGAAACACAAATTGATGGCAGTGTTGTAATCCCTGCCTCACCCAGTGATGACTGCTTCTACTCCCTCAATGAGGGTGAGGGGGAGGAAGAAGGTGAGGGGGGTTCTGAGACAGGCTCTGAATTGGGCTCAAGATCTACGGATGTTGATAGCGATTTGCAATTGTCCGGATCAGATTCAGATACCTCAGAGGTAGAAGGGGACACAGTGCAAAAACCCTCTCCTCGCCGCAAACCAAACAGTACTATGAATAAGAGGCGGAACAGATTGAAAGCCGCTATAAGCCCCCCTCAGTCAGAAGTGGTGAAAAGGCTGGATTGGGACTATTTGGCGACTTCGCAGTTATACCAAGAGGGGGCAGGGATTATCCCAGCACAGCACCGCTCACAGAGTCAAGCGCAGGGCTCGGGGTTCGATCTAATGTTTTCAACTTTAAAGCGGATGCAGGGTGAGGCCAGAGCTGAGAGCCGCAGAGCAAGGCAAGAAAGCAAGAAGATGCAGGGGTCCCTATGGAAGATGAATAAGATGTATGCAGAGCTAGCAGGAAGGGTTACAGAGGTGGAGGAGAGAACTGGCAACTTGGAGAATGAAGTTGGTAAATGGCAGAAGTTTAAGCAGGAGCTAGAAAAAACTACAACAGATGTACTATGGAAACTCGAGGATTTTGAGAACAGACAACGGAGGAACAATATTAGACTTTTGGGTGTGGCAGAGGGGTATTAAGGGCAGGATGTGCGGGCATATGTATTTGAACTACTTAAGGGAGCGCTACCAGAGATAACAGGCTGGAACTGGGAGGCTGAAGTACAGAGGGCACATAGATTCCCTTTTGTCCAAAATAAGGGCAATACGATAGCTAAACCACGTGCAATCTTGATATATGTGGGAAATTACCTTCTGAGGGAAGAGATTATGGCAAAAGCAAAGCCTCAGGCCAAATGTCACTACAAAGATGTGGACTTTTTTGCAAGGCCTGACTTCTGCCACACGACAGTGGAAAGGACATGGAGGATGAGGGAGTTAATCGCTCTATTTCAAAATGTAGGATGCGAGGCATATTTAATTTTCCCCAGTCGCCTCAAAGTGGTTAGAAATGGTCAGTTTAAAGTTTTTTATTCTGAGATTAAGGCCCAAGAATATCTGACATGGCTAAAAGAGAGTACAGCACAGGCTGGCACGGTTGCCTTAGCAAGGCAAGGTAATTGTAAGTCACAGCAGTAGCAGTCCTAGAAGAGTGGATTAAGCATTCGGTTCTCGAATGGGGGGAAGAGGAAGGAATGGGAATAGGAAATGTAAAAAGGATGGTAAAATGATGTATCAGCACTATTTTCAATGGAAAAAAAAGAACAGGGGTAAGGGGGAGGAGTGGGGGTGGAAATTCCAGGGGTCACAGCTGTCACATATAGGTCTCACGGACCTATTTGCCAGTAGGGGGGGAGGGCTCATGAGGGGGGCACCCTGGGGAGGGGGAGGGGCAATGGGATAGGTAGGGGGCACAACACAAGGTACCACATTGATGAAATACAAAGAAGGCAATTGGTGGGTAGGAGTAAGCAATCTCTGAGTGTACAATTTCTGAATAAAATGTGTGGGTGGAAGTGGCTAGGTCAATCACCTGATGTATTTTAATGGGTACCCGGATAATGTCTTGGAATGTGTGTGGCTTGAATGCTAGGCAGAAGAGACAGGAGGTTTTTATTTTGTTAAAAAATATGAGGGTCGATTTTCTACTCCTCCAGGAGACACACATTATGGCAACCAAAATATATCTTTTGGAGCTGTTGGGTTTCTCAGTTTAGCTTTCTCAAAACAAGGGTCTAGAAATAGAGGTGTGGCCATACTTTCAAGACGGAGAGACATTCCCACTAGGAAAAAACTGGAAGATGCACAGGGGAGGTGGGTTCTGGTAGAATGTTCAGTGGGTGGGGAATGGATAACTCTTGGTTCAGTTTATGGCTCAACTGGGGATGACACAGACATTTTTTAATTTTTGGATGTTGAGTTAGCTACCTGGGCCCCTCGTATTATCCTTGCAGGCGGCGTTAATATTAATGGAGTCGGGGGCTTGGGTTGGGGGTAGGATCTCGTATTTTTTACCAAGGGAGGAAAAGGAGGGTTTTCCAAGCGGTTCGTTCTCTGGTAAGAAATAACGCTTTAATAGATGCTTTGGACAGTTTAAAGCCGGAAGTAAAGGGATTTACATATTATTCAGCCCCCCATAGGGTGAGTGTGCGACTCGATTATTTCTTGGTTTCTAGTACTTTATTGTCTATATCTCAGATTGAGAGACTACCGCGTTTATTATCTGACCATAACCCCTTAGTTTTAAGTCTAGCTCTGTCAGTGAATAATGGTGGGATGAGGGCATGGACTTTTCAGAGAAGTCTTTTGGAGGATGATAACTATATTCAGCATATGACGCAGTGAATTGAGGGATTTCTTGCGATAAATAAGGGTAGTGCAGCAGCAGGTATGGTCTGGGATAGCTTCAAGGCGGGGGTGAGGGGGGAGACTCTGAGCTATAATGCAAATAAACGTAAGCTAGAACAGGAGAGGAATTTGGCACTAAAAAGAGCGATACTTGAAGCTGAGGGAGAACTGAGTGAATGTGCCATTGATGGTAGACCAGTTGAGCAGGCACTTATTAAATTAGCAAAGTTAAGAATGGACGCAGAAGCGGATATTGCAACTAGAGCAGCGAAAATATATATGACAAATAGAGAAAAATGTCATGAGGTTAGTGAAACAGTGGGGCGAACTTTAGCGGTACGGGCAAGACAAAAGGCCGCTGTAGGCGAGTTAAGGGAGATCAAAGACAGCTTCGGCAACTTAGTCACGGAAACACATGGGATAAGGGATGTCTTTAGACAATTTTATACAGAGTTATATGACGAGCGGCAAGAAAAGGACCCAGGGGAGATAGTGGAGTAGTTGCAGAATATTCCAACGATGCTTTTAGAAGACCAAGAACAGCAGAGATTGGACACCCCCTTAGACTCAGAGGAGATAAAGATTGCATTAATGAGTCTCCCATCCGGAAAGGCAGCGGGCCAGATCAGATATCGTTAGAATTGTTTAAGAAATTCTGGAACGTACTGGGGAAGGACGCTGTAGATATAATACAACAAGCACAGGCTGGGGCATCGGTGCCAGGCTCTTGGTCTGGCGCAGAAATTGTCATCATATTAAAAAAGGGGAAGGCACCTAATGAACCCGGGTCTTACAGGCCTATAATGCTGATGAATGCTGACACAAAGATTTACTCAAAGGCACTTGCAATAAGATTCGCAAGTGTTATAGGGACACTAGTTACCAGTAATTAGCACAGCTTTATACCAGGGCGGGGAACTACTCACAACACTCGGAAGCTTATTACTTTATTCGAAACCATGGAGGTCACAGGGGACCCGATGGTGGCAATGCTTCTAGATGCTGAGAAAGCATTTGATTGGGTCTCCTGGGACTATCTATGGTGTGTTTTGACTAGGGCAGGGTTTGGGGGGAATTTTGTTAAAGCAATAAGAGCACTTCACAGGTATCCTGTAGCATGTGTTAGGGTAAACGCAGGTGTAACTTGGCCAATCCAAATCAAGAGGGGAACAAGGCAGGGGTGCCTGTGCTCCCCCCTGCTGTTCGCTATGTACCTGGACCCTTTGATACGTAGGATGGCAATGAATGACAATATTGCCCCATTAATAACGCATAGAGGGGAGTGTAAGATACTGGCATATGCCGATGATGTGGCTGTTCTTACATCAAACCCCACGGAGGCTATTGTACATGTGGAATTGGAGGCAAAAAATGTTGGCAGAGTGTCAGGGTATTCTTTAAATACCACTAAAACACAGATTGTAATGAATAAAAATAAAGTATGCCAGGATCAACGGGTGATCCAGACAGGTACATATCTTGGTATTATAATCACTTCAGAGTTGGAGAAAGTAGTGGAATTAAATATAACACCCATTATAGCTAAAGTGAGAAGGGACTTGGATAGGTTTCATAATTTGCACCTATCGATAGTTGGCCGAACCAATATTATTAAAATGCTGATCCTACCAAAATTTTTGTATATCTTCAGGGCAATCCCACTGTTTTTTAACAATAACTGGTGTAAGAACATAGAAGTTATGATTAATAGATTCATATGGTCCAAAGGAAAGACCAGGAGAGCATTAAGGTTCATGGCACTCCCAAGAGAATGAGGGTGGTGGGCACTACCAGACTTGAAATTTTATTATTGGGCCACTGCCTTACAATATATGGTGGGCCTGATAGGTGGAGCGGAGGCAGAAGGGGAGGATGAACTAGGAACATTACCAATATATGGTCTGTTGTTGGGTGAAGAGGCTAAAAACGTGTTGCTTAGACATTCAGATTCAAGTTACTATAAGAGAACCCGTTTCAAGACAATTATGGCAGCATATAATATTTGGAAGGCATTTAGTAAGAGATATGGTTTAGGTAAAAATAATAGATATACAAGAATGTCGAACAACCCAGCTTTTCCTCAAAATATTTTTTCAAATACGGTTTTTACTATATGGATGAGAAAGGGAATCACGAAGATTGGTGACCTTATGGGGCCCCAGGGCCTGTGGCAGTTTTCCGAGATCCAGGCAAAATATGGTGTAGATACAAGGCACTTTTTCAAGTCCCTGCAAGTTAGAAGTTTCTTAATAAATAAAACGGGGGGGCCCGCGGGATTTGGAAAAAATGCCATAATGGAGGTGGTACAGGAGGGAGTAAGTTGCACTATTAAGAGGTTTTATTATGAGCTAACAGAAACAAGAGAGAACGATTTGGAAAAATGGGGTGGGAGTTGGGCAGAGAAGCTGGGGACAGAAAGAGAATGTTTTAAACTGTCATTAGAGTTGGGTCAAAATGTTCTTTGTTCCGCAGCCCTTCAGGCGCAACACTATAAAACATTATATCAGTTATACTACACTCCGGCAAAAATAGCGCAGTGGGGGAGCAACGGGTATTAACTGCCCAAGATGTGGAAGCTTGCAGGTGGATATTATACATGTATTTGCAACATGTCCCCAGTTATCTCCTCTACTGAAAGGGATTGAGGCTTTTTTACAAACTTCTTTAGGAATATTTGTTAATCTGACACCCTCAATAAAATTGTTAGGTGTGAATGCGGATGGAATCCAGAGGGAAGGGGTGTATTTTATCTTTGTCGCAATGGCCGTATTAAGATTATGTATTGCCTCAGCGTGGCTTGATTTACTACCACCAACATATCAACGATGGTTAGCCAGGATACTCAGGATATATAACCTTGAAAAGGAGATCCATGAAAGAAAAGGGAAAAAGGGAAGGAAATTGGGAGCAGAAATCTGGGAACCAATAACTAGGTGGAAGGATGAGAATAATGATACTTAATTTCTCCCCTGTTTGGCTTGATAGATTCAAGGAGAAATAATGTATACTCGAAGTATAGTAGGAGTAGTTAGAATGTATATCGAGATGTCTGATATACTGTTATGTTCTTTCTTTTGTTTTGTCTTCTTTGTCTTCTTTTTTCTGATTACTGACGCTTTTTTTATGATTGTAAATTTAATCTATGATGTGTTGTGCCCTTTACCCTCAATAGGGGGAGTAAATGTAAAAAATATTTGAATAAACAAACTTAAAAAAACTTTTTATATGGATGCCGCATGACGCATAAACACATTTTGTCTGCAAAATGTCTGTAATAGACTTTTACACATTAAAAATGAATGATTAAAAAACGCTATTTAAAAAAAATTAAAAAAATAAGCAATACAATTAGGATGGGAGAGAAAGGACAGAGAGAAGTAGTGGAGGGGGCAGGGGAGGTGAGAAAGGGAGGATAAGGGAAGATAAAATAAGGAGAGACAAAAAGAAGTCTGTCTACAGACCGAATGGGTAGGTGACGACCAAGGAGAGAATCCACGGCCCATCTCCTCTATAGCTAAACCAGGTAGCTCCATCGGGCGCCAGACAAAATAGTTCAGTCTCAAAACATTGAGAGAAGAGAGAAGGAGAGACATAAATTAGAGGGAGAATGAGGGAGGAGAGGACTGGAGAGATGAAAGGAAGTGGAACAATATGGTTCGACAATATAACAGAAAAAGATCAACTGATTACACATTACATCAAACAATCAGCAATACATTGGGAGAGGAGAGAAAGGAGAGAGAAAAGTAGTGGCGGGCAGGGGAGGTGAGAGAGTGATGATAAGAGAAGAGACAATAAGGAGAGACGAAAAGAAGTCTGTCTAAAAACCGACTGGGTAGGTGACGACCAAGGAGGGAATCCATGGCCCATCTCCCCTATAGCTAAACCAGGTAGCTCCATCGGGCATCAGACAAAATAGTTCAGTCTCAAAACATTGAGAGAGGAGAGATGGAGAGACATAAAATAGAGGAAGGATGCGGGAGGAGAGGATAGGAGAGACGAGAGGAAGTAGAACAATGTGGTTCAGCAATATCAAGAACAACAATTAAACATTACATACAGCAATCAGTAATACATTAGGAGAGGAGAGAAAGGATAGACAAAAGTAGTGGGGGGCAGGGGAGGTGAGAAAGTGAGGATAAAGGAAGAGACAATAAGGAGAGACAAAAAGAAGTCTGTCTTAAGACTGACTGGGTAGGTGACAATCAAGGAGGGAATCCATGGCCCATCTCCCTTCTAGCTAAACCAGGTAGCTCCATCTGGCATCAGACAAAATAGTTCAGTCTCAGTACATTGAGAGAGGAGAGAAGGAGAGACATAAAATAGAGGGAGGATGCGGGAGGAGAGGACAGCAGAGACGAAAGGAAGTGGAAACAATGAGGTTCAACAATATAACTGAAAAAGATCGATAGTTAAACATTAAAACAGACAATCAGCAATGCATTAGGAGAGGAGAGAAAGGAGAGAGAGAAGTAGTGGAGGGTAGGGGAGGTGAGAAAGAGAGGATAAGGGAAGAGACAGCCGTAGAGACGAAAGGAAGTCTGTCTAAAGACCGGCTGGGTTGGTGATCTCCCCTATAGCTAAACAAGGTAGCTCCATCGGGCGTCAGACAAATTAGTTCATTCTCAAGTGTCGAGGAAAGAGGTTCACTCAGAAACAGGGTGGGGACAAGGGGCAGGGGCAGGTGATGGCAGAGGACAGAAGCTGGAAAGAGAAGGAGCAGAGAGGGGAGAGGGAAGGGGGTAGAGAGAGGGGGAAGAAAAGGTCAAGAAGAGACGCCGGAGCATTTGCCCGAAGTCCATCTAGGTAGGTGATAGTTCACCGGGTAAATGTCCTGAATGGAGTGCAGGATCCAGTTTGGATGATGGCTAAGATCCAGTTCAGATCGATGACCAGTTTTATGATTGACCAGGATTCGCAGTACATCATGATGAGGTCGACTGTGGCGGCCATCTTGTGGTCAGGCAAAGTTCAGTTTTTTTTTAATCCTCAGGCTGATCGGGTTCATCCCAGTAGGGGGGGTTCAGAGGCAGCTCCGGATCACTGGCCCGATTTGCGGCATTTCCCCTGAGATCGCGGTGGCCTCCTGCAGAGTTCTCGGAAACAAATGTGCGTTGGAGAACAGGATAGGTCAAAGTATAGCATCACACTATTATGGCATATTATTATTACCAATGCTGCTGACGTCACAGGTGATCTCTAGCCTCATTCCAAGATAGAAACTGCGTTTGAGTGCTGTTATAAGCAGACCTAAAGTGGCAATGTCAACAATGGTGAGATAGCATTCGCACGAGGGACATGCTGGAATCGTTTGTCTCCTTATATTGTCTCGCCCTGCTTCACCGTTCTAATGTCCATGATATGTGCCATTTTAAGGTCAGGCGAGTGCAATCAATCACATTCTCTTAATCACCACCATCGAGGGCATTCGCAGGTGTTATCAGGTGTTTGCAGGGTGTTGGCAATGAGTATGTCTAGTATATACCCCCACTGCTAGAAATATCGCCGTCAGTGGAGCGCGGAAGCGAGGGACAAACTAGCGAGCTGCAAGGAGACCATTTCAAGGTCAGGCATATAGCACTATAATTCTGTGGTAACGAAAGGATTGATGTTTCTGCAGTAGGTGGTTGGTTATGGTTTTAGTCGCCAGCACCCACCTTATTGGGCTGAGACAGGTCCTGGGTGCCGTAGGGGAGCAGTGTAGTCTTAATCTGAAGTCGGCTGGAGTTTACTAGTTTTCAGTGTATTCCAGGCATCGCCGCCATTTCGGGTGTCCCCCCCGCGGGTTTCGCTTGCCGTTCACCTCGATGAAGGATAACAAGCATCCTAGGGTCCGCTGTGAGAACGCCTTGCGTTGTTGGTTTTTAGGTTCCGGCAACACCAGCAACTGGCGCCATCCCAGCACTTCCTCACCGCTGGCGGATCTCCGGCACGCCGAGGTCCGCAAGCCTCTGCCGATCCGCAAGCCTCCCACCGAAGTCCAGGGAGTTCGGGACGACGAGCAAAGAAGGGGAGGCCTTGCGCCAAGGTCCAGAGGGGAGCACCAGGGACTGAGCCAAGCCCAGGTCAACTGCAGCAGGGGAAGGTCGCCCCCTCACCGGGACCAAAAAGCCCCACCGCAGTCTTGTGATCTCGGGCCAGGATACATTCAATGCTCCGCAACCCAGGATTTAAGATACTCTGCTCTGCGGGCCTAGCTGGGTCCCTGTAGGCAACCCACTCTCCATTGGGGTCATCCTAAACTTGTGAATTTGTCTGGTCCAGCAGAACCAGATATCCACAGTTGCCGCTTTACTCCTTGTTTGTGCTATTTTCCCTAAAAACATTCAAATTCAATTTCTCTGGTTCTATTGATTGGATTTTTGACATTTTGGTCTTGTTTTATTTATTAAATTAAGCATTCTATTGTTCTAACTTGGTGTGGGAATCAGTTTGTGTGGTGTTTTCACTGTTTTACAGTTTGATGTTTGTAAAAATACTTTACAAATTGCCTCTGAATTAAGCTTGACTGCTCTCTGCCCAGCTACTGAGGGGTTGAGCACAGATTAAGTTGGGGGTTGTTTGTGCTTTAGCCTGACTAAGATTGTGGTTGCTGCTTGACCAGGGCTTACACCCCAGTCAACCAGTACACCAAAATGCATAATAGTATTTAAGAAATATTTATATTTAATAGGGCTCATTTCAAGATTAAAAAAAGAAAACGTTCAATATTCCACTCCTCAGAGATCCTGGAACCACTTGTTTGGATAACATTGCATCAAAGACATCCTATGACCATGCAGTGTATTCAGAAAAGTTAAAATGTGTGATTCAGAAGAAGCCAGAATTGCAAATTGCCTGTAAAAGGAAGTGATTGAAACTACAAAAACTGAAAAAAATGTGATTGCTGCACCTTAAACGAACAAACTTTGAAAGAATATTTGTAAACAATTTCCAATTGCATGGCTACTCTGTTCCTAATTTCTTACAGCTATTATGCAACAGATGGAAACTATTTCTAAGGTACATTTTTGCATCAATAATTTTGCGCAATAGATTGATTTGTTTGAACGAACATAGACAGAGGCCACCATTTTATTATCAAGGAGAGAGGGGGCAGGCAGAGGGAAAGAAAGAGAGATAGAAACAATGTTTTGCTTAATGACATGCCCTACTCATAACGTGATTTCTTCCCTGCAATACCTTCTTTTTAAATATGTTAGTCTTAGGTTTTGCTCTGTTTTCAGTGTCTCTGACGCTACGGGTCCATGTGTGTGTGAGTTATATAAACATAATGACAACTTTGTCTTTAAGTAGAAACGCTTTATCCTTTGCTCTCCCTTTTAGTCTTTCTCCATTTCAGAATTTCCCAGTGACTCCTGTACACATGTAAGTAAATATAGACCTATATTTTCCATTTGCGAATAGGATCCACATGATTCCTGTTTGCAGTTCGAGGCAGTCCTCTAAACAGGGGTGCCAATGATTCTGATGGAAAGATCAATCGAATACCTTCCCAGGGACATGTCACTGCATTGTGGGCCCTACCTGGATTTATAATTCAGAATTTATCTCTAGCATAGTTATGTGAAAGGGTAAATCAAGGATTAAAGGTTACGTCTGGTAGTGATGTCTGCCCGCCTAACTTAATAGCCCCCCTTATAAGGGTTTCTGTCAAAGTGTTTTTATTTAGCACTTGCAACATGTATTGTGGCTCTTTTGAAACCCCCCTCCAATATTTCAAATAATGAGAAATAGCAGAAGTAGAGTGTGAAATTATATGGTTCTCCAGTTGATACTGTTATTAATGTTTCATGCCTTAACACTGTTTCACCACCATTTGGATGATGGAATTATTCACATATGTCTCCCACTGTCCCAATCATGAGGAGTCAACACTTACTCCCATAGTGGCAAAGGGGTTGGAATTCAAGTCCAATATAGCACAGTAATCTGGCTCGATATGCTCACTATCTGGCAGTGTGATATCTTTTAGATGGACCTGTTTTAGAGGAAGGGGTTACGGAAATAAACCCCCAAAATGTGATCCATGATTCATAATCCCTCCTGCTCCTCTTCAAACATCTTCTGGTATATCCATGTGTCCACAATGTCTACATGCATGCAAAGTATCATGTGGAGCGATCATGGATCAGGTGTACTTGACCGATAGGACCATAGAGAATTTTGAAAGGTCCATGCACAGACAAGCATGAGTGCTACATTAGTACACACATTGGCAATGTAGGAAATACCGTGCAGCGGATCTTAGCGCTGTCACGGGATAAAGTATAAACTCCATTGCCGCCATTTCGCCGAGCCTACAGACCACGCCCCTCCTGAGAGGACACGCCCCCTGCCGTTTACCTCCCCGTATAAATTATGTGCATCTTCCGGAAGCGCAGCGGACGAGCGCAGCGGGCGCGTCGTCTGCGCGCCGTCCGCATCCGGCCTGGCCTAGGGGCACCCCACCATGCCCAGATTGTACAATACTCTTCTGTGCAGCACTGCAACCTTCAATGTCCGTGGCCTTTGGCCGACCCTCTGATTTCGCACATCGGTAGGCTGGGATTGACAGTTCCTTGTCCACTCCCTTATCTCCCGTCCCTTCCTCCCCTTCCTCCCCCCCCTGGTCCGTCTTGCGATGTCCCTTTTTCTTCCTTGCCGGCTGCCCTATCTATTTACTATCTCAATACTAGGTCAGCAGTAAAGCACTGTCACAAACTTTTCGTCTTATTGGACTCGCACAAGCCGGATCTCCTATTTCTTACGGAGACCTGGTTTTGTGACAACTCCCTCCCTTCCCTCTTGGCTGCCCTTCCTGCCTCATATTATACTCTGCCCGCCGACTGACCCTCTGGCAAGTCTGGCGGCGGCGTTGCTTTGATTGCCCGTACAGACTTTTCCTTTCAGCCTCTACCTTCCTCCCCTTTTGGATTGTCAGACTTTTTAGTTGTCTGTTCACCGTCTTTCAGAGTTCCACTCACCTGCTTGCTTATGTATCGGCCGCCTCAACCTTCTCAACATTTTCTCTCTGAATTCCAAGATTTGCTGGCCACTTTAGCGGTCAACAACTCCTCTATCTTGGTATTAGGAGATTTTAACTTTTGGCCGTCAGACCCCGCAGAATGCTCCACTTCTAAAGAATTCTCAGATACCCTTCGTTCCCTCAATTTTGACTCCCACGTTCATTCCCCCACTCACATTCAGAGTCATATCCTTGATCAGGTTTGGTCCCTTAATTGTCCAGTAGCTTCCTTGTCTATTTCCCCCTGCGCCTGGTCCGATCACTTCTTGATTTCCTTTTCCTTTCACCTTAGTCCAGTCACCAATCCCCCCTTCTCAAAAATATCTGGGCGCGCTCTTGGAACCAGGTGGATATGTGCCACACTCTCTGCATCTAGTCCTAATCTTCATGGTCTGTCGTCCTCCGCACAAGCTGATTCCATTAATTCCTGGCACCTGACAGGCTGCAATTCGGTTGCTCCCCTCAGGCGGGTGTCCTCCAGGCGTGCGAACGATGCCAACCGTTGGTTCAATGAGGAATTAAAGGCCATAAAATTAACTGTGCGCCACGCTGAGCGGCCTTGGAGGCTAGATTATTGCCCTAACCTCAAAACCCAGTATGTCAACCTCCTTTCTCAGTACAAAAAATCTATTTTGGCTGCTAAGACTGCTTATTTCTCCTCAAAAATCCTGGCAGACGAAAATCAGCCTAGAGAAATGTTCTCTATTGTAAACAATCTCGCCTTTTCCGACAGAGTTACCCTAAAACCCTCCCCTTCCGAGGACCTATGTGATTCCCTCAATACTTATTTTCTGGACAAAATTTCCAACATTAAAGCCAATATCCCCCCCCCTCTTTCCTTTGTTGACCCCCAGTGTCCGTCAGGCGGGGCACGTCTTGATTCGTTCCCCCTCTTGACGGAAGAGTCTTTTCTCTCCCTCCTACTATGGTCAAATCAGGCTCCCCTTTAGACATCTGCCCTGCCCACATCCTTAAGCACATTTATTCGGTTTGTGTGCAGCCCCCTCTCAATTTTCTTAACAGCTCACTGTCTCAGGGCATTGTTATTCAACCACTTAAATCGGCCATCATTGTCCCCATCCTTAAAAAGCCTGGCGAGGACCCCTCCGCTCTTGTCAACTATCGCCCCATTTCCTTGTTGTCTTTTCTGGGGAAGGTACTGGAGCTCCATGTGACCAGAGCGCTCAGTACTTTTGTGGAGGAGAACAGCGTTTTAGCCCCCTGTCAGGCTGGTTTTCGCCCCGCACACTCTACGGAGTCAGTGGTATTATCGGTCCTCGACAACCTCAGGGAGGGTATGGACACTAACCATCCCCAGGCCCTTGTCCTCCTTGACCTCTCCGCCGCCTTTGACACGGTTGACTATTCCATCTTACTCTCACGGGTCAGGGTGGCGGGGGTTGGAGGTTCGGCCTTAGTCTGGCTGTCCTCCGTCCTGAGGGACCGCACCCAGGCAGTGCGCCTGGGTGACTTTTTGGCGGACTTCCGGAAGGTACAATGCGGGGTTCCTCAGGGCTCCTCCCTCTCCCCCCTTTTATTTAACTTGTATATCGCCCTTCTTATTTTTGCCCTTCAGCAAATGAAGGTCTCCGTCTACAATTATGCGGACGACCATCAGCTTATTTTTAATTTGTCCCCATTCCCTGACTCCATGCTTAAGTTCCAGTCTTTTATGATTTTTATCCGGGACTGGATGAATTACAACCACCTGAAGTTAAACCCAGACAAAACTGAGCTGGTTTTGACAGGTGGTTACTCCAGTCCCTGGACCTCTCTTTTTTGGCCCCCCTCCCTGGGTCCCCCCCTTCTCCATCCTCTTCTGTGAAAACCCTTGGGATTAAGTTGAACGGCCAACTCACTCTGCACTCCCAGGTCAGTCTAGTGGTGCCCTCTTCCTTTCTTTCACTCCACACCATCCGTAAAGTTTCCAGTTTCTTTTCATTTTCTGCTTTAAAACTCATAGTCCTGGCGATGGTAATCTCTCGCCTCGATTATGGCAATGCACTATATTGTGGCATGCCCGCTTACAGTCTGCGGTGATTACAGCTGGTTCAAAACCAGGCCGCTCACCTGGTCTATAATCTGGCCAAGTCCCACCATGTCACCCCTTGCCTCCTGTCCTTGCACTGGCTCCCTATCCCAGAACGAGCTCAGTTCAAGATGGGCTGTATCCCTTTTCAGGCACGAGATGGCGCAGCCCCTGCTTTCATTTCTTCGGAAATTAAAGTCTACGCCCCTGTCAGGGAGCTGCGCTCATCCTCCCAATACCTGCTGGCAGTTCCCCGCTTTAGGCGTAAAAAGTGGGGGGGGCACAAAATTTTCCACACTTGCCCCGCTTTCTGGAACTCTCTCCCCGCCCACCTTAGATCTTCTACTCAATATTCACGTTTCCGAAAGGCGTTAAAAACTTTTCTCTTTGCACAAGCCTTTCCACTGTAATTGTTTTGTTCTGCTTCTCCCCTGATTTCTTCGTTCTCTGGGTTCTGTACATTACAGCGCCATGAAACCGCCAGGTGAACGTGTGCTCTATAAATGTTTTAAACTCAAACTCAACTCAAACTCAAACCATAATGTTAAAGGGTCCATCCAGTGAATGATGTCACATTATATCTAAAAACCCAAGTTGATCAAAGCTATTATCAAATGAACATGCTGGAATGCCTGTTGTTAGTGCTTTTTAGCAAGACTGTGTAACAAGAGATTTTTCCTTAAACACGATGACACCTATAACACATGCTAGGGAGCAGGAAACAGATGAACATGAGCAAAAACAGCTTTTTAACAAGAAGAAGAACTGAGCGACTAGAAGAGAGTCACCTTCCTTACTAAATACACGCAATGTGAGCACACTGTACAACACATTAACCCTCTTTACGGGAGATACACAGTTTACTATCAACTTCAGGACAAATGTATAAATAGTCTCTAGGCTATTAGTAATTGTGCCTCATTTATTTCACAGAGTCCTCTAAATTGCTTATGGCGTTTCACAGTTTGGCTTCGGCCACATACCGGAGAAGGTGAATGTATTGATTTGTTTAGTATCATACCTTACACAAAGTCATATTTCCTTCCCACAATAACTTGTTTTGTTCTAGTCCTATATTTGCTCTCTTTTTACAGTGTTCAGCGCCCTGATATCCAGGATCAAGTGTTTGCTATATAAAGCTACAAAAGCATCCGTATTAGTCTACATTCTTTTTCAAGCACATACCCTTTTATCTCCCTCTTAACCTTTTCCCGATATCATAATCTCCATGGGGCAGACCATTCTTTTTGTGCATTAAGTGATTTCAAACACTAATATATCAATAATGTTTGCGGCCAGTCCACCTCTGACTAAACATCCCTTCACCCACACTGCAGGTAATACAGCTTAAATAAAGCAATTAGAGGCCACATCCAATATGCCCTAATGTGTTTGGTTTATTTGCATATTTGCAATTGGATGCTTATACAGACACATCACTATAGGAAAAAGGTCAGTATTTTTTAGTGCCCGAATAGAGAGAGCTGCCCAATACAAAGAGATCAACACAAAAAGAAGAGAGAGCGAGAAACTAAAGATTATTTTGTTTAGAATACCCTACCTTCCTGTAGCACGTTCGTATTTTTAGGTCTCACGTGTACAAAGCATGTGCTGTCGCTTTGAGACCTTTCGTGCACTTAGGAACCGCCCTATGCTTACCATTGGTTGGCTTCATTTTCACTCTCATTTGCATATTTCTTATTAGACAAGTGTCGTTTACTTCCCTCCTTTTCGATTGTATGCCCTCCCTTGAAGCATGGATGAATTCCTTGTGTCCTTCCCCAACTGATTTTTTTGTAGGTGCTTCTTTTTTGGGGGGTTAAAGCACCAGAGTGTGTCCTTTTGAACAGGCTTCCTTGTGTACTTCACCCCATCCATGATCCTCCGCTGCCCCTCTGCTTGCTCCCACTATACCAACCACCTTCTGTTCATTGTCTGTGTTGGCTTGCAGCTACCCGCACCCCCCCCCCCACCTCACTCCATTGTCTGTGTTAGCTAAACATGCCCTACTCGGGCTCCCTCTTTGTGTTGTCCGTGTTGCCCTGAACCACCCTCCCACCATCTGTTGTCCATGTCTGTTGTACCCCAGCCATCATAACGAAGAAAAAAGCACTGTGATGCGGGCACCATTGTCCAAGTAATTATGCTTTTTTCACTACATCCCTTCCCTCTGTACTGCCTCCCCATTTTCTCCATTTTGTCTACCCCCACCACACCCTCCCTCCCACCAGGAATGAAAAAACTAAAGTGCTGTGATTTGGCCAGTGCTGATGCATCATATGGCTTTTTTAAACTTTCAGCCATGCTTCACAGTAACTGTTCTACTGTAAACATGTCTAAAAAAAAAGCAAAGCCAATACATAGCATAACCGAGACCTGTTGGCTTTTGTAAAAATGCTTTTTTAAAACACCTTTTTATTGTACATTTATGTTAGCATACATGTACTAAATCTCAATGCCACCAGGAGGCACAAAAAGAAGAAACATTTTTCTTTTTCATATGCACGTATCCTCCTGCTCTCAGAATTCAAAACTAGTAGAGCAATTCATTACCCGTAACAAATTAACGAACAGAACACGGCCCAACATTTTAACATTATCCACACTGATTTTGCTATTGTCTTCCTCCACATCACAGTTCAGGTGCCCACTGTAATCGCCTAAACCCACAGAAACACATCATAGGCACCTGCTGTTAAACTTCTCCTCTGCCCCGCCTTCAGCTGCTTAAGCATCTATATGACCAACAACCATATTTCCAATTAGACAGATCGTTCAGAAGTATCAGTAGCAGTGAACAATTGTCTGTCATAAGTCTTTGCCAATGCTTGTTTGCTTAACTCACATTTTGCTCCCTTTATTGTGCACAACTTTCTGCTGCCAACACTTCAAGTATTTGCCATACAGAGCTACGAAGTAATTTATTGGAGCTCTACTTCAAGCACAAACATACCCCTTTCCTCAACCACAAGAATAATAATAACGTTTTTGTCTAGTCCCCTCAGAGTAAAGAAACACCATTTTATCCTCTCTGCATGCAATAAAGCTTAGAAAAGCAAACAGAGGTCACATTGCATGAGTGCTACTTGATAAACACTTTAGGAAAGTGTCCCTTTTGCCCTGATAGCCCCCTTTTTTGACTGATACTGGTGGTAAGTCTGAAAGTACCCTGGGCTCTGCTAACCAGGCCCAGGGCCAGTGTTCTATTCTTGAAAGGCATCTGGTAATTGTTGTAACTACAATTGACTAAGACAGCCTACCATTAAGTCCCTAGTATATGGTAGTGCATAGAGGTCTTAAGGCCCTAGTCGACTAAATGCACTTAAGTGTGCACTGCTGCGGTGTCTGGTGTCAATTTAAAGCCAGTCTTGCCTTGCAGGCTGGTCTTAAAATAAAACTGTATCTAAATTTTACTTTAGAATTAAATGTACTTCCAAAGTCCAAAACTACCTGTTTATTACATACAAGTCACCCTTAAGGTCTGCTCTATGTGCCCCTAGGTTAAGGGAGTCTAGTTCTAAAAAGCAAGGGTATTTTAAAATAAGTTTTATATTCGCTGTTGAGGGAAAAACAGCCAAACTTGTTTTTCCCAATTGTAGGGCGCTAGCTCCATAGGCTAACATGGGAAGGTTTTATTGAACTTAAATAAAGTCTAACGTTTGACAAGAGTTAGCTAGGAATAATATTCTGGGTATTAAAATAATAATTGCAAAAAATCCAACAACTTGCCTGGGTTGGATTTGTTATAACTATTGCAGTAAAGTAGTCTTAGAATTTACTTTTCCGGAGTTTCATAAAGGAGCCCTGTAGCAGCCACTTCTGATATGTCAACCTCTGACAGCCTGAGCCAAGCTGCTCCCTTAGTAGGTATGAAGAGGCTTGTGGCTGAAACAATACAGCTGTTTGGTGGGAGGAGAAGCCAGGGATAGGAAGGGGGCTGAGGAAATAAACTGGACTTCAAATGTAGAAGCACGGCTTTCACAGAACTCAGGCCAAGCTTCACTTCCTTGATCCCCAGCCAGATGGGAGGCCCTCTAATTAGATTAAGAAAGGGGCCAGTAGGGGAGTTTAGGGGAAAGCCTAGCCTCACCCGTGGGTTGAGTTAGCCAGACCTGCACTCCAAGGTGAGATGTCTCCATTTTGATTTTGGAGGTGAGGTTCATTCTGGGATATAGATTTGCCACACTTCCCAGAGGGTGGCAACTTGAACCCCATTGATTGGACTGTGTCCCCATCTTGCCATCCCAAAATGGGGAAAATATGGGAGATCTACAGGCGACCTTCAGATCCCTGCCTGAAACATCTGGAGAAGAAGGGCTGCCATACAGGACCCTTGGACTGCACAGCAGAGGACTGCAATCAGAATGACTACACCTGCTGCAATCTAAAGGCTCCACATAAGAAGGACTTTGCCTGTCTTTAAGGATAAGGAGTGGAATCCCTGAGTAGGAACAGGTAGAAAAGTGCTTTAGGAAACCACCTGCAATATCCACTAAAAGGACCACTCCAGCTGACCAACTTCGCCTGTAGATTCCTCGACAGACCAGGTGCATTGTGGGGGTCAGAGGCCCAGACCCCAAGAGGCAAACCGGAGGTTCTAGAGCCTGTGGAACACTGTGGAACACTTTCCTGCATCAAAGAACCTTCAGCTATACCTGAGGTGTCACACGTCACTATAAATTGCCAACTGGGTAAGCTCATTATGTTTGGCTGAGTTCACATATAACAATGCTACCCATTCCTATTTAAGGCTCTCCCATTCTTAAATATTTAGATAATGTTGGTTACATAGGGCCTTTTTGAGAGTTTGGTGAACAGGATAATCCATCCACCGTATTACGAGTGCCTTAGGCTGGAACACACATATAACAATAGACACGACATCTACCAAGTATGTGATGGAGTATCCCATCCACCAAACTCTGAATAAATCCAATAGCCTTCCTTTTTGGTATATGAAATATAGTTTCTAATCAGAGTATCATAATCAGAGGCATCATTGAAAGAGCATAATTTAAAAGAAAAAAAGTAACACTGCAGATGATCTTTGCAAGCATTTCCCTTTGCGGTTTGCAGCGCATGATGTTTCTGCCCATAGTTTACATTCTTTAACATTTTGAACTGTTACATAAATAGAGTGCAGACTGCGGCCTACTTTGAAATGCATAGAAAAGAGTGTGTAGGCTGATAAATTGTCCTTAATGGTACCTCTAATCCACTTTCCAATTGTATATTTGAAACCAATATACACAGACACTACTGTAAACCCAGATGCAAGGAACACATTCATGGACCAACTGCAAGTATGTTTTTGCCCATAATTCTTCTCCTGTGATTACTGATACCAGGTACACCAGTAATTCTAGGGGTAGGAAATGCTCTACAATATTCTGGGAAGTCATGTGTCGGTAGCTATCTTTCAACACATATTCACACATATTTCTGCTTGGTATTCCGTTTGGACACTTTGATTGCCTTTGGCAGGCCATGTGTACATATTAAATAAACTCGAGTCATGGAGTTATCATGGCTCTTGTCATCCTACTGCGGCTGGAAAGTCCTCTATAGCCTAAATCAGGATTGCTATGTGACTCATCATGATGTCCTTAAAGGTTT
The DNA here is from genome assembly GCF_964263255.1 of Lissotriton vulgaris. Classification (NCBI taxonomy): domain Eukaryota; kingdom Metazoa; phylum Chordata; class Amphibia; order Caudata; family Salamandridae; genus Lissotriton; species Lissotriton vulgaris. Next base: position 622,876,009 of record NC_141694.1, on the reverse strand, counting down.
AGCGAAGCATTCTTTCATCTCAAATGTGTTGTGTCTCTTTGCATGGTTGTGTTTTTTTAATATACCTTATAAGGATACTGAGTCAAAGAAACTAATTGAAAAAAAGTGGCAATTGTTTCTTGTAATCATTCTAATATTTACATAATAAATGGTATTTATGAATTGCTAATAGTACAGGGAATATGCTTGTGTATGTATAAGGAGTGCAGTTTTCCCAAAATACTCACTTGCACATTACAGCTGTATACTGAAATGTGCGAAATCCATTCAGACGTTGAAAAGTAAGGCAAAACTTTATTTGCCCTCGCATTTCTTCTTTTTTTATCTCCAAGGAAAATATTTTCTTGAATGAGATTTATTTAGCAGTGCACCACATTTAATGAGCTTTTAGGGTGTTCCCTCACTGTTCAACCCCTGGCAGGAGGATAGGAGTACATTTTTAAGTTGAAAACTATCTGAAAATTGTTGGCGGATAACCACAAACATGCATGTTTGCTTGGAGCCAAATAGGAACATCTATAACGGCCACATGCATCAACCTATTTAGGAAGTGCAAACGGTGAGAATCGGTAAATTTGGCCGTTTGCGATTCCTAAATAAGTTTTTGGGATGCATCATGCATTTTTGTGAAAATCGCTATTTTTAGCGATTTCCAAAAATGCGATTGCTTTTAAGGAATCGCAAATTTGCGATTCCTTAAAAGCAATGCATGATTGTGTTTCAAATTGCGAATTCGCAATTAGGGGGTGCAAATTACCACGAGGGTGAACCTCGTGGTAATTTGTGAAAATGTATTAAAATGCTCAAAATTGCATTTTAAAACACTGTCATGTTATGTGAAACATGCACTTCAAAATACATTTCAGGGGTGGACCCCCCCCCTGCACCCATGGAATGCATTAACATTTTGCAAATCGCTAATTGAAATTCGCAAAATGTCAATGCCTTCCCATTGATTCCTATGGGCCTTTTGGCCCATAGGAATCAATGGGAAGGCATTGACATTGGGAATTGCGAAATCGCAAATTAGAATTCGCATAATAATTGCGATTCTGTAAAAATAGCGATTTTTACAGATTCGCAAATATTATGCGATTTAATTCATGCATCCCATTTTGCGATTCCTTATTTGCGATTCCCTAAAAATCGCAAATAAGGAATCGCAAAACCTTACTTTGATGCATGTGGCCGCATATGTGCTAATAGTAGTACATTTGCTTCCACATGACACTTTCTGGCTGAATTCCCATGTATCATCCCCAATTTTTAGGGCATCACCCTGATGCCGTGTGATTTTTTTGTTGCAAACATTTGACGCATTTCTAAACAAAGTGTTATATCATGTGCCTATTTTACTTATAATTTGTAGCAGATAACCACACTAAACTAATATAAGCAACGCTCGAGTTAACTTGTGTCATAAATTAGGTTAGCCCAATATTAGCAGCATTTTTAATGTCAATTTTATACTTTTAAGGCTAAGAGACTTGGGGCCAGATGCATCAAAGGGTTTTACCCATTCTGTGTCTATGGGAAAATGTGTTGATGCATATGGCCCTTGCTCACATATTTTCGCGATTGTTTTGCACACGATCTTTCCTTTTTTCTCTTCCCACAGCAGATGCTTTAATTTTCCAGAAGCCTTCTATTAGCTAGTAAATAGGTATTTGATATGTAAAAGATTACTGATAGTGAGATTCTCACCTGGAGAAGTCGAAGATGCCAGGAAGCGTGACTTGCTCGAAGAACTGTCTGTGCCAGATATTCTGCCTACTGCAAACAACTCAAGGATGTAGTCATGTATGAACAATTGTGAAAACATGGGAACTAAGAGTGATTAGCTGCCCCCAGCTTTTGGGGAAAACGATTGGTTCCTGAGAGTGGGAATGAACTGAAATGTTGCAATTACAGTTTTGTAGAATTACATTAGCCAGTTTCCCTTCGACTTGGATAGCACTCCCCAACATACTGTCTCTTGCACATTTTGTGCACTAAAGAGATCCTCACTGACCTCAAACTGAGTAAATATTTCTCACCCCTGCAAATCTCCACAGTTAGAGTTTAACGGCTTCATTCCTCATCAGAAACCGTCATTTGGCTTTTTGAACCTAACACCGTATCTAATTGCCTTTTTTGACTAATCCTTCCGTAATTTAGATTATGGGTTTTCCTTTATGTAATTATGGAACATACGTTCTTGATATTCTGTACTCTTTTTTTATTTTGATACCTGTAATGTATTTCCTAATTCCAAAATGTTGTTTTTTACTCTATTTAAACTTGTAACGGTTATGCTTAGAATCCAAAATCCTTATTGTGAAATTACTTTTTCTGCCAAAAATGTATAATAAATCCCTTTTAACCCCTTCCATGCTGATGATGGCCGGGAGCCGTCATGGCACACAGTGCTCATGTGCTGATGACAGCTCCCAGCCGTCATGACCGCACCCGCGATCGGAATGTGCCGCCCAGGCGCAGAATCGCGGCCGCGCCCAAGGGGTTAAACTCTCTTCAACTCTCTATGTTGTTAACTGTAAAGCCTAATAGTTTCGTTGTTTATGGTAATGCATGTAAATTCTAGCTCCTAGTCACCTCTTCTTTTCAATGAGCAATGGTCCATACAACTAGTGGCAGGGTTTGTATGACGAATATACTCGTAGATTGAGATTTAGAAATCCCCACTCTGTCAAATGGTAGCAGAGTGTCAATTAAGTCACCGCAGCAAAGGAGCTAGAAAGGTCCAGATAATTAGTTCTGATTGGACCTTGCCCCAGACCAAATTGCCCTTGTCCCGAAAAGTCCATGGCACAACCTTAAAGCCTGATGGTTTCAACAAATCCGAAAGCAATCTGAATTGGTGGAGGAGTAAGCATTTCTGAGGCTGTATGACGCAATTGTTCATGTAGAGTTCTTGTATTGTGTCATGCTTGTGTGTTTTGCATTCTGATGACCTTCATGATATGTTTGTGTATTTGAGTATATGTTCCTAATGCTGGGCAGTGGAAGTTGTTATCGAGCTCATTGCAGTCCAAAATTCTGGGATAGATATTCTACTCATTCTTGTGGTGTTGGCTTGTGAGGTACCATAGACCAAATAATTGAGATAGGGACCCTAAACTTATTGTGCTTAATGTACTAATAGTAATTGGTGCTATTAAACACTATTGCACGGAGGAGAAGCTGCATTAATTAGGGTGACTTCTGCAGGTGGCGATTTAATTTATATATGTGTGTGTAAAAGTTGGAAAGTATTATTTCTGGCTGTTCTTGTTTGAGTAAATACTTTAAATTCTTTAGTGGAGCAGACAAGCCTTATTTCTTTAATGTGCTAGCTTAGAATTGGAGAAAAGTTGAGGTATAACATATTTTTTAAGGAGGATGAACTGCCGTGGGGATTTGGACAAAAACACTAACAATTTAATTCATCGCATTCATTTCCATTGTTTACATTACAATCATGAAATATTTTAACGCTCTTAGAGATTTAGCGAGTGGTGATGTGGAGGTGCTATCACTGAGGGTGTGGAAGCTCCACTGGAAGGTTCATTTGCTCATTCATTTGCTCATTACATGGCGACAAGTCTAGGGCTTCCACATTTGAAACTTTGTCAATAGCTTAAGATCAACGAGAAAGAATAAGCCGTAATATTTCCGCAATATGGTACATTTATTTTTAGGGTTATTAAAAATGTAAGTGGAATATTATATGTTATGTGACCAACCCCTAGACCTGCACAATATAAAGCTTTAAATGCTTGGGAGCGTGATGCACATGCTAGGGAAAAATAGAAATACTTAAATGAAGTGAATAAAGTAGTGCATAATTATGAAGATGCTAATTGGGAAGAAGAACAGCAGAGATGGAGGAAATGTGTAATTGAGGGAGCTAGAATGTAGTCCATAATGGATACTGAGAAGACTAAAAAGAAGCAAAAACAGGAAAATGAAGATGCCGATCCTGGAAAAGAATGCTTTGGATGCTCTGTCTTTTGCAACCACCCCCTTATCTTGCCCAGTCCACAGATCATACTGGTGCCACCACAAGTAATAGTATTGTTGCTACTGCCACTGTTGATCCAAATACAATTCAGGTTGAGCGATTACCTCAAACTTTACCGACCAGAACTTGCCCTATTGAGACAGCTACTACAGTGACTGCCACAGGTGATCCTGCGCCTGTTGTGCCTGTTCCTATTTCAATGCCACAAGTCATACTTGTCCAAACTTTTACTGTTCCTGTTGTACCTGCCCCAGTAACAATTGCCCCGATTCCTGCTTTTCCAAAAACTGTAAGTGGAGTGACGTGGAAAGGATTTATCCTGATGTTGCAGAATTCACAAATTGTTACTTGGAATCCACTGCAGAAGGTACAAACTTTGAGCGAGAGAAGGAAATTTGTTTTTACAGATCCAGTTAACCAAGGGTAAATATGACTTTCTGATAATGCTTTACCACCATTAATGGGGTGGAATACACCACACATGCTCTATCCTCAATACCAACAAAATATGTACCCACAGACTTTTTTAGTACGGGGCAGGAGGGGCAGGGGCAGGAGAAGAGGGACCAACCAGGTTCACTGGGCACAGGGAGAAGCTGTAGGAGACAATACACGGGGAAAGACCCAGGAGCAACGTGCAGGCCGAGCAGTTTGAGAGCCTAGTAAATAACTTATCTTCAGTTGATCTAAGCCCTGAAGAAAGTGCTGTTTTAGAGAAAGGACTAGGGTTTATACCTACAGCGCGATTGGATCGTTTTAAATGGCAATGCGAATTGTCTGATTTTTTCGCAAACTGAGACTTAAAAACTTTTTTGAAAATAAGACTGAGGAGGATTACATGACATCCTCTTAGGCCATGAATCTTTTTTATTTAAATTTGGAGACCCAAAATTTTACAAAAAGGTCAGACTAAAGATTTTGGGCACAGCTCTGAGAAATTGGGTTTTTGTCAGAAAAAAACTGGGCATCCCCTATTATACACCTTTTGCCCCAATATGGGATTCCCCTGGAACACCAGAATGCCTCAGAGATCAATTATCTCTTCCTCTTAAAACAGCTGGCATAATGCAGTGGCAGGATCTTCTTGATGGTTCAATGTTATTCGGGTGGGAAACACTTTGTAGGCTGACAAATGGATCTCTTACAAGGTTTAAATTTTATCAGATATCCAGCTGGTGGACTACCATACCCTGGAATATAACAAATAACCCGAAATTTGAACTGGTCAAGAAAAAAAAGAGCTGGAAAAAAGAAATATCTTTTTGGTATGAAGCACTCAACGAGAAAGATGATATAACAGAACTTGAACTGAATAAGTTGTGGGGAGAAGTGGCAGTTTTACAATGTGATAACATATTTGCTCTTTGGGGAGATTCTTTTAGATTGTTAAACACAGTGGTGAAATCGGCCCCCTTGAAAAGAAATCATCTGTTTACCCTTTATAGAGTGTATATATCCCCAAAAAAACTGCTAAAGTTTACGAACCTTGAACATTGTTGCCCTCGCTGCAAGGCCATCGCAGCAGATGACGTACATATGTTTGTTGAGTGCCCAAGATTGTCACTTTTCTGGTCCAAAGTTGAAAAGTTTATAACAGAAGTCGTTGATGTTCAATTTACCATCACTCCCAAAACTATTCTTTTTGGCCTAGGGGAAGACTACCATCTTAAAGATATGCGGACTAAATTCATATTTTATATAATGATCCTAGCTAGGCGCGAAATCTGCAAGGGATGTAAGGCTCCTACCTTTGCCGAATACCTTAAATATATCATATATGTTAGTGAGTCTGATGTTGCATGTGATAGCTCTAGCCTCACTAAGATCTGGGCGGCCCTAGAGGCTTGGCGGAACAGATGAGAGTATTCCTATGATTCCATCTGGGTACTGTTGGTGCTTGGTCTCCAACCCAACCAAGGGCCTTCCAGTATAAAGGGTATGGAGCGGACCGAGCAAACAGCTAAATCTAGAGAGGTTTTTCTCTCTCCTTACCCAATCTGGATTGTATCCCTTGGATGGAATCCTTGAGTTCGTTACATCGCAATAGGGAAAGGAGAGGATACCCTATCTAGAATACCCATCATTGGTTTATGAGGGAAAAAAAAAAGACTGAGGAGGACTCCCAGTCTGTTACCAGTGAGACAGGATTCAGATTAAAATCCACGTTCACTCCTCCCCCCTACACTGTTCCACCGGAACTAGTTGCTTTTGAACAAGCAGTATTTAATGAAGTAGAATCTATACAAGAACATTTTCCATTTAAGAATATGAAAGCCACTGAATATCAGGCCTTAAAAACTCTTCAATCAAATCCGAAAATTGTCATCAAACCCGCTGACAAAGGGGGAGGGGTAGTGATTCAAGATGCTATTGCATATTATGCTGAGTGTAGACGCCTCCTTAGCAATGAAATTGACTACATACGCCTTGAAGAAGACCCTTCATCGGTTCTCCGGGATGAGATCTTAGAGTTAGTGTCAGAAGCCGAACACAGTGGCTACATTTCAAAACATGAAGTGGATTTTCTCACCACCTCTGAAGGGAAAATCCCTTATTTTTACACCTTAACGAAGACACATAAAAACTAGGTACCTCCTCCTGGACGTCACATTGTTTCAGGGATTGTTTCGAACCATTATCTAAATATTGTGATTTTTTTCTGAAGCCTCTGATTCAAAAGACCAGCAATTATATCAGAGATACAAAAAGTCTACTGTCTATGCTTAACGATATCGAGCTGCCAGAAGGATCCTTGTTTCTGGTATCTTTAGATATCGAAAATCTCTACACATGCAACCCACAGGATGACACCATCAGTGTCATCAAGGATAAACTGAATCAATCTGACTGGGACTACAAAACTCCACCAGCATTTGTAGTTTATTGTGCCATGCTAGCTTTGAAGCGCAATTTTTTCCATAATCATAGTGAGATCTATCCCTAGGCCACTGGTACATCGATGGGCAGCACTTTTGGCCCCAGTGTGGCCGGGCTATACGTTTTTGATTTTGAATGTAAGTACATCTTACACACCTCCAATCCCTTCGCATCCAATGTATCCTTCTGGCGAAGGTACAGTGATGATGTGCTTGTAATTTGGAGGGGAAAAGAACAACAGCTACTGGAATTCCTAGCTTGGATCAACACTTGTGATGTACATCTAAAGTTTACACACAACCATGATGAGAGAGAGATGGTGTTTTTGGATGTGACGATCACCAGAGTGGGCAATCGGTTAAAAACTAAAACTTACCATAAACCGACTGCCAAGAATAATGTTCTACACTTCACAAGTTGCCATCCGTGCCCGCTAAGGAAGAATCGACAGTTTGGGCAATATTTGCGCCTTAGGCGTAATTGCAATGAAGTAAAAGATTTTAAAGATCATTCGCAAGACCTAACGAGCAAGCTACAAAGATGTGGTTACCCTTTGAAAATCCTGAATAAAAGCTGCAAAATGGCACAAAATCAACAAAGGGATGCACTGCTAGAGGCCAATCTTAGGAATTCTAAAGAGAAAATACCACTAACATGTGTCACGACTTACAATCCCTTTCTAACGCGGTAAGTCGCTCAATAAATGAACACTGGCCGATTTTGATTAGGAACAATCACGATTGGGAGAAACCCCCTTTTTCCTAACGGAGAGCAAGAAATTCGAGGGACTCCCTGGTCCATACACGACCCATAAATACACCAGGACCGAATGATTATAATGTACTGAACGCCTGGGGTCTCCCTCCGGTCCATTAAATGGACAGTGATTGAGCAAATAGTGGACTGTGCTAGAGCACAGGAGTCCCTATTTGAAAAAGAGCAGCATTGGGTTTATCGTCTATTTACCCACAAACTACGACTCAATGACAATATCCCCTGGGGTTCTGTGATGCATCGCTAGGTCAACAATTATCATCTCCTCTGAAGCCCAGTAAAAATAATCTCCAAATGAGACTGATGGCACGGCCCTTAACGTGGTGATGATGTATTACAAACCTTTTTCAGACAGTAGAAGAGACTTAGTCCAACTGCAGAATACATCATACACTATGTAACACGATTAATGTACCCCCTATCTTTCTTGCAACATAAGGTAATGTTGAGATAAAGCCACAGACAAACTGTTTAACTTGTCATTGCGATAGATCTCTTATCTATTATACACTGCACTTGAGTACTCGGACTAGCGCGTAATGCGGACCTTATTTCATATCATTCACACTGAGACTTAGGTTGCCACCGCTAGTTACATTTTTTGCCTAGCTCTGGGTATAGAATATTCGTTTTGCTGAGATATGGGTGTCGATTAAACTGTATGTCATGTGGTGTACGACGCGGTGAGTCACAGTCTTTAAATTCGGCATCAAACAAGTAATACATACTAGTACACCGTAACTGTTGTCAGTGTTGGCTGCTCAATAAAGTTACATTGACTTCTTTAGACACCATGGCCCTTTAAACAAATCCTTCTGACAACACGTGACGTGTTAGTCATGTGATCCTTCCGAAATCAAGACCCGAGGATCGAGATTCATTGTTACCATGAAATTTTCATCAGGCCAGATAGCGGTCTTAAGTATCTTTCTCTTATGAAAAATACTGGTTAAATTTTCCACTAAACAAAGCGTTTTGCAGTCATTAAAGGTCCCGTTTTACTAATGAGGTAGGCCCACGTCCTCAAGAACGGAAACCACGTGACCCATGTCGGTGCATTTAAACATCCCGGCAGAGCTCAATCTCCATTATTCTGGCGGTGGATGTGAGCTGAATAGGTCGCAGGCGGGGAGTCGTCAGGAGTAAAGTAAGTGGAGGGGAACTGGGCGGTCCTGCGATATGATTTGACATTTATTTGCCAAACATACACTATTGAGAAACTGACCAAACCTCTTCTCACTTCCATCTTAGTATCTCCGACGCGAAGAAAAACCCTACCTCCGGTCCCATGAAGTGAAGCGCAATGTGCTTCCACGTAATTCTTCTTTTCTTCATTCTAGTATTTAGGCTTCCTTCCATACTTGAGTGGTTTTTAAATAAATCGTAAATGGCTTGTTACCATTTTTACGCTACAGGGCACATTTAGACAAAGCACATTTTGGTAAAAATGTTTTAATAAGACACAAGAACGACAAGATTTGCTTGTGTTAAGTACCATAGAGGGCACAGAATGAGAGGGGTAATTACCGAGCTGGTTCCCCTGATATGACCGTCATGTCGAACTTAAAGAAACAGTGTTTGGTCAAAACCTTCTCCTGCATTAATAGTAGGGGACTAATGTGAGCACCAATGGGTGTAGATGGTGTGTGTGTTCACTAAACTAGGTCCACCATAATACTCAGCTGGCAATTCAGTGTAAAAGGGTGCATGCGATGAACCTAAATGTTGTTTTGTTGGTATGTCCTTTACTTACTTTACAGGTTCAGTACAGCTGGAAATGCCAGGATAGTCCGGTACAAAACCGTGAGTTTTGCATTTTTTCCACCTACACCCCTGAGGTCAGGGTACACCTTAGTGTGTGTATACCGCCCGGAGGTTGTTTTCCACCCGTAGCTTGGTCCTGATGAAAGCTCAGCCTAATTGGCACGCATGAGCAGAAACATGTCGACCTTTTGTACACCAAGGATATAGCTGGCTCAGGCTAAAAGCCAGCTGCTGACCGTTTCACTTATTTTTAACAGATTGCTTACTTAACCTATATTAAAATTAAATTTTGGATAAAGTTTGCTCTCTTTTAATTCACCCTGTCACAATTCACTTCAAACACAAAAACCAGCTCCACTGCAATTGCAGGTGTTGTAGCACACCGGGAAGGCATTCAGTCGGCCCGGTGGAACCTGATGATGAAGCATGTCACACACTAGGTGGGTGAGTGAGGGTTTTCTTAAAAACCTTAATGATTTCTGAGTATCATATTGCACACCCCACCCTTTATGCTTTTTGTTTGAGGTTGCAAACACTAGTCCCCTTCTTGTGTTATTTGCACCAGTAGTCACTCCTTTGTTGTTGTTAGTAATGCTATTTTGTCTCCATGGTTTGAAGAGTCCACTGAAAATAGAGGGAAAGAGGAAACTGAATCACGTTCCACGTGTCCATAAACAAATTAGATTCTTTGATGTGCCATAATTAAAGGTGGAATTGGAAAAAATTATATGGGGATGTTTAGACATTTCACATTTCAATCAATCCCAAGAAAATTAACTGATATATTTGAGTAAAGAAATCACTAGACTAGCAGCTGGGATGCATACAAAGCTATCAGAATTAGCAGAAAAGGGCAAAGTAGACCTTTCCAAACGTCTGCCATTGCAGGAACGTTTAGTTAGATGATGAAATAATCATCACTGTGCGATATTCAGGATTGAAATTACACATTGCTGAATTAGTTAAATGCATTCAGAAATTGAGTGATTGCGACAGGTTAGAAAGCAAGTGGGTGAAGAAACTGGGAAAGAAAAGGAAGCAAAAAGACAGTGTAGCGGTCAATGGTAACCTACCTTCAGCACCTCCAGACAATAATGAACCTTCAAAATTCTCTTTGAAGGAGATCCCAGGTGGAGGGTGTGGTATTGTGTCATGCAGTCGAGATGATCATAAGTAATCTACGAACAATTACCAAAATTGAGCGAGAATTCTTCACAGTGGTGCACCCAGGTTGTCAGGTTTGTTAGGATTTCAAATGTTTTTTGTAATGTTTTAGATATCTTTTTTGACATTGTAGTGCTGGGTGATTTATGGGTGGAATGTAAGATAAGTGCCAAGTAGGCTTGTACAGAACCCCCAAGGGATCAAGGTAATCATGCACCATCTCCTACGGTGATGACAAAGTATGATGGGGTGATCACTATCCCAAAGGGAAATGTTCCAGCAAGGGAAATTGATTTTTGAAGATAAATAGAACAGCTCAGTAAGCTAAAGAATCGATGCCTGTTTATTATGAATGGTTGTTGCAAGTGTTTAAACATCAAAGTGGTCGAGACAACCCTGAAAGGAGCAATATGGGAAGCTTTGTGTCACAGTTTGTTCTTGGGTTATGCCCAGAGATCTGTATGCATATACAACAGAATGTGATATGTGTGCTATTTGGATGAGATCCTGAGGTATGCAAAGTACTGCCGTGATGAATAGCAGATGAAGAGGAAATTTAAGCTTGCCCAAACAAAGTTGGTACAGAAAGAGTTTTAAAATCAGGCAGATGTAGGAAATGTTGAGGGAATACAAGGTGTTGGTTATCAAAACAGAGGTCAGGTGATGCTAGGTGGAAGTGGCATACCTCAAGGCAAGGTCATGCTGCTCTAGGTGATTCAAATTCTGGTGTAGATATTGTGACATTGAAGAGATACACACCTTGTCATTATTGCAACAAGCTTAGTCATTGGCGAGAGGGTGACCACAGAATCCCAATAGAGTAGTTAGTGATGGGCAAATGCAAAATGTTCCAGTTCAGCAAATGTAAAATCCAAATCAGTCACAAGCCCCAGTGATGCAAGTACCACAAGCTCAAATGTCTCTACAGAACATGGATAATGCCAGGTTCAATGCAAATCAACACCCAAGAAGAAAACTGATTCTTTTCCAGAATCAGAACCCATTTAACAGGACCCCATGTTTGAGGATGAGAGCTGTGACTCTGACAATGCACAATGATGGTGCCTGAGGAGGGAGGAAGATTGTGTGCTTGCTGAAGTCTTAGAGGTAGACCACAGTGGTCCATTCGTAGAAGGTGAGGTGAAAGGCCACCAAGTGTAATTTCTAATTTATACTCATGCTACCAATTTCGCTGTTAGAACAGAAGAGGTTCCAGACCCACCCCTCTTGAGAAAGAATATCCAAGTTGTAGGTGTTTCAAATAAACAAATTACTAATCCTGTTACAGAAAGGCACTGTAAAAATAGGCTCATTTGAAGAAAGTCACCAATTTCTAATATGTGAGTCAAGTCCAGGTAGAGTTTTTTTATGCACCCTGGCGGGTGTTGAGTTCCAAACTCATGATGAGGGCGTTGAAGTCACAATGGCCAATCTAGGAACAGTTATTGGGCTGTTTCCTGTGAGGACAGTAGAGGATTTACCGCCCAATTTAGGAGATACTGTGAAATTTGAATGATAGGATGTTTCAGGGAAAGACATCATGCTTATTAAAGTTGTAGAACCTGTCTGAATAATGAGAATATATACCTTCACTACGCATGCTTTAGTTTGCATGCCATTACAATGCGGTTGTTAAAATGACTGTGTTGTGACAAAACAAATTATTACATCGCAAGTCGTTACACCGACTTGCATGTAGGGGGGCGCGCTGGACTTAGGAATAGTATTATTTACTTTTCCTACTACAGTTTGTGCAACAGCAGGAAAGGTGTTGGATTGTAAATTCAACACAAGCGCGCCCCCCTACAGCAAGTCGTTGTAACGACTTATGATGTAATGGTTTGCATTGTAAGAACGCAGTTGTTGTAACAACCGCTTTGTAATGGCACGCAAACTAAAGCATACATTGTAAACGCTGCTATCAAATAATGATTAAACCTAATGCTGAGGTTCCAAGAACTCGACCATACAATTTTACACCATAGACAGTGGCTGGAATCATCACTCCAGTGATTGAGGCATTGTTACAATGAGAGATTTTAAGAGATATAGATGAAAGTCTATGAAATTTGCCAATCATGTACTTACAAAAGCTTAATGGCAAGTACAGAACAGTGCAGGACCTACACAAAATTAACAGTATTGTCATCCCCCGTTGTCCTGTGTTATCAAGTTCAGCTACAGTATGTTTTCAGCTACCCTGTGATACAGTGGTGGATCTTTGCCAGGCTTCCTTTTCAATCCCTTTGCATGAGGACAACCATTTCTTATTCTTTTTTCAGTTTCAAAATAGAGTTTTGGCCAGGTGCCAAGTCCCACAAGAGAGCCCTTTAATTTCTAATCAGATCTTGAAAAAGAAGCTTGATCCCTTACAAATGCCCTGTAATTCCAGTCTTGTGCAATATATTGATGACCTGCTTGCGGTGTCAAGTACACAAGAAGCCTATAAACAAGCTATAATTGCTCTACTAAATCATTTGTCTGAGAATGGATACAAGGTGTTCCTGAGCAAATTGCAGTGCTTTAAAAAAAAGTACTGTAGCTAGTACATCTCATTGAGTGGGGAGAGAGGAAGTTGTCAGAAGAAAGAATTATAGCTTTTTAAAAAATCAATCCATCTAAAATGCAGAGAGAAGTCAGAATTGTTCTGGGAATGGTGGGCCAATGTTGACAGTAGATACACAGTTTTCTCTAGTGGCTGAGCCTTCACTGAGATGAATGCACAAGGATCTGCCTGATTCACTTCTGTGAGACAACAATTGCTTAAAAGCATTCATAGACCCGAGAGAAAGTCTCTGTCTTGCCTATGCACTAGGAATTCCTGTACATGAAAATGTTCACTTTTTTTGTAGTGAGAGGGAGGGCTATACTCTCTCACTGCTTACTCAGATGCATACAGAGTCTCAAAGATTTGCGGCTTACAGTTTGGCCACCCTTGACCCTGAAGCTGAAGGCCTGCCAGGCTGCCTTAAAGCAGTTTCAGGGGTGGCTATCAGTATTAAGAGAAGTGAGGTCATAGTCATGCGACATCACTTACAATAATGGTCACACAATCAGTAACGATTTGCTCACACATACTAAGAGACAGTATAGGACCCACAGTTGTCTCATGAATTATGAATAATTGATTTTTACTGCTGAGACTGTTATTCTTAAAAAATGTCAGACTCTGTACACAGCTTCGGTGTTAACATTGCCTGAAAATAAAATGAATTTGATGTGGAATAGGTTGAGCATTACTGTCTAGATATCATGGATTTAAGCCTGGAGTCACAATCTGATATTATGGATGAACCTCTTAATGAGCCTGACTGAGTAATGTTGGTTGACGACTCATGTTTAAGAAATAAAGCAGGGAAACTGAGAGCAGCTTAGGCTGTCTCCACAATTCAAGAAGTGGTGGAAGCCTCCTGTATCTGAGGTGTCACCTCTGTTCAAGTAGCAGAATTGGTCGCCCTTCCCAGAGCACGTTACCTTTTGGACCAACTGAGTGTGACGGTATTTATTAATAGTCAATATGGCTTTGGTGTCGTCCACAAATTTGAACAGTTATGGTCGTGGAGGGGATTTTTGCCTTGATCTGAATCCCCTGTCTGGAACGGGGACAATGTGATGAGATTGTTGGAAGCTTTACAATTGCCACAAGAAAGTACAGTAGTTAAAGCCATAGCCCACAGAAGTGGAAATAATTATTTAAGCTTTGGAAACAGTTATGCCAATAAAGTTACTTGGCATTGTGCAAGTGTGGCATGCACATTTAATGTAGAATGCGCAAATAAATCTGATGAGGGTATCAATTTTTCTATTTTATTGTCTACAGCTGATACTTGGAAGGAAATCAAGGGATTACAGGAGGAAGTGTCAGAAGCAGAAACAAATGATGAGTCAGGGCAAGATGCAGTGAGAAAAAAAATGGGAACTGAGTCACAGCTGATGGAAGACCTGTGTTGCCGGATCGTTTGTTGGTCTGTTTTTTATTTTTTTTATTTGTTTCATTAATACAGGACATAATCACTGAGAAACTGGTTTGTGCACCGCCAGGGAAAAGCAAAAACAAGAGGGGAAAAAACAGAACAATTGAGCCTAATGCAAGTTCATTTCCATTCCAAGCTAATAATATTAAAATCTCACAAATTTTGAAATTATTAGCAAAAGGAGTTACACATTATTATAATGCTATCATCAATCAAATGGAAAATAAAGCAAACATTTGATTTTTAACACAATCAGTGCGTTGAACTACCGTCATCTTGCTGACAGGACTGAAAGCAGTCCAACAGGAGCTCCCAGTTTTACCTAACGTTCTATCTTGCCCAGCTTCCCTTATGCTCATAATGCGCTATTTCCAAATTAAGGATAGCCAGGAATTAATTTCCCCTGCCATTGCTGAAATAATGGAGGTAGTGGATCCAACCAAGCTGAAGATAAATCGGCGCACTTATAAGATAATATGCAAATTTCAGTATCAACCTTGTGCATATCTACTGCTTTAAAGCCTCTTCCCTAAAATTCCTTTCATTTTTTACCACGTTTTCTATCAATCCACACATCTATTGGCCTGGCAGTCATGGCAGACAGTATCTAGAATTACTCAAACAGCAACCCAATTTTTGTTTTTATCCACATTTAAAAATAAATACAGACATGAAAATGAATGTTTTCTGAATGTATTTATCTGTAAAAAATCTGTAAAAACGGTAAACAGGGAGCATTAATTGTAAAGCAGCAACTAGATAATACAATTTAAGATTCAGAAGGGCCCATCTCCCCCTCTCGCTATGAAGGTTAAAAACCTGTTTGCACTCCTGATTTTGCCATAGGACCAAATAAACCTGGAAATGATGACACCCATTACTTTAAGCCAAAAGCTCTTAAACTTGAAATGAAAAGCGCAAAAAAAGTATAGCACTTTTGGGTGAAATAGCATTTTCACTATATTAAACCTACCTATGATCAATAAATGCATGTTATCACATCTTAAAAAATCTTTTTTAGCTTTGCTGAAAACCTAAACCATATTGATCACAATAATCTGTACCAATTTCAAGTGATAGTAACCCCTACCACACGATGGTCTTGGGTTTCAGTAAATCTATTCACCACTAACTGTGTTTTGTTGCTATTCAATAAGTACCCTGATAGTTTACCAAATTCTGTGGCCAAATCCTCTATTGATCGCAAAGCCCTGTCTGGGTACACTGTAACTACAGCTATGTCTCCCACCTGTGTGGCCTCACTGTAGGATATATATACATAGCAAACAATAAAAGGGATCAAGGGCTTCCGTGCCTAGTTCCCCTTTCAACCGAAATCAGCCCAGATTAATTTCCCATCATCTGTGGGCGAGCAACTGGTCTGCGATACATCACCTGAATTTCCTTAATAAAAAGACCCCCTTGTGCCCATAGGCATCCATAGAAAGTCCCAGGCAACCTTGTTCAATCCTTTTCAGCATCCAACAGGGCTACCACCATGGGCTCATTTACTCCATCCATTGCATCCAACAGAGCAATCACAAGGTGAACATGATAGGAGCTACCCCTCCCAGGAATTAAGCTGTGCTGGTTCATTGACCCTAATCTAGAGATGATATGCCGCAAATGATTAGCCAAAATTGTTGAGTATAATTTTATATCGCTATCACAATTAACGTGATTGGCCTATACGAGCTGGGATTATTCAGTTCTTCCCTTTTTTATAAAAAAAGTACAATGTTTGCTGGGGTCCAAGAATCAGGAGAGTGGTGTCTATTCTTGACCTGAAAAAACAGATCTTGAGTATCGGCAAGCAGTGCCTGTGAAAATAAATATAAAATTCTAGGGGGATCTGGGCATTACCCAGCGCCTTCCCTGAGAGAAGATTCTGTAATGCTTGTTGAATTTTGTCTACAGAAAAATCTCCCCCAGGAAATTATGGTCTTCCTGAGTAGCCTGTTCTTGAGTAATTGAACATAAAATTGTTCCAGATTTTCTTCCCCAACATGAGCCTGTCCTTTATTTAAACTACTATAGTTCTTTTCATAAAACTGCCCGTATCTCACCTTGATTGGTTACTGTTATCCCTGATCATTCAATATTTTACTGATATACCCCGCAGTCAGTGGTTCATTTCTAAAAAAAATAAGTGCCAGGGCTCTTGGCAGGGGGCAGGGGGTAGCTTGCAGCAGCCCATTTCTCCTGTTAGTGCCCCCTAAAACAGAACCAGCTATTAACCATGAAAGTGGGGAGAGGATGTGGCATAATGACTAGAGCTACTGACTTGAAGCTGGGGAAGAAGGTTCGAGTCTCGGCGTTGGCTCAACATCCTGTGTTTCTGGGCATATCACATAATCTCCCCATAAATGTCCTTAACCCCTTCAGTGCTAATGACAAAGCCAGCTCGTCATGGGTGTTACCTGCCCTGTGCTTATGACGAGCTGGCTTTGTCATGAATAATGGGGATCTTGATATTGCAGCACCCAGCGGGAAAACCCATAGCAGCCAAGGTGTTAACGGGTGCTCATGAAAAGCTCTGGTGTTGATGATTAAGTGCCGGTGCTGACCACCAGCTCTAATTATGCACTACCGGCAGCAATCGTTTGTCTTGTCCTCACTGCTTGTGTGTGTCCTATCCGTTTACTGTATTCATAAACACTCTTGCTTTTCTAGCCAGGGATTTTACAGCTGTCTTTTTAGCCATGATTTCATTAAGTACTGATTTTATCACTGCAATTTCACATAGAGCATGGGAGTGATCAATTCTGGAGGACACAGCAATTTTTAGCGCAGCCTCTGTGTTACTAAGTTGTTGGTATAATCCTCTAATATGAGACTGACACTGCTTTTGACGATTTAAGCTGAAACTCAAAGTTTCCCCCCTGAACCCAGCTTTAAAAGTTTATGTTTTTTTTCCTCATTTGCCTCTAACCCCACACAACTGGGAGACTGGTAGGCTGCCACTGTTGCTCAGTTACGAGACGTAGCCCGCGAGGTGTAAACCCCGCGTCTCTGTCGCCCGCCTACCAGTGGCAGACAAACCCCCTTCCTGTTGCTGACCTCTTGTTATCGAGGAGAGGGTGGTCATTCTCTCTTCTGATTTCTCAAAACCGATGACTTTTTCTGTGATTCTTTTTGTAATTGGAGATCGATTTTGGGTAGACACAACACAGCCTGACACAGTCTGAAAGCTTTCTGTGAGGCTTAAACATAGGATCAAGGGATTATATAAATTATATAAATTGTCTTATCAATGGGAGGCAGAATATTGCTATTAACCAGGAGACCAGTTTATCAGGCAAACCTAAATGACTTTCTTCCTGCTGTTTCCCAGTCTAGCTAAATCGGTTCTAGAGGTTTTATATAGAGAGGGCAGCCAGTCTCAATGCGTGGGGGATATGGTCTCAGCCCATCTTTTGCATATTTCACGTCTGGCCAGCAAAATAGCATAAAATAAAAAACTTCTGCTCAAGCCTGTGACTTCACTTGATATACCAAAGATGATAAGCTTGAGGGAGATGCATACTGGACATCCTAAATTATCCGTAAGAGTAGTCTTCCAGAATTCTGAAATAGCTGGGCAATCCCAGAACATATGTGTAACTGGGGCACTTTCCATATGGCACTTTTTACAACAAGCAGGGGGACCCTTAGATATTTTAGAAAGTCTCGCCGGGGAAAAATAGGCCCTATGTGTGGTAAAATAGTGATTTCTTCTGAGCCAAGCTGGTTTGACAACTGAAAACAAGGTGTTACAGGACATTTGCCACAAGTCTGCCGTCTATATCTGGGATAGAGTCTCCCCATAGTACCTAGGCTAACCTGAAATCTCCATTGATGGTCTCCTCAATAGACCAATAACGGAATGATACTTCCTTCTTTCCTCCTGGATTCTGTGCCAAATGTTCTTCCAGAATGTTGCCTATACCTATAGGTTTATTAGAACTTTGGGACCAACTCTTTAGTTATAAATATTTTAATCTAGTCATGCCTTCCTCCATTTTCTCAACAAATTATGCCCAGGGCAGAAGTGTTCCTTCAGAGACCAAGTCTCCCCATACCAGGAAACCTGCTGTTTTAAGGGGGGCTGCCAATTTATCTTTCAAACAGCTTGGAGCTCCTGGCCGGTCCCACAAAGGAGCCAATTGCCGGTCCCACAAAGGAGCCAAACTTGAGCAGTACTATAGGCCCGTTGATTTTTTAATTCTGGCCTAGGTTTGAGCTGCACTCAATAAAACCTTCAACCTTATTTTCTTAAAAACTTCTGGTCTACATATGTAAAAAAAAATCCCTCGCATGATACTTGATCTAACATTGCTAATAATATTTTCCCCCTTTCTGATGAATCCGGGCATTTTAGTAGCATTCTAGAATGTGTTAACTGAAAGGCCGAGGCATAATACTGAATGTCCGGGAGTCTAAGACTGCCTATTTGTCTCTTGCGCCACAGCTGTTTCCACGCTATTCTTGTCGCTTTATACGCCCAGACAAATGAATTAATAGATTGCTGGAATTTATCTATGACCTGCTTCTCAAAGTATAGCGGGATGGTATTGAAGAGAAAAGTGACTTTTGGTAAAATTACCATTTTTTTTTATTAAGTTGATTCTACCCATAATGGTCAAGGGAAGGTGTGCCCAGGACATCATAAATTTTTGACATTCTCTCACAATGTTTAAAAAATTGATTTAAGCAATCTTATTGATGTCCTGGACAATCTTCACTCCCAGATTTTGCATCTCTTTTTTAATTTGATGTTGACACTCTGGTAGATTCCATGTCATAATTTCGGTTTTGTCAGCATTCATTTCATACCCCGAGACCTGACCAAAATCCTGCGCTAGACGTATAATATGAGGGAAAGATAGCTCCAGATTTGATGACAGAATTAATATATCGTCTGCATGTAGAGCCACTTTCCTCTCCCATACTCCACTCTTAAATGGTATAATATCTGTCTCCTCCCTGAGACAATTAGCAAATGGTTCTATGTACAGGTTAAATAAGAGCAGGGAGAGGGGGCAGCCCTATCTGGTTCCTCTTTTGATTTTATCAATCAATCAATCATATCATATGTAAAGCGCACTACTCACCCGTGAGGGTATCAAGGCACTGGGGTGGGGTGAGGAATGCTGCAACTGCTCGAAAAGCCAGGTCTTGAGGAGTTTTCAATTTTAAAAGGTCTAGTTAGATTTCCATTGACAACATGTCTCGCTGAAGGGTCACTATACATGAGACTGATGGTTCAGCAGTTTTTTGGCTCAAAATTAAACTTCTCGAGCACCGCTGTTAAATATTCCAGGGTCATTACTGCCAAGGGAAGTGAAAATGTAGAGGCAAAATCGATGGCACCGATAAAATTGTGGGTGAGGTCAAAAATATTCCTGCCTTTCAAAAAGCGTTTTTGGTCTACATGCAGCAGACTTCCTGCTGCTACACCCAGCCCATCTGCCAGTATTCTAGAAAAGATCTTGTAGTCATTATTTAGGAGTAAAATAGGTCTGTAAGACCTGCATTTAGATGGAGATTCACCTGGCTTTAAAATCAGTGTTATATTGGCTTCGCCCCATGAAGTGGGAATCTAACCCCTTCTACCAAAATTTGGTTGAAGACAGTTGTCATACATGGAATTATTGTCCCTCCCAAACTCCTATAAAATTCCATTTGAAGGCCATTCGGCCCAGCAGCCTTACCTATTTTGCAGATTGATAACGCCTTACTAACCCCCTGTTGTGAGATCTCAGACTCTAAGTTCTCTCGTTGAGCTAAGTCTAGGGGGGTGAGATTGATCTGATTTAGCCATTCACACGCGCTTGTGCTGTCTACATCCTTATCCTCATTATACAGATCTTTAAAAAAGGTGAAGTAGGCTTCTCCTATCTCTTTGTCATTAGTTGTTGACTGTTTAGTATGCTCATTATCAATCTGTTTAATAAGGTTACGTACTCTGTCAGTTTTGGTCTTCCATGGCAATAATTTACCGGCCCCTCAGCGTATTTAAATGGAAAAGCTTGCTAGCTTCCCATCGTTTAGAGATTCTAGCCTGAATAATGTCCTCCAACTGATCTTTCAAGATTTTCAATTTCTCTTCTAGTACTTGGCGAGTAGCCTGATCAGCGTAATTAATAAACTTCGTTTCTACCTCCTTCATTTCACTCTCAATAGATATTGTTTCTTCCCTATACTGCCTGTTCTTATGGGAAGTCCTATTTGTTACCAAGCCTCTCAGATACGACTTCAGGGTGTCCCAAACCACTGCAGGCTCTGCCAAACCTACATTTATGATTAGGAAGAACTCTGTCTCCTGGAATAAATACTCTCTCTCAGCCTCATCTAGGAGGAGTGTGCAATTGAATGTCCACACCCTTCCTTGTCCTTTGTCTGATAGTTTAGTTCTATCCAGACCACTGTGTGGTTCTGAAAGGTGGGGGGTCAGATAGCCTATATCTTTAACTTTACTCCTTCAATCATTGCTGATTAGGATGTAATAGATCCTTGATTTGTGCCTGTATTTTTTGTTATAGAAGGTAACACCTAGTTGGGTACCTGATCTTTCTCTCCAGATGTCGGATAAGGTATTCTGCCTCATCATCATCTTTAGGTATGTCCTAGATTTAGACAGGACATTTGCCCTAGTACTGGGGTATTTATCCTTTTGAGGATCCAACACTATGTTGAAATCACCCGCAAGAATAACCAAGTCAGGAAACCCCAGAAGATTTAAAAAAATTATTTTTAGTGTAGAAGTGTCATCTTGATTAGGGCCATAATAACCTACCACTGTAATGGGTGCATCTTCTACAGATAGCTTAACAATTACCCACCTGCCACTTGGATCTGTCATAGCATTTAGGAGACAGGCATTAGCTTGGTTTTTAACTAAAATAGCTACACTCTTGATGTTGTCACAATGTTCCATCCACCTAAGATTCCCACATATGCCGGCAAACTTTTCCCTCAGAAGGTGTGTTTCATACAAGGTCTTTATCTGTGCAGGTGAATCTTTAAGATATTGGAGGATTTTTTCCTTCCTACTTTTGACCCGGAGACCATTTACATTCCAAGATAGACATTGTAATGTTCTCATGGGGGATTAAGAAATTGAACTCCGAACCATCTACCTACTCCTGAATGCCGACACCAAGCCAAAAACAATAGCCAAAAAATAACGCCAGAGTTATGACGCGAATGAGAATTTTCTTTTTTTTCTTTTTTACCTCTATGCTCCCTGACCCGTGATCCCCACCCCCCAATCTCGAGCCCCACCCCTGATCCCCTCCCTAGAGAACCCTGCCCCCATTTGCCTGGACTTAGTCCGAATTGTGCCTGCCGGTGGGCCCCACTTTAGCCCTGGGGTTAATCATTGTCAGTTGTCAAGGGACCATTCATAACTGAAACTCCCACTAGGGCTCCCACTATTTCTAATATTTTTCCAACATCTTGTTATCCTGTTTCATACTGTAAATCCTGCAGATGTGTGCGATATATGTGGGTCTAGAACATGATATTAACATGTACATTAACATGGTCAATTGATCATCTCTTAGACTCTTAAAGGTTTGTGGGGTAGTTTCCCAGCTTGGATGTTATTTTAAGAGCTATTTTAAATTTTTCAACAGGTCTTCTGCCTCCTGCACTGTTTTCACATTGTACATTTTATTATTGTACATGATTTTTAATTTTGCTGGAAACTTTAGCTGGAAACGGCCCCCAGTTTCTTAAACTCTTCCATTTTTCTGCCCAGCTCCCATTGACGATCCAAGCTTGAATGTGAAAGATTCGATCGGATCTCAAAAGCAAAGTCTCTGGGTTTCAGTGATTTCTGCTTTAGGGCAGCTGTTAGTATTCTTTCTTTCAAGGAGAAGGTTAGAAAGTTAACTAAGATCTTCCTAGGTTTGGTTCGATTAAGGTCTCTCCTGTAAGGGTCTCTATGGATCCTTTGTATGTCTCTCGATAGGTCTTCTTCTGAGTCCCCAATCTGTATTGATTCTATTATGAGAGTTATAATATAAGCTTTAATGTCTTCACCTTCCCTACCTGCTATAATGTCCTCACCTTCCCTACCCACTGGCACATTCAAAATGTGCACATTGTTGCATCTGGAGTTATTTTCCAAAGATTCTAACCTATCTCGGAGCATCGCCTCATCCTTTTTAAGCATTATTATGCCCGCTTTAGCTGCTCCCAGATCTTCTTTGAGCCCCTCTACTGAGTCTTCTAAAACCACCATCCTGGAGTCCAAAAGGTCAAATTTCTTCTCCAGAGACTCACAAAAAACCCCTTCCGGATATCTGAAGTCAGAGTAGAGAATAATACCTCCAGAGGAGCTACCAGAGGACCCTCCCTTCCTGTTTCTGTGCTGCTCCTACTCTACTTGTTACTGTTGCTGTTCCCATTTTCACTGCCATTAGTCCCACCACTTTCCATCACTGAACTTTCTCCTACAGCACTCTCTGTAGTTAATGCTGCACTCGTAACTATGATTTCTCCCGTAGTCTCCGGGCTATTCGGCGGATCAGGTCATTTAGCCAGATGCTTAATAGGGTTTGTGGAGAGAACAGGTGTAGGTATATATTTGTCGGGGTAGGGGTGCGGGTAGAGGCAGAGTTACTTCCTAGCTCAGTATCTTCCATCAGGCCCAAAGAAGGATATCTTGTTGTCCGCCTGGAGTCTTCCTTAAGGGCTTTGCTTTGTTTGACCATGTCTAGAACCTGTGGGAGGACCTTAAAAAGAGATCTTCACGAGCAGAGTTATATTATTTTAGCGTCTGCTGGGTGGCTCATCTTTCTGTTTGTCTTGGTACCCTTACCTTTATTCTCCCAAAAACATGAAAGATTGGTTTCAGTGCTACCTGCAGGACTTATTGGCAGAGTGCTCTCTCATTTTTCCTGTGTATGTAAGGTGTTTTTATCTTCAAGGGACTGCTTTGTGATATTTTCATAGGATTTGCCCTTTCCGGACCCTTGCACAATGAGCCCCTGGGTTGCACCTCGTTTCCTGCCTTTCCTTTCAGATTTAGTTTTTGTGGTTTTGCTGGCTTTTAATTTAAGTGCCTGATTAGTTTTCGTGGGCTGTACTTGGCTGGTGCCCAGGGTAACTGAGGCATCCCCTTCCTTATCTGCTGATCAGGATGAACATGGGGAGCGGGGGAAAACAACTTACCGACTTCTAATGACTCACTCGTATCCCTCTGGTGCTCAAATACCTCACTCTCTTTTGTTTCCTTCCTCGAACCTATGGGGGTTACGCAGGTAACACATACCGTTTTACACCTCACTTCAGTTTGCCCCAATCTAGCGCCTCCTTCATCGTCGCCACCTTTATCTCTGTCTTTCTCCCCGTTCCCCTCGTAATGGCATTTCTTTCCGAAACAGAAATAACAGCGGTAGCTCTCCTTGTGCTGTCTCTGCCATCGACCTCTCTGCAATTGCTTCTAGCGAGACAGCCTCTGAGGAGGCTGTGTGCCGCTCGCCTTCACCTGACAACTCTATTGCTGTGGCTCGATATGTGACGTCTTACATCACAAAAAAAGAAAAGACTGAACTGAAGGAAATGTGTGAAGATAATTCACATGAAAAGAGTATAAGTAAAAAATTATACAGTTTCAGTCTGAAGATGTTGTTGCATCGAGAAATTGGAGCATATGAATGTTCTGATCGGTTATCATCAGCAAGTCTCTATGCCAAATCAAGAACAATCATTTGGGTGAGTCTAGGTCTTGCTGCAACACGAAACCGAGTTTTGAAATCTGTACAAGAAATTGAATATTTGGCGGAGAAAGAACCAAACAGTACAGATATTTTGAAGACAAACATGTTGGATATATACTATCCAAATAGAAGTACTCACCTTGAGAACACTTGTTTGTATGAAGTTCTGCAAAACTACAGTTATAAAAGGAACATCACAGAAGATATCAATAATGGAAAATATGCTGTCATTGGGTATGGAGGATGTCTAGTGAAGCAGAGAAAAGGCCATTTGATTAATCATAGAAAATTGAGTTGCGAATCTCCAGACAAAAGGGAATTTTATTATTTAGCTCTTTTGCAACTCTTTAAGCCATGGCGTACAGAAGAGGAACTACTTGGAGATTTTCTCTGTTATGAAGACTCTTTTAATGCAACCAAGGATACCATAGAATGTCCTGTTTTTCTAAATTATCTGCAAATGTTGAACGAAGAAATAGAGCAAGAAACCACAATTGCTAAAGAGATTGCTAGAGACAGTTCTCCAGACAGTCAGAGTTCTACTTCATTGAGTCAGGATACACTAGGAGGACCAATTATCCAAAATGAAGCTGCAACTGCCATGGATGAGGTGGAAAGAGCTATGGAACAAGCTCAAGAGGATGTAGTTAACTTAGACGATTTGGTAAAGCAACTAAACGTTGATCAGAAAATGATATCTGACGAAGTCACAGAACAGATAGAACATGGATTCAGACATGAGAAAAAAGAGTGCTCATGTACATCATTTAAGCCTGTCTGACTGTACGTAAGTGGAGAAGCGGGAACAGGAAAAAGTTTTCTGATTAAAGCCATTGCAACTTATTTGCAGAAAAGGACTGAATCACCGCTGTCTTGTGTTGTAACCGCTCCAACTGGACTGGCAGCACATAACATTAAAGGGATTACTCTACATCGTTTACTGATGCTGCCAGTTGAGCATGATAATAAATTGCATTACAGCAAGCTATCTGGAGATGCGTGTTCTGAAGTTTCCAGAGTCCTGAAGAAAATGAAACTTCTTATCATTGATGAAGTAAGCATGGTCTCAAATCTAATGCTTGCTTTTGTGCATTTGAGAATGCAAGAAATTCTTAGAACAGAGTATGATGTGTTATTTGGAGGAAAACACATTATTGTTTTTGGAGATCTACTGCAGTTGACTCCAGTAAAAGGACAACCAGTGTTTAAAATGCTCACGCATTAAGATACCAGGAAGTCGCTTGGAAGCATTGGAAACGTTAATATATGGTTACATTTTAAATATGCAGAACTGCTTCAAAATATGCGACAGGCAAAGGATGAAGATTATAAAAATATTCTACAAGATGTAAGAATCGGAAAAGTAAGTGAGCTTGGGAAAGAAGCTTTACATGCTCGATTAATTTCAAATTTGTATCCAAATGAAAACATTCTTCCAGAGAATATTTTTTTAAAAATTACTGAGAAGAAATCTGGGATATGTTTGATGCCAACTCTGCAAGAATGTTCCATCTTCAACAACAAAATGTTAAAGTTAGAAAATGAAGAGATTGTGAAACTGGAAGCAACAGATAAAATAGAGCATATGGGTGCAACAATTGTTTTGTCAGAAAATTTGAAAACAAAATTGGATTCATTAGAGAAGAGTATATCTAAAACAGCTGGTTTTGAAAAGACTCTGAATGTGTGTTTAAATTGTCGTATCATTTTGAGAAGGAATTTAAATGTTAAAAGAGGTCTGGTAAATGGAGCAATGGGTCATGTTGTTGATTTTGTGAATTATAGAAATAGAGATGGAATTGAATTTTTAAAAATAAAATTTGATGGCATTGAGCAAGTACAACAAATCAGTCGGTTTTCTGCTAGATTTTTGCTTGTAAAAGACTTATATGTTCGCCGAAAACAGTTTCCTGTTTGTTTGGCATATGCAGTGACAATTCATAAATCTCAAGGTTTAAGTGTAGATAGTGCTTTGGTGAACATTGGAAGTTCTGTGTTTAAAGAGGGTATGGCATATGTGGCATTATCACGAGTCAGAACTTTATCAGGATTGTACTTTGATTGAGTGTGATGAGACAAAGATTTGTGCAGATCTAGATTGTGTTAAAGAACACAATAGGTTAAGAAGAGAGTATGCTCCACATTTGCCTCAATATCCTCTGTTTGAAAAACGTGTGGTAGGCCGAAAAAGAAGAGATGAAAATAATTGCAGTGAGGTAGTAGCAAAAAGACAAAAAGTAGATGAAACTGTAATTGTAAGCAGAAAGAAAAAGCATTCTGTTCAAGATGTTGTTGGATTTCATTTGAAAACAGTTCTGGTGTCAACTGCTTTGCTAATGTAGTGGTTAATGTTGTTTTTTTTCTTAAAACTTTACAAGAACAGATTGTTGAAAATCGAGATCAAAGATACTGTGGTTTATTGAATTCTGTGTTTCAGTGTGATAGAGCAAAAATAGAAAGTGTAACAGAAATTCGAAATATTTTAGACATGTGTTCTGGTCAAGATAAATTTTCACAGAACATTCAGCAGGATTGTCAGGAATTTTTAATGTATATGTTTGGTGTTTTGGAAGATGAAGGTGTAGATGTAGAAAATCTTTTTAGCCTTTCTTATCAATGGCAGCATGATTGCCACAATTGTTGTTTATCAAGTACTACTAGAACAGACACTGAAAGATTTATATATTTGACTTTACCAGACTGCAAATCAGTGTCATTTAACAATCTAGTTAAAGCAGCTGATCATAATATGGTGTGTACCCAATGTAAGTGTCCAATGCTGTCCACATTATTTATACAAACTTATGGTCAGTATGTCATTTTAGTTTTCCAACGATGTAGACCTGATGGAACTAAATTGACAACTTGTATCAAAAATGTTGTGGCTTCTCAGTTATCAATTTCAGGAAGAACATTTAGAACTGTAGCTATTATTTATCATGACGGCCCTTCGACAACATCAGGACATTATACAGGCTACTTAAAATGTCAAAAAGGTTGGAGTTACTGCAATGATTCTCATTTGACTTATAAACAACGTTTGCCCTTTGACTTAAAAAATTCTTACCTAGTGTTTTTAGAACCAAAGTTTTAGTAAAGGTAATTGGCCTTTGAAGACGGGAGCAGTTAATAAAAGGTAGTTAGAAAGTTAGTCTAATGTTTAAAATGATTTATCTCATATAGGTACTGTAAGTGGATCTCATAGTAAGTGATATCAGTTTTATAGGAAATGTTAAACATGAGTGATCAAAAAAGAGAATATGAATTTTTAAACATTGTGAAAATGTCATATGAGCTTTTCTTTGAAAACTTCGGGTAAACGATAATTTCAGAGTTTAATTAGAGAAAATTCAAAATATACTCATATATCTGACACTATTTGGCCTTAAGGAAAGTTCAAGGTATGAGTAATAAGTCATAACTTAACACAAGGAGGAAAATGAAAACGTTGATAATTATTTCAGATGTTCTTAGATCTTTTTTCATAGAAAGTCGATGAAATGGAAGTTTTAGAGAACAGCAGAGTATTTTCCTACGAAAAGGACCTTCACTATCTACTATTTGGCCTCAAGGAAAAGTAAGTGAATCAAAGATTAGTGTACATATATGATTTGTAAGTTTATATAGTTTTTTTAAACACAATCTTTTAGATTGTGTTTTTTTTCCCGCTGTTATATGATGAAGAGTTTGAACTCACTGTTTTAAGTGAAATTCAATATATTCTGAGAACAGCAAAAATAACCAATGTAACATATTGTATAAGTCATTCTATAGTTTGCATTGTGTAATTTATATTGTATTCCCATTGTCTCACACTCATTTTCCTCTTTCCACCCTTATTCAGCTCTCTTTACTCACTTACACTGCCTTTCTTTCACTTTGTTTCATCGCTGTTCCTTTACTCCACTTCTTTCACAACTCCTCAATCCAATTTCAACTGTCTGCATTTCCTCTCTCCCTTGCACCACTTTTCAGCTTTCTCATATTCTCTCAGTACCACTGCTTTAGTTCTCTTCCCCTCTCTTTCCTTCTTGTGCTCCTTTACTCTTTTTCCTTTCTTCACTCATTGTACTACACTTTACTCAGTCCTTCTCTTTGTCTTTCTGTATACTTACTTCCTCACCCATTTTTCCTCTATCGTTCTATATTAACCTCATTCCTTTCATCCCTTCACTCTGTGACTCCCCTTCACTCACTCTCAGTCATCTTCAATTCCTATTTCTTGCAAATAGATCCTCATTTAGACTCCTTTCCCTTTCACACATTTTCCTTTTACTTACTTCTCTTTCCTGATTTCGTTCTGGTATGTCACATTCTTTTAGTTCCTTACTTACCTTCAGTAAATTGTTCTCCTTCTATTTCTTTTCCCTCTTTTTTGTCTTTCTACATTACTTTATTTATTTTTCTGTATCCTTCACTCTTGCTTTATTTCTTAGTGCACGTTTTTTGATTTTTTTACCTCTTGACCTGTTTCTTCTATTTTAAAATATATATTTTACTAATTATAACTTTTTTTTCTTTTGTCTTTCACATATATAAAGTGTAGTTTAAACATGCAAGTACGTTTTCATTATTTATATGGTAAGTGTGACTAAAAAATGTAGTTTGTCATCCCCCTTTGCTTTAACCTCACTACTTTTCTCACACCCTACCTCACCCCTGTTTCCTTAATCTGCTTCCCTCACTTATTCTTATCCTCCATGTTTATTTCCCTTTTCCTTACTTTCCTAACACATTCAACTTCTTTCAGTCTTCCTGCTCACCCACACTCCCTCACTTTCCTTTCTTTTTTGGTTCACTCAGTCCCTTTCTATCCTTCCTTCCTTTACTCTCTCTGATCTTTCTCTCTGTCACTCCCCATATCTTACCCTTATTCACTTTTATCCACTCTCTTTCACTTCTCTTTACTTACACTCACTGCTCTATTCTTTCCATCCGTTACGGCTGTTCCTTTTCTCTGGTTCCGTCACTACACGTCATTCCCCGTCCTTTACTTTCCTTCCTTTTACTTTCATCACCCATTCACATTCTCCCAGAACCTCTGCTTTAGTCTTCTTCCTCTTTCTTCTCTTCTTTTGCTCCCTTATTCATTTTCCTTTTCTCAGTTACTTCCACTTATACCTTTTCTCTGTTTTACTATCTATTACACAGACCCTCTGTGTTCTTCCTTCTAGCTCTCGTTCTCTTTACACCACTATCTCTGTCCCCTTTGCTCATGCTCACTCCTTCATTATTTTTTTTTCTGTTTTTTTTGGTACGCTCCCGGGACGCGCACCGGTACGCGCACCGGGGCGCGCACCGGGAGCGCTCCAGGATGAAACATAAAAAAAATGAATATACTTTAAAAAAAAGGTATTATATTAATATACATATATATTCACTGAAAAAACCATAGGTTTCACACCAGTTATAGTTAGGGATTAGCATTTAAAAAACCTTTGAAATTCATTGAAAAAACCATAGGTTTCACACCAGTTATAGTTAGGAATTAGCATTTAAAAAACCTATTAAATTCACAGAAAAAAACCATAGGTTTCACACCAGTAATAGTTAGCTGGAAATTTTACTGACATAAAACCATTGAAATTCCACGTTATAGTTAGTTGGACTCACCATAACTTGCGCGTGTAATGCACTGCTGATGACGTCACATATTACATCACTCATGACATGGTCAGTGACATCACTCATGACATCACTGATGACACCATCCTTGTGACAGAGTGACAGACCTCCTTTCACTGTAAAGTAACCCTTGGAACACATATTCAAAAATAGAAACTAACATTTTCAAAAAAGTGGAGATACCCATACCAGTTACAACAACCAATTCAGTAATTCCACCATTTATATACACATCCACTAATTCACCAACAGTTCTATATAGTCACTCATACATATACTCACTCATCATATGTAGTGATACACCTATACATCCTGTAACACATCGACAGTCTTCCAAAAGTTGCTCACACACATACTCACACATGCAAATAAACTATTGAACATCCATTTATTTGCATATACAGCTATACACACACTACCACCTTACTTCTAAGGAAACTTACACCTACTTACTCTCTTAAACAATCACTTATAGAAACACATACTTATTTAAACAGGAACTCTTACAATCTCTCACTCTCATATATACTCACTTATATACATCAATACTCACATATACTAGATTAAAACATATGCAGTTACTGATAAAGACACTAGTGAAACAGTCATTCACTCACTAACATACACATATACACACTCATCCATCCATACAGTCCTGCACATATGCCGTCTTCCAAACACATACAAACAGTGAGTCAGTCATTGATGTATCTATGTGCTAAGTAATACCCCCACCAAACCATACAGACACTCATACTGATACTAAAAAAACATCTAATAACCCATATACACACACATGTAGCTACTCACCAACCCATGCAGCCACTTATACACAAAGTGAAACACTGATACAAACATGTAAATATTTAAACAAAATTCGCTAATATATGTATTCACTAAGATACAATTAATAAGCCAGTTAACCAATCAATTTTTTTTTTTTAAAACATCCATTAAGACACTTATTTAAACATTTATTCTTCCATTGACCTTAACATATACACATATAAAACATATTTATTTTTCACAAAGGCACACATTCACTGGATGGTGTCATCAGTGATGTCATTAGTGATGTCACTGACCATGTCATGAGTGATGTAATATGTGACGTCATCAGCAGTGCATTACACGCGCAAGTTATAGTGAGTCCAACTAACTATAACGTGGGAATTTCAATGGTTTTATGTCAGTAAAATTTCCAGCTAACTTTAACTGGTGTGAAACCTATGGTTTTTTCAGTGAATTTAATAGGTTTTTTAAATGCTAATTCCTAACTATAACTGGTGTGAAACCTATGTTTTTTTCAGTGAATATATATATATATATATATGCGCTCCAAATATCCCAGGAAAATCACTCCAAAAGGAAAGTAGCACACGCAGGGGAGGTTTCCACAGGTTTTTAATGGGAAAACCAACAGCAAACGACGCGTTTCGCCTTGGGGCTTCGTCAAGTTGTGCAGAGAGCCGAGGCGTGCGTCGAGTTTTAAAAGGACACCATGCAAACTCATTGAAATCAAGGTAGGACTATGCAGTACTATCATGGTCGCCATATTGGAATGGTGTAAAATACAATATTATACAGGCAATTCAAATGCATTTCAACATAAATACAATTAAAAAATAGATGCCTTTCTGGAGACCAAATGATATATACAAATAGGGAATGCCATGTGCAATAACTAATAAGTTCGTTAATCGAAGCACATAGTCACAACCTGAGGAGACAAATCTAGCCCTGGATGGGCATGCGGTTACACTCCACAGAACCTTCAAGCGCTAAATAGCAAATTATACAGAAGGTGGCTGGCGCGGCAAGATGCCAACAAATCACATGCGCCTCACCTCTCAAATAGGTGTGGATAGCTAAACTATTGGCATAGTATAAAATGTGGAGTTATACCTCACTACTATCATGCCCTGGATGGGCGACATAGAGATTTATCGAGTTAAAGCATGGATGAAAAAATGCGTCCAAATATATCATTGTAAAACCATTAAAATATGTAAATTCATCAAGATACACATATCCTAATAAGGAAAACACATATCCTAATAAGGAAAGGCACAGTCAAGAAAATGTGAGGAATAGTTACAAACTATGCTGAAAATTACAGAAAATCAATGCCCATCTAGTTAACCTAAATGGACTGATAATTCCTCATGCATGTTGAGGCCATACGGGTGTTTGCTCTGTAAATGTATGATGTACCTAGATTCAGGTCGTCTAAGTTTGAGCAGACGATCCCCACCTCTAATACTCAATGGCACGCTATCAATACATGTATATGCTAACAGGTCCCTGTTGCTTTTATGCATTTTGGCAAAATGCCTGGCCACCGGGTAGGTGTCATCCTTCTTAGCAATCGCACGCATGTGTTCTAATACTCGCAATTTTACTGCGTTGGTCGTGCTGCCAATATAATTCAGGCCGCATGGGCATGTTAAGCAGTAAATGGCATAAGGCGTGGAACAAGTTAAAAATTTGCTAATTCTTTTCGGAATTGTGACACCCGGTATCTTGTAAGTGAGCGTCCGCTTACTATACTTACAAGCCTTGCAGCAGCCACAAGGATAGAAGCCATTGAGTACTGGCAATTTGGGAGTTATTTCAGGCGCAGAGTAGTGACTGGAAACCAGGTGATCCCTTAGCGATCTTGCTTTTCTAAATGTTATGAGGGGATTCGTTGGTAAGTCTGATTTGATGATGTTGTCAGACAATAGGATATTCCAGTTTTTTCTTAATATTTGCTTTATCTGGCCAGCATTATTAGAGAAAGTTGTAATGAGCCGAAAGCTACCATTGTTCGATCGCGTTTTCTTTTTAGACTCAAGAAGATCTTTACGTTTCATTATCTTAACTCTCTCATAGGCCTTGAGAAGCACATTGTCACCATAGCCCCTTACTCGAAACCTCAGCATGCTGGCATGTGCCGCTTTTTCAAAATCACCATCATTAGAATTATTTCTACGTATTCTTAATAGCTCCCCGTAAGGGATGCTATCCACTAATTTGCGGGGTGACTGCTGGTGGCAAATAACGTGGAATTACCCGCCGTCTCTTTCCTAAATAGTTTAGTCTGTATGGAACCGTGGCTGTCAATGTAGACCGTGAGGTCTAGGTAGTTCACTGAAGGTTGACTAATAGTTCCTGAGAACTTAAGGTTAATGTCGTTGTCATTTAGAGCCTCTACAAAGCTATTAGCAGTATCTACAGGACAATCTAAAATGATAAACAGATCGTCTATATAACGATACCACCTTATAATTAGGCTGTCCCATTCAGAATGTTGCTCGCTCCAGGTTCCCTGCTCCTCCCACCACCCTACGAAAAGATTCGCAAAGCTGGGGGCGAAGCAGGCACCCATCGCGACTCCGGACATTTGTCTATACAATTGCTTGCCAAATAAAAATATGTTATTGTAGAGACTGAACCTCATGAACTCCATTAACATCTTATTGTGCTCATAGAATTTAACTGGGCGCTTTTCCAAAAAGCTGGCCATGGCTTTGAGACCATCGCCATGTGCTATACATGTGTATAGACTGGTGATGTCAAGTACCAGCATACAGTAAGTATTCTTCCAGACAATTTCATCAATACAGTTTAGGAAATGTTTAGTGTCTCTTAGATAGGATTTTAGGGACATCACCAAAGGAGACAAGAATGAGTCCACATAAATAGAAAGGTTTTCAGTCAAACTCCCATTTGAAGCCACAATGGGCCTGCCCGGAGGATTTATCAAATCTTTGTGTACCTTGGGAAGGTAATAAAAAGTGGGAATCACGGGGCTCAGACAACGTAAGAACAAATATTCGTCTGTATTCAACATGTTAACGTTGTGCCATTTAGATATCATCTCGTGATAATCAACCACACTTTGATTGTATGTTTTTTCATTTACCGCAGCATAAGTGTTAGTATCTCCCAATAGACGAAGAGCCTCCGTTTCATATTGGGTGGCGGTGAGAAGAACAATGTTCCCCCCTTTATCAGAGGGTTTACATACCAATCCTGAATCTTCACAGAGAGTAGTCAGAGCCAGCTGTTGGGTTTTGGTGAAATTATCCTTTTTAGGGCCATGTTTGCTGGTGATGCGCAATCTTGTCAGATCCCTTATTACGGCATCAGAAAAAGTGTCAATGGCATCAGTACCCATTATTGGCATAAATGTGGAGGCCGGTTTGAAGTCACTGGCTCCTCCTTTTTGTTGTACCTGCCAATTATCAAGCATTTGGGTATTGGTTACCTCACCATCACCATCAATGTTATTTTCCAAACGAAGACCTTCTATTGCTCTAAGCCCTCCAAGCTCACTACAAATAAGTTCAGTGCAATCCACAGCTTTGCTGGCTGTTGTGCGTTCTCCGGGTGGTTTGAGCTTGAAAAATTTGTGCAGTTTTAACTTCCTCACAAATTTGAAGATGTCAATGCGTGTTTGCGCAAATTCAAAGTTTTTATGTGGACAAAAGGATAAACCCAGTCGAAGTGTCGAATTTTCTTCATTCGTGAGCACTTTGTCTGTAAGGTTAATGATGGTAAGATTATCTTGGGGAACAGTGGAATCATAATTCAGTTCTTTTTCTTGAAGAACTTTTTCATGCTGCGTGTTACCGGAGGAGAGCTTAGTGGATTTCTTCCAGCGCCCCCCCACCGCGTCTTCCTCTTTGCCCTTGGTTGTCCGGGGGCTTTCCTCTCCCTCCCTCCAGTTGATTGTTGCGCATTACATGATATTCCACCTGAAAAGAAGAAGCATCTTCAGCACTGTCTTCACTTGTTAAGTTGTCCGGATTGGCATCGGACTCCGACGTTGCAGGTTCGGCGGATGCTGAACCGCCCATCTTTTTCTTCATCTTTAGTTGCCTTCTGGTATTGTCATACTTCTTCGCAAAGGTCAGCACTCTCCCCATTCGATAACCGTTTTCATCCCTTTCAAATTTTTCCTCTTTTCTTTGTTTGATTTTATTTTCATATATTTTTAAACGTTTCTTCATTGATTCTCGTTTTTCCCCCAGGGTCCCCTGGTCTTCTTCTTTGAGTAACTCATCCTCAATCTCCTTGATCTGTGCCAGTGCCTTTTCTCTGTCACTCCAGGCAAAGCGAACAAGAATTTGTAGGCTCCCCTTGCATGATGCGGCTGTGTGCTCTGCCCATGCGTCTAGTAGTTTGGGGTCCGGATTCTCGTACGCTGGAATGGTGTATATACGCAAGCCTCTGGGAACACGATCGACCTCAATATAGTTTTGCAACGAGGTCGCCTCCCACCACTTTCTGATCTTGTGTTCAAATAAACGCTCTAGTGAGGTCAGTTTGGATTGCAAGGACACGTTAACTCCATTGGCTTGGCCTCCACCTGCCCTTTGTGTACCATCTGTCTTTTTCTTATTTTTAAACATTCCTTGTTCCGCCTCTCTTCTCTCTGCTTTGCAAAACATGATGGAGGTAGTGCAGCCGCAACTACCTGTAAATCTGCTGTATAATCCCCTTCACTCTAAGTTTGATGCCCTCAGTGTGTGTTAAGAAAATCTTTAAATGCGCACACTGCGCCTTACCCGAAACTGATAGGCTTCTCAGGGCAAACTCGGTGCAGCTGGTGACAAATCCCACAGCTTAACTTATTAGTTATTGCACATGGCATTCCCTATTTGTATATATCATTTGGTCTCCAGAAAGGCATCTATTTTCTAATTGTATTTATGTTGAAATGCATTTGAATTGCCTGTATAATATTGTATTTTACACCATTCCAATATGGCGACCATGATAGTACTGCATAGTCCTACCTTGATTTCAATGAGTTTGCATGGTGACCTTTTAAAACTCGACGCACGCCTCGGCTCTCTGCACAACTTGACGAAGCCCCAAGGCGAAACGCGCCGTTTGCTGTTGGTTTTCCCATTAAAAACCTGTGGAAACCTCCCCTGCGTGTGCTACTTTCCTTTTGGAGTGATTTTCCTGGGATATTTGGAGCGCATTTTAAACACGGGCACACCCCCGTTTCCGTGTGCACCCACTCGAGTGTGCAATTGGTTTTGGAGCTGTGGGATTTGTCACCAGCTGCACCGAGTTTGCCCTGAGAAGCCCAGAATTGCCTGATATCCGGAACTTTTGCCATCGGCTCATACGAACGTTCACCACAGGCAGCCTATCAGTTTTCCCACATCGTGTTCCCAGAGGCTTGCGTATATACACCATTCCAGCGTACGAGAATCCGGACCCCAAACTACTAGACGCATGGGCAGAGCACACAGCCGCATCATGCAAGGGGAGCCTACAAATTCTTGTTCGCTTTGCCTGGAGTGACAGAGAAAAGGCACTGGCACAGATCAAGGAGATTGAGGATGAGTTACTCAAAGAAGAAGACCAGGGGACCCTGGGGGAAAAACGAGAATCAATGAAGAAACATTTAAAAAAATATGAAAATAAAATCAAACAAAGAAAAGAGGAAAAATTGGAAAAGGGATGAAAACGATTATCGAATGGGGAGAGTGCTGACCTTTGCGAAGAAGTATGACAATACCAGAAGGCAACTAAAGATGAAGAAAAAGATGGGCGGTTCAGCATCCGCCGAACCTGCAACGTCGGAGTCCGATGCCAATCCGGACGACATAACAAGTGAAGACAGTGCTGAAGATGCTTCTTCTTTTCAGGTGGAATATCATGTAATGCGCAACAATCAACTGGAGGGAGGGAGAGGAAAGCCCCCGGACAACCAAGGGCAAAGAGGAAGACGCGGCGGGGGGGCCGCTGGAAGAAATCCACTAAGCTCTCCTCCGGTAACACGCAGCATGAAAAAGTTCTTCAAGAAAAAGAACTGAATTATGATTCCACTGTTCCCCAAGATAATCTTACCATCATTAACCTTACAGACAAAGTGCTCACGAATGAAGAAAATTCGACACTTCGACTGGGTTTAATTTTTTGTCCACATAAAAACTTTGAATTTGCGCAAACACGCATTGACATCTTCAAATTTGTGAGGAAGTTAAAACTGCACAAATTTTTCAAGCTCAAACCACCCGGAGAACGCACAACAGCCAGCAAAGCTGTGGATTGCACTGAACTTATTTGTAGTGAGCTGGGAGGCCTTAGAGCAATAGAAGGTCTTCGTTTGGAAAATAACATTGATGGTGATGGTGAGGTAACCAATACCCAAATGCTTGATAATTGGCAGGTACAACAAAAAGGAGGAGCCAGTGACTTCAAACCGGCCTCCACATTTATGGCAATAATGGGCACTGATGCCATTGACACTTTTTCTGATGCCGTAATAAGGGATCTGACAAGATTGCGCATCACCAGCAAACATGGCCCTAAAAAGGATAATTTCACCAAAACCCAACAGCTGGCTCTAACTACTCTCTGTGAAGATTCAGGATTGGTATGTAAACCCTCTGATAAAAGGGGGGAACATTGTTCTTCTCACCGCCACCCAATATGAAACGGAGGCTCTTCGTCTATTGGGAGATACTAACACTTATGCTGCGGTAAATGAAAAAACATACAATCAAAGTGTGGTTGATTATCACGAGATGATATCTAAATGGCACAACGTTAACATGTTGAATACAGACGAATATTTGTTCTTACGTTGTCTGAGCCCCGTGATTCCCACTTTTTATTACCTTCCCAAGGTACACAAAGATTTGATAAATCCTCCGGGCAGGCCCATTGTGGCTTCAAATGGGAGTTTGACTGAAAACCTTTCTATTTATGTGGACTCATTCTTGTCTCCTTTGGTGATGTCCCTAAAATCCTATCTAAGAGACACTAAACATTTCCTAAACTGTATTGATGAAATTGTCTGGAAGAATACTTACTGTATGCTGGTATTTGACATCACCAGTCTATACACGTGTATAGCACATGGCGATGGTCTCAAAGCCATGGCCAGCTTTTTGGAAAAGCGCCCAGTTAAATTCTATGAGCACAATAAGATGTTAATGGAGTTCATGAGGTTCAGTCTCTACAATAACATATTTTTATTTGGCAAGCAATTGTATAGACAAATGTCCGGAGTCGCGATGGGTGCCTGCTCCGCCCCCAGCTTTGCGAATCTTT
This sequence comes from Lissotriton vulgaris, assembly GCF_964263255.1. Lineage (NCBI taxonomy): Eukaryota > Metazoa > Chordata > Amphibia > Caudata > Salamandridae > Lissotriton > Lissotriton vulgaris. The sequence continues at coordinate 622,838,057 of NC_141694.1, read as the reverse complement.
TCGTAGGGTGGTGGGAGGAGCAGGGAACCTGCAGCGAGCAACATTCTGAATGGGACAGACTAATTATAAGGTGGTATCGTTATATAGACGATCTGTTTATCATTTTAGATTGTCCTGTAGATACTGCTAATAGCTTTGTAGAGGCTCTAAATGACAACGACATTAACCTTAAGTTCTCAGGAACTATTAGTCAAACTTCAGTGAACTACCTAGACCTCACGGTCTACATTGACAGCCACGGTTCCATACAGACTAAACTATTTAGGAAAGAGACGGCGGGTAATTCCACGTTATTTGCCACCAGCAGTCACCCCCGCCAATTAGTGGATAGCATCCCCTACGGGGAGCTATTAAGAATACGTAGAAATAATTCTAATGATGGTGATTTTGAAAAAGCGGCACATGCCAGCATGCTGAGGTTTCGAGTAAGGGGCTATGGTGACAATGTGCTTCTCAAGGCCTATGAGAGAGTTAAGATAATGAAACGTAAAGATCTTCTTGAGTCTAAAAAGAAAACGCGATCGAACAATGGTAGCTTTCGGCTCATTACAACTTTCTCTAATAATGCTGGCCAGATAAAGCAAATATTAAGAAAAAACTGGAATATCCTATTGTCTGACAACATCATCAAATCAGACTTACCAACGAATCCCCTCATAACATTTAGAAAAGCAAGATCGCTAAGGGATCACCTCGTGGTTTCCAGTCACTACTCTGCGCCTGAAATAACCCCCAAATTGCCAGTACTCAATGGCTTCTATCCTTGTGGCCGCTGCAAGGCTTGTAAGTATAGTAAGCGGACGCTCACTTACAAGATACCGGGTGTCACAATTCCGAAAAGAATTAGCAAATTTTTAACTTGTTCCACGCCTTATGCCATTTACTGCTTAACATGCCCATGCGGCCTGAATTAAATTGGCAGCACGACCAAAGCAGTAAATTTGCGAGTATTAGAACACATGCGTGCGATTGCTAAGAAGGATGACACCTACCCGGTGGCCAGGCATTTTGCCAAAATGCATAAAAGCAACAGGGACCTGTTAGCATATACATGTATTGATAGCGTGCCATTGAGTATTAGAGGTGGGGATCGTCTGCTCAAACTTAGACGACTTGAATCTAGGTACATCATAGATTTACAGAGCAAGCACCCGTATGGCCTCAACATGCATGAGGAATTATCAGTCCATTTAGGTTAACTGGATGGGCATTGATTTTCTGTAATTTTCAGCATAGTTTGTAACTATTCCTCACATTTTCTTGACTGTGCCTTTCCTTATTAGGATATGTGTTTTCCTTATTAGGATATGTGTATCTTGATGAATGTACATATTTTAATGGTTTTACAATTATATATTTGGACGCATTTTTTCATCCATGCTTTAACTCGATAAATCTCTATGTCGCCCATCCAAGGCATGATAGTAGTGAAGTATAACTCCACATTTTATACTATGCCAATAGTTTAGCTATCCACACCTATTTGAGAGGTGAGGCGCATGTGATTTGTTGGCATCTTGCCGCGCCAGCCACCTTCTGTATAATTTGCTATTTAGCGCTTGAAGGTTCTGTGGAGTGTAACCGCATGCCCATCCAGGGCTAGATTTGTCTCCTCAGGTTGTGACTATGCGCTTCGATTAACGAACTTATTAGTTATTGCACATGGCATTCCCTATTTGTATATATCATTTGGTCTCCAGAAAGGCATCTATTTTTTAATTGTATTTATGTTGAAATGCATTTGAATTGCCTGTATAATATTGTATTTTACACCATTCCAATATGGCGACCATGATAGTACTGCATAGTCCTACCTTGATTTCAATGAGTTTGCATGGTGTCCTTTTAAAACTCGACGCACGCCTCGGCTCTCTGCACAACTTGACGAAGCCCCAAGGCGAAACGCGTCGTTTGCTGTTGGTTTTACCATTAAAAACCTGTGGAAACCTCCCCTGCGTGTGCTACTTTCCTTTTGGAGTGATTTTCCTGGGATATTTGGAGCGCATTTTAAACACGGGCACACCCCCGTTTTCGTGTGCACCCACTCGGGTGTGCAATTGGTTGGTGTTTTGGAGCTGTGGGATATATATATATATATATATATATATATATATATATATATATATATATATATATATATATATATAGCCTACTGGCGGTCGCCAGTAGGTAGGTATAGTTAGGACTTAGTTTCGATAGGAAATCTGCAACATTCTATTAGGAATAACTTTGGCGCCGGTTAATGCATCTTTGCGAATTTCTCAAAGAAGATGGCCCGTTCCGCTCCGCTCCTTCCCTGAAAGTTTTGGGGTGATTCGTGAAGTGGGGGCCGAGAAAAAAGGGGGTCCCAAAACGATTAGAAACGGCTACAGCCCAAACGGCTGAACGGAAAAATGGTAGAGTCTGATTAGCAGATCACGCTTTTGGTTAAATGGTGTAAATCCCTCCAGTAGTTCCTGAGAAAATCAAAAGAAAAAAATATATATATCTATAAGCGCGCACCATGCACGCACGATGTGTGCGCAAGCAGAATTCTGATTTGCTGTTAGACGTCTGTCAACATTCCAATCGGTCGGAATCAGGAAGTGTTGGCCGCAATTTTGTCTCCGAGGCAGAAGTGAGCCAAGAAAAAAAGGGGAAAATGTGAAAAGGGGGCAGGGTAGAGACCCCCTGATCTTCTAGGCCTTCTGAGGGGGTCTCGGAAGGACCCTGAAGGCCCAAAAAACAATTTTTTTGCGGGGGAAAAATCGTGAGGTGCGCGCACAGTGTACGCACCCCCGAGGCAAAAGAGAGGTTAAAACAAAAGTGGAAAACTTGAAAAGAGGGCAGGGTAGAGTCCCCCTGACCCCCTAGGCCTTCTGAGGGGGTCACTGAAGGACCCTGAAGACCCCACAAATTATTATTATTATTTTTTTTAAATCGCGAGGTGCGCGCACACTGCTCGTACCCTTGAGCCGCCATTTTGTGTCTCTGAGGCAGAAGAGAGGCACAAACAAAAGTGGAAAACTTGAAAAGGGGGCAGGGTAGAGATTTCCTGACCCCCTAGGCCTTCCGAGGGGGTCCCTGAAGGACCCTGAAGACCCAAACAAACATTTTTTAAAAATGGCGAGAGGCGCGCAAGGTGCTCGCACCCTTGAGCCGCCATTTTGTGTCTCCGAGGCAGAAGAGAGCCAAAAACCAAAGAGGATAGCATGAAAAGAGGGCAGGGCAGAGACTTCCTGACCACATAGGCCTTCTCAGGGGGTCCCTGAGGGACCCCGAAGGCTAAAAGAAACACTTTTTTGGGAGAAAAAAAAATTCGAGGTGCGCGCATGGTGGCAAAAAAAAGACAAAAAAAAGACAAAAAAAATACAGTTAAATAACAAGTTTGAGTGTTTAGATGTTGGTTGGCTCTAAAAAGAGGTGTTGTGTTCATTGGGTGATTTTTGTACCTATAAGTAAGTACCGATGCAGAGTCTAAAGTTCAAGAGGAAGACTCTGGTCCCTCATCCCTGAAATGTTCACCGTCTCCTCTATAAATGCCTTGCATGTTTTAACGCAAGTTGTTGTGGTATATAGAACCCATACCATAGTCTCTGAGGAAAGCAGAAACAGATTTATTCACATGTTTCCTTGCTTTCTCAATCTGTGGACAATATTGGTTGGACCAGTTCCATTTTTGCCTTTGGCATATATTTGAATATACAAAGGCAGTTTGTGGAAAAAGTGACATCAATTGCCCAAAGGTGTCCTTTAAAAGCATTTCCAGACCTATCCCAGTCAAAGTGACTAGGTTATTTCCACCACAGTGCACAATTATGAGGTCGGGCGTGGGAGATGCAAAAAGGATTTTTCCAATGGCATCAATTGGTGACATCTTAATCCTCTCTGGCCAATCCACACAATATCCACATTTGGTAAATCAAGGTTGAGAAAACATCTATTTGCTGCATACCTTTCAGTCCAGAAAATATAACTGTGTCCCACAATCCACACTCTAAGCATCTTGAAGGGAGATCTGGCTGTACTCAGATGGGCTCTGGAAATGAAATGGCAGTTTGAAAAGTAGGAGTTTAGAAAAAAATGTGGATGAGATTCAGTGCAAATGAAATAAATAAATGATTGGTGGTTTCTGAAACTTGAACATTCAAAACTAGGGTGCATTCTTCTGTTTTTTGAAAGAAGTGATGCTAATGGTTGAGAAAAGGTCATTGAAAGGAGCATTGCACATGATATGCTGGTATACTGAGAGGTCTAACACCCTTGCTGAGTTCATTTGCAACATTGTATGAAGAACTTTTCACCTGTGAGTTCAGTTAGGTGTTCTGTGGAGTGTTACCATGGTAACAGGCAGAGAGAGCAGTGGGGGGAAGGTTGAATATTATTTGAGTTTGAAAGTGTTGAAATATAGAACCAATTAAAATGTTAGTTTGGTTTTGAATTCGTGTGGGAAGAAATTGGATTGGTTATCTAAATGAATATATGTGTGAAATGAGAGGGAAGTCTTGTCATTCTATGATTCCAGTGACTGGTGCACAATTGAGAGATTCTGCTTAAGAAAATCTGGTGTTTAATTGTCACTGTTCTTAACCTACAAAAGCATTTTGATAGGTGAGTTGTTAATTTGTAAGGGGATGTATGTTGTGCAGTTTAAAATAATAAGTAAAGTGTGTTCTAATGTGGAAGTAGGAGTTTATTTGTATAGAGTCTGTAGCATTTAGTAATCATTTCAGAAATATTCTGACAGAATAATTTGCTGGGTTTATCTGTTTGAAAATATGGACACCAAATGCAAGGCATACTGTCATGTGTCTAAGATCACAGTGTGAGTCAGACATGAGTCAGGCTTTAGGAGATGTAGTATTAGAAAGTGCTATGCAGTATGTCTGTCAGGCCTCTTAATTCTCAAGTAGTCTCCTTGCTGTGTAAAAAAAATGCTGGGTGTGCTCCATACATGCCATAGAAACTCTTTCACTTGCATTTAGTAATCATTTCAGAAAAATTCTGACAGAATAATTTGCTTGGTTGATATGTTTGAAAATATGGACACCAAATGCAAGGCATACTGTCATGTGTCTAAGATCACAGTGTGAGTCAGACTTGAGTCAGGCTTTAGGAGATGTAGTGTTAGAAAGTACTATGCAGTATGTCTGTCAGGCCTCTTAATTCTCAAGTAGTCTCCTTGCTGTGTAAAAAAAAATGCTCGATGTGCTCTCTAAATGCCATAGAAACTCTTTCACTAGCATTTAGTAATCATTTCAGAAAAAATTCTGACAGAATAATTTGCTTGGTTGATATGTTTGAAAATATGGACACCAAATGCAAGGCATACTCCGGGAAGCGATGTGGCATTTAGGGCTGCCTTTCCTGACGCTGTACGTTCTCTAGCGTTGGGGTGTGCTAACTTTTCTATCTTGGGGGACCTCAATTTGCACTTTGAGAATCAGAATATCCCTAAGGTGTGCTGTATTCTAGCCGATCTGGAGGCTCTTCAACTCCAACAAATAGTGCTGCACCCCACACATGTAGGCGGCCATACGTTAGATCCGTTTTTTACGAACTTGACAGAGGCCACAGTTACGGCCGTTACTCCGCTCGGCTGGACGGACCATTCTTCGGTGGCCATCTATGTTCCCTTGCTGGGAACTTCTTCTTCTGCTCCCGTAAGGATGGTCTCCACACGGCACTGGAGTAAACTGAGACTTGAGGACCTTCATCGAGTCCTTGCGGCAATGCCGTTGGGACCTTTGGAGGACGTAGATGCAGGTTACGACCGGTTCTGCTCGTGGGTTACTAAGGCACTTGATTCCCTGATTCCCATCTCGACTAGGAAAATCAGCTCCAGGGAGTCAAGCCCTTGGTATGACAGTGCTTTACGCGCACTCAAGGGCAGTTGTAGGCGAGCAGAGAGGGAGTGGCGGAAGGTGTACGACAGCGGGAAGAAGGTTGTTTACCTCTCTGCCGTTAAAATTGACCATCGCGCTATATGCCGGGCCCGGGCAGCTTTTTACGCTGCGGAGTTCGGCAATAGCCCTAACCCATCAAAAAACATCTTCAAAGTGGTGAAGGACCTTGTGGCAAAGCGGGCCTCAGCTATAACAACGAGCTCCACGGCGCATTGTGAGGCTCTTGCCCTGTTCTTCTTAGAAAAAGTTCAGAACATTTACTTAACATTCCCTGACACTAGGCCACCGGCAGGTACTCTATGTAACATCTATGGAGATTTTCTGCTTCATGTGTTGCCCCCGTTGACATCTGAGGGATTTGACATCTTGGCTCAGCAGGTGAAATACGGGTCGCCCGCTGATCCGCTTAAGCCAGCCCTTTTTAGAGACCAGCTGTTTGTGGGTCGTACCTCGGTACTCTCCCTGATTAACATCTCGCTGGCTTCGGATACGGTTCCAGCCAGTTGGAAGCGGGCTGTGGTTTCTCCTATTTTAAAGAAACCTTCCATGGACCTGGAAAAGCCGGAAAATTATCGGCCTATTTCCCTGCTCCCTTGGCCGACTAAAGTCGTAGAGGCCCATGTGAACAAGGTTCTTTCCGACCACCTCACTCGAGCTAACATCTTAGACCCCACCCAGAACGGGTTCCGTGCTGGTCACAGCACGGAGACCGCCCTTCTCACCATGGCTGAACACCTTCGCACAGTGATGGATGCAGGACAGACGGCGGCGCTTGTATTATTAGATCTAAGCGCCGCCTTTGATACTGTCTCTCATCCCATCCTGTTGCATCGCCTGGAGGAGATTGGGGTGGGTGGGTCCGCCCTCCAGTGGTTCCGGTCCTTCCTCGATGGTCGCTTCTTCAGCGTTGCGGTGCCACCGTTCCAGTCCAAGTTCCATCCTCTGAAACAGGGAGTGCCGCAGGGATCCTCGCTGAGTCCCACGTTGTTCAATCTATACGTGAGACCGCTGGCTGAGGTTGTCAGGCAGTGGGGCATGATAATGGTATCATATGCCGATGACACCCAGCTAGCGGTTACGATCAGCGGGATGCGGACCAGGATGCCCCCAGGTTTCAGAGTGGACTTAGGGCGGTGGCAAGCTGGATGAAGGCCAACTGTCTCCAGCTCAACGCAAAGAAGACCGAGATCATGATCGTCGGTAGAAGGGCGGATCTCTGGGGGGACAGGTGGTGGCCTTCGGAGCTTGGGTCGGCCCCTCTTCTGGTGACGGTATTAAAAAACCTGGGAGTGTGGATGGATCCCACTCTCAGTTTTGTGGGGCACACAAAGAAAACGGCTGCCTGTTGTTTTGGAATCCCCCGGGCTCTGCGACCAGTCCTGAAGTTCTTCGACCCCGCACCCGGCAGTTGGTAATACAGGCGACTGTTATATCGCGCCTGGATTATGCCAGCTCTCTCCTGGTGGGGGCTAACCTGGCTGAAGTCACCCGCCTCCAACGCGTGCAGAACGCTGCCGCTAGAGCAATCGTTGGTCTTCCTAGATCCTGCCCCGTTTCCAGTACTTTGAAAGCGTTGCACTGGCTGCCAGTCAGGGCCAGAATTCAATTCAAGGTACTGTGCCTGGCCTTTAAGATTCTAAAGGGTACGGCTCCTCAAATTTTTACGGACCTCCTGTCCTGGTACGTCCCCACTCGGCCTTTGAGATCTTTGGGCCAAGCTCTTACTATCACCCCTCGATATAAGTTGTGCCGTGTTGGTGGTCGTTCCTTCCGGGTCAAAGCAGCCGAACTGTGGAACTCCCTCCCGGTGGAGATTCGGTTGTTGGAGGATCTTTTCTCCTTCCGTAAGCCTATTAAAACCTTCTTATTTTAACCTGGTTCCTTCTCTTTAGCTGTTGTGTTTCCTGTGGCTGTTGCGTGTTACCTTGCCATGCGCCAGGACGCCCCTTAGCTGGGGCAACTGTGCGCAGTACAAATTCACGTAACATAACACGTAACATACTGTCATGTGTCTAAGATCACAGTGTGAGTCAGACTTGAGTCAGGCTTTAGGAGATGTAGTGTTAGAAAGTGCTCTGCAGTATGTCTGTCAGGCCTCTTAATTCTCAAGTAGTTTCCATGCTGTGTCAAAAAAAACGCTGGGTGTGCTCTTTAAATGCCATAGAAACTCTTTCACTAGCATTTAGTAATCATTTCAGAAATATTTTCACGGAATAATTTGCTTGGTTGATGTGTTAGAAAATATGAGAATACATGTACTCATGAAGTCAGTCAGGCTTTAGGAGATGTAGTGTTAGAAAGTGCTATACAGTATGTCTGTCAGGCCTCTTAATTCCCAAGTAGTCTCCTTGCTGTGTAAAAAGAACGCTGGGTGTGCTCTATAAATGCCATAGAAACTCTTTCACTAGCATTTAGTAATCATTTCAGAAAAATGTTTACAGAATAATTTGCTTGGTTGATGTGTTTGAAAATATCGACACCAAATGCAAGGCATACTGTCATGTGTCTAAGATCACAGTGTGAGTCAGACTTGAGTCAGGCTTTAGGAGATGTAGTGTTAGAAAGTGCTATGCAGTATGTCTGCCAGGCCTCTTAATTCCCAAGTAGTCTCCATACTGTGTAAAGAAAACGCTGGTTGTGCTCTATAAATGCCATAGAAACTCTTGCACTTGCATTTAGTAATCATTTCAGAAAAATTCTGACAGAATAATTTGCTTGGTTGATGTGTTTGAAAATATGGACACCAAATGCAAGGCATACTGTCATGTGTCTAAGGTCACAGTGTGAGTCAGACTTGAGTAAGGCTTTAGGAGATGTAGTTTTAGAAACTTCTATGCAGTATGTCTGTCAGGCCTTTTAATTCCCAAGTAGTCTCCATGCTGTGTCAAACAAACGCTGGGTGTGATCTTTAAATGCCATAGAAACTCTTTCACTAGGATTTAGTAATAATTTCAGAAAAATTCTGACAGAATAATTTGCTTGGTTGATGTGTTTGAAAATATGGACACAAAATGCTAGGCATACTGTCATGTGTCTAGGATCACATTGTGAGTGAGACTTGAGTCGGGCTTTAAGAGATGTAGTGTTAGAAAGTGCTATGCAGTATGTCTTTCAGGCCTCTTAATTGCTAGTAGCCTCCATACTGTATAAAAAAAACTCTGGGTGTGCTCTATAAATGCCATAGAAACTCTTTCACTAGCATTTAGTAATCATTTCAGACAAATTCTGACAGAATAATTTGCTTGGTTCATGTGTTTGAAAATATGGACACCAAATGCTAGGCATACTGTCAAGTGTCTAAGATCACAGTGTGAGTCAGACTTGAGTCAGGCTTTAGGAGATGTAGTGTTAGAAAGTGTTATGCAGTATGTCTGTCAGACCAATTAGTTTCCTTGCTGTGTAAAAAAACACTGGGTGTGCTCTTTAAATGCCATAGAAACTCTTTCACTAGCATTTAGTAATCATTTCAGAAATATTTTCACAGAATAATTTGCTTGGTTGATGTGTTAGAAAATATGAGAATACGTGTACTCATGAAGTCAGTCAGGCTTTAGGAGATGTATGCCCAGATGCATCAAGCATTTTTGGAGTCGCAAACGGTGCGATTCCTTAAAATCGGCCGTTTGCGACTTCAAAAATGCTTTTTGATATGCATCATTAGTTTTTGTAGAAATTCGCTAATTTTGAGAATTTCTTAAATGCGATTGCATTTAAGGAATCGCAATTTTGCGATTCCTTAAATGCAATGCATCATTGTTAAAAAATTTGCGAATTTTAAAATTGCAAGTGCAAATTACCACGAGTTTGAACCTCGTGGTAATTTGCAAAATTGTTTAAAAATGCATTTTTTAAACTGTTAAGTTACAGACACACATGTCCTTAGGACATTTTTGTATGTAACTTATAGCTATAAGTGCATTTCATGGGTGCAGGGGTGGGTCATTTGGACCCCCCTCTCCACCCTTGAAATGCTTTGTTGAATAGCGATTTTGAAATTGCGAATTCACAATTCCCATTCATTCCTATGGGCATTTCAGCCCATAGGAATGAATGGGAATTGCGAATTCGCAATTTCAAAATCGCATTTTTTATGCGATTCGGTAAAAATTGCGATTTTTACCGAATTGCAAAAAAAAATGAGAAAACAATGATGCATACCATTTTGCGAATCCTAATTTGCGATTCGGTAATTTTCGCAAATTAGGACTCGCAAAAAAGTAGTTTGATGCATCTGGGCAGTAGTGTTAGAAAGTGCTATACAGTATGTCTGTCAGGCCTCTTAATTCCCAAGTAGTCTCCTTGCTGTGTAAAAAGAACGCTGGGTGTGCTCTATAAATGCCATAGAAACTCTTTCACTAGCATTTAGTAATCATTTCAGAAAAATGTTTACAGAATAATTTGCTTGGTTGATGTGTTTAAAAATATCGACACCAAATGCAAGGCATACTGTCATGTGTCTAAGATCACAGTGTGAGTCAGACTTGAGTCAGGCTTTAGGAGATGTAGTGTTAGAACGTCCTCTGCAGTATGTCTGTCAGGCCTCTTAATTCCCAAGTAGTCTCCTTGCTGTGTAAAAAAAAACGCTGGGTGTGCTCTATAAATGCCATAGAAACTCTTTCACTAGCATTTAGTAATCATTTCAGACAAATTCTGACAGAATAATTTGCTTGGTTGATGTGTTTGAAAATATGGACAGCAAATGCAAGGCATACTGTCATGTGTCTAAGATCACAGTGTGAGTCAGACTTGAGTCAGGCTCTAGGAGATGTAGTGTTAGAAAGTGTTATGCAGTATGTCTGTCAGACCAATTAATTTCCTTGCTGTGTAAAAAAACACTGGGTGTGCGCTTTAAATGCCATAGAAACTCTTTCACTAGCATTTAGTAATCATTTCAGAAATATTTTCACGGAATAATTTGCTTGGTTGATGTGTTAGAAAATATGAGAATACGTGTACTCATGAAGCCAGTCAGGCTTTAGGAGATGTAGTGTTAGAAAGTGCTATACAGTATGTCTGTCAGGCCTCTTAATTCCCAAGTAGTCTCCTTGCTGTGTAAAAAGAACGCTGGGTGTGCTCTATAAATGCCATAGAAACTCTTTCACTAGCATTTAGTAATCATTTCAGAAAAATGTTTACAGAATAATTTGCTTGGTTGATGTGTTTAAAAATATCGACACCAAATGCAAGGCATACTGTCATGTGTCTAAGATCACAGTGTGAGTCAGACTTGAGTCAGGCTTTAGGAGATGTAGTGTTAGAACGTCCTCTGCAGTATGTCTGTCAGGCCTCTTAATTCCCAAGTAGTCTCCTTGCTGTGTAAAAAAAAACGCTGGGTGTGCTCTATAAATGCCATAGAAACTCTTTCACTAGCATTTAGTAATCATTTCAGACAAATTCTGACAGAATAATTTGCTTGGTTGATGTGTTTGAAAATATGGACAGCAAATGCAAGGCATACTGTCATGTGTCTAAGATCACAGTGTGAGTCAGACTTGAGTCAGGCTCTAGGAGATGTAGTGTTAGAAAGTGTTATGCAGTATGTCTGTCAGACCAATTAATTTCCTTGCTGTGTAAAAAAACACTGGGTGTGCGCTTTAAATGCCATAGAAACTCTTTCACTAGCATTTAGTAATCATTTCAGAAATATTTTCACGGAATAATTTGCTTGGTTGATGTGTTAGAAAATATGAGAATACGTGTACTCATGAAGCCAGTCAGGCTTTAGGAGATGTAGTGTTAGAAAGTGCTATACAGTATGTCTGTCAGGCCTCTTAATTCCCAAGTAGTCTCCTTGCTGTGTAAAAAGAACGCTGGGTGTGCTCTATAAATGCCATAGAAACTCTTTCACTAGCATTTAGTAATCATTTCAGAAAAATGTTTACAGAATAATTTGCTTGGTTGATGTGTTTAAAAATATCGACACCAAATGCAAGGCATACTGTCATGTGTCTAAGATCACAGTGTGAGTCAGACTTGAGTCAGGCTTTAGGAGATGTAGTGTTAGAACGTCCTCTGCAGTATGTCTGTCAGGCCTCTTAATTCCCAAGTAGTCTCCTTGCTGTGTAAAAAAAAACGCTGGGTGTGCTCTATAAATGCCATAGAAACTCTTTCACTAGCATTTAGTAATCATTTCAGACAAATTCTGACAGAATAATTTGCTTGGTTGATGTGTTTGAAAATATGGACAGCAAATGCAAGGCATACTGTCATGTGTCTAAGATCACAGTGTGAGTCAGACTTGAGTCAGGCTCTAGGAGATGTAGTGTTAGAAAGTGTTATGCAGTATGTCTGTCAGACCAATTAATTTCCTTGCTGTGTAAAAAAACACTGGGTGTGCGCTTTAAATGCCATAGAAACTCTTTCACTAGCATTTAGTAATCATTTCAGAAATATTTTCACGGAATAATTTGCTTGGTTGATGTGTTAGAAAATATGAGAATACGTGTACTCATGAAGCCAGTCAGGCTTTAGGAGATGTAGTGTTAGAAAGTGCTATACAGTATGTCTGTCAGGCCTCTTAATTCCCAAGTAGTCTCCTTGCTGTGTAAAAAGAACGCTGGGTGTGCTCTATAAATGCCATAGAAACTCTTTCACTAGCATTTAGTAATCATTTCAGAAAAATGTTTACAGAATAATTTGCTTGGTTGATGTGTTTAAAAATATCGACACCAAATGCAAGGCATACTGTCATGTGTCTAAGATCACAGTGTGAGTCAGACTTGAGTCAGGCTTTAGGAGATGTAGTGTTAGAACGTCCTCTGCAGTATGTCTGTCAGGCCTCTTAATTCCCAAGTAGTCTCCTTGCTGTGTAAAAAAAAACGCTGGGTGTGCTCTATAAATGCCATAGAAACTCTTTCACTAGCATTTAGTAATCATTTCAGACAAATTCTGACAGAATAATTTGCTTGGTTGATGTGTTTGAAAATATGGACAGCAAATGCAAGGCATACTGTCATGTGTCTAAGATCACAGTGTGAGTCAGACTTGAGTCAGGCTCTAGGAGATGTAGTGTTAGAAAGTGTTATGCAGTATGTCTGTCAGACCAATTAATTTCCTTGCTGTGTAAAAAAAAAAAAAAAAAAAACACTGGGTGTGCGCTTTAAATGCCATAGAAACTCTTTCACTAGCATTTAGTAATCATTTCAGAAATATTTTCACGGAATAATTTGCTTGGTTGATGTGTTAGAAAATATGAGAATACGTGTACTCATGAAGCCAGTCAGGCTTTAGGAGATGTAGTGTTAGAAAGTGCTATACAGTATGTCTGTCAGGCCTCTTAATTCCCAAGTAGTCTTCTTGCTGTGTAAAAAGAACGCTGGGTGTGCTCTATAAATGCCATAGAAACTCTTTCACTAGCATTTAGTAATCATTTCAGAAAAATGTTTACAGAATAATTTGCTTGGTTGATGTGTTTGAAAATATCGACATCAAATGCAAGGCATACTGTCATGTGTCTAAGATCACAGTGTGAGTCAGACTTGAGTCAGGCTTTAGGAGATGAAGTGTTAGAAAGTGCTGTGCAGTATGTCTGCCAGGCCTCTTAATTCCCAAGTAGTCTCCATGCTGTGTAAGGAAAACGCTGGTTGTGCTCTATAAATGCCATATAAACTCTTTCACTAGCATTTAGTAATCCTTTCAGAAAAATTCTGACAGAATAATTTGCTTGGTTGATATGTTTGAAAATATGGACACCAAATGCAAGGCATACTGTCATATGTCTAAGGTCACAGTGTGAGTCAGACTTGAGTAAGGCTTTAGGAGATGTAGTTTTAGAAACTTCTATGCAGTATGTCTGTCAGGCCTTTTAATTCACAAGTAGTCTCCATGCTGTGTCAAAAAAACGCTGGGTGTGATCTTTAAATGCCATAGAAAATCTTTCACTAGCATTTAGTAATAATTTCAGAAAAATTCTGACAGAATAATTTGCTTGGTTGATGTGTTTGAAAATATGGACAGCAAATGCAAGGCATACTGTCATGTGTCTAAGATCACAGTGTGAGTCAGACTTGAGTCAGGCTTTAGGAGATGTATTGTTAGAAAGTGCTATGCAGTATGTCTGTTAGGCCAAATAATTTCCAAGTAGTCTCCATGCTGTGTGACAAAAACGCCGGGTGTGCTCTATAAATGCCATAGAAACTCTTTCACTAGCATTTAGTAATCATTTCAGAAAAATGTTTACAGAATAATTTGCTTGGTTGATGTGTTTAAAAATATCGACACCAAATGCAAGGCATACTGTCATGTGTCTAAGATCACAGTGTGAGTCAGACTTGAGTCAGGCTTTAGGAGATGTAGTGTTAGAACGTCCTCTGCAGTATGTCTGTCAGGCCTCTTAATTCCCAAGTAGTCTCCTTGCTGTGTAAAAAAAAACGCTGGGTGTGCTCTATAAATGCCATAGAAACTCTTTCACTAGCATTTAGTAATCATTTCAGACAAATTCTGACAGAATAATTTGCTTGGTTGATGTGTTTGAAAATATGGACAGCAAATGCAAGGCATACTGTCATGTGTCTAAGATCACAGTGTGAGTCAGACTTGAGTCAGGCTCTAGGAGATGTAGTGTTAGAAAGTGTTATGCAGTATGTCTGTCAGACCAATTAATTTCCTTGCTGTGTAAAAAAACACTGGGTGTGCGCTTTAAATGCCATAGAAACTCTTTCACTAGCATTTAGTAATCATTTCAGAAATATTTTCACGGAATAATTTGCTTGGTTGATGTGTTAGAAAATATGAGAATACGTGTACTCATGAAGCCAGTCAGGCTTTAGGAGATGTAGTGTTAGAAAGTGCTATACAGTATGTCTGTCAGGCCTCTTAATTCCCAAGTAGTCTCCTTGCTGTGTAAAAAGAACGCTGGGTGTGCTCTATAAATGCCATAGAAACTCTTTCACTAGCATTTAGTAATCATTTCAGAAAAATGTTTACAGAATAATTTGCTTGGTTGATGTGTTTAAAAATATCGACACCAAATGCAAGGCATACTGTCATGTGTCTAAGATCACAGTGTGAGTCAGACTTGAGTCAGGCTTTAGGAGATGTAGTGTTAGAACGTCCTCTGCAGTATGTCTGTCAGGCCTCTTAATTCCCAAGTAGTCTCCTTGCTGTGTAAAAAAAAACGCTGGGTGTGCTCTATAAATGCCATAGAAACTCTTTCACTAGCATTTAGTAATCATTTCAGACAAATTCTGACAGAATAATTTGCTTGGTTGATGTGTTTGAAAATATGGACAGCAAATGCAAGGCATACTGTCATGTGTCTAAGATCACAGTGTGAGTCAGACTTGAGTCAGGCTCTAGGAGATGTAGTGTTAGAAAGTGTTATGCAGTATGTCTGTCAGACCAATTAATTTCCTTGCTGTGTAAAAAAACACTGGGTGTGCGCTTTAAATGCCATAGAAACTCTTTCACTAGCATTTAGTAATCATTTCAGAAATATTTTCACGGAATAATTTGCTTGGTTGATGTGTTAGAAAATATGAGAATACGTGTACTCATGAAGCCAGTCAGGCTTTAGGAGATGTAGTGTTAGAAAGTGCTATACAGTATGTCTGTCAGGCCTCTTAATTCCCAAGTAGTCTCCTTGCTGTGTAAAAAGAACGCTGGGTGTGCTCTATAAATGCCATAGAAACTCTTTCACTAGCATTTAGTAATCATTTCAGAAAAATGTTTACAGAATAATTTGCTTGGTTGATGTGTTTAAAAATATCGACACCAAATGCAAGGCATACTGTCATGTGTCTAAGATCACAGTGTGAGTCAGACTTGAGTCAGGCTTTAGGAGATGTAGTGTTAGAACGTCCTCTGCAGTATGTCTGTCAGGCCTCTTAATTCCCAAGTAGTCTCCTTGCTGTGTAAAAAAAAACGCTGGGTGTGCTCTATAAATGCCATAGAAACTCTTTCACTAGCATTTAGTAATCATTTCAGACAAATTCTGACAGAATAATTTGCTTGGTTGATGTGTTTGAAAATATGGACAGCAAATGCAAGGCATACTGTCATGTGTCTAAGATCACAGTGTGAGTCAGACTTGAGTCAGGCTCTAGGAGATGTAGTGTTAGAAAGTGTTATGCAGTATGTCTGTCAGACCAATTAATTTCCTTGCTGTGTAAAAAAACACTGGGTGTGCGCTTTAAATGCCATAGAAACTCTTTCACTAGCATTTAGTAATCATTTCAGAAATATTTTCACGGAATAATTTGCTTGGTTGATGTGTTAGAAAATATGAGAATACGTGTACTCATGAAGCCAGTCAGGCTTTAGGAGATGTAGTGTTAGAAAGTGCTATACAGTATGTCTGTCAGGCCTCTTAATTCCCAAGTAGTCTCCTTGCTGTGTAAAAAGAACGCTGGGTGTGCTCTATAAATGCCATAGAAACTCTTTCACTAGCATTTAGTAATCATTTCAGAAAAATGTTTACAGAATAATTTGCTTGGTTGATGTGTTTAAAAATATCGACACCAAATGCAAGGCATACTGTCATGTGTCTAAGATCACAGTGTGAGTCAGACTTGAGTCAGGCTTTAGGAGATGTAGTGTTAGAACGTCCTCTGCAGTATGTCTGTCAGGCCTCTTAATTCCCAAGTAGTCTCCTTGCTGTGTAAAAAAAAAACGCTGGGTGTGCTCTATAAATGCCATAGAAACTCTTTCACTAGCATGTAGTATTCATTCTCAGACAAATTCTGACAGAATAATTTGCTTGGTTGATGTGTTTGAAAATATGGACAGCAAATGCAAGGCATACTGTCATGTGTCTAAGATCACAGTGTGAGTCAGACTTGAGTCAGGCTCTAGGAGATGTAGTGTTAGAAAGTGTTATGCAGTATGTCTGTCAGACCAATTAATTTCCTTGCTGTGTAAAAAAACACTGGGTGTGCGCTTTAAATGCCATAGAAACTCTTTCACTAGCATTTAGTAATCATTTCAGAAATATTTTCACGGAATAATTTGCTTGGTTGATGTGTTAGAAAATATGAGAATACGTGTACTCATGAAGCCAGTCAGGCTTTAGGAGATGTAGTGTTAGAAAGTGCTATACAGTATGTCTGTCAGGCCTCTTAATTCCCAAGTAGTCTCCTTGCTGTGTAAAAAGAACGCTGGGTGTGCTCTATAAATGCCATAGAAACTCTTTCACTAGCATTTAGTAATCATTTCAGAAAAATGTTTACAGAATAATTTGCTTGGTTGATGTGTTTAAAAATATCGACACCAAATGCAAGGCATACTGTCATGTGTCTAAGATCACAGTGTGAGTCAGACTTGAGTCAGGCTTTAGGAGATGTAGTGTTAGAACGTCCTCTGCAGTATGTCTGTCAGGCCTCTTAATTCCCAAGTAGTCTCCTTGCTGTGTAAAAAAAAACGCTGGGTGTGCTCTATAAATGCCATAGAAACTCTTTCACTAGCATTTAGTAATCATTTCAGACAAATTCTGACAGAATAATTTGCTTGGTTGATGTGTTTGAAAATATGGACAGCAAATGCAAGGCATACTGTCATGTGTCTAAGATCACAGTGTGAGTCAGACTTGAGTCAGGCTCTAGGAGATGTAGTGTTAGAAAGTGTTATGCAGTATGTCTGTCAGACCAATTAATTTCCTTGCTGTGTAAAAAAACACTGGGTGTGCGCTTTAAATGCCATAGAAACTCTTTCACTAGCATTTAGTAATCATTTCAGAAATATTTTCACGGAATAATTTGCTTGGTTGATGTGTTAGAAAATATGAGAATACGTGTACTCATGAAGCCAGTCAGGCTTTAGGAGATGTAGTGTTAGAAAGTGCTATACAGTATGTCTGTCAGGCCTCTTAATTCCCAAGTAGTCTCCTTGCTGTGTAAAAAGAACGCTGGGTGTGCTCTATAAATGCCATAGAAACTCTTTCACTAGCATTTAGTAATCATTTCAGAAAAATGTTTACAGAATAATTTGCTTGGTTGATGTGTTTAAAAATATCGACACCAAATGCAAGGCATACTGTCATGTGTCTAAGATCACAGTGTGAGTCAGACTTGAGTCAGGCTTTAGGAGATGTAGTGTTAGAACGTCCTCTGCAGTATGTCTGTCAGGCCTCTTAATTCCCAAGTAGTCTCCTTGCTGTGTAAAAAAAAACGCTGGGTGTGCTCTATAAATGCCATAGAAACTCTTTCACTAGCATTTAGTAATCATTTCAGACAAATTCTGACAGAATAATTTGCTTGGTTGATGTGTTTGAAAATATGGACAGCAAATGCAAGGCATACTGTCATGTGTCTAAGATCACAGTGTGAGTCAGACTTGAGTCAGGCTCTAGGAGATGTAGTGTTAGAAAGTGTTATGCAGTATGTCTGTCAGACCAATTAATTTCCTTGCTGTGTAAAAAAAAAAAAAAAAAAAACACTGGGTGTGCGCTTTAAATGCCATAGAAACTCATTCACTAGCATTTAGTAATCATTTCAGAAATATTTTCACGGAATAATTTGCTTGGTTGATGTGTTAGAAAATATGAGAATACGTGTACTCATGAAGCCAGTCAGGCTTTAGGAGATGTAGTGTTAGAAAGTGCTATACAGTATGTCTGTCAGGCCTCTTAATTCCCAAGTAGTCTTCTTGCTGTGTAAAAAGAACGCTGGGTGTGCTCTATAAATGCCATAGAAACTCTTTCACTAGCATTTAGTAATCATTTCAGAAAAATGTTTACAGAATAATTTGCTTGGTTGATGTGTTTGAAAATATCGACACCAAATGCAAGGCATACTGTCATGTGTCTAAGATCACAGTGTGAGTCAGACTTGAGTCAGGCTTTAGGAGATGAAGTGTTAGAAAGTGCTGTGCAGTATGTCTGCCAGGCCTCTTAATTCCCAAGTAGTCTCCATGCTGTGTAAGGAAAACGCTGGTTGTGCTCTATAAATGCCATATAAACTCTTTCACTAGCATTTAGTAATCCTTTCAGAAAAATTCTGACAGAATAATTTGCTTGGTTGATATGTTTGAAAATATGGACACCAAATGCAAGGCATACTGTCATATGTCTAAGGTCACAGTGTGAGTCAGACTTGAGTAAGGCTTTAGGAGATGTAGTTTTAGAAACTTCTATGCAGTATGTCTGTCAGGCCTTTTAATTCACAAGTAGTCTCCATGCTGTGTCAAAAAAACGCTGGGTGTGATCTTTAAATGCCATAGAAAATCTTTCACTAGCATTTAGTAATAATTTCAGAAAAATTCTGACAGAATAATTTGCTTGGTTGATGTGTTTGAAAATATGGACAGCAAATGCAAGGCATACTGTCATGTGTCTAAGATCACAGTGTGAGTCAGACTTGAGTCAGGCTTTAGGAGATGTATTGTTAGAAAGTGCTATGCAGTATGTCTGTTAGGCCAAATAATTTCCAAGTAGTCTCCATGCTGTGTGACAAAAACGCCGGGTGTGCTCTATAAATGCCATAGAAACTCTTTCACTAGCATTTAGTAATCATTTCAGAAAAATGTTTACAGAATAATTTGCTTGGTTGATGTGTTTAAAAATATCGACACCAAATGCAAGGCATACTGTCATGTGTCTAAGATCACAGTGTGAGTCAGACTTGAGTCAGGCTTTAGGAGATGTAGTGTTAGAACGTCCTCTGCAGTATGTCTGTCAGGCCTCTTAATTCCCAAGTAGTCTCCTTGCTGTGTAAAAAAAAACGCTGGGTGTGCTCTATAAATGCCATAGAAACTCTTTCACTAGCATTTAGTAATCATTTCAGACAAATTCTGACAGAATAATTTGCTTGGTTGATGTGTTTGAAAATATGGACAGCAAATGCAAGGCATACTGTCATGTGTCTAAGATCACAGTGTGAGTCAGACTTGAGTCAGGCTCTAGGAGATGTAGTGTTAGAAAGTGTTATGCAGTATGTCTGTCAGACCAATTAATTTCCTTGCTGTGTAAAAAAACACTGGGTGTGCGCTTTAAATGCCATAGAAACTCTTTCACTAGCATTTAGTAATCATTTCAGAAATATTTTCACGGAATAATTTGCTTGGTTGATGTGTTAGAAAATATGAGAATACGTGTACTCATGAAGCCAGTCAGGCTTTAGGAGATGTAGTGTTAGAAAGTGCTATACAGTATGTCTGTCAGGCCTCTTAATTCCCAAGTAGTCTTCTTGCTGTGTAAAAAGAACGCTGGGTGTGCTCTATAAATGCCATAGAAACTCTTTCACTAGCATTTAGTAATCATTTCAGAAAAATGTTTACAGAATAATTTGCTTGGTTGATGTGTTTAAAAATATCGACACCAAATGCAAGGCATACTGTCATGTGTCTAAGATCACAGTGTGAGTCAGACTTGAGTCAGGCTTTAGGAGATGTAGTGTTAGAACGTCCTCTGCAGTATGTCTGTCAGGCCTCTTAATTCCCAAGTAGTCTCCTTGCTGTGTAAAAAAAAACGCTGGGTGTGCTCTATAAATGCCATAGAAACTCTTTCACTAGCATTTAGTAATCATTTCAGACAAATTCTGACAGAATAATTTGCTTGGTTGATGTGTTTGAAAATATGGACAGCAAATGCAAGGCATACTGTCATGTGTCTAAGATCACAGTGTGAGTCAGACTTGAGTCAGGCTCTAGGAGATGTAGTGTTAGAAAGTGTTATGCAGTATGTCTGTCAGACCAATTAATTTCCTTGCTGTGTAAAAAAACACTGGGTGTGCGCTTTAAATGCCATAGAAACTCTTTCACTAGCATTTAGTAATCATTTCAGAAATATTTTCACGGAATAATTTGCTTGGTTGATGTGTTAGAAAATATGAGAATACGTGTACTCATGAAGCCAGTCAGGCTTTAGGAGATGTAGTGTTAGAAAGTGCTATACAGTATGTCTGTCAGGCCTCTTAATTCCCAAGTAGTCTCCTTGCTGTGTAAAAAGAACGCTGGGTGTGCTCTATAAATGCCATAGAAACTCTTTCACTAGCATTTAGTAATCATTTCAGAAAAATGTTTACAGAATAATTTGCTTGGTTGATGTGTTTAAAAATATCGACACCAAATGCAAGGCATACTGTCATGTGTCTAAGATCACAGTGTGAGTCAGACTTGAGTCAGGCTTTAGGAGATGTAGTGTTAGAACGTCCTCTGCAGTATGTCTGTCAGGCCTCTTAATTCCCAAGTAGTCTCCTTGCTGTGTAAAAAAAAACGCTGGGTGTGCTCTATAAATGCCATAGAAACTCTTTCACTAGCATTTAGTAATCATTTCAGACAAATTCTGACAGAATAATTTGCTTGGTTGATGTGTTTGAAAATATGGACAGCAAATGCAAGGCATACTGTCATGTGTCTAAGATCACAGTGTGAGTCAGACTTGAGTCAGGCTCTAGGAGATGTAGTGTTAGAAAGTGTTATGCAGTATGTCTGTCAGACCAATTAATTTCCTTGCTGTGTAAAAAAACACTGGGTGTGCGCTTTAAATGCCATAGAAACTCTTTCACTAGCATTTAGTAATCATTTCAGAAATATTTTCACGGAATAATTTGCTTGGTTGATGTGTTAGAAAATATGAGAATACGTGTACTCATGAAGCCAGTCAGGCTTTAGGAGATGTAGTGTTAGAAAGTGCTATACAGTATGTCTGTCAGGCCTCTTAATTCCCAAGTAGTCTCCTTGCTGTGTAAAAAGAACGCTGGGTGTGCTCTATAAATGCCATAGAAACTCTTTCACTAGCATTTAGTAATCATTTCAGAAAAATGTTTACAGAATAATTTGCTTGGTTGATGTGTTTAAAAATATCGACACCAAATGCAAGGCATACTGTCATGTGTCTAAGATCACAGTGTGAGTCAGACTTGAGTCAGGCTTTAGGAGATGTAGTGTTAGAACGTCCTCTGCAGTATGTCTGTCAGGCCTCTTAATTCCCAAGTAGTCTCCTTGCTGTGTAAAAAAAAACGCTGGGTGTGCTCTATAAATGCCATAGAAACTCTTTCACTAGCATTTAGTAATCATTTCAGACAAATTCTGACAGAATAATTTGCTTGGTTGATGTGTTTGAAAATATGGACAGCAAATGCAAGGCATACTGTCATGTGTCTAAGATCACAGTGTGAGTCAGACTTGAGTCAGGCTCTAGGAGATGTAGTGTTAGAAAGTGTTATGCAGTATGTCTGTCAGACCAATTAATTTCCTTGCTGTGTAAAAAAACACTGGGTGTGCGCTTTAAATGCCATAGAAACTCTTTCACTAGCATTTAGTAATCATTTCAGAAATATTTTCACGGAATAATTTGCTTGGTTGATGTGTTAGAAAATATGAGAATACGTGTACTCATGAAGCCAGTCAGGCTTTAGGAGATGTAGTGTTAGAAAGTGCTATACAGTATGTCTGTCAGGCCTCTTAATTCCCAAGTAGTCTCCTTGCTGTGTAAAAAGAACGCTGGGTGTGCTCTATAAATGCCATAGAAACTCTTTCACTAGCATTTAGTAATCATTTCAGAAAAATGTTTACAGAATAATTTGCTTGGTTGATGTGTTTAAAAATATCGACACCAAATGCAAGGCATACTGTCATGTGTCTAAGATCACAGTGTGAGTCAGACTTGAGTCAGGCTTTAGGAGATGTAGTGTTAGAACGTCCTCTGCAGTATGTCTGTCAGGCCTCTTAATTCCCAAGTAGTCTCCTTGCTGTGTAAAAAAAAACGCTGGGTGTGCTCTATAAATGCCATAGAAACTCTTTCACTAGCATTTAGTAATCATTTCAGACAAATTCTGACAGAATAATTTGCTTGGTTGATGTGTTTGAAAATATGGACAGCAAATGCAAGGCATACTGTCATGTGTCTAAGATCACAGTGTGAGTCAGACTTGAGTCAGGCTCTAGGAGATGTAGTGTTAGAAAGTGTTATGCAGTATGTCTGTCAGACCAATTAATTTCCTTGCTGTGTAAAAAAACACTGGGTGTGCGCTTTAAATGCCATAGAAACTCTTTCACTAGCATTTAGTAATCATTTCAGAAATATTTTCACGGAATAATTTGCTTGGTTGATGTGTTAGAAAATATGAGAATACGTGTACTCATGAAGCCAGTCAGGCTTTAGGAGATGTAGTGTTAGAAAGTGCTATACAGTATGTCTGTCAGGCCTCTTAATTCCCAAGTAGTCTCCTTGCTGTGTAAAAAGAACGCTGGGTGTGCTCTATAAATGCCATAGAAACTCTTTCACTAGCATTTAGTAATCATTTCAGAAAAATGTTTACAGAATAATTTGCTTGGTTGATGTGTTTAAAAATATCGACACCAAATGCAAGGCATACTGTCATGTGTCTAAGATCACAGTGTGAGTCAGACTTGAGTCAGGCTTTAGGAGATGTAGTGTTAGAACGTCCTCTGCAGTATGTCTGTCAGGCCTCTTAATTCCCAAGTAGTCTCCTTGCTGTGTAAAAAAAAACGCTGGGTGTGCTCTATAAATGCCATAGAAACTCTTTCACTAGCATTTAGTAATCATTTCAGACAAATTCTGACAGAATAATTTGCTTGGTTGATGTGTTTGAAAATATGGACAGCAAATGCAAGGCATACTGTCATGTGTCTAAGATCACAGTGTGAGTCAGACTTGAGTCAGGCTCTAGGAGATGTAGTGTTAGAAAGTGTTATGCAGTATGTCTGTCAGACCAATTAATTTCCTTGCTGTGTAAAAAAAAAAAAATAAAAAAAAACACTGGGTGTGCGCTTTAAATGCCATAGAAACTCATTCACTAGCATTTAGTAATCATTTCAGAAATATTTTCACGGAATAATTTGCTTGGTTGATGTGTTAGAAAATATGAGAATACGTGTACTCATGAAGCCAGTCAGGCTTTAGGAGATGTAGTGTTAGAAAGTGCTATACAGTATGTCTGTCAGGCCTCTTAATTCCCAAGTAGTCTTCTTGCTGTGTAAAAAGAACGCTGGGTGTGCTCTATAAATGCCATAGAAACTCTTTCACTAGCATTTAGTAATCATTTCAGAAAAATGTTTACAGAATAATTTGCTTGGTTGATGTGTTTGAAAATATCGACACCAAATGCAAGGCATACTGTCATGTGTCTAAGATCACAGTGTGAGTCAGACTTGAGTCAGGCTTTAGGAGATGAAGTGTTAGAAAGTGCTGTGCAGTATGTCTGCCAGGCCTCTTAATTCCCAAGTAGTCTCCATGCTGTGTAAGGAAAACGCTGGTTGTGCTCTATAAATGCCATATAAACTCTTTCACTAGCATTTAGTAATCCTTTCAGAAAAATTCTGACAGAATAATTTGCTTGGTTGATATGTTTGAAAATATGGACACCAAATGCAAGGCATACTGTCATATGTCTAAGGTCACAGTGTGAGTCAGACTTGAGTAAGGCTTTAGGAGATGTAGTTTTAGAAACTTCTATGCAGTATGTCTGTCAGGCCTTTTAATTCACAAGTAGTCTCCATGCTGTGTCAAAAAAACGCTGGGTGTGATCTTTAAATGCCATAGAAAATCTTTCACTAGCATTTAGTAATAATTTCAGAAAAATTCTGACAGAATAATTTGCTTGGTTGATGTGTTTGAAAATATGGACAGCAAATGCAAGGCATACTGTCATGTGTCTAAGATCACAGTGTGAGTCAGACTTGAGTCAGGCTTTAGGAGATGTATTGTTAGAAAGTGCTATGCAGTATGTCTGTTAGGCCAAATAATTTCCAAGTAGTCTCCATGCTGTGTGACAAAAACGCCGGGTGTGCTCTATAAATGCCATAGAAACTCTTTCACTAGCATTTAGTAATCATTTCAGAAAAATGTTTACAGAATAATTTGCTTGGTTGATGTGTTTAAAAATATCGACACCAAATGCAAGGCATACTGTCATGTGTCTAAGATCACAGTGTGAGTCAGACTTGAGTCAGGCTTTAGGAGATGTAGTGTTAGAACGTCCTCTGCAGTATGTCTGTCAGGCCTCTTAATTCCCAAGTAGTCTCCTTGCTGTGTAAAAAAAAACGCTGGGTGTGCTCTATAAATGCCATAGAAACTCTTTCACTAGCATTTAGTAATCATTTCAGACAAATTCTGACAGAATAATTTGCTTGGTTGATGTGTTTGAAAATATGGACAGCAAATGCAAGGCATACTGTCATGTGTCTAAGATCACAGTGTGAGTCAGACTTGAGTCAGGCTCTAGGAGATGTAGTGTTAGAAAGTGTTATGCAGTATGTCTGTCAGACCAATTAATTTCCTTGCTGTGTAAAAAAACACTGGGTGTGCGCTTTAAATGCCATAGAAACTCTTTCACTAGCATTTAGTAATCATTTCAGAAATATTTTCACGGAATAATTTGCTTGGTTGATGTGTTAGAAAATATGAGAATACGTGTACTCATGAAGCCAGTCAGGCTTTAGGAGATGTAGTGTTAGAAAGTGCTATACAGTATGTCTGTCAGGCCTCTTAATTCCCAAGTAGTCTCCTTGCTGTGTAAAAAGAACGCTGGGTGTGCTCTATAAATGCCATAGAAACTCTTTCACTAGCATTTAGTAATCATTTCAGAAAAATGTTTACAGAATAATTTGCTTGGTTGATGTGTTTAAAAATATCGACACCAAATGCAAGGCATACTGTCATGTGTCTAAGATCACAGTGTGAGTCAGACTTGAGTCAGGCTTTAGGAGATGTAGTGTTAGAACGTCCTCTGCAGTATGTCTGTCAGGCCTCTTAATTCCCAAGTAGTCTCCTTGCTGTGTAAAAAAAAACGCTGGGTGTGCTCTATAAATGCCATAGAAACTCTTTCACTAGCATTTAGTAATCATTTCAGACAAATTCTGACAGAATAATTTGCTTGGTTGATGTGTTTGAAAATATGGACAGCAAATGCAAGGCATACTGTCATGTGTCTAAGATCACAGTGTGAGTCAGACTTGAGTCAGGCTCTAGGAGATGTAGTGTTAGAAAGTGTTATGCAGTATGTCTGTCAGACCAATTAATTTCCTTGCTGTGTAAAAAAAAAAAAAAAAAACACTGGGTGTGCGCTTTAAATGCCATAGAAACTCTTTCACTAGCATTTAGTAATCATTTCAGAAATATTTTCACGGAATAATTTGCTTGGTTGATGTGTTAGAAAATATGAGAATACGTGTACTCATGAAGCCAGTCAGGCTTTAGGAGATGTAGTGTTAGAAAGTGCTATACAGTATGTCTGTCAGGCCTCTTAATTCCCAAGTAGTCTTCTTGCTGTGTAAAAAGAACGCTGGGTGTGCTCTATAAATGCCATAGAAACTCTTTCACTAGCATTTAGTAATCATTTCAGAAAAATGTTTACAGAATAATTTGCTTGGTTGATGTGTTTGAAAATATCGACACCAAATGCAAGGCATACTGTCATGTGTCTAAGATCACAGTGTGAGTCAGACTTGAGTCAGGCTTTAGGAGATGAAGTGTTAGAAAGTGCTGTGCAGTATGTCTGCCAGGCCTCTTAATTCCCAAGTAGTCTCCATGCTGTGTAAGGAAAACGCTGGTTGTGCTCTATAAATGCCATATAAACTCTTTCACTAGCATTTAGTAATCCTTTCAGAAAAATTCTGACAGAATAATTTGCTTGGTTGATATGTTTGAAAATATGGACACCAAATGCAAGGCATACTGTCATATGTCTAAGGTCACAGTGTGAGTCAGACTTGAGTAAGGCTTTAGGAGATGTAGTTTTAGAAACTTCTATGCAGTATGTCTGTCAGGCCTTTTAATTCACAAGTAGTCTCCATGCTGTGTCAAAAAAACGCTGGGTGTGATCTTTAAATGCCATAGAAAATCTTTCACTAGCATTTAGTAATAATTTCAGAAAAATTCTGACAGAATAATTTGCTTGGTTGATGTGTTTGAAAATATGGACAGCAAATGCAAGGCATACTGTCATGTGTCTAAGATCACAGTGTGAGTCAGACTTGAGTCAGGCTTTAGGAGATGTATTGTTAGAAAGTGCTATGCAGTATGTCTGTTAGGCCAAATAATTTCCAAGTAGTCTCCATGCTGTGTGACAAAAACGCCGGGTGTGCTCTATAAATGCCATAGAAACTCTTTCACTAGCATTTAGTAATCATTTCAGAATTATTCTTACAAAATAATGTGCCTGGTTGATGTGTTTGAAAATATGGACACCAAATGCAATGCATACTGTCATGTGTCTAAGATCACAGTGTGAGTCAGACTTGAGTCGGGCTTTAAGAGATGTAGTGTTAGAAAGTGCTATGCAGTATGTCTTTCAGGCCTCTTAATTGCTAGTAGCCTCCATGCTGTATTAAAAAAAACTCTGGGTGTGCTTTATAAATGCCATAGAAACTCTTTCACTAGCATTTAGTAATCATTTCAGACAAATTCTGACAGAATAATTTGCTTGGTTCATTTGTTTGAAAATATGGACACCAAATGCTAGGCATA
Source organism: Lissotriton vulgaris (assembly GCF_964263255.1). Taxonomy (NCBI): domain Eukaryota; kingdom Metazoa; phylum Chordata; class Amphibia; order Caudata; family Salamandridae; genus Lissotriton; species Lissotriton vulgaris. The sequence continues at coordinate 622,810,811 of NC_141694.1, read as the reverse complement.
CTGTCAAGTGTCTAAGATCACAGTGTGAGTCAGACTTGAGTCAGGCTTTAGGAGATGTAGTGTTAGAAAGTGTTATGCAGTATGTCTGTCAGACCAATTAGTTTCCTTGCTGTGTAAAAAACACTGGGTGTGCTCTTTAAATGCCATAGAAACTCTTTCACTAGCATTTAGTAATCATTTCAGAAATATTTTCACAGAATAATTTGCTTGGTTGATGTGTTAGAAAATATGAGAATACGTGTACTCATGGAGTCAGTCAGGCTTTAGGAGATGTATGCCCAGATGCATCAAGCATTTTTGGAGTCGCAAACGGTGCGATTCCTTAAAATCGGCCGTTTGCGACTCCAAAAATGCTTTTTGATATGCATCATTCGTTTTTGTAGAAATTCGCTAATTTTGAGAATTTCTTAAATGCGATTGCATTTAAGGAATCGCAATTTTGCGATTCCTTAAATGCAATCCATCATTGTTAAAAAATTTGCGAATTTTAAAATTGCAAGTGCAAATTACCACGAGTTTGAACCTCGTGGTAATTTGCAAAATTGTTTAAAAATGCACAAAAATGCATTTTTTAAACTGTTAAGTTACAGACACACATGTCCTTAGGACATGTGTGTATGTAACTTATAGCTATAAGTGCATTTCATGGGTGCAGGGGTGGGTCATTTGGACCCCCCTCTCCACCCTTGAAATGCTTTGTTGAATAGCGATTTTGAAATTGCGAATTCGCAATTCCCATTCATTCCTATGGGCATTTCAGTCCATAGGAATGAATGGGAATTGCGAATTCGCAATTTCAAAATCGCATTTTTTATGCGATTCGGTAAAAATTGCGATTTTTACCGAATTGCAAAAAAAATGAGAAAACAATGATGCATACCATTTTGCGAATCCTAATTTGCGATTCGGTAATTTTCGCAAATTAGGACTCGCAAAAAAGTAGTTTGATGCATCTGGGCAGTAGTGTTAGAAAGTGCTATACAGTATGTCTGTCAGGCCTCTTAATTCCCAAGTAGTCTCCTTGCTGTGTAAAAAGAACGCTGGGTGTGCTCTATAAATGCCATAGAAACTCTTTCACTAGCATTTAGTAATCATTTCAGAAAAATGTTTACTGAATAATTTGCTTGGTTGATGTGTTTGAAAATATCGACACCAAATGCAAGGCATACTGTCATGTGTCTAAGATCACAGTGTGAGTCAGACTTGAGTCAGGCTTTAGGAGATGTAGTGTTAGAACGTCCTCTGCAGTATGTCTGTCAGGCCTCTTAATTCCCAAGTAGTCTCCTTGCTGTGTAAAAAAAAAACGATGGGTGTGCTCTATAAATGCCATAGAAACTCTTTCACTAGCATTTAGTAATCATTTCAGACAAATTCTGACAGAATAATTTGCTTGGTTGATGTGTTTGAAAATATGGACAGCAAATGCAAGGCATACTGTCATGTGTCTAAGATCACAGTGTGAGTCAGACTTGAGTCAGGCTCTAGGAGATGTAGTGTTAGAAAGTGTTATGCAGTATGTCTGTCAGACCAATTAATTTCCTTGCTGTGTAAAAAAACACTGGGTGTGAGCTTTAAATGCCATAGAAACTCTTTCACTAGCATTTAGTAATCATTTCAGAAATATTTTCACGGAATAATTTGCTTGGTTGATGTGTTAGAAAATATGAGAATACGTGTACTCATGAAGCCAGTCAGGCTTTAGGAGATGTAGTGTTAGAAAGTGCTATACAGTATGTCTGTCAGGCCTCTTAATTCCCAAGTAGTCTCCTTGCTGTGTAAAAAGAACGCTGGGTGTGCTCTATAAATGCCATAGAAACTCTTTCACTAGCATTTAGTAATCATTTCAGAAAAATGTTTACAGAATAATTTTCTCTGGTGATGTGTTTGAAAATATCGACACCAAATGCAAGGCATACTGTCATGTGTCTAAGATCACAGTGTGAGTCAGACTTGAGTCAGGCTTTAGGAGATGTAGTGTTAGAAAGTGCAATGCAGTATGTCTGCCAGGCCTCTTAATTCCCAAGTAGTCTCCATGCTGTGTAAAGAAAACGCTGGTTGTGCTCTATAAATGCCATATAAACTCTTTCACTAGCATTTAGTAATCCTTTCAGAAAAATTCTGACAGAATAATTTGCTTGGTTGATGTGTTTGAAAATATGGACACCAAATGCAAGGCATACTGTCATATGTCTAAGGTCACAGTGTGAGTCAGACTTGAGTAAGGCTTTAGGAGATGTAGTTTTAGAAACGTCTATGCAGTATGTCTGTCAGGCCTTTTAATTCACAAGTAGTCTCCATGCTGTGTCAAAAAAACGCTGGGTGTGATCTTTAAATGCCATAGAAAATCTTTCACTAGCATTTAGTAATAATTTCAGAATAATTCTGACAGAATAATTTGCTTGGTTGATGTGTTTGAAAATATGGACAGCAAATGCAAGGCATACTGTCATGTGTCTAAGATCACAGTGTGAGTCAGACTTGAGTCAGGCTTTAGGAGATGTATTGTTAGAAAGTGCTATGCAGTATGTCTGTTAGGCCAAATAATTTCCAAGTAGTCTCCATGCTGTGTGACAAAAACGCCGGGTGTGCTCTATAAATGCCATAGAAACTCTTTCACTAGCATTTAGTAATCATTTCAGAATTATTCTTACAAAATAATGTGCCTGGTTGATGTGTTTGAAAATATGGACACCAAATGCAATGCATACTGTCATGTGTCTAAGATCACAGTGTGAGTCAGACTTGAGTCGGGCTTTAAGAGATGTAGTGTTAGAAAGTGCTATGCAGTATGTCTTTCAGGCCTCTTAATTGCTAGTAGCCTCCATGCTGTATTAAAAAAAACTCTGGGTGTGCTTTATAAATGTCATAGAAACTCTTTCACTAGCATTTAGTAATCATTTCAGACAAATTCTGACAGAATAATTTGCTTGGTTCATGTGTTTGAAAATATGGACACCAAATGCTAGGCATACTGTCAAGTGTCTAAGATCACAGTGTGAGTCAGACTTGAGTCAGGCTTTAGGAGATGTATTGTTAGAAAGTGTTATGCAGTATGTCTGTCAGACCAATTAGTTTCCTTGCTGTGTAAAAAAACACTGGGTGTGCTCTTTAAATGCCATAGAAACTCTTTCACTAGCATTTAGTAATCATTTCAGAAATATTTTCACAGAATAATTTGCTTGGTTGATGTGTTAGAAAATATGAGAATACGTGTACTCATGGAGTCAGTCAGGCTTTAGGAGATGTATGCCCAGATGCATCAAGCATTTTTGGAGTCGCAAACGGTGCGATTCCTTAAAATCGGCCGTTTGCGACTCCAAAAATGCTTTTTGATATGCATCATTCGTTTTTGTAGAAATTCGCTAATTTTGAGAATTTCTTAAATGCGATTGCATTTAAGGAATCGCAATTTTGCGATTCCTTAAATGCAATGCATCATTGTTAAAAAATTTGCGAATTTTAAAATTGCAAGTGCAAATTACCACGAGTTTGAACCTCGTGGTAATTTGCAAAATTGTTTAAAAATGCACAAAAATGCATTTTTTAAACTGTTAAGTTACAGACTCACATGTCCTTAGGACATGTGTGTATGTAACTTATAGCTATAAGTGCATTTCATGGGTGCAGGGGTGGGTCATTTGGACCCCCCTCTCCACCCTTGAAATGCTTTGTTGAATAGCGATTTTGAAATTGCGAATTCGCAATTCCCATTCATTCCTATGGGCATTTCAGCCCATAGGAATGAATGGGAATTGCGAATTCGCAATTTCAAAATCGCATTTTTTATGCGATTCGGTAAAAATTGCGATTTTTACCGAATTGCAAAAAAAATGAGAAAAAAATGATGCATACCATTTTGCGAATCCTAATTTGCGATTCGGTAATTTTCGCAAATTAGGACTCGCAAAAAAGTAGTTTGATGCATCTGGGCAGTAGTGTTAGAATGTGCTATACAGTATGTCTGTCAGGCCTCTTAATTCCCAAGTAGTCTCCTTGCTGTGTAAAAAGAACGCTGGGTGTGCTCTATAAATGCCATAGAAACTCTTTCACTAGCATTTAGTAATCATTTCAGAAAAATGTTTACAGAATAATTTGCTTGGTTGATGTGTTTGAAAATATCGACACCAAATGCAAGGCATACTGTCATGTGTCTAAGATCACAGTGTGAGTCAGACTTGAGTCAGGCTTTAGGAGATGTAGTGTTAGAACGTCCTCTGCAGTATGTCTGTCAGGCCTCTTAGTTCCCAAGTAGTCTCCTTGCTGTGTAAAAAAAAATGCTGGGTGTGCTCTATAAATGCCATAGAAACTCTTTCACTAGCATTTAGTAATCATTTCAGACAAATTCTGACAGAATAATTTGCTTGGTTGATGTGTTTGAAAATATGGACAGCAAATGCAAGGCATACTGTCATGTGTCTAAGATTACAGTGTGAGTCAGACTTGAGTCAGGCTCTAGGAGATGTAGTGTTAGAAAGTGTTATGCAGTATGTCTGTCAGACCAATTAGTCTCCTTGCTTTGTAAAAAAACACTGGGTGTGCTCTTTAAATGCCATAGAAACTCTTTCACTAGCATTTAGTAATCATTTCAGAAAAATGTTTACAGAATAATTTGCTCGGTTGATGTGTTTGAAAATATCGACACCAAATGCAAGGCATACTGTCATGTGTCTAAGATCACAGTGTGAGTCAGACTTGAGTCAGGCTTTAGGAGATGTAGTGTTAGAAAGTGCTATGCAGTATGTCTGCCAGGCCTCTTAATTCCCAAGTAGTCTCCTTGCTGTGTAAAAAGAACGCTGGGTGTGCTCTATAAATGCCATATAAACTCTTTCACTAGCATTTAGTAATCCTTTCAGAAAAATTCTGACAGAATAATTTGCTTGGTTGATGTGTTTGAAAATATGGACACCAAATGCAAGGCATACTGTCATGTGTCTAAGGTCACAGTGTGAGTCAGACTTGAGTAAGGCTTTAGGAGATGTCGTTTTTGAAACTTCTATGCAGTATGTCTGTCAGGCCTTTTAATTCCCAAGTAGTCTCCATGCTGTGTCAAAAAAACGCTGGGTGTGATATTTAAATGCCATAGAAACTCTTTCACTAGCATTTAGTAATAATTTCAGAAAAATTCTGACAGAATAATTTGCTTGGTTGATGTGTTTGAAAATATGGACAGCAAATGCAAGGCATACTGTCATGTGTCTAAGATCACAGTGTGAGTCAGACTTGAGTCAGGCTTTAGGAGATGTATTGTTAGAAAGTGCTATGCAGTATGTCTGTTAGGCCAAATAATTTCCAAGTAGTCTCCATGTTGTGTAACAAAAACGCTGGGTGTGCTCTATAAATGCCATAGAAACTCTTTCACTAGCATTTAGTAATCATTTCAGAAACATTCCGACAAAATAATGTGCCTGGTTGTGCCTGGTTGATGTGTTTGAAAATATGGACACCAAATGCAATGCATACTGTCATGTGTCTAAGATCACAGTGTGAGTCAGACTTGAGTCGGGCTTTAAGAGATGTAGTGTTAGAAAGTGCTATGCAGTATGTCTTTCAGGCCTCTTAATTGCTAGTAGCCTCCATGCTGTATAAAAAAAACTCTGGGTGTGCTCTATAAATGCCATAGAAACTCTTTCACTAGCATTTAGCAATCATTTCAGACAAATTCTGATAGAATAATTTGCTTGGTTCATGTGTTTGAAAATATGGACACCAAATGCTAAGCATACTGTCAAGTGTCTAAGATCACAGTGTGAGTCAGACTTGAGTCAGGCTTTAGGAGATGTAGTGTTAGAAAGTGTTATGCAGTATGTCTGTCAGACCAATTAGTTTCCTTGCTGTGTAAAAAAAACACTGGGTGTGCTCCTTAAATGCCATAGAAACTCTTTCACTAGCATTTAGTAATCATTTCAGAAATATTTTCACAGAATAATTTGCTTGGTTGATGTGTTAGAAAATATGAGAATACGTGTACTCATGAAGTCAGTCAGGCTTTAGGAGATGCATGCCCAGATGCATCAAGCATTTTTGGAGTCGCAAACGGTGCGATTCCTTAAAATCGGCCGTTTGCGACTCCAAAAATGCTTTTTGATATGCATCATTAGTTTTTGTAGAAATTCGCTAATTTTGAGAATTTCTTAAATGCGATTGCATTTAAGGAATCGCAATTTTGCGATTCCTTAAATGCAATGCATCATTGTTAAAAAATTTGCGAATTTTAAAATTGCAAGTGCAAATTACCACGAGTTTGAACCTCGTGGTAATTTGCAAAATTGTTTAAAAATGCACAAAAATGCATTTTTTTAACTGTTAAGTTACAGACACATATGTCCTTAGGACATGTGTGTATGTAACTTATAGCTATAAGTGCATTTCATGGGTGCAGGGGTGGGTCATTTGGACCCCCCTCTCCACCCTTGAAAGGCTTTGTTGAATAGCGATTTTGAAATTGCGAAGGTGCCAAGCACTCCCTTAACAGCAAAGGCACGCTATCCCCCGTTGATGTGTTGTCCATGGTGTCGGCGCAGAAATCATTGTCTACTGTGACAACAGGAATTGGTTCAGAGAGAGTGCCCTGCTCTTGATGCGTTCAATAGAACGTCGGCGGTCAGCCCGACGTTCTGCTAAAGATAAGTCTTTTGAACCTTCAAAGGCGGCTTTAGTGAAATAGTTATCTAGGGTGCCATTCACCAGGCCCCCTACCTTATCAGGCACAATAGAAGAAGGGGGGCTATGCACGGTAATAGACATTATCAACAGTATCAAAGTTTCAAGGTTTACACACAACTTACTTCAGTAGAGACCCACGGCCAGGGGGCCTGGCCCAGTCCAGTCTCCTCAGGCCTCTGAGGGCCTAAGAGGGCCCGCCCTTTGCCCGGGCTTCGCCCCGGGCGTCCCGCGAGGGAGTGGTGACGGTGTTTATATGCGCCTCCTGGCGCTTGCAGGTATCGCGGACCCCAGTAGGGCTGCTGGGAGATGCAGTCCAGCCCCTCGCCGGTCTCCACTCGGCGGCTCCCGCTTTGGTTGACAAAAAAGCGGCAGAGCGGCGGGAGACTGGCGGGCGGGTTCGCAAAGAGCTGCAAGGGTCAGTGTAGGTTTCTGAAAGCACAGGTTACAACACGAGCAGCGATTCGGCAATTCAGCAATCATGGAGTGAGTCAGGTCTGGGGAGCTGAAGAAATAGCTTTATTTTATTTAAAAAAAGATAAAAAATGACTAGTTTGAAAATATAAGGATATTTTTTAATTGCAAATTCTTATAAACTAATTTAATTGATATAATCATATAAAAATCTTGAGAAAGGTTTCTGTATAATATTTTTTTAAGGTTAAAATCGTTGATAAAGCTAGTTTTGTATTATCTGTTAGAAAAAATTATAATATGAAGTATTTATATTTTTCTGCAAGGTACAACACCATGTTAAAAATTAAAATAGATACTATTGAGAAGACGATTGAAGTCAGTTTTGAGATTACAGACAATCTTCTAGAGGATTTTAATGTACCTTTTGAGGACAGCAACAATGGAGAAGAAGCTATGTCTGCAGCAGAAATAACCTGCTATCTTCTCGATGAAAGCTTGGACAATGAGTTTATTGATGTATTAAATGAGATTGAATCTAATCAATCAAGTTTTGAAAATAATGAACAACTAGATCAACTAGATGAAATTTCCAATGAAATTATGTTAGAAGTTCTATTAAATTATGAAATGAATGAAGAATAAATTTATGATGAAAAATTAAAAATGATTTCAGAGAGTCTTCTTCTACAGTTGTAATGTTTGAGGTAGTAGCCAAGTTATTGTGGTATAAACTAAGTCTTACAGCATAGAGTGCAACATAAAGTAGTGCTAGAAAGTCCTATGCAGTATATGTGTTAGGCCTTTTAATCCCCGAATAGTCTCCATGACCCCTTACACTGCCAAACACCACTGCACTGTCCAAAACCGTGAAACAGTACTCCCTGCATGATCTCCTACACTGCCAAAACACAGCTGCTGTGCTTTAAGCTTACTTATGGAGTGAACTAGACTTTACAGCATGTAGTATTTCTAATTGCTATGTAGTATGCAAGTAGTGGTCTATATATATATATTTTTTTTTTAAATGTTCATGTTTTTTTTTTCTTCACAACAGATTTCAATTATCTACAGAAAGAAAAATCATCATGCCTTCAAAGACTGAGAGAACAAAAACATATAAACGGGCTTACTTTTCCAAGGAGAAACAAATACTAGATTTATCTAAACAAAGTGTGGAGAAAAAGAGGAAAGCTCCTGGTAAGATAACAAAGGATTTCATAAGGAAGATAACAAAAACTAAAAAAAATTGGATAATCTTGAAAAAACAAAAAATATATCTGTAACTACAAAGAGAACCCAAAAAAAAAGAAAAATGTTGAAAAACTCTGTGTGATAAAGAAGTGGTGTATAATAAAAGACGTTTGAATCAGGTCATTGAAATTCGCAAGCGGATGTCTTATAACAGAGTTCTTTTAAATTTATTAAAAAATGCAAAGAATTGTAAAAGAAAAACAGCTTTTTATAAGAAAAAGAAACATATTCAAACTATTGTTGGCAATGCTTTTGAAGTAAAAAAGAAGTTGTATATTTTAGTAATCAATAGAATTCGATCACTTGATAATCCAATCAAAGTTATGAAGGCCAAAAGTAAGTGGAAAAGACTAATTAATAAAATTAATTTTTGTAATGTTTTTTCTGGAGAATGGAAACATAGCTCAAGTTGTGAGCCGTTTTTTTTGTAAAGAAGAAGTACAGTTACAGACCTACAACCACAGAGGCTGGTCAGAAGCGATCAATACCAATAGTGCAATAATACACAGCTCATCAGCCGACGACCCGAAGGCCCGACAGCGATAACGCTCAATATTATAGAGAGCTTGTGGCGATAGGAGGATAAATGAAATCTTATAAATGAACAAAAAGAAAAACACACAAAAAAAGGGGTTGAGGCAAATACTATACACCGTAGTGACTGTCTCATAAGGTAGGGGGGAGACGATTAAATAATGAGCAGTGCAATAATGGAGGAGAGATCCGGAATGGGGGAGGGGGACCGAGAGCAAACCAGTAAGTCCTATACAAAAGGAAGCAAATGACCTGAAACGCATAATTAAGGGGATTGAGGAATGCCGGAAGATTCTATAAAAGGGGGAGTGCAAATCTCTCCTCGGTATGAATTCCATTGACCCCATATCCTGCCCCACTTTTTGGGCTTACCACGGGAGACATATACAATTTTCTCTCTGAACATGCACCAGTCCATGTTCTCTGTCCAAGTTGAAATCAAAGGTGCCCTCTGAGAGCCCCACAATTGGGCAATGTCCCGTTTCGCGATCATGTTGCCAAGGGTGACCCACTGGGTCTGAGCAACACTGCAGTCATTCGGCTCCCAGATGTTCAACAAACAACGTCTGGCCTCTGGCAATAACTCAACACCCGTCACCTCACCCATAACCGCATGCACTCGATTCCAAAAAACCACCACCTCCGGGCATTCCCATATAATGTGAAGGAAGGTAGCAAGCATACCACAACCACGCCTACACAGCCCATCCGCAGAATAACCCATGCACATCAATCGTGGACCCATGACATAGACGCAGTGCAGAATCTTTAATTGCACCATCCGGAGACGCGCCGGAATCGTGACCTCTTTGGGGGAGGATATCGCAGCCTGCCAGTCTTCATCATCCAACTCCAATCCATCACCAGTCCAAGCCCCACGGAGCTGTACAAGGAGGTCCAAACGGTCATTAATGAGTTTTTTTATAGATGAGAGATATAGTGCTATCAGGGACATACCCATAAAGCACTCAATCTTCCAGGGGAGAGGACTCCGGAATAGTAGTCCCAACTGGGAAAACCGACTCAAGTGCGTGGCAGACCTGGAGATATCGGAAATATTCCCTATCACCCAATTTATACTCCCGTTTCAGTTCGTCAAAGGTCTTAACTCTGTCCTTGACCCAGAGATCGCACACTTTACTGATACCAATAAGGTCCCACCTGTCGAATCCCTTCGTTGTCCATAGGCTACCCAGTCTCTCCGCAGCATATAGGGGAGTTGCTCTAGTCAGCGTGTCTGTCCATCCCATAGCCGTAGTCGCACTACCCCATACTCGTACCGCCACCCCGGTGGGGCCCGTCAGATTCTTCCTGGCAGCTCTAGAATAGAGCACCCTATTATAGTTGCCCGCGGGTAACTGCCATCTATCCATATCGAATGCAGGATTCGGAACAGGACCGTACATAGCATGGTTGACCGCACTCAGTTGGGATGCCCAGTAGTAGCGTTTGATATCAGGCAACGCTATACCACCCTCATACCAAGGCGAAGTCAATTTTGCCAATGCTATGCGAGGTCGCCCACCCCATACCAGTTTCCTCTGGAGGCACTCAATTTCATGGAAATAGCTGGCAGGCACCAAATCAATGGTATTTTGAATGGCATACAGGAATCGAGGGAGAGACATCATATTGAAGAGGGTCGCTCTCCCCAAAGGGGACAACGCCAAGCCGCACAACGCCGCGTCATCCGATCTGAGCAGGGCAAGCGGAGGCAGTAAATTCCGCTCGTAGCGTACTGCAGGGTCCAAGGATATATAGATTCCTAGGGCCTTATTTATGAAGGCCTTGCGCCGCCGGTGCGTCACTTTTTCCCATGTTAAAAGTGACGCACCGGCAGCGCAAGGCCTTCATAAATAAGGCCCCTAGATACTTAAAACCGACGCTCGAGACGGGTATCGGGCAAATGCGGGGCAAAGGAGGCAATTCTCCCGTGAGAGGGTAGATACAGGACTTGGCCCAATTGATGACTAAACCAGAATTTTTCCCAAAGGAACTCAAGACGTCGAACAGGACTCCCAGGGACTTGCGGGGAGAGGTAAGGTACAACAAGATATCGTCCGCATATAACGATATGCGGTCCTCAAAGTCAGGGGACCATCGAAAACCCTTGAGCGAAGGTTCCCATCGGAGCCACGCGGCAAGGTGTTCAAGGGCAAGCACAAAAAGAAGTGGCGACAAAGGGCATCCCTGCCGCGTGCCGCGTCCGAGAACAAAGGGCTCCGAGGCCCTGCCATTGATTACCACCTGGGCAAGCGGCTGCTCATATGAAAGCCTAACCCACCCGATGAAATTAGGGCCAAAGCCAAATTTGGCAAGGGCCGCCCACAGGTACGGCCATTCCACTGTGTCGAAGGCCATCGAGGCATCAAGTGAAACCAAGATGGCCGGCTCACCAAGAGACCCCGCCCTTGCTAAGACGCCGTGAAGACGGCGAAGAGTAAGCGCGGTATTTCGATGGGGGATAAATCCAGATTGGTCCGGGTGTACCAAGTCGCTAATCACCGTAATCAGCCGGTTCGCCAGCAACTTCGCTAAGATCTTGGGTTCCACATTCAGAAGGGAAATCGGCCGGTAAGATGAACATTGTTCACGGGGTTTTCCATCCGTATGGATGACCACAATGGACGCCAGTCTGGTCCCGGGGAAGGGAGCCGAGATCTCGCGATGCCGAAAACATCCTGCGAAGATGCAGCGCCATTTTATCAGGGCACAGCTTGTACAGCTCAACCGGGAGGCCATTCGGGCCTGAGGCCTTCCCCGAGCGAATAGAGCGGATAGCGAGCGTTATTTCATCGGTGGAAAATTCCGCCTCCATAAGCTCTTTGTCCGAATCCGACAGGCTAGGCAACGCAATATCCCGAAGCAACAAATGCGAGTCTTCCTCCGGCCTATCCGAGACCGGCGCGTAAACCTTCTGAAAGTGCTGGGCAAAGACCTCAACTATCTCAACCGGGTTCACCACTCACATACCATCCACTTTTTCAGCAACAGGCACCACCCGATTCAATCTATCTCTTTTGTCCAACCAAGCAATCAACTTTCCCGCTTTATCACCAACATCATACAAACGCCCCTGTTGCTCACGATTCCTCGCCTTTGCCGCTTCAGTCACCAGAGCTCTATAGTCAGACTGTTTAAGGGCCAAAGCATGCATTCCCTCGGGTGTAGCCCCAGACGCCATCTGCTCCTCCAACCCGGTGATTTCGTTTTCCAGACTCACCACTTCTGCATTCTTACGCTTCCTCTTGCTAGCAATCAAGGACAGAGTCTGACCACGAATCACAGTCTTATAAGCCTCCCACAAGGAGATGGGGAGGACACCGAACCCTCATTCTCGGCAAAGTAGTAATCCAGACACTTAACCACCTCAGTTCTAATTTTAGGATTGCGAAGGTGCCAGGGGTTAATCGGAGCAACCCGACCCCCGGCCCCCAACTGTACATCAATAGTGAGCCAGAGTGGAGAGTGGTCCGAGATCCCCCTAGCTAAATGCCTAATTTCCCTTACAGAGACCATCTGCACCGCTGGTATAAGGATATAATCGAGCCTCGAGAGACTCCAATGAGCTCCCGAGTAGAAGGTATATTGGGACTGTTCGGGATGTAGTTGCCTCCAACAATCCGCTAGACCCAGAGCGTCTAGAAAATTGCCCAGCCATAGTTGCGATGTTGGGAGGATTCTGGGGGGACTACGATCCTCCTCCCCTCTCACCACCGAAATAAAGTCACCACCCACAACCAGCATGCCCTCAGGTAACCCCAGGACCACCCTGCCCAATTCAGAAAATGTAGTAGACTGTAGACCGGGAGGGACATACACAGACAAAATGGAGATCGTCTTCCCTTCGCATCAGCCCGTACTAGCCGCATAGCGGCCTCTATCATCCAGCACGGTGCCATCTATCTCTAGGGGGAGGGAGTTCCTAACCAGGATGCCCACCCCCCTCGACCCAGTGGTGAATTCAGAATGAGCCGCCAGGCGGTAGCCCCGTCTATTCAGTGCATGGCACGTGTTTCCAATGAGATGCATCTCCTGGAGCAAAACTATATCCGGGGAGCAACGCTTCAAGTATTGTAGAACTATACCCCGCTTTATCCTATCGCCCAGACCATTGACGTTCCAGCTCAACACCCTCAGCCCCCTACCCCCCATCCCAGAAATAAACTCTTTGCCCCCCCACCAAGAAACAGGCACAAAAGATATGATATGCAACAAAGCGCAGCCTCGACACAAACAAAAATCGAAAGACCCCCCCACCACCCCCCAAAGAACCCTCGGAACACACGCCCCCACCCTGCACCCCTGCGGTAGACCAAAAAGCCACCCCAACTTGCAGTGTGCCTGTCACCCCATAGAACTAACCTACAAGAAGAGAGAGAAAAGCCCCCAGAGGAGGAAGAGTCTCGATTCCCCCCACCCCCAGGTATTCACACCGAATATACAGAACAGTCATTGATCCACTGCCATAAGTCCATAAAGTTGGCTCGCCGGTGCAGACTCACTACTCCTGCTCTTCCAGGCAACCTTCAGCGCCCCTCGATCTTTCAGGGCTGGTACGATGTGTCGGCAGAGTGTCAAGCCAATCGCTAACCACCTCGGGGCGATCAAAAAAGAACGCACGTTCCTCATATTCAATCCTCAGGCGAGCCGGAAAAAGCATGGCGTATTTCAGTCCCATGTCCCTGAGTCACCTTTTAACCCCCGTGAAGCCCATGCGTTGTTTCTGCACCGCTTGTGTAAAGTCCGGGTAGAAGCTGATCGATGCATTTTCAAATTTGGTGGGACCATTGGTGATGTCTGTCCCGAAAATTAAAAATCCAGGCTATTATAGGCCTCGGGCGGCTCCCAGTTTGGGCTTCCCGCCGGGGACTCTGTGGGCACGCTCCACTGTGAAAAAAGTTACTGAGGCCCTTTGGTGTCAAGTGATTCAGAACAAGGTCCTCCACCAAAAGATCTGTCGATGAGTCTGCGGAAGTCTCTGGAACACCTACAATGCGGATGTTGTTGCGTCTGGCCCGGCTCTCAAAATCATCCAGCCGACGGGCAAACAAGTCATTAGACGTCCGGAGATTGCGGACTTCGGTCTGGAGATCCGAGACATCCGTAGTAAGGCTTGCAGTCTTGATGTCCAGGGACTTGACCCGCTCATTGGTTTTCCCCAAGTCCGTCCTGATAAGGTTGACTTCGATCGCCACCGTGTCTATCTTAGCAGCCAGAGTTTCGTACTGCTTGCCCATAAATATCTGAACACTTGCGATGGCGCCCATAACGTCCTTCAATGTCAGCTCCTCAGTTGCAGGAGAGACATCTCCAGTCTCCTCAAAGACCTTACTCGCTCCACCAGGGGATCCTTTCGGGCGGGTAAAGCGATCTATGGTATGGGATTGGGCAACCCCCCCTCGATATGTGCCTCTGGTCGCACGCTTCTGGGTATCCGCCTTGCCCACCATGATGGGCGACGAGCTCTGACGGAACCTTTGGGATCTAGTCAGAATGGTTCCCTGCGCAGCAGACTTGGAGAGGTGAAGGGACGAGGGTAGAGGACAAGCGTATGGCTGGCAGCAAGAATTAGGTCAACCGTGTCGACCGGCAGCAAATCGCCGTCAACAATGACTGTGAGCCGTTTTTTAATGAAGAAAGTTACCTTCAGAGTAATGATTTGTTGCATGCAGTTGACACCATTTGTTGTGCTTATGAAGTTAAGGATGGTTGTGCGATTGAAAAAGAGAAAATTGTCCCTAGAAATGCAGAAGAGGTGTTAGCTGATGAAATTTTAGGGAGACGTCCTAAAACTCCAGTGTACACTTGGAATTGTAGTAGTATTTGTAGTGTACGACAGGATTCAATTGATTTTTTTCGCAATTTTTTATGTAAGTATAATAAGAAAAGTTTTAAACAAATGATTAAGATGTTGCAAGAGTTAGACCCTTGCAGAGTGAGAGATAAAACGGGTTTGCAAGGTCATTCTCTGCCTTGCCTTTCTAAAAAAGTATGTCAGAGTGTTTTTCGTCATTTCAGGATGTTAGCAGTACATCACACTGAAATGAGGAAATTAGTGAGAAGGTTGTATTATGCATAAAGTCCAGCACTAATGTTAAAAAAGTTAAACAGTGCTCTTTTGCATGGATCTGTATTAGATGTAATCAACATTTGTGAAGAAATTGAGGTTAGTTACTTTGACCCTTAAGAAGACAGTGCAGAAACTGAAACATTAACAGAAGGAAATGTAGAAGAAAATGTACAGAATTTTAGTACAGAAAGTTTCGATTAAGAAATTACCAGGTTTAAGGTGGTGTCAAGTGAAAGGCCTAACTTTTCTTGTATTTGTTGTAGACTAATTCATTATAAAAATCAGACCAGGTTGGTTGATCTATATTTAAAAAGTGAAAAGGAGAATAAAAATCAGTGGAAGGAATTTGCAACGTATTTGTTGGTAGAGAATTGTTTTGATTTGGGTTCTGATCAACGTATTTGTAAATATTGTTATAATAAATTAAATGAAAACAAAATGCCTGGTAGAACTGTACATAATAATTTTGAGTTGGTAAATATTCCTTCGGAACTGATGGATTTAAATACTTATGAGTCTATTCTTATTCAATGTGTGCATCCATTTCAGGCTATTGTCCTTATGGAACCTAAGACAGGGAAATTGCCTCCTACAGATTTGCAAAGAGGATTAAAGGGAAGAGTTGTATATTTGCCTCTAGGTTTAAAGAAAAATATTGAAACAATTTGTGTAGAGAATTTGGAAGAGGAACCTCTAGTTATTCTAGTTAATGGTGTCCCTATGAAGAGTAAGAACATCTGGTAAGAATTAGTGGATGTTAGGAAAGTGAAAAGGCAACGTTGTATTTGGTAAAAAATAATCAATACTACAAAAATGTATATGTAGGAGAAGAGGAACAACTGTAGAAGAGGACATTGAGTTGTCAACTGGACAAATTGAAAAAGTGGATGTGTCCAGAACTGAAGAAATATATGAACATTATAGTGTGCATCCATTTCACTTTAAAGAAGTGATAGGGAATACTATTGATTTATTCCAGATGAAAGAAGCGAAAGGAAGGCCTAGTAGTGTATGGGAAGAAAGCTTGGAAGCTCGTTGTTTCCCGCAGTTATTTTCATCAGGCAAAGGTGGACGATATGATGAACGTCCTGTGCAGATTCCTGCATCTGAATATCGGACAACAATATTGTATGCAGAAGATCCAAGGTTTTGTCAATGTATTAATAACAGTTGATGGACAGAATGCAGAACAATGTAATACATTCACCCCAGTACAGAGATCTGGGCCTAAATCCATAGTTTTTTGCACTCCACACCACCCCAGTTTAGGAAGTCCTACATGGTTCCTTACTCTAAGCTGTGCGGAGTATGCTTGGGAAGATTTACTTCAGTTTCTTCAAGAGGCAAATGAAAACATAGAAAATATAGAATACAAGACACCTGGAGAACTGTGCTCTCTTGATCCAGTTAATGTATCCAGGTATTTCAATCACAGATTTGAAGCTATGATGTCGTTTATCACCAACGAAAATAATTCCTCCTCTTGGAGAGGTTCTGGATTTCTTCTGGAGAAAGGAGTATCAAGCAAGGGGTGCTCCTCATATACATATGCTGCTATGGATCAAAGTTGCCCCAAAATTTGGAACAGATTCAGATGATACAGTGATGAGTTTTATTGAACAATATTCTACATGTGCTGTACCAAATAGTACAGAATAAAACAATTTAAGACATCAAGTCTTACGTTTTCAAACCCATCGTTGTGGAAAATACTGTAGTCGAAAGTTCAAATCTAAGGATATTCTACACAAAATGTCGTTTTGCGTTTCTGCGACCAGTAATGTCAAAAGGAAGAGTGAACAATTTTATGTCATCTTTGCAACATACTGTCACAAGTAAATCACCGAAAAATACTTACAACTTAAGAAGAAATGAAGGGTCAAAATACATAAATGACTATAACCCTGTCATTTTGTCCATGTGGAATGCTAACATGGATATTCAATGTGTTGCAGACAACTCCATTGCTGTGGCTCGATATGTAACGTCTTACATTACAAAATCTGAAAAGACAGAACTTAAGGAAATGTGGGAAGAAATTTCTCATGAAAAGAGCCTAAGTAAAAAATTGTACAGCTACAGTTTGAAGATGTTGTCTCATTGAGAAATTGGAGCTTTTGAATGTTCAGATCGCTTATCATCTGCAAGTCTATACTCCAAATCTAGAATAATCATTTGGGTGAGTTTAGGTCTTGCAAGAACACGAAACCGAGTTTAGAAATCTGTACAAGAAATTGAGTATTTAGCAGAGAGAGAACCAGATATTTTGAAGACAAATATGTTGGATACACACTATCCAAATAGAAGTCATCATCTTGAGAACATATGTCTCTATGAAGTACTGCAAAGCTATACTTTTAAGAGGAATATTAAAGAAGACAACAATAAAGGAGTATATGCTGTGATTGGACCTGAAGGTTGTTTAGTCAAACAAAGAAAAGGACATTTGATTAATCACCGAAAACTGAGTTGTGAAAATCCTGACAAAAGGGAGTTTTACTATTTAGCTCTTTTGCAACTCTTTAAGCCATGGCGTACAGAAGTGGAACTACTTGGAGATTTTCTCAGTTATGAAGATTCATTCAACGCAACTAAAGGTACTATAGAATGTCCTGTTTTTACTACTTATCTGAAAATGTTGAACAACGAAATACAGCAAGAAGCTACAATTGCAGCAGAGATTGCAAGAGACAGTTCTCAAGACAGTTAAAGTTCTGCTTCGTTGAGTCAGGATCCACTAGGAGAAACAATTATCCAAAATGAAGCAGCAACTGCCATGGGTGAGGTGGAAAGAGCAATGCAACAAGCTCAAAAGGATGTAGTAAACATAGAAGAATTGGAAAAACAACTAAATGTTGAGCAAAAACAAATATATGATCAAGTGACAGAGCAGATTGAGCATGGTTTACATCATGAGGAAAAAGAGTGCTCATGTACGTCATTTAAACCTGTCTGACTGTACGTGAGTGGACAAGCAGGAACTGGAAAAAGTTTTCTAATAAAAGGAATTGCTACTTATCTACAGAAAAGAACTGAGTCATCACTCTCTTGTGTTATTACTGCTCCAACTGGGTTGGCAGCACATAACAGTAAAGGGATTACTTTACATTGTTTATTGATGCGGCCAGTAGAGCATGATAATAAATTAGAATACCACAAGCTATCTGGAGAAGCTTGTTGTGAAGTTTCTAGAGTCTTGAAAAAAATGTAACTTCTCATTATTGATGAGGTAAGCATGGTATCAAATTTAATGCTTGCCTTTTTGCATTTAAGAATGCAACAAATCCTTAAGACAGAGTATGATGTGTTATTTGGAGGCAAACACGTCATTGTTTTTGGAGATCTACTGCAGCTAACTCCTGTGAAAGGACAACCAGTTTTTAAAACAGTTACACATAAAGACACCAGAAAGTGCCTGGGAAGCATTGGAAATGTTAATATTTGGTCAAATTTTGAATACACAGAACTGATTACAAATATGCAACAGGCAAAGGATGCTGATTTTAAGAGTATTCTTGAAGATATAAGAATTGGAAAGGTAAGTGAACAAGGCAAAGAAGCTTTACAGGCATGCTTACTTTCAAATTTGTTTCCAAACGAAAATATTGTTCTAGAAAATATATATAGAAAAGTTGCAGAAAAGGAAACAGTGATATGCTTGATGCCAACTCTGCAAGAATGTTCTGTATTCAATGAAAAAAATGTAAAGTTAGAAAATTAAGAAATTATGAAACTGGAAGCTATTGATAGAATAGAGCATGAAGGAGCTGCTATTATTTTGTCAGAGAAGTTAAAGTCAAAATTGGATTCTTTAGAGAAGTCAATATCTAAAATTGCTGGTTAAGAAAAGAATCTATATGCATGTATAAATTGTCGGATAATTTTATGACATAATTTACATGTAGAAAGAGGTTTAGTAAATGGAACAATGGGTAATGTTGTTGATTTTGTTAATTAACCAAATAGAGATGACGTTGAATTTTTGAAAATTAAATTTGATGAAATAGAAGAGGTACAACAATTGAGTCGTTGTTCAACTCGATTTTTGCTTGTAAAAGATTTATATGTTGCCGAAAACAGTTTCCTGTTTGTGTGGCTTGTGCGGTGACTATTCATAAATCTCAAGGTCTAAGTGTAGATAGTATTTTGGTGAATATTGGAAGTTCTGTTTTTAAAGAGGGTATGGCCTATGTTGCTTTATCTCGAGTCAGAAGTTTTTCTGGATTATACTTGATTGATTTTGATGAGACAAAGATAAGTGCAGATCTAAATTGTGTAAAAGAGTATAGTAGGTTTAGAAGAGAACATGCTCCCAATTTACCTCAATATCCTTTATTTGAAAAGCATGTGGTAGGGCGAAAAAGAAGATATGAGAAAAATTGTAGCAAGTTTGTAGAGAAAAGAAAAAAGATAAAGGAACCAGTGATAGTAAGCAAAAAGAAAAAGGATTCTGTTGAAGAGGTTGTTGGTTTTCAGTTTGAAAACAGCCCTGGTGTCAACTGCTATGCTAATTTAGTGGTTAATGTTTTTTTTTTCTTGAAAGTTGAGAAAATGAAATTGTTGAAAATCGGGATAATAGATTTTGTTCATTGTTGATTTCTGTGTTTGAGAAATGTAGTAGTGATAAAACTAAAATAGAAAGTGTTTCTGAGATTCGAAGTGTTTTAGCTATATATTCTGGTTTAAATCAATTTTCACAGAATATTCAGCAAGATTGTCAGGAATTTCTAATGTATATGCGTGTTGTATTGCAAGATGAAGGTATAGAAATTGAAAATCTTTTTGGCTTTTCTTATAAATGGCAACATGATTGTGACAATTGTTCGTTTTCAAGTAGTACTAAAATAGACACTGAAAGATTTATATATTTGACTTTACCAGACTGCAAATCAGTGTCTTTTAATAATCTAGTTAGAGAAGCAAATCAAAACATGGTCTGTACCCAATGTAACTCTCAAATGTTATCAACATTTTTATATAAACATATGGACAGTATGTAATTTTAATGCTGCAACGATGCAGACCCGATGGAAGAAAACTGACAACTTTAATAAAAAAAATTGTGGCTTCTCAACTATCAATATCAGGAAGAACTTTTGTAACTGTAGCAATTATTTTCCATGATGGTCCTTCTACAACATCCGGACATTACACTGCTTATTTAAAATGTACGAAAGGCTGGACTCATTGTAATGATACTCAATTGATTTTTAAACAACGTTTGCCGTATGACTTACCAAATTCTTATCTAGTGTTTTTAAAACCCAAATTTTAGGGAAAATAATTGACCTGGGAAAATTACTGCTGTTAAGAAAGGGTAGTCTGGTGTGGAAAAGGACTCTCACAGTGAGGATGATGTGGTTCAAAAAATTCTTAAAGTTGACGTACAGGTAGTGTAGGTGTATCAGATATTGAGTAATTTGGCTATCAATTGAGATGTTGATCATCAGTGAGGCAGAGGTGTTTTAGATTTGTAGTAGTTGTAATAGATGTTGGAAATATTTTTCAATCCTTTGTAGAGGTTTCTTTTAATGGTATACAGCTCCTTGCTAAGATAAAGGATGAGCAGAGTGTGATCTATGTACCAGAAGATGTTGAGGTTCTGATAGCATGCTAGTTGTTTAAGATTCTATGTACATGATAAATAGCATCAGGTGGAGGTTTAACCTTTGTTAAATGCTACAAAAGATGTCGGTGCTTTTGATTCAGAAGGTTGGGAAACGGACGCTTAAGAGTACTATTAAGTAACTTCCAAATTAAGGATTTCACACATACCAATTGGCCATGAGAAATGATATGTGAAACAAAAAAATGACTATTTCGGGTAAATGTTCTTAGCATATGTTTGTACATTATTTTATTTAGAGTGTATATCAAAGAAGTAATAATGCTTTGTTACTTTGTGATTGTTGGTGATATTACTTACTTACGTAAAAAATTGTTGTTCGAAAAAGATATTTAAGATATGTTTTTTTTCTAATTGTTACATTTTTATTGAAAATGTTGAATGGGTTTTTTAAAGACAATCTTATTGAATGTCTTTTTTTTGCCCGCTGTTATATGATGAATACTATTGAACTCACTGTTTTCAGTGAAATTCTATTTATTCTGAGAACAGCAAAATAAAATACATAACATATTGTACAGACTATTTTGTATTCTGAAATATATATCATAACTCAATTTTTTCTTCTCTTTCACAGATACTATATTTATTTAAAATAAATTATTAACTTTTCATTACTTATAAGTTAAGTATGTCAAACAAAAAAAAAATCAACAGTCTTTTACTTCTGTTTCCCTCTTTCCCTTTCTTTTCGTTCACTCCCTTACTCCCCTTCCTTTACTCATCTAACTCCCCTACTCTCACTCTCCTTACTCCCCTTCATTCAAGCTTTAAACTCCATCTCTCATCATCAATACCCTTCCCTCACCCTCACTTAACTTCTCCTGTTCCCTCTTTCCTCTCTGTGTCCCTCACTTCTCTTTTCTCTCATCCTCCATCACTACCGTTCTTTTGCTCTATCCCTCACTGTTTTCTCTCTCCCTCTCACTCTCTTTCCTTCACATCATTCCTCACTCACTTTCAGTCACTCCTTTTCTCTTATTCCCTCACTTCCTTTCCCTCACTCCCCTTTCTTTATTCCCTCCCTCACTCCCCTTTTCTCCATCCGTCTCTAAATCTCTTCCTCCGTTTCAGTCACTATAACTGACTTTCTCCCTCATATTCCCTCACTCTCCCTCTGTTTGTCTCTCTCACTGTCTCTCTCTATCTCTGTTCACCAGTGTTCCTTTTCTTTCCTCTCTGTTTCCAAAAATCCTTCTCTCTCACTCACTACTTTTTACTTTCTCTTAATATTTTTTTTTAATTTTTTTAAAATCTTTTTATTGATTTTCATCAAAGTAAACAGATTACAAGCATTGAGTGAAACAAAGGCCAGTACATTTCTGCATTCTTCATCCATTTGTGTATATCATATATATAAAAATACTATATATAATAGAGTCAAACAGTTTAAAAACATCCGAGTAAGTACATCAGTTTTGGTTTTTTTGGAATAGAGGTGCAATACACCATTATTTATAACATTGCATTTACATCATTGCTCTGTAGATAAATGGTTAGATAACTCCAATAGTCTTTCGGCCGTGATTTGGCCGTCAGTTCCTCTTCGTATGTCACTAATCTATCCTTGCAGTAAGTCATGTCCTGCAGCCATTGTTTAGTGCTTGGTATTTTCTTGCCTCCCCAATATTTAGACACTTGCCTCTTAGCCATTAAAAGAGTGATTGCGCAGAATTTACGTTTCTCAGCCTTTACAGTTGATAAAAGTCTTGGATAGCCCTCTGTAGCCTATAATAGGTGAATCGGAATAACATGGTTTGGTTACTTATATAGGACAAATCGTCTATTTGGTGAAAATTACCCTCGTTATAAAGGTCCTCGAATGTATCAATTCCTACTTGTTTCAGGAGATCCATACCGACCTTTTCCCTAGTTACTGATATCTCGGGATGATGGTGTAATTGCAGTGCCGTGGCATAAAGCGGCATTTTGTGTGCTATTTGTCCCAGTGTTTTCCACGCGTTTGTGGTGGTGTCAATAGTGTTGATATCTGTTGAGTGCAAGGGTGGACGTTTGTGCGTTATTACTGCTGTTAGAGGTATCGGAAAAGCATCTCCTTCCTACACCGCCGCATGCATTAAATAAGGTGTTGTGTGAAACCAATATGCCGCATATTGTGCTTGTGCACATAGGTAATATAAGAAGAAGTCCGGAACACAGAAACCACCCTTTTCGTAGGGCAGTGTCAATGTTCGTAGATCTATACGCACCTGTTTACCTGCCCATATTAGTTTCAGGACTAAAGATGTTATGTTTTTAAACACTGCCTTCGGAGGCGGTATTGGTATATTGTTAAATAAGTACATCAACTGAGGAAGGATGTTCATTTTCACGATTGCATTGCGATCAGCCAACAACAGTGGCAGTTGTATCCATCTGTTATCTTTCTGTTCTATCTTGGCAAGCTTTCTCCCATAGTTTGTACGTATGACCTTTTCGGGATATCTGCTATACCACACCCCCAAATATCTAATCGGCTCAGTTTGCCAGTCCAACGGGAAGTCCGTGACATGTGGTATAGTAGTGTCAGTGAGTGGGATGATGGAGGATTTATCCCAATTAATCTGCAGGCCAGAGTGTCATCCAAACTTTATGTATTCCCTTAGCAACGGGTTAAAATTTTGTTTTGGGTCGCAGACATATAAAAGCATGTCGTCTGCGTATAATCATATGTGGATTTGGCGTCCAGGGAAGTGTAGGGTGGAGTGGTTGTGCGTTTGTCTAATAATGCATGCTAGTGGCTCTAAAGCAAGCGCAAATAGCAGAGGTGACAGAGGGCACCCCTGTCTCGTACCACGTGCAGTACCGAAGAGATCTGATATATATCTATTCATGCGAACCCTTGCTTTTGGGTCCGTGTATAAAAGCGTTATCCAGGTTATAAAACTCGAGGGAAAACCCATTTGTTGCAGGATCGTTAGTAAGTAGGACCATTCTATTGAATTGAATGCTTTGGCGGCATCTAGCATGACCGCCACAGCCTTAGTGTTAGGTGTTAAATAGTGGGATAGCGCAAAAAGTGTTCTGGTATTGTGTGAATTGGCCCTCGTAGGTATGAACCCACCTTGATCCGGTAATATCAGATTTGTCATAAGGGGTTGTAAGCGGACCGCTAAAATTTTGGCCAGTATTTTCAAATCTACATTAAGTAGGGACAGGGGTCTGTAGGACTCGCATATTTCAGGGTCCTTATTCGGTTTCAGGAGGGCTATTATTACTGCCTCTCGTAGCGATTGAGGTAGTGTTGCCTGATGAAATGCGTTACCATACATTGCAACTAAATGGGGGGCCAAAATATCTACGTACGTTTTATAGAACTCACAGGTATACCCGTCCGGGGCTGGTGCCTTCCCATTATGCAGCGTTTGAATGATTTCTGTCACTTCCTCCACAGTTATTGGTAGTGACAAATATTCCTGTTGATGGTCTGATAGCCATGCAATAGCTATATCATTCAGGTATCAGACTTTTTCCTCTGAAGGTGCTGTCTGTTTGGATTTGTATAACGTACTATAGTTGTTTACAAAACTGCGTAGTATACCCTCTGTGTGTGTGAGTAGTGTGCCTTCCCCATCTTGTATTTGTGTTATTGTTTGGGGGCCTCTCCCTTCGCAGATTTTGGTTTCCAGCACTTTACCTGGTCTACCACCTTCTCCAAATTGTCTAGCCATTCTACGCTTAGTTATATATTTTAGTTCATCTGTTGTGTAAGTCTGATGTTCAGTGCAAAGCTTTCTCAGTTCACCCAATAGTGCAGTGTTCTTTGTATGTTCATATTCAGTTTCTAGTCCTTTCATTCGGGCTTCACATTTAGTGATCTGGTCTCAAATATCCCTCAGAATTCCAACTGTGGTACTCATGCATACCCCTCTCAGGGTCGCTTTGAATGCTTCCCATAGTGTGCCTGGGTCCTCAACTGTTGTTACCTTAAACTGGAAGTATTCTTTAATGGCAGTAGCTATGGTATTTGCATGGATCGAGTCCAATAGTGCTTTAGCGTTAAATCTCCAACTGAAGGGAGGGGGCATATAATTAACCCTGGGCATAGTGTGCGGAGTGGGGCTACGCGGAGCTACGCGAAGTGGGCACAAAACTACGCCCACCTGCGCACTCCGCGTAGCCCCACTATACGCCGCCCGCCTCCCTCCCGCCCTCCCTAAATACTGCAATAAATGGCTAGAAAGCTTTTAAAAACACTTACCTTGTCCGCCGCGTCCCCGGGGCTCCCTCTCGACGTCCCTGGATTTGCGCCGTCATTTCGAATACTAATGCGCATGCGTGGGTGCCCGCGCATGCGCATTCCTCATGAGAAATGCGCATGCGTGGCCGCCCGCGCATGCGCATTAGTATTCGAAATGGCGGCGCAAATCCAGGGACGGCGAGAGGGAGCCCCGGGGACGCGGCGGACAAGGTAAGTGTTTTTAAAAGCTTTCTAGCCATTATTGAAGTATTTAGGAAGGGCGGGAGGGAGGCGGGTGGCGGCCGGCTACGCACCGTCTGCAGAGCGCGCGTAGTGCCGCCTGGCTACGCTCGCTATGCAAAATGCGTAGGAGACGGCACTACGCACACTCCGTGCACGGAGTGTAGCTGGCCGCCCACCCCTACATATAATGTGGTATCTGTAGCGTTATTAGAATCGAGTTGTGGTCTGATAGGGTTCGGGATAGTGTTTTCAGTGTGCTTGTCCATAATAAGATGTTGTCTGACCCCAACCAATAGTCTATCCTGGACCAACTACTGTGTGCCATGTTAACGTGTGTCGCTCCAGTTACCTCCGGATATCTCACTCTCCAGAGGTCTTTAAGTGATAGCTCTTCCATGATATCCCAAACTTTCACTCTGGCCCTTCTATGTGGTTCCGAAGATGTGGCAGAGCGGTCCATAGAGTCACATATCGCCACATTAAAATCTCCCCCCCATATGATGTTGGTGTCGGTGAATTCGAGCATATGATTCCATATTTCCGGAAAAAATTCAGGGGAGTCTACATTTGGACCATATATATTTGCCAATGTCACACGTTGTCCCCGAAGTATTCCCGACACAATTACATATCTCCCATTTGTATCTAGGATAGTTCGAGTGATTCTGAAATTGACACCTTTCCTGATTAACGTCATTACCCTTCTTGAATAGGGGGAATAGTTAGCAGAGTAACTGGATTCCACCCATTTCGCCCCAAATTTTCCTGCACATCGTCGGAGCCATGTGCGTTTCTTGCAACAGTGCTATATCTATGGTATATCTGTCGAAACATGCAAATATTTGTCTTATTTTTTTAGGTTTCGTGAATCCTCGTATATTCCAAGTTAACCCCTTCAGCGCTGCGCGAATTCCGCTGCGGTGCTGAAGGTTCTAAAGAACCTATGGACTCATGCCGGAACGGTTCCGTCATGAGCACAGGCCAACCGATGCCCGTTTCAGCTCTGTGCATTCTTGCGAACTTCCCAGGGTCTGGATAAAGCTCAACATGGGTTCAGGGAAGGACACAGCACTGAGACCGCCCTGATCAAATCTACTGAGGAGGTTAGGAAGGCGATGGATGCAGGGGGCCGGGCAGCACTGGCCCCCCCTTGACCTGTCCGCGGCCTTCGATACGGTCCACCATAGTATTTTGGTGGAACGTTTAGAGGACTGCGGGATCCAGGGGAAAGCCTTGAGCATCCTGAAAGTCTTCCTTGCGAATGGGGTTCAGGTGGTGGCCCTGGGAGATTTTGAGTCAAGACCTTTCAAACTCCCAGGGGGAGTCCCTCAGGGATTCTCTTTAAGCCCCACCCTATTCAATATGTATGTATCTTCTCTTGCCCCGGTAATCCGGTCTTACAGGTTTGAATTAACATCCTATGCAGACGACACTCAGATCGTTGTATCGCTGCTCCCGGGGAGAGAAGAAGGCGTAGCCGCCAGGTTTCAGGATTGCATGACAGCTGTCAGCTCCTGGATGGCAAGAAACTGCTTAAAATTTAACTCCTCCAAAACTGAGGTCCTACTTTTTGGCTCAAAAGTAAACTTCTGGAGTCCAAAATGTGGCCTGAAGAAATGGGAACCACTCCTTCTCCCGTAACGAAGGTTAAGAACTTGGGAGTTCTCATTGATGATCAACTCTCCTTCAAACCTCAAGTTAATGGGCTGATTCCTTCTATCCATTGGACCCTGAGAGTCATCAAGAAGATCCTCCCCCTCCTTCCGGAGGGGTGCAAAAAGACAGTGGTGACGGCACATGTGCTCTCCCGTCTTGACTATTGCATTAGTCTACTTCTTGAGGCCCAGCAGGGGCTGCTTAATAAACTGCAGGTTCTGCAAAATGCGGCTGCCCATCTCATTACCGGACTGCCCAAGTTTGCATCAGTCTCCCGGGATGGTACAAGCCAGGCAGACAACTTATGTCGGCCAGTATGGGGCTGATTAAGACAGCCCACTTAAGGAAGGTGCACTGGGGGGCAGAAGTTTTGTCAGAGGGGCGGCAACTGCCTGCAATGCCTTACCTATGCCCCTAAAACAAAGCGTTAACCTGATGGCTTTTCGAAAAAATGTCTAAAAACATGGCTCTTCACGCACTAGGCTGGTGATCGGATACTTAGGGGAGCTATCACTTCAGCGCCAGGACACCGGTCGGTAACAGTGAGCTTTATAAATGATATAAATAAATAATAAATAAATAAATAAATAAATAAATATACGTACATTATTTCGGCTGAAGTGGGCCTCCAACTCCTCCGCTTTTGCTTTGATGACCTCAAGGAGTTTTTCCATGCCTGTACACTTGGTTATTGTGGAATGTGATTCATCCTCCACTACGGATATGCGGTTTTCAGCTGTTTCCAATCGTTCCCCTTGCTTATTCATTTTAGCAGCCATGCTATCCATCCGTCCCGTTAGGTGGTCAAGTTTGCCATTGACATCTTGTAGGTTGGTTTGTATGGCTTTAAGAATACGTTCCATAGTGCTGTCTTCCGTTGTTTCTGTCTCTAATTCGTCTTCTGTGGGTCCAGCCTGGCCTTTTGGAGTTTTCCATGCTTCAAAGGTGATCTTCGATTGTTGTTTGTCTGGTTTACCCATGGTGATCAATTATATAGCACGTTGTAATGAACAGTTCAGTGGCATACTCTTTGCGTCATCCTTACAGTGGGATCTGATAATCTAGTTGTACTTATCCAGTAGAGGGATCATCTGGTATTTTTTGTAATCAAGTGCCGTTTCGTCAGTGACACGTGGTCCGCAACTCCAGTCGTTCTCTTGCTTGTCCTTTACGTTCATGGCCCAGTGCACCTCAGCTCTCCTTAACGTTGATGTCAATGTGGCAAAGCGACTACACCATCTCTGTGCTTCCTGCATTGATTGTACCACGCTTACATCTAGGCATTGCGGTCAGATACACTCTCCATGTGCGTTGGGATCATTGTTCCAGCCAATAACGCACTGACATTCATATGTTAAGTGTTCCTTTCACTGCATGGTGTTGGTGTCGGCAAAACAGCTAGGGGCTATCATTTGCGTTGTACGACTTGCTAGATAAGGCGTCAGTGCATAGTCAGCAACCAACGCTAGATCTTTGCTATATCTGAATTGTTGATGCGTCTATGAGTGTATCCGCTTATGCATCCATTTTAGGTGATTATATAGCGAAGTAGACCTCAAGGAGAATATGGCCTCCACTCAGATATCTTGTACTGCCGCAATATATGTGCGGATCACGATCCTCCACCCCATCTTACATATTCATGAAAATTCATAATGTATTATGCCGAAGTTCGATCATATGGGGCACCAAGTATCACTTACATGGAGACTTTCCAGGCATATGTGGCGATCACGTCTAGCGTAAGATCTCCGTCTCAACTCATATGTTTTGCTGTGATGCGCCGTTATTGCATTCCCACCACAGCCCGACACATAATTAACATTTTGTTCATGTCAAGGTTACGGTCTACAGTTCCAAGCATAGTGTGTCAAAGCGGTTTCATATTTAGGATCATCTCGTAGCCGCAATAATATGCAGTGCCTCCGCCGTTTTGCATCATGCTTCGCACTCGAAACATTTCATCCATTCAGAGACAATCGATTTACTGCGTTTTTCACCCGGTGTTACAGAATGTGTCTCTGGGCCTCACTGTCTCTTAGTGGGAGTCATGAAGTTTATAAGAACTTTCTTTTGGGCGATGTTACTCTTGTTACAAGGTCGCCCTTTCGTTTGTCTCTACACCTCGTAGCTTGTTATGGGCGCCACCATTTTGGATCCAGTATTTCTAGCCCCTTTAGTTTAAAAACTCTGCTGACTCCTTACTTGTTTTTTACAATGCAGAGATGTCCTCAATGTGTGTGTTGCCCTATGTGGAGAAGTGTGGCTCAATGGTTAGTGCGGCAGACCCTGATGCAGAGGTCTAGCCCAGGACCAGGGTTCAATTCCCCGCCTCGGTGGGTCTTGGGCTCAAAATTTCACAGACCTGATTATTCTCGCCTCAGTGCCTATTCCAATCATGGAGGCCCACTCTGCAACTCTGGGCAATAGCTTGCTTAATCTCCACAACGGCCCCCACAATGCTAAGGATGCCCGGCCTCCACCTTGGGGGTGCCCAGGAGTGAACGCCTCACAGGGAAAGCCAGGATGGGTTCCACAGCGGTATTCGTACAAGCACCTTAAGACCCTTGCGGGTGAGTAGTGCGCTATACAAGTATCAATTTACATTTAAATTTACGTTGGTATCCTAAGGGCATATCTCAGGTACAAAGCGTTTGTCTGTTGGTCCCGCACTGCCTGTATCTTCACAGCCCAAACCCGGCCGCCATTTTGTCTAAGGCCTTGCCGTAACATTCAGATCGCCGTTTCCTTCGATTAGGACACTTTTAGATAATTATTGTGCGCCTCTCCAGCTCAGTATATCTTCCCATCACCGGCGATGTGTCGCCTACGTACAGTCTTGTCTGTTTAATGGTTTAATTCACGTTAAACAAGGTCTGCCCGGCGGAGCTGTCTCTTCAAGCAGCCATCCCGCTGTGCGCACCCTAGCGCCTCCTACCTTCTCCTAATATGCTTCTTTTTCCATCATTCCCCTTCCCTCACCTTTATATCCCTTCCGTCACTGTCAGTGCCCTTTACTCAATCTCAGTCCTCCTTCCTGCACTTCATGTTCTCCTCTCTGTGCATCACTCCCATTCCCTTTCTTCTGCTCCCATTCACTCACTCCGCCTCACTCTCTTTCGTTTACTGTATCCAACAATACCCTTCCCTTATTCCCCTTTTCTCATTCCCTTTTGCTAACTCTCTTTTCTTTAGTCTCTCACTCCCCTTTAGTCCATTTCTCTCTCCCTTTGGCTCACTCAGTCTAACCTCTTCATTCCCTGTCATTCACTTGCTCTCCCTCTCTTTCTCTCTTACTCTTTCCCTCTCTCTCTCCCTCACCCTTCCTTTCTTTCCCTTTCTGTTTCCTTCACTCCTACTTTCTTTTGTATTGCGAAATATATATTATAACTCAATTTTTTCTTGTCTTCCACAGATACTATATTTAAAAAAAATATAGTATTAATAACTTGTCATTATTTATAAGGTAAGTATGACAAACAAAAAATACCTTTTCATCACTCTATTATTTCTCTTTCTCTCGTTCCCTTTCTTCACTCTCTCTCTTACTCACCTTCCTTTTCTTCATCTTACTCCCCTTCCCTCATTCTCCTTACTCCTTTTCATTCACCTTTACTCTCCTTCTCTTACCATCAGTACTCTTCCTTCACCCTCACTCACCTTGTCCAACTCCCTCTTTCCCCTCTCTGTCCCTCACTTTTCTTTCCTATCTTCCTCAATCACTACCCTTGTCTTGCTGTATCGCTCAGTCTCTTCTCACTCTCCCCTTACTCTCTTTCCTCGACATCATCCCTCAGTCTCTATCACTCACTCCACTTCTCTCACTCCCTCTCACTCTCTTTCCCTCACTCCATCCGTCAGCCCCTTTCCCTTACTTCCTTTTCCTTATTCACTTTTGCTAACTCCCATTCCTTTAGTCCCACATCCCCCTTCACTCCCTTTCACTCTCCCTCTTTCCCTCTATCTCACTCAGTCTAACCACCTCACTCCCTCTCAGTCACTTGCTCTCCCTCTCTTTCTCTCTCTCTCTCTTTCTCTCCCTCACCCTTCCTGCCTTTTTCTTTCTCTTTCCTTCACTCCTACTTTATCCCTCAGTCTCCTTTCCTCTCTCTTAATCTCCTTCCTTCTCTCTCATTCCCCTTTCGTCACCTTCATACCCATTCTCTCACTGTTACTGCCTTCCACTCGCCCTCAGTACTTTTTACTCACTCACCTTCCCTCACTCCTCTTCCTTCAATCCTCTTTCCTCACTCCCTCACTCCATCTCACTTACTCCCCTTTGTTTATCCCTTCCCCTCTGCAATTTATTCTATCTGTATTTCTCACCCTTTCACTTTCCTACTCACTTTTCCTCACTCCCCTCGCTCTGCTTCTCTCACTCCCCTTCTGCCTGTCAGATCTCTGTTCACCTAGTCTTGCCTGAACCACGCCACGCCCACGCCAGACCGAGCGCAGCGAGCGCGAAGCTGTTCGAGCAGGAAGCAGGAGCCGAGCCGAGCGGGAGAGCCACGGAGAAAGTGCTGCGTTTTGCAGATAATCACCAGGACAACCACCGGACGACCGCTTGCAGATATTAGCGGTAAGCGGGTAGCGGGAAGCAGAAAAAGCAGAAAAAGAGCGTACTGCCGCAAACCCCGTCCCCCGCCTACCGCCCCGCCTGGGATCACAGCGGTGCCCGCGGGGAGGAGGAGGCGCAAGCCGGAGAGCCGCCAAGAGTCACGAAAGGCTCACACGAAAGGGGCACACGAGAAGTAGTGGCGGCGGAGGCCAACGGCCGCGAGCCCCACCCTGCCAGCACCCATTCAGCGCCAGTAATCATCCAGCACCAGCACAACTCAGCCCCAATTAGCCCCTAGGCAGACTCGGACATACAGCTGGAGTAGCAACCAGCAGAGTCTGCAGGGGAAACAGGGAAATAGGTGTCCTTAATATCGCAAGGGAGGCGCCTAAAGGCATCAAGGAAGTGCATAGCAATTTAAAACACAAGTCCAGAAGAAGACTTGGAACTATTGTGAAGCAGGCGACTTACCTAAAATACGGTTGAAAGGGCAATTGTGGCAAGCAAAACGGAAGAAAAGCTGGCGGAAGGCACCTAAGGTAGAACAGAGGTAAGTGGTTAACTGTAATAAGTAAAAAATTTAAACAACTAAGTGTTACACCTACATTAGCACAACAGCGCATGTACCCAGAAATGGTTCCCAAGAAAGGGACAAATCTACATACAGGGGATGAACAAGGGAGAAGTAAATTAATGGAGGGCTCAAAATCGCTGGAAGAGAGTCAAGAAAGTCATGTATCATCCTTGGATAATAGTAAGGGTAAAAGAAAGAAAAGGAAAGTTAAAAAAGCAGCGAAGAATGCACAGAAGGCAAAAAGAGGTGGCAATCAAACGACTAACAAACAGAAAGAGAACACGGGTGTGACAAAGTCCATAAAGGAGTTTGTGGGTAAACACTATAAATCACTAAATCCAGCGATAACATCGGAGATAGATGAAGAAATAGTGGAAATTGGCGGAGAAATTGATGAAAACCCAGACAAGCCGGACAAAAGTCAAAGTCGGTTAGAAAAGGGAGGAAACCACGAAGAAGTCAGTCCGGACAGTAAAGAGGAGGGGGAGAACCTCAATACCATAAATCTGACTCTTCAAAGCCAAAATCACCAAATCTCGGCGCCTCGACTATCATCATCTCCCAAACTGTTCTCACAGCTGTCTCCAGGAAACAAAGATCATAGGGGAAATGAAGATCGGAACCAAAGTGTTATCTGGGGAGGCGCGCCAGATAAATTCCAGCAGCTCTATAAATTGCAAAAAACACCAACGCATCAAGAGAGCATAAGGTCTAGCAACCAAGTAAATCCGGTCAGAAACACAATACAGGATTCGGTGATCTCTGAAACGCCAACATCATCGCTGATAGAGGTAATCTTGTTACTCCAGAAGGCTCTACAAGGAATCCTGGAAGTGAGCCTCTCAATTAACGGATTGATGAATGCTCAGAAACAACATCTAAAGAAAATAGAAGAAGAACTAGGAGAAATAAAGAGCAAAATGCCAAACAAGGTAATGACAATGGTCTCAACCCCGTCAAAGGAGAAAAGTGACATGGTAATACTAGAAGAAGAAAGTAGAGTATCTCTGAAAAGTGCTCACCAACCAGCAAAACAATCAGCAAAGAAGGCAGAAGAGTCTGCAGATAATGTATATATATCAAGAAGACCAATGCTGATAAAAAGGCGCGGGGGTATGTCACACGTGGGGCCACGATCAGGACTGGAAAAAACAGGCAACTGAAACAAGAAGGGAAGAGAAAAGGGAAGGAAACAGAGACGGGGGTGATACAGTCAAGCTTGAATGCATCAGCAGCGACCTTCACAACAAGCAGACCCACGCATGTAGAGGCAAAAGCCCTAAAGACCCCAAGGACCCCGAGAGTACTAAGAAAAATGCAGAGATGCAAGGAGGCAATTGAGATCCCCCTTCCATTAGTACGACGAAACAGAAAGTAAGGCAAAGGGACGATCGAGTTACCGAACAAAGGACAGTAAGAACCCAGATCTATGAAGACCCTAATATGAGAAAGAACGGGCGGCAAACAGTGAGATCAATCACTTATCAACAGGCGTTGTTAACGAACACGAATCTTTCTGAGAGAGATAAGAACAATTGGTTATTTCTGGATCTAGTACCAGCTGGGAGGAAAGAGAAGCGGACAGGAAATCCAAGACCCCTAAATAGGGCACTGATTTTGACCACATTTGAAAAATGCGGCAGCCTGAAAGGGATTGGTACTAAAGATCTACAGCATGTTGGCTTTGTAGAAAACAGGTATGGAAAGGAGGTAACAAAAATTACCCTTCACTCAGATCTGGTGAAAAGGGCAATCCTGAAAGCTTCAACTGAGATAACTCAACAGGGAATAAGGATTATCCCAGAGAGAGAAATAAAAACTTTCACTGATAACAAGTTCCTAAATCACCATGCCGGACTTCAGAAGAGACAAGTGATTCTCTGTAGAGAAACGGAAAAGGATTTAAGCTGCCTGAACATCATAATAGATAACACAAGGAACGACTCCCCATGGGGTAACTGGTCGTTACATAATAATCCAATGGGAGAAGGTAACTTAAGTAACTCGTTGGATATGGAGGAAGTAGGCGTTTTGAGTGACGGTGAATAGGATGGAGGGGGGTCGCAAGATTTAGGTCTCTTAACCTGGAATATTAACGGGATAGGCAATGAGCAAAAATGTGAGTACATAAAGGAAGCTATAAATAAAGTGGACATTGCCTGCCTGCAAGAGACCTGGTTATGCGACAACACCCCTACATTTGACGGATACGTTCAGATACAGCAGCCAGCCATAAAGAAAAAGCATGGACGGCCCTCGGGGGGGCTACTGACTTTGATATCAACAAAAGTTATGAGAGATTTCGAAATGTTGAATACAAAATGCAAGTGGGTACAAGCATGCAGAATTGAACTCGTGAAGGTGGAACAGAAACATAAAATGATGATTTTAATGAATGTATATATGCAGTGGGATAACAGGGAGGAGTATGAAAGGGAAATGAAGTATTTTAAAGAGGATGTAGACAGTACTCTAGAAAAATTTCCCGTAGAGACAATATTAATAATGGGGGATTTTAACCATAAACTGAATCCAAAAAAAGCAGACCTATGGAATAGGGAACAGTTAGAGGTGTATGGGATAAACCCGGCTAAGTTCCCAATCGGAGAAATCTCGAAACAAGATCTTGGTCTAGTACACACCCTAGGAGGTAGGGGTTTTCACTGCGTAAATGGGAGAGTAGAAACAGACTCACCAGCAGGAAAGACATTCATTCAAGGGCAACAGAATTGCCCAATTGATTATATATTCCTGCAGGCCTGGAGTTTCAACCAGATCAGGGATTTTAGGTTGGAACAAAAAGAAATGAGTGATCACAAACTCCTGCATATAACAATAGCAGGGGGAAGGGATCTACTGAGAGAAAGGGTGATCACACAGGAGGTCGAGTATCCCAAACGGGTGACGACACGTCTCACCGAGGAATACATGGAAAAATTGAAGACCATGCAAATAAAAATAGCACCGGAAAACTGTGAGAATAAAAAATTGGAATGGTTTATAGGGAAATTAGAAGAGGTGGTTCAATGCTTAAAGATAAAACTAAAAGGGAACCAACTCACAATGGTTAAACATACAAATCGATGTAAAGGGTTCTCTGTGGTGTGCCAAAATAAGAAAAAGGAGATACGTGCAATACAAAGAAGACAAAAAAAGAACTTTACATTAGAGAGACAGGACCAGTTAGTCAAGCTGAAAAAAGAACTTAAGAAAATGGTAACCAATGCAAAAAGGGAATATAAAGAAAAATGCTGGTTAGAATTACTAGAAGCCATAGAGAATAAAAATCTAAGGCAATTCTGGAGATTAGTAAAGTCTGTAGCGGGTACATCAGATGGAGATTTGAATTGTGTGATGAGTGAGGCTGCATGGGAAGGGTACATAAGGGATCTGTACGGGGTAAGAACCCCTAGAGAGGAGGTGGAGTCTAATTTATGGCAAGAAATCTCGGATGACCTATTACATCAATTCAAGGAAGATTATGTTGAGCTCACAATAAGAGAACTCAAGCTAACCCGGGCAGCAGGGCCGGACAATCTCCCTGCGATAATATTGAAATCTGATGTAAAATGGTGGGCAAGATTTCTAGCCAAGATATTCCAGGTCCTAAAAGAAGGGGTAATGCCACCAACTTGGAAGGGGGCCATAATTAGGCCAATCCACAAGAAAGGGAGCAAAGAGGGGCCACAAAACTACCGGCTAATCAATCTGCTAGATATAGGCGAGAAAGTGTTCTCTAAAATTGTGCTGAAACAATTGGATGCATGGGTAGAAGAGTTTCAAATAATACCCACAGAACAGGGTGGATTTAGAGCAGGCCACTCTACAATAGACCACGGATTTGCGCTATGGGCGATGGCGATGAAGTCGATGGAACAGAACGGCAAGTTATGCTGCTGTTTTGTCGACTTCAGAGCAGCCTTTGATTCGGTGGATAGGGCCTGCTTATGGGAGTTATTAGAGAGGCTGAAGATCCCTAAGGATCTACTCACTATAATAAAAGAACTCCACAGGGAAAACTGGGGTCAAGTAATTAAGGATAAGGTGGGTTCTTTAACACTAAAAATACCCATAGCAAATGGACTAAGACAAGGCTGTGTATTGGCCCCACAGCTCTTTTCGATCTTCCTGTCTCACCTTCCGGCACATCTTGAGGTGGAGGGCAGTGCCAGCCCTAAAATGGATGGCAATAAAATACCCTGCCTACTGTACGCAGACGATCTGGTGATAGTAGACCAGACCGAGAGGGGCCTACAAAGGAAGCTTAACGCCTTCAATACATACTGTGCCAGTAAACTATTAACGATCAATTTAGATAAAACCAAAACCCTATGCTTCGGGAAAAAGATAAGCAAATTTACATGGTATATAGGTGATCTCAAACTGGAGACTGTCAATGAATATCGATATCTGGGTTTGTGGTTCGATAGAGCTTTAAACTGGAACTCCCACCTGGATACCCAAAAAGCAAAGGCACTCTCTTCCATATGTGGTTTAAAAAGGTTTAATGGGGTATATGGAGAGATGTCACACCGACCTATGCTGAGAGCTTTTGAAGCAATGATACCTTCTCAAGTTTTATATGGCGCTGAGATCCTTTATTTGAGCGGTAAGGGATCCTGGGACGTGATAGAGGGGAATTGCTTAAAAAGACTCTTATCCCTTCCTCAATCTTCAATGATACAAGCCATCAGGATAGAAACAGCCACAAAATCCTGGAAAATACAAACCCAGATGGCTGTGATTCGATTCTGGAAGAGATTGGAAGACCCCGAAAACCAAAAAG
This sequence comes from Lissotriton vulgaris, assembly GCF_964263255.1. Classification (NCBI taxonomy): domain Eukaryota; kingdom Metazoa; phylum Chordata; class Amphibia; order Caudata; family Salamandridae; genus Lissotriton; species Lissotriton vulgaris. Next base: position 622,774,253 of record NC_141694.1, on the reverse strand, counting down.
TAGCATATTGGTGTCGCAATGAAATACTGAGAAGCGAGCTAAAATGGGCAAAAGGCTGTAGAGACAAACTGAAAGGAATCTGCAAATCATTGGAGTTCGATTGGGACCAAGAATCGCTTCGGGTCCTTAGTACCAAAGGGGATCTGAAGCAAAGGGGGAAGGAAGTTTCTAAAGCGATTGATATAGGCTATCTAACAAATAAAAAATCAGTGGCGCATATGTTAAAAGCTTGGTCCAACGAAAATTGGTTCCCCTACCTTGATAGACTCCCTAACCGCGGGTTCAGGCAAGAGATCCTGAGGTGTCGAATTGGGATTAACCCGTGGATAATAAACAAAGAGCTCAAAGCTAAAATGTTAGTTCAAGAAGGCTGTTGCAAGTGTAAGTTGAGAACCAAGGGAGACTGGCCGCATATTCTGTTGGACTGCCTGTTTCTCCTGGAGCAGAGAAAACTATGGCTGCGCCCGGTTTTCCTAAAATATGGAATAAAAACAAGGATGCAGGCAGCCAGCCTCCTAACAGAAATACCCTTCATTGATATTGTAATTGCCCTAGGGAAATACTTAAAGGTGGCCCAGAGTGCACTGAGACCCAAGGAAAAATGTAGTACTGTATGAATTTTTATTGACTGAAATTTGCACGACGTTAAGAAACATGAATAGGTTTTAAACTTTTATAACATGTTTTTAGGTATCGTAATTTTTAATTGGTGTTTAGTGTTTTATAAGTGGAATTTGTACCTTTGAAAATGAAATATAGAACTGCTTTTTAAAGAATATCATTTTAAAAATAAGTATAGGTATTTATTGTATACACCCCTCATTGTGTTATGCTCACTGCTTTGTTTAAAGACTACGGTCATAATAAACATACATTTTGACTTGACTTGACACTCCCCTTCCCTCACTCTTCTTCCTTTACTCCTCCTTTTGTCACTCTGTCACTCCTTCTCTGTTACTCCCCTACGTTCACTCCCTCCCTCACTATTTTGTCATCCATGTTTCTCTCCTTGTCTCCTTATGTCTCACTCATTCTGACTGCCTCACTCCTTCTCAGTTCCTTGCTCTCTTTCCCTCTCACTCTCTCCCTCTGTCTCCCTTACCCTTGATCTCCTTAACCTCTCCGTTTCTACCACTCCTCCTCTCTCCATCACTCACTTTCCCTCTGTGCTAATTTTTTACCTTCTCCGTCATTCTCCTTCCCCTCACCTTCATACCCCCTCCCTAACTGTCACTATCCTTTACTCATAGTCACTCCCCTTCTCCCGCTTTACTTCCTCCTGTCTGTATCTCACACCCCTTCTCTTTTTCGCATTCTTTCCCTCACTCTCCTTCCCTCATTGAAATCCTGACTCCCCCTTTCTCACTCCAGTTTCCTAAGTCCCTTCATCCCTTCACTCTACTTGTCTCTCCCTCACTCCCTATCTCTCACTTTCCCTTACCCCCCTTTTCTTATCCTCATACCCCTTCTCTCACCATCACTCCAGTTCTTTTACTTTTACTCCCTTTACCCTGCTCTACTTCTTCCTCTTTGTCTCTTACTCCCCTTTCCTGTCTCCGTCCCCTGCTCCACTTTTCTCACTCCCCCACCCTCACTCTCCTTTACTTACTGCCATTCCCTTACTCTGTCACTCCCCTTACCTCTACCCCTACCCTTAGTCCTCTTGTTTCAGTCATTCTTTGACTCCCCTTGTGAAGTAGTGAAGTAGTGTGGCTCACTGGTTAGAGGCGGCAGACCCGAGAGCAGAGGACGGCCCGGGGCCAGGGTTCGATTCCCGGCACGGCAGGTTTCTGGACCAGGGTCAGCGGACTCGATAATTCTCTCGCCTCGGTGCCCACTCTGATCAGCGATCACACTCGGCAACTCTGGGCATTAGCTTGCCTCATCTTCACTAACGGCCCCACCAGACCGCCGGGGATGCCTGGTCTCACCCTGGAGATACCCATTAAGGGACCATCTCTCAGGGAAGCCAGGAAGGGTTTCGCAGCGGTCGAAGCACCTTGGGACCCTCCGGGTAAGTAGTGCGCTATATAAATGCCTATACATTACATCACATTACCTTTCCTCACTCATCATACTCCCGTTTTCTCACTCATTCTCTCAGTCCTTTCCTCCTCTTCACTTAATCATTTCAGTCATTCATTTATACACTACACATTCATTCAAAATAATTATGACACAGTATATTAGAAATACAGCTCTTCTTGGTGTTTTTCTTTTTTTTCTTTTTTGAACAGTTTTATATATATATATAAAAAATTTAAATCAAAAAACATACTGAGAAAATGGAAAACTGTTCAACAGGAAAAAACAACAAAAAATATCTTTGGGAGCATTGGTGCTGCCTAATCTTCAACTCGATTAGGTTCATGCTCTGCTCCCCATAGCAGAGTATTTCGTTGCAAAAATTGCATCTTATATGTACATTGGTCAAAAATGTCCGGAGATCTAAATTCGAAGTTGACGGAGATACTGCTGCTGCTGATGAAGTGCTGGGGGCAGCAGCTGGAACTTTGGCAGCAAGGGCTCTTGTGGGTGCTCGTGCGAAGTAAATAGGATGCACATTCTTCACGTGCCGCATCATGGTGTGAATGCTGAAAGAGTATTTTTTGTTAGGGTTTCCCTTTGACAGCACACTCCCACAGATAGTGCACTTCACCTTTGGTGCGTTTACTTTATTTTGCCCCTCCGGATAACTAAAGAATTTCCAGATGAAGAATTCTTTTATCTTTTTGGCCCATGGCTGCTCTTCCACCAGCTCCACATCTTAGTCTGATGAGGAATCCTGTGGCTGCTGCTCTGCCAAGTTGTTAATAACAAAAGCTGGAAAAAAGCTCCAAAGATCTTTCTCTCTGGAAAAAGATAGAGATAGTGAGGGAAGTGGGTGGGTTTTTGAAGATTCTGGAACAGAAACTATTATAAACCATTCAAAAGTGTTGTTTTGTTGTCACATGACTTTGTTTTCAAGTCACATGACTTTACATGCGCGCAACGTGCGCGCACGCATGCGCGCACGGTGCACGCATGCGTTGAATATTGACATTTAACCTGCACGGTGCACGCAAACCCGAGGTAGAAGAGACCCAAAACCAAAAGTAGAGAGCGTGAAAAGGGGGCAGGGTAGAGACTTCCAGACCCCATAGGCCTTCTCAGGGGGTCCCTAAAGGACCCCAAAGGCCCCCCAAATGTTTATTTTTTTTTTTAAATTGCAAAGTGCGCGCACGGTGCTCGCACCCTTTGGCTACCATTTTGTCATTCCGAGGTAGAAGAGAACTCAAAACAAAGTGGAGAACGTGAAAAGGAGGCAGGATAGAGACTCCATGACCCTCTATGCCATCTCAGGGTGTAACTAAAGTACCACAAAGGGCAAAAAAACATTTTTTTTTTTAATTACGAGGTACGCGCACGTTAAAATAAAATTTAAAAGTAAAAAAAAAATTAACTGTTTATATGTTGATTGAAGATGTCGACTATACTGTTCAACTTTATGCAAATTAAAAAAAAAGCTGAGCCATTGCATATTACAGGATACAGTCAATCTATTACAATATACACAGGCAGTTTGATAAAAAAAATATAAAAAATAGAATACAGAAATTAGCATTTTAAAAACCTTTGAAATTCATTTAAAAAAAACATAGGTTTTACATACGGTATAGTTAGGAATTATTATTTAAAAAACCTTGCTAATTCACTGAAAAAACCATAGGTTTCACATACGTTATAGTTAGGAATTAGCATTTTAAAAACCTTAGAAATTCACTGAAAACACCATAGGTTACACATACGTTCTAGTTAGCTAAACATTTCTCTAATACAAAACCATTGAAATTCCCCTGTTATAGTTAGTTCAGCTAACTATAACTTGTACGCCCGCAGTGCACTGCTGATGACGTCACATATTAGATCACTGATGACATGGTCAGTGACATCACTCATGACATCACTGATGACATCTCAAATGACATCACTAATGACATCATCTTCGTGAAAGAGTGGCAGACCTCCTCTCACTCTAATACACATATTCAAAAATAGAAACAAACATTTTCAAGAAAATGGAGATACCAATACCAAATACAACAACCAATTTCAACATCTACTTGCACATCCACTCATTCTCAAACAGTTCTATATAGTCACTCATACATGTACTCAATCATCATATGTACTCATACACATGTGTAAATAATTGTAAATTTATCACTTGTTTTTAAACCCACTCACCTTCCCTGTCACACGATTACTGTGTGCAGGCACCCTTTCTCGCTGAAAAACGAGCGCTGGTAAGGGCGAAATCGCCGTTTTGCCGCCAACTCTACTCCCCTCGCTCTGACTGGGACACGCCCACTCGAGGCCACGCCCCCTTTCTCAAAGGTATAAAAAACGCGCTGAGACACTAGCGCGCAGATAGCTTTGAACCCTCCCGAGGCACAGCCGGGAGTAGCAGAAAGATTGAGCATTTTCTTGTGTAAATAATTGTAAATTTATCACTTGTTTTTAAACCCACTCACCTTCCCTGTCACACGATTACTGTGTGCAGGCACCCTTTCTCGCTGAAAAACGAGCGCTGGTAAGGGCGAAATCGCCGTTTTGCCGCCAACTCTACTCCCCTCGCCCTGACTGGGACACGCCCACTCGAGGCCACGCCCCCTTTCTCAAAGGTATAAAAAACGCGCTGAGACACTAGCGCGCAGATAGCTTTGAACCCTCCTGAGGCACAGCCGGGAATAGCAGAAAGATTGAGCATTTTCTTGTGTAAATAATTGTAAATTTATCACTTGTTTTTAAACCCACTCACCTTCCCTGTCACACGACTACTGTGTGCAGGCACCCTTTCTCGCTGAAAAACGAGCGCTGGTAAGGGTGAAATCGCCGTTTTTCCGCCAACTCTACTCCCAGCGCCCTGACTGGGACACGCCTACTCGAGGCCACGCCCCCTTTCTCAAAGGTTTATAAAACGCGCTGAGACACTAGCGCGCAGATAGCTTTGAACCCTCCTGAGGCACAGCCGGGAGTAGCAGAAAGATTGAGCACTTTCTTGTAAATAATTGTAAATTTATCACTTGTTTTTAAACCCACCCACCTTCCCTGTCACACGATTACTGTGTGCAGGCACCCTTTCTCGCTGAAAAACGAGCGCTGGTAAGGGCGAAATCACCGTTTTGCCGCCAACTCTACTCCCCTCGCCCTGACTGGGACACGCCCACTCGAGGCCACGCCCCTTGCATTGTCTCCTCCCTATAAACATGTGCATGTTCCGGAAGCGCAGCGGACGAGCGCAGCGGGCGCGATGATTGCGCGCCGAAATCGCGCATAAGTCAAGCTCGTCTGCGCTCGTCCGCGCGAGTCTGGGCCCTGTGCCACCCCCCCTGCATCTCAGCCGTTACAGCACAGATGCTACAACATAGAAACCCTCTATGGACTAAGGCCCTCTGCCAGTGTCTGCACCCGGCATATTTATCCATCCGAGGCTCTGCCGCAAACCTGCCCCACCTGCCTCCTCCCCCTCAAACCCAAACCTAGCCCTGAGCCCACACACGACTTTCGCATGTTGCTACTAAATTGCCGCTCCCTGCCTAAGCACAGAGCTGAAATGGCACTTTTGTTAGAGGAATACACTCCTGATATACGGTTCCTGACGGAAACCTGGCTCACCTCCGACTCCGATCCCGCGGTAGTAGATACTCTCCTATCTGGTTTCCAAATCACACGGCAAGACCGACCTAAAGGGAGAGGAGGAGGCCTGGCTATCATCTACAAGGAACAATATCACTGCCGAATCACCTTTGAAACCATCCCGGACTGTGAGAGTCTTGGCTTTAATATCGAACTCTCACCCAACAGTTGCTTCTCTGGTACTCTTATTTACCGTCCCCCCGGCCCCACCAAGCAGTTCCATGAAATACTACCGTCCAGTGTGGCCGATAGAGTCAGTACCCCCTCTAACTTCACCTTGCTAGGTGATCTTAATTTTCATTTCGACTCCCTCTCTGACCACACAGCCTGACAGACGATCTAGCGGCCCTGCAACTCACCCAACGTGTCACTTCCCCCACTCACGCCAAAGGCCACTTGCTGGACCCTGTCTTCAGCAACTGCCCCGACCTCTTAGTCGGCCCACCAATCCCTCTGCCCTGGACAGACCACCTTCTGGTCCCCATCAGCTGGACTTCGCTCACACCATCGTCACCCGCCCCTACCTCAAGGCTCAGGCGAGCCTGGTCGTGCCTCGAGGTTGACAACTGGTCTACCAATCTCACCAGCTCTCAACCCAGTATTCAGAAGGATCCTGTCCTAGCAAATCAAGCCTATGTCAACTGGATCACCCAAACTCTTGACGCTACTCTCCCAATGAGCAAGACTATGCTGAAGCGTTCCCAAAAAACTGCCCCTTGGTACACGCAGGCTCTCAGGGACAAGAAACGTCTATGTAGAAGGTCGGAAAGACGCTGGCGTTTAGATGACTTAGCAGACAATAAAACTCGCTACCGAGAATCTATCGGCGACTACAAAGCTCAAATAAAAGCAGCCCAGTCCACCTATTTTGCCGAAAAACATTCTACAGGCCAAGTCCAAACCTAAGGAGATTTTCCAGATCGTTAAAAAGTGAACAAACCCCCCCCCCTGCGTTGCAGGTCGAGAAATCCGTCACCCATTGCAATAATGTTGCTGAGTTCTTTTATCAGAAAGTTAACACTATCTATTCAGCCTTCCCCCCCAAAAAAATCAACTCATCAATCCAATCCAACATCCCCCCGGCTTCCCCCCCTCTCTATCTCAACACACCCTGTCCCATTTTCCCCTACTAGACCTCACCACCCTTAAACCACTAGCGCGCAGTGTCAAATCCGGATCGCCGCACGACCCTGCTCCACCAGACATAATAATGGCTGCCTCCCAGATCACCCTGCCTACTATTAGGGAGGTACTAAACGCATCCATCACCTCCAGCACTGTACCGCCCGTCTGGAAACAGGCCCTGGTCAGGTCGCTACTCAAGAAACCCAATTTAGACCCGTCTGACTTGGCCAACTATCGCCCCATCTCCCTGCTCCCATGGGTGAGTAAGGTCTTAGAAAAATATATTAATCAACAGCTAGTGAACTTCCTGGAAAATCATCACGTACTAGATCCCACCCAGACGGGCTTTAGACCGAAACACGGGACTGAGACCGCTCTCCTCATGGTCACCGAGGAAGCTAGAAAAATCCTGGATCAAGGAGGATCAGTGGCAGTGATCCTCCTTGATCTAAGCGCGGCATTTGACACGGTCAGTCATGACACCATACTGGACTGTCTGTCCTGCGCCGGGAACAAGGACAAAGCCTGGGCATGGTTTAAATCTGTTCTGGAGAACAGATCCTTTAGGGTCTTTGAGGGTGAGTCCGTTTCCTCTAGTAGACCTCTAAAGTGCGGAGTTCCTCAGGGCTCCTCTCTGAGCCCCGCACTCTTCAACCTGTATATGAGGCCACTGGCTGATGTCGTCCGCCCATTCGGAGTTAAGATCATCTCTTATGCGGACGACACGCAGCTGGTGGTTTCACTGGCGCAGGAGGCAACCCGGCCCGCGCCAGGTGGGCTTAGAGAATGCCTATAGGAGGTGAAGATCTGGATGTCTTCATCATCCCTCAAGTTGAATGGGGACAAAACAGAGCTGATGCTCTTAGGCCCCCCAGATCTTGCCCCCCCCCCTTGTGGCCACCTTGTTTGGGTCCGCCCTTAGCCCCCAAGAACAATATTAAGAGCCTCGGAGTGTGGCTGGAAAGATCTCTGTCCTTCAACGTTCAAGCCACAAAACTATCAGCCACCTGTTTTGGCATCATGAGGATGTTAAATAAAATCTTCCCCCTCCTCCCCCTGGAAGCCAAACAGGTGGCCATACAAGGTCTCATATACTCACGCCTCGAGTTCAACAATGTGCTCTATCTCGGCGCCCCAGAGTACACTCTGCGCAGACTGCAGATAGTGCAGAACAGAAGCCTTTGCTCCAGCCAGACCTTTTTAGCAGTGGCGCCAAAAATAAAAAGATCCAGATCAGGCGGAAGGACGTTCGCCTACAATGCGTCCAGAACCTGGAACACTTTGCCACTACATCTCAGAGCCAATCCCAACCTCACTGTGTTTCATAAACAATTAAAGACCTTACTGTTTAATTCCCCCCACTAACCCCTAGCTTCCTCCTCATCTGCTCTTCGGTAGGTTCTGGTTACCCTAGCGCTTGGATGCCTCCAGGCAGCAATCGCGCTCTACAAGTTTACAAGTTTACAAGTTTACACCTATACATCCTGTTACTCACCGATAGTCATCCATAGAGTTACTTCCACACATACTCACACATGCAAATAAACTATTAAAAATACATTTACTTGCATACACAGCTATACACACAAACATACACATACTCACTCTCTTAAACGATCACTTATAGAAACACATACTTAGTTATATCGGAACTCTTCAAATCTCTAACTCACATCTATACTCACTTATATACACCAATACTCACATATAGTAGTTTAACACATGTGTACTTAGTCATAAAGACAGTATTGAGACAGTCATTCACTCACTAACAAACCTATACACACACTCATCCACCCATTCAGTCCTGCACACATACTGTCTTCAAAACACATATAAACAGTGAGTCACTCATTAATGCATCTATGTGCTAAGTAATCCCCCACCAAACCATATAAACACTCAGACACTCATAATGATACTCAAAAAACCAACTAATAACCTATATAGACATACATGTAGCTACTCACCAACCCATGCAGCCACTTATTCAAAAAATGTGTGAGACTGATACATATATTTACATATTTAAACATTACTCACTAACCCATGTATTCACTAAGATACAATTAATCAGTCAGTTATACAATCAATTTTTTAAAAAGTCATCCATTTAGACACTTTCTTGCCCATTTATTCTTCCATCAACCTTTAGATATACATATATAAAAAATATTTATTTTTCAGAAAGACACATATCCACTGGATGATGTCATCAGTGATGTCATCAGTGATATAATTTGAGATGTCATCAGTGATGTCATGAGTGATGTCACTGACCTTGTCATGAGTGATGTAATATGTGACGTCATCAGCAGTTCATTGCGCGCGCACAAGTTATAGTTAGCTGAACTAACTATAACAGGGGAATTTCAATGGTTTTTTTTGAGAAAAATGTCTAGCTAACTAAAACGTATGTGTAACCTATGGTTTTTTCAGTGAATATAGTAGATAGTTATTGTTAGGACCTAGTTTCCATGAGAAAAGTGTTTTTGTTTTCCCTGTAACTTTGGTGCTGGATGACGAATCTTGCAAAATTTTCAAAACTCTTGGGGCACTCTGGTCAGCTCCTATCCTGAAAGTATCAGGGTGATTTGGCAAGTGGGGGCCGAGAAAAAAAGGGGGGGCCCAAAACGTGTTTTCTTCATGTTAATTTCCATAGAAAACTTTAGACACAGCCCGAACTGCTGAACAGAATTACACCAAATTTGGCAAAAAGGTAGCCCTTGTTTCAGAAAGAACTCTTTTTGTTAAATGGTGTAAATCTGTTCAGTAGTTCCTGAGAAATAAAAAAAGGTCAAAAAATGAATTTTCCATAGGAAACTTTAGACACGCCTACAGCTCGAACTGCTGAACGGAATTACACCAAATTTGGCAAAAAGGTAGTGCTTGCTTCAGAAAGTGTCCTTTTTTTAAATGGTGTAAATCTATTCAGTAGTTTCTGAGAAAATAAAAAAAAAAGTTTCGATATATAGAGGCCCGGTGGATCCGCGCACACTCCCGACCACGAGCTTTATTATAATTGGCTGTCAACACTCCAAACCAGGAAGTGTTGGCAGCCATCATGTGACTCGGTAGAACCAGAGAAAAAGAAACGCAAAATCAAGAAAAGGAGCAGGTTAAAAACACACTGACCACCTAGGTCTGCTCAGGAGGTCCCACAAGGACCCCCAGGGCCCAAAAAAGCATTAAAAAAATACTCCGAATTCGCGCTGGGTGTGTGAATCTGTCCGGGTCTGGGTGGGCCAGGTCCTGGCCAGGTCCCGGGCAGTGAACAAAATATGGGGGAACAGCACCTCTCCTGGGCTTGATTAAATAGTTGAGGGGGCATGCAGCCCACCCCAGCCCTGGGGACCGCCACCCCCGGGGCTAATCTAAAAATGTGTGGGGGCCTTAAAGGCCCCCCAATCCCGTGGCTTTTATTGATTATTTGTAGAGGCACATGGCCACCCGCTGTCCTGGGGACTGCCACCCCTGGGGCTTTTTAAATAAATAATTAAACCTGTGGGGGGCTCAAGCCCCCCTCACACCCTGGGGACCGCCACCTCCCTGCAGCACTAAAATGCAAATTTAGGGGTCCGTAATGGACCCCTGAGCCCAGGGGACCACCACCACCATGGGGCTGTGCATTGGATGAGAGGGGAGCAGCGCGGCCCCCCTCCTGGAGCCTGTGATGGCTCTGGGGACCGCCACCCCCCAGGACCAGCTCCTGCAGTGTCCTGGGGTACCCACCCTTGAGACACTGCTATTTCCTATGGCAGGGAGGCAGCCTCAAGGCTCCTGCCCTGTCATAGCAAACTGTGGTTTGGATTTTAGAAGAGAGAGCAGGAAACCTGCTTTCTCTTCCAAAATCCAAACCAGATTGCTTTTCCACACAGGGAGCTGCATGTCAGCAGCTCCCTATGTGGAAAAGCAATGTCGGCTCCCACAGGAGCTGGGACCGTGGAGGAATTGGAGCTCCCCCCACAGACCCTAATAAGAGGCCAGGTCCCGGGGATGGGGTCCCCGGGGCAAGAAGTGGCACGGGAGGGGGGTTATGCGCCCCCCTCCCCAATATTAATTTAAAAATGGGGCGCATTTTAAGTTGGGGAATTAATTCCCCTTCAATCCTGAGGGTACCTGGGAGCCAACCAGCCCCCCAGGTACCTCCAGTAAGCGCCACAGAGAGGTGGTACAGGCCACGTCCCTTTTACACCTCTCTGCAACACAGCTCTGTGGCGCTTACTGGAGGTACCTAGTGGGCCAGTTGGACCCCAGGGGCCCTCAGGATTCAAGGGGACTTCATCCAGCAACTTAAAACGTGCCACTGGGCGTGTTTGCACAGTGGTGAAGGGAGGGGGTGGTGCCTAACGTGACATGTGTGCAAATACACCCTGTGGCTTCTTTTAAGTTGGGGAATTAATTCTCTTCAATCCTGAGGGCCCCTGTGGAAGAACTAGCCCACCAGGTGCTTCCAGTAAGCACCACTGTTCTGCGTTGCAGAGAGGTGGTCCAGGCCATGCCCCTTTTTACAACTTTCGGCAATGGAGCTCTGTGGCGCTTACTGAAGGTAACTGGTGGGCTAGTTGGACCCCAGGTACCCTTAGGATTCAAGGGGACTTAATCCCCCAACTTACAATGCACCAGGGGGCACGTTTGTAGAGTGGTGGAGAAAGGGGACATGGTCTTTGTCTACATCTTACCAATCCCACTGCCTGGGGCTTAATGGAGGTAAGAGGTAGGCTAGTTCGCCCCTAAAGGACCCTCAGCAGTGAAGGGGACTTCAATCACCATCCAAGAGCATGCCAAGAAGCGCGTTTGTAGAGGGGTGGGCAAAGTGGGCATGGCCTGGTTAGAGTACTTACCAGTGCTGCTGTGTTGGACTGACTGGAGGTAATAGTTTGGGAAGTTGGCCCCCAAGGATGTCCTTGGGGGCCAACTACCCCTCTTTTTACCTCCAGTAAGTCCCACACAGTGGAATTGCTAAGACGTCTTCGGAGGCCATGCCTCCCTTTCTCTGCCACTCTACAAACGTGCCTCTTGGCAGACTACGGGATGGGGGATGAAGTTTAACTTAGTCCGGAGGGAGTTTGGGGGCCAATGATCCCTCCTGGTACCTCCTGTAAGTCCTACGAATTGGTATTCCTGAGCGTTGGTTGGACGCCCAGCACCATTTCTCCACCACTCTGCCAACATGACTACTAGTTAAAGTAGCATATTTCTGCACCTCTGACTTAGAGGTAGTTTTAATCCCCCTGCCCTATTATGAATATGTACTAGGGCCTTACAGAGGAGGTCAAGCTAATCACAGGGGTACCCCAATGCATAGTGTTCCCTAGTGTATGTAGGTGTTTTCACTGCATTATAAGTGACTTTTAGCATAGCACTGGCTCTAGGCCTGGTTAGTCAGAGTCTGTTACCACCAGAACCCGTCTGAAAAAGTTATGGTCACAGGATAATTTTGCAATAAGGCCTCTTTCAGCTCCTCTGTTGGTTCTTTCTGCACATGTCTTTCTTCTTCCTTCACTTTTCTTCTTCTTTGCAAACTTCTGTTGCTTTTTTCTGCATTTCTTTTGCTTCTTTCTGTGGATTTTTTCTTCTTTCTCCACATGTCCTACCTCTGTTTACCTAACTAGAAACTAGCATTTAAGAACCTTTGAAATGAACTTAAAAAAACATAGGTTTCAGGCATGTTATAGTTAGAAATTAGCATTTAAAAAACCTTTCAAATTCACTGAAAACACCATAGGTTTCAGGCACGTTATTAGCATTTAAAAAACCTTAGAAATTCACTGCAAAAACCTTAAGTTTTAGGGAAAGTTATAGTTAGTTGGATATCGCACTCGTACAAAACCAGAGAAATCCCTTGTTATAGTTAGGTCAGCTATCTATAACTCGCGCCGCCGCAATGCACTTCTGATGATGTCACATATTACATAACTCATGACTTGGTCAGTGACATCACTCATGACATCACTGATGGCATCTCAAATGACAACACTGAGGACAACACTGATGACATCATCCATGTGATAATTTGATGCATCTTCTCACACCCTATTATAATCTTTGATACACCCACTCTAAATTACAGACTGCCATTCTCAAAACCATAGACACTCCAACACCAATAACTACATACCCACTCACTGGTTCTTAGGTTTACACACATATCTACTCACTCATCCATACAGTCACTCATACTTATAGTTACTCAATGCAGGACTATCATATGCACTCATACACCTATATAGAAATTCACACACTACCACTCATCCATAGAGGTACTCACACACCTAGTCAGTCATGCAAATAATTAATCGCACTGCCATTTACTCAACTGTACAGTTATATACACACCAGCTCACTTACTCATACAAATACTAGCACATTTGTACACTCTTATACAATCACTAATACAAGCACACACATCCATACAGTCACTCTCACAGTCACACACTTTCACTTATATCCATTTATATACTCCAACACACATATATACTGCCTTTCACATATGTAGTTACTCACACATGTACCACTGAGATATACATTCATTCACTAACACACCCATGCACACATTCACCCACCCATACAGTCCATCACAGATGCACTCTTGAAACCATGCACCCAGTGAATCAGCCACTTACACATCTATACACAGAGTCAACCATACCCCACCCACACAAACACAACCGATCAATAACCCATATAGACACTCATGTAGCTATTCACAAACCCATGCAACTGCTTACCCACCAACAGACAGATGGATACAGACATTCACACAGTTTAGTCACTAACCCATGCATTCAGTAAGATACGTTTAATCACTCACTTATAGAGTCAGTCACACTCCTACTAAATCATCCATTCAGACATTTATACACCCACTCATCCTTCAATACGCTTTTCCCTATATATATATTAGACATATTTGAACTTTACAGAAACACACAGTCACTGATAACATTACTGATGACACATAATTTCAATGTGCAACATACAACATAATTTCACTACACACAATGTACAACAACTCCACTCCCCTCCAAAAAAACATTAGTAAAAAAACTATTACACATACCATGCCAATAGCTCTAACTCTCGTGAATCCGAGACCTAGTTCAGCTAGTAGTCGCATTTGCAGAGTGTTGGAGAAAAGGGGCTGGGCCTCCGACCAGCACTGAGGAATTCTGCTGTGTAGGACTTACAAGAGGTACCAGGAGGGCTTTTTGGCCCTCAAACTCCCTCAGGAGTAAAGTGGACTTCATCACCTAACCAGTAGTTTGCCAGGAGGCACGTTTGCAGAGTTGTGGAGAAAGGGTGTGTGGCGCTCAAGGCCTCTTAGCAATCCCACTGTGTGCGACTTAGTATAGGTAACAGCAGGGGTAGTTGGCCCCCAAGTACAAACTACCCCTCCTAATGCCTCCAGTAAGTCCCACACAGCAGGATTGGTAAGTTCTCATAGCAGGCAAAGCCCACTTTGCCCACCATTCTGCAAACACGCTCCCTGGTGTGTTCTTGGATGGGGATTAAAGTCTCTTTCACTTCTGGGGGTCCTTAGGGGCCAACTAGTCTACCTGGTACCTCCAGTAAGTCCCAGATAGTGGGATTGCTGAGAGGTGGACACAGGCCATGCCCCCTTTCTCCACAGCTCTGCAAACATGCCTGCTGGCACGCTCTTGGTTGGGGGAGAAGTCCCTTTGCCTCCTGAGGTTCCCAGGGGGGCCAATTTACCCTCCTGGTATATCTAGTAAGCAAAGCACAGCTGGACTGCTGAGAGTGGTCAGAGGCCACGCCCCCTTTTTACACCAGTCTGAAAACGCTGTTTGGGGTATGAAGTCCACTTTAGTACTGAGGTCCTCAGGACACAGGACCTCATCACCCCACCAGCAGTGGGCCAAGAGGTGTGTTTACAGAGTTTTGTAAAAAGGGACGTGGCCTTTGATCACCTCTCACTAATCCAACTGTGTGGGGCTTACTGCAGGTACCTGGTGGGCTAGGTGGCCACTAAGGACCCTTAAGGTTCAAGGGGACTTAATCCCCCAACCCAGAACGCACCAGGAGGTGCAGGGAGGGGGCTGGCCTCCAGCGAGATGCCGGATAATCTATTCAGTATTCTTTTTGGAAGAGGGGCCTGTGTGGCCCTCCTTCCCTTAATACTTTTGGGCCATGGGTACCCCATTCCCCAGGGCCTGAGCCATTTAAAAAAAATAATTAAAAATGGGAAGGGGCCCATAAGGCCCCCCCCCTCCCGAGGCTGATTTCTGCCCTGGGGACCCGATCCACCAGGGGCATGGCCACTTCTATTTATTTGAAGAAGAAAAAATCTAGATTTAAAGGAGGGGCCGAGTACCCCCACTTCCCCTGCCACTTTTGGCCCCAGAGACCACATCCCCAGTGCCTGGTCTCACTTTGGGATCCACAGGGAGCCCCAATGCCCCCGCTGTTGCTGCTGGCTCCCCACCTCCTACGGGAGCCCTCATTGCTTTTGGGCAAAGGGAGCTGCTGACATGCAGCTCCCTTTGCCTAAAAGCAATTCTGCTTCACTTCATGCAGGCAAGAGCATCTTTCCTGCTCTAGCTTCCATGAAGCAAAGCAGAAGTGTGCTATGGCAGGGCGGGAGCAAGTGCACCCACCCTGCCATAGCAAATTGCAATGTCCCTGGGGTGGGCACCTCGGGACATTGCTAGAGCCAGCCCTGGGGTGGCAGTCCCCAGGGCCATCAGAGGCTCCTGGAGAGGAGACATGTGGTCCCCCTCCCTTGGTGTTTAAATCTGTGGGGAGGTGGTGGTCCCCGAGGCCCTGCAACGGACATCCATATCTTAATTGTTCAATGCCCTGGGAAGGTGGTGGTCCTTGGGGCAGTGTGGGGGGACAGGAGCCACATATTATAACCATGTCCCTGAGAGGTGGGGGTCCCCGGGCTGTGGGGGCCCCCATGGATCCCCGCATAGTAATGATGCATTGCCCCTGGGACCTGGCCAAAACAAAGCACGGGAGATCGTACTTTTTTTTTATTTCGGTGTGATTCGCGCACCATATGGAATCCCGCTGAAAATGTTAAAACAATATCCTTTTTTTGGCTCTAGCAGGCCTAGGGGGTTAGGGTGTTTCTACCCTGCCCCCTTATCTTTTTTTAACCTTTGGTTTGGTTTTTGTCACAAGTTGGCTACCAACACTTCCTGGTTTTGGCAGCCAAGTCATCTTGTGATCGGGAGGTTTCTTGAATCCACCGCGGTCACCAGATACTAATTTTTTTTATGTATGAATTTCTCAGGAACTACCAAACAGATTTACACCATTTGAAAATTGCTTTCTGAACCTAAACCTACCTTTTTTGCCAAATTTGGTGTAATTCCTTTGAGCAGTTTGGGCTGTAGCCTATGGAAATTAACATGGTGAGAATGCATTTTGGGGCCCCCTTTTTTCCTTGGCTCCCTCTTGATTTATCACCTCAAAACATTCAAGACAGGAGCTGGCTATTCATTTTGAAAGTTTTGTGAAGATTCGTCAAACTGTGCGAAAGATATTGGCAAAAGAAAAAATGCATTTTGAATAGAAATAAGGTCCTAACTATAACTTAATAATAGTATTTCACACGAAAAAACACAAAGGTTACAGGGATATTATAGTTAGGAAATGGAATTTAAAAAAGTAGAAATACCCTGAAAAAAGCAAAGGTTACAGGGTCATTATAGATGAGCTCAGGTTTCACTCATACAAACCAGTGAAATTCAGCAGTTATAGTTAGCTGAGCTAACTATAACTTGTGCCCCCCGTAATGCACTGCTTATGACCTCACATATTACATCACTCATGACATGGTCAGTGATATAACTGATGACATCTCAAAAGACATCACTGATCACATCACCAATGACATCATCCGGTGACTATGAGTGCTTTTAAAATGTTTATGAGTGGTAAATATATATACCAATTTATATTGGTAACTCAGTAGGTGTATGAGTGTCTGTATGGATTATTTAGTGAGTGCATGATTTACTATATTAGCAAGTGATTAGGTGTCTATGTGAATGTATGGGTGAATGACTGGTTGTGTGAATGTTTGCATCATTCTGTCAGTTTTTGTCTAAGTGGCTCGATGGGTGAGTGATTGGTTATCTGAGTATGTGTATGGTCATTTGTGTGGGTGGGTGGGTGGGTGAGGGGGTGTGTGACTGCCTGTATGGATAAATGAGTGGGTGAATCAGTGGCTATATGGGTTAATGAATGTGTGTGTGTCTGTGAGGGGCTGTGTGGGTGAGTGAGGATGTGTATGGCTATATCTTTGAGTGAGTGGATGTGTCAGTGGTATATGGGTGAGTAACTGTGTATGTGAAAGGCAGCATAGGTGAGTTGTGGGGTATATGAGTGACTATATGGGCCAGTGTGTGAATGTGAGAGTGGCTGTATGGCGAGTGTGTGCTTGTGTCAGTGCCTGTGTAAGTGAGTGAGTATGTGTTAGTATCTGTATAAGTAAGTGAGTTTGTGTGTGTGTCTGTATGGGTGTGTAAGTGGCTGTGTGATTAGCTGCATTGGTGAGTGACTCGTTGTGTTAGTAGCTCTATGGGGTGACTGACTCAGTGTATTACTGGCTGTATGGGTATATTGGTTGATATGTCAGTGGCTGTATTAGTGAGTGAGTAGATGTGTGGGTCAGTGAGTGGATGTGTGTGTAAATCTATGAATCACTGAGTGGGTGTGTAGGTACTGGTATGGGTCTGTGAATGGATAGGTGGAAGTGTGGGTGGGTATATGAAAGGTTCCTTGGGGTACGAGTGGGTGCATCAGGGATTCTGTAGAAGATATCATTAGTGATGTCATCAGTGATGTCATCAGTGATATCACTTACCATGTCATGAGTGATCTAATATGTGAGGTCACAAGCAGTGCATTCTAGGGGCGTGAGTTACAATTAGCTCAGCTAACTATAATTACTGAATTCACTGGTTTTCTACAAGTCAAACCTGAGTCTAACTATATTATCCCTGTAACCTTTGCTTTTTCAGTGAATTTCTAAAGTTTTTTTAATGCTAATTCCTAACTTTAATGTTCCTATAACCTTTGTTTTTTCAGTTAATTTCTATGGTATTTTAACTAGTGGTCTAATTTGCAGAGTGGTGGAAAAGGGGCAGGGCCTTCGACCAGCTCTCAGCAATCCCACTCTCCGGGAATTACTGGCAGTAACAAAAGGAGTTCCTTCCCCCAAAGGACCCTTGGCATCGAAGGGGACTTCATCATTCAATTAGCAATGAGCCAGGAGGTGAGTTTGCAAAGTGCTGGACAAAGAGGGTGTGGCCCTCGAAGACGTCTCAGCAATCCTGCAGTGTGGGACTTACAGAAGCTAACAGAAGAGGTAGTAGGCCCCCAAGAACCCTCTGGAGCCAAAGGGACTTCATTCCTCAACCAGCAGTTCTCCAGAAGGCGGGTTTGCAGAGTGGTGGAGAAAGGGAGCATGGCCTTTGAAGTCCTCTCAGAAATCACGCTGTTTGGGACTTACTGGAGGTAACAGGAGGGCTTGTTGACCCTCAAGGACTGTCAGCATTCAAGAGAAATGTATCCCCCAACTAGTAGTGTGCTTGAAGGTGCATTTAGAGAGTAGTGGGCAAAGGGGGCATGGCTTTCGACTACCTCTAAGCAATCCTGCTGTATGGGACTTACTGGAGGTAATAAGAAGGATTTTAGGACCCCAAGGACCCTCAGGAGGCAAGGGGACTTCATCTTCCTACATGTAGTGCTCCTGGAGGCATATTTGCAGAGTGATTTAAAAAGGGGATGAGTGCCCCTCCTCCCTCAGCCAAATTGGGCCCGAGGACCCCTTTCCCAGGTCCTGGCCATATAAAGTGGGTGCCTCAAGGGTACCAACTCACCACTGGGACCACAGACTGAGCCTCAAGGCTCCCGGGGTCCCTGCCTGCTCCCCGTGGCCTCATGATAGCCGGCATCATTTTGGACAGACAGAGCTGGTGAACATGCAGCTCCTCCTGTCCAAAACCAATTCTGCTCCTCTTTCAGCAAGTGAGAGCATTGCTAATGCTTTTTCTTGCTGAAAGTGAAGCAGCATTTGCTATGGCTTGGCAGGAGCAATAAACCTACCAGCAAGCAATAACAAACAGCTATGTCCCAGTGGTGGGCCCCCCTGGAACATAGCAGGGACCAACCCTGGGGGAGGGGGGTCCCCATGGCTAGTCCCTTGCTTGTTTAATTTTGCCTCATGGAGGTGACAGTCCCAGGGCTGCAGAGGGTCTACTCAGCCACTCCCACAACATTTCAAATTAAAATGTGGGGAGGTTGCACCGTTGCAGCCCTCGAGTTGCAGGTTAGTGGTGGTGTCTGCACTGCCCCCTACAATGTGTAAAGACATAAGACTTGTGGAGGTGCTGGTTCCAGGGTACACAGTGGATGTCTATGAGGTCCCCCTATTTTTACTTGGCATGTGGCTATGAGGAGGTGGTGGTCGCAGGACCTGGAGAGGGATCAAGAGCCCCCACTGTTAATAGTGCAATGAGCCCCAGGGATGTAGTGGTCCTAAGGGCAATAAAATCCCAGGCAGGGGGGTCGTGCACCCACCCTTCCTATTCACACAAATGAGCAGAATTGGTTTTACAAAAAAATTGCTGGTATCTACCGATCCCTCTGAAGTTTTTTAAAGTGCTTTTTTGCACCCTGTTGGGGGGTCCCTATGGGACCCCCAACAGGTCTAGAGGGTCAGGTTATTTCTACTTTGCCCCCTTTTCTTTTTTTCTTTTTTTGTGGGACTCGGCATCAAGCCAAATTCCAAGATAGCTGCCGACACTTCCTGGTTGAATATTGACAGCAAATCAAATTTAAGTAGGATTTCAGTAGGATTTTGGGCTGCCTGGTATATATATTTTTAAAACTTAAATAGTTCTAAAACTACTGAATGGATTTATACCATACAAAAAAAAGCACACTTTCTGGACCTATTCTTGCTTAGACTGAAGTATGAATAGTAAAATTAATCTCTTCACAGTTCAACACTTTCCCGACCATGGAGCTGTTTGGAGTGGGAACAGTACATTTCACACCTCCAAAACCCAACACTTTCCATACTGTTGCGATGTTTGGAGTTGGGATACAACATTTTACCGTTCCAAAATCCAATGCTTTCCCTGATGTTGCACTTTTGGAGGGAGAATAGAAAATGTCACCCCTTCAAAATCCAACACTTTCCCTACCACTGCATAGACTGGAGTGGGAATAGTAAATTTTACTCCAACAAAGTTCAACACTTTCCTTACTGTTGTGCTATTTGGAATGAGAGGAGTAAATGTTACCCCTCCAAAATCCAATGCTGTCCCAACTTTTGCCCTGTTTGAAGTGAGAATAGTCCATTTTACCCATCCAATGTCCAACACTTTACCGCCTGTTGCATAAACCAGATTGAGAATAGCATATTCAATATTGTAAGAAACATTAATTGTTTTATTTTTATATTTCATATTATATGTCTTTATTTTTACTTTTATTTTATTGTTTATATTATTTTAGTAAATGTATTTTTGGGGGTTTTCAATTTTTCATATTTTATTTATTGTCTACATTAATTAACATGATTTTTCTTATTCAATTGTTTCTTTTTTTTCATGCGTTTTTGTATGTATATGTAATATATGGCTCCCCTCCCAGTGCGGGTTTGATCCTTAGTGACCACATCCCTCAGGGCCCAAATCATTTTATAGAGGAGCCCCGTCCCCAGGCCGTTTCAGCACTGGGGACCGCCTTCACTTATTTTTTGTGGAGGGGGCCCATGGCCTCCCTTCCCTGGCCATTTTCGGTCTCTGGATCCTATCACCTGTCTGCAGTATTTTTAACGAGAGGGGGGGCTGCATAGCTCCCTCCCTGAGCCTCAAAATGCCCCATTGTCCCCATCCTCTGGGGCCACTAAACTACTTTAAAGGATGGGTCCCCTCACTGAGCCATTAATGATCCAGGGGACTACATCCCCTGTGGCCAGCTCACATGCTGTGTCCTCCTGGAAGCCCACCTCTGGGACACAGACATTTCCCTGTTCAAATCGGCGTGAGCTGGGAAAACCGTGTTTGCTCCTGCATGGCCACCCTCCCACACTCTCACTTATGCACCCATATAGCCATTCACATACATACAGACAAGGATACTTACAGTCACACAGCCATTCACATAATACATGGTAGAAGTAGTATCCCTCAGTAGGAGTGCACCTAATATATTAATTTACCTTTTGTAGTCAGTTGGTATATATATTTCACACCCATGAACTCTTAAAAACACTCACACTCACTTGATGATGTCATCAGGGTTGTTGTTTGAGATGTCATCAGTGATGTCACTGACCATGTGATTGGTGATGAGATATGTGAGGTCATATGTAGTGCATTTCGGGGGCAAAAGTTATAGTTCGCTCTATAAGGAGTTCTAAGGTTTTTCAAATTCAGTTTCCAACTATAACATACCTGTAACCTGTGGTTTTTAAGTGAATTTCTATGGTTTTTGAAGTAGTAGTTGCATTTGTACAGTGGTGGAGAAAGGAGGCGGGCCACCGACCAGCACATAAGCATCCCTCTGTGTCGTACCTACTAGATGTAAGATGAAGGCTTCTTGGCTCCCAAGGTCACTCAGCATCCAAGAGGACTTCTCCTCCAACTAGTAGTGTGCCGGAGGCACAATTGGAGAGTGATGGACAAGAGGCATGGCCTCTGAAAACCTCTCACTGGAAGTAACCAGAGGGGTTGTTTGCTCTCACAAACACTCAGCAGCCAAGGGGACGTCATCCCTCAACCAGTAGTGTGCCAGGAGGCGTGTTTGATGAATCATGGAAAACGGGGGGGGGGGTAGCCCCCAAAGACCTCACAAGCATCCATCTGTATGGGACCGAATAAAGGTAACAGAAGGGGTTCCTGACCCCCAAGGACCCTCAGCATTCAAGTAGACTACATCCCCCGACCAGTACTGCACAAGGAGGCAAGTTTGCAGAGTGGTGAGAAAGGGGCGGTCCTCTGATGACCTCTCAGTAATTCCACTGTGTAGGACTTATTGGAGGTAATTGGATGGGTAGTGGCCCCCAAGGACCATCAAGAATCAAAGGGACTTCCTCTACCAACAAGTAGTGTGTCTAGAGGCGTGTTTGCAGAGTGGTGGTTAAAGGGAGTGGGGCCGCTGGTGACTTGTAAGACCAACTTCTTTTTAAATTGTTTTGATTTCTGTTTAAATTAAGGGAGGCACACGTCCCCCCTCCAGGGATGATTTAGACCCCGGGGACAGCATCCCCTGGGGCACAGACATATTATTTTTTAAGAGTACCTGGGTGACCTGGTCCCACCCAGGGTACCCAGTGTCTTTTGTTTGGAACCACGGGGAGCCTGAATGCCCCCGCGGTCCTTACTGGCTCACCACCTCCTGTGGGCACCGGCATTGCTTTCACACACAGGGAGCTGCTGGAAAGGCAGCTCACTGTGTGGGAAAGCAATTCTGCTCTGCTTCCAGCAATCAAGAGCAGTTTTAGGGCTCTTGCTTGCTGGAGGTACAGTGTTTGCTGTGGCTTGGCAGGAGCGGTAAAGCTCCCATCAAGCCAAAGTAAACAGCTGTGGCCCAGGGGTGGGCACCCCAGGACATAACAGGAGCTGGACTGGGGCTGGCCGTCCCCGGCCATCTATAGCTCCAGGAGGGGGAGTCACATGGCCCCCTCCTTTATACTTGTAGGGCCTGCCCTGAGAAGGTGGCGGTAAATTTGGCTGAGAACTGTCCCCTTCTCATTTTTGTAAATTGAACTTGGCCCTAGGGAGGTGGTGGTCTACGGAGCTTGGGGGTGTCCCTGAGGCCTCTCACTACAAATTTGTCATAGACCCAGGGTGGTGGTGGGCCTCAGGGCCTTGGGGGTCCAAGAAGCCCCCCATAAAAATTACTTAGCCCTGGGGAGGTGGTGGTCCCTGGGTCAGAGGGGTACAAGAGGTCCCTGGATATGTTTTTGAAATGTGGCTCTGGGGAGGTGGTGTTCACCGGGGCCCGGGGTTTTAAATAAAAAATAGTCAGAAGGAGGTGGTGCTCTCTGGGGCATTAATAGGCCCCAGGAGGGGTGACACATGCACCCCCCCCTTTATTATGAAAATGCCCCAAGACCTGGCCCACCAGTGGGCCAATTACTATCAAAGTACTGGAGCCTGCACTTCATTTGTTTATTTTTATTTTGGCCAAACCGCGATCCAGCATGACTGTAGGTCCTAAAAAAAATGTTTATGCTTTGTTGGCCCGCCATGTTTGCTGTGGAACCCCCCCCCCCCCTAGAACCTTGGAGGGGCAGTGTCTTTCCACCCTGCCTCCTTTTCTTTAGTCCCAAGATGGCTGCCAGCACTTCCTGGTTTGAAATGTTAGCAGCCAATCTTATCTCAGCAGAAGGATTAGGAGGGGTCACAGATCCTCCACATTCCTTTATATATAGTTGGACATTTCTTCAAATAACTCTGCAGCTACTGCACAAATTTATACCAAATCATAAAATGGCACTTCCCTGAACCAACATCTACCTTTCTGCCAAATTTGGTGTTAATCGGTTCAGCAGTTCTGGCTGTAACTGTGTCTAGAGTGCCTACGGAAATTAACATGGGGAGAACGCATTTTGTGACCCCCTCTTTTTCTTTGCCCTAGAGGACGGATCACCGCGAATCTTTTAAGATAACAACTGAAGCGAGTGGCAAACTTGTTTTTACATTTTCACAAGGATTCGTCAAACAATGCCAAAGATATTGCCAAATGGAAAAAATAGTTTTTTCTATGGAAACTCGGTCCTAACCATAACTACCTACTGGCAACTGCCAGTAGGTAATGTGTGCGTGTGTGTATATATATATATATATATATATATATATATATATATATTACCTACTGGCGGTCGCCAGTAGGTAGTTATAGTTAGGATTGTTTTCTATAGGAAATCCACAACATTCTATTGGAAATAACTTTGGTGCCGGTTGAGGAATCTGCCTGTACTTTTCCTTAAATTTTCCTCGCTGCGCTCCACTCCTTCCCTGAAAGTTTGAGGGGGATTCGTCAAGCGGGGCCGAGATAAAAGGGGGGTCCCAAAACGTGTTTTGTTAATTTCCATAGGGTGGTTGGACTCACTTTTAGCCCGAACGGCTGAATATATTTCCACAAAACTTGGCAAAATTGTAGGGACTGATAGCGCAATGTGCCTTTGCTATGTCTCAAGATATGTGCTCCAATGGATTTTGAGTAATTTAGGTTAAAAAAAATATATATATATGGGCGGAGCCTAACCACACATCTGATCTGATTGGCTGTCAGCACTTAATCGAAGAAGTGTTGGCAGCCATCTTGGGACCAATATACATGATAGCACCTCATTAAAAAGCATTGTAGTTAATAGAGGGTTTTAGGACTTTAGTTACATTATAAATCATTTGTTGATGGTACCATACTCATTTTAGGAAGTGTGGTGTGTTCTAAGGTGATTTTACCATGTGAAAAAGCCTTCTGCTGTGATATCATGAATCATGTTTGAAAGAAAACTAATATCTCATGATTTCCCCACAGTGGTTGGAAGGGGATCTATAAGCTAAACTGAAAGCATATTTTCTGTAAATTCACATTATCTTTCTCAGTCATGTGAGAATGAAGTCTGACATTCTCAGTAAAACATGTACATCCAACAAGGACAGAGACTGTCAGTTGATTCCTTGGTGGTAGCAGAGAGCTGAGAGCTGTGGCGTGCAGTTCGGCGTTTTTCAGTTTGGCGTTTGGCGTTTTCTGCCGGAGCAGAGGAAAAGCAGAGGCGCTGTATTTCAGCTTTTAAAAACTGATAGCCAGAAGATTCGGGTTGCCACGTCCTTCAATAGACGACCCACGACCACAGAGAACCTTAAGAAGCAGCGGGGTCCGGCAGTGCCTGCGTCTGCACCTTGCACCCTGGACTTATAAGGGAGCGGAGACGGAGGCGGCAGAGGTAACCGCAGCAGGAGGGCTCTGTACATGCGGCAGCAACGCCCGTAAAGGAAGCCGCGTGCAATTTTAAAATCCCTGCTTCTCCGGCACTCGCCCTGAGTAAGAGGGAAACAACCATTCTTTGCAGTTAACGCAGATGAGAGGCAAACAAACAGTGAAAGCCTACCCGTGCATCTCCCGCCGCCTGCACCCCGTGAGGAGAGACCGGCCAGCCAGCCAGCCAGCCAGCTGATTGCACTTAGAAGCAGAAGCAGCTTCAGAGCGTGCAGCGGCAGCAGGGTCTTGCAGCAGGGTCTTGCATGAAAAGAAGGGGCGAAGCGAAGGCGATTTGACTTGAGGAAGCATCAGGCAGCATCAGGTTGGTGCAACCTCCCTCCCCCCCCCTGTGGCGCCCCTGGTCCTTGCTCTTATCCTGCACATCCTGGCTCGACCCCGCCAGCACCTACATACATACCGGCCCGTATTCACGTGCCCATAAAAACAGAAACCCCAATACTGCAGGCAGCACTAGCAGGTGTGCACTACAAGGAAGAGGCGGGGCGGAGCCCTGGAGTGTAGTCAAGCGGCGGGCAGCAGGGAGGTTTTCCTTGGCAGCATCGGCAGCATTGGGAGTCTGGGAGTTGGATTTGGACTTGGGCTCACTGTTACAAGGCTAAGCATCACTGTGCCGAAATTAGTGTGCGCAGAGTAGTGAACCGCGCAGAACAGAGAGTAGCAAAGTACCAATTCAAACCAAAACGACCACTTCGAGGGAATCTTGAGTCAGTGCGGCAGCTGAGCACTCTGATAACATCGGAACCTTTCCTCGATCAGTCCATTGACCACGGTAAAACAAATTAATTCCATAGCTACCAGTATCAAGAGGACTCCCCAAGACAAGAGAGGTCAAAACAAGACAAGAGTTTGTTGGAGTCTTTCAACCAGCCAAAACCCTACCATCTCGGTTGCGGCCACGTAATAGGGCGTCTGAAAGGCTGCAAGGAGTAGGGGGCAAGCCCCTCAAAAAACCACACCGCAGCCTCACCATGAGATCAGGGAGACTCAGAACAGACCCCATAGTCAAATCAAGTAAAAGCAAACAACTCCCATGCCGGAAAAAGAGTGAAGAGGACATAATAGAGGATACGCCAGATACCCTAGAGGCAAAAGACATTACTCTTGGGGTCCTCACGGTTAAAACACCTCTGAAGAGCGCATGCCTCAGAAACACAAAGATCACAGATTTTCTACTCTCGGCTCCATTATCTGCTCCGGCAGTATTGCAGGAACAGAATTTAAAGACAGCAATCAGTATCAAAAGAATGTCTCAATCAGTGTCATCTCTAACTAAAGCCTTGCAGATTCACAACAACACTCCAAGCAATAAAGCATATGAGAACAAATATTTCCCCTGGGATACTCTCCAAAAGAATTCAAACAAGACGACGAACCAACACACGGTGAACGCCCAAATAAACACAAGGAAGGAAGCTGGCGACACCAACTCAGACAATATGCCAAGTGACGAGCGCAAGGAGAACATAAAGGAAGTTCAAATGGATCCCACCATCCCAGAAAAGCGACGCTCACTAAGTTTAGGATCTTATTTCGGCCCTGGGGTTTATGAAAATGACCTCGGGGTCGCCAAGAGAACAACTTCGAGAAAGGATAACAAGGCTTTATTGAACATATCGGACAAGGACATCAAAGAAACCGATAATAAGGACCAATCTCTAAGCACAAGGATGACACCCTACGGCCCAACACAGCCAAAGGATGATCCGTTAGGCACAGACGCACAAATTAACCATTATATTACACCAAATTTCACCGCAGGCGCAAATGCGCAGGAGCCCGACAACCTGACCAGTGTTGGCACCACTCACACCAGCCAAACGACCTCAAATCGTCCGTCGGGGCTATTCCCGCTCCACTTCAACATTGTTTCACCTAGCCGAACAATTCCTTCCAAGGGCCAAGAGCAGAGGATCAGAACATCTTATTACACGCCAATCCCAGACAAGGGTCGGGGTGGAGACCAACGAGACCCACCAGACTCTGGAGACCTACGAGCATCAGGCGTAACAAGATCCAAAATAAGGGATAAAGCTCGGAGCAGCCCTCAAGACCCAAGACACCTAGCTGACGACAGATTACCATTCCACGCTCCACTGTGGTCGCCGTTTATAAACATGATGGAAACAATCTCCTCAGCCCTCCTTCAACACTCAGAAAAGTTAGAGTCTCAGATAGATATCTTGCAAATTTTAGCTTCACATGTGGCGGGGATAGATAAAAAGATTCTCGAGTTGAATTCCTTCATCGAACGGGCACAGAAAGACCCGCGTACAACATACCACGAATGTCAGTGCTCTGAAATAATTGACCAGCTCAAAGTATTACCAGCAATTCTAACAGACATTCTGGCAGAGGTACAGAACAAATCCAATGATGTTCATAACTTCTCTGAAACCACCGGGATCGAAAGCTCGCCCGTAGACACAACAAGCTCAGTCAGCAGTGCCACGTCACATAGCGAGGACATAAGGCCGGCAAAAATGGAAGGCAGTCCAATACCTCTCCCCCAGGCCTGCCAGATGTCAATGCCTGAAGTCTTAACATCCCCTCAAAAAGGCATTTCGGATACTGCCAACACAGGGAAAGATGCTCCCGGGCAATCGCAAAAAAATGGGAACCAATCCCACTTACTCATGGAAGAACTAGAAAATGTGAGCAGAGAAGAGATGGGAACAATACAAAACGGGCAAATAAAACAGATACTCCATCTCACAAAGCGCGAAAGAAAGCGACTAAGGAAAGCAAGACAAAACAAGCATCAGGGGAAAAAAGATACAGCAAGAATCACTAAGCCAGACATAAATACAGGAACAACAGTGCAAGGCCCCAACCACAAAGAGTCACCAAAGGCGAACCTGGCAAAGCAATTGGACCGCGGGATGACTTTTTCAGCAGCGAATCAGCCCCCGGAAGTCAAACCAACAGCCGATACAATGTCATCAAGTGCTTTAAATACAACACAAGCCCAAATTATAATGCAACAGGCGGACGGCCCTCCCGCACTGAAGCTGCAGGGAGAACAGAAGGATATTTCACACTACTTCCCGAAAATGGTGATGGCACTCGCCCTGCAACAGAGCAACAACAGAGTTTCACACCGCAAGAGCAACAACAGAGTTTCACACCGCAAGTCTTAGCGGACCCAAGTTTAAAGCTGGCGGTTTCAGATATCGAACCAGGATCTCAGTTGTCCGCCCCAAACCAGGGGAGTCCTGCCAGACAACCCAAACCCAATGATCACATCTGTTTATCAAACAAGAATGAGAAGCCAGATTTAACCTATCCGGTGGGATCATTAGTGCAGGAATTAATCCCGCACTATAACTCAAGGGGATATCATGATATTCTTAACCGGAGTGCCATTCTAAAACTTACCAACCAGTTCGAGACGTTGAAATATGTGAACACAACTCACATAGATAGCATCGAATTTAAAACAATTCCCAACACACATGGGAGAGAAATGACTGTGGCAACATGGAAGGACCCGGAAATAGCCAAAGAAATTTGGCGATACAGAGAAGATTTCGCCAACTGGGGAATTGAAATAAGACCAGTGCCGCCAGAAAGATACCCAGGCCCACTCTCCAGGCTGGCGGAAGAAAGACCAAAACCAGAAGGCGGAATTCTCCGGGGTGCCGTTGGGGGTATGGATATTAACAAGGGGGGTTGGGCAAATTTACGCATCATTCACCAAGGCCTGTGGGGGGTTGACAAAGAATGCAGGAAAATTCTGCAACCAACTCAAAATACATCCACAGCAAGGATGGTTGAAGCATGAAAACCGACTCTGAAAGTCTGCTCGTGGAATATCAATGGCCTGGGGGGCAAAACCAATGATGCAGAATTATTGTCATTTTTAAAACTTTTTGACATTATCCTACTTCAAGAAACTTGGTCAACGGCTTCCCAGCATATTGACGGCTTTAAGGAAATCCAATTAGAAGCGATCAAAAGAGGCCCGTCAGGAAGGGCTGCCGGAGGCCTTTCGATCTACCTGAACACTGGGATCACTTGGTCATATGATAACATCGACACAGGACAACAATGGATCCAGTGTATTAAAATAGAGCTGACGCCAGTTCTCGGCAATGGTAGGCAGAGGGCCCACAATACTTTTTCAATATTAATCTGTAACATCTATCTTCATCCAAACCCCAAGAACAAAGTGGAGAAAATCCTGACCTTAAAAGCCTTTATAAAATCACTACAATCCACGTACCCGCAGGCGGGGCTGGTCGTGTCTGGTGACCTGAACATGTTCCTGCTTCAAACAGACCACGCTCAACTCATTAACCAACATAAACAGATTGGCGGACCAATCCCAAGCATTATTACAAATTATCAAAAAAGGGACAAGATCGGTCAACAATGTGCACTCATGTTCGCTGAGGTCGGGATGATCGCATTGAACGGCCGCTTTCCACAAGACCAACCAGCATCATCAACTAGAATATCTAAACAGGCCCAATCAGTGCTGGACTATACCATCGTGGATCTAGAGGTTTTGCAAACAATCGCTAGTTACAAAATCATCCACAAATTGGAGAGCGACCACAGCCTGCAATCATTTGAAATCAACATCCAATATAAAAGGGCTACACCGACCAAAGACCTGACAGAACCCCCAAGCCTCTACAACCTTAAGAGACTGGTATGGAACGGCAATAACATCAAAGACATAATGTTATTCGTGAAAAATATTGTTATTGAAGTGACCGGAGAAGATCCATCCGCACATCGGGAAAACTGGGAAAGACTGACCTCATCACTAACTGAGAGATTCGGCAACCACAGTAACATAAAGAAATCAAGTAATACCCCTCAAGCGCCTTTGGGCAATATAGTGCGCAAGAAAAGGACCCTTAATCAAGAAATCAGGAAGCTGCAAGCAACAGCCAGGTCAAAGGGTGATGATATAACCACTCAAATCTATGGTTTAAGGCAAAATTATAAAAAAGATGTGTGGTTAGAAAAATCAAAATACCAAACTAACATCTGGCAATCACTACTAGCATCCAGTCAATCAAATAACAACGGGAAATTTTGGGCTGAAATCAATAAAGTTGCAAACGGGGCTGCACAGGTCTTCAGCGCCAATATTCTGGAGGATGACTGGATACAGCACTTGGAGCATACTCAAATCATCAACTATCCAGTGGGGAGCCCAGCGTTTCAGACCCTGCAATTAGAAACCAATCACGAAGCAGACCAGCTTTCGGATGAAAACTGGATAACGCCATCCCAGGTAGAAAAGGTATTAAAAAACTTGAGATCTAAGGGAGCCCCAGGTCCAAACGGTTTACCGAATGGTCTGTTCAAACAAGACCAACAATTCTGGGCTGAACATCTTTCCCCACTATTTAACAATGCATTCCAGACTGGAAGCATTTCCCAGTCATGGAGAGGCAGTATTTTTCATCCAATCTTTAAGGCAGGCACAAGATCGGATCCAGCCAATTACCGCCTCATAGCACTCATAGATGTCGAGGCCAAAATATACGCCTCAAATCTTTTGATGGCTTTGGAAGACTGGGTTTGTGCGAATAAGATCTTGCCGATCACGCAGACTGGCTTTAGGCCCGGAACCAACACCTCATGTAACCTGCTGGCGTTAAATCTTCTGGTGGACAAAGCCAGGGATAAGTCAACTAAGCTGTACACGTGTTTTGTCGACCTGAAAGCTGCGTTCGACACAGTCCCGAGGGAGGCTCTATGGAAAAAAATGGACACTTGGGGAATACCATCAAAGTTGCTGCGGGCCATCATGAATTTGTATTCATCCACCTGGGTTCGAATAAAATTAGGCAATGGCGATCGAACTACACGAAAAATCTACACCCATGTGGGCCTCAAGCAGGGCAGTGTATTGGCCCCAACTCTTTTCAACATCTTCACAGCGGACCTGGACAAGCACATTGCGGAGACAGAAAGCGATCCGCCAAAGCTAGCCCATCACAAAATCAGGAGCATTCAGTATGCGGACGACATTGTACTGTGCAGTCAGACCCCGTTGGGCTTACAACGTTCCATCATGAAGCTCCATGAATACATCAGTGCGCAGGGCCTGCAAATTAATTATAAAAAGACGAAGATCGTCTGTTTTGCTTCTCGCCCAGGGAGGAAATCTTTCAAATGGCACATCGCAGGCAACAAAATAGAGCAGACCTGCTCGTACAAATATCTGGGAGTAGTTGTCGATGCCAGGTGGACTCTGAAAGATCACCAACTGTATAGAAAGGCACAGGCAAATAAACTTCGTTTTGCCCTAAACATATTAAAAACGAAATTGAACTGTCCATCCAACTCGCACCTGTTGAAGGTGATAGCCGTCAAGTTTTTACCCTCGCTCACCTATGGTTCGGAATTGTATAGGGGTAAAGATGCAAATTTTTGGAACACACAGCAATCAGAGCTGTTCAAATATATCTTTAAGATTCCAAGGTTTGTATCTCAATCATTGATTCGCCTGGAATTTGGTCTATCAAACCAGCATCAAGTCAGACAAGCAGCCATTCTAAAAACATGTTGGAAACTAAGAGCAGCCCAAGAGGACACGCTAATGGGCCTCTGTTGGATTGAGATGAACAACCAGACCAAGTCGAAAAACGCTTGGAAACCGGTATGGGAGAACGCCCTTGCAAGTCTTAAGTTGGAGGAGGCATGGAATACAAATCAAACCTTTGCGGCTTTTAAAAAAGTAACCAACGGAGCAGCAAAGCAAAGATCTTGGCTAACAGACAAAGCCGCAACAGCACAGAAAAAACACAGTTGGACGGTCCTGGCCACGTACGTGAAAATGGAACCCCAACCGTACTTAGTTAATCACATATCCAATGCCGTCCAAAAAACACTATTACAATTACGGCTGGGCACCACCATTTTAAAAGATCACATACCTCCATGGAAGCAAACATGGCCGACCCCTGTCTGCAGACTATGTGGGCAAATGGAAGAATCAATGTTGCACATTTTGTGCATCTGCCCATCTTTGAAAATTTTGAGACGTTATTATCTACTGCATGTATTCCGTCTTTTTCAGATTAGATCATGCCGCCCAGCTGTCATGCTAGCACTGAATAGTTACCATCTGCAGACAGCTTGTAGGGCCGCCAGATTCTGTCAAAAGGCATTGCTGCTAGTAGTGAAGACTGAGAAAAAAGATTACTGAATGCTCGAACACGGATGCCTGAAGTGTTATGAACAGACTCTGAATCCCCTCTCACAAATATATCAAATATATAGACATCTTAGAAAGTTATTATTTTTTTTTTAACGATCTTCTAAAGTCGAATATTTTATTCTTAAAACATGTGTTTTAATGTAACCATATTGTAAAGGTTTTAATTAACTATATACAATAAAATGTACTTACAGTTGATTCCTTTGTGTTCTACTGCAGCCTCCTAGAGTGTTCTAAAGAACAACTAGAGCACTAACAGTCCTACTTATTACAAAGGTATAGCACACCTGAAGCCATTGTGATGGGAATAAAGTGGTAACTCTTAAAACATTAAATTTAAAAAGGAACAAAATGAGGGGGTATATTATGCCATAGAAAGTATTATTAGTGCTGCAGAGAGAAAAATTAGGGCACATTTTGAGTGACTTCTCAAATCCTCTTCAATTTCATTAAAACATTCTGACATGCAGTCTCCCAAGATGGCCACCAGAGACAAAAGAGCCCAAATGTAGCCCAAATATCACCCAGATGTAGCCCAAGTATAGCCCAATGACAGAATGTCCCAGAGTGTTCTAAAGAACAACTAGAGCGCTAACAGTCTTACTTATGACAAAGGTATGGCACACCTGAAGCCATCTTGATTGGAATGAAGTAGTAAGTCTGAAAACATTTAATTTAAAAAGGAACAAAATGAGGGGGTTTATTTTGCCATAGAAAGTATGATTAGTGATCAGAAAGAAAAATTAGGGATCATTTTGAGTGACTTCTCAAATCCTCTTCTATTTCATTAAAAAAATTCTGACATGCAGACTGAAACATGCACTTTGAATACCAGCAGCAGACTTCCCTGGTGAGCAGTAGCTTTATTACAGTGATCTAATGAGCAACTAGAGTGCTAACATTCAGAATTTATGGCAAATTTTCACGTACCTTGCTGCCCGTGAGGAGGAGCTCACTGTACCAGCGCCTAGCGGACCTGCTTCCAGCCTCACGACTCGCCGGACCCGCTTCGCGGGTCCCGCAGCGCGTCGTATCACCGAGGACTGCCCAGAGGATTTCAGGAGGAACGCGGGGGCAGGCAAGTGCACCAGCGGGGCTGCGAGCCAAGCAGGGGACTCCAGCGACCAGGAGCCCCTGCGAGCCCAACTAGCAACACCTGGGCTGCTCTCCCCGCTGGCCACGCCCCCCCGCCAACGGAGTAAAAGCTGCTGTGACCTCAGTGTTAGCGGGACACTTTTCCACGTACCTTGCTGCCCGTGAGGAGGAGCTCACTGTACCAGCGCCTAGCGGACCTGCTTCCAGCCTCACGACTCGCCGGACCCGCTTCGCGGGTCCCGCAGCGCGTCGTATCACCGAGGACTGCCCAGAGGATTTCAGGAGGAACGCGGGGGCAGGCAAGTGCACCAGCGGGGCTGCGAGCCAAGCAGGGGACTCCAGCGACCAGGAGCCCCTGCGAGCCCAACTAGCAACACCTGGGCTGCTCTCCCCGCTGGCCACGCCCCCCCGCCAACGGAGTAAAAGCTGCTGTGACCTCAGTGTTAGCGGGACACTTTTCCACGTACCTTGCTGCCCGTGAGGAGGAGCTCACTGTACCAGCGCCTAGCGGACCTGCTTCCAGCCTCACGACTCGCCGGACCCGCTTCGCGGGTCCCGCAGCGCGTCGTATCACCGAGGACTGCCCAGAGGATTTCAGGAGGAACGCGGGGGCAGGCAAGTGCACCAGCGGGGCTGCGAGCCAAGCAGGGGACTCCAGCGACCAGGAGCCCCTGCGAGCCCAACTAGCAACACCTGGGCTGCTCTCCCCGCTGGCCACGCCCCCCCGCCTATCACACTGTTGTAGCTCTTAAAGGAGGACCAGACGCCCGCGGCGCGGGAGCGCGCGGGAGGGCGCCGGGAGAAGCCCGGGACAAGGGCGGGACCGTCCAAGGCCGTCACAGGCCGGAGCAGGCTGGGCTGGGCCCACTCTCTTGGCTTCTCATATCGTGCAGGTACTTACAGACTTGATAATTTTGTTACACTCGTTTAGGGTGGAATAATCTGTCTGACCCCCCTGGAGTATAACTATGCCTTCATCAACAAAGGAGAGTACCCCTCAGAAGCCGGGTGGTGTGAAAAATGGGACTCTTGAAAATTATTTTGCACGGGCTGTGGGGGAGGCGGATAAAGAGGGAAATTTGTCTAGGCTAAGGGCGGAACGGAGACGATCAGTGGACAACTTGAAAAACACCCCCTTGGGAGAGCTATCTATCACTTTAAGGGAGGAGTCAACTCGTATCGAGGATGTTCCAGTTTTGTTAAGGGAAGGGATGAACACCTCTCAAATTGATATCACGAGTACTGCTCCACCTAGTAGTATTAGAATTAGCCCTGCTAGGGGGGCTACAGTCCTAACGCCACAACCACCCATAACCCGTAAAGACAAGCATCCCAAATTGAAAGCAGTCACCACACAAGTAATTCCAGGACCCCCTCCAAAAAAACGTAGGAGAAGGGCAAAGGGAGCACAGGGTGGCAGTAAACCCAAGACTCTACACCTAGAATTTGGGAAAGCCTCACAATCCCAGGTACCCACAGTAATACCGCCGGTAGAGTCACACTCTAAATCTAACGTCCAGGAAGTTATAGCTCCCGCCCTGAGCACAGATGTAGGAACTAGTAGTGAGAATGTCACCCTCTCTGTTGTGCCACTGGGAAACCTGGAATTCCTCTTAAGGTCTCTGTTACTCCCGATCAGTGAAAGCGTAAAAAAGATCGAGATTAGATTAACCATACTAGAGGCCACATTGGGAAGCCTTAAAAACCGCAGTGTTCGACAGGAAAATGATCTTACTGCCATCCCTAGCACCGCAGCTTCGCAAGGGTTAAAACCCAGGGTAGTTAACCCAACGCCAATCCCACCGCAGGCCACAAATGGGGCAGTCCCACAAAAACCACCAAACCCAAAGCCTGTAGTCACCAATCCCCCCCAGGCTACCACACCCAACCCACCCCTAGCATTAGTACCTCAGGCACATAGGATAGAAAACAACATCCCGGACAATCAAAAAATGCCCCCTGCAAGACCTCGTCGCCCTAACCTACCACCTGAGACCAACGACCTCACAGTAGTTATGGCAGGGGTCCCCCAACTAGACGAAGGTGAAATAGAGGATTTTTGCACACTAAAAACTAGGGTTATTAAGTGGCTAAACATAAACAGACCTCTCCCGATATATCTCAATAATGAGATTATAATGGTAAGAAGGGTCCCGTGGGTGGGGAGAAGTCGGAAATCCATTACTGGGGACTGTATATTGGTGAGTTTCAGGGACAAGGGCACGGTGGCACACATTTGTCAAGGGGAAAACATATCAAGGGAATCTACCATCCATACCCTTCGTGTGTCTTTCTTTTTCCCAAATACCCCAGGCCTACAACATCCACCCCAACGACATGATAGATGGGAGAGAGTTGGTAGAAGAGGGCGCCATCAGGCTTCTCATCCCTGGCCACTCTCCGGTAGAATGGCACCATTACTCCCAACCTATAATCGGTTTAACTGTTTAAATGATCTAGAGGGGGTGGATTGACAAATAGATAAGGCCTGTAAGGAAACCGTAGAAGAGGGCGCCCAAGCAGAATCATCAGTGGTGCAAAGAGACCCGGCCCTGCAAACCCAATTATGTAGGGCGGAGGACTCTATGCCTGTAACTAGTGAACAATTAACACACACTCAGACAACGCCCGTAGCTCCAGTGGGTGGGGTGGAACTGACCCCATGTCGGTTTCTTAGCTGGAACGTGGCGGGGACTAGAGCCAAAAGATTGGATCCCACATGGATAGATTTCATAACCAGCAACCACGTAATTGCCCTTCAAGAGACATGGGACACCGCACTAACTTTCTGTCTGGATGGGTTTACAAGTTTTATTATTCCAGCAACTCCTAGTAGTGCAGGAAGAGCTAAGGGTGGTCTAGTTCTCCTCTTCTCGCTAAAATTGGCAGGGACGTTTAAACAATTAGAGTCAGGCTCCCCAAATATTTTAATGGTAGAATGGATTATCTCACCAGGGCGGGTCTTAGTGGTCTTAAATTTTTATAATTCGTGGGCTAGACAAACAGACACAGCCCATGTGGATCAATTAGAAAAAGTTCTTATTGATTATAGTCACAAATCTTGCACTAATTTCGATTTCCTAATCTTAGGTGATTTTAACATCCAAAAATGTGTTTTAAAATGTAATTTAGGCAACCTGGATGGTCAAACAGAAAATGGCAATCTGCACTTTGCTCACACCAAAGCGGGGGAGGCGTTGGAATTTCTCCTTGCCAGCCTTAACATGTCTGAACCCCTTAGTACTGGTAGTGACGAATCCTTGCCCACCTACAAAGGGTCTGAAAGTGGGTCTGTGATAGATTTCATTTTCGTTTCTCAGGGCTTAACCTCTAGGATGGGGATTTACGAGGTAATCGCCTCTCCACATAGTGATCACAACCCAGTCTCTGCACAGGTTCATTGGAGTGACTTATGGAGCAAGCACCTGGGTCTTCCCAGGGCTTGCACATCGACGGTGCCCAGTGACCAGGGCAGACGGCTCAAGTGGGGTAAGGTGGTCCAGGAAACCTTTATGGCTTCCCTGCGCCCAAAGATAGAGGAACCCATGCGTATCTGTTTAGACCAAAATGCCTCCAATGATGAGATTGTCTCAGCTTTTAATCTAATTTGCTCACATACGGCTGAAGAACTTACTGTCCCCAACTCTAATTTGCCTCCCAAGCCATTTAAATGGTTTGACAGGAATTGCTCTAAAGCCCATAAAGAACTGAAAAATGCCCTTAAAATAAAGCCAAGGGATAAAACTTTAATCTCTAAATTAAGGCGAGAGTATAAATTGGTTGTTAAAAATAGGAAAAATACAATTAAAAAGAATGCCTGGAATGATTTGCTTGACGTGGACATACTACGGAATAGTAAAAGATTCTGGGACATCATAAACAACCAATTCTTCTCTGGGGAGATCAACACAATCTCCGACTGCATCATCAGTGACGAGAAATGGGTTGATCATTTTAAAAATATATATGGCGGCAATGACCCTGTAAATGATAATGAGACAGGACCGACCAGGGGCCTAGTGGCAGTAGAATTTAATGAGGAGGAGGTATATAAAGCCATAATGGACTCCACGAAAAATAAGGCTCCGGGCCCGGACGGTGTCCCGGTAGACTTTTTTATATACGCCCCAACTACCTGGTCTAAAGTACTTACAAATGTCTTCAGGGCAACAAATGATGGATGTTTTCCAGTAACATGGAACACATCTGTCATAGTACCAATCTTTAAAAAGGGAGACAGGGAGAATCCAGGATGTTACCGCCCAATCTCCTTGATAGACTCTGCCTTTAAGATTCTGGGCAGAGTTTTATTGACAAAGTTGAGAACAAGCCTGGAGACCTGTGGGGATCTCGCAGAGATTCAATATGGCTTCAGGGAAAAACGGGGAACCTTAGAGCAATGCTCAAATTTACACCTCCTAATATCGAAGTACACGGTGGCCGGGGAGGGTTCACTATATTTGGCCTTTATGGACCTCTCCTCGGCCTTCGACTTGGTTAATAGGGCCAAGCTTTGGGCTATATTGCGCGAGCTTGGTATTGAGGAACCCCTGGTAGCCCTTATAGCAAGCTTGCACCAAAGCCTTACCGCGAAGGTCCGGGTGACCAGGGATGGGCGATGCTCTGATAGTTTTAGGTCAAATAAAGGTGTCCGCCAAGGCTGTATCTTAGCCCCACTTTTATTCACCATTTACATTAATGATCTAGGGAAGTCTTTGTTAGCAGGCAACGCTGATGTCCCGCGGGTAGATGGGAAGCAGATACCGGCTCTTTTATATGCAGACGATGCTGTTCTCATCGCCCGCACGGGAATCGGGCTACAGACCCTTTTGGAACTCTTTGGCTCCTTTATGGCCAGATTGGATCTAAAAATCAATGTAACTAAATCGCACACAATGATTGTGGGTCCACAAAAAAACAAATCACATACAAAAACCTTTTTCTGTAACGGCGAGGCTCTCTCCAGGGTCCCGGTTTTTCCTTATCTAGGGGTCCTGTTTGATGAGAAGGGCTCCTGGGTCCCGCAAATCAAGGCCAAATGTATTTCTTTAGCCAGGTCCACAGCAGCCCTGTTGGATTTTACTAAAAGACTAGGGGCTAAACCAATGGAAGCCGTGTTAAAAGTTTACAAAAGTAAATGCATTTCAATAGCCTCATATGGTGCAGCACTGTGGGGTTATACTAATCTGGATAGTATGCAGATAGTAGA
Organism: Lissotriton vulgaris; assembly: GCF_964263255.1. Taxonomy (NCBI): domain Eukaryota; kingdom Metazoa; phylum Chordata; class Amphibia; order Caudata; family Salamandridae; genus Lissotriton; species Lissotriton vulgaris. The sequence continues at coordinate 622,735,962 of NC_141694.1, read as the reverse complement.
GAACAAACTCATTAGACGAATTCTGTCGGTCCCAAACTCCACACCTACATACTCCATACATGAGGAAGTTGGCCTACCTTATATTATAGATGGACTGAAAATGGCCCCCTTACTTTTTTGGGCCAATATCTGGTTAAATACCGAGTTGTCTTTAAATCACACAATCCTTAAAGACGTGACTGCAAGGGAGGGGGCAATGAAAATAGTCTGGCTGAGATATATAAAGTCATCATTCACTGCCCTCGGAAGACCTGATTTATATACAACACCATCTACAATCAGGAAAGCGGACATTGCATGGATTAAGAAGGAATTCCAGGGGAGGACACGCTTAGAGAGAGAGGAATATGAGGTTAATAAACCGTTAGTAAGAGCACATCTGGTTTTGTCCTCTTCCCCCTCAATGGAACCATACCTGCAATATGTCTCTAAACCCTTGCATAGATTCTTGTTAACCAGATTCAGATTGAATTTAATCCACTATCTATTAGGCACCTTCCCTACGTGGGGTAAACCAGAACATGCACCACCCTGTGAGTGCGATCAGTTCTCTAATCAGGACACTCTTCACTTCCTGTTTTTTTGTGCATTTTACGATACTGAGAGGAGAAAATACTTAATTCCCCTCCTGAAAACACTGGGCTTTATACAAGTGAGACCTGCCTTGCTTTACCTCCAAAGGTTACCGGACGCACATGTCACTTTTTGTGTAGCGAGTTTTTTAACAGCCGCGCACAGAGGTAGAAATAAAAGAATCCCTAGAACTGCTCTGTTTTAAATTAAAAATGAATACATTAACTGCTATTTTTCGTATGTATAATGGTGACCAATTCAGTGACTTTTTTATGGACACTATGTATAAACAAAATGAACTGTGGGTATTTTTAAAATGTCTTTTTAAATACATGTATGTTTTGCCTTTTATGATTTTAACAAAAATCGAATAAAGTGTATTTTGACTGACTGACTGCCATAGAAAGTATGATTAGTGATCAGAAAGAAAAATTAGGGATCATTTTGAGTGACTTCTCAAATCCTCTTCTATTTCATTAAAAAAATTCTGACATGCAGACTGAAACATGCACTTTGAATACCAGCAGCAGACTTCCCTGGTGAGCAGTAGCTTTATTACAGTGATCTAATGAGCAACTAGAGTGCTAACATTCAGAATTTATGGCAAATGTGTGACACATCTGAATGCCTTCTTGATGGAACCAAAGTAAACAAGCATTGAAAATGCAATAGATCTCGCCCTCGTTTAAGTTAAAGCCATTCTGTTTGTAATGAGGTGGCTTTTTAGCTTTGCTTTTATTAGTGTTTTTTAAACTTTCATGTAAATAACATGCATCTGTATGCATATATGTATATGTATGCATGCATTTATGTTTGTATTTATATAGATATACAGATTATATATGTTTATATATGTATGTATATATATATATACATACACATACATCTATATAAATGCATATGCATATATATGTGTATAGTGTGTGTGTAGAGAGAGGTAGAGAGTTAGAGGTAGAGAGGTAGAGAGGTAGAGAGGTAGAGGTAGAGAGGTAGCGGTAGAGAGGTAGAGACTAGTAGAGAGAGAAGTAGAGAGAGGTAGAGAGGTAGAGAGAAGAGAGTGAGTAATAGAGAGTAGAGAGTGAGTAGTAGAGAGTAGTAGAGAGCAGTAGAGAGAGCAGCAGAGAGTGAGTAGTAAAGAGTAGTAGAGTGAATAGTAGAGTGAGTAGGAGAGAGTAGTAGAAAGTGAGTAGTAGAGACTAGTAGAGAGTAAGTAGTAGAGTGAGTGGTAGAGAGCAGTAGAGAGTGAGTAGTAGAGAGTAGTAAAGAGTGAGTAGTAGAGAGTGAGTAGTAGAGAGTGAGTAGTAGAGAGTGAGTAGCAGAGAGAGAGAATAGTAGAGAGTAGTAGAGAGTGAGTAGTAGAGTGAGTAGTAGAGGCTAGTAAAGAGAGAGTAGTAGAGAGTGAGTAGTAGAGGGTAGTAGATAGTGAGTAGTGGAGTGAGTAGTAGAGAGTGAGTAGTAGAGTGAGTAGTAGAGAGTGAGTAGTAGAGAGTGAGAAGTAGAGAGTGAGTAGTAGAGAGTAGTAGAGAGTGAGTAGTAAAGAGTGAGTAGTAGAGAGAGAGTAGTAGAGAGTGAGTAGTAGATAGTGAGTGGTAGGGAGTGAGTAGTAGAGAGAGAGTAGTAGAGAGTAGTAGAGTAGTAGAGAATGAGTAGTAGAGAGTGAGCATTTGAGAGTAGTGGAGTAGGAGAGAGTAAGTAGTAGAGAGTAGTGGAGAATATTCCAAAGTTTGGCACAGCACCACTTGCACAATAAGTCCAATCAAATCATATCACTTAGAGTCCTTATTGAAGCGCTGAATCTTGGTGTATGTTCAAATGCTTTTATTTTCCTTAGGTTTATGTACCACAGCCAGCCAAAACGTTTCGTTCTGTACAACAGAACTTCTTCAGGGCGTTCCTATTTCCTTCAAGTTATGTCGGTATCCTGTTGTCATATAACTAGATATTTCTTCCAAATGTTAGATGAGATGTAAGTACATTCTTATTCAAAGTGACTAGGTATCAATTTTACCCACACAATTCGGGCAGACTTGAGTAATTTATAGCATCCTCAAAGTCAGTCTTTCAAAAATTCCAAAGTATAGGACATGATAATCCAAATCCAAATGTTTCTCAAGAAAAATCATTTTCAATCGTTCGGAATATCGGTGTTTGGGCAGATATGACCCAGGGACCCCAGTATGCAAGGGGAATTAGTCCCCCCTCTGCAAACGCGCCAGTGGCCTGCGTTGCGGAGAGGTATAAAAAGGGGCATAGCCTCATTACACCTCTGTGCAATGCAGCCCCCTGGCGCATACTGGCGGTTCCAGGTGGGCTTTTTGGCCCCCAGGGACCCCTAGTATGCAAGGGGAATTAGTTAACCCTCTTCAAACATGCACGGGGGCTGCGTTGCAGAGAGGTGTAAAAAAGGGTGTGGCCTCATTACACCTCTCTGCAATGCAGCCCCCTGGTGCATACTGGAGGCTCCTGGTGGGCAAGTTGGCCCCCAGGGACCCCCAGTATGCAAGGGGAATTAGTTCCCCCTCTGCAAACGCGGCAGGGGGCTGCGTTGCAGAGAGGTTTAACAAGGTGCATAGCCTCATAACACCTCTGCAATGCAGCCCCCTGGCGCATACTGGAGGTTCCAGGTGGGCTATTTGGCCCCCAGGGGCCCCCAATATGCAAGGGGAATTAGTTCCCCCTCTTCAAACATGCACGGGGGCTGCGTTGCAAAGAGGTGTAAAAAGGGGCGTGGCTTCATTACATCTCTCTGCAATGCAGTCCCCTGGCGCATACTTGAGATTCCTGGTGGGCTTTCAGGTCTCATATAGTTAGGAATTAGCATTAAAAAAAACTTTGAAATTCACTGAAAAAAACATAGGTTTCAGGCCTTATATAGTTAGGAATTAGCATTTAAAAAACCTATGAAATTCACTGAAAAAACCATAGGTTTGACACCAGTTATAGTTAGCTGGAAATTTTACTGACATAAAACCATTGAAATTCCCACGTTATAGTTAGTTGGACTCACTATAACTTGCGCGCCTGCAATGCACTGCTGATGACGTCACATATTACATCACTCATGACATGGTCAGTGACATCACTCATGACATCACTCATGACACCATCCTTGTGACAGAGTGGCATACCTCCTTTCAGTGTAATGTAACCCTTGAAACACATATTCAAAAATAGAAACTACATTTTTCTAATAAATAGAGATACCCATACCAGTTACAACAACCAATTCAGTAATACCACCATCTATATACACATCCAATCATTCACCAACAGTTCTATATAGTCACTCATACATACATTCACTCATCATATGTAGTGAAACACCTATACATCCTGTTACACACCGACAGTCATCCAAAAGTTACTCACACACATAATCACACATGCAAATAAACTTTTGAACATCCATTTATTTGCATATACAGCTATACACACACTACCACCTTACTTCTAAGGAAACTTACACATACTTACTCTCTTAAACAATCACTTATAGAAACACATACTTATTTAAACAGGAACTCTTTCAATCTCTCACTCTCACATATACTGACTTATATATATATCAATACTCACATATACTAGATTAAAACATATGTAGTTACTGATAAAGACACTAGTGAGACAGTCATTCACTCACTAACACACACATATACACACTCATCCACCCATACAGTCCTGCACATATGCTGTCTTCAAAAAACATATAAACAGTGAGTCAGTCATTGATGCATCTATATGCTAAGTTACACCCCACCAAACCATACAGACACTCATACTGATACTAAAAAAATCTAATAACCCATATACACACACATGTAGCTACTCACCAACCCATGTAGCCATTTATACACAAAGTGAAACACTGATACAAACATTTAAATACTTAAACATTACTCGCTAATATATGTATTCACTAAGATACACTTAATAAGCCAGTTAACCAATCATTTTTTTAAAAAAAAACATTCATTAAGACAATAATTTAAACATTTATTGTTCCATCAACCTTTACATATACATAAATAAAACAATTTTTTTTTCAGAAAGACAGACATTCACTGGATGGTGTCATCAGTGATATCATGAGTGATGTCACTGACCATGTCATGAGTGATGTAATATGTGATGTCATCAGCAGTGCATTACACGCGCAAGTTATAGTGAGTCCAACTAACTATAACATGGAATTTCAATGGTTTTATGTCAGTAAAATTTCCAGCTAACTATAACTGGTGCGAAACCTATGGTTTTTTCAGTGAATATATATATATATATATATATATATATATATATATATATATATATATATATATATATATATATATATATAACCTACTGGCGGTCGCCAGTAGGTAGTTATAGTTAGGATTTTTTTCAATGTTAAATCTCAAAATTCTATTTGGAATAACTTTGGCACCGGTTGACGAATCTGCCTGAAAATTTCATGAAAATGGCCTCGTCGAGCTCCGGTCCTTCCCTGAAAGTTTGGGGGGGATACGTCAAGCGGGGGCCAAGATAAAAGGGGGGTCCCAAAACGTGTTTTCCCCATGTTAATTTCCATAGGGCGGTCGATTTCACTTTTAGCCCGAACGGCTGAATGGATTTGTACGAAACTTGGCAAAATTGTAGGGACTGTTAGCCCGATGTGCCTTTGCTATGTCTCAAGATATGTGCTCCAGTGGATTTTGAGTAATTTAGGTGCAAAAAAATATATATATCTATAGCAGCGCACCGGTGCGCGCACCGGGGAGCGCTCCGGGCGCGTGACGCGAGGTGCGCATGGAAAGCTGATTGGCTCTCGGGTGTCTGTAAACATTCGAAACAGTCCAGAGCGGCCGCCATCTTGTGTCTCGGTAAAATCGAGACATAAGAGGTGGCTAAAACAAAGGGGGAACTGACTATAAGGCGTCAGGGATAGACCCCTTTGACCCCCTAGGTTTGATGTGGGGGCTATAAAAGGGCCCCGCGGGGCATTTAAAATATTTTTTTTTTTCGTTTTGCGCGGGGGAAGCGCCCGGTGCGCGCACCGGGGAGCGGCCCGGGGAGCGTACTATGATGAAAAAAGGTGACAGACTTTTTAAAAAATGAAGTTTTGATTTAGAAATTGGAGGTAGTTCTAAAAAGAACTTTTTTTTTTCTTCTTTTTGTTGTTTTATATTCTTTTGTGTTTTTTGAACTTTTTGAACTTTTTTTGGCTTTTCAAAACAGTTTTATATTTTTTTTGTATTTTTTTAGGGGGAGAAACAAAAAAAGGGAATTGAAAATGGCTCAACTGGAGCAAAAAAACAAAAAACCCAAAAAATTACTTCTTTTTGGGGCACTTGTGATTATCACCTGCAAGGACGATGAGCTTAACACTTTGTTCCCCATAGGAGATAAGCTTGCCACAAGCAGTGCAAGTAATTTTAAAATCAGCAAATCTCGGCTGAATGCAAGGCATCACCTCGGATGTTTCTGGTTCCGAGGAAGTGGGTTGGTTTCTTTGGGAGGGGGTCCTTGATGACTGGGGGAGGTTACTGGCCAGTTCCCGGAACTCTGCCCGAGAGTAGTTGTTTGGATGCTTTCTTGTCATGTGCCGAATCATGGTATAGTTACCAAATGAGTATTTCTTGTTTGGGTTGCCCCGTGAAAGTTCATCATTGCAGATGAGGCAAGTCACCTTGGGCGCATTCACCTTTTTTTTCCCCTCTGGGATTGAAAAAAACTGCCAAACAATGTGTGGTTTGGGTTTGTAAGGTGTATTTTCTTCTGGCAGCCATCTTCTTCTCCCCTCCTCCTCTTCCTCTTCCTCCTCCTCCTGTTCTTGACCACCAATATAATTTGGAGCTGGTCCTCTTGGTGGTTGTGGTGGTGGTGGTGGGGCAGATGCACCAGCTGATGCTACTACTGAAGCCATTATTTGGAGCAAAAAAGTAGAGAGAGCAACAAACAGGTCTTCCTCAGTCAAAGGACAAAGTCAGAATAAGGAAAAAAGGTGGGGTCTTTCATCATTTAGAAAAAAAAACTGTCCTGAACCAATGAGAAGTGTTATTTTCAGGTCACAAGACCAGGGGCTTCATCATTATGAAACCAAAACTGTTATGAACCAATCAAAAGTGTTATTTTCTGCTCACATGACCCGACGCGCTTACGCTACGCGCCCGGGGCGCGCCCGGGGGCGCGCCCCGGGTCGCGCAGCGTAAGCGCGTCGGAAGTTTACGTTGTGCGATCGTATTCGCTCGAGTACTTCCGGGTGCGCTTACGCCGTGCGTATCACGCGGTCGCGGCTACGCGATACGTCACGATCATGTTTACGTTTGCGATATTGGCGCTCACGGGACACTCCCTGGAGCGCGCCCCGGAGCGCTTTTCAGAAATACGCTTTTCGGGGCGCTCCCCGGGGCGCGCTCCGGGAGCGCTCCCCCCAAAAATTAAAAAAAAAAAAATGGGATAATTGTAGGGACAGGTAGCCCTATTCTAAAGTGGTTTGTAAAAAAATTAACTTTAGAAAAATATGTATTGTGCTACATTGGGCTTAATATATGTTAGAGCCAAAATGAAGCCCAAATGTAGCCTAAAGTAGCCCAATGTAGCCCAAAGATGGCCACCAGAGACTAAAAATTGTAAATGTAGCCCAAATTTCAACTAGATGTAGCCCAACTGTAGCCCAATGACAGAATGTACCAGAGTGTTCTAAAGAACAACTAGAGTGCTAACAGTCTTATTTATAAAGTGAAACTTATAGTTAGGAATTAGCATTAAAAAAACCTATGAAATTCACTGAAAAAACCATAGGTTTCACACCAGTTATAGTTAGGAATTAGCATTTAAAAAACCTATGAAATTCACTGAAAAAACCATAGGTTTCACACCGGTTATAGTTAGGAATTAGCATTTAAAAAACCTATTAAATTCACTGAAAAAACCATAGGTTTCACACCAGTTATAGTTAGCTGGAAATTTTACTGACATAAAACCATTGAAATTCCCACGTTATAGTTAGTCGGACTCACTATAACTTGCGCGTGCAATGCACTGCTGATGACATCACATATTACATCACTCATGACATGGTCAGTGACATCACTCATGACATCACTGATGACACCATCCAGTGAATATGTGTCTTTCTGAAAAATAAATATTAGTGAGTTATGTTTAAATATTTAAATACATATATTAGTGTTTCACTTTGTGTATAAGTGGCTACATGTGTTGATAAGTAGCTACATGCGTATGTATATGGGTTATTTGATATTTTTATTAGTATCAGTATGAGTGTCTATATGGTTTGGTGGGGGTATTACTTAGCACATAGATGCATAAGTGACTGACTCTTTGTTTGTATGTGTTTTGAAGACAGCATATGTACAGGACTGTATGGGTGGATGAGTGTCTATATGTGTTTGTTAGTGAGTGAATGACTGTCTCACTAGTGTCTTTATCAGTAACTACATATGTTTTAATCTAGTATATATGAATATTGATGTATATAAGTGAGTATATGTGAGAGTAAGAGATTGTAAGATTTCCTGTTTAAATAAGTATGTGTTTCTATAAGTGATTGTTTAAGAGAATAAATATGTGTAATTTTCAATAGAAGTAAGGTGGAAGTGTGTGTATAACTCTATATTCAAATAAATGGTTGTTCAATAGTTTATTTGCACGTGTGAATATGTGTGTGAGTAACTTTTGGATGAATGTCGGTGTGTAACAGGATGTATAGGTGTATCTCTTCATATGATGAGTGAGTATATGTATGAGTGACTATATAGAACTGTTGGTGAATGAGTGGATGTGTATATAGATAGTGGAATTACAGAATTGCTTGTTGTAACTGATATAGGTATCTCCATTTTTTAAAAATTTCAGTTTCTATTTTTGAATATGTGTCTAAAGGGTTACTTTACACTGAGAGGAGGTCTGTCAATGTGTCACAAGGATGGTGTCATCAGTGATGTCATGAGTGATGTCACTGACCATGTCATGAGTGATGTAATATGTGATGTCATCAGCAGTGCATTGCACGCGCAAGTTATAGTGAGTCCGACTAACTATAACGTGGGAATTTCAATGGTTTTATGTCAGTAAAATTTCCAGCTAACTATAACTGGTGTGAAACCTATGGTTTTTTCAGTGAATTTAATAGGTTTTTTAAATGCTAATTCCTAACTATAACCGGTGTGAAACCTATGGTTTTTTCAGTGAATTTCATAGGTTTTTTAAATGCTAATTCCTAACTATAACTGGTGTGAAACCTATGGTTTTTTCAGTGAATATATATATATATATATATATATATATATATATACACACATATATATATATATACATATATATATATTTATACTAATCAAATTAAACTATGTACACATATATATTTATATACCAATCCAAAGGTTGCATATAAGCAAACGCGCACTCGGCCATATGTCTGCTTAAAATGTTTTGTTCCTCACACAAACGTTACGCGTTTTGACACCAAATGTGTCTTGATTACACGTTAACCAGCAAAACAAAATGCTTGTATTAAATAAACATTGACAATGGACTTAGTTCAACAACATAGAAAACGTCCACGTAGTCAGGGCTTGTTGGTGAAAGTGGTAACTTTGAGTGCCATCTTTAAATGGAGAAAATAACATCACATTATTACATGTTGTGACCATTTGAAATGCATTTACAAGGACTCAACTATGTCCAGCAAAACATATAGATAGGCAAAAGAAGTACTTGTAAGTATGTTACTTACTCTATCTATAAAAGCATGTAAGTCAAGACACTCAAAGCAGTCCCCCTGGGGTACATTTCATAAGTGCAGCACGATGACTGGTAGAAAAGTAGTACTGCTTACTCCTGTTGTGGTTCCGTAATTTCGGCATGTTCAGTTTGCACACAAAGGCACTAGTCCTGTGATAAATATCCCTACCGCTACAGCAATTATTGCATGCAATTTTTTCACAAATAGGCACTAGTCCGAGGGCAGGTTGTATTTATGCCAGTCATCGTGCTGCACTTATGAAATGTACCCCTGGGGGACTGCTTTGAGTGTCTTGACTTACATGCTTTTATAGATAGAGTAAGTAACATACTTACAAGTACTTCTTTTGCCTATCTATATGTTTTGCTGGACATAGTTGAGTCCTTGTAAATGCATTTCATATGGTCACAACATGTAATAATGTGATGTTATTTTCTCCATTTAAAGATGGCACTCAAAGTTACCACTTTCACCAACAAGCCCTGACTACGTGGACGTTTTCTATGTTGTTGAACTAAGTCCATTGTCAATGTTTATTTAATACAAGCATTTTGTTTTGCTGGTTAACGTGTGATCAAGACACATTTGGTGTCGAAACGCGTAACGTTTGTGTGAGGAATAAAACGTTTTGAGCAGACATATGGCCGAGTGCGTGTTTGCTTATATGCAACCTTTGGATTGGTAATTACATTTTTGGCATTTTCGGGTTCGCCGACCCACGCGCCACCTGAGGACGGGAGCAGAATCTCGGTAGAACCCATTCTTGTGAGATTGTTCATTGACTTCGAGGGATCCAGAGCCGGCCGTGATACAGTAGAGTCCATGCATGAGAAAGAACCAGGACGAGTGGTGACGCCTTGCCCCGTACGGTAAGCCTTCCTTTGTGGTTCCCGCTGTGTCTAACCCGGATCAAGCCAACGCAGGAGTGCGACGGTTTCTCCGGGTTAGCGCAAGGGTTACGGGGATAGAGCTGAGACGGGGCAGGCGGGTGCAAGACGGCACGCAGCGTAATACGGAATACACCCTATTGTCATGTGATTCGAGAGACTTTTGACCGGTATTCTTGTGAACCACCCTGGAGTGCAATATTTACGACATCAGGAACCGCTGATGACAGCGGGGAAATATGTAACTGCAATATTGAAAACACAACCGTGTCTTTGAACACGAAGCGTGAAGTAATACCGCGGTTTCCTCACATACACCAGCGGGAAGTAAACAGTAGATTTAAACGGACTGCACAGACAATTAGACATCAACCAACTCGAGGCCATACGCAGATATGGACGAGGAAGGAGAAAGGAGACGCGAGGCAGCGTCACTATTTGCCAGGGCTCCGGGCAAAAGTGGACCACACACTACAACACTTGAAAAACCTACAAATGATCCCCTTAATGAACAATTAAAGAAATATGAAAAACTTAAAAAACAAGAAACCTCTAAATGGTGGGAGGCGACATCACTGCAAGATTATGTAGACAAAGCGATGATACCAAGAGGTCTCAGAATCTACATAACACCATCACATGAATCACTGAACCCCAACATGTTGGAGGAATGGTCACAAAATTCTGCAAGTAGCTCAAAAAATATGTTGTGCATATTAATTAAATATGCTTGGGAGGATCGAGAGGTAATCCTACAACAACTTAAAGAATTGGAAGAGGTATTCCTAAAAAGTACTGAACAGGAAACAATAAAAAAATTCAAAGATGAGCTGAAGGGCAGATTAAAGAACCATGAGGAAGACATTAAATATCGCAAACAAAGACAATTACACCGCAATTGCGGTGACTATGATAGTGGACGCATCTTGACATACAGTCCGAAATATGATTATCTGTATAACCAACAAGATGCCACAAACAATGGACAAAATCCCACTAACATGACCAATGACCAATCAGGAGTGATCGCTACAAGTGGTTCGGACACGGATACTTCACAACTATCCTCAAGCACAATCCCCATAGTGGATACTACTAAGATACCGAATTTTTTACAGGAATTCCGCGTCCTAAGAACAAGACGCAAAAAAGAAATGGAAATGCTGTATCAACCGCCTCCCAAACAGATTCCAACACGAGGACGTCCAAGGGGAAGAGCAAGAGGCAGGGGAGAGCATGACAGAGACGACTCAAGCTCCAGCAGAGGAGAAGACAAAAACAGCAAAAAAACAATGGGAACCAAACGTGGGGGTTACAGAAAAAGAAAATAAATATGGATGAACAAACGGTAAATAAAACCATAATAAACCTATCATCAAGAACATTATGTTTTGAAAAAAAAACAAACCCTATGCTTAGGACTCACTTTTTGTCCCACTGAACTATTTAATTATGCTGACACAAGGGTAGACATCTTTAAATTTATCAGGAAACTGAAACTTTCCAAATGGCAATCACTAGTGAAGAAGAAACCTGGCACTAACCCAGAAACATCTGAGAGTATCCCTGAACTTACAGTAGGAGACACAGACATGTTACAAACGTTTTTTCCTTAGGGGGCATTTCATCAAATATTGAACCAACCCAACAGCTAGTGGGAGTAAGAGAAGTATGCACAGACAGAGGTGCAAGTACTCCTTTTAAACCTAAATCTGTGTTCTTTCCTACCCTCCCCCATGATTCTATAGATACTTTCCACAAAGTAGTGACAAAAGAACTTACGCACTTAAAACATACTCGCTCTTATGCGAGGAAAGGCGAGATGAATTTAACCAAGAAAGAGATGGATTTCATTTTTTCCCTTGCAGATGATAAAAATGTCATTCTACGACCATCAGATAAAGGTGGCAATATCGTATTGTGGTACAGAGATCTTTACATAAAAGAAGCTTTACATCAATTGGATGGGGGACAATTTTACTGTAAAAGCAATATGAATGACTATAACATGAGCATCATAGAAACATGGGAACAACTCACTGAATGGCAAAATGAAGGGTTATTGTCTTGGCATGAATTTCGTTTCCTGAAAAAATATCACCCTAAAATTCCAATTTTTTACCTTTCTCCTAAGGTTCACAAGAACTCAAGAGAACCTCCGGGAAGACCCATTATCTCTAGCATTGGTAGTGTAAATGAGAACTTGTCAAAATATGTTGACCACTTTCTCAGGGTTTACGTTAGCCAACTACCTTCCCATATTAAAGACACCACTGACTTTTTAAACAAACTTGAAACTATTCAGTGGGTTGAGGGCCTCCTACTTATCACCATGGATGTGAGTGCCCTCTATACCATCATAGACCACACCCAAGGGCTAGAAGCCAGTTACCATTACCTAAAAAAGAGGGAAATAGGCTATCGTGAACACACCAATATGTTAATACAGATGATGAAATTGTGTCTCAAAAACAATATATTTAAGTTTGATGGGGCAATTTACAAACAAACCCGTGGCGCGGCCATGGGTTCTGCATTCGCGCCGAGTTTCGCGAACCTGTTTGTAGGCAAATGGGAAGAAGAGCTGACAAATGATGAGAGCCTCAGGGAGGATTTTTCTAAAGTGCAAAATTGGATCAGATATATAGATGATCTGTTTGCAGTGTGGCGTGGTACAAGAGAAGAAGCAGAAAATTTCATTGACAAACTGAACAGGAATACTTATAATATACAACTGACCTACACGATGAGTGAGGATCGAGTTGAATTCCTGGACCCAGAAGTTAATATTGTCAATGATAAGCTGACATCTAGCTTACAAAGAAAAGAAACGTTTGGGAACAGCCTTCTCCACGCGCTCAGTGCGCACCCAGACCCCCTCAAATGCAGTATCCCCTATGGGGAACTACTCAGAGCCAAGAGAAATTGCAGCGATAAAAAAGACTTTGAGCTAGAACAAGAAGTGATGATGTCCAGATTTCGTGAAAGAGGTGATCCGGAGTGGGTGCTAGAAAAAGCCATGAGAAAAGCAGTAGAAGTAGAAAGACCTGAAACCCTTAAACCTAAACCCTATACTGACAGTGAGAATAATACAACCAGACTGATAACTGCTTTTCATCATAAATCAGACAAAGTCCGCAAAATATTAGCAGACAACTGGAACATACTCCAGTCTGACCAGGTCATAGGCCCAGAAATGAAAAAAAGACCCCAAATCACTTACAGGAGAGGGAGAAATCTTAGGGATATCTTGGTCAAAGGTGACATCTCAGACAACAAGAGACAACACATACAGGGACTCAAAGGGTTTTACCCTTGCGGTCACTGCCGAGCTTGTAAATCTAGCTACATGGTTAAAGAGATAGACATACCAGGGCAAACCACTAAACGAAAGATCAAGCAATTTCTCACATGTAACACCAGCTTTGTTGTATGCATCCTTGAATGCCCATGCAAAATGCGTTATGTGGGCAGTACAGTTTGCATGGCAAAAAAGCGTGTACAGGAACATCTCAGGGCTATCACTAATTGTGACACCCATTACCCTGTAGCCAGACATTTTGAGGAGTTCCACCAATCTAATACTTCTTAATTGAGATACTATGCAGTGGAACAGGTTAATATGGGTAAAAGAGGTGGCAACCGTCTCCTAGCACTTAGGAAAAAAGAATCCAAGTGGATTATGGAGCTAGAAAGTAGATTCCCGGGGGGCCACAACCTTGATGAGGAACTGGCAACTCATCTCTATGAAGAATAGTACTTTAAATTGATGTCATTGAATTTATGCATGTACAATATATGTAATAGATGTGATCTAGTAATATATTGTTTGTCTGGTGCAGTCCACATGAAACTAGCATGTTTTACCTAGTTTTTTATTCCAATTTTAATGCATATTTTAATTATTTGTATATGTTTTTCAGGAGGAAAGGAAGGGAGACACAACTTTCTCTATTCACTTCACATCTTCCCTACCCTTTTCTTCGGCGAATGAAGTCACTTCACCATTATAAGATAAGGAATCCACTTTTCACTGTTTGGTTCTTCTTGTATGACCCTTAGAAATTAATTCTCTTGGGGTTACTTGCTTGTATAAACAGTCACACGTATTTTGGGACTTGGTTGTATGTAAATGACAGAATGTCAGACATTGTACTTCTGAATCTATGAATATGAGACATCATAGGCACTAGACCTCATGAAAATTTGTAGAAAAGTAGTACTGCTTACTCCTGTTGTGGTTCCGTAATTTCAGCATGTTCAGTTTGCACACAAAGGCACTAGTCCTGTGATAAATATCCCTACCGCTACAGCAATTATTGCATGCAATTGTTTCACAAATAGGCACTAGTCTGAGGGCAGGTTGTATTTAAGCCAGTCATCGTGCTGCACTTATGAAATGTACCCCAGGGGGACTGCTTTGAGTGTCTTGACTTACATGCTTTTATAGATAGAGTAAGTAACACTTACAAGTACTTCTTTTGCCTATCTATATGTTTTGCTGGACATAGTTGAGTCCTTGTAAATGCATTTCAAATGGTCACAACATGTAATAATGTGATGTTATTTTCTCCATTTAAAGATGGCACTCAAAGTTACCACTTTCACCCACAAGCCCTGACTACGTGGACGTTTTCTATGTTGTTGAACTAAGTCCATTGTCAATGTTTATTTAATACAAGCATTTTGTTTTGCTGGTTAACGTGTAATCAAGACACATTTGGTGTCGAAACGCGTAAAGTTTGTGTGAGGAATAAAACGTTTTGAGCAGACATATGGCCGAGTGCGCGTTTGCTTATTTGCAACCTTTGGATTGGTAATTACATTTTCGGCATTTCCGGGTTCGCCGACCCACACGCCACCTGACGACGGGAGCAGGATCTCGGTAGAACCCAATCTTGTGAGATTGTTCATATATATTTATATATAGTATTAAAAATTAGTGGAATACATTTAATTAACACTATATAACATTTACATATTAAACTATTCCATATTTACTACATAAAACTCTATTTACATTACAAAATCCATTTTTTTGTCCACAATATTGACCTAACATCACATTCCACTTTCATATGCAGTCACCTGTAGTATATGGCTTAGTTTATTTTATAGGCAGAATCATGTTGAATATTATTCTTCCAATTATTAATTCATCCTCTCCAAAGTTCCCCTTCACAAGTCGAGAATCCTCACCTACAGGCTTATGAGATGGAAAGAGACTGGTATTTCTTTAGACCACCTACTAGAATAAATATTATTAAGGCATATGAACACAGTTTGACTTGTAAAATGAGCCCATTAGAGAAGGAGTGTATACAAGATTTAGAGAAAAGAGGAACTTTTGTTCCATAAGGCAACAAAAAAGAATGAGTGGGAAAAGGAGGAACATGGGTATAGAGGGAAGATGGTGTACTCGAGATTGAAATTAGTCAGGAGACAAAAGTAAAAATGACGGGCCTGATTTAAATATTGATGAGACTACTGTGGTCATGCCGCAGTGGTGATTCCCAGTACTCCGCCAAGCTGACAGTGGTCCTCCCACAGTACTTAGATGTTGCAGCAATAGACAGTAGAGACTGCCACTGTGACGGTCCTCTCTGCTGACTAACAGTACTCTGTCACCATCAGGCCAATCGGTTTGCGCCAAGCCGATTCAGATGTCCCCATTGTGATGACAGTGTCCTGGCGGTGGTTTGTAGACGGAGTGAGTCCCAGGTGGAGTGGAGACTGGTAAGTACAACGTATTAATGTGTCAATACACATATGTGTCCTGTTTGCATGAAAAACAAATGCAGGCAATGTGTTCTGTCCCTCTGTGTTACATAGTGCATGCCTCTCACACAACATAAACAAACTATTAAATGCCAACCCACAGGCACCACTAGAACAACACCCCAAGCACTAAAACAACAAATATTCTTTTAGGTGTCAACACAGGTGTTTTCTATTTACATTCATAAGTAGGAAAATTAACACAATTGCATTACACCTGAGAAAAATATTGCATGTAAGAGCAAAGCAGAAATACCCAAGGCTACAGCAACACACGATACATAACACAATTTTACACGCAGCTTACCTTAGATCTCGGTGACAACAGAGTTGTTTAGCATTGTGGTGGGGTCAGGGCAGCAAAGGAGGGAACAGGACGATGGAGTAGAAGATGGAAACGGAAGCGGGAGGCCGGTAAAAATATCATTTTATTCCTTATTTTCGTCAATGCCGCCAACTCAAAGTAGGAGGGATTCCAGTCACAGTTGCCTCGATGGAAAGGCACATCATAATAGGATAGGAGGGACTCTTAACTGGAGTCTCACCACCAGCTGCTTCTGCCTATGGTGCTGTCGATGCAGACAAAGGTTCCTGGCAGAGATTGTGGGAATGTAGCGGTCTTTCACCCATGGACCCGCCAACATCTAAATACAGTGGTTGGACCACCAAATCGGCAGGCGGGTAGACTATTAAAAAAGCAACGGCGGGACCTGATCCACCAACATCTAAATCAGGCCCTATGTTTTTATAAGAGGACTCATATTGGAACTAGACACAGTGGATGAAGTATTTGTGAGTTCACATTTGAAGTTCTTGGTGGGTCCGTTCTATTTGTTTTCTGAAGAACCAGTTATCCCTGGAGTATGTTATGTTTGCGAACAGGATGCTTATTTCCAATTGCCTGCAAATTGGAAAGTTATATGTTGCCTAGATTTAGTTTTCCCGAAAATGTACCATGTGAACAGTATAGAAGCTTAAGCGATGAATCCATCTTACAGGCAAAGACATAGTACTAATGATGGGACACAATTAGTGAGATATACTTCTGGTGCAACTATTCCCCCCGTTGGAGTAGTCCTAAATGATGAGAACATTTGAAAATTTCTACAATAGTGGATTAAATAGCCACCAGTGCACCTGGTGCTATATTAAATGTAAACATAGAATTAGTAGCTATTAGATCAATGGTTTTGCAAGATCAATTAGCCTTGGACATATTGTTAGCAGTGAAAAGATGTAGTCTGTAAAATGTTAAAAGTGCAACAATATTGTTCATATATACTAGAGAAGAAAAAGGAGGATAGAGGATTTCACAAATAATTCCTATAGCATAAAACCTTAATTAGAAGATTTAGAAGCAGCTAGTATTTTTAGGAACCTTATGTAAAGGTGCTTCTGCTATAGGTAGTTGGCATGGAAGCAGTATCAATGGGTTTTAGGTTTTATAATAAAGTCTACATTGATTATTGGTATTTGT
This sequence comes from Lissotriton vulgaris, assembly GCF_964263255.1. Classification (NCBI taxonomy): domain Eukaryota; kingdom Metazoa; phylum Chordata; class Amphibia; order Caudata; family Salamandridae; genus Lissotriton; species Lissotriton vulgaris. Next base: position 622,718,504 of record NC_141694.1, on the reverse strand, counting down.
TTGATTTGTTTAATTGCTTTATATAAGCAAAGGTAGTTTTAGGACTTGGGGTGAGGGTTTATTAAATAGTCTTTCCTTTCTATAATTCCCATACCAAAGAGCATTTAGATAGGGGGGGTCAAAGAATTAATTAATGAATCTGCATTTCTAAAGTGTATGGCTACCAGCAGGCCTCCTAGTGCCAGAAGCAGAGTCATTGTGAAACTGGTATTCACGGAAACAGAAACGTTTTCAGAAGCTTTCGGAAGGGCAAATAGTGTCCTCTAGATGAATATATTCAGGTAGCTCGTTCCACAATTTTGAAGCGTTATAGGTGAACAAACGTCCACCAATCTGGGATCTTTTTATCCGAGGAACAATTGCGAGAAACTTATTCCCTGATGGCAATGACCTATTGGGGCAGTAAGGAGAGATGAGGGACCAGAGAATGGGTGGGCCCGTAGATGCTGTTATCTTGTGAGTGATGCACAGTGCTTTAAACTGCAACCTTTCTGCAACCAGGAGTCAGGAGTCAGTGAAGGGAGGCAAGAGCAGGTCTTGCAGATTGCTGATTGGGGGTTTGCATAAGGAGGCGTGCAGCGCAATTCTGTACCGTCTACAGTTTCTCGATAGTTAAGCATGGAGATCCTAAATAAAGAACATTGACATAATCAAGTCATAAGAGAATCAACACTTGAACAAACAGTCTCCGGGCAGTAAATGGCAGTAGGGGAAGAATTTTCTTAATCATCTTCAAAATCCCATTACAACTACCTGCCACTCTACGTGCTTGTTCCTTAAGATTAAGATTGTGGTCCAACCAAACACCAAGGCTCTTATGCCCAGATGCATCAACCTTTTTAGGAAGTGCAAACGGTGCGATTCGCAAAAATCGGCCTTTTGCACTTCCTAAATTGGTTTCTGGGATGCATCAAGCATTTTTGGAAAATCGCTATTTTTTGCGAGTTCCAAAAATGCGATTGCTTTTAAGGAATCGCAAATTTGCGATTCCTTAAATGCAATGCATCATCCTCACAACATTTGCGATTTTACAAATTGCAAATGCAAATTACCACGAAGTTGAACTTCGTGGTAATTTGCAAAAATGTGTAAAAACGCATAAAAATGCATTTTTTAAACGTGTACGTTACAGACACACATGTCCTTAGGACATGTGTGTATGTAACTCACATGTAAAAGTGCATTTCATGGGTGCAGGGGGGGGTCCGTTGGACCCCCCTCTCCACCCTTGAAAGGCTTTGTTGCATTCCGATTTCAAATTGCGAATTCGCAATTCCCATTCATTCCTATGGGCATTTCAGCCCATAGGAATGAATGGGAATTGCGAATTCCCTATTTGGAACTCGCAATTTTATTGGGATTCGGTAAAAATTGCGATTTTTACCGAATCTCAATAAAATAGCGAAATTAATGATGCATTGCCATTTGCGATTCCTTATTTGCGATTCCTTATTTTTCGCAAATAAGGAATCGCAAATGACAACGTTGATGCATCTAGGGGTACATCTTTTCTTTAGAAGGGGGCATTGGACCCAGACACCTTGTCCAAAATGAACTAACATTCAAGCGGGAAGTTTTACTCATGCCAATCTCAACTTGATATCATCCAATCTACTAATAATGTCTCCATGTTCTGATTCTAAACATATATTCCTTTGTATACCAATTGAATTATGGAAGGTGTAAGAACAAACAACTAAACAAATAGTTATTGTGCAAGAAGAAAAGTTTTTTTGTGCTCAAAAAAGGGACCCAGAATGCACTAATTCTGTTAGGTGTGAGTCACTCACCTGAGCAGCCACAACTCCCCTTAGTTGTGGTGGACTGGTTGACCATGGCTGTCAGCATCCAACAGTCCTCACTCCACCTGTCTTGTTCCTCCCCAGTCTCATCCTTGTCTTCTGGCACTCCGCTTGCCAGCTTCCCAGGATACACAGGTGTTTGCCCTGGCTCGATTCTTTCCCACCTTCTGTTGTTGATCTCGTTCGGTCCACTCTCCTTGATCTCCTCGCTTCAGTCGGCATCTTCCGGATGGAAAGGGGCAGCCCCTTTCATGTCTATCCCACTTTTTATTGGCCGGTTCTCTTCCTTCCGTCACTGCAATAAAGAGCCCATGTTAACAGTTGATGAAATGACAAATGACATAAGTCCCTCCTTCACTCCAATGTATTGTTTATCTTCCTCCTTTAGGTGGTGTTGCTGCAGAAAACAGGTTTCTGGTGGTTGGGCTTCCTGTTACAGAGACCATGCAGAGACCATGTAAGAAAAGTTTACTTCCCAAAGTTCAGCATGAAGAGACTCATTCATTGTGGAGGAGGCCACAAGGGATGGGTTTTTGCACTAGCTCAAAGATCCAGACAGGTTTCATGGACGGTCACGGCTGGCGCTTCCCTTTGACTGTCACCGCTGGCTGCTGTTGCTATAGCGTGAAGTGCAGGCCTCATGTTGCTGGTCGTCACTGCCGTTAGGTGTAGCTCAAAGAGCAGGTATCACATGAGCTTCGCATTGCTGGTCATCATGGGTGGCATAGCCTACTCTAAACAGGCCCATTCTCTGTCAAGAAGAGTCCAAGACTTCAGGATCTCACCTTTTCTTCTTTGGAGGCTCTCAAACTGATGTGACCGAAGTGTCAAGGGCCAGAGCACATCTCCAGGGAATCTCTTCAGCAGAGGCTAGCAGGGTTCAGGCAGGTCCAGTTGAAGGTCAAGAAAGGTCCATTTGCAACATGTTGACTAGTTAGTTGCAGGGAGGCTTTTGGATCTTCTAGTGTCCCTGCAGGTCAAACAGGATGAGGTCAGCTGACCCTTGGACTCAATCAGGTTTAGCCTGAGTTGAATATAAGCAGGTCTAGTCCTCAAACTCAGACAGCAAGGCAGTCCTTGGCAAAAGGGCTGTCTTCCTTCTGTAATGTCCACCAGTCCAGGACTGTTCTAAAGAGTGACTCTGAAGGTCCAATATTTATACCTGGTGCCAGCTTTTGAGTGTGGGTGACACCCTGTCCTACCACCCAAATCTTGTTCTGGAAAGGTCTTCCTGTCCCCTGTCAAGGCTCCACACTGTGTGTGGTTATTGTTACATTATCTCTGGTAGTGTTTTAAAGATTGGAATGTTAATACATTCATGATCTGAGCCAGAATGTTGTCCTCGCACTTGAATCACAGCTGTTCTTGTATGCACATTTTGGAGACGTTTCCTGCAAATAAACTTCTAAAAAGCAACTCTTTCTACTGTGCTTTTCTACTTTCAAAAGTGGCGACGAGGGAAGAAACAACCCACCAGTTATTGACCCTGTGGTGTTCTACTATTTATTTATTTTTTGTCTTCGAAAAAAAGAAGAAAAAAGAAGATTAAATATCAACATTAATGCCGTGAGTAAATTAATCTCCTATCAATAGACTCTTTCAAATGCGCTTCATTCCGTTGTGTATTTGTGTCTTAGAAGAAGAAACGCTGTGAAAGGAGCGGCGTATGATTAAAAGAAGACGTTGGACATTGCTTTCGGTACAGTGTTATGAAAGGTGCAGCGGCGGGTGAAAGCGGCGTGTGAAAGCTGCGTGTTGTTTTAAACGAGCGCTCTGTGATTTCCCAAATTATCACCGCTTTAACAATACGAGAAGAAAAAAAACCAAAACCTGTTTGCATTTTACAAAGTCGGGCACGAGATTCTTCAAGTGCATCTTTTGAGTAATCTACCTTGCTCGTGGATGTGCTGTGCTCCGTTCCAACGGCGAGATCCAGGAAGCTTCAGTAAATACACCGATGACGCGCAATGCATTCTGGGACGCACAATGCATTCTGGGGCGCGTTGCTTAGCAACTCTTCGATCTTCATGTTAAATTAACTATTTATATACCACAAACCTTTTAAAACTCTGTTTTAACTTTATTCTATCTACAATCAACGTTCAACAGGAAGAAAAAGACTTTGGTGACTACTTTTATTTTGTCAGTTTATTTTTTTTTCTCTTTCTTTCCCTTAATATTATTATTACATACAGTTAACACTATTTTATTCTGTATTGTACATCGTTTTTGTCACTTTGGAAACCAATACTATTTTAGCTCCACCAAAATTTTTACAAGACCCCGGCATTCTTCCTATGAACTGGGAGGATTGGCGTGAGTCTTTTGAAACATATTTAGAAGCCATTGGTGGAGAAGTATTTTTAGCTTCACCCAAATTAGCTCTACTTAAACACAGTCTTGGTGTGGAAGGTAGGAAAGTGTTAAAAAACCTTACCTATACAGTTTAACAAAGTTATTTCTAAGGTATGTGATGTAGGTGATGAAGACCTTAGCGATGAAGAAGTTGTATTTGACTCTTCAAAAATTGAAGCATTTTCTTCTGATGAATATCTTGATTCTCTGAAGGCTTTAGAGGAAATTTTTGGCAAAAAAACAAGCATAGTAGTAGAAAGACATAAATTCTTTTCAAGGGCACAGTTACCTGGTGAAACTGTGGAACAATATGTTACTGTTTTAAGAAGGCTAGCAGTCACTTGTAAATTTAAGGATTTACATGAAGAGATTATAAGAGATCAATTCATTAATAGAACCAACAATACCAAAATCCAAGAGAAATTATTAGATTTAAAAGATCCATCTCTTCATAAAACTATTTCAATTGCTAGAAGAGTTGAGAATAATTCTAGATATGTTAAAGAATTAAGCAGTGCACATAGCAGGGATTCTAAGTTGGCTTATTGCAAAGAATCTAATGATGTGTGCGCTGTAGTTAATAACAAATCCAAATCTTTCGACAATAGACATAACATGAAATGTGATTTCAGAGTTAAACCTCGAACATTTTCCAATGGTAATAAAAACACTACGTCGTACAATAAACCATCTTCTAGCAAGTCACAAAGTCTTAACAAGCAATTGTGTTTCAGATGTGGAAATGCAAGACATACTTCAGAAAATTCTTGGTGTCCCGCATCAAATGTTACATGTTTCAAATGCAACAAGACTGGTCACTTTGCGAAAATGTGTAGATCTGACAATCCTAATGCTTGGAAAAATTCTGTTAACTTTATTGATCAATCTAATTATTCTGATAGTGATACTGACATTGAAGTCATGGTTATTTGGAATGAAGTTAACCAGGTTGATGATGAAATTCAACCTCCCAAATGTGAAGTTATGATCAATGGTCACATGTTATTTCTTTGGGCTGATTCCTGTTCATTATATACCATTGTTGACAAAAACATGTGGGAGGCTTGTGGCAAACCTAGTCTTACTTGTTCTCAAAGAACTCCTGTAGGTTATTTAGGTATCAAATTACCTGTTATTGGATGTTTTGAATCTGAAATTATTTTTAAAGACTGGAACACTTCAGGTACTGTCTATGTTGTAGAAAAAGGAAGAGCCTTATTAGGATGGAAAGAATTGTGTAATTTAGGTATGACTCTTGATCCCAATCATCCGGATAAAGTTGTATTATCTCCTAATTGGCACAAAAAACATTCTGATGTAGTTTTACTAACCCAAGATGATGCAAGTTCAGAATGGCACAAAAAATTTCCTGATTTATTTAGTGCAAAATTAGGGTGTCTTATGAAATTCGAACATCGTATTATTCTCAAACCAGACTGTACACCTATTGTCCACAAAGTACGTAATGTTCCTTTAGTGTTAATGTCTCAACTTAAGGTAGAACTTGATAGTTTATGTCAACAAAACATTATTGAACCTATCAAAGCATCTGATTGGCTTAGTCCAGTCGTTTTGGCACGAAAACCCAATGGCAAATTGCGCATGTGTGTTGATTTAAGAGATTTAAACAAGAATATTTGGGTAGATTGCTATCCCTTACCCAATATCAACGAGATGGTTGCCTCTGTCAGAAATGCTAAATATTTTTCGTCAATTGATTTGTCAAATGCTTATCATCAGATAAAACTACATCCTGAGTCTCGCCATTTAACGTCCTTTATTACTCCTGAGGGAGCCTTTCAATTTCTAAGGATGCCTTTTGGGTTGTCCTCTGCATCAGCTGTCTTTCAGAGTTATGACTAGAGTTCTTGAAGGAATACCCAACATGTTAGTTTTTCAAGATGATGTATTGGTGTGGGGGGAAGACAAAAATATGCACGACAAAATCCTGAATGGTGTGTTACATAAACTTCAGAATGCTGGTTTAACGGTTGCTGCTGAAAAATGTAAATTTGCTACTAATGAAATTGAGTATTTGGGGCACACCCTGTCAGCGCAAGGTGTTAAGCCTAAGAAAAATGTATTAGATGCTATAAAAAATGCTCCATCTCCGTCTGACAAAGACCAACTTCGTTCCTTCTTAGGGCTTGCTGAGTATTATTCTAAATTTGTGCCGAACTTTGCCTCCAAAGTTTTTTGTTTAAGATCATTAATGAAAAAAGGTGTTAAATTTGTGTGGAGTTCTGAATGCCAGTCAGTCTTTCAAGATGTGAAAAAAGAGATAATAGATGCTGTTGCACTTAAACCTTTTGATCCCAACAAGAAGTCCATCATTGTTGTTGATGCAAGTGCATATGGTTTAGGAGCGGTTTTGATGCAGGGTAAGGGCAAATCGGAATGGGTTGTAGCTTTTGCTTCCCGTACTTTAAAGGGTGCTGAACCATCGTATTCTGTTATTGAGAAGGAAGCCTTTCTGGGGTGTAAAATATTTTAGGAATTATGTGTGGGGCACAAATTTCGAATTAAGAACTGACCACAAACCCCTTGTAGATATATTTTCAACCAAAGGTGCTGGGAAGGCTACTCCTAGAATTGCAAAGTGGATTTATAAACTACAGGAGTATGATTTCTTAATGAAGTATGTACCAGGCATTAAAAATGTTAATGCGGATTGCTTGTCCCGTCTTCCTATCTGTGGTGAGGATTCTGTATCTGACCAAGATGAGGAATGGTCAATAGCCACTGTACAAGAAGTTTGTAATGGTGCTATTGATGAGGTGGAGTGGAAAAAAGCAGTTCAAGATGACCTTTTTTTGAAGGAAGTAATTGTACGGTTAACCTCACCATGCAATAATTTCTCATGGAGTGATTGTGAACTATCTGAATATAAAACTGTGTGGCCAGAACTATCTTATAACGTAGAAACGGGTATTGTCAGGAGAGCAGATAAACTTGTGGTACCGTCTAGTTTACGTGATAGATTGTTAGACCGTGTTCATGTGGGACATTCAGGAATGTCTGGCATGAAAAGAAGGTGCAGGTGCAATTTTTGGTGGCCTGGTATGGATAAAGATGTGGAAAGGCGTGTGAGGAATTGTTCAGCATGCACTTGTAGTGATAAATCTCATGTTTCCCAAGAATCTAACATTAGTTCAGTTGTGTTTCCAGACAAACCATGGCAAAGATTAGCTATGGACATTTGCGGTCCATTTAGCATTGGTAACATAGCTGGGAAATTTGCCATCGTCTTAATGGATTATTACAGTAAATGGCCTGAAGTAGCGTTTGTGAAGGAGATCAAAGCTTCTAATATTGTTAATTTTTGTGATGAATTGTTCCATAGGGAGGGTTTTCCTGAAACCATCACCACAGACAATGGTCCACAATTTGTAGCTAGTGAATTTCAAGGATATCTACGCTTGTGTGGTGTGAAACACATTACTACTGCAGTTTATTTCCAAGAGAGAACGGTATGGTTGAGAGATTCAACCGTGTGCTGAAAGAATGCTTACAATTGGCCATGATTGAAGGTGCTGATTGTAAAGTTGCCGTTAAAGATATGATTTGGAGTTATCGCAATACTCCACATTCTGCAACCTTGGTATCACCTTTCCATCTTCTTAAGGGGCGTTCTGCGGGTAATAGAGTAACCCCTGCATGGATGCTCAAAACTTCTAAAAGTCCTATTCATAAAGAGAGTCTAAATGATAGAATGCATGTTTACCAACAGAAATATGTGGATAGACACAACAATAGAATCAAGAAGTTGGAAAGACCTTTTCATATAGGTGATCTTGTGAGATTGTCTCGTTTTGGTTTGTCAAAGGATGGTTCTTCTAAGTGGTCTCATCCAAAGAAGGTGTTGGAGGTTATGGGAAATTGTGTGCTGTTAGCTGATGGTCGCAAATGGAATTTGTGTAACATTGTTTTATGCAATGACTTGGAAAGAAAGTTATGGTTAAACAGAAACAGCGATATTTCTACAGCCAAACCCAATCCAAATGTTGTGTCATCTAATTATCATACTATTCCTCCTGTGTCAACAGAGACATCTCTCCCTTGTTCAAGGAGATTATCTGGAAGGATTATTGTAAAGCCTGTCAAGCTCAATGATTATATGTTGTAACTATCAATTCTATGATTATATGTTATGTTCTTGATTGTGTTATATATTATGTATATATATATTTTTTTTAATTAATTTTTAGAAGGGAAGATGTGTTACATTATCTCTGGTAGTGTTTCTTTAAAGATTGGAATGCTAATACATTCATGATCTGAGCCAGAACGTTGTCCTGGCACTTGAATAACAGCTGTTCTTGTATGCACATCTTGGAGACGTTTCCTGCAAATAAACTTCTAAAAAGCAACTCTTTCTACTGTGCTTTTCTACTTTCAAAAGTTATAATAGGTTGGCATTGCGTTCCTGTGTGTGCTGGAGGCAAGCCTTTTAAAATGTAAATGGGGCAGGGCAGAGCTCCGTTTCCAGCCATCCTGACAGTATAGTCCACCCTGCCCACACCTAGTCCCCTTTGTGTGACTGTCTGGGTCTGGGAGGAATAAACAAACCCCAACAGCAGAGTCATTCACAGTCATATGACCCAAACACTTACAAAAGGCAATTTCAGAATTGTGATTTATAATCTGGCTTTATCATTAGAGAGGATTTTTAAATTACACTTTATTTTGAGTGCAAACACCATATTTCTATCTGCTCCCAATCTAAAGCTAGCACTTATTAAATGTAATAAAGTAACCCAGTGTTAGTCATTGGAAGAGAAAAGCCTTGCAACAGTGAAATTAACTTTAGAGGGTTTTCACTGTCAGAGCATGTATTGTGCATCATGCTATGGTTGTTTAATTATATTTAGAAACCTTGTTGTATGCCACAATTTGTCACTTTTTCTGATTCTATATTTATTTGGGATACTGAGCACCATTGATTTCCTATGTTTGTATACATTTCTCAGATTATATATGAATATTTATAAAAGACAGTGTTTGGTCATATTATCGAAATATGCATAAAGGTTTTTTCTTCACTATGATTACCTTCTGACTAACGATTGCGATTATGCACATATTATTATCTTTTTGGTTTATATGATCAACAGAAACCGCTGTTGCTCCTTGCAGGTTTATTAGTAATATTTACGTCACAGGCCTCAGGTATATATAGTACCACTTTACTAGGGACTTATCAGTAAATTAAATGTGACAACTGGGTGTAACCAATTCTACCATGTTTTAAGGAGTGAGCACAAAGCATTTTAGCCCTGGTTAGCAGTGGTAAACTGCACAGAAGTGTAAATGCCAACAAAATCAAACCCAGGAAGTCAGGAGGGGTGAAGGCAAAGGGTCCGACAGAGAGGGCCAAGTCCAACACAGAAATTTGTGGGGGTCCCAATTGTTCAGTGAATATGACTTTTCCATACACTTTGGTCCAGAAACTAAGAATGAGAAGGCTGATACTTTATCACGGTATGGCATGGTATTGCTACACTGTACCAGGAGTCCACTAAGAGCTACTACTTATAAAAGAAACACCAGAATAGATAACAAGAGCACTCACATTAGCATATTTCCAAAGAAAATCGGTGAAAAGTCATGCTGATCACACAATGCGTCAATGGACATTAGAATAAAGAGGGAAAATTTGGAAAATCTATGTCATTTACATAATGGCCTTCTATCTACATTACGTTTATCGAATCATGCCCCTTTATGGTGAAAACATTGCAACTTTTAAAATGGTATTTTTTATAGTCACCTATTTCTCCGAACGTAAAAGAGTTTCTAGTTACTTGAGGAATGTGTGCTTAGGAAAAATGTCCACAACAAATAGCCACTGGTCTGTTACAGCCCTTAACAGTATAGTCAGCACCTTTGCATTTGACATCCTTTGATTTTATTGTAGAGCTGCAGACTGAAGATGTAAGATGAAATAGGATTCTGGTTTATCCCCTACGATGGCACATTTTGTTCTCCTAAAAGGGTAACTGTCTGCCAAAGACATCATATTCTTACACACAATGATATAATTGTATGGAATCCTTTTAGTTTTATTCATGGGTCTCAATTTGTATCTTACTTTTTGTGGACCTTCTGTGATTTGTTGAATGTATGTTGTTCAATGATCAACCACAAACGGATGGGCAAAATAATGGGTGAACCAATGTTTACAGCTATACTTGAGGTGTTATATGCTATCGGGAAGAGGTGTGGTGCAGCGGCCAGGGCGGCTGACTCTGGAACACAGGGGCTCACTGTTCAATCGCCGGCAGCAGGTTAGCCCAGCACCTTGTGACTCTGGGTAATAGCTGGCTTAATTTTCCCGACAGCCCCCAGTGCCAAGACACCTCGCCTGAGGTAGCTGCAGGCTTTACAAATGATGGTATTATAGTATATATGCCACAAGAAATTACCAACTGATTAAAACCTTTATGGTTGACTGACTTTTTACACATAATAATGCAACCCACTCCTCTTTAGGATTCTATCCTTTTTAAATGTCTGGATAATGTTAGTTACATGGGGCCTTTTAAAGAGATCGATGAACAGGAAACTCCTTCAAACCGTGGTGGATGTTCCTTCACTATTGCACAAGTGCCATTGGCTGCAACAGAGCACCTGCAAGTTCGTGATGGAGTATCCAACCCACCAAACACTGAATAAGGCCAATAGCCTTCGTTTTTATTCTAAAAGATGTACTTTCTAATCTGAGTAACACATTCAGAGGCATCATTGAAAAAACATAAATTAAAAGAAAAACGTAACACTGCAGATGATCTTTGCAAGCATTGCAGTTTGCAGCGCATGATGTGTCTGCCCATAATTCACATTATTTAACGTTCTGCATTGTTACATAAATAGAGTGCAGAGTGCTGCCTACTTTGAAACATAGATAAAGAGTGTGTAGGTTGATAAATTGTCTTTAATGGAATCTCTAATCCACTTTTCCTTCGTATATTTTTATACACGCAAAATACACGAACATTGTACAATGGATTTAGATACAAGGGGCCTCATTTATGAGGCTGTGCTTCACTTTTACGCCGCCGGTGCGTCACTTTTTGTGACGCACCAGTGGTGTAAAAAATGCACCTTGTTGCGCCATATTTACAAAGTGACGCATCTAGGTAGATGCGTCACTGTGTAAACCCCTGCGCCACATTATACCTGCGCCAGGTATAATGTATGCAAGGGGGGCGTATTGACGCAAGGAAGGGTCGTAGAAGTGACGCAGTGAAATCTATGAGATTTCACTGCGTCACTTTTAGGATACCATTGCGTCAAAATCTTGCGCCTGCCTCACAGCAGGGGTAAGACTGACGCAGGCCCTTTCACATGGGGCTTGCCCCATGTGAAAGGACGCATTGCTGGAGTTTCGTCACTTTTGTGACACACTCCAGCAATGCGTCACTTTTGCGCTTACAGATACGTCAGAAATACTGACGTATCTGTAACTCCTTGCGACATGATGCGTCATACATTAAATATGACGCATCAGGAATGTCGCAAGGAGTGCGCACTGAGAAGTGACGCATCGCTGCTTTCACTCAGCGATGCGTCATTTCTCATAAATGAGGCCCATGAAAAGCACTCATGGCCCAATTGCAAGGATTGTTTTGCCCATAATTCCACCCCTGGAATTACTGACACCAGGGGAGTCAGTAATTCTGGGGAAAGAAAAAACTCTCAATTTACAATATTTCAGCACATTTTCGCACATATTTTTGCTTGGTCTTTTATTTGGATATGTTGCTTGCCTTTGGCACCACAAGTGCTCATGCGAAATACTCTTTAATCATAGCAATCCTGGCTCTTGTAATCCTAAAGCCGCTGGCTACTCTTTTATGGCCTGAATCGGGATTGCCATGTGACTCATCATGATATTCTTAAAGTTTCATCTCAGGCGTGTTTTGTGTCTCTGTACTTGATCGTGTGTTTTTGTAATATACCTTGTAAGGGGACAACATTTAAATAAAACTACCTGGAAAAAAATGGGGATTGTCTCCTGTAAGGATACCAATATTTGCGAAACGAATAGTTTTTTTTACTTACTAATAGTTTCTGGAATATGTCTGTGTTTGTATTATGGTTGGAGTTATTCCAGAATAGTGACTGGAATGGGTAATATCCATTCAGATGCGAAAAACGTTATTTGCCCTCATGTTTCTTCTTCTTAAATCCATAGGAAATGTTTTCTTAAAAGACAATCACCTTGCAGTTCACAACATTGAATTACATTTTTAGGTTGTTCCCTTACTGTTCAGAACCTAAAACCAAATATTATCCTGTCCTCGGCAGGAGGACAGGAATGCGTTTTTCATAGCTGAAAACTATATGGAAATTTTGGGTGAATAACCACAGAAGTACATCTTTGTTGGCACCCCCAACTTTTGAAGGTTGTCCCAAATAGGAACATCTACAAATGTGCCCACAAAAGTAAATCTGCTTCCATGTCACACATGATAATTCTGCCAGTATGCTGGCAGAATGACTGTGTGTCATCCCATTTGTTTGAGCATCACCCTGATGGAGTGTGAATTTTCTTTCGCAAATATTAAGCACATTTATTTAAAAAGAGCAATTTACAAACCTAAATAACATGTGCCCATTTTACTCATATTGAGCAGTAGATAACCATACTTAGCAATTATAAGCAGCAATCAAGTTAAACTGTTGTAATGAATTAGGTTATCCTAATGTTAATACCATTTTGAATGTTCATTTTAGACGTTTAAGGATAAAAGGGCTGCTCACATATTTTCGCTGTTATGTTTCACTAGATGTTTTCTTTTTTTTTCCCAATGTAGATGCTGTAATTTTCTAGAGGCCTTCTCCTAGCTAGTGAATAGGCATTTGTTTTGTATTAGACAACTGATAGTGAGGTTCTCACCGGGAGGAGGTGAAGGTGCCAGTAATGGGAAGAGCTGCCTGAACCAGATATTCTGCCTGGTTTAACAATTCAAGGATTTAGTCATTTTTGAACAATTGTGAAGACATTGAAACTATAGGAGTTTACCTTTTCCCAGCATTTGAAGGAAAATGATTGGTTCCTCAGTGTGGAAACAAGCTGAAAAGTTGTAATTAGAGTTGTGCTGAATTAAATTAGAGTCTCTTCCTTAGGCTAAGGTAGGACTCCCCAGCTTATCGTCACTCGCACACTTGTGCTAGAGAGATTCTCACTGACTTCAAACTGAATAAATATTTCTTACCTCTGCAAATGTCTTCAATTTGAATGGAGAGGCTTCATGACTGCCAATTCTTACTCTCATATCAGAAACCTTCATATGTTTTTTTCTGAAGCTGACACCTTATCTAATTGCCTAACCAAAGGAGTATTCCTTTTTGGAACACACTTTCTGGATAGTTTGTGTTATTTATGTAATTTTAGTACCTGGAACGTTTGTGCCTTATTTTAAAATATCACCTTTTAGGCAATTTACATTTGTAACTTTTGCACTTAGAATCAAAGATCCCTATTGTCAAATGACTTTATCTGACTAAATTGATAATAAATCCCTTTTAAACTCTGGTCAACTCCATGTGTTGTTTCCTGTGAAGCCTAATTATTTCATTGTTTATGGTAATATATGTATCTGCTTCCTCCTAGTCACCTCTTGACGTTGATGAATAAAGGTCCATACGACCAGTGGTAGGGTTTTATGACAATTATACTTGTAGATTAAGATAAACAAACCCCCCCTCTGTCGACCCCACCTTCCTGATTTTGTGGATAATAACTTGGATTTTGTCTTGGCAGATTATATTTTTTAGTGCATTGGAGTCCGGCACTAATGTCCTAATGCATAACAATGCTGCTTCAATCAAGAGTTGCAGTACATGGATTTAGGGTTTTGTGGTCATAAATGGTGAATAAGAGGAGTTAATAAGGTTATTGCACGTTAGTCTGTATTCACATGCATGATGTTACCACTAGCCTTTTGTTCATATTGACCGTATTTTCACAATTTAAACAATATTCCCAAATGTAAGAAATGCTGTATTGTGTCATACCCATAATTGCTTTTACAACACAGCTACCGACCAACTCACTGCTAATGAAATAGAAATAGACTAAGTTAACACCTATTGTTAGTAAACTGTGATAGATACAGTGTGAAAGTAATCCAAATTAAGAGATGTTTTATTTGTATGCAAACATGTTCCCTAATTGCTACAACAACTGTACCATCTATATTGCGGGCAGTGTCACACACTTTTCTGAATATATTTTCCTTTGATGACATTTACACAGTATTTTTTGTTTCTAGCTGCTGCAATTGGCTTTTGACTGCCAATCCCCTCCAGTGTTGTTGAACTAAAAGCGAATGCAGATTACTGACTCCACAAGACATTATCGCAGAATTAAAAATCCATTATAAGCAGAACAATGTATTTCTCTCTGCAGGACTTCCTAATTTGAACACAAAAAATCTGCAAAATGTAGTAAGCCTATGGGTCTCATCCATGTAGCCACTCAAAAGCTCGCCTAGCAATAGCTGAATGTATTTTGGTACAGTATGAATGTGTGAAAGTAATGAACACTGTGGAACCCCATAAGGGATGCAGGTGCCCAGTGCCACAGAAGTGCATTGGAACAGATTTACAGAACTGTGCACATGTGCATTTTACTTTCATATCAGGAGCATTCATCCTTACTTTAATCCAACAAGGGTGACAGGTGTGTCTCTTCCTGCCCTCGTCACAACTATACCTTTGTGCTTGAGCCAGTCAAACCAATTTTTAAATTCACGCATGAACACCTGCTTTGTAAGCATGCAAGTAGGGTAAAATGACCTCCTAAATGAGATACAACACATGTGAGCTGATGCGTTGTTTAGCATAAATGGCTTTGCTAGAATGTTTTCAAAAATGCCCTATACAATGTACCAGGTTTTGCAGCTTGCTTAGCAGTCCGTCAGATGAGTCAGAGTGCAGGTGTGAGCACCGAGTCACGCGCGGCGAGAGCAACTTCGCCGCTGGGAGAGACGCTAACACGCCAGGAAAAGCCGTGGAAAATAGCCGCCAAAGCCGCCGGGGAAGCCTGTAACCGCAGCGGGAGCAGCAGCAGCAGTGACTGGTATTCGGTGAGTCGGTGACCCGGGTGGGCAGCAGCGCTCACCGATGGCAGAACACCCGGAGCCGGGCGCGCAGGGCGTGTGATCCCGGGCGGGCTGACATTGCAGACATTGTACCAACACTGCGCGAATAGACCCAGCCCAGCCCAGCCCAGCCCAGCCCTGATCGTTGTCCAGGATCCCAGTGCGTACAGAGCACAGAGAGCGGAGTGCCACCGAAGACGGAGGACCGGCGCCCGCCCCTTCACCTGTGCTCCTGTGATCCCACAACCTCTTGTAGCCGCGTTCAGATTTCTGCTCCTAACCCCCCCCCCTCCGTAAAAGTTGCGGGGGACGGCGCAGTGCGGTGGAGGGGGGCCTCCAAACCAAAGGAGGGAACAGGGAACAGCACCAACTCCAGCAAAAGCCTCAGTCGCGCGCCCAACAGCCTGAAGTTGAGCGAAGAGCCCCCCGAGCCCTGGGAATTAAGAAAGCGAATACAGAATGTTTTTACAGAGAGCATTAGTAGCATCAGCAGCACCAGCAGTACCGGCTCCGGCATACTAGGACATCCGGCAACAGACTGCTAGAGCAAGGGAGCAAGGGAACCAGGGAACCAAACAACATCATTGGATTGCAGGACATCCGGGCCACAGGGCTGCGCACCTAATAGCTCAAGGTGCAGTAATAGCCCCGCCATTTGTCTCACCCCATCCCGTTAATCCACATTACGGAGTAATCCACAGGTCTAAGGAGAAAGGGGAAGAGACAGTGGCTTACCGGGGCAGCAGGAGTTATCCACACTTCAATCTCTGCCGGAGAGAGCACAATCCATCCACCTCCAAAGCTGGGCTGGCTTCCCCAAGCCGTTACCACTTCACAACTATCAACCACCAACCAAATACATACTTCCGCTACTTATCACCTTTATTCACGAGCTCAAGAGCCACCCGCACCAGTCAGTTCAAGGGTGCAGTACGGAAGGCGGAAGTACGGAAGGCGGAGTGGCCGAAGGAAGTAAAGAAAAGGGAAGGAAGCGGGCTCTCTCAAAGAAACATCCGTACCTCCTCACGATCATGAGATCTGGGAAAATTTGAACAGATCCCACAAATAAGAAAAGAAATCTAGCACATTCCAGGAAAAAGAGCGAAGGAACCCATGAATTCTCAGATGAAGACACAGTAGAAGCACAAGACACAATAGCCAACACCTCATAGAAAACATACCACAATCAACCTTACATCTAAAAAATTCCAAGATCACAGACTGCTTAATCCTTTCCTCGTCGCCTTCCGTGCTGCAGAAGCCCTCACCCACAAACAGCAAAAAGAGAACATCTCAGTCAGTGGGTTGGATGCCGTCAGTCTCGCAGCCTCTGAGCAACACCCCACGAACGGTGAGCTACAACCCTTTGAAAACATCTAACATACTTACAGTCAAAGCACAAATAAACCTAACGGAAACAGCAACCCACACAAATGTTCACGCTGCGGTATCAACGGTAAAAACACCAAATTTGCCAATGAAGCGTCGCTCAACAAGTCTGGGCTCCTACTTCTGCACGACAGAGACAGACCCTGGGACTGCAAACCCAGTTTTAAGTACAGATATTAGTAACATACTAGACAAGGACGCAACCGGCACAGGAACGGTCGAAAGGCTTCAAGACGACCATGACTATCGGGACGAACACAGAAAAGGCAATTGCCCCCTAAACTGGAAAGAGTGACTGTACGGCAGGGACGACAACACACAGTTGGCCTCGATGGCTAACCGAAGGAACAAAAATTACATGAATCCCAATCCCCCCCACGTCCAGAAACTCGGGAAGCCAACAATTCCACTCGTTCTGGGAGTTTAATAATTCACCAAGAGGCAAACTGTCAAACACCGAACGGTCCGTCGTGATTATTTCCCCTTCATTACTCGATCTTCTCACCGACCAAAACAACTCCTCCCAAAGGACCTGAGCCCAGAACAACAAGGGAACAAGGAACACTTACCCCAGGCACAGGTCAGGGTGGAGATCCCCGAGTGCTGGTTCAGAATAAGCCAGGGGTCAAAGTTAGGACCAGTTCACAATCCACCAGCAACCAATCTGACAATCAGCCATTAGCGCAGGCACCGCTGTGGCCGCCATTCATTAGTTTTATGGAAACCATTTCCTCAGCACTACTCCGACACTCTGAAAAATTAGAGCTACAGATAGACCTCCTACAAATTTTGGCATCTCACGTAGTTGGTATAGACAGCAAGATACTAGAGCTCAATTCGCTCATAGAGCAGGTACAGAAAGACCCACACACAATGTATCACGAATGCCAGTGTTCGGAAACAATGAACCAACTAAAAGTCTTACCGACCATCCTAACAGACATTCTATGGGAAGTCCAAAACAAACCAAAAGAGCACCAACACACCCTACTGATACTCTCTCCACCAACCTGACAAGTATAACCAGCGCTGACATTTCAACTGGTGAGGACTATGGACCAGACGCAACCGAAGGACCCCTAACGACAAATCATTTATCAACAGCACATATTGCACTTCTAGAAGACCCTATTCCCCAAGACAACTGCACTCTGGATCCAACTAATTTAGGGAGTGAGGATCTTGGTCCCATACCCCATGGGTACCAAAAACAATTCCCCTCCTTGACTAAACGAGAACGCAAGAGATTAAGGAAATCTAGGCAAAAGAAGTCGCAAAGAAAACAAAGAACACCACAGCCCAACAGGTCCCAGGGCCAAGATTCCCTGGGGGCCCGCAATCAAACAACGAATTTGACCTCAGAAACAATTCCGCAAGAAATAATGTCCAAAGATGAAAGCCTTAAGGTTGAGAAGAAGCAAAGGGAAACCTGGCAGGGATCCTTACCTCCTAGTGAGCCCCACACAGTCATATCAACAAAATCGGCCAGCTGTCAAAGCGTACACACTCCCACACAAGATCTTTTAAAAACGAAACCGGAGTGCGGCCCTTCAGTGCAGAATCCCGAGGCAGACCAAAAAAGCATCATGCACTACTTCCCTAAAATAACAAAAGCACAAAATGAAAATCCTCGCCCTAACGTGCAGCATCAAAGACCCTCCACCGTAAGCCGCGACCATCTTAGATCCCTTCAGTATGCTCCGGCCCCTGAACCAGCAGCCCAGTCCATTATTCCATTCCAGGGTAATGCAGTTATGACAGCCAAAACAACCACTGAAACACGGAACAAGGAGCAAGAAGAAGATCCAGACTCACTGTACCCAGCTGGCTCAGTTATACATGAAATTATTCCGCATTATAGCTCAAGGGGGAAGCACAATATTCTTAATCGGAGCGCCATCCTAAAACTAACCAATTTGATAGAACCTCTGAGCCATCTGAACACCAACCATATCGAAAGCATCAAATTTCATCCAATTGCAAACACCAACGGGAGAGAAATGACAGTGGCAACATGGAAGGATCCAAGGATAGCCAAGGAGTTTTGGCAAAACAGAGACATATTCACAAAATGGGGAATAGAAATCAGACCGGTTCCACTGGAGAGATATCCGGGTCCATTATCCTCGCAGGTCGAGGAAAGTTCACGTCCAGGCTGTGGAGTACTTCGGGGAGCAGTCGGCTGCTCAGGGAGCACCAAGGGAGAATGGTCCAACTTCCGAATCATCCACCACGGCATGACAGGCGGACCAACTGAGAGACGCAAAATCTTGCCCCCAACAGCCAGTCCAGCAGCCCATATGATGAATGAAGCGTGAACACAAAATTTGAAATTATGTTCATGGAATATAAACGGATTGAGAGGCAAAACAAAAGACGCTGATTTACTAGCATTTCTAAATAAATTTGACATCATCCTACTCCAGGAGACTTGGTCAACCACTGCGGAACAAATTGATGGCTTTAAAGAAATTCAACTACATGCCACCAAAAGAGGCAAAACAGGCAGGGCCGCAGGAGGCCTATCGATTTACCTGAACACTAGCATTCCCTGGTCTCACGCTACCATTGACACAGGACAAACATGGATCCAGTGTATTAAAATCAAGTTACCTCCCGATCCGTTTTCAAGCACTTCTGGCCCTCAAGAGTCTCTGCAATTGGTAATTTGTAACACCTACATACATCCGGATGTAAAGAAGAAACCAGAGAAAATCCTGACCTTAAAGGTGCTACTTAAATCATTGCAATCCACTTACCCACAGGCGGGGCTGGTGGTGTCAGGAGATCTGAATATGTGCCTTCTATTTAAGGACTACGCCCTCAACAGCATCCAAAACAAACGGAAAGACAAATCCATCCCTCCAATGGTATCAAACCATCATAAAAAGGATAAGCAAGGCCAGCAGTGCGCGCAAATGCTCACCGACGTTGGACTTATCGTTCTGAATGGTCGCTTTCCCCAAGATCAACCGGCGTCCCTAACCAGAATAACCAAACAGGCTCAAGCGGTTTTGGATTATACCATAGTGGACTCAGAGGTTTTACAAACAATAGTTTCCTTCAGCATAACTTACCGGTTGGAGAGCGACCACAGCCCACAATCAATCGAACTCAGTCTCCAATACATTAGGGCATCAGCAGGCAATGATCTGACCGAACCTTCGTGTCTATACAATCTTAAGCGATTAGTATGGAACGGAAACAATGCTGAAGAAATCACGACACACGCGAAAAGAGTGCACAGGGAGCCTACCGGAAACAGTCAAACATCTCTTCAGAACAACTGGAAAAGACCATCATCTCCCTAATGGAAAGATTTGGCAACCAAATACACACAATCAAAAGGAAACCATGTAAGGCATTCCAGGCGCCCTCGGGCTCAATACTGAGCAAAAAAAGGATTCTAAATCAAGAAATAGGAAAGTTATCAAGAAAAGACACAATAAAGGGTGACGACACCAATCGTCAAATCCACAATCTACGGCAAAAATATAAAAAAGACGTGTGGTTTGAAAAGTCAAGTCAACAAATAGAAATTTGGCAACAACTATTAGAATCTAGTAAATCAAATAACAACAGGAAATTTTGGGCAGACATCAACAAAGTAGCAAACGGAGCCGCCCAGACCATCAACTCAAATATTCTACAGGAAGATTGGATCCAGCATTTGGAGCAAACACAACAGACCAAACCTCAATCATGGGACTCAAATCATTTTACGCTCCAACAATATGAAAATAATGAAGCGGCCGGAAACTGTGAAGAACATCGGATTACGCCATCTCGAGTCCATTTGGTCATCAAAAATCTTAGGTCAAAAGGTGCGCCAGGCCCAAACGGTTTGCCAAATGGCATCTTTAAATTTGTAGACAAGGAAGAGATCCCTTGGAGAAACTCTAGATATTCTAGAGTTTAGACATATACATCACATATAGCCCAAATTTAAGAAATAGATGTTATCACATCAAGCATGTTTCTTTCGGTTATTTTTTTATTAAAATTTTTTTAAATTTTTTTGTATCCAAAGTTAAAAACAAGACATAATCAAATACATCAAAAGACAGTTATGGTATCACTGCTAAATGTTAAAATCAATCCTTTTATAAAACAGGATTACCTAAATAAAAAAGACACATTTTTAAAAGAAGGCAAGATGGAGCAAGAGAAAGGGTTAGGAGAGAGCAAAACAGACAGTATTCTTTGTTATTTAAATACACATCTGGGAACCTGATTTTTAAGAAATCACTCCAGGATACATAATTGTTTTGTAATCTATGGAGTAAGCTCAATCCCTTGATTGTGTAAACATTCAGCGTCGACGCGCTTCGATGGTTTATTTTTAATTGACCATCTTTTTCAAGACCAAGAGTGATAGGCCTCTCCTGTTAACAGGCACTGGGTGGTTGCCGTTTTTCATGAAAACCTGTAAATAGATGTGCTTTAGATTAGTATATTTTTAGCGATAGAGTAAGCCTATTTTATACATTCATATGGCTATAATCACATTCGATTTATCAATAATGCTGCCTTGCATTATATCTATTCCATCGTCAGTACCATACATATCTACTTGTAAGTTCATAACAAAAGATTTTCTTGGCACTTATGAACCATAGGGGAAAAGAAAGGAAAACAACCATTGTGATCATTCATTATAATACGTTGTTTACTTATACCATTTTCTCTTTTCTTATATGTGGGCTCTTTATGTTTCTCATCATGGGCCCATGCTGACCCTCCCCTAGGTTGTATTCTGGTAGCCCACTATATTGTTCCCATCCTTTTGAACCGGTCTATAAGAATTGTTATGTTAATCAGCTTATGTCATCTTTAACTCATCTCTTCCATTTGTTCTAGTTTTCCTCTGATATTGTTTTTGTTTTGAACCCAGGGCTGTGGATAAAGGAAAAATGGTCTTTTTTAATTATTGTTATACTTCCCTTCTTTATCAAGGTCTCCTATCTCTTTATACTAAATTTGTCTGCCTTAACTTTGTTGCGCTTTTTTACCTTATTGTTTTTTGAAGAACACAGTGGTCTTTTTTTTCCGTGTTTGGGCTTCAAATAAATTCCTGATGTCTCTGCGAGATATGATGTTCCCTTTCTAATTCTGAAAACAGAATATGATATAAGGTTTGTTCTATCTACTTACAGCTTCTATTGTGCTGACAGATAGTTCTCCACCCATACACATACCTTTTTGGGTTTTAGTTATTACTTCTCAGATGGATCCTCCCGGTTTTTTATTCCTCTGATATTTTTCTGTTGTGTACTATTTAGTTTCTTCTGGACTGGAAATTAAGCTCTAAATATCTGAGTCGAAAACATATCTAATGCGTCTGTCCCTACATATGATGGGTGTAGCATCTTTTTTACTTACATTAATGGAAGGGGTAGGTTGGATCTTCTTTTGTTAAACCTGCGGCTAAGGCGGTTCCTCTTTGTAAAGTTTTTCTCTGCTCAAGTCATTCTATCCAGAATAAAAGGACTTTATTTAGAGCTAGAACCCCGTTTTTTTGGTAGTGAGTTAAAACCATTAGATATGGAAGGAGTAGTCACTTACAAAAAACGGCGGGGGATTGAGGACTCCCAGCTTTCAGTGCAGCCGATATCCTTTTTCTTGGGGCCCCTCGCTCTGGTAGATTCGTTTCTGGTTAGCAAATAGAAATGGGAGTTTATTTATTTATATCTACCCTCCCATTAAACAGTATGCTCCCTCTCTGCGCCTGTCTCTCAAGGTTGGGGAAATGGTCTCGATTACCTTAAAACAGCTAGCGCTGGAACCTGCCGCAATCTCGGTTTCCTCCTGCCGCGGTCTCCAAATGCCTCGCCGATAACTATCTGTGGTGCTTCCTTGTCTACTAGTTACTAGTACCCCAATCCCTTGGTCTGCAAGGGGTCTCTCCCATATTTTTACACATCTTTAAATTTGACCAATCCTTCTGGGCAGAATATCTTACTCCCTTGTTCAACAATGTCTTCCAAACAGGAAATATTCCTACATCATGGAGAGGGAGCATCTTGCACCCTATATTTGAAGCAGGTGCAAGAACAGACCCAGCCAACTATAGGCTGATCGCCCTAATTGACGTTGAGGCAAAAATGTATGCATCTAATCTCCTGAGAGACCTGGAAGAGTGGGTTAGTTCCAAACATATCCTCCCTATTACCCAGACTGGGTTTAGGCCCGGAACCAACACCACGTGTAATCTTCTAGCACTAAATCTCCTTGTCGAAAGAGCAAAGGAAAGGTCTACAAAATTGTACACCTGTTTCGTAGACCTGAAGGCGGCGTTCGACACTGTCCCAAGGGAGATTCTATGGCAAAAGATGGTCAATTGGGGCATACCTCCGAGCTACGAGCAATAATAGAATTATACACATCTACCTGGGTCAAGATCAAATTAGGCAATGGAGGTAGAACAACAAAAAAAATCCCCACCCTAATTGGCCTGAAGCAGGGATGCGTATTAGCCCCAACTCTTTTCAACATCTTTACCGCCGACCTTGACAAGTGCATTGCGGAGACACAAAGTGACCCGCCAAAGCTAGCTCAATACAAAATAAGGAGCCTACAGTATGCCGACGACATTGTTCTCTGCAGCCAGACCCCATTGGGTCTTCAACGCTCCATCACAAGACTGCATGATTACATCTCAGCGAATGGCTTGCAAATTAACTACAATAAAACAAAGATCGTGTGCTTTTCATCTCGGCAAGGGTGACAACCCTTTAAATGGCACATCACGGACAATACCATAAAGTCAACTAACTCGTACAAGTATCTGGGGGTAGTGGTCGATTCAAGTTGGTCACTTAAAACTCAACAACTGCATAGAACAGCGCAGTCAAATAAACTACGGTTTGTTCTAAAGTTACTGAAAACAAAACTGAAATGCCCATCCAACCTGTACCTCTTGAAAGTGATTGAGGCAAAGTTTCTACATTCCCTTACGTACGGTTCAGAGCTATTCAGAGGCAAAGATGCAAACTTCTTGAATTTACAACAGTCAAATCTGTTCAAATACATCTTTTACATACCAAGGTTTGTATCACAAGCGCAAATACGCCTGGAATTTGGGCTTTCAAACCAGCATCAAGTTAGGCCAGCCGGGATACTAAAAATGTGCTGGAAATTAAGGGCAGCAAATGAGGACACGCTGATGGGCCATTGCTGGCGCGAAATTAATAACAGAACAAATGCAAAAAACGTATGGAGAACATCCTTGGAAGACGCACTAACACAACTCAATATGCGAGAGGCATGGAATACAAACCTCCCCTTCACGGCCTTCAAAAAACAGTCAACAGTATAGCAAAACAAAAATCCAGGACTGTCGACAAAGCTGCCCTCGCAAAGAAAAAACATGGCTGGACGGTGCTAGCCAGTATGAGAGAAGTGCCCCACAACCATACCTAGTCAATTATATAACACCGTCCACACAACAAATGCTTCTACGCATACGTCTGGGCACTTACATCACAAAGGATCAGACCCCAGCATGGAAGCAAACATGGCCAACATCGCTATGCAGACTATGTGGCCGTTCTGAAGAAACACTGATTCACATCCTGTGCATTTGTCCATCATTGGCTAGTCTGAGACGTTACTATCTATTACAGATATTCCGTTTCCATCAAATCAGAACATGCAGGCCTGCCGTTATGTTAGCACTGAACAGTTTCCAGTTGCAAACGGCCAGTAGGGCCTCCAAATTCTTACAGAAGGCGAGTATCCTAATCCAGAAAACTGAGCAAATGGTGTAGACTTAGCCCGAAGGACTGACATGTCAGGAGAGGCTTAGGCCGCAGATGACGTAACACTGTTTTAATAAAAATTAAAAAAAAAGGAACTTGTTTTTTAAAGAGAGCAAATGCATTTTAACCAAGGCTAGTTCGTATACTATCCTGTATTCAATTTTGTAAAGGTTTTAATTAGCCATATGCAATAAATATTACTTACTATATATTGATATACAGACACCCCATGTCTGCATAGAAATTTAGATGTGAACTCACTGAAATGGAATATAGTCTACTTTTTTTTTTTTTGTACAAAATTAGTTTAATAATAGTAATGCAAGGTAATAATACAAAATATAGTGAAGAGAAATGAGGGAAAACAATAAGGGGATGGGAAGGGAAGGGGAATCACAAGAATGATAATCAAAAGACAATGCAAAGTGAAATGAGCAATTCGAAACATAATAAACTAATCATGGGTATCGAGAAGTAAAAAGAAAGGGTACAGTAAATATACAATAAAAACAAATGCAAATATAACTATGCAGTTAAACATTTTAGCAGAACATGAGGAAAGAAATAGGGTATCAAGGAGGTTTAGATACCTCCTGCTGAGCAGGTCGTGGACGAAAGGAGCAAGTTGTACACTTATCTAAGTACAACGAACCAGGAAGCCATAAATCAGCACGTTTAGCTGCCAACTGGGCAGGAAAAACAAAAGCAGTATCAAGTCTATGATTGTGACAAACATTATACCACCATGCTTTGAAGGTAATAGTAGATGCAGACTTCCAATTAATAGTAATTTGTTGAAATGCAACAGCCAATAATAAATCAACAATACGAACATTGAGATCAATCTGGTCCCAACAAGGGGAGAGACTACCCAAAAAGATCTGGATAGGGAAAAATGGAATACTAGTGGAAAAAAAACATTTATTTGGGCCCAAACTTGTAACCAGATGGCGCGTACCTTCTTGCAAATGAACAACATGTGAAATAAAGTGGCATTAGGTGAAGAGCAAGACCAACATGTATCTGATGTGGTAGGGAAACGTTTGTGAAGGGTAGAAGGAGTGTGTAACAAATGATTATAGATAAAAAAATATAGATTGCGTTAAAGATGTAGCCCTAGAAGTTTTACGAATCTTTGTCTAAATCTTGTCCCAAAGAGAAATTGGCCATGATATGAAAAAATCATTCTCCCAATGCTCTTCCACCATGGATTTGGGTCTGGGAAGTGTATGTGCATGAAGGTGTTTATAGATGACAGAGGCTTTAGGAAGGGTTTGTAAAGTAGAATGAAGTTGAGTAGTAGGAGCAGGTGAGATGGAAGAAGGGATAGACTTGGAAAGTTTGTTGTAAGTTTCCATGACTGACGCTTTAAGGAGGAGGTATTTGGGAGCAAAAGAGAGGGGTAAATCAAAAGTGGAACGAAGAGTGTGGAAGGGCAAGAAGGTGGATTGTGAGAATAACTGTGAAATCCAAAGCAAACCTTTGGTTCTCCAAGATTTCCAGAAAATGGGCTTACCCCGGAGTAAAAGGTATTTATTGTGCCAAATAGTGGAGGAGAGGAAGACAGCAAAACACACAGGAGGAGGAGGAGGAGGATTAGAGGATAAGAGGAGTTTGAGAGTGAATTTATGGATAGGAGAAAGAAGTGAAGAGGGCTTGCGCGAAAAGGAGATACACTCAGCATAGGAGAAAGGGGAAAGGAAAAGATGTTCAACCTTAGTCCACAAAAGACAAAGGGAATCAGGATCTTGTAGCCAAAAGGAAGATTGACGCAACAAAAAAGCCTTATGATAGGCCATGAAATCCGGAAAATTTACACCGCCTTCAGAAGCGGGACGGATGAGTTTAGCAAGAGACATTCTGGGTTTATTATTATGCCATAAAAAGGAAGATAAGACTGAATTCATTTTTTTTTTAAACTTAGCTGGAATAGAAATAGGAATATTGGAGAGGATATAAAGAACAATAGAGGAAAGCATCATTTTGATAGTATCTAAGCGGCCCCACCAAGACAAGTAAAGAGGATGCCACTTAGCCGTAAGGTCGGATAATTTCTGGATACATTTAGTAAGACAAAGGGAAACAGTATCAAGAATGGAAGGGGTGATATGCAATCTTAAATACTTAATATGGGAAGAGCTCCAGGTGAAATTGGAGGCGCTGAAATCAGGCTTAAAGGTGAATTTTGTCAAGGGCAAGATTTTGCATTTATCATGGTTAAGTTTATAACCAGAAATTGAGGAATAGGTCTGTACTTCTTCCAAAAAAGCGGGGACGGAAACCGGAGGGTTAGAGATGAAAAGTAAGATATTGTCTGCATAAGCAGCGAGCTTTATGGAAAGATCCCTCGTCTGAAAGCCGTGGATATTAGGATTTTGGCGTAGTCTGGACAAAAAGGGTTCTAGGGCCAAGTTAAAAAGAAAAGGTGAGAGAGGACATCCTTGGCGAACACCTCTACCAAGGTCAAAATAAGGAGAAATGTGGCCGTTGGCATAAACTGCAGCTCGTGGGCGAGAATATAATAGCGAAATTAGGGAAGTGAATTTAGGGCCAAACCCAAACCATCTAAGAGTATGAAAGAGGTAAGGCCACTCTACCCTATCAAACGCTTTTTCAGTGTCTAGGGCTATCGCCGAGAGAGGATGTTGGGGATGGGAGGATTTTCTTAAGATGTTAAATTAAAGTCTGGTATTGTCAGTAATGTAACGGCCTTTAACAAAGCCTGATTGTTCATCACCTAGAAGGTCAGGAAGCAAATGGTCCAATCTTATCGCTAATGATTTGGCAAAGATTTTATAGTCAATATGAACTAGGGAGATGGGTCTATAGTTTTTGCAATATTGGACATCTTTCCCAGGTTTGGGTATTAAACAGATGTGTGCGTCCGAAAAAGTGCCAGAGGAAGAACCGAATTCAGCAAAGGAGTGGAGAAGGGAGTGAAGTTTTGGAATCAGTAGTTTGGAAAAGTGAAGATAAAACTCAACAGTAAAACCATCCGAGCCAGGAGCTTTGTTGAGTTTAAGACATTGGAGGGCAGTGAGCAATTCTTTTTGTGAGATGTCAGATTCTAAGGAGGAGAGATCAAGAGGGGAAGGTGTAGGAGTTTGAATGGTGGAAAAGAAGTGAGCAAGAGACTGAGGAGAAGATTAGGTGTCAGAAGTATATAAGGTCTCATAGAAATGGGAAAAAGTAGCAAGAATATCAGCATCCTTATGTTGTAAGCGTGCATTAGTGTCATAAACCGAATCAATGTTCACTTTATTGTGCTTGACCTTTAAGTAATTAGCAAGAATCTTCCCAGCTTTATTCCTACCACCATCAAATTTGGCACTTGACTTAAGCAGATACAGAGAGGCATCTTCAGTAGACTTTTCATTAAATTTAATCTTAGCAGCGACCAGAGATGTCAGACTATCCGAGGAATGTGAAGTGAAATAGGCGTGTTCCAATCTCTTAATGTCATGAAGGAGGGTTTTAGTGAATTGGCGAGCAGTTTTACGTTTCTTAGCGACAAAATTAATAATGAAGTCGCGTGCAGCTGCTTTAAAAGCATCCCAGAGAGTATGTTTTGAGACGGGAGGGACATCATTAAAAAGAAAAAAAATTCATCAAAAAAGGTAGAGAAGGAATTGGAAAACTTGGGATCTAGAAGGAGGGCATTATTAAAACGCCACCTTTTAGGACCATCAATTTTGGGGAGAACCTCAAGACTAACTACTACAGGGGCATGATCAGAGAGCAATATTGGACCAATTTCCGCCGCGGTGAGTGTTTGAGCAAGAGCATGGGAAACAAAAATATAGTCGAGTCGTGATTGGGAACGGTGATGAGGTGAGTAAAAAGTAAACTCTTGCAAAGTCGGGTTACATAAACGCCAGGAATCGACAAGCTTATGTTGTGAGATAGCTTGAGTAAAGGGTTTATGTGGCTTTGTGGGAATATAAGTGGCATCAGACTTCCTATCCAAAAAGGGATCAAGAGGGTGATTACAATCTCCCGCAAGGATGAAATTATCATCCATGAATTGGGTAATGCGGGGAGAAAACTCAGCCCAAAAAAGGGGTTCACCGTTTGTGGGACCATAAACATTAAGAAGAGAGATTGGAACACCTCTAAGCAATAGTCTGACATGAGTTCATCTGCCATTAGAATCTGATTCTTGGGAAATGACTGTGAAAGGGAGCGACCTGCGACATAAAATAACACCATTGCTCTTGCCATCACCTTGTGAATAGAAGACTTCACCCACCCAACCTCTCTTAAGCTTTTCAGATTCTATATCAGAAAGGTGAGTTTCTTAAAGAAATGCAATGTCAATATTTAGTTTAACTAGGTGAGATAAAATGCGCTGTCGTTTAATTGGAGAATTAATACCCTTAACATTCCAGGAGATTATATTCAAAGACATAGTTTATACAGTAAAGCAACAGATTGGTAAAATAAGAAATCCAAAATGAAATCAATAAAAGTGAGTAAATCAAGAAAGAAGTGATTAGAAGTACAAGAAGAAAGAAGAAAGTGAGTTGAACAAGAAGAAAGCAATGCGCAAAGAAAGTATATGCATAAATAGGAAAAAGACCCAAGATTAAGAAGTAAGAAGTGGAAGGAAGAAAAGCAATGTAGAAGAGTGGCGGAGAAGAAAAATGAGCAAAAATGAAAGAAGAGGAAATACAACCTGAAAAAAGAAAACCATCATCATTTTGCAAAGAAGGAAATAGAGACATGGGGGGGGGGAAGGGGACAAGAACAAAAAACAAAGAAGGTACAGAAAACATGAGGGAAACATACCTACAAAAGAGGAAGACGAGAAGAAGTCGAGGGGGGAAGGGGCCATGTAGGTAAGGCAACACAACTGAGGTCAGCCGGGCAGGGAACTGGGAAGACTTCATCAGACAAAGAAGGGTTCCTGTGGAGACAAAGAAGGGGAAAAACAGTAATGAGTTACGAAACATTAATCTATAAAAAGACCGTGAAACGAACATGAAGAATACATCGCAAGAGAGAAAACAGTCAAACAAGTGAAAAACGCCAAAAAGGAGTAACCATGGCAGGCAAAATCACAAATCAGCAAGAAACATGAAACAAACAGCAACAATGTAATGCAAGAGATGGAACAGACGAACAAGCGAAAGAACACCAGAGGGGAAAAATCATGTGAAGAAAGAACAAGAACAATACAAAGACAGGCAAAACTACAATTCAGCCAGGGGAAGAGGATGAAGGACCGGAGGCATCCATGGCAGAGGTCTGATGTGCATTAATGAAGCTTTGCAGTCTCACTGGATCTTCGTAGGCAGTTGTTTTGTTGTTATAGGTGACTTTAAACAAACATGGATGATACAAGCCATAACAAGCACCCATGGAGCGAAGGACCTCTCTCATGCCTAGAAAGCCTTTCTACGATTCACAGTTGCTTTGGCATAGTCCTGGGCGAAAAACAACGGAGAGTCAGACCATGTCAATTTAGGAAGAGCTTTGGCAGCCACTAGTACTTTCAAGAGATCGGTGTACTCCAAGAAGTAGAGAATGACGCCTCTAGGTCATTGTGAACTGGAAAGAGACGTAGGTAGACGGCCAAGACGATGAGCAAGCTGGATGTTGAGAGATGTACCCTCTGGTAAGTGGAGCAACTTGGGAAGGAAAGATATAAAGAAAGCAGGCGGGTCCGAGCCTCAAGACCTTCCACCAAGCCATAAATGCGAAGGTTGTTATGCCTGCCTCTGTTTTCTAACTCCTCCACTTGCTTCTGAAGAGCGCCCACCTGCTAAAACAGATGCGAAACTGTGGCTTGAGTTTCCTGAAAAGATGCGACAGATTGTTCAACCGAAGAAACCCTTGTCTCGATTTGTGACCAATTCTCTGTTAGAACCTGAAGTTTTGCATTGGTTTCCTCCATGAAAGGGCGCAATGTCCCAATTTCCTCAAGAAAAGGGCGAAATGATCGTATTTCTTCCAGCAAAAGTTCCATAGATACAGGTGTTGATGGCTTAGGCGGTGAAGGAGGATCTTTTTTCAGTCTTTTAACTGTGGTTTTCCCTGATGTTGGCTGAGAAGAAGAATCCATGCCTGCCTCCAATCCAGATGAAGCAATAGAATCTTCTAATTGGGAGAGAGACGAAAAAACTTTAGAGTTCTTCACAAAAGCCACCTTTGTAGGCGATTTGGACGATAGGCGAGACATATGTTTTAGTCGTCCCATAAAAAGAGGCTGAAGAAACAAAGGGAAAACGTGGAAAAAGCGTGTTATAACAGCGCAAGACAGCAGAAAAAGGAGGATCTGTTTGTGGTGAAAAAAGTCACGAGAAGGCAGGTCCAGTTATGAGGTACCAATCATGGGTGATATGAGGAAAGGGATTAAGCAAGGAGGATAGCAGGTATGACTGACGAAATGAGGAGGCAGTCAGGTCGAAAATGCAGACAAGGAGAAGTCGCAGACGTAATATAGGTCACGCAAGGAGGACTGCTGAACCAGTAAAAGCAGAAACAGATTGGCAGGGCTCCAAGGATAAATGCAATGCATAATTTAAATAAAGGCGTAAAAATAACCAGCTGAGGCAGAAAGGATATCCAGAGAAGCCAAGCCTGCAAGCAAAAGGTAAATAATTATAGTAAAAATCGCCATCCAGTTGAAGATTAGCCAAGGAGGAAGCCTCTGTGACACTGAAGCATCTTTCAGGAAAATGCACAAATCAATAGGGACGGCAAGTAGTCTACCGCCTCTACATTGCACTAAAACGCTGGTTTAAGATAATAAAGTCCCACAGGATACAGTAACAGATGAGGCACTATAAGGGTCCAGGCGAAGCCAAGTGGCGCGGGGGAAGTGGAGCAGACATGCCGGCATATAGATGAAAATACACCGAAGTGTACAAAATGGCGGCCGCGCTGGAAACAAAGGTGTGCACTCACTTGTAGACACCTCCTCTAGGATGTTTCAGGAGGCACAGACATCTCAGAGCTGCGAGGGTCTACCGAGGGTGAAGCAACCTTGATACAGAGGAAGAGAAGCACAACGCGCTCATCTTCTGGAGAGGAGCGCTCCGCTTCGGGTCACGCAAAATGGCGGCTGCACGCAGCAGAGCGCCCTCAGAAGCAGGGCTGTAAATTCCGTCATCTCCTGCAGAGATGGAAATGCCTCAGGGGTCCCAGAGCATTGCGGAGGTATTCCGACCGCAGGTCCGAGCCTCCAACACAGGAACCGGGGATTATGAAAGGCGAGTCTCCCAGTGCCGCGGCAGAGCCTCACTCAGGCGCCGCCATCACCTACGGGCACCAAGCCACGCCCCCCCAGAATATAGTCTACTTAATTTATTCCCTAGTGGCTTCCTGAAGCAAGTGGAAGAGACACTGGAGTCTCATTCATGATATCTGCTGTTTTTATAATGTAACTTCGTATCGAATGTGTTTATCATTCCGCATTATTAGCAAGGGTCTTTTCAGTACCATCCTTCATGGAAAACCATAGGAATAGCTGAAGTGACAACACATTTCTTGACATCAGTAATGTCATAACGGGTTGTGACTTCACAGCTCCATTTGTTCTGATGATATTTAATCGCAATTGTAAGAAATTGGGTTATTGCTTGAGAGTGTTGGAAGCGTCACTCAGGCTGTTGTATAGCATCTTAGGACCCGACTGTAATTTTCCCGATTCATTCCCTTATTTAGGTATAAATCATCATATCCTTATATAGGCATAGAAATCATAACCATATTTAGACATAGCTCATGCAGCCCAAATACAGCAGGGCTACTTCCACTAGTTCCGAAAATCCACAACGATTTCTTGAAAAACTCGGCTTCAGCAGCTAGGGACTTCCCCTTGCTTGAATACTGAATTGTCCAAGAACTCATGGAGTTTTCAAAGAACTGAGACTCTTTGATGACCTTATTATGTCCAGCTTTACGTCAAACTCGACACGTTCAAGGTATAAATATGCCCACCTTTGCCATAGCAAACACACAGTGGTTTGGAGCAGTTCAGTTATCTAATTGCCCAACGTATCCTGCTACAGCAAGTGCCGAAGGAAGCCAACCCTCCAGCAGACACACTAAGAGAGACACTGTCTTTTCTCTTGCCGAGAAATCCAGCTTCAGTATTTCCAAGCTACCCTTGCGGGTTGTTGGGAAATCGAGTCCTGAGACTGACCTTCTTCATTCTAAACCAAGGTACGGAGCTGATTAAACCCTTAGAGAAATCTTGGATAGATTCTTGGCAAAAAATACTAAATGTATGCTACACCTCACTTACTTCTTCCCTCGTACTAGACTCAGGTTAGGTACATCGGAGTGGGCGTATTTTAGAAGCACCAGTTGAGTAATTTTTAGCCTTTGTTATTTATGTATGTATTTATCTGTGGTCTAGGAACCATACAATGCTCTTACAGTATTATTTTATCCTACTCTTTTACCTGTAAGCATTATACTTTGCAACCAGTATTCAGTAGTAGCAGTTCATTTCTTATGTTTGAGAAAGAAGACTGTTCAATAAATACCTTTTATTGAAAACGCCCGTCTATCTACTTCTCTGCAAACTCTGGTAAAACGAAGCATGCACTAAGTAAAATATCTATCTATTGTTTCCACGACTCTGAAGATCAGTTTTATCTTGGGGAAACAAAGTTGTTATGTTTATGTGCTTGTCAGAAACTAAATCCCTTCTTGTGAACTCAAGAAAGTTTCTAGTGACCTCCGAGCTAGCTGGCACTCACAATTAAGTCTAATACAGTTGATAGAGACCTAGTAGACATACGTCCTACGTCACATCCTTAGGATATATTATTCCAATGCGCAGAGCCTATTGGGAATATAGGAACTACACTACATGGCGCCCAACATTTGGTAAGGCACTAATTTAACGCTAGATACTAGAGTAACACAGTCATGCTTTTCACAGAGACCCCTTTATCCCGTAAAATACTCCAATAGACGTTTGGAGTGGGTTAAAGGATAAAATATCCACCATTACTGAGTAGAACGAACAATCCTATTTATTTGTTTTTGGTTTGTTCAACGTTGAATCATACAGTATTCGAAAATATAATGCACCTTATCTTTGTTTCCTTGAAACTTGCTCTGCAAAACCTTTAAACAAAATGTCCAACGATGATAATCCCGAGGGCAGTGGAACTACAGTAAATGCAAACCAACCAGGTCTTGACGTTACAGGTTTCCGACATGACGATGCAGATGCTATAAACATCCCGGTAAATATACGGAAAACAATAGCTATAAAGCTTATAGAAAATAGCCTATTACCAAGAGGTGGTAGAGTAATTTTTGTCAAAGAGGCTCATGAATATCGGCAAACAGAGGTATTCTATTCGTGGATTATCTTTCCACAAGCAAATCCAACAACACATGTGTTCAACTTCTATAAGATAGAGGAACATCCAGTGGAATACATTCCTTTCGAGGACATTGAAATTCCACTAACTTACCAAGAGCATCAGCTCTGATTTAAAGGCACCCTACAACATCAAAATCACATTACCAGGCTCGGTCCACTAGGTAGACCAGGAGCAACATGGCCGGTACTAGCCAGCTATACACCACATCCTGCCATTGAACAAATGACAGGTCCAGAACTATTAGCTCAGCTAAAACAAATAATTAAAATCCGTAGACAATTAGTACAATATGTCATACGGACTCTAACAGTCCAACCTGTTATAAGAATTCCACAGCACACCCCTCATCAGGGGAACACAAACAAAATTACACCACAGACTGTACAATCAGGCATCCATAAATTACCCACAAAAAGGGAACAAATTCCATTCTGGTTAGCTCAAAAACGTACTCAGATCGAGGCAGTATTTCCTGATAGTACACCTCATGAGAAACACAGGATTCTCACAATCTGTTTACCCATGGGGATTGCTCCACACCTGGAGGACTGTGAAACTTGGGGTACAGTCTTTGCTGCAATCTACACAAAAACACATGGTGTTCCATCCATGGCGGTAATACCAGACGTCCTGAAACAAATTCAAAATGAATACGGGGCAGAGCCTGCTTTTAAATCTGGGAATAAAATTACTGAAAGATTTCAAACAGGTCTCAGCTATAATATTAGCTAATATTAAAGGTGAAGCATCATTCGTGGAGATCCGCCAAAAACGAAAAGAACTTGATGTAACTGAGCAACCATATGAACTGGCCAGATTAATACAAAAATCCTATGAAGAACTAAGAAGAGATAGTTTGGGAGAAAAACCAGTAAAGCCTGAATTAACAAAGAATCCTGAAAAAGTTTTTATCAAAAACACACTCACTAGTCCTAAAAAGAAATGGGAAAATACTAGACAGACACTTCCTAAAGAGAAGCGTTCTCAATCCAGAGGTAGGTCTCATCAAAAGGAGCCCTCTGAAAAGAGGTATAACCTCAGAAACAGGGATAATTTGAGAAGACCTGATAGATATTAAGATACTGATACCTGTTCCTCTCGTACCTCTCAGACTTCCTCACAGAAATCCAAAAGAAGAGGACAATCAGGACACAAGGAAGAATGTGTGAAGTACAAAGACGATCAACACGTTCTGAAAAATAAGAAAACTAAATTCACCAAAAAGAAGGTAGCAAGTCTAATAATCAGACATGCCATGGATCTTGAGGACACAACTCAAGAACGGGGAGTGGGCCCAGACAATGCTGGACAGCGCAACAGAGGTTACGATAGCTCACAAGATCCTGAAGGATCATCTGGAGACAGGGGACCTGAATGAATGCATTCAGGTTGAAACTGCAGATACCATGGTTAGTGTACCACATAAGTTATATGAAGTCACATTCTGAATAGAGGGGGAAATAACTAGGAAAGTAAAAGCACTCTTTTGGGAAAAACTATCCAAGGGTTATGACATTCTTCTGGCTGAAAAAGACTGGCCACCTGAATTTGTCAGGGAGTTCCCAACTGGCGAAGAGATCATTATGCCAGCATTTCCAAATCATATTCCTATTCATAAAAAATACACCTATGCCAGAAAATGGACTGTGGCCCAGGTACCAGCATTATATAAAAAAATCATGTGGGATGGAATGAGGATTCTCTTCACCATAAGATCCAGTCAAAAAATCAACCAACTGCTCAGAAGCGCAGAAAGAAACAATAGGGGTGCAGAACGTGGCTAGAAGAGTGCAGAAAGAGGCAAGAGACGTGCAGAAAGAAGCAACAGACATACAGAAGGAGGCAAGAGTACTGCAAAAAGAGGCAACAGAGTTGCAGAAACAGGCAAAAGAGGTACAGCAAAAGGGAACACGGGTACAGACAGAGGCAAGAGAGCTGCAGAAAGAGGGGAAAAGGGTGCAGAAAGAGGCAAGAGGGGTACAGAACTTTACAAGTAAGATGCAGAAAGAAGCAAGAGCAGTACAAAAGAACCAACAGATGGCCAGAAAGAGGTAATGGGGTACAGAGGGAAGCAAGTGAAGTGCAGAAAGCAGCAAAAGAGGTACAGAAAGAGGCAAGAAGTTTTCAGAAAGAGGCAAGAGATGAACAGAAGAGACAAGAGAGGTGCACAAAGAAGGAAAAAGTATTCGGAAAGAGGCTAGAGGTATGCAAAAAGAAGTAAGAGAGGTGTAGAACAAAGCAAGAAAAGTGCAGAATGAAGCAACAGGGATGCAGAAAGAGGAAATAGGGGTGCAGAAAGAGGCAAGAGAATTGCAGAAACAGACAAAAGAGGTACAGAAAGAGGGAACAGGGGTGTAGACAGAGATAAGAGAAGTGCAGTAGGAGGGAAGAGGGGAGCTTAAAGAGGCAAGAGGGGTGCAGAAGGATAGAAGAGGGATGCAGAAAGAGGCAAGAGGGGTGCTGAAAGATGCAAGAGAGGTACATAAAGAAGCGATAGGGGTGCAGAAGGAGGCAAGAGTGGTACAGATAGAGGGAAGAGAGTTGCAGAAAGAGGTAAGTGAGGTGCAGGAACAGACAAGAGGAGTGAAAAAAGAAGCAACAAAAATGCAGAAAGATGCAAGAGAAGTGTGGAAAGAGGCAAAATAGGACCAGAAAGAGGCAAGAGAGGTACAGAAAGATGGAAGAGGGATGCAAAAAGAGGCAAGAGGGGTACAGAAAGAGGCAAGAGACATGCAGAAAAAGGAAAGAAGGGTGCAGAAAGAGGCAAGAGGGGTGCAGAAAGATAGATGAGGGATGCAGAAAGAGGCAAGAGGGGTGCCGAAAGATGCAAGAGAGGTGCATAAAGAAGCAAAAGAGATGCAGGAGGAGGCAAGAGTGGTACAGATAGAGGCAGGAGGGGGGCAGAAAGAGGCAAGAGACATGCAGATAAAGGGAATAAGGGTACAGAAAGAGGTGAGAGGGGTGCAGAAAGATGCAAGAGAGGTGCATAAAGAAACAAAAGAGGTGCAGAAAGATGCAAGAGTGGTATAGAAAGAAGCACGGGGGATACAGAAAGAGGCAAGAGACATGCAGAAAAAGGGAAGAAGGGTGCAAAAAGAGGCAAGAGAGGTGAAGAAAGAGGTAAGAGGGCTATAGAAGGAGGC
Organism: Lissotriton vulgaris; assembly: GCF_964263255.1. Taxonomy (NCBI): domain Eukaryota; kingdom Metazoa; phylum Chordata; class Amphibia; order Caudata; family Salamandridae; genus Lissotriton; species Lissotriton vulgaris. The sequence continues at coordinate 622,681,594 of NC_141694.1, read as the reverse complement.
ACAAGAGGTATAGAAAGAGGCAACAGGGGTGCAGAACGTAGCAAGAGAGTTATAGAAAGAAGCAAGAGAAGTGTAGAAAGAGGCAAGGGAGGTACAGAAACAGGCAAGAGAGGTACATAAAGAGGGTAAATAGATGCAGAAAGAGGCAAGAGAGGTGCTAAAGAGGCAAACGAGGTGCAGTAAAATGAAAGAAGGGTGCAGAAAGAAGCAAGAGAGGTGCAGAAAGAGGCAAGAGAAGTGAAAAAAGAAGCAACATACGTACAGAAGGAGGCAAGACAACTGAAAAAAGAGGCAACTGAGTTGCGGAAATAGGCAAAAGAGGTGTAGAAAGAGCGAACAGGGGTGCATAAAGAGGCAAGAGGGCTGCAGAATGCGGGAGGAAGGGTGCAGAATGCGCAAAAAAGGGTTTAGAAATGTGCAAGAGAGGCGCACAAAGAAGCAAGAGCAGTTCAAAAGACCCAACAGGGTGCAGAAAAAGGCAAGATGGATGCAGAAAGAAGCAAGAGAAATGCAGAAAGGAGCAAAAGAAGTGCAGAAAGAGGGGTCTAGAAAGAGGCAAGGGGTATAGAAGGAGATAGGAGAGGTACACAAACAGGGAAGAAGGGTCCAGAAAAAGGCAAGAGGGGTACAGAAAGGAGCAAGAGATTTTCAGAATGAAGCAACAGGGGTACAGAAAGAGGCAAGAGCGGTACAGAAAGAAGCAAGAGAGGTACAGAGAGAAGCAAGAGAAGTGAAGAATGAAGCAAATGGGGTATTGAAAGAGGCAAGAGGGGTGCAGAAAGAGGCAAGTGGAGTGCAGAAAGAAGCAAGAGAGACACAGAAAGATGCAGCAAGAAAAGTGCTGAAAATGCAATAGATGTGCAGAAAGAGGCTAGAAGGTGAAGAAAGAGGCAAGTGAGGTACAAAAGAGGCAACAGGGGTGCAGAAAGAAGGAAGAGAGTTATAGAAAGAAGCAAGAGAAGTACAGAAAGAGGCAAGAGAGGTACAGAAACAGGCAAAAGAGGTACAGAAAAAGGGAAAATGGGTGCACAAAGAGGCAGGAGAGGTGCAGAAAGAGGCAAATCAGGTGCAGGAAAATGAAAAAAGGAGTAAGAAAGAAGCAAGTGAGGTGCAGAAAGAGGCAAGAGAAGTGAAGTAAGAAGCAACATATGTACAGAAGGAGGTAAGACAACTGCAAAAAGAGGCAACAGAGTGGCAGAAACAGGCAAAAGAGGTGCATAAAGGGGGAACAGGGGTACATACAGAGGCAAGAGAGCTGCAGAAAGAGGGAGGAAGGGTGCAGCATGAGACATGTAGAAATTTGCAAGAGAGGTGCAGAATGAAGCAAGAGCAGTGCAAAAAAAACAACAGAGGTGCAGAAAGAGGCAAGAAGGGTGCATAAAGAGGCAAGGGAAGTATAGAAAGAGACAAGAGAGGTGCACAAAGAAGGAAGAATGGTAACGAAAGAGACAAGAGGGGTACAGAAAGAAACAAGAGATGTGAAGAATGAAGCAATAGGGGTACAGAAAGAGGCAAGAGGGGTACAGAAACAAGCAACAGAATTAAGGAATGAAGCAACTGGGGTGCAGATAGAGGCAAGTGGGGGTACAGAAACAGGCAAGAGAGGTGCAGAAAGAGGGAAAAGGGGTGCAACAAGAGACAAGAGAAGTGTAGAAAGAAGCAAGAGAAGCACAGAAAGAAGCAGCAAGAGAAGAGCAGAAAGAAGCAATAGAGGTGCAGAAAGAGGCAAGAGATGTGCAGAAAGAAGCAACAGACATTCAATTGGAGGCAGGAGTACTGCAAAAAGAGGCAGCAGAGATTCGGAAACGGGCAGAAGAGGTGCAGAAAGAAGCAACACAGGTACAGACAGAGGCAAGAGAATTGCATAAAGAGGGAAGAAGGGTGCAGAAAGACGCAAAAGGGGTGCATAATGAAGCAAGAGAGGTGCAGAAAGGAGCAAAAACAGTGCAAAAGAACCAACAGAGGGGCAGAAAGAGGTAATGGGGTACAGAGAGGCAAATGAAGTGCAGAAAGAAGCTAAAGGGGTAAAGAAAGAGGCAAGAGGTGTCGTAATTTGACGATGGCCGAGTTAGCGTTTAACTGTAGCTACACGTTTTCATTCTTATATTGGCCAAACTTGGAAACGCCATTTTGTGTGTTACGGCGGCCATCTTAGATCATGAGCGGCCTCGTGGCCAGCATGGCCTTTAGTCCGTTGTCCGTACCACTGACCACTTGAGTTTGCCCAGCAACAGGCTATTTTTAGTAACGGTCAAGCCTGTACATGCGCAGTCCCCATTGACCAGTCACCCCTTAGGAATGTGTCGCAAACTGACCAATGGTTTGAAACCCTCCAATGAGCTGGCAGTGTTCCAAAACATGACCATATATGTCCATAATGCTCTGTAATTTTGTACTGCCTGTCCTTTTTATTACCTGTTAAACGTATAAAAGAGGGGTTCACACCGATGTTCGGTGTGATACTTCTTGCATTACCGAAGGGTGCTGTAGGAATGTACCACCACCCCATGGGGTCTTAATAAACTTGTTCTTTGCATTTTTCAGTTTCCGTGCCAACAGTTTTTTCGGTGTAAGTGGGTTATCTTCGGAGCATGTAGGCCTTGGGAACCCAATACCACAGAGGGATGTAGAAAGAGGCAAAAGAGGTACAGAAAGAGACAAGAGAGGTGCACAAAGAGGGAAGAAGGGGCATAAAGAGGCTATAGGGATGCAAAAAGAAGCGAGAGAGGTGCAGATAAAAGCAAGAGAAGTGCAGAATGAAGCAACATGGGTGCAGAAAGATGCAAGAGGCAAGAGGGGTACAGAAAGAGGCAACAAAGGTACAGAAATAGGCAAGAAAACTGCAGAAACAGACAAAAGAGGTGTAGAAAGAGGGAACAGGTGTGTAGACAGAGTCAAGAGAAGTGCAGAAAGATGGAAGAGGGGTGCCGAAAGAGGCAAGAGGGATGCAGAAATTTGTAAGAAAGGTACAGAAAGAAGCAAGAGAAGTGCAAAAAGAACCAATAGAGGTGCCAAAAGAGGCAAGAGGGGGCAGAAAGAGGCACGAGAAGTGCAAAAAGTGAGAAGAGAGGTGCAGAAAGAAGCAAGAGATTTGCAGAAAGAGGCAAGTTAGGTGCAAAAACATGCAAGAGGGGTGACGAAAGAAGCAACAGAAATGCAGAAAGATGCAAGAGAAGTGCAGAAAGAGGCAAGAAAAGTACAGAAAGGGTTAAGAGAGGTGCAGAAACAGGCAACAGAGGTGCAGAAAGAGAGAACAGGGATGCAGAATGAGGGAAGAGGGAGGCAAATAGAAGCAAAGGAGGAGCAGAAAGAAGCAAGAGAAATGCAGAAAGAAGCAAGCGAGGTGCAGAAAGAGGCAAGAGTGGTGCAGAAAGAGGCAAGCGAGGTTCAGAAAGAGGGAAGAGAGTGCAGAATGAGGCAAGAGAAGTGCAGTAAGAAGCAAAAGAGGTGCAGAAAGAGGCATGAGAGGTGCAGAAGAAAAAAGCAAGAGAGGTCCAGAAAGAACCTAGAGAGGTGCAGAAAGAAGGGAGGTACGGAAACTGGAAGAGATGTGCAGAATCAGTCAATAGAAGTGCAGGAAAAGGAAGAAACATGCAGAAAGAAGCGTGAGAAATACAGAAAGAGGCAAAAGAGGTGCTGAAAGAAGCAAGAGTGGCTTGCACACCATTAGTACCAATTTAACACCCACATTTATCAATAAGTAACAAGTGACCATTCTATGTTTGCAAAGGGCCTTCCATCATGCTGTAACACTTGTTGCTGAATTTCTGGTACCGTGTGAGCCGTTTGTGCTAAAAACAAGTTTTTTTGTGTTAAAATCTGCAGATTATGCAGCAGATGGTGGATTAGGTGGCGAATGCGGAAAGTGTTTATTTGTGCAGCCAAACAGTGGCATAATTCCAGTGGCCCTGTGTTGTAATGAAATGAGGATCCAGTTCCAGATAAACTTAAGGTAGTATTTATTCAAGTAGATGGTTCCAAAGGTACAGAGAACACCACCAGGAGCAGCCTTCCTGCTGCTCAGCCCTTTCTCCACCTGCCAGCCTCACTCATCCAACATTCTGCGGCATCATCCACACCAACATTCAACACCACACTCACACTGGCTGAGCAGCAGGTTCAACACTTCTCCCTTTCTCATAGTGAACAAAAAACACAATGCAATGATCCAAGAAAATAGTACATTTAGGTAAAAATAACATGCACAGGCAGTTAGATGCCACTTGTTCCGTGTGGGGCAGTGTCCCAGACATTCTTGGTTTGGACGATTTCCTACCGTACTTTCTGTTTGTTCCCTATGTACCACTTGTGTATTGGACTAGCCAGCTGGTATGTGTGTAGCAAAGGGTGTTGGTAGTTGTGTTAGGTTGCAGTAGAGCGTGTGTTAAGTTTTTTTTGCATGATGGTATGGGAGAAGTGGTTAGTGTAGTACTGCTTATGTGTTTACAGAGTTGTTGGTAGTACTGCTTATGTGTTACAGAATTGCTGGATTGTGTGGTGTGTTTTTCTTTAAAAAAAAAGTATTCATTGTTATCTTTTATGCATGTATTATTGCCATCAGTACATACATGACATTGCATTTGTTCTGATGCCCCTGTGTTGCATGTAATAATTTTATTGTCATATTTTGCTTGCACCATTTATATCGTGATTCTTTTGGAGTTTCATCGTCATTTGTAGAAAGAAAGGGAGATGTGTTATACCTGCTGCTCAGCCAGTGTGATTGGGTTGGTGGAATGTTGGTGTGAGAGGTGTCAGCCGAAAGTTGGGTGGGTAAGGATGTCAGTTGGAGGATGGGTTGAGCAGCAGGAAGGCTGCTCTTGGTGGGCATCTGCTTTACATCATAACATCTAATCCTGAATATACCTACTTAACCAATCAACCTGGACCTGGATCATCATTCATTTACTACACCCTTCTCATACCTCTGACTAGGTCCAAATGTGCTCCTCAGTGGTTCCTTTTTTTGTCTCATTGAGTTTATACTTTAGCCTCTATAGAAAGGAGGAAGACTAAACCCGAGGTTACCACTCCAAACACAGACTACCATACAAGATATTTTGCCTCCATAACACATAATCCCACTCTACACAATTCCTATACACTAAATACCACATACTTTTTTATCCACATCATTTCAATGCACAACATACCACATAATTCCACTACACACAATGTACATCAACTCCACTCCACTCCACTTCAAAAAACATTAGTAAAAAATTATTCAATTTACAACGCCAATAGCTCTAACTGTCGTGAATCCGAGTACTATTTCACCTAGCAGTCGCATTTGCAGAGTGTTGGAGAAAAGGGGCTGGGCCTCTGACCAGCGCTGAGGAATTCCACTGTGTAGGACTTAGACGAGCTACCAGTAGAGCGTTTTGGCCCAAAAGTCCCTCAGGAGTAAAGTGGACTTCATCACCTAACCAGTAGATTGCAGGAGGCACGTTTGCAGAGTGGTGGAGAAAGGGGGCATGGCCTCTGAAGACCTCTTAGCAATCCCACTGTGTGCAGATTAGTATAGGTAACCGCAGGGGTAGTTGGCCCCCAAGGACAAACCACCCCTCCTAATGCTTCCAGTAAGTCCCACACAGCAGGATTGATAAGTTCTCATAGCAGGCAAAGCCCACTTTGCACCACTCTGCAAACATGCTCCCTGGTGTGCTCTTGGATGGGGATTAAAGTCCCCTTCACTGCTGGTGGTCCTTAGGGGCCAACTAGTCTACCTGATACCTCCAATAAGTCCCAAATAGTGGGATTGCTGAGAGTTGGACACAGGTCATGCCCCTTTCCCCCCACTCTGCAAACACACCTCCCACTGCACGCACTTGGTTGGGGAGAAGTCCCCTTGCCTCCTGATGGTTCATGGGGGCCAACAAGCCCTCCTGTTACCTCAAGTAAGCCACACACAGCTGGATTGCCGAGGGTGGTCAGAGGCCACGCCCCCTTTTTACACCAGTCTGCAAATGCTGCTTGGGGTATGAAGTCCACTTTATTCCTGAGATCCTCAGGACACAAGAGGACCTCATCGCCCCACTAGCAGTGGGCTAAGAGGCGTGTTTGCAGAGTTGTTTAAAAAGGGATGTGGCCTTTGACCACCTCTCACTAATCCTACTGTGTGGGTCTTACTGCAGGTACCTGGTGGGCTAGGTGGCCCCGAAGGGCCCTTAGGATTCAAGGGGACTTAATCCCCCAACCCAGAATGCACCAGGAGGTGGAAGGAGGTGGTGGGCCTCTAGCGAGACGCCGGGTTGTCTTTTCAGTGTTCTTTTTGGAAGTGGGGCTGTGTGGCCCTCCTTTCCTTAATACTTTTTTGGCCCTGTGGACTCCATCCCCCAGGGCCTGAGCCATTAAAAAAAGAATTACAAATGGGAAGGTGGCCATAAGGCCCCCCTCCCGAGGCTGATTTCTGCCCTGGGTACCCCATCCCCCCACGGCATGGCCACTTCTGTTTATTTAAAAAAAAATATATCTCTAGATTTAAAGGAGGGGGACAAGTGGCCCCTCTTCCCCTGCCACTTTTGGGCCTGGGGATCCCATCCTCTGGGGCCTGGTCTCACATTAGGAACCGTGAGAGAATCCCCAATGCCCCCGCGGTTGCTGCTGGCTCCCCGCCTCCTGCGGGAGCCGACATTGCTTTTGGGCAAAGGGAGCAGCCGACATGCAGCTCCCTTTGCCCAAAAGCAATTCTGCTTCACTTCATGGAAACGAGAGCAGTCATGAGTGATCTAATATGTGAGATCATAAGCAGTACATTCAAGGGGTGTGAGGTATAGACCCTACCAGTTAGGTTGTTCTCCCTCCGCATTGCACTGCCTGTGTCTCCCTGCCCCAGCTGCCACTGCTAAGGAAGTTCGAGGCCCTCCACCACCCGCAGGCTACCACCTGCGCCTCATCCCTGGTGGCCAGTGGTAGGCCGTGAGTAGGTTTGTTCATCCTCCGCTTTATTGCTTTTATTGTATTGCCTGTATTTTCATTGTTGTGTCTGTGACTGCTGTTGTCTGTCTTCGAACGCTGCCTGTACTTGGTCCGTGCCCCTTTTTCTTCCCTCTGTTCCCCTCGCTGTCCCCGTGCTCTCTCTGCCAGGTCTCTCCTTCTGTACCCCTCGCTGCCCCCGTGTCCCTGCCCGGTTTTCCCTTATGTTTCCCTCGCTGCCCCCGTGCCTCTCTACCCATTCTGCCTTCTGTTCTTAGCTGCCCCAGTATTTCTGTATTTTGTATTTTGCCTCTGTGCCACTCGTTTTTCAGGTATTTCTGTGCCCCTTTTGCCTTCTGGTTCACTCATTTTTCCCTCATTTTTGTGCCCCTTTTGCCTTCTGTTCCACTCGTTTTTTTTGTCTGTCTGCCTTCTGTGCCACTCGTATTTCCCTTTTTTTTGTGCCTTTTTTGCCTTCTGTTCCACTCGTTTTTGTACCCTTCTGCCCTCTGTTCCAATTGTTTTTTCTGCCCCTCTGCCCTTTTTTTGTGCATCTCCCCATATATGTCGTCAGTGAAGCGGCCGCTTGGCGGCCACGCCGGTGGCGCGCCTTAGGCAAGCCCGTCTGAGCCTGGACCGCGCCCAGCGCCAGAGCCCCTGGCCCCCGCACCAGCCACCATGATCACCGCCACTACGATGCCAGCATGCCGCCCGCTCTCTTAACTCGGGACAAAGCCCCACCTGCTTGAAGGCCACCCCGAAACGCACACACGGCCCCTTCACCTGCCGGAACTGCAACTACACCAGCCTCAGAGCCGACGAACCACCCGGTAAAAAAGATCCCAACCACCTCCGATGCATTCTACTGAACACCCACTCCGCACGCAAGCAGGCCGTCGAGCTCTGGGACCTGCTTGACAAAACATCCCGGACATCGCCTTCCTGACATAAACCTGGTTTAATGACTCTTCTGCACCCAATATCGCCAAAGCATTCCCAGACGGCTACAAGATCAGCCGCAGAGACTGCACCAACGGAGTCGGAGGAGGAGTCGTCACCAGCATCAGGGTCTCGACCAGCACCGACAACACGCTCAACACCGCCGAATCAACGCATTTCCAAATTAGCACAGACCCTAACTCCACCCTCGGAGGCACCCTCATCTACGGACCCCCATACCCCACTCCCATTTCAGCAACTCCATCGCTGACTTAATCAGCACGCATGCCCTGACCTCCACCAACTACATCCTCCAAGGAGACCTGAACTTTCACCTTGAGAACAACAACAACAACAACTCCACAACCCTGATTGACAACCTCCCCAATCTCTGACTAAAGCGACTCGTCACAACTCCCACCCACTCTGCTGTCCACACGCTCGACCTGTCTTCTCCTCAAGCCTGCACGTCTCCATCAGCCACGCCACTGAACTCCTCTGGACCGACCACTGCTGCATCCTCTTCACCATCCGGAAACCCACCACACACCACAGCACCCAACAGATCCCCCGCTGCTGCTGGAACAAAATCACCAAAGATCAACTACACGCAAACCTCGCTCTCAGCCCACCCGCGGAATCATTCAACACCGACGATGCTGCCCAAAGCCTCAGACGCTGGATCGAGGACTGCGCCTACACCCTCGCCCTGCTGAAGAAACCCCCCCACCAGCTAGAGGGCCAGCTGGTTCACTACAGAACTCCTGGCCTCCCTGCAAGCCTGACGGAAACTAGAGAAGAAATGGCACAGTGAACAAACTCTGGACAGCCACGCAGCACACAAGGACGCCATCCGCAACCACCACCACCTCATCAGGGCAGCCAAGAGGACCTCCTTCAAAGACCACCTCGACAACAATGCACACAATAGCAAGGAGCTCTTCAACATCGTGAAGGAACTCCAGCTCCAACACTAACGACATCCCGGCGTCGGAAGCAATGTGCCACTCCCTCGCCACCTTCTTCCACCTCAAGATAGCAGACATCCACGACAGCTTCAACACCCAGACATCCCCAACTGAAAGCAACACAACAGACCCTCTGCACACCATAGACCACGACCCCTGCTAGCCTGTGCCAGCTTGAGCATCGATGACACCATGAAGACCATGCGCACAATCCACTTCGGCTCTCCGTCAGACCCATTCCCGCACCACGTCTTCAATAGAGCAAGCAGCTCCATCGCACCCCACCTGCGCAACATCATCAATCTCTCCCTCGAGACGGCAACCTTCCCAGAGATCTAGAAACACACCGAGATCAACGCCCTACTCAAAAAACCTAAGGCAGACCCAAGAGACCTCAAGAACTTCTAGCCCATCTCTCTGCTCTCCTTCCCGGCCAAGGTCATCGAGAAAACCATCAACAGGCAGATAACCCGATACCTCATAGGAAACAGAATCCTGGACCCTTTCAAGTCAGGGTTCCACAGCAACCACAGCACAGAGACTGCCCTCATCGTCATCCCCAATGACATCAGGACCCTGCTGGACAACAGCGAGACCACAGCACTCATCCTCCTAGACCTCTCTGCCGCCTTAGACACTGTCTGCCACCGCACACTATGCGCATGCCTCCACAATGCAGGGCTCCAAGACAAGGCTCTGAATTGGACCACCTCCTTCCTCTCTGGCAGAACCTAGAGCGTCCGCCTCCCCCATTCCGTTCCAAAACCTCCGAGATCATCTGCGGCGTACCCCAGAGATCTTCCTTCAGCCCGACGCTGTTCAACATTTACATGGCCCCGCTCGCACACGCAGCCCGACAGTACGACCTCAACATAATTTCTTATGCTGACGACACTCAGCTGATTCTCTCCCTCACCAAGGACCCCATCACTGCCAAACCCAACCTCCACGAAGGAATGAAGGCCATCGCTGACTGGACCAGCCGTCTGAAGCTGAACTCTGACAAGACAGAGGTCCTCATCCTCGGCTCCAACCCTTCAGCCTGGGATGTCTACTGGTGGCTGATGGCACTGGGGGGAGCCCTGACACCCACCTACCAGGCACGCAACCTGGGAACCATCCTCGACTCAATATCTAAAAGACCAAGCAAGTCGATGCCGTCTCCTCCTCCTGCTTCAACACCCTCCGCATACCCCGCAAGATCTACATATGGATCCCATCACATACAAGAAAGACAGTCACCCAGGCTCTCTTCAGCAACAGACTCGACTACGGAAAAGCCCTCTATGCGGGAGCCCCGACCAAGCTCATGAAACGACTGCAATGTTGAAAAAGGTACAGGCAGAAGACCTTTTCCGAAGTTGCCTGGCGTTAGCCGCCTCTATACCCACTCAAGTTTACCAAACAAAGAGGCAGGCGCTGGAAACTGGAAGGCAGGAAACAGAAGTTTTATTCTCTCTGGAGGAGAAACACATCAGTTCGGACAGCAAGTATCGTCACGAGGTGCTCTAACCGCATCTCTGAGGCCTGGCCTCTTATACACAAGTTTATTGTTTTATTACGTTAAACACATCTCTGTCATTTACTTTGATGTAAGGAAAGACATCCTCGGAATCCCCGCTTCAGGCCCGTTCCCACACACATTTACAGTTGAAGTCCCCACCCCAGTCACAACAGGTGATGATTGTCGCGCAGCAGGACATTCCGCCGATTCACGGAATGTGTGGGGTTGATCGGATCTCATAGGGTGGGGGCTTTGATCAATTCGAGGGTCCTTTAATGGGGGAAGCTTCCTACTGTACGGGGGGGCAATAAACAGTATCCGCAGGGCCAGGTGGTGGCCTGGGAACGAGGAAGACAAACGGGCACACAGGAAAAGGGGGTTTGTATCAAAGGGTCCGGGACCATGAAAGGAATGGTGGGAGGTGTCGCGCTGGGAACAGGATGAGGTTCCGAGGCAGAGCTGCGTGGGAGAGGGGTTTGATTCTCATGGGAGAGCAGCGCAGATGGAGAGGTTTTATGGTCTATGCATGAGAGAGCGGGGGTGACCAGTGCGTGGGGTTGCTTGTGGGGGCGAGGAGCCATGCTGAGGGTCAGCGGCGTGCAGAGGGTGGTTCTGACCAAGGTACCTAAAATGGCGGGTGTGCACGGCAAAAAGTGTGGCATCGGGAGAGAAGGCAAGATGACGCAGATAATGTTTACCAAATCGTATTAATTTTCCACAGTCCTCCCTTTAACATTCCTAAGACATCTTGCTGGCCTATTTCCTATCCATGTCTACTGTGGCAGTCGTAAGTAAAGAAGTAGGAATTCAGGCGAAGAAGCTTAGCATAAACATTACATTTAAAATTTTTCATCTTAGGAGGCAGGCCCATCGTTAAGCTCGTTGCAGGAAAGTCATAGTAATGCAGCATCAGACAAGAATGATTTTGTAGTGAAAGCGTTGGGTACATTTCATAGATGCTTATAGTCATTCTCAATATGAACTGATAGGTTATTACATATGTAAGTTCATTTTGTACTTGGTTGGAGCATAATCAATACAATGGTGGCTGGGAGAGAAATGAGACGTAGTAAAAACGATAATCGGGGTTGTCATTGTTCGAAGGTGAGGGGTGTTGCCTTTTCCAGTGTCTTATTGTCGTGGACCATTATTAGTGAGTTCTCGGCATTCTTTGTCGTTTTCTGTTGGCACTGTTGAGCACCGGCGGTGGAGCTATGCGTTCAGCTCTAGTCCAGGTCCTGCGTTGCAGGGCACAACCTTTTCCTCGTTTTTCTGGTCAAAAAGGTCCTTTTTCGCCCTGTGTCCAAACTATTCTTTCGTGGGTACCTTAGACAGGGCACCCAAGTTTCAGTTTAGTTTGCAACGAAACCCTATTCAATCTGACTGCAGTTTTTCCTTTTCGAGTCAATTGTCAAAGAGTTCAGGTGGAAGAAGGGGTGTGTGAGTAGTCCTTAAGGTAGGTCGGGGGAAGAGGGGATGGAGCGGGGCCAGATCGGGAACAGACCAGGGGGACGAAAAATTTCAGGTAGGTGGGCCCATGATCGGGCTCAGAGGGCGGGGACTTCCGGCATTTGTTGATCATCGAACAGGGGCACCAGGTCAGCCCTTTCCTTTCATTTGGTCGGAAACAATGCCTCGTCCTGCGACTCCTTACAGTTGCAGTCCCGCCTTGGTCAAAGTCGCTGATGTTCCACGATCAGCAGTCAGGCCGCGTGCTCCCACATCCGGTCTCTCTCTCCTCCGACGGTGGTACCCTTAACCCCTTTACTGCTAAGGCAATATTTTGGCCCTCATTTAATTTCCATTTAAATCAATGAAAAGTGCATGACGAGTTACCCTTGTCATTAGCAGCCAAGAGGTTAAATGAGTTTGAAAAGACAGTCTTTAGAGAATTGGCAGTAGAAGGTAATCACATAAGTCTATTTCTCTCCCAACTCCAAGCAACTGGGGAAACATCCGTTACACTGGGGTTTACGACCAACGTGTAAATATTTGTTGATAGGTTTGCTGGATTCCCTACAACTTTTCTTCGTGACTATTTCTTTGGCGTTTGTTGGTATTACATTCATTGTCGTGGTACGAGGTCTGATACCTGTTCATTGCATTTGTTTATTACAGTCACATCAGTTCTTCTGGCAGACACCCACTTTTCTAGTACGAGTCTTACAAAGCTATAACGTCCTTCAGGGCTTTGTATTTTACAAAAAGTGCAACGTGCTATCACCATGGTCTGATAGGTATCTTTCTGAGGAATGAACATAGGCTAAACAATTTTCCATTATATCAATGCATCCTATCTTTCAGCTAAACATTTTACTCTCAACAGGGTTTACTGCAACAATTTCTTCATTTCAATCTAATCTTAACTTCACAAACATTATTCTAATTTCTACATAGTCTCTTACAACCTGGCTACTTCATAAAAACGGGGGGCTTGCGATAACTATTCGACTCATCCTTGGGGTATCCGGGGTCTTATGAAAAACAACTAGGCACATAGCAAACTGGGATGAGGGACTATCGTCTTGCTTTGAGTCGCAAGGGCGTTATCTAACAGAAGGCTACAGTTCAGTTGGTAAGCGTTCAGGGACATTTCTCAAATTCTAAATTTTGTAGCTTGTTCGTCAACAAATCATTTCTAGGAACAACGGCTGGCCTGTGTCAGCCGTAAGTCGACCCATCCCTTACAACCAGGGGTGAGTCATATTTTTCAAACTCTCGTCCGGGGCAGCTGATACAAAACTGGGGGCGTTCTGGGAAGACGGGGATGCTTCGATCACTTTTACTTGTTTGGACATTGAGATAATTCGGGACGGGGAAGGTCGCGTTACCTGAGGCATTTTATCATAGAAGCCACTGACATGTAGTTCCCTGATTACGGGTCAGATTAGGGAACCTCAGTCGTCTTACCTGTCCTTTCCTTTTTGGCCAATTTAAGTTACATCAATATTTAGCAGAAAGGAGAGGTAGTAACATGGTATCAATGTGATTTTATTTAGGACAAATTTGTTCAAATACTTGCGGTATTTGGAGCCAATTGGGTGGTGCACCAGGGATGGTGGTTCGCCAATTAGGTGCCAGTCGTTAGGAAGAGTGGGTGTGTGGAAGAGAGGGAGAGAGAGAGAGAGAGAGAGAGAGAGAGAGAGAGAGAGAGAGAGAGAGAGAGAGAGAGAGAGAGAGAGAGAGAGATATGCAACAATAGGCTAAACAGTACACGTGCAACATGGAGAGTGGCCGTGTACTAAGATAGGCTATTCGGCGCATTACACAACATGAGACATTACGGGTCTGGGTTAGGATTTAGAAAGCATGCAGTTTGACAGAGGGACATGCATTGAGTAAAAGGACACCATTGTGTTGCACTCCTCGCACTCTCAGTCCTTTGCCTAGTTAAGTCAATGCTTCAGTCGCATAGAAAACATTTTCTCAGTTTCAGACATACGTGGTCTGTGCTCATTCACGCAACATGGGTTAGGGGTGATCGCGTCTCATCATATCATACAACTATCGGCTCTTTCGTTACAAGAGCAGCGCATGGGTGTCTTTAGGTGCCACCTTGCTGCGTTAGTCCGCTTCATGTATCAGACATGGCGTGGTTTCAGATCTTCACTATACCTCAGTCGGGATTCCAATGTAACCTGTAGAGGGAGGAAAAGAGTGGAAGGGAGGGGGACAACATTCGAGAATATCACATGTACGGGCACGAAAGTCCTTTACCTACCACCTACTCGTCTTATCCCCTCGGGATATAATCCCTGAGATCTTGGTTTCCGAAGCCAGGGGGCGGGCAGTGTGGTAAGGATGACGAGCGATAGGTTGTTCATGAGGGAGACGGTCCGAGTGTGGCATTATAGGTCGTGTGTAGGGAGACGTTAAAAATTAGAGGCGCTTAGTGCGAGGTATCTAGTTATGGGGGATCCTTAAATCATTCCCAATGCTGTGATGTCCTTTCTGGTGAAGAATTGGCTTGGTAGTTTAGTCTGCCCTGTTCCCATGATGCACTGGGCCAGGGACAGACTGATTTGCATATAGCCAGGTTCTGAGCTGGGATGGTGCAGTGAGATAAATAACGGTGATGGATCATGCCCTGATCTTTGGACTGGGTAAGAGTGGTCTGCTTAATTCAGACACTCTGTTCATCACCACCCCCTTTTCTGAATCGTTTTTGGCCACTACAGGTGTGGCAGGGTATACTCAGACATGAGTCCCTTTCTCACGGCACCATCAGGATTCAAGCAAGCCGGGCCGAAGAAGGCTGAAATGCCAGAAACTGGTCCCCAGTAGCTTGTCTCCTTTCTGGTGAAGAATTGGCTTGGTAGTTTAGTCTGCCCTGTTCCCATGATGCACTGGGCCAGGGACAGACTGATTTGCATATAGCCAGGTTCTGAGCTGGGATGGTGCAGTGAGATAAATAACGGTGATGGATCATGCCCTGATCTTTGGACTGGGTAAGAGTGGTCTGCTTAATTCAGACACTCTGTTCATCACCACCCCCTTTTCTGAATCGTGATGTCCTAAGGCATACTCACTCTTTGGCCAACCCTATTCCCTAGTACCTTTGAGTACCATACCTTTATAACATTTAATCATTCACACCGCTTCACTTTACCCATTTTCAGAAGTCGAGGTCCTTCTTCATGCGTTTGTTCCTGAGCTAGTCGCACATTTGGGGGCAGCGTATCGTGCCTTAGATTCGATCATCAATCCGAGGCTGAGCGACCATTTTCTAATAACCTTAAAAAGAGAACAAAACAGGTCGTAAAGAAAAACCCTCCCGCTGATCCCATATTTACAAAAGTATGCGATACCTGTTCGTAGTTTGAAAAACCTTTATTTGCATAATCGTTCAGCATGTAAATATGAGAGTGCAATCGTATTTTGGCCGGACACGGCGTTGGCTGAAGTGTGTACAGTAGGGGGGCTATTCTGCAGCATTAATAAAACATTTAAAAAGGGTTTGTTTTGTCATTTTGCAGGAGAATAAAACGTCTATCAATAGTTGAGGGATCAGGGGGGCATTCGTTTCATAATTGGAAGCATAGTCAGATTAGTTGCAATCAAATTTCCTAGAAGCATACCGTGGGCGTGTGTCATAAGCGTCGTTATGTATCAGTTACAACAATATCATAATAAATCGTACATTGAAACCAACATTTTAACGGGATCTTTTTACATGTTCGCCAAGTGAACCCTCCCCCTTTTTCGTCAAGTGTACAAAGGATCATATACAATTCTCAGAACATCAAGTCTTATTAGCAAAAGAAGACACCACGTGGTGTTCGTTAGTTCCTATTGCCACCGGCGCCATTTTTGGGGGAAGCCGGCTTAGTCCGGAAGTAGCATCAGGGACAAAATGTTTCCAACAACCGGCGGTTGGACCAGAGTCCTTTTCGGCAGTTCAAAACTTGTGGACCGTCAATCAAAAAGGGGAGGGAGGCAAAAATCTCCCCTACCGGGTCACGTTGAGATTCAGCCAGAACTTGTTCGAGTGATCAAGGCAGTTGTTCCCCACCGGAAGCCTGCAGGGGTTGAGGGCTCCTGGGACTCTTGTAGAATCTTCAAAGCTGTGGGGATGTTGTCGGAGGTGGGGGCTCGTGCCCAGGTGGGCAAGCGTCCAAGTTACATTGCTGGTCAAAGTTATTCTAGCGGCCAAGACTCGGCTTCCAGGGGGCCCAGACGCCATTTTGAGACTCCGCAGCAGTCGCCCTTCGTCGTGTCTGCAAGAGTGGATGAGACTTCTTGGGGCGAAAAATGGAAAACCGTGCCGTAGGAGCAGGACATTCGGTTCAGGGCGCTAGGGTGCAGCTGTGGAGCCTCCACCTGGGGAGGTGAGGGAGTCTCGTTCGCGCCGCCTCCCTCTCCCAGTGCACCCCACGCCGTCCCTTTGCACGGGTATACGTGCTGGCCGGACCATATCCCGTGCTCCACAAGTACTCTTGAGGGCCATCATATGTCTCGTGCTGCGCAAGTATGGCGGCTGGCCATTCCATGTCCTGTGCTGCGCAAGTATGTTCGTCGCCGTTGTATGTCCTGTGCTGCGCAAGTATGTGCGTCGCCCGGCTGGAGGATTTCGGCGCCGGGCCGGGGCTGGGAAACCTCCACCTGGGGAGGCGAGGGAGGCTCGTTCGCGCCTCCTCCCTCTCCCAGCCCCCCTGCACCATTTCTTCAGCGGAGGTATTTGTGATAGCCGGACCAGGAGATGCGAGGGAGGGGGTCATCTGCATCCGCCCCCTCCCTACTCGTGGTCCGTGGGCCGCTGCCCCAGGAAGAAGAGGATGGGACATGCCGGGCCCGTGGTGCCTCCTGGACTTCCCACCGGCGACCTCTTCGATCGACGGCTGTCAGCAGGACCCCGCCCCACACGTGCTGCGTGTTTCACCTTCCGGATAGGCGTGACCGGTGACCTGCTGCATTTTGGGAACTTCCGGAGTGGGTGTAATATGTATTGTATTGCTCCTATTAATACGGTGTTACTTTACTGGAATTAAATCTTAAATTATATAACAGAGACTTGGTTTCCTTGAATCCTTTTACTACGAGAACCTCGCTACAGTGGGGGTAGGTATTTATGCCTGGGTAATGGGGGGTGGGGTGTCCACAAGAACAGTTTTCCTGAACGGGGGGTTGTCTATGCAGGCCTGTAATTGCTTTTGTTCACAGAGTGGGGGGGCAACAGAGAGTGATCAGTCCCATTGCACTCGAAGTTTGAGTTCGTTAATGGAATGTATACTAATCTGCCCGAAACTACTCTGTGTGTTATCCGAAAGGGTGGCTTTTGTGTTCGGGAATAGTAGTGGTAGTACGGGGTTCGTTACCGGGTAACTTAGAGCTTGACTGGGTTTCCCGTTTTAGCGTTGTTCGAGCTATGAGAACTCAAACATGTCGCTGAAATCGGTCTGGCGAAATCTGTGCCATCGGGCGTAATCAAACGTGGTGGTTCTATCCGGCCTGTCTGTGTCAGTCTGATTCATCTTTGTCTCACGCCTTTTCCCTTTCTGCCGGCCTGTTATTTCTGTCGGCCCTCTGCTCTTACCCATGTTCAGTAGAGTCGGGCATTGGGCTTTCCAGTGCCCGGAATATTTACAAAAAGCACATTGATTTTGTCCTAAGTCTGTTCGTCCTGCGCGTAATGTCGGGGGATTACGTTCGGGTCGTCGTGTCTTGGGGTTGTCCTGTCGGTACATCCCTTTACACCGTTCCCTTCCTTTGTTTACTCCTTGGAACCGTGTCGCCGCTATCCCTTCCTTTGGCCTATCAGATGCTTGGAAGGTTGTCTGTCGCGTTTCTTTACCTACTCTGACTTCGTCTCTTTCTTTTCGTTGCATTGCTTCTTTGCGCCACATACCGAGACTGTCGAGCATAATAGGCGTTGTCTTACTACTACAAAGGGCTATTTCTAACGTTTCTATTTTATCAAGGTCGAAGGATCCTATCAGTGGCCACTGTTTCTCTTGATTTTCTTTGGTATACCTGTGCCATAGCTTACTATAAGCTATGGTAACTAATCCATACTTTGTGAACATGTCTTTATTAGGGGTGCCTTCCAGCGGAGCTAGATGGTCCACCTCTAATAAACGGTCCGGGTTGAACCAGCTACCAATCAGTGAAGAGAAGATAGGCATGACGGATCACAATGGGGACAAAAGTCAGCACTACCTATCTTATCACTGCGTGCAAAGACTAGACAGAATATTTCTATTCTACATTGTTTGCACGCGGTGAATACCTCAAGAACCAATATCAAACAGTCAATGTTCGGTCAATCAAACAATCAGTGGGGAGAATAAGTAGGCCCGCAAAGGTCTGCGTCACCTACCCTTTCACTATCTGCAAAGAGGGAATCTGTTCTTTCCTGTTTGCAGACAGAGAATCTCCAGGAAACAATCCGCGAACAGTAGTTCGGGTTCAATCAATTAATCAGTGTGGGAGAGGGAAATCTCCCGAAAACAATCCACGAACCGTAGTTCGAGTTCAAACAATCAATCAGTGGGGGAGAAAGATAGGCACGACGGCTGCGTTACCTATCCTTCACTGCTTGCAAAGAGAGAGCCGGTTGTTTTTCCGTTTGCAGACAGCGAATCTCCAAACAAATCAACAAAGAGTAATACTAGTATTTTCCAAACAATCAAACAATCATTTCACAATTTGTCGTGTTTACACGACCTTACCCGGACCGCATGGTCAGTTTCTTGTCTTCCAAATCCAGCGCCCGATCGTCCTCTTTTCTTCGTATTCCTTGCGGCACTCCTGATGGTTCCCAGTCAGGACCGTAGATCACTCGAGAGAGGTCTGTTCGGAACCAGTGAAGTTCGGATGATCGGCTGCCAGACGAGGGTCTATTGGGCAGGAGCTCTCCCGATCGTTGCAGTCGTTCACTCTGTCGTCAGGACCTCTCCCACTGGATCCACGTGTCGCTGATGGGCCCCACGTTTGGGACGCCAATTGTTGAAAAAGGTACAGGCAGAAGACCTTTTCCGAAGTTGCCCGGCGTTAGCCGCCTCTATACCCACTCAAGTTTACCAAACAAAGAGGCAGGCACTGGAAACTGGAAGGCAGGAAACAGAAGTTTTATTCTCTCCGGAGGAGAAACACATCAGTTCGGACAGCAAGTATCGTCACGAGGTGCTCTAACCGCATCTCTGAGGCCTGGCCTCTTATACACAAGTTTATTGTTTTATTACGTTAAACACATCTCTGTCATTTACTTTGATGTAAGGAAAGACATCCTCGGAATCCCCGCTTCAGGCCCGTTCCCTCACACATTTACAGTTGAAGTCCCCACCCCGGTCACAACAGGTGATGATTGTCGCGCAGCAGGACATTCCGCCGATTCACGGAATGTGTGGGGTTGATCGGATCTCATAGGGTGGGGGCTTTGATCAATTCGAGGGTCCTTTAATGGGGGAAGCTTCCTACTGTACGGGGGGCAATAAACAGTATCCGCAGGGCCAGGTGGTGGCCTGGGAACGAGGAAGACAAACGGGCACACAGGAAAAGGGGGTTTGTATCAAAGGGTCCGGGACCATGAAAGGAATGGTGGGAGGTGTCGCGCTGGGAACAGGATGAGGTTCCGAGGCAGAGCTGCGTGGGAGAGGGGTTTGATTCTCATGGGAGAGCAGCGCAGATGGAGAGGTTTTATGGTCTATGCATGAGAGAGCGGGGGTGACCAGTGCGTGGGGGTGCTTGTGAGGGCGAGGAGCCATGCTGAGGGTCAGCGGCGTGCAGAGGGTGGTTCTGACCAAGGTACCTAAAATGGCAGGTGTGCACGACAAAAAGTGTGGCATCGGGAGAGAAGGCAAGATGACGCAGATAATGTTTACCAAATCGTATTAATTTTCCACAGCAATGCATCCAAAACGCCATGGCATGACTGATCCTCGACGTACCACGCCACGACCACATCACCCCCCACCTGAGAAACCTGCACTGGCTCCCCATCAACAAGAGAATATCCTTCAAGCTCCTCACCCACGCACACAAGGCACTCCACAAGACCAGCCCAGACTACCTCAACAGACGGCTCTCCTTCTACATCCCCAACCACCAGCTACGCTCCGCTGACCTCTCACTTGCCACCTTCCAGCGCATCCGAAGTACAACCACCGGTATTAGATCCTTCTCCCACCTCGCCACCAAGACATGGAACACCCTCCCACTGAGCCTACAACAGACCCAAGACCTGCTGACCTTTAGGAGGATACTCAAGACCTGGCTGGTCAATCAGTAGTGCCCCCCCCCGTGCCTTGAGACCCTCGCGGGTATGTAGTGCGCTTTACAAATGATTGATTGATTGATTAATAGTTAGCTCAGCTAACTATAACTATTGAATTCACTGGTTTTCTACAAGTCAAACCTGAGCACAACTATATTATCCCTGGAACCTTTTCTTTTTTCAGTGAATTTCAAACGTTTTTTAAACACCAATTCCTAACTTTAACATTCCTATAACCTTTGTTTTTACAGTGAATTTCTATGTATTTTTTAACTAGTGGTCGCATTTTCAGAGTGGTGGAGAAAAGGGGCAGGGCCTTTGACCATCTCTCAGCAATCCCACTCTCTGGGAATTACTGGCGAGAACAAAAGGAGTTCCTGGCCCCAAAGGGCCCTTAGCATAAAAGGGGACTACATCATTCAATTAGCAATGCACCCGAAGGTGCGTTTGCAAATTGCTGTACAAAGAGAGTGTGGCCCCCAAAGACGTCTCAGCAATCCCGCAGTGTGGGACTTATTAAAGCTAACAGGAGAGGTAGTGGGCCCCCAAGAACCCTCTGGAGCCAAGGGGACTTCATTCCTCAACCAGCCTTGCTCTAGAAGGTGCATTTGCTCAGTATTGTGGGGAAAGGGAGCATGGCCTTTGAAGTCCTCTCAGTAATCCCATTGTATGGGACTTACGGGAGGTAACAGCTGGGCTTGTTGGCCCTCAAGGACTGTCAGCATTCAAGAGGACTTCATCCCCAACTAGTAGTGTGCCAGAAGGTGCATTTGAAGAGTGGTGGGTAAAGGGGGCATGGCTTTCGATCACCTCTCAGCAATCCTGCTGTGTGGGACTTACTGGAGGTAATAAAAGGGGTTTCAGGCCCCCATGGACCCTAAGGAGGCAAGAGGACTTCATCTTCCAACAAGTAGTGCTCCAGGAGGTGGGTTTGCAGAGTGGTGGAAAAAGGGGATGCATGCCCTCCTCCCTCAGCCAAATTGGGCCCGCAGACTCCTTCCCCGGGTCCTGGCCATATAAAGTGGGTGCCGCAAGGGTGTCCAACTCACCACTGGGACCGCAGACAGAGCCTCAAGGCTAATGGGGTCCCTGCCTGCTCCCCGTGGCCTCATGGTAGCCAGCAACGCCTTTGGACAGACAGAGCTGCTGAACATGCAGCTCCTTCTGTCCAAAAGCAATTCCACTTTCAGCAATTGAGAGCATTTTTAATGCTCTTTCTTGCTGAAAGGGAAGCAGCATTTGCTATGGCTTAGCAGGAGTGATGAAGCTCCCAGCAAGCAATAACAAACAGCTATGTCCCAGTGGTGGGCCCCGTGAAGCATAGCAGGGACTGCCCTGGGGGGGTTGTCCCCATGGCCATCTATGCAGCCCCTCCTGCTTGTTTAATTTTGCCTCATGCAGGTGACAGTACCAGGGCTGTGGAGGGTCTACACAGCCACTCCCACCTCATTATTTGAAATTAAAACGTGGGGAGGTCGCATCCCTCAGGAATGCTAAGCGGTGGTGTCCACTGCCCCTCCACAATGCGTAAAGACATAAGCCTTGTGGAGGTGGTGATTCCTGGGTACACAGTGGGTGTCGAAGAGGCCCTTTATTTCTACTTGGCATGTGGCTCTGAGGAGGTGGTGCTCCCAGGACCTGAAACGGGTTCAAGAGGCCCTCCTGTTTATAGTGCAATAAGCCCCAGGGATTTGGTGGTTCCAAGGGCAATAAAATCCCAGGAAGGGAGGCTGTGCACCCACCCGTCCTATTCATACAAATGCTCCAGGGACCTGGGGGCATATTATCAAGGGGGTTTATCTCCGCTTTTTTGGCTTTAAAAGCCAAGAAAGCAGAGATAAAATTATCTCCCTATTACCTAGCTGTCGCTAACACCAGTTAGAGACAGCTAGTAGGAGATAGCGACCATCTTGGGCCCCACTTTGCATGTCAGTGATATTTATCACTAATGACATGCAAAGTCGGCATGCCAAGATGTTAGCGACTGAAAACAGTCGCTAACATCGCTATCTCCTATTGCCAACTTTTGGAGATATTCGCGCTAAGCGCGAATATCTCCAAAAGCTAACACCTGCCCTGAGCAGTTCTTAGCAATGTTATCCAATGGGAGATGGATAACATGGCTAAGAGCATTAGCTCGGTAATGCATGAATATCTCTGACTTTTCAGCGATATTCATGCATTGCGGCAATTTTTATTGCATTTGCGATAAACCTTGGTAATACCAAGGTTTATTTGCGGTAAAAATCGCCGCAGCTCAGCAGTAAATTTTTGTCTCTAACCAAGCAATAGCGATAATTATCGCTATTGCTTAGTAATATGCCCCTGGTCCACCCAGGGGCTGATTAGAAACAAAGGACAGCGTTGGTTTAAAACAAAGAAATTGCTGGGATCTACTGATCCCTCAGAATTTTTAATGTGTTTTTTTGCACCCAGCAGGCACCCTATGAGACCCCCCCAAGAGGCCTACAGGGTCAGGTTATTCCTACTAACCCTGGGTGAAGCACTACGCTACACTCCCGTAATTTGCGAAGTTTGCGCTACTTCGCACTACCGGAATTGCACGTAGCACCTAGCACAGTGCAAACACAAGTAGCATAGTGTAGCGCAGCATAGTGCAACGGTCATTTTTTGCTTGCTCACGGTCCTTTTCGGCAAGTTGGCATCCATTGCAAGAGAAATGACATTCCGGCGACACTTTTTCCTCGTTCGAGATCAGCAACATCAAGTTGCCGATCGCGAGCGTGGAAAATAAACCTCCCGGCGAGATTCTCACCGCGGGGAGGTCAGGTTTCTCATTGCGAGTGGTCGCGTATGCTCGTGACCACTCACGATGAGAAACTACCAATCCGCTTTGAGAAAGCTGCAGCTCACGTAGAAATCTACTCGAACGGCATAAAATGACCGCTTGCACTGTGCAAGATGCAGTATGCAGTGATTGCACAGTGCAGACAAGCATCCGGCACTGTGCAATTAGTGCGAACAGCATTTTGCAGAGTGCACTACGCAGTTCACTGAGCTCGCATAGTGCAAAGTGTAGTTTGCGTAGTTACGCGTAGTGCTAATACGTGAACTACGCCCAGGGTTAATTTCTACCCTGCGTCCTTTTTTCTTTTTTTGGTGGAAGTCAGCGTCAAATCCCAAGATGGCTGCTGACACTTCCTGGTTGAATATTGGCAGCCAATCAAATTTCAGTAGGATTTGGGCTGCCTGGTATCTAAAAAAAAAAAATGCAATATCTCTAAAACTACTAAACAGATTTACAACAAACGAAATAAAGCACACTTTCTGGACGTATTCTTGCTTGGACTAAAGTATGAATAGTAAAATTAATCTCTTCACAGTTCAACATTTTCCCGACTGTGGAGCTATTTGGAGTGGGAACAGTATATTATACACCTCCAAAACCCAACACTTCCCCTGTTGCGATGTTTGGGTTGGGATACTACATTTTATCACTCCGAAATCCAATGCTTTCCCAATTGTTGCACTGTTTGGAGGGAGAATAGAAAATGTCACCCCTTCAAAATCCAACACTTTCCCTACCACTGCATAGACTGGAGTGGGAATAGTAAATTTTACTCCAACACTTTCCTTACTGTTGCGTTATTTGGAGTGAGAGAAGTAAATGTTACCCCTCCAAAATCCAATGCTGTCCTAACTTTTGCCCTGTTTGGCGTGAGAATAGTACATTTTACCAATCCAGTTTCGAACACTTTACCTACTGCTGAATAAACCAGATTGAGAATAGAATAATCAATATTGTTAGATTACAATCATTTTTATAATATTGGTTAAAAAGATTTCATAACATTAACTGTGTTATTTTAGTAAATGTGTTTTTTGGGGTTTTCAATTTTTTATATTTTATTAATTGTCTATATTAATTAACATAATTTTTCTTATTCAATTGTTTCTTTTTTTTAATGTTTTTTTATGTACATGCTATAAATTGCCTCCCTCACAGTGCGTTTTTCATCCTTAATGACCTCATCCCCAAAGGCTCAAATCATTTTATAAGAGAACAGGGCAAGCAGCCCCCTCCCCAGGCCATTTTTGGCCCTGGGGACCTCCTCCTCTGGGGCCTTCACTTATTTTTTTGTGGACGGGGACCATGGCCTCCCTTCCCTGGCCATTTTCGGTCTCGGGGATCCTATCACCTGTCTGCAGTATTTTTAACAGGAGGGGGGCTGCATAGCCCCCCTCCCTGAGCCTCAAAATGCCCTATGGTCCCCATTTTCTGGGGCCACTAAACTAAGTTAAAGGGAGAGGGTTCTTTCTCTGAGCCATTGATAACCCAGGGGACCACATCCCCTGTGGCCAGCTCACATGCTTTGTCCTCCTGGAATCCCACCTCTGGGACACAGACATTTCCCTGCTTGAACCGGCATGAGCTGGGAAACCAGTGTTTGCTCCTGCATGGCCACCCTCCCACACACTCACTTATACACCCATTTAGCCCCTCACACACATACAGACATGGATACTTACAGTCACATAGCCATTCACATAATACATGGTAGAAGTAGTATCAATAAGTGGGAGTGCACCCAGTATTCTAATTTAACATTTATAGTCAGTTAGTATATATAATTAACACCCATGAACTCTTAAAAACACTGACACTCACTTGATGATGTCATCAGTGATGTCGTTTGAGATGTCGTCAGTGATGTCACTGATAACCCTGGGCAATGAATTTCGCTCCAGGTTCAGGCAAAAAAATCAACTCTTTGCCTACCTCAATAGTACATCAACCTAAAAAAAAAAAGTGTTTCGTGTTATATGTGTTTTATGTTCTTGTGTATGTTAATTAATATAAATGTATGTGTTCAAGTATAACAAATTTGATTGTTGAATATTTTGACATATTGAACGTAAAAGAGTGAAAAACAAGTCATAAAACTAAAATAAATTAATTATATATATTTTTTTAAACAATGGTTTTGACTCTTTAGTCATGTTCACTTGGTCACTACTGGTTTGAATGTATTCTTTTTTTCACCCAAAAAGAGATGGCATATATTAATTGAAGGTTTGCTCTAGTTTCTCACTTTCCCATTGAAAAAAATCAACTCTTCCCCTTTGCGGAGTCAGCTTCGAAACTTTACTCACAAATGCTTTGATAAAGCAACTGTACATGTTAAAAATCATATACCAATTCACAAAAGTGAACTTTGAAATTGAAAACTATCAGGCAATGAGAGAGGTAATGATTTTGGGGTCCCTCCTAACCTAGGGGGAGGACCAAGCAGATGCCTTGAACACAAAGAGCACATCATGCTGAATGATTCAGTGGTAGTCCCACCCTCTTAGGACCACCCCAAGCACACTTATTATGGGCAAAAATACAATCCCAACCAAAGGCCTCGCAAAGCATTATGGGATGAGATTAGCAGTGGGCAGTGAATATTATAGTATCCAATCTCAAAATAGTTCTACAAAGAGCTGCAGTTCAACTCTTCGTACCTAGGTGTCCCTCACAAGTCAAATGCAACAGCATTGAATCAAGCTGCAGTTCCACTAGTCATTACTAGATGTCCCTCACAAGTCAAATGCAAAAGCATTGAAACCCTTTCATGAAGCTGCAGTTCAGCTCTTTGTAGAATTTATAGTATTAGCTCTCAGCTCAGGGTTTCAATGCTTTTGCATTTGACTTGTGAGGGACATCTAGTAACAATTAGTGGAACTGCAGCTTTTAAAAATAAATTATTTATTGATTTCAAGAAAATGAAAACAGTCATGAGTACAAACTTGGACTGAATACGAAAGTCATGCAAACCCTACAAACCCCCCTCCCTCCCTCCCAGGCAGAGTAATAGTGTCATTTCAGTACTATTCGGGTACAGCAATAAAGCATCTTATGTATTGCAATGGCAAGATAATGACGAAACAGAAGTCTTCTGAGGTTCCGTGAGAATCCAACGCCGTTTTGGGCATGTTCGGATATGGACGAGTTTGGTATCTACGAACCGCAAATAACGAGTTTAGTAAGTGTACGCGTTTTCGCTACACTACTTGGAAGGGTTCGTCTTATTTACGGGTTTCTCCATCTGAACCCTCGGGTTCCATTTTAGATACGGCATCCATTTTGTTTCTTGCCCTCACGTAGCCGGTGAACGGACAATGTCCGCTTGATGACCCTGGGTTTCCCAAGCTCTAGTGGAAGATGCATATTCCTTTGAGTGTGTCATTATGACTAGGGGAATGACACGGCAAAGGCAGATGGCTCCGCTCGAGGCTCATCTTGCCGTGCCGGTCTATTGTTTCAGCCATGCATGCGTTAGGCTCGAATCCTTTGATCCTGTGATCACGCTTCCGATATTGCCCCTACACTCTTTTCAATCTGTTGTCTGTCTTTGTCTTCCTTGCACCTTTTTCTGTCTCTTCTCTTAGCTCGTTTACAACTAGAGTGGAATGTGCCTAATGGTGGGATAGCGTGCTTTTACAGTTGGGAACCGACATGTTACTGTAATTATGTTCTGGGCTTCTGAAAACATGAATGCGACCCTTTTGAAGTGTACTGTGGGAACTGAGTTGTAACCTTTTGTTCATTATGTTGTGCAATGACGAAAAATGTGTATAAAAGGAGCGATCCACTTTTGCAATTCGAAGCAGACTCTCTGAACCTACACTTGTTGTACTTCTAGCGATTTCTGTATCCCTGCAGTAAATAAACGCTGATCTTTGACGCTGAAGGAAGTGTCCCGTGTCTCTGTGATTTGTACGCCGGAACAGGTAACCCACGAAGGTTTCAGGTGTTGTCCCCTGGCACCGCTGGGCCTTAAAATAGCCCAGTCCTTCACTTATCGTACATTCCACTAGTATGGGCCTGCCACAATGAACACACCAATTACGGGATACGATTTGAGAGTAACAAATGCCAGGGTAGTAGCAAGGACCTCCTCATGATTGTAGAGCAGAAGACAAAGGGGAAGAGTGGAACAAGTAATTCACAATATGTCAGGGTGGGACAACAAATATGCCGTAAGGGAGGCCCAGAAGTCTTTAGGGCGGCATGTCTCAGGGAGCTCCTCCTCATATATCTGTAGTTGAGCCCTAAAATATATCAGGTCACTAAGCCATCCTTTTACAGCAGGTGCTAGCTTGGCTCCCCAGCACTGTGCAACTGCCCGTTTGGCGAAGAGGGTGGAAACTGCAACAATGCGCCTGTTGCAGGGCTTAAGACATTTAACATAGCCTAGTAAGCATATCTTAGGAGTGCAGCACACAGGCTCCAACACTATATCAGCTAGCATGTTTGCCACAGTAGTCCAGAACACAAATATGCCAGCACACTTCCAGGCAACATGGAAAAAGTCTGCATCAGCTGCACCACATCGCACTCAATTAGAAGTTTCGCGCAGAAGATACTTGTGTAGTTGTTGGGGGGAGTAATATACTTTATGCAAGAATTTGAAATGAATAATTCTAAGGTTGCAATTAGCATTAAGGCGACCAGTGAGTTGGCAGCATGCCGTCCAAACCTCCGGATCAATAGATATACCCAAAGTTGCTTGCCAGTGTGGACAAGAGTGATGATTGTCCTGGTCTCTTTCATGCAAGGAAGCATTGTAGAGTTTAGTGATTAAACCCTTGCGTACCTCCCCTACAGCATTGCCTGCAATTCCCATAAAGTGGTGGGTTCCTCCTGGTATCCTGGATGTGCCGCAGAGACAGCTTGACGGACTCGGACGTATGTAAAGCTAAACATAAAACCCTGAGCCGTACCCCTCTGCGCATCTTGTAGCGTTTTAAAATGACCCCCTTATAGAGGTCTCCGAGTGATACCCACTGCGGCCATCTCTTGAAGGGCTGGCGCCTTACGCGCCGCAGAAATATCAGGATGTGAAACTATTGGTAGCGACAGAGCGTATAAATAAGGTAATTGAGCCCTGGATGCTAGCATGCACCATTCCCACCTCGTACACTGTGTAGGATTAATCTCGGTCCGCAGGCCACCCGATCCTCCGGTGAGGGTCACTGCTTGCAACGGTAGATGAAGAACAGCATCCGATTCAATAGCTACGTGAGGCTGAAAGCGCTGGGGGAAATGCCAATAGTGTGCGAAGTGCCCCTGCGCACACAAATAGTACAGTTGAAGATCAGGAGCCTCAAAACCACCTCAGTCGAAAGGCTGAACCAGAAGATCCCACCTGCATCGGGGTTTCTTACCGCCCCACACAAACGTTAAAATTGCAGATTGCAGAGTTTGGAACAATGCCATAATTAGCTTTATTGGAATGTTGATAAAAAAATACAACAATTTTGGTAAAAAGACCATTTTTACTACCACTATCCTATCTGCCAAAGAAAGGGGTAGATGCCCCCACCTTTGAGCCTGTTCAGAAATATGCGTAACCGTACGGCCATAGTTTTCAGAAACAATTATATCTGGGTCCCTATGCACCCAAATCCCAAGATATTTCACAGGGTCAGACGTCCAGGAAAGTGGGAAGTCCATCGCCACTTCCTTCGTAAGCGCAGTTAGAGGAAACACTATGAATTTAGACCAATTGATCCCAAGGCCAGAAAATCTTTCAAATTGTACATACTCCCTGGGTCGCGCAGATAGATGTACAGCAGGATCACAAATGTATAGCAGCATGTCGTCCACGTAGAGGGGGACAAAACCGCATTGCGGCCGTGGCATGCTTTTGACACAATTTGCAAGCAAGGGGCTCCAGGCTTAATGGATGAAACAGAGCCGCCTAAAACTCAATTCAGACAAAACGGAGGTGCTCATCCTAGGATCCTCCCCCTCAGCTTGGGACGACTCTTGGTGGCCTTCAGCTCTGGGCACAGCACCCACACCCACAGACCATGCAGGTAACCTTGGCTTCATCCTAGACTCCTCTCTCTCATTGTCCAGACAAGTCAACGCCGTCTCGTCCTCCTGCTTCAACGTACTTCGCATCCTCAAAAAGATCTTCCGCTGGATCCCCCCCAAGACAAGAAAGACTGTCACCCACGCACTGGTCACGAGTCCACTGGATTATGGTAACACACTTTACGCCGGAATCACAACAAAATTACAGAAAAACTCCAGCGCATCCAAAACGCGTCAGGGAGACTCATATTAGACATCCCGCGCCAAGATCACATCACCGAACATCTAAAAGACCTCCACTGGCTTCCCGTCAACAAAAGAATTACTTTCCGCCTTCTTACCCACGCACACAAGTCCCTCTACAATCTAGGACCCGAATGCCTCAACACTCGATTATCCTTCTACAAACCCACCCGCCAATTAAGATCGTCCAATCAAGCCCTCGCCGCAGTCCCGCGCATCCGGAAATCCACCATGGGTGGCAGATCCTTCTCCTTCCTGGCTGCCAAGACCTGGAACTCACTCCCCACCCACCTCCGCCTTAATCAGAACCACATTTCCTTCAGAAAAGAACTGAAAAGCTGGCTATTCGACAAATAATTGAACCCCTTCCCCTAGCGCCTTGAGACCCTCTGGGTGAGCAGTGTGCTTTACAAATGCATGAACTTGAACTTAAAGAAAAAAGCATGGGTGATAGGGGGTACCCTGGCAAGTGCCTTGTTCCATATGGAACAATGTTGACACCCTCCCATGGACAGGGCCAACCGGACCGTTGTATAATACCCTGAGCCACTGCAGGAAGAAAGGAGGAAAGCCCATTCTACTCAGTACAGTAAACATAAAGGGCCATTGCAGAGAGTCAAAGGCCTTTGCTGCATCAAGCAGCACAGCCACCGCCTGAAAGTCTGGTTCAAAATAATGCAGAATAGAAAAGAGTGGGCACAAGTTATGAGTCGTGGAGCATTCCGTACCAAACCCAGGCTGGTCTGGCAACACCAGTAAGGGGCATCTATATTAATAATAGAGAGGGGCCGGTATGACCTGCATTGATTTGAGGGCTTATCTGGTTTTAACAATGTGACAAGTAGAGCTTCCTGGAGAGAGGGCTGCAGTGTTCCTGTCTTGTAGGCTTCTGCATAGAATGCAAGTAACTGAGGGGCCAGGGCTGACGCGTATGCTTTATAAAATTCACTGGGCAGCCCATCTGGCCTGCAGCTTTACAGGTTGGTAGAAACATTGTGGCCTCCTTTACATTCTCTTAGTCGAACAGTTGTACAAGGTAATCACTATGAGCGTTGGACAACCATCCGAGTGCCACATCATCAAGATATGCATTGATCTCTGCAGGCGATGGAGACTCTCTGGAGGCAAAGAGGCTAGTATAGAATTGTAAAGCAATATCACAGAGTTCCGCTGTCGAATGGCGGGCTACCCCATCTCCATCAATAAGTTTGATTATATTCTCATGACTTCGCGGTTCTAATAGCTTCTGCGCATGGGAACGGCCAGGCCGGCCGCCTTCACCATAATGCCATGCTATTCGACGCCGAGAGCAGTGCAACGTTTCCTGGTCTACTGTGTCATTGTCTTCAGAGACAAGTTCCCTTATCGCAGCCAATTTAGCAGTGGAAGGATCGGACTCATAGTTGAGAGATATCAGATGCAAGTTTTTGTATCCTACGTCGAATGTCACGCAAGACTACGGATTGGACTCCAATGTAAGATTCTCTTATGGTGACCTTAAACGCTTCTCATTGCACACCTGCACTGTCTACTGTCCCCTCATTCTTCCTAAAGTAGTTTGTGATTGCCTCGGCTATGGTCTGTTTGAAAACAGGATCTTTAAGTTCTGAGGGTTGGAGCCTCCATGCGAAGAGCGGTTTCTGATACGCAGGGACTTGTAGGGCAAGGAGTACAGGGGAATGGTCAGACAGAGTGCATGCCTCATGTGTTACAGTGACAGTTCAACTACAGACTGTCTCAGAGACCAGCCAGAGGTCAATTCGGGACCAATAACCATGTGCAGCCGAAGCAAATGTGCGCTCCTGACCAGCGGGGTGAAGCCTGCGACAAACGTCATGTAAGTAACCAGTATCTAGCAGTCCCAGTAACACGTTTGCCGCACGTTTGGTCCGCATCTTGCTGCTGCCCGCTCTATCCATTTTGACATCTAGGCACAAATTAATCCCCCACCCCATATAATTGTGGCCGGGGGGAACGGCGATATTCTACGGGGGCACAGAGTGCTACTAACCTCCCATCTGGTAGGAGGTGGCCGTGCAGGTCTAATGTGTGCAGTTATATAGATGTGTACATATCAGAATACCCTCTTAGACAAAATGCAGCAGCCCTCTAGGTGGCAAGACTATATAAAGGAAATACAGTGATCAAGACCCAAACTGGGTGCGCAAAATGAACCCTGGATGAGGGTGTTGTAGACAAATCTAGGGCTCTAGTGTATTTTTCCCGATTCATGCTCTTACATAGGTATAACTCATCATATCCTTACATAGGCATCAGAATCATAACCATATTTAGACACAGCCAATGCAGTCCAAATATGGCATGGTTACTTCCACAGATTCCTAGAAATCACAACGAGTTCTTGGAGAGACCAAACCTCCAGCAGTCCGGGACATTCCCCTGCTTCTGTATTGATTTGTCCTAGAACTCCTGGAGTCCTAAAAGAACTGTGAGTTCTTAGTGATGTATTATGTCCAACCTTAGGTCAAACTCGGCACCTTCCAGGTATAAATATACCAGCATCTGCCCTAGCAAAACACACGGTGGTTTGGAGCAGATCGACTAACTACTTGCCCGACGCCCTGCTGTAGTGAGTGCCGAAGGAAGCCGACCCTCCAGCTGACGAACTGAGAGAGACGCTGTCTTTTCTCTTGCCGAGAAATTTAGCTCCGGTGTTTCCCAGCTACCCATGCAGGTTACTGGGAGATCAAGTCCTGAGAGAGAGATACAAGACCTCCTACATTCTATAAACAAGGTACGGAGCTGATTAGACCCTTAGAGAATTCTTGGATAGATTCTTGGCAGAAACTATTTAACTCAAGCTACATCTCACTTACTCCTTCCCATGTACTAGGCTTAGGTTAGGTACACCGGGGTAGACGTATCTTAGAAGCACCAGTTGAGTATTTTTAGTCATCTTTTATCATTGTATGTATTTTATCTATTTTAAGTATCTTATGGCTTACAAACTATACACCATTATTTCATAATACTCTTTTTACCGTACGCACTTTACTTTATGACAAGTATTGCGATTGTAGCAATTCACTTCTCTTGCATGAGAAAGAAGACTGCTCAATAAATAACCTTTTGATTGAAAACGCCCATCTCTCTATTTCTCTGCACTTCTGGTGAAACTAAGCATGCACGATTGACCGAGTGAAATAGCCATCTATTGTTTCCGCGACTCTGGAGATACATTCCTTATTCTTGGGGAACAAAGTTGTCATGTGATATGGTTGTCAGAAACTAATCCCTTCTTGTGTATTCGAGAAAGTTTCTAGTGACCTCTGAGCTATCTGGCATTCACAAATTAAGTCTAACATATTCAATAGAGATGTAGTTGACTTCAGTCCTACGTCTAAACTATCGTTTATGTTATTCCAATGCGCAGAGCCTATTGGCAATATAGAAACTACACTACAAGGGGTACTCAACCCTACTAGAGACTACCTACTAGAGACAACCTAACATTCAAATATTTATACAACCATAGGGAACTCAGGACTCTTAGGACAGCACCATCAGTAATAGGCATAAGTATTATTCATGGGTGATGCTGTATGCAACGCAACCCTGATCAGTGCATCTTAGTTGACCATTTAGCACCATTGGGGCAGTCGGATCAGTCATATAAGAGTGTCGGTTAAAGTCTGCTTATGGATCCTACCTCTACTGCTCTTCATCAGGTGCAGTACTGGACTCACGTCTCCTAAGCTTCAAATGCTTAGCATGCTCCATCATGGCTTTCGGGCAGGCAAATATCTTACAGTCTCCATCCACACCAATACACAGACAAGCCGGGTACAGCATTGCATAGGGGATCTCCTTGGTTTGCAAAAAATTCAGGGAAAAAGGACAAAGTGTGACCCGATGACTTATAGTGCCTTTCTCACAGTGCCATCCTCAATATGGTGATTCAGAAAAGGGGGTGGTGATGAACAGAGTGTCTGAATTAAGCAGACCACTCTTACCCAGTCCAAAGATCAGGGCTTGATCCATCACCGTTTTTTAGCTCACTGCACCATCCCAGCTCAGAACTTGGCTATATGCAAATTAGTCTGACCCTGGCCCAGTGCATCATGGGAACAGGGCAGACCAAACTACCAAGCCAATTCTTATACTGGGTCTCCCTTTTCTGAATCGTTTTTGGCCACTATAGGTGTGGCAGGGTATACTCAGACATGAGTCCCTTTCTCACTGCACCATCAGGATTCAAGCAAGCCGGGCCGAAGACGGCTGAAATGCCAGAAACCGGTCCCCGGTAGCTTGTCTCCTTTCTGGTGAAGAATTGGCTTGGTAGTTTAGTCTGCCCTGTTCCCATGATGCACTGGGCCAGGGACAGACTGATTTGCATATAGCCAGGTTCTGAGCTGGGATGGTGCAGTGAGATAAATAACAGTGATGGATCAAGCCCTGATCTTTGGACTGGGTAAGAGTGGTCTGATTATTCAGACACTCTGTTCATCACCACCCCCTTTTCTGAATCGTTTTTGGCCACTATAGGTGTGGTAGGGTATACTCAGACATGAGTCCCTTTCTCACGGCACCATCAGGATTCAAGCAAGCCGGGCCGAAGACGGCTGAAATGCCAGAAACCGGTCCCCGGTAGCTTGTCTCCTTTCTGGTGAAGAATTGGCTTGGTAGTTTAGTCTGCCCTGTTCCCATGATGCACTGGGCCAGGGACAGACTGATTTGCATATAGCCAGGTTCTGAGCTGGGATGGTGCAGTGAGATAAATAACGGTGATTGATCAAGCCCTGATCTTTGGACTGGGTAAGAGTGGTCTGCTTAATTCAGACACTCTGTTCATCACCACCCCCTTTTCTGAATCGTTTTTGGCCACTAGAGGTGTGGCAGGGTATACTCAGACAGGAGTCCCTTTCTCACTGCACCATCAGGATTCAAGCAAGCCGGGCCGAAGAAGGCTGAAATGCCAGAAACCGGTCCCCGGTAGCTTGTCTCCTTTCTGGTGAAGAATTGGCTTGGTAGTTTAGTCTGCCCTGTTCCCATGATGCACTGGGCCAGGGACAGACTGATTTGCATATAGCCAGGTTCTGAGCTGGGATGGTGCAGTAAGATAAATTACGGTGATGGATCAAGCCCTGATCTTTGGACTGGGTAAGAGTGGTCTGCTTAATTCAGACACTCTGTTCATCACCACCCCCTTTTCTGAATCGTTTTTGGCCACTATAGGTGTGGCAGGGTATACTCAGACATGAGTCCCTTTCTCACTGCACCATCAGGATTCAAGCAAGCCGGGCTGAAGACGGCTGAAATGACAGAAACCGGTCCCCGGTAGCTTGTCTCCTTTCTGGTGAAGAATTGGCTAGGTAGTTTAGTCTGCCCTGTTCCCATGATGCACTGGGCCAGGGACAGACTGATTTGCATATAGCCAGGTTCTGAGCTGGGATGGTGCAGTGAGATAAATAACGGTGATGGATCAAGCCCTGATCTTTGGACTGGGTAAGAGTGGTTTGCTTAATTCAGACACTCTGTTCATCACCACCCCCTTTTCTGAATCGTTTTTGGCCACTATAGGTGTGGCAGGGTATACTCAGACATGAGTCCCTTTCTCACTGCACCATCAGGATTCAAGCAAGCCGGGCCGAAGACGGCTGAAATGCCAGAAACCGGTCCCCGGTAGCTTGTCTCCTTTCTGGTGAAGAATTGGCTTGGTAGTTTAGTCTGCCCTGTTCCCATGATGCACTGGGCCAGGGACAGACTGATTTGCATATAGCCAGGTTCTGAGCTGGGATGGTGCAGTGAATAAATAACGGTGATGGATCAAGCCCTGATCTTTGGACTGGGTAAGAGTGGTCTGATTATTCAGACACTCTGTTCATCACCACCCCCTTTTCTGAATCGTTTTTGGCCACTATAGGTGTGGTAGGGTATACTCAGACATAAGTCCCTTTCTCACTTCACCATCAGGATTCAAGCAAGCCGGGCCGAAGACGGCTGAAATGCCAGAAACCGGTCCCCGGTAGCTTGTCTCCTTTCTGGTGAAGAATTGGCTTGGTAGTTTAGTCTGCCCTGTTCCCATGATGCACTGGGCCAGGGACAGACTGATTTGCATATAGCCAGGTTCTGAGCTGGGATGGTGCAGTGAGATAAATAACGGTGATTGATCAAGCCCTGATCTTTGGACTGGGTAAGAGTGGTCTGCTTAATTCAGACACTCTGTTCATCACCACCCCCTTTTCTGAATCGTTTTTGGCCACTAGAGGTGTGGCAGGGTATACTCAGACAGGAGTCCCTTTCTCACTGCACCATCAGGATTCAAGCAAGCCGGGCCGAAGAAGGCTGAAATGCCAGAAACCGGTCCCCGGTAGCTTGTCTCCTTTCTGGTGAAGAATTGGCTTGGTAGTTTAGTCTGCCCTGTTCCCATGATGCACTGGGCCAGGGACAGACTGATTTGCATATAGCCAGGTTCTGAGCTGGGATGGTGCAGTAAGATAAATAACGGTGATGGATCAAGCCCTGATCTTTGGACTGGGTAAGAGTGGTCTGCTTAATTCAGACACTCTGTTCATCACCACCCCCTTTTCTGAATCGTTTTTGGCCACTATAGGTGTGGCAGGGTATACTCAGACATGAGTCCCTTTCTCACTGCACCATCAGGATTCAAGCAAGCCGGGCTGAAGACGGCTGAAATGCCAGAAACCGGTCCCCGGTAGCTTGTCTCCTTTCTGGTGAAGAATTGGCTAGGTAGTTTAGTCTGCCCTGTTCCCATGATGCACTGGGCCAGGGACAGACTGATTTGCATATAGCCAGGTTCTGAGCTGGGATGGTGCAGTGAGATAAATAACGGTGATGGATCAAGCCCTGATCTTTGGACTGGGTAAGAGTGGTCTACTTAATTCAGACACTCTGTTCATCACCACCCCCTTTTCTGAATCGTTTTTGGCCACTATAGGTGTGGCAGGGTATACTCAGACATGAGTCCCTTTCTCACTGCACCATCAGGATTCAAGCAAGCCGGTCCGAAGACGGCTGAAATGCCAGAAACCGGTCCCCGGTAGTTTGTCTCCTTTCTGGTGAAGAATTGGCTTGGTAGTTTAGTCTGCCCTGTTCCCATGATGCACTGGCCAGGGACAGACTGATTTGCATATAGCCAGGTTCTGAGCTGGGATGGTGCAGTGAGATAAATAACGGTGATGGATCAAGCCCTGATCTTTGGACTGGGTAAGAGTGGTTTGCTTAATTCAGACACTCTGTTCATCACCACCCCCTTTTCTGAATCGTTTTTGGCCACTATAGGTGTGGCAGGGTATACTCAGACATGAGTCCCTTTCTCACTGCACCATCAGGATTCAAGCAAGCCGGGCCGAAGACGGCTGAAATGCCAGAAACCGGTCCCCGGTAGCTTGTCTCCTTTCTGGTGAAGAATTGGCTTGGTAGTTTAGTCTGCCCTGTTCCCATGATGCACTGGGCCAGGGACAGCCTGATTTGCATATAGCCAGGTTCTGAGCTGGGATGGTGCAGTGAGATAAATAACGGTGATGGATCAAGCCCTGATCTTTGGACTGGGTAAGAGTGGTCTGCTTAATTCAGACACTCTGTTCATCACCACCCCCTTTTCTGAATCGTTTTTGGCCACTATAGGTGTGGCAGGGTATACTCAGACATGAGTCCCTTTCTCACTGCACCATCAGGATTCAAGCAAGCCGGGCCGAAGACGGCTGAAATGCCAGAAACCGGTCCCCGGTAGCTTGTCTCCTTTCTGGTGAAGAATTGGCTTGGTAGTTTAGTCTGCCCTGTTCCCATGATGCACTGGGCCAGGGACAGACTGATTTGCATATAGCCAGGTTCTGAGCTGGGATGGTGCAGTGAGATAAATAACGGTGATGGATCAAGCCCTGATCTTTGGACTGGGTAAGAGTGGTATGCTTAATTCAGACACTCTGTTCATCACCACCCCCTTTTCTGAATCGTTTTTGGCCACTATAGCTGTGGCAGGGTATACTCAGACATGAGTCCCTTTCTCACTGCACCATCAGGATTCAAGCAAGCCGGGCCGAAGACGGCTGAAATGCCAGAAACCGGTCCCCGGTAGCTTGTCTCCTTTCTGGTGAAGAATTGGCTTGGTAGTTTAGTCTGCCCTGTTCCCATGATGCACTGGGCCAGGGACAGACTGATTTGCATATAGCAGGTTCTGAGCTGGGATGGTGCAGTGAGATAAATAACGGTGATGGATCAAGCCCTGATCTTTGGACTGGGTAAGAGTGGTCTGCTTAATTCAGACACTCTCTTCATCACCACCCCCTTTTCTGAATCGTTTTTGGCCACTATAGGTGTGGCAGGGTATACTCAGACATGAGTCCCTTTCTCACTGCACCATCAGGATTCAAGCAATCCGGGCCGAAGACGGCTGAAATGCCAGAAACCGGTCCCCGGTAGCTTGTCTCCTTTCTGGTGAAGAATTGGCTTGGTAGTTTAGTCTGCCCTGTTCCCATGATGCACTGGGCCAGGGACAGACTGATTTGCATATAGCCAGGTTCTGAGCTGGGATGGTGCAGTGAGATAAATAACGGTGATGGATCAAGCCCTGATCTTTGGACTGGGTAAGAGTGGTCTACTTAATTCAGACACTCTGTTCATCACCACCCCCTTTTCTGAATCGTTTTTGGCCACTATAGGTGTGGCAGGGTATACTCAGACATGAGCCCCTTTCTCACTGCACCATCAGGATTCAAGCAAGCCGGGCCGAAGATGGCTGAAATGCCAGAAACCGGTCCCCGGTAGCTTGTCTCCTTTCTGGTGAAGAATTGGCTTGGTAGTTTAGTCTGCCCTGTTCCCATGATGCACTGGACCAGGGACAGACTGATTTGCATATAGCCAGGTTCTGAGCTGGGATGGTGCAGTGAGATAAATAACGGTGATGGATCAAGCCCTGATCTTTGGACTGGGTAAGAGCGGTCTGCTTAATTCAGACACTCTGTTCATCACCACCCCCTTTTCTGAATCGTTTTTGGCCACTATAGGTGTGGCAGGGTATACTCAGACATGAGTCCCTTTCTCACTGCACCATCAGGATTCAAGCAAGCCGGGCCGAAGATGGCTGAAATGCCAGAAACCGGTCCCCGGTAGCTTGTCTCCTTTCTGGTGAAGAATTGGCTTGGTAGTTTAGTCTGCCCTGTTTCCATGATGCACTGGGCCAGGACAGACTGATTTGCACATAGCCAGTTTCTGAGCTGGGATGGTGCAGTGAGATAAATAACGGTGATGGATCAAGCCCTGATCTTTGGACTGGGTAAGAGTGGTCTGCTTAATTCAGACACTGTTCATCACCACCCCCTTTTCTGAATCGTTTTTGGCCACTATAGGTGTGGCAGAGTATACTCAGACATGAGTCCCTTTCTCACTGCACCATCAGGATTCAAGCAAGCCGGGCTGAAGACGGCTGAAATGCCAGAAACCTGTCCCCGGTAGCTTGTCTCCTTTCTGGTGAAGAATTGGCTTGGTAGTTTAGTCTGCCCTGTTCCCATGATGCACTGGGCCAGGGACAGACTGATTTGCATATAGCCAGGTTCTGAGCTGGGATGGTGCAGTGAGATAAATAATGGTGATGGATCAAGCCCTGATCTTTGGACTGGGTAAGAGTGGTCTGCTTAATTCAGACACTCTGTTCATCACCACCCCCTTTTCTGAATCGTTTTTGGCCACTATAGGTGTGGCAGGGTATACTCAGACATGAGTCCCTTTCTCACTGCACCATCAGGATTCAAGCAAGCCGGGCCGAAGACGGCTGAAATGCCAGAAACCGGTCCCCGTTAGCTTGTCTCCTTTCTGGTGAAGAATTGGCTTGGTAGTTTAGTCTGCCCTGTTCCCATGATGCACTTGGCCAGGGACAGACTGATTTGCATATAGCCAGGTTCTGAGCTGGGATGGTGCAGTGAGATAAATAACGGTGATGGATCAAGCCCTGATCTTTGGACTGGGTAAGAGTGGTCTGCTTAATTAAGACACTCTGTTCATCACCACCCCCTTTTCTGAATCATCCTCAATATGGTGTCATGGTCCCTGTAGTTCAATATCCTAGCTATAACGAGCCAAGGTGGCGCCCACGGGACCGGCTTGGCAGAAAGAGAGCGGTGGGCGCACTCCACAATGCAGGAGAGTTTATCCGTGCCAAAGATATCGGAGACAAGGCGTTCTATATAAGTTTCCATTTTCCCCACATTCGTAGACTCTGGCAGCCTGGAGCGCACTTCTCAATCTGCAATTTTTTGCCTGGATGAGCGTTAATACTTTTTCCATATTTAATGTCTTATCCGCAGCTGAGCTCAGACCATCCTCCGTAGCCGATACCCTATGTTCCACCTCACCCATGCGCGCATTTTGTTTTTCGAGATGGGACAACATGTGATCAAGGCAATGTTTAACAGCAGCCATTGAGCCCTTGATAGACTGCAAGGTGCACTGCATAGCCAGTATCGTGGATTCCAGCGTGGGCATCTGCCTCTGAATCCAACGCAGCTCTCTGCGGGGTCTTAGTGGGCTTGCGGGTCTCAGAATTGAGACTCCTTTGCGATTTATCAGTTCTCCCCATGTCGCCTTACTGGGCACCCAGGTTGTGGCCCCCAATCCAGGACAATGAGCTTAGAGGATAACGAACAGCCCCCCAGACACTTCTATAAATGGCTCAAAACCTGCTGCCACCTTCAGATGACTGGCGCAGTGCACCAAATAGATCAGATCAACTCAGTGGCCCCGGTAGGCCTCAGGTACAAGCCGGGGGTCGCCAAAATGCCACCCACCAGGGCCTCAATGCCAGATATTCCATGGGAATCTTAACGTGTGTCACTTCGAGTAGGCCAGCACAGTCCCAATATTGTATAGAAGGCAAAGTGAGGAGTAGAGTATGCCCGCTCTCCATGCCGTCAATTATTGCAGCAGGTGAAAGCGGCTGTGGTATTGTGATTAAACTTTATGCCAGGTCATTAGAATTATCTGACTCCTGAAAGAGCAGAATCAACACCATTCGTTCTGTGAATCGTTTCTATGCACCAAAATGTTTGTGGCAGATGAATTGGTCACACAGTTCACTTTTGCGGTGCGTAGGGCATGACAGATAAAGAATACATCGGTAGGTGATTTGCTTCCAGTGTGAGTACCGCAGCTACAGCACTAAGAGCTGGCAGTCAGAAGGCCCGGACAATGCGGGCGGTAGCAGGCCCGATGAGTTGCCCTCCCGCTACCGCTGCAGCCCAGTGAAGATTAAACTTCCCACGTTATGCCCTGCACCAGGGCAGTTTACTGGCCGCCGCCTCAGTCCAGGCCCACATCCGCCTCCGTAGCCCGAGTCTTGGCCAGGCCGCAACCCCACACACAGTAGCCAAGGCAGACGGGCACCTGGACCAACAAAAGAGCTGCAACCTGTTTCCTCGCCGGAGGGGGCCTCCGCAGCTCCCCGGGATCAGCTTGCGCCTCCCGATCAGGATCTGCGGACCGGTCCGCCCCTGCAGACGTTGATCCACTGTTTCTCTTCCGATTCCGCAGCCACACAACAAGGCAGTCTGCAGATAACCAAGTGCAGAACACACAGGGCCATAAGAGATGTGACGAGAAGCACCAGTTGGACGCAACGACGCCCCACAGCTCTGGAGGGCTCACCGCGTCACAGCAGCCGCCATTTTCTACGCCACAGCAACAACGTGGTAGGGTCTCGCTGACACTCAGCCAATTTTAAGGACACCAGTCACCACCAACAGGAGCAGCAGGGGATCACAGACCCATACAGGTGTCCAGTGAGTTCAGATGGTACTCGTAGCAGCAGATAATGGGTGGATTATGGCTTGGCCGGGCAAAGCCTCATACCAGTGCGGCCATCTTGCCTGGTGCCCTCTAGGGCCCCCGTGGCACTGCAGATTGATGTAATAATTTCAATGCTTTTGCATTTGACTCATGAGGGGCATCTAGTTACGACCAGTGGAACTGCATCTTAATTCAATGCTTTTCCATTTGTCTCGTGAGGGAAACCTAGTAACGACGTGTTGAACTGCAGCTCTTTGTAGAATTATTTTGATATTGGATACTATAATATTCACTGCCCACTGCTAATCTCATCCCATAATGCTTTGTAGGGCCTTTGGTTGGGATTGTATTTTTGCCCATAATAACTGTGCTTGGGGGGGTCCTAAGAAGATGGGACCATCACTGAATCATTCAGCAAGATGTGCTCTTTGTTTTCAAGGCATCTGCTTGGCTCTCTCCCTAGGTTAGGGAGGATCCCAAAATCATCACCTCTCTCACTGCTTGCTAAGCTTTCGTTTTCACTTTTGTGGAATGACTATATGCATTTTAGTATGTAAAGACAAATATACTTGTCATTTTACCAACACTATATGAGATCTCCGTTGGCAGGTCAAAGTTGCGGATTCACAGTGTTTTGTTCAACTTCGTGGAGTTCTGCGTAGTAGTACTCTGCCAACTATGCCCACCCTTACATTTGGCACAGTCTTAGAGGTAAACCAAAGTGGGACATTTGTAGAAGGAGACGTTAATGTCCACCAAG
The DNA here is from genome assembly GCF_964263255.1 of Lissotriton vulgaris. NCBI lineage: Eukaryota > Metazoa > Chordata > Amphibia > Caudata > Salamandridae > Lissotriton > Lissotriton vulgaris. The sequence continues at coordinate 622,639,960 of NC_141694.1, read as the reverse complement.
TGTCATTTTTATTGATACTGGAGCTACCTGATCCGCTGTTAGAACAGTGGAAGTCCTAGACCTACTCCTCTCGGGAAAGAAGATCCAAGTTGTAGGAGTTATGATTAAACAAATAACTAACCCCATTTCAGAGAAAGTGCCTGTAAAAATAGGTTAATTTGAGGAGAATCATCAATTTGTGGTATGTGATCTGAGTCCTGTAAATGTGTTAGTAAGGGAACCTTTCTACAGGTTAAATTGCACCATTTACTACAAACTGGATGTTTTGGAATTCCAAACAAGTGATAAAGAAGTTGAATTTAAAATAGCCTGAGAAGGAACAGCTGTAGGATTGTATCCAGAAAGGACAGTCAAGAATGTACCCCAATTTGAAAGAGACGGTGAACCCAGAGGTATGGGACGTTACAGCAAGGGAGATCAGGCTAATCAAAGATGTACAACCTGCCTGAATTACAGTAAAGCAGAAGGTTCCCAAGAACACCACTTTTTATTCTAACACCAAAAACAGTTGCAAGAATAAATCCAGTTATTGAGAATGTGCTACACCAGGGAATATTAAAAGAAATGGATTTGCAGAAACCCAATATCGGGAAATATCGGATTGAACAGGATCTTGGAAAGATTAACAACATACTTGTTCCATGTTGTTCATTAGTACCTAATCCAGCAACAATACTTTTCCAGATTCCTTGCACTGCAGAATGGTATACGGTTGCAGATTTCTGTCAAGCGCTCTACTCTATTCCGTTGCATGAGGGCAGTCAGTGCTTATTCTTATTTGTGTCTAGTTGATAGAATTTTGGCATGGTGTCAAGTCCCACAAAGGTATACAGAAAGTCTTTCTGTCTTTATTCAGATCTTGAAAATGAATCTTAAAACTCTGCAGATGCCGTGCAATTCAATTCTCGTACAGTACATTGATGATTGAATTGTGGCGTCAAATACACAAGAAGCCTGCAAACAAGATATGATTGCCCTATTAAATCATGTAGCTGAGAATGGACAAAAAGTGTGTCTGAATAAGTTGCAATATTGTCAAAAAGAGGTTCAAGATTTGGGACACATAATTGAGAAGGGAATGAGAAAGGTGTCACAACAGAGAGTAAAAACTCTTTTGACAATGAATCCACCGAGAACTCAGAGAGAAGTTAGAATGTTCCTGTGAATGGTTGTCTACTTTAAACAGTGGATATCAAAATTTCCCCTAGTGTTCAAGTCTTTACAGATGCTGACATGCCTGATACACTTCCACGGGGCAAAGATTGCATGAAAGCTCTCCTAGAGTTGAAAGAAAGTCTCTGTTGTGTCCCGCCACTAGGAATACCAGATTACAGTAAAATCTTCAAACTGTTTTTCAGTGAGAGGGAGAGCTGTCCTCGCTCAGTTTTTAATCAGATGCATGGAGATTCATAAAGACCTGTGGCATATGTTTCAACCACTATTGCCACAGGATTGCCCAGCTGCCTTAAAATGGTTGCAGCGGTTGGTGTTAGTATAGAGAGATGTGAAAGTATAGTGATGAGATATCCTCATACAGTAATGGTTCCTCATTCGATGGAGATGTTGCTCACTCAAACAAAAATGCAGTATTTGACAAACAGCAGACTTATATAGTATGAACAGCAAACACTTGGAGTCAATCATATAGTACTTAAGAGATGTTACATGCTGAATCCAGCAATTTTACTGCCCACTCTTGAAAATGAAAGTGATGGGGATGAAGTTGAATGTGATTGTCTTGATGTTACAGACGTATGCACCAAGCCAAGGCCAGACATAACGTATGAACCTCTTGATGAGCCCAATTATGTAATTCTTGAGGATGGCTCATGTTTAAGAAACAATGAGTGACATTTTAGAGACCTATATAATCTGCCCAATTCAAGATGTGGTAGACGCTTCATGGCTTGATTAGCTCAATGCCTATCTTGGATTGGGCATTACGCTGCATCTCAGGTCCTTCTCGTTCAATCTCATTCACCTGTGACGCAGTTCCGTAGATGCCGAACGCTGAAAGCAGCAAGGCAGAGGGAAAGCACCACTCCATTTCTCATTCTCCGATCCCAAACAGGGACATCTGTGCTTGGACCCTTCGGTTTGCGGCTCCCCCTTGGTGAAGTCAATTAGGCGAGGGCTGTCCCGACAGCCGGCGACCGCAGAGTGAAGCACCATAGGTGACTTGCTGAGGCAGCCCGGTTAGTTCCAGGTACAGCCTGTGGACCACCTGGCTGGCCCCACTCACCTTGTGCACCCCGGGCCCCAGTGAGGGAACGAAGGGGCTGAAATAAAGGAGTTTCCCGGGACCTGTCACCCTTCACCCGGTGCAGATCTAGATGCGCGCCCTGCTCCGGTGTCTGTCCTCGTTCCACCATTAATTGCCAGCTATCAGCCCCGGCATAATACACAGGCTCCCAGGAGTCGAGAGGGAGATGCAAAACGTCAGTGGTGCCACCTGCCGGCTGCCTAGCCTTCACTTCCCCCAGTAGGGAGAGGGTAGAAAGAGTCATGACTGGGGCAAGTGCAGCCACACTCCAGCAGCAGCAGCAGCAGCCTGAGCTGGACCAGGGGCGGCCCAGCGGTGGCAGCCTGAGCCGGTCCAGGTGTGGTTAGCCTTAGTTGGTGGCCCAGGGATTAAGAATTGTTGAGGGCCCCTCCTATCCCTTGAATTGACTTGTTTGGGCTGCCCCTCAGTGGATATTGCCCCAGTCCCAGTCCTAACGTGACCATCTCTAAAATGTGCTCCCCAAGCAGCACACCACATGGATCACACAGCTCCCAGTCTCATTATAGCTCTACTCAACCCTGTTGAGCCAATCGACGGGGCTATGTTCCAAAACAACTGCTCCTTTGTGCTATGCGCCCGCCTTTAACTAAGGATCCATCTTCTGATATTGAGAAAAAGTTCTACCGTCTATGAACCAAACTAAAAACTACAAGTAGAAAGGCCATGAGGGCTGGAGGAGGAAGGAGGATGTGAAACCGTATCAGCAGCCCAAAGGCAGACAGAAGCAATATCCCTAAGGAATGCCTAAAGACTAAAAAAATATCAAAACCAAAATCTTTTTGGGCAATAATTTGCGTCCCCTGGCCATTGAACACCAAAACAGGTCCTCAGATCTTAGAGGGATTCTGTATCCCTCCTCCGGTGGAATACAAGGTAGCAACAATTTATCTCAGAGAGCAGTGGCTGTGGTTAACAAACCAAGAAAGGAAAAAAATCTTCATAAATCTACAAATCAACAAATCCTAAAAATCAACATAATTAAGTGCAGAAACAATGCAGACATGAAACTCTGCACAGGCACAGATTCAAGTTCACTATCGTCCACACATAACAGCAAAGAGACAACAATCAAAGATGCTATTCCCAAAAGGGGGAAGGCAGTGAAAACAACTGACGCCCATACGGAGGGTCGACAACAAGGAGCAATGCCTGCAGTGACTATGTCGCCAGCAGCAACCATGAAGTCAGTCAAAATTAATGAAAACAATGAAAATAAGAAAATTAAAAACAGTAGTGGAGACATTAGAGACTTCCTGTGTTCAACAACAAGGAAAGGACAAAAGGCAAATGAACCCAAAGGGGGCAGAGCTGACATTAATCCCACACAATGTGAGGAAGCCCAAAAAAGGGTACCTCTAACAATTCCACTGTCTCCAGAAATAATCAATGGAGAGAAAGAGGGGATGACATCAATGGTTGACCAAGGTATACCAGAGATTAAAAGTGCAGAAAATAAACTCGCCGATTTCACAAAGGAAGCGCAACCTAAAGAGGGAATTAGGTCCCCAAGCAAAGAGAAAACAAAATGGAAAACCGAGCAGGTCTGGACACACTTGGTTTCCCCTGCAGCCCCTGAACAACGTCCCCATCAACCATACCAGCAGGTTACTCAATCATCGCCTACCTTGGTCTCCCGGTTTAACTCAAAGAGCCCCACAAATATAACACTTAAGTCAACACGCCTGCAGACCTGTACAAAGGAAATACATTTAACAAGCGACAATCTAGAAACACATAGCCAAGATCATCTGATAATTTTGAACACCAACTCAGTCTCACCTCTCAAGCCCATTTATAACCAACCTGTCAACAGTAATAAAAACAATAGAAATACTAAGGAGGTAAACCAGCCTCAGCATCAGCCTAGCATTGCAAGCCCACTGACATGAGACGATTACTCCTTATTGCCAGTAACCAACATTGGAGTAAACAGTAAATCCTTAAAGCACCACCTAGAGGCATCTGCCACTGAGCAGGAAAAACGATGCTCACTAGCCAGTTGGTGTTCAAATCTTTAGAATTCATGCTTCTTTACTTACAACAGCGAGCCCCCAAAAATGGGATCTCCTTCAATCGATGAGGACCCGGCTGTGCCGATACTCAAGATCGGGAATCACCTTACAGTGATCAATAAAGCTCTGATTTCAATGGCAAATGTGGCCCTTATGCATGCCGATAAGATGGATGTCCAAATAAATATACTTCAGACAGTAGCTGGCATAATATTGAATCTTGACATCTACCTAGAACAATTGAATTCCTTGATCCACAGAGCTGAGACAAGAGCAGAGCAAAACCTTAAGCAGGAGAAATTTGGATATAGCCCTCTATTACAGAAATTGGAAACGCTGCCTGAAATAATGAACACTCTAGTTAATGACCCAAGAGAGAGGTAACTAGATGGCCATGCAAAAAAAACCCTCTCCCCAGCAACACCAAGATTCGAATTTAAATCAAGCTTTACAATCAAACTCAAATAAAGAAAGCTCTGAGCACCCAGGGAATGCGGGAGAATATGCAAGTAGATCCAGGGGAAGAGAAAAATCAACAACTCAAAAATTATACACAAATGAGCAAGAATCAAAAACAGGGCTAAATCTGAAAGAAGAACTCCCTATTTAACACCAAGCACAGAAGCAACAACAAGCCCAAAGAAAAACTCTTACAGAAGCCCAGCATTTATGTGGAAAAATAAGAAATAATAAAAAAAATAAACTATTCAAACAAGGGCAAAGGTAACAAGGAAGGGTCCTTATTGCAATGGCTCCAGAGTAAAATTAAGGAAAGCATTGTGGACGTTGAACTCCCCGCCAGCCCAAAGAAACATAGGACACCTGCCGTGAAACAGGACAGGAAAGAACAAGAGTCACGGCCAATCAAGGAGGAAAATGCTCAGCGTTTAACAGCTGGAGCCAAAGGGCATAGGGGAAAAGAACGCTCCAAACCTAATCCCGACGACCGCTCTCGAATCAAAGATTACGAGGAAAAAATACCCAAATCAGACAAGATCTCTGAAAAGCCAAAATGAGGCTTTTCAACTCTGCGCCATTCTCTATCAGGGACCGAAGAGGGCAACCCAAACGAAAACAACACCTATTGAGGAATATCCAAATCACGTATCATAAAAGGAGTAGACTACACATCAAAAACAGCCTCCAAAGAGATTACAACCCAAATAAAGCAAAGAGATCTAACTAGTGCAAACAAAAATGATAGGGTAGCAAATGTCCCTAGAATGAGCAGTGACGTACATTTACTCTTGTACCACAGGACAAGGAGCGATGAACTCCAACATGAAGCACAGCCAACCCACCCTCGAGAAGAATTGGTCACCTGGAGGAGCACTCCCCCTAATGCCATAAAGGCCATGGATGACTCATTTGCAAGTCCATTATAAAAACAACTCACCATGGATCAACTTGAAAATCCAGAAGATCTAAAGATGATACTATATCCTGAGAATATCTCACAAGGTAAGTGGGATATCCTTTTTTTTTAATATTATATTTATTGAAAGTTCATACCAGTAAATTACATATTCATAAATACATATATAGATACATACATAGATACATAGAGATATACCATCAATAAAAAGAGTAATAGACAGGTTAAATAACTACAATACCAATGAATCATTTGTTTTGCACTTTTGCTGTCCTCCAGGCAGCTACTGGGGCCCAAAGTCGCATACCCATTTCCCTTGTCTTGGCTCCCTTTAATTCATATAGTGCTTCCTTAATGTAATGTTATGGATACCCAACATTCTACACATCCACATTTGAAACGTAGGAGCTTCTTTATCCTTCCAAGCTGCACCAATTAAAATCCTAAGGATTGCTACAGAGATAAAAACTAAAGCTTCGGCCTCAATACGCATATTTAGTTTCACATCACATCCAATTATTATCAGGGTTGGGGATAGATTAATTTTGACATCTAGCAGCCCCTCTAAAAACCGCTCTATTTCAGTTTTAATACTTTTTAGTTTTTCACAGCCATAGAACATGTGTATGATATCAGCTGTACCATTTCCACATCTGGGACAATTGCTATCTGCCGCTTTCCCCCAAGAGAATAATTTTTCCGGCGTATAGTATAGATTGAAGAAAGTTTTATAGTGTTGGGCCCTAAGATTCGAAGAGCGCAGAAACCTTTTATCCATAGCTAGAGCCTTATCAAGATCTACTTCCGGATCCCCCAATTTTTTGGACCAGGCAGCTTCCATTTTACCCATATCGTCCATTGATGCTTCAATAAATATTTTATATATATCCCTAATTCTATGGCCCCCGACTTCAGATACTCGAATAATTCATATCTCCCTGACAAAGTGATACGTGGCCTGATTGATTTAATTCTATTGACAATCTGTAAGTATTTAAACTCTTGATAACCTTGTAATGAATAGTGTTGCGTAAGTTCTTCAAGTGTTCTACAATGATCTCTCATCATTATTTGCCCCAGCTCCAAAATACCCTGACTCTCCCAGTGACACCACGCTCCATCCCTGCTAGGGTTTGAAAAGAGTGTTGAGTTCCAGAGTGGTGTGCTATGATGAAAAGTGGGTATATCTAGGATTTTTTTAACAGTTTTCCACATATACCATACATCTTCAAGCGTCTTATATACAAATTCCTTGTAATAACTCCTCTGAGTTCTCCTTAATAAGAGCCCTACGGCTTCACTTCCCACCAATAGCTGAAAAATTGATGGTATCACCGCCTGCCTGAGGGTTGGGCCCCCCGAGTGGAATAGGATTGCCATGTCTGTGAGGAGACATGCAAAATGATAGCTCTTTATATCTGGCAATCCCAGCCCTCCTCTATCTTGTGATAGTGACATATATCTGTTTGATCGCCTTGTTTTGCCATATTGCCACAAGAATTTCATGAACATAGCCTCAATCTTCTTAATAATCTTCTCATCAATTTTAAATGGGATTGACCTTAATTTATAAAGAACCTTGGGAAACATTGTCATTTTTATAACGTTAGCCCTCCCAATCAACGACAGCTGTAATGAATCCATTCTTTTTAATTCTGTTTCCATCAAATGCATAAGCGGTGTGTAATTATCGTTAATTATTTTACCCGGTTCTGCGTTTATTATTATTCCCAAGTAAACTACAGATTCTACATATCTAACATCCAGCTTGGCTATTTTTTTAGAGCATAGTACTTGTGTTTTGTCCACATTTAATCGGTAACCCGACACATCTCCAAACCGACCGGTTATATTAACAACTTCCCTCATAGCTGACTCTGGGTCTTTGGTGATAACTGCTAAGTCATCCGCATATGCGAGAAGTTTAGTCTGAAACCCATTAGTTATTACTGGTTTAATGACCGCACTGTTCATTATTTGTGTAATTAAGGGGTCTATATAAAGCGCGAACAAGATTGGAGAACATGGACAGCCCTGTCTCGTACCCCTTGTTATGTTGATCTTACCTGATCTTTCACCCATTAATTGGATTCTTGCCATAGGTGATGAATACATAGCCTGAATGGCTTGGCAGAATCTAGGACCGAACCCCCTTGCCTCCAGAACCTTCTATAGAAAACCCCATCTGACGCGATCAAATGCCTTCTCCGCATCGAGGAGGATCATTGCGACCTCCTCCCCCTTAGCAGCACCGATGTCAAATAAGGTGATAGCTCTCCTAATATGATCTGTGGTGCCCCTTCCTGGGATAAACCCATGCTGCCAGGGGGAACCCAAGGACGCAATGATCCTCCCCATGCGTGCGGCCATCATTTTTGCATATAGCTTGTTATCGCTATTAATCAAAGATATTGGTCGGTAGGAACAAGGGTTAGTCTTTGGTTTTCCTTTTTTGTGAAAGATCACTATATTAGTTTCTTGCCAGGACTCGGGTATTATGCCTGTATTCATGACGCCTTTGAATAAATCAAAAAGCATCGGTGTTGTTTCCTCCCTTAAGCTTTTGTACAACTCTAACGGTATAGCATCCGGACCTGCAGCCTTTCCGCTTGCCAGATCCTGCAGGGCTTCCAATACCTCCGACATAGTGATATCTTGTTCCAAAGATTCGATGTGGGCCTGTTTTAACTTACTACCCATGTCTAGCCAACTTATATTAGGAGCCTCTACACCTGCCTCCTCCTGATATAGTTCTTGAAAGAATTTCCTGAAAGCCTCCAAAATTTCGCCTGATTTGTCATATATTTGGCCCTGATATTCAATTTGTGTCACTATGTTTTTACTAACCACCTGTCTGATTCGTAGGGCAAGTGCTCTGCCTGCTTGCTCCCCTGTTTCGTAGAGGCGTGATATCTGTGCCTCTGGCTCGCTCAGCTTTCCCATCAATGCTTCCCTTTCCCTGTTAATCTTTTTCCATACCCGGGTAGTATAGCTTATGGTCTCTCCTCTTAATCCTGCCTTGAAGCTATCCCAAACCACTCCCCTTGATGCACTATACCTGTTAGCATCAAAAAAGGCCTGGGACCATATTTTCATATGATTAATATAATCCATATGTGCTAATAATTTTTTATCAAATGTCCAAGGCCTAGGAACCTTATATGGTTTATTGATATCCATAATTAAGACTAGGGGATTGTGATCTGACAGGATTTTAGGAAGCTTGTTTATTTGGACACTCTTCAACTGGGTGGTCGAGATCATGAAATATTCCAGTTTCGAGTATTTATTGAAGGGATACGAAAAATAAGTAAACCCTGGGTCTCCGTCACTAGATTTCCCCACACATCATCTAAACCATGTGACTGCATCATTGATGTTATTGCTCTAAACACCCTCGGCTTCCTACCTATGTATGGGCTACCATCCGAGAAATTAGCTGAGATGTTAAAATCCCCACATAATACTATGGGGGTATGCCAGTCAATTAGTTCATTTTCAATGTGACTAAAGACCTCTGACTCATCTGTGTTAGATCCATATACCGAGCAGATAGTAATACCTAAATTCATTTCGCATATGGTCCATCTGCCTAGTGAATCCGCCTTACACCTTTTGGCCCCCCCTAGCCCCACTTTGCCAATTATGGCCATGCCTCTTATCATGGAGGTCTGGGATGTGCATGACAGCAATTCGTAGCCTTTAAAGTTTGACCAATGTTTTTTCTTCCAGGGTAAGTGGGTCTCTTGTAGCCATATTATATCTAGGCTCATCATATTTAGATATTTTTCAAACTTCCCCCCTCTTTTTCCAATCATTTAATCCTCCTATATTAAGAGATCCAATCCTTAACTTAGGCATATCTAGTTTTCAAATATTACCAGTCCATCAACCTATCCAAGTAACTAATACATACATAATATACATGATGGGAACATATCCTTAGTTTCAAATTTACTCTTACGTTCAAGATCACTTTACCAGTACGAACTTTCTTCAATTTTTTGATTTCTCCCCCACACCCACCACCCAACCCCCCTTTCCCCCCTCCCTGCCCCAACCCCTAACCCCCCCCTCCTGCCACCCTTTGAGGCAACCTGGGTTTAGACTCACCCAGCTGTTGGTGGCCGTGCGGTCCGTGCGCCTGGGCTTGCCCCTGACCTGATACTATTCCATCCTAGAAAATGTCAACCATATAACAAATAATAATAGTTTGTCAGCACTAGATTCCCTCTTCTATTTATTTGCCGTTATTTTGTTTCGATCTCTCTTCAACCTCTTTAAGATAGGCCTCCGCCTGGATTTTGCTTATGAAGCTCCTCGTTGAGCCTTTGTAGATTATTTTTAGGCGCGCCGGATTTTGCAGATAGATCGTTGCTCCTAGCTTTTAAAAAGGGGCAAAAAGTTGTCGCATTCGCCATCATCTTTCTACAGTTGCATGCCCGAAATCTGGTCTTGCAAAAAACTTGAAACCCCTATATTCTCTTTTAGCCGTTGGCCTAGCCAAGTCATATATAGTGTCACGTACCAGAAAGTTTCCAAAGTTGACTAGAAATGCTATGGGGTATTGTGGAGATTTCTCTGAGCGTTTTGGTAATGAGAGAGGGAAGCGATGTGCTCGGCATACTTCTCTATCCATTTCCCAGGAGTTGAGTTCCGGGAAAGAAGATTTTAGCAGGTTGGTCATGAAGCTTCTTGGATCACTTCCTTCCGAGCCCTCAGGAATCCCAAGAAATCGAAGATTATTTCTTCTTGCTCGATTTTCTTGGTCTTCAACCTTTGTCATTAGGTCCTTAATTATTCCTTCATGCTCCTTTGCTTGAAGTTGTAGTTTGCCGACGTCTGATTCCAGGTTTTCTGCACGAACTTCTACCGAGCACATTCTGTCAGAGATCTCCAAACATGTACTGCCAACTTTATTGATAGCACCTTCCAATTTTTGGATAGCGACATGGTTCCTTTGGCTATCTTTCTTTACATCCTGATGAAAAGTTTTTATTGATTCGAGGACTTCACTTAGTGAGGGCTCTCTATGCTTCATCTGCTCATCTTCAGGATGTCAGAGATATTCTTGTTTCTTTCAGATTCCACGTTTGATTTTCGATGGGGTCTTTTGCGTGAGAGTTTAGTTCTCACTATAGTGTGTTCTGGGTTGCTCCCAGGATCTGTTGTTTCATCATGAATTATTTTTGAGTGCCTTTTATGTCTACTTCTTTTTTTCCCCATTTTTTTTGTTGGTGTGTTGTCGTATATTAGGGCATTTTTAGTTCTAATGTCTGTTGGAGAAGGTACTTTCTTGACCTGCTCCTCTTTTCTGGGATCCTCGCCAGGATCACTCTCTTCGCTGGATTTGCTGGATTTCCTGGAAATTGATTCTCCCGAATCATAGATCTCTGACTCAGATCCATCCGAGACTTCTGCTGAAACATGCCCTTCCGTCGCTGGGCTTATATTCGAGACTTCTACTGAAGTGTGCCCTTTCATCACTGGGCTTATGTTTGAAACTGCGTCTATGTTGGGGCCCGATCTGCTTTCTTCCCTCATATTGGCACGTTCTAGATGCTCTGCTGGGGGTGCAGCTTGAACTGCAGCAGCGATGGCCTTATTTTGCAAGCCTTGTTGATCCATTGTGATTAATACGGTTTCATTGGGAAGACAACTCTGTGGTCTATCTTTGATTGCTGGGCTAAATATGTTTGAGATTCTGGGTTGGGAACCTATTGAGTGACCAGTTATGTTTGCTGCAGCTTTTAAGTTTTTGATCGTTTGTAGTCTTTTGGCCTTTTTTTCCAAGAGGTTAAGATTCTCTCCGGTTGTCGGTTCCTTTTCTGCCTCTTTCGCTCTCTCTTTTTCCTTAGCTTTCTTTTTTGATTTCTCGGTTTCCTTGTGGAGTTTCTGTTCATTCTGTTCTTTCTGTTCATTCTCAATGATTCTATCTCTCCCATCAGGCTTGTTAGCTCTTATTTTGCCATCGTTATTTTCATCATTATTTTCCATTGCCTTGTAGCCCCTGGTTTCGGGTCGTCTCTGTGTTTCTTTTATTTTCTGTGGTCCTTGTGGATTATAAGTCTCTTTAGTATTTCCTCTGCCATCTGAACTCTCTTTCCTTTCTTGACTTTCTTGTTTTTCTTGATCACCCTCACCTCCCTGAGCCAGGGCCTTTACTTTTGCTTTTGTGTCAGTCTTTGTCCGAGTCTCAGTTTGATTCTGTTTTTGGGTTTGAGCTTGATTATCACTATCTTTATCTTTATCTTTCTCCATATCTTTCTCCATAATTGTATTCAACTGTGAGATCAGAGTCAGTGTAGTAATTTCTGCTGTACTTGTTGCTAGCAATATTGCACTGGCAGTGCGAGTTCTGATTTCAGCCCTGGCCTCGATTCCACCGCCTCTAGTCCGTCTGGTAGCTCTGAGCAAACTTGAGACACCAGTGCACACTCTTTTTCTCCCAGAAATCTCAAAAATCTTGGTATTTATACATATATTTTTTCTCAAATGTAAGTCGGAGCAGGCCAGATAAATTTTTTGACTAACAACCAGAAGGCCCATATGTGGTTTTTCTTTTTTTTTTTTTCCTTATCTTTTTCCCAGTATTTTGTGTTGCAAGACTCAGACTTAAATCACTTTTTCTGTTTTATTATTTTGACTCTTTATCTCTTTATCTCTTTATTTCCTTATCTCTTTGCTCTCTACTTTCGATTTCCCCACCAGGTCTGTGCCGTCTGGGCCGTCAACGTCGTTTCCCTTGACGACGCGTTATCTCATGACTATTTACGCTCAACCGCCGTGTTTGCAGATGACAGGAAAGGCAGGGGCTGAGAGCGGAGAGCGGAGAACGGGAAGCCGACGCGGAGCGTGAAGCAGGCAGACATCGCTGCTAATGAAGGCGATTGTAGGCAGAACGAAGGGCAGGTAGGGGGGTCATTGAGTCTTTTTCCGCCTATTCTGCTGTTGCTCCCATTGTGCCGCTTGAATCGCTCAAATTACTGCTTTTTCGCCTTGTAAGCACTCTACGGGACTCTAGGGGGACTCTAAGAACTGCGTGAGCCCCCTGAGTCTAAACGCGTGGAGTGGGCTTAAGGAGGCTTGTATTTGACCATTCCTCACAAGAGTCCGATATCGAACTTCAAGCTTCCGACATCTGATTAAAGCCCACAGCGCCAGCACTACGCCGCTTATAACTTTCTGTAGATCACTTTTCACAGCGTTTCACAGCCTCCTTACAAGTACCTTTTGCGACTTTAGCAATCCTTTGATTCTAGCAATCCTGTAATAATCCTGTAATAATCCTGGCAAAAGTAATTGCAATAGACGTGGGGCACCTAGCAACTGTGCCGATCCTATCTGCTCACCATATCATTTTGCCATGTCATATCCAAGTCTTAGTCTTAGTCATCCAAGAAGAGAACACAGTGCATCTGGGGCAGCCTGTAAGAACCACAGCGTCAACACAGCTTCGCTGAGATAAATATCTGCTGACAAGCTCAAATGAAGAATTGAAGGTTGGCAATATTATCGCAATATTATCTCGGACATTCTCAGGCCCCAGGAGCAAGCTCTGCAGCGACCTCTCACACCAACGCCATCTTGCCTCCTCCACTTGGGATATCCTTAATAGAGGAAACATCCTGAAGCTCTGCTCAAACATGCAGGGTTTAAAGAAAACATAAACTACAGAAGATATTGACTGTGTGCACAAGAGATGGACTGAGATTAACACAGTGGAGTTAAGGCTGAATACAAATCACAATGGACCTAGAAGGGTGCCTACGCCAGTGCCTGGCTAAGGGAAAGAACATCAAAGACTGGACCAGGTTACTGCGGGCCCTAAACTCAAGTCCCTAACACCTCGGGGCATACCATCAGTAAGAAGAACCCTATTTCCAATTAAAAAATCTGTTCTTGGAAAATTTGGGGCCAAACCGATGATGAAGATAAAAGGTACGCAATATAACTCCTGATGAGCTAGGAAATCATTGCATTGCAAGAAACTTGGACCCTGCAATCAACTCAATGGCAGGATTACACCGCCTACGAATCAGACGCAACAGCTTCACAAGTTGGGGCCACGCCTCGGGAGGGATATCAATTTATGTCAAAAATAATCTGGCAGTACAGGTATCACTACTATGCAAGGGAAACAGAGATTATATATTTCTCAAGGCAAGGGTCTTAGAATCTGACACGCTCAGCCAGGAACAACACTCCATGACTTTAGGTTGTGTCTACCTTCATCAATCCATCATTAGACGAGAAGCAATGTTAAGCAGAATGCTACCAGCAATAAGAAATCTCCACTCTCAGTGCCCAAATGATCTATGGATAATAATGGGAGATTTCAATGCTAATCTAATGCAATCAGATCTAAAGTCCTCTCTAGTAGCACTGGACGACCACATATGGCTCATCCCAGATATAGGTAGTCAGTACCAATGAAAAATCAACCATGGACTAAAATTGGCAACCTATTTCAACCAAATGGGCTTTCAAATTCTAAATGGAAGATCAGCCACCGGCTCGCCTGCAGCTTATACTCACTCTTCATATTCCAGACTGGCCACACTGGATTATATCTGGGTTTCGATTGCCCACTTTCACACAATCCAAGAATTTGTTGTAATTTCATCAGTGGCAAGCGATCACACAATCATCGCCTGCAAAATCCCGCCTCCACAATGTCACAATCCAAAGATCAAACTGATCGGTGAGGAGGACAATTTGGAATCAGTAAAGAAAGTAAGGTGGCAGACAGAACATCAAGAAAAAAATTAATGAAGAAGTGGAACACCTCTTGAATAAAGTAACCAAGGAAAATGGTGAATTATCGATGACAAAATCTTGGGAACCGCTACTGGAAGAATTAAGAGAAAAATTAACCACCGGGATGAAGCCAATAATTAACAAATCCCCGCCAAACAATGATCACCTTAAAACTAAAACAAACAATGGTGAAAATAAAAAGCATAATATATAACACCATGGGCAGAACCACCAACGACAGTATAGAACATAGATCACTGCAGGCAAAGGTCCCAGCAACTCGCCGGGACTGCAGGAAAGCAAGATTCAACTACAGGAGAAGGATGGAAGAGAAACACTGGGAGAAAGCACATGTTTTGTTTTTGTACTTGTATAGGACTTGTATGAGGCTTATAGTTAGTAATAGACTTCCTAATGAAAATAGGGCCATTGTCATGAAGCGCCCTAAAAGTGATGCATCCTGCTTTAAAAGAAATTCGCTGGGCCACTGGCAGCCAGTGGAGTTTTTCCAGCCCAGCCCTAATTGATTGCCACTTGGGTTGTTTCCAGATGAGCCTAGCCACCTCGTTTTGGACCATCTGGAGACGTTTTAATAGGCCAGTTGGAAGGCCCAAATAAAGACTGTTAGAAAAATCCAGACGAGAAAGAACAAGGGCAATCACTACTTGAATGAGTGCTGAGTGTGTTAAAAAGTGGGCGATTTTCCTGATCTTTCTAAGTTGAAAGAAACTAGAAGAGACCACCATTCCTACCTGTCCTTTGAGAGATAGATCCTCGTTAAGAATGATCCCTAAGCTTTTAACCGAGTGGGTCTTTGTGGGAGGGATTCCCATATCGATTGGCCAAAAATGTCGACCCCAACTCAGTTCACTTTCCCCGGGCAAGATCAATTCTGTCTTGCCCGGGTTAAGTTTGAGATGATTTAGGGTCATCCATCTCTGTATGTTTGACATAACGGCCAGGCATTCAGCAACTGAATCCGGGGTTGTTTAGGGGAATAATTAACTGAAGATCGTCAGCGTAATTATAAAGAGTAATTTTATAGTTTTTTAAATAATAAATCAGTGGATGGAGATATAAATTAAATAATAAAGGAGAAAGTGACGAGCCTTGAGGAACCCCACAGGTAGATGACATCCTGGGGGCTGTGAAATACCCTAGTCTCACTGACTGTGTGAGATTTGTAATGAAAGAGGCGATCCAGTTCAGTGCGGGCCCCTGAGGCCGGCCTGCTTGACACGGCTGATCAGAATGCTATAGTCAACCGTGTCGAACGCGGCCGAAAAATCAAGGAGCACCAGGGCCTGAAGGACGCCCTTATCTGCATTAGATCTTAACGTATCCTGGACAGCCAAAATGACTGTTTCTGTAGAGTGAGATGGTCGAAAACCCGCTTGATTCGGTTCTAAGTATTCCGAGCTTTCGATAAAGTTAGATATACACCTGGATACATAAGCCTCCAGGATTATAGAGAAAGAAGGGAAATGGGCCTGTAATTGGATGGATCTAAAGTGTCTGCTCCCGGCTTTTTCAATAGTGGGATCACAGTGGCATTTTTAACTTATCAGGGACCTTGCCCTGTGTAAGTGATTCATTCAGAAGAGAGAGGATTCCTGATGAAATGGCTGAGCACACCTCCTTTAAAATATGGGGTGGGCAGCTGTCATATGGCGAGCTAGATTTGACACGAGAAAGAAGTTCTGGAAAAATCTTTCCATCAATGGGAATGCATCTAGAGTAGCTGAATTATGGTGGATGTCTTCAATGGGATCCCCGCAGGGGAGACTTTAAATATACTTTTTTATGGTGACAATTTTATCTATGAAGAAATCATTTAGTGAATTACAAAGTTCCTGCGAGGAATCCAAGGGAAGTACAGTTCTTTCGCTATTACACAGATCATTCCCTATATTGAAGATGTCTTTAGATTTATTTTGAGAGTTTAGAATTTTTCCAGAGAATTTTACTTTGTAGAATAATCTTTAGATAATTTCTGCGATCCGCAATATATTCCTCCTTGTCTTGGGGCTTATATTTTGCTCTCCACTGCTATCAGAGTTTCAGGCCAAATTAATCAGCTGCTCCACGTGGCAGAGTCAGCTTCTAAACTGCACCCACTAATGCTTTGATAAAGCAACTCTACATGTTAAAAAATATATAACCAATTCACAAAAGTGAACTTTGAAATTGGAAATTATCAGGCAATGAGAGAGGTGATGATTTTGGGGTCCCTCCTAACCTAGGGGGAGAACCAAGCAGATGTCTTGAAAACAAAGACCATATCATGCTGAATGATTCAGTGGTGGTCCCATCCTTTTAGGACCACCCCAAGCACAGTAATTATGGGTAAAAATACAATCCCAACCAACGGCCCTGCAAAGCATTATGGGATGAGATTAGCAGTGGGCAGTAATATTATAGTATCCAATATCAAAATAATTCAACACAGAGCTGCAGTTCAACTCGTCATTACTAGGTGTCCCTCATGAGTCAAATGCAAAAGCATTGAATCAAGCCGCTGTTCCACTAGTCGTTACTAGATGGCCCTCACGAGTCAAATGCAAAAGCATTGAAACCCTTTCATGAAGCTGCAGTTCAGCTCTTTGTAGAATTTATAGTATTAGCTCTCAGCTCAGGGTTTCAATGCTTTTGCATTTGACTTGTGAGGGACTTCTAGTAACGACTAGTGGAACTGCAGCTTGATGGGATAATTTCAATGCCTTTGCATTTGACTCGTGAGAGACACCATGGGGTCGATTCCGATTCGGGAAAAAAAACGTCCGTACGATTTGTATCCGGAGCCCTCTCCGTACAAATCGTACCCGTCCGTCCGAGTCGCGTAGTACGATCCGTATTCCGTGAATCCGTCCGAATCGTCGCGATCCGTACGTATTGCAAGGCTGAAACCGCGAACCGTACGACTCGTACTCATGCCGTACAACTCGTACACATGCCGTATGACCCAACGAGTACGATCCAGACCGGGGTGTGAGGACGCGATTCGTACGGTCCACGTCAGGTAAGGGAGAGTCGTACAGAAAAGCACACAAACACATACACACTGTACGGTCTGTACACCCCATGTTCGCAGGGGTACGGTGCGTACCCCTGCGATCATGGGGTTACGAGCCGTACCCCATGTACGATGGGTGTACAAGCCATACCCCATGTATGATGGGTGTACGAGCCGTACTTCATGTACGATGGGTACACCCATCGTACATGGGGTACAGCTCGTACACCCATCGTGCATGGGGTATGGCTCTTACACCCCTTGATCGCAGGGGTACGGTGTGTACCCCTGCGATCATGGGGGTTATGCACAGTACCCGGGGGCCGTTCCGTACCTGTTTCGGAGCGAACTCCGCTTTTACGGCTGTTTTCAGCTCCCGAAGAAAAAGGGTTGTACGGTGCGTACCTGACACGTATCGTACTTGCTGGGTCGTAAAAACCAGCTGCGAACCGTACAGATGTCGCGTACAGCGGGTTCCGAGGGAGAATCGTATGGAGATTAGAGTCGTACGGTCTCTATACAACTCGTACGGAGTACGGCTCCTGGTCCGAATCGTACTTTGTCGTACGTAAGGGGATGTTGCAGGGTACGATTCGTATGGGAAAAACCCTCTGAACGGCTATTCTGAGCGTTTTTTCCCGAATTGGAATCGGCCCCCTAGTAACGATGAGTTGAACTGCAGCTCTTTGTAGAATTATTTTGAAATTGGATACTATAATATTCACTGCCCACTGCTAATTTCGTCCCATAATGCTTTGCAGGGCCTTTGGTTGGGATTGTATTTTTGCCCATAATAACTGTGCTTGGGGTGGTCCTAAGAGGATGGGACCATCACTGAATCATTCAGCAAGATGTTTTGTTTGTTTTCATGCCATCTACTTGGTTCTCTCCCTAGGTTAGGGAGGATCCCAAAATCATCACCTCTCTCACTGCTTGCTAAACTTTCATTTTCACTTTTGTGAAATGACTATAAGCATTTTAGCATGTAAAGACAGAGATATTTGTCATTTTACCAAAAATATATGAGATCTCTGTTGGCACGAAGTTGCGGATTGTGGATTCATGGTTTTGGTCAACTGGGTTTTTGACAAATTCGTGGAGTACTGTGTAGTAGTAATCCGCCAACTATGCCCACCCTTAGTCACTGACCATGTCATGGGTTATGAGATATGTGATGTCATAAGCAATGCTTTTCGGGCTAAAAGTTATAGTTAGCTCAGGTAACTATAACTGCTGCATTTTACTGGTTTTGTTCTAGTGAAATGTGAGCCTAACTATAACGTCCCTGTAACCTTTTGTTTTTTTTATTGAATTTCTAAGGTTTTTCAAGTTTGATTTCCTAACTATGACATCCCTGTCACCTTTGGTTTTTAAGTTAATTTCTATGGGTTTTTTTAACTAGTAGTTACATTTGCAGAGTGGTGGAGAAAGGAGGAGGGCCCCCAACCAGCTCACAGGCATCCCTCTGTGTGGAACCTACTAGAGGTACCAGGAACGCTTCTTGGCCCCCAATGTCCCTCAGCAACCAAGAGGACTTCTTCCCCCAATCAGTAGTGCGCCAGAAGGCACAATTGTAAAGTGGTGGACAAAGTGGGCATGGCCTCTGAAGACCTCTCAGTAATCCCGCAGGGTGGGACTTATTGGAGGTAACCAGAGGGGTTGTTTGCTCTCACAAACCCTCAGCAGCCAAGGGGATGTCATCCCCCAACCAGTAGTGTGCTAGGAGGCATGTTTGCCAAATTATGGAAAAAGGGGTGTCGCCCCAAAGACCTCACAAGCATCCCTCGGTGTGGGGCCGAATAGAGGTAACAGAAGGGGTTCCTGACCCCCAAGGACCCTCAGCATCCAAGGAGTCTTCATCCCCCATCCAGTACTGCACAAGGAGGCGAGTTTGCAGAGTGGTGAGAAAGGGGGTGGGCCTCTGATGACCTCTCAGCAAATCCGCTGTGTAGGACTTATTAGAGGTAATAGGATGGGTAATTGACCCCCAAGGACCCTCAGGAATCAAAGGGACTTCCTCTACTAACTAGTAGTGTGCCACGAGGCGTGCTTGCAGAGTGGTGGTAAAGTAGTGACTTGTAAGACTGGGTTCTTTTAAAATTGTTTTGATTTATTTTTAAATTAAGGGGGGGCGCAGGTCCCCCCTCCTGGGATGATTTAGACCCCTGGGACACTATCCCCTGAAGCAGAGACTTTTTTTTCACGAGTACCAGGGTGACATGGTCCCAAACAGGGTACCTAGTGTCTTTTGTTTAGAGCCAAGGAGAGCCTGAATGCCCCCGCGGGCCATGCTGGCTCCCCACCTCCTGCGGGCGCCGGCATTGCTGTCATACTCAAGGAGCTGCTGGAAAGGCTGCTCAGTATGTGGGATTGCAATTCTGCTCTGCTTCCAGCCATTAAGAGCGTTTTTAAAGCTCGTGTTTGCTGTGGCTTAGCAGGAGGGTAAAGCTCCCATCAAGCCACAGCAAACAGCTATGTTCTAGGGGTGGGGACCCCTTGGATATAGCAGGAGCTGGACTGGGGTGGCAGTCCCCAGGGCCATTTATAGCTACAGGAGGGGGGGTTGCATGGGCCCCTCCTTAGTTCTTGTAGGGCCTGCCCTGAGAAGATGGCAGTAACTTGGGCTGAGAAATGTCCCCTTCTCATTTTTGCAAATTGTACTTGGCCCCAGGGAGGTGGTGGTCTTCGGAGCTTGGTGGTGTCCCTGAGGCCCCTCACTACAAATGTGTCATAGACCTGAGGTGGTGGTGGTCCTCAGGGCCTTGGGGCTCCAAGAAGCCCCCCATAAAAATGTATTAGCCCTGGGGAGGTGGTGGTCCCTGGGTCAGAGGGGTCAAAGAGGTCCCCCGATATGTTTTTGAAATGTGGTTCCGAGGAGGTGGTATTCCCTGGGGCCCTGGGGGGTCCAAAAGGCCCTCCGGTTTTAAATAAAAAATAGCCAGAAGGAGGTGGAGATCTCTGGGGCATTAATAAGCCCAAGGAGGGGTGACCCATGCACCCCCCTCCTTTATTATGAAAATGCCTCAAGACCTGGCCCATCCAGGTGGCCAATTACTATCCAAGCACGGGAGCCTGCGCCTCATTTTTAAACAAATTCGGCGCAAACCGCAGATCCAGCATGACTCCAGCTCCCCCCGAAAAATGTCATCTATTTTTGGCCCTGCAAGTTTACTGAGACCCCCCTCCCCACCCCAAGAGTCTTAGGGGCACAGTGTCTTTCCACCCTGCCCCCTTTTCTTTCTTTTTTTTATTTTTTATTTCTGGGAATTGGCTCAATCTGAGTCCCAAGATGGCTGCCTGGTTTGAAATTTTAGCAGCCAATCAGATCTCAGCTCGAAAATTAGGAGGGATTACAGATCCTCCACATCCCTTTATATATATAGTTGGAAATGTCTTCAACTGCTGCGCAAATTTACACCAAATCATAATAAGGCACTTCCCTGAACCAACATTTACCTTTCTGTCAAATTTGGTGTAAATCGGTACAGCAGTTCAGGCTGTAACTGTGTCTAAAGCGCCTATGGAAAATAACATGGGGAGGACGCATTTTGTGACCCCCTCTTTTTCTTTGCCCTGGTGGACGGATCACCCTAAATCTTTCAAGACAACAATTGAAGTGAGTGGCAAACTAGTTTTGAAATTTTCACAAGGATTCGTCAATCAATGCCAAAGTTATTGACAAATGAAAAAATGCCTTTTCTATGGAAACCAGGTCTTAACCATACCTACCTACTGGAAACTGCCAGTAGGTAATGTGTGTGTGTTTGTGTGTGTGTGTGTGTGTGTGTGTGTGCGTGCGCATTTGTGTGTGTATATCTATACAGATACAAACAAAGACATTGATGAAAAACAAATATTTGTGTTAATTACATTATATATATATATATATATATATATATATATATATATATATATATATATATATATATATATATATATATATATATATATATATATATATATATATATATATATATATATATATATATATTCATACTAATCAAGGTAAACTATGTATACATATATATATTTATATAAATACAAGCACATATATATGTATATATTTATATATATTATTACAAATTAGTGGAATACATTTAATTAACATTATACAATATTTCTATATTAAACTATTCAACATTTACTACATTAAGCGCTATTTACATTACAATATCAATATTTCTTTCAACGATTTTAACGTACCATCACATTCCACTTTCATATGCAGTTACCTGTAGTATATGGCTTAGTTTGTTTTATAGGCAGAATCATGTTGAACATTATTCTACCAATTATTAATTAATCCTTTCTAAAGTGCCCCTTCACAAGAGTGAGAATCCTCACCTACAGGCTCATGAGATGGAAAGAGATTGGTATTTCTTTAGACCACCTCCTAGAATAGATACTATTAAGGCATATGAAGCAGTTTGACTTGTTCAAAGAGCTCATTAGAGAAGAAGTTTATACAAGCTTTAGAGGAAAGAGGAACTCGTGTTTCCTAAGGCAACAAAAATGAATGAGTAGAAAAAGGAGGAACATGAGTATAGAGGAAAGATGGTGTACCCGAAATTGAAATTAGACAGGAGACAAAAGTAAAAATTACCGGCCTGATTTAAATCTTGGCGAGACTACTGTGGTCATAATGCAGTGGTGATTCCCAGTACTCCGGCAAGCTAACAGTGGTCTGCCCACCGAACTTAGATGTTGTAGCAATAGACAGTAGACTGCCACTGTGGCGGTCCTCTCTGCTGGCTAACAGTACACTGTCCCCATCAGGCCAACCAGTTTGCGCCAAGCCAATTTAGATTTCTACATGTGATGGCGAAGTCCTGGCGGAGTGAGTCCCAGGTGGAGGAGAGACTGGTAAGTACAACTTATTATGTGTCAATACACATATGTGTCCTGTTTGCATGAAAAACTAATGCAGGCAATGTGTTATGTCCCTCTGTGTTACATAGTCCATGCCACTCACACAACATAAAAAACTATTAAATGACCCCCACAGGCACCACTAGAACAACACCCCCAAGCACCAACACAACAAATCTTCTTTTAAGTATCAATACAGGTGATTTCTATTTACATTCATAAGTAGGAAAATTAACACTACTGCATTACACCTAAGAAGAATAGTGCCTGTAAGAGCAAAGCATAAATGCACGAGGCTACAGCAACACACAATACAGAACACAATTTTACAAGTAGCTTACCTTAGATCTCAGTGACAACAGAGTCGTTTAGCATTGGGATGGAGTTGGGGCGGCAAAAGAGGGACAAGGATGATGGAGTAGAAGATGGAAACGGAAGCGGAAAGCAGGTTAAAAACATCATTTTATTTCTTAATTTCCTCAATGCCGCCAACTCAAAGTAGGAGGGATTCCAGCCACAGTTGCCTCGATGGAAAGGCACATCATAATCATATCGGTGGGACTCTTGGCTGGAGTCCCACCACCAGCTGCTTCTGCCTATGGTGCTGTTGATGCAGACAAAGATCCTGGCAGAGATGGTGGGAATGTGGCGGTCTTTCTCCCATGGACCAGCCAATATCTAAATACAGTGGATGGACCACCATGTCGGTAGGCGGGAAGACTGTTGAAAAAGCAACGTTGGGACCTGATTCATCAACTTCCAAATCAGGCCCTATGTTTTTATAAGACTACTCATATTGGAACTAGACACATTGGATAAAGTATTTGTGAGTTCACATTTGAAGTTCTTGGCAGGTCTGTTGAAATATTTATTGGTAAAGAACCAGTTATCCCTGGAGTGTGTTAAGTTTGCAAACAGGATGCTTATTTCCAATTGCCTGCAAATTGGGAAGTTATATGTTACCTAGCTTTAGTTTTCCCGAAAATGTATCATGCGAAAAGTATAGAAGCGTAAGCGATGAATCCATCTTACAGACATAGACATAGTACTAATGATGGGACACAATTAGTGAGAGATATTTCTGGTGCAACTATTCCCCTAGTAGGAGTAGTCCTAAATTATGAGAAAGTTTGAAAACTTTATACAATAGCGGATTAATTAGCCACTAGTACATCTGGTGTTTTCAAATATTTATTGGTAAAGAACCAGTTATCCCTGGAGTGTGTTAAGTTTGCAAACAGGATGCTGATTTCCAATTGCCTGCAAATTGGGAAGTTATATGTTACCTAGCTTTAGTTTTCCCAAAAATATATCATGTGAACAGTATAGAAGCTTAAGCGATGAATCCATCTTACAGACATAGACATAGTACTAATGATGGGACACAATTAGTGAGAGATATTTCTGGTGCAACTATTCCCCCAGTAGGAGTAGTCCTAAATGATGAGAAAGTTTGAAAACGTTATACAATGGTGGATTAATTAGCCACTAGTGCACCTGGTGTTATGTTAAATGTAAACATAGAATTAGTAGCTATTAGATCAATGGTTTTGCAAGATCGATTAGCCTTAGACATATTGCTAGCAGCGAAAGGATGTAGTCTGTAAAATCTTAAAAGCGAAATATTATTGCTTATATATACTAGAGAAGAGAAAGGGGGATTGAGGATTTCACAAATAACATCTCTAGCTTAAATCCTTAATTAGAAGATTTACAGCAACTAGTTTTTTTAGGAACCTTAGGTAAAGGTGCTTCTGCTATAGGTAGTTGACATGGAAGCATTATTAATGGGTTTCAGGTTTTATATTAAAGTCTATATTAATTATTGGTATTTGTTTGATTTGTTTCTCTGCTTTATATAAGCAAAGGTAGTATTAGGACGTGGGGTGGGGGTTTGTTAAATAGGCTTTCCTTTCTATTATTCCCACACCAAATAAGCATTTAGATAGGGAGGTCAATGAACGAACAAATGAATCTTCATTTCGAAGCGCATGGCTACCAGCAGGCCTCCCAGCTCTAGAAGCAGAGTCATCGTGGAACTGAGAATGGTTTTCACAGAAACAGAAATGTTTTCAGTAGTTTTCGGAAGGTCAAATAGCTGTCCCCTAGACGAATATAATCAGGTAGCTGGTTCCACA
Source organism: Lissotriton vulgaris (assembly GCF_964263255.1). Lineage (NCBI taxonomy): Eukaryota > Metazoa > Chordata > Amphibia > Caudata > Salamandridae > Lissotriton > Lissotriton vulgaris. The sequence goes on along the minus strand of NC_141694.1, from coordinate 622,615,509 downwards.
ATTTTACAGTGTTATAGGGGAAAAAACATCCACCAATCCAGGATCTTTTTATCCTGGGAATAATTGTGAGAAACTTATTCCCTGACTCCAATGACCTATTGGGACAGTAAGGAGAGATGATGGACCGGAGAATGGGTGGGCCCTTAGATGCCATTATCTTGTGAGTGATGCACAGTGCTTTAAACTTCAAACTTTCTGCAACCGGGAGCCAGTGAAGAGTGGCAATCGCAGGTCTTGCAGATTCCCGATCGAGGATTTGCATAAGGAGGCGAGCAGCGCAATTCTGTACTCTCTGCAGTTTCTTGATAATTAAGCATGGAGATCCTAAATAAAGAACATTGGCATAATCAAGCCGCAAGAGAATCCACTCTTGAACCAACAGTCTCCTGGCTGTAAAAGGCAGTAGGTGAAGAATTTTCCTAATCATCCTTAAAATCCCATAACAACTTCCTGCCACTTTACGTGATTGTTCCCTAAGATTAAGATTGTGGTCCAACCAAACACCAAGGCTCTTAATCTGTTCTTTAGGGGAGGGGGGGTATTGGACCCATACACCAGGGCCAAAATGAACTACGTTCAAGGGGGAAGTTTTGCCCATGCCATTCTCGACTTGACATCATCCAATCTACTAGTAATGTCTCCATGTTGTGAGTCTAAACATATATTCCTTTGCATACCAATAAAATTATGGAAAGGGTAAAAAAAATAAAAAAATTTGTGCTCATAGAAGAGGCCCAGAGTGTATTAATGACCCTGGTAGGCTGGAGTTCCTCACCAGAGAAGCCACAACTCTCATTAGTTGTGGTGGGCTGGTATACCATGGCTGTCGGCATCCAACAGTCCTCACTCCACCGGTCTTGTTCCTCCCCAGTCTCTCCTTTGTATTTTGGCAGTCCGCTCGCCAGCTTCCCAGCATACACAGGTGTTTCCCTGGCTTGATTCTATCCCACCTTCTATTGTTGATCTCATTCGGTCCACGCTCCTTGACCCCTTTGCTTCAGTCGGCATCTTCCGGATGGAAAGGGGAAGCCCCCTTCATGTTTCACCCACTTTTTATTGGCCGGTTCTCTTCCTTCAGTCACTGCAATGTAGAGCCCATCTTCACTGTTGATGACATGACATCAGTCCCTCCTTCCCTCCGATGAATTGTTTATCGTCCTCCTTTAGGTGGTGTTGCTGCAGAAAACAGGTTTCAGGTGGTTGGGCTTCCTGTTACAGGGACCATGTAAGAAAAGTTTACTTCCGAAAGTTCAGCATGGAGAGAGTCATTGTTGGTGGAGGAGGCCACAAGGGATGGATTGTTGCACTAGCTCAAAGATCCAGTCAGGTTTCATGGATGGTCACGGCTGGTGCTTCCCTTTCACTGTCACCGCTGGCTGTCGTTGCAATGGCGTGAAGTGCAGGCCTCATGTTGCTTGTGGTCACTGCAGGAGCAGGTCTCACCGAAGCTTCACATTGCCGGCCGTCATGGGTGGCATAGCCTACTGTAAATAGGCCTATTCTCAGTCGAGAAGAGCCCAAGACTTCAGGATTTCTCCTTTTCTTCTTTGGAGGTTCTCAAACTGATGTGACACAAGGGTCAAGGGCCAGAGCACACCTCCTGGTAATCAGGAACTCGCTTCATCAGAGGCCAGCAGGGCTCAGGCAGGTCCAGTTGAAGGTCAAGAAATGTTAATTTGCAACAGATTGGCTAGTTAGTTGCAGGGAGGCTTCTGGAGCTTCTAGTGTCCCTGTAGGTCGAACAGAAGGAGGTCAGCTAACCCTTGGACTCAATCAGGTTTAGCCTGAGTTGAAGATAAGCAGGTCTAGTCTTCATACTCAGACAGCAAGGCAGTCCTCAGCAAAAGGGCTGTCTTTCTTCTGTAATGTCCACCAGTCAAGGACTGTTCTAAAGAGTGACTTTGAAGGTCTAATATTCATACATGGTGCCAGCCTTTGAGTGTGGGGAACAAACAACATGTCCTACCACCCAAAGCTGGTTCTGGAAAGGTTTCTTTTCCCCTGTCAAGGCTCCACACTGTTTGGGGTTATTATAATAGGTTGGCGTTGCGATCCTTTGTGTGCTGGAGGCAAGCCTTTTGAAATGTAAGTGGGGCAAGGCAGAGCTCCGCTTCCAGCCATACTGGCAGGATAGTCCACCCTGCCCACAACTAGTCTCCTTTGTGTCACTGTCTGGGTCTGGGAGGAATAAACAAACCCCAACAGCAGAGTCATTCACAGTCGTATGACCCAAAACACTTACAGAAGGCATTTTTAGAATTGTGATTTATAATTTAGCTTTATCATTAGAGAGGATTTTAAATTACAATTTATTTTGAGTACAAACACCATATCTCTGTCTGCTCCTAATCTAAAGCTAGCACTTATTAAATGTAATAAAATAACCCAGTGTTTGTCATTGGAAGAGGAAGGCCTTGCAACAGTGAAATTAACTATAGGGGTTTTCACTGTCAGAGCATGTATTGTGCATCATGCTATGGTTGTTTAATTATATTTAGAAACCTTGTTGTATGACATAATGTGTCACCTTTTCTGATTCTATATTCACTTGGAATACTGAGCACCATTGATTTCCTATGTTTGCATACATTTCCCCGATAATATATATGAATATTTATAAAAGACAGTGTTTGGTCATATTATCGAAATATGCATAACGTTTTTTTCTTCTCTATGATTATATTCTGACTAACGATTGCACACATATTATTATCCATTTTGTTTATATGATGCACAGGAACCGCTGTTTCTCCTTGCAGGCCTATTAGTAATATTTAAGTCACAGGCCCCAGGTATATGTAGTGCCACTTTACTAGGGACTTATAGGTCAATTAAATGTGACAACTGGGTGTAAACCAATCTTACCATGTTTTAAGGAGAGAGCACAAGCACTTTAGCCCTGATTAGCAGTGGTAAAGTGAGTGAGGAGGGGTGAAGGCAAAGGGTTTGGGGGTGACCCTACAGAGAGGGCCGAGTCCAACACAGAAATTTGTGGGGGTCTCAATTGTTAGGTAAATATGACTTTGCCATACACTTTGGTCCAGAAACTAGGAATGACAAGGCTGATACTTTGTCAAAGTATGGCATGGTATTGCTGCACTGTACCAGGAGTCCACTACGAGCTACCACTTATAAAAGAAACACCAGAATAGATAACTAGCGCCCTCACATTAGCATAGTTCCAAAGAAAATCGGTGAAAAGTCATGCTGATCACACAATACGTCAATAGACATTAGAAAAAAGAGGGAAAATTAGGAAAATCTATGTCATTTACATAATGGCCTTCTAGCTACATTACATTTACAGAATCATGCCCCTTTATGGTGAAAACATTGCAACTTTTAAAATGGTATTTTTTATAGTCACCCATTTCTCCGAACGTAAAAGAGTTTCTAGTTACTTGAGTAATGTGTGCTTAGGAAAAATGTCCACAACAAATATCCACTGGTCTGTTACAGCCCTTAACAGTGTTGTCAGCACCTTTGCATTTGACATCCTTTGATTTTATTGTAGAGCTGCACACAGAAGATGTAAGATGTAATAGGATTCTGGTTTATCCCCTACGATGGCACATTTTGTTCTCCTAAAAGGGTAACTGTCTGCCAAAGATATCATATTCTTACACACAGTGATATAATTGTATGGAATCCTTTTTGTTTTATTCATGGGTCCCAATGTGTATCTTACTTTTTGTGGACCTTCTGTGATTTGTTGAATGTATGTTGTTCAATGATCAACCAAAAACAGATGGGAAAAATGATGGGTGAACCAATGTTTACAGATATACTTGAGGTGCCATATGCTATAGGGAAGAGGTGTGGTGCAGCGGCCAGGGTGGCTGACTCTGGAACACGGGGGCTCATGATGTAGTGTCCTAGCATGGACACGTTCTAGTGTTCAAGTGTGATGTAACTTACTTTACACCCACCCACCACAGACGTCATGGTGTCACATGACGCTGCCAATAAATGGGGCCGGGCGCACGTGCTCGTGGCCATTCCTACTACCCTCATCTGGTGTCTGTGTCCATCATTGCTGCTCTCCTAACATGCGGGCCTAGGGCCCTCCACCCCAACATTACAATGGCGACGAGGTCGGTAGTGCAGCCCATGCGTGCCACTACCCAGAGAAAAGAAAAAGGGGAAGAGAGCTGCCCGCCTGCAGGGCACCCCCTGTAGCAGGGCGCAAAGCGCCGGAAAGCCGGTGGGCACGTCTGAGCCCCACAGCCTGCAGCGACCGCGAGGCCCACCGCACCAGCCTTGAAGGACGAGCCGACCGGTGCCCACCCGCGTCGGCCGCCACCGTCCAGTGCCACCAGGAAAGAGCGGACCGCCCAGTGCCCACCTGAGACGGCCGCGAAGCAGTGACCCCACGGAGAGGTGCACCGGCCGGGCGGAGCCCACCCGCCACAACCACAGCCCAGGATCTGGCCCGTCGGCCGAAGGTGAGCCGGGAGCGGGAGGTGACTCCCTCTGAAGACTGTGCACCAAAGCGGAGCTCACCCGCTATAGACATTAACTCTAATGCCCAATTATAAGCAGGACCAGCGGAGCTCACCCGCGGCCTGCCCGAGTCGTCCCCTGCCCCCGCCGCGTGTGTGACTGGAAGCGGTGGGGCCCAGAGACGAGTGACGGTGTGAGGAAGGTGCGGCCGGACCCGCAACTAACTGAAACAACGAGGGGGAGGGAGCGGAGTAGCTAACCGCCTCCCGACCCCCCTCGCAACATGATCCGGGCCAGCGGAGTCCACCCACGGCCTGCCGGCGGCACCCCAGCGAAGGGCAGACACTGCAGAGCCAGCGGAGCCCACCCGCGGCCTGCCGGCGGCACCCCAGTGAGGAAAGACACTGCAGAGCCAGCGGAGCCCACCCGCGGCCTGCGACAAGCATGGCAGGTCTCCGCCGCGCAGCGTGTGCAAGGTGAAGCTGCTGCGGCGGGAGACCGGAGAAAGTGAAGCCTGCCGGGCCAGAGAACTACGAACATTTAAATAGGCAGAGCCGGCGGAGCCCACCCGTGGCCTGCCTCGAGCGCCCCCGCCCAGGGAGGAGTGACGGGAGCGACGCGCTCCCCCGCCTGAGAGAAGCATCAAACCCCCCCCCCGTCCGCGTGAGGACTGCCGAGGCTGCCGTGGGCTGGGAGGGGAAAGCAGGAGAATAAGAAAGAGCCTGCATGCGGCCAGCGCCGCCGAGATCAAATGTGCCCCCACCTCGTGAGCTCCATGTGAGGAGCAAAGTGCCTGTAAGCGGCCAGCGCCGCCAGAATAAACTGGAAATGTGTAAGGGGTGCAGCGTGAGGCCAGGTAACCAGCAGCAGCTCCAGCCCCCTGTGTGCAGCCAGTGAGCGAGAGACAGTAGAGAACACATCAGGGGAAGATAAGAGCCACAAGACGGGCTGCTACCAGATCCAGCATCACTGCCACCCAGTGGCCAAAAGGAAAGCGCACCTGCCACCAGGAGGAATGAAACAAGCAGTGTACAACACAAAACAAATCAGCAGCAGCAAGGGGCAACAGACTGAGTAACACCCCAGGGAGAATCTACTTACAAGCAGCAAGTAAGTGCGCAACAGCGCAGGTGACACCCACACACACCAGCAAGGAGTCGGCGGCTGCCACTCCCAACGCGACGTGGTAAGAGGCACGAACGCCTCACTAAGCATCCAAGCACTGACAGAACGTCTGGAGGAAACGGTTGCCAAGTACGGGAAGAACGTCCAGGGAAAAGACCGCCGCGATCAAAAGACGGAGAGAGCAGTGACTCCTAGTGGCCACAGGTGTTCACCGCAGCATCAACTACTCCCGCCTAAGGTCCAAAGCAGCAAGTACCCGACGTCAGCCAAAGCAGCAAGTAACCGAGGGCAGCCAAAGCAGAAGGTACCCAAAGACAGCCAAAGCAGCAAGTACCCGAGGGCAGCCAAAGCAGCAGGTACCCAAAGACAGCCAAAGCAGCAAGTACCCAACGTCAGCCAAAGCAGCAAGTACCCAAAGACAGCCAAAGCAGCAAGTACCCGACGTCAGCCAAAGCAGCAAGTACCCAACGACACGTAACAGGTGTCCAAGAGCCCTGAACAGTAAGTGCGTAGATAACACGCCACGTGGCAACGCTCAGCCACCGCAAGGAGAAAGAAGAGCGCAGGCAGCTCCACCGTGCAGAACAGTTATCAAGGACGACCACACGACGTGGCGCCTCCCAGAAGCTGATCCGCAAAAATGATCGCCTATCAAGTGCTGACCCACGACGGGTCCCCAGACAAAGAAATTGTTAAAGCGCAAAGTCCGACAGGACGACCGAAGATAACCTGCCAGACATCGGCAGAAGTGGACCGCCAAACGGTCCAGGACGTTCAACCAAGACAAGGTCTACGGACGTGGACCACGAACGTCACCAACCAGAATCAAGAGAAGAGAGTTCGCGACACCAACTCTGGCTGCTGAGGAAGAAGGAGAAAGTGTCTCCGACGGGGACAAGACCAGGGGTACACATGCAGCGGGCGCGCCCTGCATGGAGAAGCCAGGTCAGGAGAGAAGACACAAGATCGGACCAAGTGATGTCGCGAAGCAGGAAGGAAGAAAAGGAGAGATCAGAGTGGCATGTCTGCCACCGCGAAAAGGAAGGAAGAAAAGGAGAGATTTGAGTGGCACGTCTGCCACCGCGAAAAGGAAGGAAGAAAAGGAGAGATCTGAGTGGCACGTCTGCCACCGCGAAAAGGAAAGAAGAAAAAGAGATCTGAGTGGCATGTCTGCCACCGCGAAAAAGGAAGGAAGAAAAGGAGAGATCAGAGTGGCACGTCTGCCACTGCCAGAGTGGAAGGAAGTATACCCACGTTGGCCTGTTGCCACAGTTAAGAGTGGAAGGAGAAGTCAGTGCGAAGCAACGTCCCCACAGTGACCCAACCAAGGAAAGGGAGAGGAGTGCAGGAAGACCTCTCACACTCCCGAAGAGAAGGAAGGCGTCAAGTGCCAGGACAACGGTGCGAGGAGCACAAGGCCGGAAGAACACCAGCGGCAAAGAAGACCAGGCCGGAAGAACACCAGTGGCAAAGACCAGCTGATCTGAACGACGATGTTTCCGCACACCCAGGATCTGCGGAGAGGAGCAAGCGAGACCGTTTGTGAGATCTACCTCTGGGGTCACACGGACACTGGACAATGCCAGCCGTGGTGGCCCAGGGGCAGAGGCCTCCGGGACGACAGTCCCCGCGACGAGAGATGGTCATCCAACGCCCATCCGAAAGGTCAGGGGAGGGCGAAGACATCGCAAGCAAAGACAGAAACCAACAGCTACCTTGGGACGAGGCTGCGGAATCTGAGGTGAGGCACATCGTCTCCTCCATACCCCCACTGACGGCGGCGTTAGAGCAACTGATGTGGCACATCCAGCCCAGCGCGAGTCTGAGAAAAGAGGACCTCAAGGATATCCCGTGGCAGGGGAACACCAACGAGAGAAGTCATCCTAGTGAGAGGGATGCCTTTCAACAGATCTGACTTTGCTAAGTAAGACAAAGACCACAAGTGAAACCAAGGCCGAGACCGGAATGTGAACATCATTCCACGGCGAACAACAAGAACTCTAACTGCACCCGTGGCCACGGAAGTCAACAAAAGAAAGACTGTGAGGACAATTTGGTTGCAGAGTCGTCTACAGACTGTTTCCATCGAGCACCACAAACCGGTGCCACTGTGAACTGATGTTCCCCGCAACAGAGTGAACATCATCAGTGATTCCAAGCAGCGGCGGATAGAAAGACACTGCGGAAGCTGAACACTTTACTGCATCCTGATACATGTTATTTTCCCCACAGGTTGATTTCTGAATGTGGGTCTTTGCAATTAAAAAATGGGAGGGATGTAGTGTCCTAGCATGGACACGTTCTAGTGTTCAAATGTGATGTAACTTACTTTACACCCACCCACCACAGACGTCATGGTGTCACATGATGCTGCCAATAAATGGGGCCGGGCGCACGTGCTCGTGGCCATTCCTACTACCCTCATCTGGTGTCTGTGTCCATCATTGCTGCTCTCCTAACATGCGGGCCTAGGGCCCTCCACCCCAACATTACACACTGTTCAATCGCCGGCGGCAGGTTCGCCCAGCACCTTGTGAATATGGGTATTAGCTGGATTAATCTCTCCGACAGCCCCCAGTGCAAAGACACCTTGCCTGAAGTAGCTGCAGGCTTTACAAATGCTGGTATTATATTATATGCCACAAGAAATTACCAACTGATTAAAACCTTTATGGTTGACTGAATTTTTACACATAACAATGCAACCCACTCCTCTTTAGGATTCCACCCTTTTTAAACATCTGGATAATGTTAGTTACATTGGGCCTTTTAAAGAGATCGATGAACAGGAAACTCCTTCAAACCGTGGTGGATGTGCCTTCACTATTTCACAAGTGCCATTGGCTGCAACAGAGCACCTGCAAGTTCGTGATGGAGTATCCAACCCACCAAACACTGAATAAGGCCAATAGCCTTCGTTTTTATTCTATAAAATGTACTTTCTAATCTAAGTAACACAATCAGAGGCATCATTGAAAAAACATAATTTAAAAGAAGAAAGTAACCCTGCAGATGGTCTTTGCACGCATATCCCTTTGCAGTTTGCAGCGCATGATGTGTCTGCCCATAATTCACATTATTGAACATTCTGAATTGTTACATAAATAGAGTGCAGAATGCTTCCTGCTTTGAAACACAGATAAAGAGTGTGTAGGCTGATAAAATGTTTTTAATGAAATCTTTAATCCACTTTTCCTTTGTATATTTGAAAACAAAATACACGAACATTGTACAATGAACTTAGATACAAGGAACGCACTCATGGCCCAATTGCAAGGATTGTCTTGCCCATAATTCCACCCCTGGAATTACTGACACCAGGGGCATCAGTAATTATAGGGCAAGGAAAAACTCTCAATTTACAATATTTCAGCGCATTTTCGCACATATTTTTGCTTGGTCTTTTATTTGGATATGTTGCTTGCCTTTGGCACCACAAGTGCCCATGAGAAATACTCTTTAATCGTAGTAATCCTGGCTCTTGTCATCCTAAAGCCGCTGGCTACTCTTTTATGGCCTGAATCGGGATTGCCAAGTGACTTATCATGATATTCTTAAAGTTTCATTTCAGACGTGTTTTGTGTCTCTGTACTTGGTCGTGTGTTTTTTTAATATACCTTGTAAGGGGACAACATTTAAATAAAACTACCTGGAAAACATTGGGGATTGTCTCCTGTAAGGATACCAATATTTGCGAAACGAATTGTTTTTTTTACTTACTAATAGTTTCTGGAATATGTCTGTGTTTGTATTATGGTTGGAGTTATTCCAGAATAGTAACTGGAATGGGTGATATCCATTCAGATGCGAAAAACGTTATTTGCCCTCATGTTTCTTCTTTTTAAATCCATAGGAAATATTTTCTTAAAAGACAATCACCTTGCAGTTCACAACATTGAATTACATTTTTAGGTTGTTCCCTCACTGTTCAGAACCTAAAACCAAATATTATCCTGGCCTTGGCAGGACAGTAGTGCGTTTTTCATAGTTGAAAACTATATGGAGATTTTGGGTGAATAACAACAAACATACATGTTTGTTGGCACGCACCAACTTTTAAAGGTTGTCCCAAATAGGAACATCTACAAATGTGCCCATAGAAGTAAATTTGCTTCCATGTTACACATGAGAATTCTGCCAGTATGCTGGCAGAATGACCGTGTGTCATCCCATTTGTTTGGGCATCACACTGTTGGAGTGTGAATTTTCTTTTGCGAATATTAAGCGCATTTACTAATAAAGTGCAATTTACAAACTCAAATAATATGTGCCTATTTTACTTATAATGTGTAGTAGGTAACCATTCTTAGCCATTATAAGCAACAATCAAGTTAAACTGTTCTAATGAATTAGGTTAGCTTAATGTTAATACCATTTTGAATGTTAATTTTAGACTTTTAAGGATAAAAGGGCTGCTCACATATTTTTGCGGTTGTTTTGCACTAGATGTTTTCTTTTTTTTTCTTCCCACTGCAGATGCTGTAATTTTCTAGAGGCCTTCTCCTAGCTAGTGAATAGGCATTTGTTTTGTATTAGACAACTGATAGTGAGGTTCTCACCGGGAGGAGGTGAAGGTGCCAGTAATAGGAAGAGCTGCCTGAACCAGATATTCTGCCTAGTTTAACAATTCAAGGATGTAGTCATTTTTGAACACTCGTGAAGACATGGAAACTACAGGAGTTTACCTTTTCCCAGCATTTGAAGGAAAATGATTGGTTCCGCAGTGTGGAAACAAGCTGAAAAGTTGCAATTAGAGTTTTGCTGAATTAAATTACAGTCTGTTCCTAAGACTAAGGTTGGACTCCCCAGCTTATTGTCTCTAGCACACTTTGGGGCATATTATCAAGAATGGGCGTTACATTGTCGCCGCTTTTATCGGCAGGAAAATGCCGATAAAGCGGCGATAATGGGCTTGATAATATGCTCTATGAATTCCAATCGAAGCACATGATAGATGTGCAGACATCTAACATGGGCTTCCATTGGAATTCATATAGCATATTATCAAGCCCATTATCGCCGCTTTATCAGCAGTTTCCTGCCGATAAAAGCGGCGATAATGTAACGCCCATTCTTGATAATATGCCCCTTTGTTCGCTAGAGAGATGCTCACTGACATCAAACTGAATAAATCTTTCTTATCTCTGCAAATGCCATCAATTTGAATGGAGAGGCTTCATGCCTGCCAATTCTTACTCTCATATCAGAAACCTACATATGGTTTTCTACAGCTGGCACCTTATCTAATTGCCTAACTAAAAGCCTTTTCAATTTATCTAACCTTAATTCAGATTAGCAGTATTCCTTTTTGGAACACACTTTCTGGATATTCTGTATTATTTATGTAACTTTAGTACCTGGAATTTTTTTCCTTGTTTTGAAATATCACCTTTTAGGCAATTAAAATTTTTGCACTTAGATTCAAAGATTCCTATTGTCGAATGACTTTATTTGACTAAATTGTTAATAAATCCCTTTTAAACTCTGGTCAACACTATGTGTCGATTCCTGTGAAGCCTAATTATTTCACTGCTTATGGTAATACATGTAACTGCTAGCTCCTAGTCACCTCTTGACGTTGAGGAAGAAAGGTCCATAGTACCAGTGGCAGGGGTTTTATGACAATTATACCTGTAGATTAAGATAAACAAATCCCCACTCTGTCGACCCCACCCTTCCTGATTTTGTGGATAATGACTAGGATTTTGTCTTGGCAGATTATATTTTTAGTGCATTGGAGTCCTGCACTAATGTCCTAATGCGATAACAATGCTGCTGCAATCAAGAGTTGCAGTACTACTCATGGATTTAGGGGTTTGTGGCAATAAATGGGGAATTAGAGAAGTTAATAAAGTTGTCGCACATTAGTCTGTATTCACATGCATGATGTTACCACTAGCCTTTTGTTCATATTGACCGTATTTTCACAATGTAAACAATATTCCCAAATGTAAGAAATGCGGTATTCTGTCATATCCATAATTGCTTTTACAACACAGCTACAGACCCACTCACTGCTAATGAAATGGAAATCGACTAATTTAACACCTATTGTTAGTAAACTGTGATAGATACAGTGTGAAAGTAATCCAAATTAAGAGATGTTTTATTTGTTTGCAAACATGTTCCCTAATTGCTACAACTGTACCATCTATGTTGCTAACAGTTTCACACACTTTTCTGAATATATTTTCCTTTGATGACATTTACACAGTCTTTTCTGTTTCTAGCTGTTGAAATTGGTTTTTGCCTGCCAATCCCCTCCTGTGTTGTGGGACTAAAAAGCGAATGCAGATTACTGACTCCACAAGACATCGTAGAATTAAAAATCCATTATAAGCAGAACAATGTATTTCTCTCACCAGGACTTCCTAATTTGAACACAACAATCTGCAAAATGTAGTAAGCTTATGGGTCTCATCCATGTAGCCACTCAAAAGCTCGCCTAGCAATAGCTGAATGTATTTTGGTACAGTATGAATGTGTGAAAGTAATGAACACTGTGGAAACCCATAAGGGATGCAGGTGCCCAGTGCCACAGAAGTGCATTTGAACAGATTTACAGAACTGTGCACCTGTGCATTTTACTTTCATATCAGGAGCATTCATCCTTACTTTAATCCAACAAGGGTGACAGGTGTGTCTCTTCCTGCCCTCGTCGCAACCATACCTTTGTGCTTGAGCCAGTCAAACCAATTAATTTTAAATTCACACAGGAACACCTACTTTGTAAGCATGCAAGTAGGGCAAAATGATCTCCTAAATGAGATACCATACATGTGAGCTGATGCTTTGTTTAGCATAAATGGCTTTGCTAGTATGTTTTAAAAAATGCCCTATATAATGATACACTGACACCTCATGTCTGCATAGAAATTTAGATGTGAACTCACTGAAATGGAATATAGTCTACTTAATTTATTCCCCAGAGGCTTCCTGAAGCAAGTGGAAGAGACACTGGAGTCTCATTCATATCTGCTGTTTTTATGATGTAACTTCGTATAGAATGTGTTTATCACTCCGCATTATTAGCAAGGTTCTTATCAGTACCATCCTTCATGAAAACCATAGGAATAGCTGAAGTGACATCACATTTTTTGACATAAGTAATGTCATTACGGGGTGTGACATCACAGCTCCTTTTATTTTGATGATATTTGATTGCACCTGTAAGAATTTGGGCTATTACTTGAGAGCGTTGGATACATCAATCAGGCAGCAACCACAATCCTTGTCAGGGTGAACCACAAAAGTCACTAAATTAACCTGCGCTCTGGCACAAAGCAGTCAGGCTTAACTTAGAAGCGATGTGTAAACTATTTATACAGCACGCAAACAGTAATTAAGTGAAAACACAGCACAAGGAAATTCCAAACTAATTTAGAAAAAAAGAGTACATTTTATTAAATACATTGATAACAGAAGGACAAACATCAGTGGAACCGGAGATATATAATTTAAAGTTTTAGGCAGAAATGGTGCATTAAAGCATGAAGCATCTCTCAAGGTCATCTGGTTGTGCTATACAGGGGGAAACTTATAAGTTCAGGTCGCCTACGATGGAGCATAAGTCACATACTGGGATCAGATCAGTCCCGCTAAAAAGATTATCTTCTTAAAGCCCACGTGAAGAGTTCCATTCATGGTGAAAGAGGCAGCAAGGAGAAGGGGCATTGTGGATGGTCATTGTTGTTGCACAAAGATCAGACCTTGTGTGGTGGATGGTTGTCACTGTAGAGCAAAGATCTTGACGGGCGTCGCAGACAGTTGTAGATGGAGCTTTGCTTTCGCAGTCACTGCAGGCTGTCGTTGCCGTAGCACCAAGTGCAGATCTCATGTTGCCAGTCATCGTTGGTGGTCGCCGTAGCACGAAGAGCAGGTCTCACTGGAGTTTCGCGTTGGTGGTCATCGCAGGTGTCATAGTCTTGCCGTGACGGTCCATCCATAGTCACAAGTAGACCTGACTTCAGGATTTCACCTTTTCTTCTTTTGAGGTACTCAACTTGATGCCAGTCAAGGGTCCAGGTCCTGGGGTTCCCTATTTTGGATTAGGAAGACACTCCAGAAAAGGTCACTTAGGCTCAGGCAGGTCCAATTCCAGGTAGGTTCTGTTGCAGCCGATCAGCTGAGCAGTTGCAGGGAGGCCTCTGGAACTTGTTGTGTCCTTCTAGCTCACACAAGAGATCAGCCAACTGAGCCTTGGAATCAATCAGGCTAGCCTGGGAAGAAGGTAAGCAGGTCCAGTCTTTCTTCTCAGACAGCAAGGCAGTACTCAGGTGCAGGACTATCCTCTGGCAGCAGTAAATTCCTTCTTCTGTAATGTCCAGAGGTCCAGGGTAAATTTTATACCTGGAACCAGCTTTTGTGTGTTGGAGGACCCCTTGTTCTACCCCTACATCTGGTTCTGGAAAGTTCTTCCCTTCCACTGTCAAGGCTCCTCACTGTCTGGGGTGATGATAGGCTAGTGTCAGGTTCCTACATGTGTGCTGAAGGTAAGCTCTATGAAGTGTAAGTGGGGTAGGGAGAGCACCGCCCCCAGTTGTCCTGGCAGGATGGCCCACCCTGCCCACACCTAGTGCCCTTTGTGTAACTCTGTAGGAGTAATACACAAACCCCAAGAACAGAGTCATTCACAGTCATGTGACATAGGACACTGGCAGAAGGCATGGGTTGTTGGGCCAAGAAAATGGCAACTTTCTGAAAGTAAAAATTATAACTAAGACTTGCATCCTAGACACAGGGTGAACTACTATTGTCCACTACAACAGTGGAAAATATTTAAACAGTACAGGGTGAAACAGTTCAACAATTGGAACAACACATCAAAATATTGGAGTAATCAAGATTTGAACAGAGCATCCATAGGTTTCAGAAAAACTAGAACACTACGTCTTCCTCAAGTCGATTTAATGTTCAGGAGAAATCAGTCTTAAAAAGAAAAGTTCTGATTGGAAATAACTTCAGGTTCAACAAATAAACTTCTGGCACTGTGGCGGATCCCAACGCATTTCAGGCATTCACAATTGCCCTTCATCAGGGGTTCTATAAACAGGAAAAACTATGATCCATATCACGACATTGAACAATATGAGAAAGTCATCTAACTCAGTCTCTAAATGAGCTGGACATACATAGGGCTGAACACATGTGGAATAGAGGAATTTACAACCTGGAGCTTTACTCACAAAGGTATCTAAGGGTCAAACAATCTATGAAATGGAAAACGCTTAAGCCTACGACAAAGAAAACACCAAAATCTACGAGAAAGGAGGGGGAACAAGTTCCGAAAATGAATTACAAGTGCATCAGAAATGTGCGTCAGCAACCGAAGTGCCCGTAAAAACTGGACGTAGTCTATATGTTAAAATGCATGCTGAGTTGCAAAAGTGTATACATCATGCAATATATGGCCCCAAATACCCAAAAGGACACTGTAACAGGTCATATACCTTTGGGCTACTTGGCCAGCTGAGGGACGATAGTGCGGTGAAGCGCAGAAATCCTCAGAATCACTAGTATAAATCAATCTATGGTGGCACATGGAATCTGAACGAATGACAGGTGCACCACAGTAAAAAGGGTACCGTTATCCCTCATAGTGAGACTCACCGTGACTGAGTGCAGAAATAGGCATATAGACTAAACTGTCCGAGACAAGCGTGATATCCCATAGACCATGTGAAAACATGACCTCGTGCGGAAGTGACAATAGTTAAGAGGTCAAACTACCAGCGACACTGAAAACAGACTTCTGTGTTAAGGAAAGTGATGTACAGTAGAGTGAAATGGAGAAAGACTCACAAAAGAGATCAACGTAAGTCACCACAGTAAAAAAGAATGGCCCAAAAGTAACCTGTGAAAACAAGAGGATGAACCAGATATACTGCATAAACGCAACCGCGATCTGCATCAGAACCTTCAAAATGAATACAGTTTGTGAAACAGTGAAAGCAGAAAAGCAGAGGTACAGAATACCATGCTTGAAACAGAATGCTGTGAGTTCACACCAGCACTGACAAAAACACGTTTGATTATAATCACTGAATAAATGAATACAACATAATTATACAGTTCAGAACAACAGTCGCTGGAGTTTGCTGGAGAAATGTTACAACTAAATACATAGTATGAGCTTTGCAAACAGTGCATTTGACAAATTGCAAAGATGTAATAAATTATACTATTGAGTATTCAAATACATGACTGTACAAGTGCACAATGTGGTATTGCATATAATATGTATGATACATTGTTCTGATTGTGACATGTAATACATGTATGCAACACATTAACATTCTGTGATAGCATCTACAATACATGCAAACAAAAACACTTCAAGCATGATGAATATTGGGGATAGCTCGCGAGAGGATAACCAAACATAACAGAAGAACAGTCCGAATACATGAACTTAAACAACACCATCTCATAAACGATACACAACATTGCAACCATAATTACACAATGTTTATGCAAAAAATAATGTATAAACCAATGTGAATTGCAAAGTAACCACTATTTGGTGTGATTTAAGCAGACGTAAAGCCTGGTGTGCTGGGGGGAGTGTGCACTCTACTGCTGTGTAAGCACCTGCTCACATAGCATTGAATAGATACGCAGTGTGAATGTGTCCAAGCATGGTAAAGAAGTCCAGTTTATCGTTTAGACCTTTGGGATTAAGGGTATCAAGAAATCATAACCAGTAGGTTTCGCATTGAGTTAAGAACTTCGACTTGTCTCTATCTGTCTGTGACTTCACCACCTCTAGAATCGTGAACCTCAGCTGAGGTATTGTGTGATTGTGCTCTTTCCAGTGGGTGGCTAGAGGTGAACTAGTAGTCCTTGTTCTGATCCGGCTTTTGTGTTCTGTGATACGTGTGCGGAGTATCCTTTCGGTTTTGCCGACATAGAATAAAGCGCATGCACATTTGATAGCATAGATAACATTCTGACCATTGCAATCTGTTGTAAAATTCAAATTAATGCATTTCCCTGACCATGGATGAGAAATGATCTTGCCAATGAGTACGTTGGTGCAGTGAGAACAATTTTGGAATTTCAACATCCCTTTATGCTCCACAGCAGGTGATCTGGCTGGCTTAATAAGTAACTCCTTCAGATTAATTGATCTCTTGCAAGCGAATAATGGAGGGTTAGCAAAAATCACTTGGAAATTAGGTTCTGACTGCAATAATTCCCATCGTTTCTGGAAAATCCATTTAATCATAGGCAAATTTGTGGAAAATGTTGAAACAGAAAACTTCTCTGAATGTCACTTGCTTAGTTTGTTTATTCAATAGATCTGATCTTTGCAAAGACTGTACATGTTGTTCCAATTTATTCACCACTTCATCAGGGTAGCCTCGTGCCAAAAAATGCTGTTTGAATTCACTTAATGTATTCGCACATTGCTGTGCAACCGAAGTGATGCATTTAATGCTAGTAAATTGTGAGAAGGGTAAATGTAGTTTAAGAACCGGGGGATGAAAACTGCTGAAGGACAACAAATTCTTGCGATCAGTGGGTTTTTTCGAAATCTGAAGTTCGAATATGGGTCCCCACAATCTCCAAGTTGACATCCAAATAGGTAATGCTTTGTTGATCAATTTTGTATGTGAATTGTATCCTCGGGTTCTTACAGTTGAGTGACGACAAGAGAGTTTCTAAGTTACAACGTGATCCTTGCCAAATGATAAGAATGTCATCAATATATCAACAGTAAAGTACCTAACTCTTCGTCAAAGCCTCATCTAATAAAATATGTTTTGTCTCAAATTTAATCATGAAAAAATTGGCATACATAGGAGCCCCAGAAAAACCAATGAAGGTCCCATTGGCTTGAAGGTATCTGTAGTACAAACAAAAGCGCAACAGCTCTAGTAAAACAAATGTGTTTGCTTGCATCTCACCCTGCTTTGAAACTGCCCATTATATCGCCTCCATTCCTTCAGAGTGAGGAATGGACATATAGAGAGCTACCACATTCACTGTGCATAGCCAAATCTCGTCAGACTCCGGTAAATGGACATTCATCAAAAGTTGTAGAAGGTGTGTGGTGTCCTGTAAGTGCAAGGGACACACGTGTACTATCGGTTGCAGAAAGGAATCAAGAGAGTGGCTAGAGGTTCATGTATTGACCCGCTTCCTGACACAATGGGTCTAAAAGGCGGATCATGAAAATGTTTGTTAATTTTTGGGAGGATATACAGTGATGGTCTGCGAGGATATTGTGTATTGAGAAACACCTTGGTTTCCTCGGTGATCCAGTTTATGTTGATCACACGTGTAAGTATAGTCATGAGATTTTCCTGAAAGATCACACTGGGGTCTTGGGGTAAGTATAGGTATTAGATGAATCCTACAGAATTGCTCCAATATTGCTCTCATAAAAATGGCAATCCATGACCAACCAGTGCCTTACCCTTATTGGCTGATGAAAAAGACAATGTTTCATTCATTCTCAAAGCTTCCAAAGCTGATTTTTCCCTTTTTGACATGTTCTGGTGTTTGCTGGTGTGAACCGCTAATTTCGACAAATCCTTCTTAACCAGTGTTTTGACGGTGTCAATAACCTTATGTGAGATGGGAAAAATGTACGTGCTCCTCGGTTTGAATTCATGATAGCAAAATGCATCTTTTTTCTTAAAACTCTTGTCAATATTAGCAAAGAAGTAGCGGAGATGCAACTTCCTAGTGTTTAAAGTTGGCACAAAAGAGACATCTTTATCCAAGACAGCTATTTGTGAGTTAGTTGATTCAGTGGATGATATATTAATCACTAGTGTTTCTTTTGTCTTCTCGTAGTGGTGCCTGGTTTTGCTGAATCTGTGACCTCTCTGGGTTTTGCTGTATCTGCCCATGATATTGTCGGTGGTACTGGTAGATTGTTGTCTGTCAGCTTGTCTCTAAAAAATACACCTTTGAAGCATTGGGTAAGCCTTATGTCACAATGGTGACCGCAGAGACTGATGGCACTGGGACCGTGATATTGATGATAGTTTTTACTGTTCATAGAATCCCCTGACGAAGGGTAATTGTAAGTGCCCAAAATACATTGGGATGATCAGCCACAGTGCCAGAAGTTTATTTGTTGAACCTGAAGTTATTTTCTTCCGGAACTTTTCTTTTCAAGACTCATTTCACATGAACATTAAATCGACTTGAGCAAGACCCAGTGTTATAGTGGTTCTGATGCATATGGACGCTCTGTTCAAATCTTGATTACTCCAATATTTTGATGTGCTCTTCCAATTGTTGACATTTTTTCCACTGTTGTTGTGAACCATAGGAGTGCACCCTGTGTCTAGGACATGAGTCTTAGTCATTATTTTCAGTTTTGAATTGTGTGGCTGAGCAGAGCCTCCTCACCAGGTGTACACATCAGATTGTAACTCTAGAACAATTTGCTTTTCATTGTACTACACACTGTTTACTTTGAGTGCAACCCAATTGTTTTTCTCTTTTTCTCAACTATCTGAAAGTGGCATTTTCTGAATTGTGACTTAAAATCCAACTATAGCATTAAAGAAGATTTTAAATTAAAATTCTAGTGAGTGTAAACAACATATATCCATCAGCTCCCAAACTAAGGTTACCACTCATTAAATGCAATAAGGTAACCCAGTGTTAGTCAATGTGAGTGGTAGGCCTTGCAGCAGTGAAAAATGGCCTCAGGTGTTTTTCACTGCCATGGCATTTAAAACTCTAGTACACATATCCTACTTTTTAAATATAACACACCATGCCGATGAGACTTTAGGGTCTACCTTAGGAGTGACTTATGAGTAATAAAGACAAATGTTTATACATGGAAAAAAGGTTTATTTTGCCACATCTAAATGGCAATTTAAAGCTGCACTACAAAGCCAGAGACATGTTTTAAAAGACTAATTAAGTGAGTTGCACAGGGAGTGCTGCTGCTCAATATTAACATTTAATTTAGGAGGCTCTGAGTACATGTAGCACAACTTTACTAGGGACTTACAAGTAAATTAAAATTGCCAATTAGGTGTAGTCCAATTTTACCATCTTTGAAGGGAATAGCACAAAGCACTTTAGCACTCTTAGCAGTGATAAAGTGCACAGAGATCTGAAATCCAACAGAAATGGGTTCAGCAAAGGAAGGGAGTGAAGGCAAACAGCTATTGGTTACCCTGCTGAGAAGGCCAGGTTCAACAGTACATTTTTCATCAACCTTCTTAAAAATTCAAGTTTACAGTATGTGATAAGCAAAAACACTAACACTAACAGAAAACCTTTTAATCTTGCAACAATATGTTTTTGTTTGGCTTGTGTAAGATAAAACAATATTAAAAAGACAAGGTCGCATTAACTTAGTTAAACATTTGAACTACCAGGTTTACCACATAAATCTAAGTTACATGTAGTATTGTAGAAATTGTGGCAGGCTAAAACAGAAGAAATGATGACAGCCAGGTTCAATGGATATGGAAAGTATTGATTTAATTCTCGGAGAAACAACCCACAACCAAAGGGAACAATTTGTCAATTCAGAAGTCAGCAGCATCTGAGCCCTGTTTTAGTTGTAGAACTTACAGTAACATTCCAAATGAAGTGGAATACATTAAAGACAGAATTACAATGGACAATAAACACACTGTATAACTTCTACATTGCAATGCTACAAATATATAGCCAATACATCTGATGGCTTGATTCACTTACATTTACTGATTATCACTGTAGTTTTAATCAAGCAATAAAATCCTTATTTCTTAATTAATTAACAACAAACATATACACACCACTGAACATAAGAAATAAAAATTCTATATTAAATGATAAGAGCCAATTTGTGAATTACTCTTCCTTACTCTCTCTTACTGAATTTGAAACTACGTTAATCCCCAATGAAGGAGGGATAAATTTAAATGGCATGATGTTTTAGTGGCACAAGAAATATAACTGTCACATCTACTCACCAGTTGCACAATCACGCCAAGTAATCAATAAATATGTGCAGATCAAATAATACAGGATCATCCGAGTACTAAAAATAAATAAATTCACAATTTTCTTTACTCATTATAGGAGATATGCAGAAGCACAAACCATGGAAAGATTCACTGTTGTGCCCACAGAGCTTGCACTCCTTGGCGGGTGGAGAAGTTTTTCCATCCATGTCTAAATTCACCCAGTAGGGCAACATGGAAAGATTCACTGTTGTGCCCACAGAGCTTGCACTCCTTGGCGGGTGGAGAAGTTTTTCCATCCATGCCTAAATTCACCCAGTAGGGCAACATGTGCAGCTTCAAGAACACATGCTTCACAAACAGTGGAATATCAGTAAGTACATATTTCTTCCTCAGAGTACAACTATGTGATTCCAGGACTAGCTACAACACTTTTTTCTTGGCAAAGTGCAAACAGCCTTCGTGAGCAGATTTTGGTTATAACATAACAGCTAGAGTTTTCTTCAAAGAACAATTGGATTGGTGGTGGTCCAGTTATGGATGGCAGCCAAGGCTGTATTAAAACAGTATTAGCATGGGCCCCACTTTGACTTGTCACCAGAGAAATCTCATCCCATAAGAGTGATTTTAATGTTTCAAGTGGATAGCCTGATTGCTGTGTTATATGTTTAAAGGTTTGCCTTGGGGACACAATCTTGTTTTATTGCCAAAGTGCCAACTGGATGTGAGCTTGAACTGTGCATAAACAACTGACTGGTACAGCCACATTGGTTTCAAACACTGAGCTTGCAAAATGTCCTCCTTGATTGAAACAAAACATTTCATTCCCACATAAACTTTACATTTTTCTTAAGTAATTTCCTCAAATGCTCCACTTTCATAGAATAATTATCAATGAACTTGACTAAAACCAGTTAGTCCTATAAATTACATCAATTGCTCCTTATGTTCTGGAGCATTCAATATCGCTTCCACATGACTGATCTTAGGACAAATCTAATCCCATGAGATCACATGACCTAAATATTCCACTTGAGCCTTACCAAAATTGCATTTTTCACTCTTCACAGTTAATTCCTTGTCCTTGAGAATCGAGTTAACCTGTTTCAAAATGACTTCATGGTCAGTTTTACCCTTCCTGAAAATTGGGATATTGTTTTGGTAAACACATGCTCCTTCAACAGCTACTAATATTTTTGTAATTTCTCTTTGGAATACTGCCGAAGCACTGGCAAGTCCAAAAGGCATTCTATTATACTGAAATGCCCCTTCGGTGACAGGAAGACAGTAAAATGCCTTGAGTCATCTTCCAATTCAATCTGATGGAATGTGCTGAACAGATTGATTGTAGAAAAAACAGTAGCAGGACTTGCTTATGATAATAATTCCTGTGGATTGGGCAAGGGGAACATTTTAACTCAAATGGCATCATTCAAGTACCTCAAGTCCACCCATAATCACAATTCATGGTTCGCAAAATCAGTACAGGTGTGATCTAATTTGAACTTTCACTTGGTTTGATAATATTCTTTGCATGCAAGTCATTTAACATTTTTTGGACTTTGGATCTGTAGTTCACAGGAACATTGCATAACTTCTGTCTCACAGGATTCATCTTTTCTCATAAAATAATTTTGTGTTTGAACCCTTTCAGCACACTCAGGAATTTGCGACGGATTCGGCGGCTGGTTTAAACTCCGACTGCCGTCATCATAATACAGGCGGTTGGACATTAAACCGTCAATGTCGGTCAGAAAACCTCTGATTAGCGGTTGGAGACTTTTTGACCGACATTGTCATACTCCAGACTATTCTCATTAGATTTCTGTACAACATAGATTGGTGGGTTTCATACTCTGATCCAATTTGATCCCGAACTCGCTAATATGGGCCATCCCAAAATCTATTCATTCTTCTATGCATCGTATTAGTTGCCATAACATTACCTGTTGCCAAATTCAATTTACTCTTGTGTAAAAACCACCATAGGATTTTTGTGTTCTACATAACTTCCAGGGCTTATCGACTCGATAATTCTCTCGCCTCGGTGCCCACTCTGATCAGCGGTCACACTCGGCAACTCTGGGCATTAGCTTGCCTCATCTTCACTAACGACCCCACCAGACCGCCGGGGATGCCTGGTCTCACCCTGGAGATACCCATTAAGGGACCATCTCTCAGGGAAGCCAGGAAGGGTTTCGCAGCGGTCGAAGCGCCTTGGGACCCTCCGGGTAAGTAGTGCGCTATATAAATGCCTATACATTTACATTTACATTTACCATGCACATGAGTCTACCATAGCATTTAACAGGCACCCATCAATCACAAGTTTACACATAGGAGTTCCTACAGGAATCTTCTCACTTTTTTCACTTTCATTTTGTACACCTAATACCACACCATGCATAGTTCCCTCCTCTCCGTCATCACTTTCGATACATAGTTTACATTTTTGCTCTCACCTTTACAAAACCTACTGAAGTGACCTTTCTTCTTGCATGTGCTGCAAACTTTCCCCATAGCAGAACACATTGTGGAATTAGCCAAATGTTCACTTGATCCCCATCTATAGGACAATTTAACACCAGGTTTTTGCATTACGTTCTTTTTCTACTTGTCCCTGCTTTCCTTTGTTGCTGTAATGGCAATAATAGTTCCAGTATTACCTTTACTATTTTCCTTCCGCACATTCTGAGTACAATTTTCAGACACCTCATCACTTCTTGCTACATCCAAAGCTGATTTTAAGCTCAATTTGCCACAAGACCACAATTTCCCCTGTATGTTTTGGATTTTGTTTTCATTAACACCTGATCCCTCAACACTTGGTCATACTACACATGTTCAAAATTGCACGTGTCTGCTAATGGTCTTAACGCTGCAACAAATTGATCAATGGCTCTTCCTCTTGCTGAATACTACAGTAAAATGTATATCTCTACAATACATCTATTTGGACCCTTGATTAGTTATCTTGTTGGAAATAGGGTGTTGAAATATAAAACCTAAATGGTTCAAGCAAATACAGGGGATTGAGGCTACTGAGGCCGCACCGGTAACCAAGTTCCTAATATTCCTATAGTGTGGGTGCAAAAGGTCTGGGATACAGTCCCCTAAATCCCAAAAACATGAAACAAAAATCTATTTGTTTCATACATCAAATTTCAACAAATTGACCCTGCACACCAAAGCCAGTAATTAGACATAGTATTAATGCTCAGTATGCATAGTATTCACAAGAGAAAAGAAATCCAAATGTTGTATAAATGCTCAGCATGCATATTGTTCACAAAAAAAGAGAAAGAAGAGATCCAAATGTTCTCCCAAGAAAACTCCAAAGTCACGTTTCTTCGTTATTCTTTCCTTTTATTCAAAATTGGTGAATTAAAACAATAGCCAGCGCGTTTCGTCCGAAAACCGGACTTCTTCAGGGCTTGGATCAAATATATCTTGAAGCACAGCTTCCAGTTGGTCTTGAGAATTATATTTTTTCAGCAAAAAGCTTTCAAGTATGGGAGAAAGAGATTATGTGCTCAGGATATGCCATCAGTCGGCTGTTGTCATCAGAAATAGAAGGATGAAGTAAATACCATATGTCTGGATTCAGCGTCGCGTAAGCATGCGGTCGTCTGGTCGTCTCTTTTTTTGTGAACAATATGCATGCTGAGCATTTATACAACATTTGGATTTCTTTTCTCTTGTGAATACTATGCATACTGAGCATTAATACTATGTCTAATTACTGGCTTTGGTGTGCAGGGTCAATTTGTTGAAAGAAAACCTAAATGGGACTGGGTTGACGCGAGGGATCTTAGCAATCCAAATGTGGGAAGGCTAACTGAATAATTTTTCCAACATAAACGAAGTAGAAGCCTTGAACCATTTTGTATGTAATCCAGATACCAAGAGACAGGGCTCTCTACTGCAAATTCAGATTTGGGTCACTTCCGTTCCATGGGCCTTATTTATGAAGGCCTTGCGTCAGTTTTGCGCCGCCGGTGCGTCACTTTTTGTGACGCACCAGCGGTGTAAAAAATGCACCTCGTTGTGCCATATTTAAAAAGTGACGCATCTAGGTAGATGCGTCACTTTTTAAACCCCTGCGCCACATTATACCTGCGTCAGGTATAATGTCTGCAGAGGGGGCATTCCCCCGCAAAAAGCCACGTAATAGTGACGCAGTGAAATCTATGAGATTTCACTGCGTCACTTTTAGGACGCTGTTGCGTCAAAATCTTGCGCCTGCCTCATAGCAGGCGAAAGACTGACACAAGCCCTTTCACATGGGGCTTTCCCCATGTGAAAGGACGCATTGCTGGAGTTGCGTCACTTTTGTGACACACTCCAGCAATGCGTCACTTTTGCGCTTACAGATACGTCAGAAATACTGACGTTTCTGTAACTCCTTGCGACATGATGCGTCATACATTAAATATGACGCATCAGGAATGTCGTAAGGAGTGCGCAGTGAAAAGTGAAGCATCGCTGTTTTCACGCAGCGATGCGTCACTTTTCATAAATGAGGCCCCATGTGTTGACTGCTAAATTGCGCCCCCCGAAACAGACAACTAAAGATTGTCCTTGCTGTAGGGCGCTAAAGGAGAGCATTGCCCATCTGATGTTTGCTTATCCTGTGTATGAAAAGGCAAGGACTAGATGGCTGACACCAATCTGAAAACAATTAGGCACTCTCGATCATCGCACTGTATTACGTTTTTTGAAAATCTGATGTGAGAACCCTCTTTGTTTGCAGAGTGGCCAATCTCTTGAGTTGTGCCTGGATAGTCAGGCATAAAGCCTTATGAAGGGTGATCTAACTGCACTTTACAATCCTCATAGAGATTATACCATAGCACAAGACGAACTACTAAATATTGCTTGAATTAATATCTACGCCCTGTCACTTATATAACGTACATCGGGTTTTACTCTTTTTAAATCATGAATCCTTTTAAATCATGGACAATTGAATGTTTTATTACAATGAAATCATGTGTTATTATGTTCGGATTCATCAAATATCATGTACTTGATATGACTTTTTATGGTACTTTTTATTTGTACATAGTTTAATTCAAAAGTCTTGTTTGATGCTTTTATGATACCTGTTCTCAAAATAAAGCAATTTGACTGACTGACTGAAAACCTAAATGGCTCAAAGCAGGTTTCTAGGGATAGTGGGCCCGATTCACTCCATAGAATGCTACTTTCAAATCAATGACCATGTATACAGCAAGGCCCATTTTAAATGGATTGTTTGTTGGGCCATCTTAGACAGGGAAGCAAGTTTGTTGAAAGTGATTCAGTTCGATTGAAAGGCAGTTGATGAGAGGAAATATGCTTTCACTTTACTGCTCTGTTCTTAAGTTCACCTAAAAAAATATTGGGGCAGATTTATGATGGCCTTGCGCCTCTTTGGGCTGCAATTGCGTCACTTTATTTGACCCAATGGCGGTGCAAACAATGCGCCCTATTTACAATGTGACGCATCTAGGAGATACGTCATGTTGTAAAGCCCTGTGCCATAAGGAGGCGTTCCTGTGCAGGGGGGGGGGGGCGTTCCTGCGCAGGAACGCCTCCTGAAAGTCTATGAGATTTCACTCAGTCACTTTCAGGCCAATGCTGCGTCAAAACCCTGCGCCTGCTTGAAGCAGGCGTAGGTCTTGACGCAGCATTGTGTAGAAGGGGCACCCCCGAGCCTTACTGGAGCTGCGTCGCGCTTGCGACGCAACTCCAGAAATGCGCCACATTTACGGAACAGATGCGTCACGCATCTGTGCCGTTTCTGCACCATGGTGCCCGGCATTATAAATGCGGCGCACCATGGGTGGTGTAGCTGTGGTGCACTGTGGCCCACATTAACTGGCGCATCCCTTGGGATGCGCAAGTTAACATAAATCTGCCCCATATTGTCTGGAGTTTGGCTCAATTTAAAGTAGTGCTCTCATCAATAGTTTGAGGAGACACCAAGAGAACACGTCTTATGAAGGGAGTGTAAAATGGAGCACTTCTGTGAAGCTGGTGTTATTAGACATTCCAATAATGACAGACAAGTGCAAATTAACACTGTGTCCAAAAGTCAGGAGGCTCTTTCACAATGTGGTACAGACAATTTCAACCTCTGGTTAACACTGACTCATTACGGTAGAAATTACAATATTTTGGTCAGAGAATTGTTCATATATAAGAAGTTGATTTTCCTGGAAATGTTTTCTCTGCAGTTGAAAAAAATATATACCAGAGCATCTTTTTTTTCACATGTGTGTTCTCTTTTTTTTTTTTAATTAGGTCAGACTTGTGTGGTATTCTAATCTCCAAGATGGCAACTTTACCCACGCTGCGTTCATCAGTTGATAGCCCTCTTTATTAACTAGGAGTTAATCTTTGCAATTTATGGCATTTATGGGAATCTTCATGCAGTCTTTTTATTCAATTATTTAGCCACAGCAGTCTTCTGTATATTTGCTGTAAGTTCTTGTCTTAAAATGCCCTACCACTTTTAGTTGAATGCCAATAGGTTACTACCACTTGTTAAAAGAGAGTCAGCGCACTCATCCAAATCTCATGCTGTTAATATCTCAATTGGAAATGGTTGTAAAGACTCAGGTGGGATGCTTGAAACCCAGTGGCAGTGGGTTCGAGTCTGCTGTGGTCGCGTGTGGGCTTTCCTCATCATTTTAATTCTTGCAGTATTTTAAAATTGTTATTCTTGTTCCTACCTTGCTGCTGCCTGTCCTCCTTGCTCTTCACCTGCTCCCCTAGCCCCGGTCCGGCACGGCTGAGTGCCGATTGTCCCGGAGGGCTGACGGGGTAGCGGGCGCCATCTTAGGAGGGGCAGTGGTGAATCTAAGGCTAGCGCACCACTCATCGCGCTCCCAGCCCTAGAAAAGAGACGCCCCATGCGAACGTGCAGCGGATGCTTGAAACCCAGCGGCAGTGGGTTCGAGGCTGCAGCGGTCGCGTGTGGGCTTGCCTCATCATTTTAATTCTTGCAGTATTTTAAAATTGTTATTCTTGTTCCTACCTTGCTGCTGCCTGTCCTCCTGGCTCTTCACCCGCTCCCCTAGCCCCGGTCCAGCACGGCTGAGTGCCGATTGTCCCGGAGTGATGACGGGGTAGCGGGAGCCATCTTAGGAGGGGCAGTGGTGATTCTAAGGCTAGCGCACCACTCATCGCGCTCCCAGCCCTAGAAAAGAGACGCCCCATGCGAACGTGCAGCGGATGCTTGAAACCCAGTGGCAGTGGGTTCGAGGCTGCTGCGGTCACGTGTGGGCTTGCCTCATCATTTTAATTCTTGCAGTATTTTAAAATTGTTATTCTTGTTCCTACCTTGCTGCTGCCTGTCCTCCTTGCTCTTCACCCACTCCCCTAGCCCCGGTCCGGCACGGCTGAGTGCCGATTGTCCCGGAGGGCTGATGGGGTAGCGGGCGCCATCTTAGGAGGGGCAGTGGTGATTCTAAGGCTAACCCACCACTCATCACGCTCCCAGCCCTAGAAAAGAGATGCCCCGTGCGAACGCGCAGTGGACGCGTGCAGTGGGCGCGCCAAAGGCAAGCCCGTCTGCGCCCGTCCGTGGCCGGCCGGGGCAAGGGGCACCCCATTATGCCCAATTTTTAACCTACCCCTCTGAGGAACTTTACCTTTATCAAGGCCCTTGGACCCTTAGCCCTAAAACCACTGCCATAATTGCTAAACTAGGTCTCACCCGGCCTCACTCCGCTTCCCTCTCCCCACCTGTCCTGCCTCCTCCACCACCCCCACTCCTTCCCTCCCCAGAAACCCCCCCCCCCGTCATCCAGACCAGCGTCTACTGTTTCGGCCTTCCTCTTAAACACAAGGTCGGCAGTCAAGCACCACCTTGAACTTTTTGTGTTCCTTGACTCCCACAAACCTGATCTTTTGTTTTTGACAGAAACTTGGTTCTGCTCAGACTCTCTCACCAATGTTCTTGCAGCCCTACCTTCCTCCTACTATGTCCTGTGGGCCGATCGGCCGGCAGGCAAGGCAGGCTGAGGCGTCACCCTGATTGTCCGTTCGGATCTTCATTTCCAAATACTTTCTTCCCCAACCATCACTGCAGTCGACTGTTTAGTGATGTGATCTGCCTCCTTCAAAATTCCCATCACTTGTGTTCTTGCTTACCGCTCCCCCATTCTACCCCCCACTTTACTGCTGAGTTTCAGGAACTGCTTGCCACACTAGCAGTTAACAACTTCTCCGTTTTAGTACTTGGTGATTTTAACTTCTGGCCATCTGATCCCGCGGAAGACGCGGTATCAAAAGACTTTACAGATCTCCTCCACAGTTTAAATTTTATTTCACACATGCTCACCCCACCCACATCAAGGGGCATACCCTGGACCAAATCTGGTCATTAAATATTCTGGTCACATCCCCAATCATCATGCCTTGTCTTTGGTCTGACCATTTTCTGATTTCATTTTTCCTAGACCTCAGCCTGATTAAACGCCCCCCTTCCCCAAAATACCTGGGCTCATAATTGGAATAAGGTCGACATTCCTTCCCTTTGCTCCTCTCTACAAGACTCCTACCCTGCCTTAGAGGAGCTCTCCCCTTTCATCCCAGCTGTCTGCCATCAACGCTTGGCTCTCTAGGACATGCAACCAAGTGGCCCCCCTGAAACGTGTCACAGTTAAACGAGCTCATAACGCCAACAAATGGTTTACTGATGACCTCAAGGGAAAGAAATTAGCTGTGCGTCAGGCCGAACGCGCCTGGACGCGCGCCTTTTGCCCAACACTGAAAGCCCACTACTCCCTCGTGTTACCGTATACAAAAAGGCAATTCTCCTGGCTAAGACCAACTATTTTTCGGGCAAAATACTCTCGGCGGAAAATTTGCAGAGGGAAATTTTTTCCACCGTCCGCGAGTTGGCCTTATCAGACCGAACTTCCCTCAAACCTCCCCCTTCTCAATCCCTCTGTGACTCATTATACAATTTTTTCATTGAGAAAATTGCAGCCATCAAGGCTAACATACCTCCACCTTCCTCCTCCCCCCCTGCCTCTGAACCTCCACCCAACAGGCTCTATCTAGACCATATACCTCCTCTGACCAGGGAAACTCTATTTTCCCTGTTGGTCCGGGTTAAATCTGGTTCCCCCTCTGATGCCTGCCCAGTTTTTGTACTGAGAGAGATATTTTTAGCTTGCCCCACCCCCCGCTTGGCTTTCCTCAACGGTTCCCTCAGCAAAGGCTCTGTCCCTGGCCTTCACAAAGCGGCAATTATAATTCCTATCCTGAAAAAACCTGGTGCCGACCCCTCTTCCCTTCCTAACTATCGCCCCATTTCCCTTCTCCCCTATCTGGGTAAAATCCTGGAGTGCCACATTACCACGGTCCTCAGCTCTTTTGTCGAGGAAAGTGGTTGTCGGCCTCTTGTCAGGCCGGCTTTTGCCCTCTCCACTCCACCAAGAGGGTTGTGGTCTCAGTCCTGGACAGACTCATGGAGGGGATGGATGCCAACCAGCCCCAAGCCCTGGTCCTCCTTGATTTGTCCGCTGCCTTCGGCAAGGTTGACCATTCCATTCTTCTCACCCTTGTCGAGGCAGCGGGCATCTGGGGGCCCCCTTTGGCTTGGCTCACTTCCTTCTTGAAAGATTGTACCCAGGCTGTTCATCTAGCAGATTTCTCTGCCCCTCCACGCAAGGTGCAGTACGGTGCCCCTCAGGGTTCCTCCCTTTCCCGCCTTTTATTTAACTTGTACATTTTCCCCCTTATTTCTGCTTTACAGCAACTGGAGGTCACAGTCTTCAACTATGCAGATGACCGCCAGTTGATCTTCAACCTTTCCCACTCCCCTGAGTCCACCCACAATTTTCAATCGGTTATGATTTTCATCAGGGACTGGATGAATTTCAACCACCTTAAACTTAATCCAGATAAAACTGAGGTGGTTCTCACAGGTGGCACATCCAGTCCCTGGACCCCCACGTTTTGGCCCCCCTCACTTGGTGCCCCCCCCTACCCTCTCACTCAGTTAAAGCCCTCGGAATCATGCTGAACCAACATCTTAGTCTGCACTCCCAGATCAGTTTGGTGGTATCATCTTGTTTCTTTACCCTTCGCACCATTAGGAAAATTTCCAGATTCTTTTCCCCCTCTGCCTTAAAACTCATTCTGATGGCAATGGTGTTATCTCGCTTAGACTACGGTAACATCCTGTATAATAGTGTCCCGGCCTATGCCCTTCGATGCCTTCAGTTGGTCCAGAACCAAGCCGCCCGCCTCATTCATGGTCTCCCTAAAGTACACCACGCCACCCCTTTACTAAAGGACTTGCATTGGCTGCCCATTAGAGAGCGGGCCCTCTTCAAACTTGGCTGCACCACGTTTCAGGCCCGTACTGGAACTGCACCAGTTTTTTTAAATTCCGAAATCAAAAACTACACCCCTGTCAGAGAACTCCAATCCTCCCCCCACTCTCTTCTTTCCGTACCACGTTTTAGGAAAAAAAGGATGGGAGGAATGAAATTCGCTGTACTTGGTCCCACTTAATGGAATTCCCTTCCCCCCACCATCAGATCTATACCCTTGTACTCTGACTTCCGCAAGGCACTCAAAACTCATCTTTTCCTGCAAGCCTTTCCGTTTTAACCTTCTGCACCCCTTTCATTAGGTTCAACTGCATCCTCAGCGCCCAGAAACCGCTAGGTATATGTGCGCTTAATAAATGCTTTTTAAATTCAAATTCAAATTCAAATGTCAATAAAAGAGTTTAAAGAGACCTGTCTTCTCCAATTAAAGCATCATTGCCTCTGACATTAGGTTATATTATAGACGAAATTAGGAATATGAGACAATTTGGAATATAAGACAATTTATGATGGATATCAGCGTGGCTCTTCAGAGAATACAGGAGAAATGGTCTCATCTGGACTCAAGACTCACAGAGGTTAAAGAGTGAGTTAGTGATATGTGGTTGCTAAAGTTGATTTACTTACCAAAGAGATGATTCAATTGAAAAAGATAACAGAATATTTAGAAATCATAATAGGCGCAATAACATGCATCTATGGTATACCAGAGAGTTCTGAGGGGCCTAACATGGTTAATGGTTTGAAGCCTCATGTACCTAAACTTATGGACCACCAAGGCTCTGTTGAACTTAATATCGAGAGGGCCTGCCGGTTTGGCCCTTCACATTCCTCGAATTCTAGCAGACCAAGAGTGATTATTGCCTTTTTTCTTCAATATTCAGACCTGATGTTGGTCCTTTCAGCGTCCAAACAATGCAAGCAAATGCTTTGGTCTGGCCTGAAGATTTTCTTCAGTCAGGAAGTTGCCAGGGCTACAGATATTCGCCAGAAGAAATTTTTGGATCTCAGACCAACTGTTAGATCTATGAATGCTCGCTATGGGCTTATTCATCTTGTTTCTTCAAGGTTACCTATAAAGACAAGTCAACAACTTTTAATGATCCTGCAGATTTAAAGAAATTCATCCACTTGCACAAAGGAGAAAATGTGAAACTCACTAAATCATAAAATGGTTACTGTATGATTTATAATGCTGATTTTTTCCTTCTTCGCTGCACGTCCTAAGGTTTTCCCTGTCTGATAGATCAAGGCGCCCTATCTTCTTCTGTCGTTTTGCTCCAGTGTTAACGTTATGTTTACCAACATGGTCCCATGTAATATTTGGTAAGTTCCCCTTTTTGCATCTCGTTAAATGGTCTTTTTGTTTTCCAGTACGTTCTTTTCCATGTTTAATATTCCTCCATTACATGTTCTCTTTCTCACTCTCTTTCGGAGTGGTCTCTACCCTTGGCACTCCCCTGTTACAATTATCATCTTTTTGTTCCTTCACTATGACTAAAGTCTTGTGGCTTTTTGTCATTCTTTCTCTTTATTTACTACTCCCCTTTTTCTTCTTCCACTTTCTTCATTCCTATTCTGTTTCCTTTTTTCACATTTCTTTTTCATATCTTTCTATTCAGCTAGAGGGACTAGACAGGGGTGCCCATTATCCTATCTTTTATTTATTTTATCCGTAGCACCCTTCCTGGGAAAAATCTGCAGATCCCCTAATTTCTCTGGTCTTCATTTTAAGCATATGGATATCAAATTCACGGCTTACGATGATAATATTTTATAATATGTTTCTAATCCTAATAACATTCTACCTGAGTTTTTTTCATTACTGAGTGAATATTCAGGAGTCTCCTGATACAAACGTAATGGTGAAAAATATGAGGTCGCCCCTAAATAAATATTGTCTTCCAGATGTGTTTAAAGATACTGGTTTCACGTGGAATTTTAAGTACATTAAATGTCTTGGTATTTTATATTCTAACAGTATCAAAATAAAATTAAGATAAATCTTAATGAACTTAACTCAGGAATTTCAAATATGGCTGAGGATTGGTCCCATTTATATTTATCCTAGTGGGGAAGACTAGCCACAATTAAGACGATGATGTTACCAATAATTAACTTTTATTTATCTATGCCACTGATTGATCTTACTGTTGCATTTTTTTTTAACTATTACTTGCCCTTTGACCAGATGTCTATGGAATAAGTGTTAACCATAAGTTTCACTAGCAAAATTGCAGCAATCAAAGGATAATGGCAATGTTAAATTCCCTAATCTTAGATTATGCCACTTGGCTTTCACACTTGAGCATATTTGGACTTCTCTTTCACCTACTCCTCCAGACTAGTCCACTGTCTGGGGTCAATTAGAACAGGCTCAGTTTACACCATTTTCATTCAGGGAAATAGTTTATATCTCTAAACCCCCGAAGGCCTTTCTCTCACCCATAAGTATTTACTCTATCTCTATTGCTACACCTTTATTTATTAATTCTAATTCACATTTAGAAAATATTTCCCCAAACATCTATTTGGTACAATAAGCATATAAAATTAAAAAATAGAATTATTTCTTGGAAAGAATGGATACACAAAGGAATTACAACCATAGTACACATATTATCTAATGGATTCCTCCTAGACTTCCATGAAATTCAGCAAAAATATGGCATTTCTTCTTATTATGCCAATCAATCTCAACTTCTTAGGATCCCTCTTCTTCAGTTCATCTCTTGATCAACAACATCTCTAGCCTATACACACTTTTCCTCCTTCACATTGGATTTTTCGTCACACATAAAAGCATTGGGTATATATAAGCTCTTCTATACCTAGAGTAAAATCTATAATGTAAATGTAAATGTGTGCATACTTGTAAAGCACACTATCACCTAGAAGGTATCTTGGCGCTGTATACCGCTGTGGAACCCTTCCCGGCTTTCCCTGTGAGATGCCCCTTACTGGGCACCTCCAAGGTGAGGCCAGGCATCCTAGCGCTTTCGGGCCATTGTGGAGATTAAGCAAGCTATTGCCCAGACTTTCAGAGTGGGACCCATGATTAGAGTAGGCACCTAGGGGAGAATTATCGAGTCCGTGGACATCGAGCCCAAGACCCTGCCGCGTCGGGAATTGAACCCTGGTCCCCAGCCAGACCTCTGCCTCAGGGTCTGCCGCTCTAATTGGTGAGCCACACTTCTCCACCATAATGGAACAGTGGGAAGCCAATTTGCACCAAGTATTCTCACCTCAAACTTGGAGATCCATATGGACTAAGTTACATACTACTTCCCAGTACAACTCAGGCATATTATTTCTATAATAGAATGTACTTGACTACCAAGGGTCTCCATAAATTTAAGCTTTCCAATGATGCTAAATGTTGGTCATGCCCTTATGATGGCAGTATGTTACATACTACATATGTTTTTTAAATGTCCTTTGGTTAAAAAATTGTGGTTACTTGAATGGGATAAAGTAAACAATACCCTGTCTATAAATATTTCCCATCTTTGTTTAGCAGATTCCTCTCAAAATCGGCAATCTCGACGTATGGTTGGGAAGTTTATTAATTTGTTAATTTTAATTGCTTTGCAAATAATCACATTAAATTGGAAAGGTACTAATAAGATTACTTTTTTTGTCAAACTTCTTTTAATTAGGCACATTAGCATTTCACAAAATGAATGTACAACACATAAGAGAACATGCCACGGCGATCCCCTCATCTAACCAGTTATCTAACAAAGTCACAGTTTCACTAGAAAGCATAGAGTATTCCGCCACACTTCAGTTTCGACAGCCCATCCTGTCTGACTCAGATGGGACACCCCAAGAGGCCTAGAATTTTTAAACCCCCCCCTCCCCCTCCGCCTCCTTCTACACCCAACTGACACCCAACAATATAGCTTAACTACCAGAAGGCAGTCATTAACAAGGCTATTACTGGACTCAAGGTCCAGCTCAGTTTTGGCCATTAACATTATGTAAACTTCCGCCCTCAGGCTTGTTTTCCAAGGTGACTGAGTGTCCTCCAACTAAAACGGAAATTGGTGCATAGCATGTAATAAGGGAGGGCATACTGCCAAGGGGAGGCTGCTTGTAAGGTAGGCGATGAGAGAACCTCATTTGTATACAAAGATTTTATAGTCATCTAAAACAATATTGGCCATCCTTACAATAGACAGTATTTTCCAGAGACGAGCATGCCAATGAGATAGCACCAGTGCGGCCTTTTTCTTCAATGCTGCTGCAATCGCTACTTTGGCAACCCCAAAGCAAGCCCACAATATGCCCCTGTCTACTTTAGTTTGCTGCTCTAGCTCTGAATCTCTCAATCCTAAAAGTATAAGTTCCTTGGTGGTAAGGATAGGGTATCTCAGTCTAAAGCGCTGCGAGGCCTCCGGGTAGTTATGCGCTATAGAAATGTAATTTTTCATTTCATTTCATTTCTCAGGATATCTTTCACGTGAGACAAAATCTCCTACCAAAAAGGTCAAATTAAGGGGCAGTCCCACCATATATGACTAAAGTCCCCTAAAAGGCCACACCCTCTCCAACACAAATCAAAAGACTCTGGGGAGATCTTTTTGAGTTTTGTTTTCTGTATCTGAGATCTCTATCCCTGTCCACTGTTCCCATGTCTGCATGTAACGGGGTCTCGCGTGTGTGAAATAGAGAGAACAAGGTTATTAAAAAAAAAGATCAACCCTCTCATGCACCCCACCTTCTGCATACAGTTTTCCATTGGCGTCTTCTCCCATGTGACAGCCTCCCTGACCTGCGGCTGGGGAGCCCAGTGTTTGAGGTGGAGATAGTGGAAATGCTCGCTGTACGGGACCTTGAAGTCCCTTTGACAGCTGGCAACGGTGAGAATGTCGTAATTATGAAACAGTTCTGATAGCATCAGACAACCCCCTCCCTCCATAAGTAAAATGGACCCTCTCGCATTTTACCGGGGGGAATTCAGGATTGAAGGGAATTGGTGTGTAGGGCGACGGGCGAAGGGAAAGTAGACCACTCTAGTCCCTGGCCTGGACACCTCATACCAAAATGTAAGTGTGGTGCACGTGGGAGTGCTAATGTACACGTTTAGGTGCCTGTCTTTCTTAGGTTTCAAATCAAATCACATATTGTCCTTTCCACCACCACACTGTCCATATGCAGCCAATGTTTGTCTGTTTCATTCTTTGACCACTCTGCCAAAATACGCAGATGGGTTGCTTTAAAATATAAGATGAGGTCCGGTAGTGCCACCCTTCCGTCGCATCGTGCCTGACGAAGTGTATGAAAGGGAAGCCATGCTCTACCATTGAATTGAATTGAATTGAATTGAAAGGAGATTTATAATGCGCAAAACAATAACCCGCAGGTATCAAGGCGCCTAGCAAAAAGATCAGAGAATGATCAGGAAAAGACATGAAACCCTACACATATGCTTGCTGAAAGAGAAGGGTTTTTAAGGCAGTGCGGAAGTTCTGTAAGGACGGGAGAGATCTCAGATCCAGAGGAAGTTCGTTCCACCACTTAGGGGCAAGAGTGGAGAAGGCTCTGCCGCCCCATTTGGCTCTTCGTACACGGGGGGCTGCCAGAAGCAGTTTCCCAGAGGAGCGCAAGTTCCTTCGGGGGACATAGTGGGAAATGACGGATCCTATTCCAGTGTCGCTCTTTTTGGCGATGGCTCTGTAGGTCATACATAGGACCTTAAACCGGATACGGTATTCTACCGGCAGCCAGTGCAGCGTTTTCCTGGCTGCAGTGGCCGAGGAGCGTCTGGGAATATCCAGGACAAATCTGGCTATGGCGTTTTGGACCACCTGTAAGCGCTGCAGCTGTCCTTTGTTAAGTCCAGCATACAGCGCATTACAGTAGTCCAGACGCGAGCCGATAAGAGCAACAGCTATTTGTTTCCTTGCCTGGAGGGAGAGATATTTCCTGACCCTTCGTAGGGTGTGAATCAGGCCCCAACAGGTGGAAACGGTTCTGCTCACCTGGCTACCTAAGTCAAGGGCAGGGTCTATTAGCACCATTACCATTCTGCCAGATGTAACGAGTGAAGAGAGACCGCAATTTAGGCAGGTAATCCCTGTCTACGTCTGTCGGGAGCAGTGAGATAAATAACGGTGATGGATCAAGCCCTGATCTTTGGACTGGGTAAGAGTGGTCTGTTTAACTCAGACACTCTGTTCATCACCACCCCCTTTTCTAAATCGTTTTTGGCCACTATAGGTGTGGCAGGGTATACTCAGACATGAGTCCCTTTCTCACTGCTCCATCAGGATTCAAGCAAGCCGGGCCGAAGAAGGCTGAAATGCCAGAAACCGGTCCCCGGTAGCTTGTCTCCTTTCTGGTGAAGAATTGGCTTGGTAGTTTGGTCTGCCCTGTTCCCATGATGCACTGGGCCAGGGACAGACTGATTTGCATATAGCCAGGTTCTGAGCTGGGATGGGGCAGTGAGATAAATAACGGTGATGGATCAAGCCCTGATCTTTGGACTGGGTAAGAGTGGTCTGTTTAACTCAGACACTCTGTTCATCACCACCCCCTTTTCTAAATACGTCTGTCGGGAGGGCCTGAAATAGACATAATATTTTCAGAAAAACAGACATTTTTATCGCATGGATAAGCCCTGGCCATGAGATAAAGAGAGGCTTCTATTGTTTAAGATTCTGCTAGATTTGGAGCAGCAATGGGGGATAGTTAGTTATAAACAGGCCCCCTAGCGTGGGTGTCAGTTTAACACCCAGATATTTGAGTGTATGTTTGGCCCATTAAAGTGGAGTACAGTCGCGCAATCTACTCACGGCCTCCCTGGACAGTGTGAGATTCAGGATGAAAGATTTTGTAAGGTTTACTTTAAAATTAAAACCCGAAACTTCTTCAAAAGTCCTCAGCTCATCCGGCAACACTCGTAGTGCACCGGATTCCTGCTGCTTTACGAATCCGTGGGGCCAGTGGCTCAATAATTAAAGCAAAATGTAATGGCAAGAGTGGATAGCCATGCCTTGTACCTCTCTCTAGGGAAAAGAGGACTGAGCTGGACCCGTTAACCTGGACTCTAGAGTACGGGCATGAGTAATTAGCTTTAATTATATCTATAAATGGTTTACCAAACCCAAAGTGTTCGATTGTGCGATAAAGGAATGCACAATCCACCTTGTTAAAAGCCTTTTCAGCATCAAGGCCCACCAATACTGCAAGTTTCAATCAGGTGAATGGTTCCACGAATATTGTTGTGGGTCTGTCTGCCTTTTATGAAGCTCGATTGATATGTGTGGATTAGGTTTGGCATCAGGTCCTCCAGTCGCATTGCCAGAATTGAGGAATAGAGTTTGGCATCTAGATTCATAAGCGCATTATTCCTGTAAGAGGCACAATCTCAGGGATTTTTCCTGGGTTTGCGAATAACCATGATAATGTCCTCCACCATCGATTGGGAGATGGCCTGACCTTTCGCTATCGCATTAAAGAAATGTGTTAGGTGTGGGAAGATGTCTGGTGCAAAGGTTTTGTAAAAAGGTGCTGACAGACCATCGGGTCCAGGTGACTTATCAGGTTTGAGAGCAGTAATTGCCCTCCCAACTTCTTCCCCCGAAATTGGAGTGCTTAGTCTTTCATTCCAGTGCGGCAAGATCTCTGGGAGTTCTAGAGATAGTAAGTATTGGTGTTGCGCTGCAGGCTCTAGGTAATCACTAGAATAAGGACCTGTACAGAAAGCCCCAAAAGCATTTGCTGAAGCGGTATCTTCATGGGAGGTTGTCCCGCTGCATCTATTATAGCCCCAATAAAGTAATTCTCCTTCTTTTCTGTTACTATCTAGCTAGTTGTGAACCAATCTTGTTCCCCCACTTATAAGAGAAGTGGTGCAATCAGAGAAGGGTCTGTTCTGCCCTGTTAGAGTATATCGCTGTGAATTTCTCCTTGATTGCTCTCATCTGATGCAGTACTGTGTGTAAGGGGTTCTTTTTGTGTTCCCGTTCAATGTCCCCCAGAGATTTTTCTCGGGTTTCCCTCTCCTTGGCCCTTTCTTTAAAGCAGAATTGAGTTCTATACATGTTCCCCTCATAAGAGCTTTAAAAACATCCCAATTAGTCAGGGGTGCGGTGTCCTGTGGCTGGTTTAAGCAAAAGAACTCTGTGATGGCCCCTCGGAGTTCCTCTCTTAGTACTCTGTCTGTCGTTAGAGAAACCGAGAAGTACCATCTTAGCGCCTATGGGGTGCCCCCCAGTGCCCTAACCAAGCTGTGATATGATGTGGAGATTGGGAGGATTTTCGCATCCTACAGAGACCCCAGAAGATCTTGACTAATAAAAGTATAATCGAGTATCGAGTATTTTTGGTGGACGTGAGAAAATAATGTATATTCCTTAGTGTCGGGGTAAAGATGTCGCCAAGCATCTACCAAGCCCAATGTCTGTGTTGACTGTTTAAAACTCCTCGGGAAGCTACATGTAGGAGACCAGTGAGGGTGTGTACTACCCTTATCCCCCTCCAATGTGAGATTGAAATCTCCCATCAGTATCACTGGGCCTTCTGCAAACACTCCAATCATAATTACCAAGACTGTAAGAAAGGTCGACTGACCAGTGTTAGGCGCAAATGCTGATATGAAT
Source organism: Lissotriton vulgaris (assembly GCF_964263255.1). Classification (NCBI taxonomy): domain Eukaryota; kingdom Metazoa; phylum Chordata; class Amphibia; order Caudata; family Salamandridae; genus Lissotriton; species Lissotriton vulgaris. The sequence continues at coordinate 622,576,062 of NC_141694.1, read as the reverse complement.
GTGCAAAGCCTCCCTCTTACTTTCACTTTCACCATAATAACCCTACTTTCCTTGTCGGACTTAATATCTTCAGGTTAGAATTTCAGGGAATTGTGAATGTGTAGATTAATGCATTATTTTCTAGGCGGGCCGAAGCTCCGCCGCTCTGTTTAGGTGTGTTTCCAGTAAAGCCACAACTTCAAAGGCATGGTCTATCAAATATTTCCAGACTTTCTGCCTTTTAAGGGGCGAATTCAGTCCCTTTATATTCCAAGAAGCTATAGATATCGGCATAATCCTAGAGTACTTTTCACCCTCAACCTCAGCTCCTAAATGAAGCCCAACTCTCTCCTGCTAATGCCATCTACAAGAAGAGAACACAAAGCCTGATCAATGTACTGACGTGAATTCTGAGCCATCATATAAACGTATTCAAAGCCTCTACTTGTGCTGCATCCGCCTCCAGGTAACCCCTTCCCCCAACATGGAAAATATTTATACAAACAAAACCTTCCCCGGTGCATTGCGATGCTCCTGGCCATAGCCGCATGGAAGAAGAGGTTCATGACTTTGGGCGAAAGGCAAAGATCCGCTTCCCCAGCTGTCTTTTCTATATAGTCATTGCTTCATCAGGACATTCGTTTGCAACGTCCAGTGTGGGCACATGAGTGGTCGAGCAGTGACTATGCCCCCGTTTAGCGTAGGGCTCTCAGGATTGAATCTCTCCCCTATTTCGTCTCTTGAGTGAATTGGAACTCCTACTCAACGAAAGGGCCCTTTATAGCCATACTTCTCAGTGCGATGCAGACCATAGTCTTTTTAATGCCATCCTCTTGCGCTTGCATGCCACCATGAGGAATTCACGATGTCCTTCCCTCTTGAGGTAGACTCTGCTTGATCCTCTGCACTGGAAGGGGCTCCCAGAAGCCTCAGTCCATCTTTCAACTCTGTGATATGTTTTGTTCTGTTGTTCAGTTCAAAGGCCAGATGGAAGGGAAATGTCCCTCTATACTTAATAGCATCTTCTCTTAACTTCGTAGTGATGGGCCTAAACTGCTGTCTTCTTAGTAGAGACATTGGTGCCAGGTCCTGAAAGAGGCTACAATGAAAGCCCTTGAAGGATATCTAATCTTTCTTTCTGGCAGCTTGAAGAATTGCCTCTTTAGCTTTAACCCATTGCATGCTGATGACGGCCCCCAGCTGTCATGCACTATGGTGCTCGTGTGCTGATGGCGGCTGGGGGCCATCATAAACCTGCCCACTCGCGATTCTGCCGCACAGTCGCAGTATTGCGGCCGCATGAAAGGGGTTAAAGGTGTGCATTTTAACAAGTACATCATGGGTGTGTCGCTGCTCTCCTCCTTTCTCGGCCCCCACGTGGTGCACTCTCTCAATCTTGTCCTTCGTTTGGCTTGACCACAGAACTTCTGCAAAGAGCCCCTCGACTAATGCCTCCAGGTCTGGTCCTTCCGCTCCCTCTTCAAGGTCCCTAATTCTAATGTTATCACATAGTGATCTGTTTTCCAGGTCTTCTGTCTTTAAAAGGGCTCTATGTAGCTGTGCCTGTAAGTCCTGTATGCTGTCTTGCGTGGCTGCCATTTGCTTCTCTAATTCCTCTGCCTGAGATTCCACCTCTAGGACACATGTGCCCACCAAGTCCACATCTTGTTGGAGTGCCGTCATCCGCTCAGTCAGGTCATCTTTGAGCTGGTCCAGGAAGGTCTTAATGTCTACTTTTAATTCTTCATGGAGCTCTGATTTAAACTCCCTGAGGAATGCCTAGAGATCCACTTTCGTGAGAGCCATGGTGTCCGCGTTTGCCCCCTGATCCTCTGCTGTACAGAAGTAGTTGGACACCTTAGCTGGCCCAATTTTCGGTGGCATAAGTAATGTCCAGCCAGCACCTCTCTCTGTGGGTGGGCCTCTTCTGATCAACCGCTACAAAATGCTTCAGGCTAGTATCCTTGCATCCGCATAATTTGGAGGTTTCCACGTCGTTGTGTATCCCTGGCCAATTGGTCATCCAGAAAGCTCCACACTGAAGGGGAGAACTGCTACCCCTCTGGCTTCCTCAGGGACCTCTGGGCACCTCGCAAAACTTTTGGGTAGCTAGTGGTCCAAACTATCTCTTCTGGTATGGCAGGTCACTTGCATTCTAACCCTCCTCACATTGTTCTTAGGGCAGATCACCTCTTTCCATCTCAATGTATCCTCACAGTCTCATTCAGGCTGGCATGAAATGGCAGTGATGGCCGCCATCTTAAGGTCAGGCATCAGGCTCCTGGTCGGCCACATGTTATTTCCTGGCATTCAGGGTGCTGCAGGGGACAAACTTCTTCTATAATGGGGGTATCCCCGGGACCAACGGGGGTCCCTAACCCCCAAAATCAAGTGCCTCCTACCATAATTGTGAGCGAGGCATGCCGTGGGAGCAGCCCTCGACCTACGAGCCGATCGTCCTATCGTGTTTCCAGGGCACCATCCACCCCCTTGCCTCATGTAGAGTGGCCCACTACCTCGGGCTGAACCCGCAAACAGCACTGCCAGCGGTTTTCAGTCACACGGCCCCACTAGTAGCTTCTAGCTTCTCCGGGGCCACGCAGAGATTCTGGGCATCGCCACCATCTTAGGTGTGGGCTGCTCCTCTTCTTTGTGATCTTTATAGTCTCCGGGGGATGGAGAGCGGCCCACAACCTTAAACCTGCAGGACTCCAAACATTCTGCAACCTAATTCCCACAACTCAGCAAGTCTTGGTAAGATTTTTCTATCAGAAGCACCAAAGACAGGCAAGGGTATGATGGAGCCCAGGTGAATTGCGTCTGTCCGGCCCACTTGCCTGGCCACGCCACCTCTTAAGATTACTTTTATTGGCTTTTGGATTCTACTCTGTCATCGTCACAGACTTGATCGAGCTCATGCCATGTCTCTACTTTTAATGAATAAAAAAGATTTGCTATGGTAGCCACTTACTTCCTTTTTTATCCAGCGATGCTGCTTACTCCTAACCTGACGATATTAATTTAGATCCCCGTGAAAATTTATATGGTTCTTCAGCTGCTAGAGTGTTTGTTACAATGCTATTAATTGAATGCTCCTGGTTTATTTATTTTGTTTGTTTTTTCTCTATCTTCTCTTTCTTTCTCTTTCTTTTGCCTTTCTTTCCTCCTTTTTCTTCTTACCAATTGCTAAAATATGTTGGTTTTCTTCTCTTTGTAATATTTATCTAATAATTCAAGCATTGGGGTTTCAGGTTACTACAAATTCTGTTTTGTATTTCTTAAGTTGGTTGTTTATTTTTCACATTCCAATATTGATCTGAATGTTTATGAAGATTTCCAGGTTCTCTGTTGAAAACTCTATTTTCATTCTAAAAGATTTTTTGTAAACCACTGATTGGAGATCGACATTCACTTGCCAACAATGCTTGGTGTAAAACGAAAGAAGGGACCCAATCATTCTATTGAAAAACACCGAACACCCAATTTCTGATTGGGTTGTTAGCTGCTCAGGCAGTTACATAGCCAGTCTTGTGTCATTTTGGAGTGCCTGCTGCACCTCAAGGTGGCCTGTACACCAACACCAGACCAAATTAAACAGGCGCTATCTTAGCACCAAGAGCGGGACTTACACAATGGGAATTGGATCTACCAGTGGTACACTGGGATCTCAAGCAAAGCATGGTGATAACAGAGGCTGGGTGATGACACAGACAAACTACACAGAAGTTTGCCAACAAACAGACGTCAACAACTGAATAGAGTCACCACAGTATATTAGTGCTGGGAGGTCTCAAAGAGCTGAGGGCCATCAGGAAAGTGGAACCTGACATGGGGAGACCTGCAGGGAGAGGCGAACACACATTCCAGTAAAATGGATAAATAGCAGTACTAAAGCTGCATACCATCATAGCTAGAATCTTAAACTACTGGGGCCACAATGCCATCCTGCAGGCTACTCACTCACAGGGGGACTTGAAATTTGAAAACACCACAATCCGATTCTTTCTGGACTTCACACTGCAGGTGCGACGCCAGCACTAGAGCTTTGAGGCAGTGAAGCGAGAGATACGAGCCAGAGAACTTAAATACATGATGTTGTTCCAAGCCAAGCTACGAGTAGTGGCAAAAGGTATAGCATGACATTTCGTGGAGTATTGGGACTGGGTGGAGGGTTGGCGAGTGAAGTGGCGCAGACCCCCTTGCGGGACATGCCGCGGTCCCTCTCAAGACCAACAAGGTGATGAAGAGGATGGAGAAGCAGTCACTGCTGCAAATGATGAAACTCTCTGGAAATGTAATCAGTGGAATTGCTCAAGGGACATAAGGAGGCAGAATGTGAGTAGCTGCAAATATTGAACATGGAGCTGACACAACAACTTGACTGTGTTGAGATCCTATCTGGGTTCGAAATGGCATTGCATGCACACACTCATGAGAGGGAAAGTTCCTGCACAGAGGTGGGGGGGACATGAAGGCAGAATTTGAATCAATGGGAGCAGAAATAAGTTTAAAATGTTGCGATAAAGGGAGGGGTGGCGGGTTATGACACCTGAATCTTCATGGAGGCGCCAGTCCACAAAAATTCATAATGTTCTTTTTGGGGCAACAGGTGCTCTGCATGTTGGGGTGGTTCCTACCCCACCAAGCAGGGTAGCAGGGAGAGGGAGGGAGTGTTATATAGGAGTAATTTCTGTGTTTTTGTTACACTGTGTTTATTATGTTTTGGTTGAACTATGTTAAGCTCAGCAAACCCTACCACTTTGAGATGGATGCTTGGAAAGCACCAGGCAAGGAAGCCATCTACTAGTCCACCTGAGAACATATATTTGTCTAGAATTGATTATTAAAAGAACAAGTAATAGCAATGGGTCAAGGATAACTAAAGCTATCTAAAAACTGTGTATACATATCAGGATACAATCTATGAATCCAAGGTGTTCATGTTGAGAAAATTGTGTTCCCATCAGATACCCGTCCTGTGCCGCCCTACATCATTTGGGATCCTTCACCCGAAGGAAGTGGAAACATGTCCACTGTGGATTAGGTAGACTGTAGCCTAATCGTATAGAAGGATACAGGGATGTGTTGAGAGAAAGAGTGGTATCAGGGGGTAAAATGACTAGCAGTGCAAATTAATAAAAGTGCTATGTGTAACAAATAAGTGAATGAGTTAATATTGGGTTGCAGGAATGGAAAATGAATTTTAATAGGATCCTACCCACACCCAAGGTTAAAAACAGTGCAAAGTAGTATGACAAATAACTACTTAGATGTGATCGAGGTCGACATGTTTCTGCAGTGTAGTAGGGTCAAGGGATCCCTGTCTGCTTCTTCAGGACCTTAACAGAAAATGCTACTGCTGATAAGTGTATTGTAGTGATTTAAAATCATATCACCTGAAAACGCCTGTAGAGATGATCAGGATGGTCATGGAATCATTTTGGACGAACAAACACGCAAAAAAATACACAGTTAATGACGATAGCTTATGAAGAGAGACAGATATCTCGTGAAAAGTACATGATGCCAAATGATATTGGTCAGTGGTTGCTTAATAGTCAACCTGAGTTAGTTAAATCAACATTGATAAGAGAAAGAATAACATTGTAATCACTCACCCACGGTATGGGGAATAAACTCTCCACCTCACCCGGCTACAGCTCAGGTACAAATGGAGCACCGCTCTATTGAAAAGAAAAGCGAAGAAAACACTACAGAAAGAGGAAGAGCTAAAAGAGCTTAGGCTAGACACTCCCTGTCATAGAAGGGTCATTCATTTCTAGAATTACATTTTGCAACCTTCGTGAGCGCCTGCCTAACACGGCTTCAAATGTAGGGAAGGTAGCTAATATCAGATGTTCTTTTCTAAAATGCTAACATGGAATGTCATAACGTTATTCATGCCACAGTGACTCCTACATAGAAGAGAACAAAGGTGGGTGTTTAAATTACAAACTGACAAAATGGGTCTGAATGAAGACATCCCGTGGATGTCGTTATAAACCTCCCGGTGATTGGGTGTCCACATGTCGTGCACCATAACAGTTATTTTGATTCATCTTTCTGGATATCTCCGATGACAGTGAGCGACTGTTGGTATAAGCCAAACATTTTACTACAATTGTCGTCTCTACCATTCAGTTTTCGAAAGAATACCCTTCTAAAGTGCTTTTCTTTCTAGTCACTGTGGCAGGAATAACATATACATAGACCACTATTCTCAGCAGCCTTACACAATCGCGAAGCTCCTTTCGATCATACTATACCTCGTGGTTTAATGTAGAGTTTCATCGCATTTTTTATAGTGTTAGTCTTTTCTGCAAAGACAATTGTCACAATTGACATAGATTAATAAAGGGTTTCTTTTGTTCTAAGACACTGATCGACTACAATTCCCAGCAGCCCTACGTATTTGAAGCGCAAAATACGTATATCCATATGAGCTAAAATATAGCTTTCTGTTCAATCAGAGGCATTAATGAATCTCACAATATTACTAAATATAGCATATGCCAGTTCATAAATGATCGGTAAAAATAAAAATAAAGGACTCACAGTTGACAAACTAACCCAGTGTTTCTTTTATTTTCATCTTTGTGGCAACATCTACCACATAGACAAACTACAATCCCTAGCAGCCCTGTGGAATTAGAGCGCGCAAAACATGTAGTCACGTGATCTTTACCGTAGCCCGTGAAAGAAAGTTTAAATGTCCGCTTCCTGTCCGTCCAGGTACCTCCCACATGACAGCCTAGACGGATGTCAGGAGTACCGACGGACAGGTAAGCGCATTGAGAGGGGACGGGACAAACTGACTGGGCTCATGTGAGTTCACAGCGCACTTTGGGCGGGTACTAAACCCTTTGTTAACTTAACAACTTAGCTTGCTTGTACGTGCCGGCAGTCATTTCTGGTTGTATCGACGCGATTCCCAATCACTTTTCCAACTAGACACCACCCCGTTTGGACGCTCGATATACAAGCGGTCTGGGTTCCGTTTTTTGCATGAGTTTTTGGTCAAACTTCTCTCACTGCAGACTTGCTCAGAGCAAGTACTTTAAAATACCAGCAGCACGTAAATGCAACGTTATGACATTCCATGTTAGCATTTTAAAAAAGAACATCTGATATTAGCTACCTTCCCTACATTTGAAGCCGCGTTAGGCAGGCGCTCACGAAGGTTGCAAAATGTAATTCTAGAAATGAATGACCCTTCTATGACAGGGAGTGTCTAGCCTAAGCTCTTTTAGCTCTTCCTCTTTCTGTAGTGTTTTCTTCGCTTTTCTTTTCAATAGAGCGGTGCTCCATTTGTACCTGAGCTGTAGCCGGGTGAGGTGGAGAGTTTATTCCCCATATCGTGGGTGAGTGATTACAATGTTATTCTTTCTCTTATCAATGTTGATTTGACTAACTCAGGTTGACTATTAAGCAACCACTGACCAATATCATTTGGCATCATGTACTTTTCACGAGATATCTGTCTCTCTTCATAAGCTATCGTCATTAACTGTGTATTTTTTTGCGTGTTTGTTCGTCCAAAATGATTCCATGACCATCCTGATAATCTCTACGGGCGTTTTCAGGTGATATGATTTTTTAAATCACTACAATACACTTATCAGCAGTAGCATTTTCTTTTAAGGTTCTGAAGAAGCAGACAGGGATCCCTTGACCCTACTACACTGCAGAAACATGTCGACCTCGATCACATCTAAGTAGTTATTTGTCATACTACTTTGCACTGTTTTTTAACCTTGGGTGTGGGTAGGATCCTATTAAAATTCATTTTCCATTCCTGCAACCCAATATTAACTCATTTACTTATTTGTTGCACATAGCACTTTTATTCATTTGCACTGCTAGTCATTTTACCCCCTGATACCACTCTTTCTCTCAACACATCCCTGTATCCTTCTATACGATTAGGCTACAGTCTACCTAATCCACAGTGGACATGTTTCCACTTCCTTCGGGTGAAGGATCCCAAATGATGTAGGGCGGCACAGGACTGGTATCTGATGGGAACACAATTTTCTCAACATGAACACCTTGGATTCATAGATTGTATCCTGATATATATACACAGTTTTTAGATAGCTTTAGTTATCCTTGACCCATTGCTATTACTTGTTCTTTTATTGTACGTAGGGATCGTAGCAATGCTAGGTCAATAAATATTTCCCTTATACACCCTCTTTATTGTATTACGTAGAATTGATTATTACCTATACTGTACCATGTTCACATAATGCTAAAGACCCTCACAAGGAACGTGAACGTTCTGGGGCAAAAAACAAGAGCACAGTGGTCATGCAGTATCTTCAGAGACAGGCCCCAACACATTTCTCCCACAAGAGATGCACTTAAGGGCTAACCATTACAAAGCTCTTAATAGCGTTGACTGTTAGTACACGCGGGCTTCACAACCAGCTCAAGTGGAGTGGGTACATTGCTCCGCTCCGCGGTGCCTTTTATCTCTCATTGGATGTAGAGGGACCCCTTGGGAAGATATGCTACACAGTCCAGAACATGGGAGGGACTCACACTAAATATTTGCTTGGTCTCTGTGCCACCATGGCTCCACACAGGAATAGTGTTAATGGGTGGAGACTTTGAGTGGGTGTGGCATCTCTAATCCATTGGGTGCATTTGCCGAGGCACTGGAGTTTGTAGATCTGTGGCACTACCACAACCTGGATGCTAGATAGTTCACGTACTTCTCTGCAGTACATGATAGTAGATCTAGGCTATACTATATTTTCATTCAGAAACTCTTTGCAGGTCTGTTCAGATGGGCCACTCATAGGGCTAGGGGTATTTCTGACTACGTCCCTCTAGATGTGATTTTAGATTGCCCCATTAGGGACAATACATTGCCTCCCTGGATCAATTTGTGATATTTTAAAGAAGCATCATTTTGTACAAAATAAGGGAGATGTCAGTACAATACTTTCAAGAAAATGAGGGATCAATCCAGTTCTGTGAGAAGCATTCAAGACAGTTCTTTGAGGACAAGTACATCCTAGGGTCAATGGTAAGAAAAAGGAGCAAAAGTTGGAATGCTACAGGCTAGAAAAAAAGAGATTTTAATACCTGAATCCAAGGTGCTGGACTGCAGTGTAGATACTAAGGGGGCACATCATGCACTCAACCTCAAACAACATGAACTGAAAGAGTTAACAGAGAACTGGGCTTGCAATTACATCGTAGGCGCGCAGAGACTATCGTATGGCATAGGCGATAAAGCCAGCAAATTAAGTGATTGACTGGACAAGAGAGACAGGGATGGTACCTGGGTACTAAAAATTAGGGATGCCAAGAGAATACTGAATTCCTCTGGGGAAGAGATAGCTGAAGCCTTTTGTGTCATTTTACATGACCGTTTACACTGCGAAAATCAGTAGGTCAAGCTCGGACTTGCAGGAACTCTTAGGAGGCATCCTCCTCCAACCCTTTCTGCAGACAACCAGTTGACACTCTGGCAGGACTTGACAGTTGAGGAAGTGGAACGGGTGATCTGGGAAGTTGATACTCAAGCAGGACTTGAAAGTTGACAAGATGGAACCGGCAATCCTGGATTTACAATCTGTCAAAATGTGGGGCCTAACAGGCTACCGGTAGATTAATACAAAAGTGTGGCATCATATATAGGGGAACACATGTTGAAAATGGTTGCCTGAGGATCAGAGGATAGCAAAGATACTTGTTCTCCATAAGAAGGATTTGTGTAGTTGGTATAGACCCATCTCGTTGTTGAATCTCGAAGTGAAGGTTTTGGTCAAGTATTTGGCGAATAGATTGAGATCAGTCATTACATCAGTAGTTTGCCCTGACCAGTCGGGCTTCATGCCACGCAGGGAAATCTGTCTTATAAAGCTTGCTTCACTTGACCGGAGACTCTCAGTCTGACCAGGCTGTATTACTTGCTCTCGAAACACGGACATATTGAGTGGGAATACTTGTTCACAACTTTGTCAAAGCCGGGCTTTGGTACCAAATTCTGTCAGTGGGTTCAGCTTCCATAAAGTGGTCCATTGGTCTGAGTGCAAGTAAAAAAAACTTAGGTCAAGGTCATTCACACTGCAAAAGAGTACCCGTCAAGGGTGCCCGCTGTCCCCAGTGCTCTTTACCCTGGCGCTGGAGCCCTTAGTGGAATGGGTGAGGAGGGACATTCTAATATGGGGCACAGACCGCAGTGGGGATTGGGCGGAAAGACTCTCCCTGTCTGCAGATGACATCCTGCTCTAAGTCACTAGACCGCGAATTACGATAGACATGATACCTCATATCTTTGACATGTTCAAGGGATACTCTGGGTACCAAATTAAGTGTTAGATTTTTCCCCTGAGTGAGGCCTTCCTCACACTACAGGCCAAATGCACAATTTTGGTTGCGCACTATGAGTTCAATTACTTGGGCATCTACATAACGAGAAATGGTGACTAGTTTCTCAAAAAAAATCTCTACCCCCCCCCAACACCACAGCCGACTTGGAGCAGACGTACAGCCCCCGGGGAAGCTCCCATTCTCACTAATGGGGAGAGCTGTACTTTTCAAAATGGTGACCCTACCATGGCTACCTTATGCGCTGAATGGTTCCCTTGCTTGCTGTGCCATTGGTTTCAAGCTAGCCTGTCTTATGGGGTGTTACCCGAAACTGGTCCCAGGATGCTTGATTCAGGTCCAGGGAGGACCTGGCTTGGCAGTTTGAGCTGGACAGTTCCAATGAGGAGCAGGGGCAACAACTGATTTGCATATGGCTGGGTGCAAACTGGGGTGGAGTAGTTAGCAAAAGAACAATGGATTTAACCCAGATCTGTTGACTGGGGGTGAATGTTTGATTAATTTAGCATTTTGGCCATCAATTTTTGCTGCAGCACTTTTCGCCCTTTGTGGGATGGGTGTAACCAGACATGGGTCCCTTGCCGCTGGATTCAAGCTAGCCCAGCTGATGAGGGGTGTTACCCCAAAACCAGTCCCCAGATGCTTGTTTCCAGTCCAGAAAGGACCCGGCTTGGCAGTTTGGGCTGGACTGTTCCCATGAGGAGCAGGATCAAGACTGATTTGCATATGGCTTGCTTCAATCTGTGGTGGATTAGTGAGCAAAGGAATGATGGATTTAACCCAGATCTGGTGACTAGAGGTGATCAGCATTCCGTCCATCATTTGTTGCCCCAGCACTTTTCGGACAAAGTGGGATGGGTATGCCCAGACGTAGGTCCCTTGCTTGCTGTGCCACTGGAGTTAAGCTACGTTGGCTGATGAGGCGTGTTACCCCCAAACCTGGCTGATGAGGGATGTTACCCCGAAACCAGTCCAAGGATGCTTGTTTTCAGTCCAGGGAGGACCTGACTTGTCAATTCCGACTGGACTGTTCCCATAACAATCATGGCCAAAACTGGCAGTTGTGCTGGACTGTTACAATGAGAAGCGGGGTCAAGACTGCTTTGCATATGGCTGGTCCAAATTGGGGAGGTGTAGTGAGCAAAACAACGATGGATTTAACCCAGATCTCTTGACTGGGGGTAACTCAGGTACAACGCTGATATCGGGAACCCTCAAGCCCTTGTCCTCCTGGATCTGTCTGCTGCGTTCGACACGGTGGATCATAACATCCTTCTCCACCGTGTCGAACAGGCCGGCATCCGAGGCGTGGCCCTCGAGTGGGTCAGATCCTTCCTCACTGGCAGAACACAGGCAGTCCGCTTGGGTCCTTTCACGGCAAAAAAATCTCCCACGGTCTGCGGAGTCCCCCAGGGCTCCTCTCTTTCCCCGCTTCTATTTAATTTGTATCTCCGGCCACTGATTCAATCCCTCCTCAAATGGGACATCACAATTTTTAATTATGCTGATGATTTGCAGCTTGTTTTTTCACTTAATTCCCCTCTGGCCATCAATACATTCCATGCTGTAATGACTCACATACAACTCTGGATGGACCAGAACCAATTAAAACTCAACCCAGGAAAAACTGAGCTTCTTCTTCCTGGCCTCAGCCATATCCATTGGGGCCCTCAGTTCTGGCCGCCGGAGCTTGGTTCCCCCCCCACCCCTGCTAAAACAATAAAAAGTCTGGGCGTAATTATTGACACCGAACTCACCCTCAAAGCCCAAGTTGGAGCGGTAATTTCATCATGCATGTTCCAGCTTCGAAGGATTCGCAAAGTTTGTCACTTCCTCCCCCCTGCAGCACTCACCCAATCTGTTACTTCACTGGTACTCTCACGTCTTGATTTTTCTAACTCTATTTATCACGGCCTTCCACTTTATCTGCTGAATCGCCTCCAGGTCGTCCAAAACCAGGCAGCTCGCCTGATCCATGGACTACCTCGTTGGCAATCCGCTAAACCTTTGCTCCATAGCCTTCACTGGCTCCCTGTGAATCAAAGGGTCGCCTTTAAGGTGGCTTGCCTCACTTTCAAATGTCTTCACTGCCCTAGTCCTGGGTTTCTCAACTCCCTCATCAGCCCCTACCGCCCTACACGTAATCTACGCTCTGCCCGTAATGACCTACTAATCACCCCAAAAAATAAAACCAAGAAATTTGGTGGCCGCCGTTTTTCTTATCTAGCCCCCACTCTCTGGAACTCTCTCCCCTTGTCTATCAAATCCTCCCTCTCTCTTATCTCCTTCAGGAAACTCTTAAAGACCCATCTGTTCCCATCCTTATGTGTTTTGTGTATTTCTGTCTCTCTCACCTGTCTAGCAGCGCCAGGAAGCTTCGGCGTCAGTGCGCTTTACAAATGGCACTTAACATAACATAACATAACATTGTTTGATTCATTCAACATTTCGTCTATCCTTTTTTTGCCGCAGCACACTGGAATTATTGGCAGTTGGGTGAGATTGTGGAACAACACTCCACTATGCTAGATACAAGAAAGCTGCTAAATAAAGATTTACGATGGGAGTTATTCCAGACACTTTGATATCTTTAAGGCGCCATATCAAAGTAGACATGGGATCCGATGCAGTCACATAATCAGTAATTTAATCTGCGTAATAAGTAAATACAAAGGTCACAAGTAAAAAGGTTCCAAAGCTAGCCAGTCATCCTATGTCCAGCACAAAATTACGTCATTAAATGAAGATTCTGCTGAAAAAGTGCCAGATCCACAGTCACATTTGAAAGTGTTGTAAAAGAGAAAAAAGAAACGTTGGATAATTCATAAAACCCTAACTTGCTTCAGCAAGCATTCAAAATAAGCAAACCAATTGCCAAATCAATGGACCAATGTCTCTGATTAGTTGGACCAGTTAATGCTAAAATCCATTTATTTTGAAACTACATTCAGATACTTTTTCATAATACATGTGAATGGCAGTGGGAACTTGTGACATAACAGAAACCTACAGATACCGACTAATGAGCAGGTGCTGGGTTCTTCGCATGGGAAAAATGCAGGATGGCTTTCAAAGGAACATATATGTTTCACAAGCATAAAACTGACTCCAGCACTTTCTGAAATGCTCACGTTGATGTGCCACCTTCAGAACGAGGCTACATTTAACCCCTTCTATGCGTGGCTAATTCTCCCTCTGTGCTGAGGGGCGGGGGCGCGGACAGCGCCCCAGTGCTGGAGACGAGCTGAGCTCGTCACGCAGCACGGTGGCGCTGTGCTCATGACGAGCTGAGCTCGTCGCGGCCACACCCGTTTCCTCAGAATGCTCAGCACAGCGGGGGAATTAGCCCCGCGTGCAAGCGTTGCGGCCGTCATGACGAGCTGAGCTCGTCATGAGTACACGGCCACCGTGACTCATGACGAGCTGAGCTCGTCATGAGCATGGGAGGGGTTAATTGAAAGTTTAAGCTAAAATCCATAGTGTATAATAAAGAATAACAAAATGGAAATGTGTTTAAAAATGCATGCAACTGTGCAATAATACTAAGGCTTTAGTGTGCATAAAGCAGGTGCAAATAATGAAATTGCAATTGTTTAATAAAATATATCAGCACAGTCTAGGCACATATGTGAATGTACTTTCTCATTGCAAATAAGCAATCCTTAAAGTATATTTGTGTGAATTAACATTTCAGTGAGTAATGAAAAGACTTATGCCTACTAATTGGGGAACATTTACAACAATTATCCTGTTCACAAACGTCTCAGGCACATGCTAAGGAAAACTACCAATTTATGAGATTTATTCATTTATGTATTTTTAAAATAACTGTAACCCTGTGGATTGTCCTCAGAGGGGACATTGCAAGATGCTTTTTGGAAGCGGTAATTGATAGCTAATAGTGTATATTGCTTTCAGTTATTATTTTTATTTAACAAGTATAATGAATTATCTTTGTCATATTGCAGTGGCCAAATATAACTCAGTGTCCAAAATATGTATGCCTTTATTGGATCCATTAAAAAGCATTTTAATGGGTCAAATATGATTTCCACCACAGCACATTTTAAGGATGAAGTCCTGTTGGGATGGGGATGTCACTAGTATTGTGATCTAGCATGTCTCCTTGCCTGTAGTGCCCCAATTCTGGTATAGCAGGTATCCTGATTTTTATTTTGACCCTGGTGTCACGCTAATTTAGCAGGTACACAAAAGCCTAGGTCCGTCCCTGCCTATTTGCGTTCCAGGACTTGTCCGGTGACCTAGTAGGGTGTGCCATGCATGACCTCATAACAGACAGAAGACTGCTGTCACTGTCCTGGGTTTAGCACATAAAGCTGTGGCAGACGTTTAAAGTGTTTAGTAAATCCTTAGTGTGACCAAATCCTTTTCAGGTCTCGCCTACGCAGCGCACATGCGCCGCATAGGCAAAAGACCTTTAGCATTCGCTTTGGCTTTTCAGCCAAAAACGTACACGCGATCCAGTGCCTTCATTGGCAACGCAAGAACGTTTGGCAAATCCCTTGCGGGACTGAGTTTTGACAAATGGTTCCTGCTCGCTCCCACAAGGGAAACCGGCACAGGCCCCCTCCTCACTCCCTGCCGCCGTGCGAGGCGCGCACGCGCGCTTGTTTTCATTCTTTGCCTCATTATGCTTTCCGAAGCGAGTCTTTCCAATGTGTACTGCCCAGTACTCTTACATGACTTTACTTCCACATATGCCTTTGCGTGGCACAGCCCCGCTCCCGGGGCCTGTGGGGGCGGTCTGCCGAAGGCTCTGAGCTTGCTATTTCAGGAGAAAGTATGCCTGCCTGGAGGCATTGTTCATCTGGTACTTACCCAATTCTTCAAACAGCGCCTCTGTGGCAGCAGCGGAGCCGCCATGCTGGAGATGTGTCCCCTGCTCTCGGTGGCGCTGGTGGGTTACAGGGCTGCAGTGCGCTGATTGTCACTTACAGCCAATGTCCAATCCGCCCTGCAACTCTATCACACCCTTGCAGCTACGAAACGCAGCTTGTGAGCACAAGGTATGTACTTTTCCACAGACCCCACAGAAAGCAAGCATAACACAGCCATATTCCCCCCTCCGTGATGACTTATTTAGCATGCAGGTTGTGTTTTTTTGTAGAAGCCTCAGTTTTATTTAGACTGAATGTCCCTGGATCACTTGACACACTGAGCTCACACGGCAGAGGCTCGTAATCGGCCCAAAGCATGAACTGAAGGAGGACAGCCTGAACGCCTGCACGCACTTGCGGCAGAGAAATTCAGCTCGCGCCATGCATGCTGCACATGCCCGGAAGTGCTCAGAAGCCATGTGCGGGGTGTGACTGCCAGCTCACAGTGGAGGAGAAACGCACCGCACAGTAAATAAGCAACAGAAAAATGTAGGCTCTCCCAATTTCTGACTCTCACCATTCAGTCTACACCAACAAAGGTAGTCCTACTGAACCGCATCATCATATACGAGGGTAGGAGGATTCAGTCTTCTCAGGGCTGCTCAATACAGTTTGCCAAAAGCGACACCTGCAGGCTCCAAAAAGCTCGGATGTCTGGCTACAAGTGACGTCCACTGTGTATCAAAAAACACTCCAAAGAAATCACACTGCGTGAGATTTCTTAGTTTAGTCAAAAAAATAATGTATGCATGTTAGTTCCTAGGATTGGCACCCGACTAGTATTTCTGTCTACATGATTGCATTTCATAACAAGAGAGGTGGAAAAAAATCCGAAAAATAATAAAGATCCAGTATTTTCTCCCCCTTTATAAAGTAAAGTGAAAGCCACATGCAGGAGATCAAAATACTCCAAACAAAGTTTTATTAATGTCGAGGCTATCTTCAGATAGTTTTTTAAGCAAGAAGAGGCAGACCTCCTAAAACAGACACTGCTAAACCCAATACGTTTTGCCTAAAAGCAAAGCTATTGAGCATCGGCAATGATAAAAACAGGCATAGGCATAGCCAGTAGGTCTCGCCTTTGGGACCTTGTAAGTAGTAAAAACTGAAGTGTAAGACTTCGCATTTACATTTAGTGCATCCTAAATATGAAGTAACTGTACACGTGAAGCCTAGTACTTCATTTTTTTTTCTACTTACAAGGTCCCAAAGGCGAAACCTATTGGCTATGCCAATGCTTGTTATTTTTGTCACCAAGAGTGTGGCCTACTGACCTCTTTTGTTTAAAGTTCCTCTGTTGGAGGAGCCGAGCCAGCGAACGAGATGGCCGCTTAGAGCCTCGGCCCCGCCGGCCTTCCTCTCCTGCCTCAAGCTCCTGGCGTAAATCCTGAGCTTCCGCTGCGCTCCGGCAAAGAGGAGCAGAAGCGACAACCGTGCACCCAACCCGGAGCGGCATCCATATCCAGATGGCCAAGAAACACAGTCGAGAAGATTGCGGCCTACTCTGGCCAAAAGCCAGGGCCTCGAGTGACGGCGCAGCGGGCCGAGAGAGTCACAACAGCGGGTGCGGTGGACAGAGGAGAGCCGGTGGGCCCGGGAGTAAAATCGGTCCGACCTGAGATATTGGGCGGGCCCCGCTTATTCCTCACAGGCATCGGTGCATGAGTGAGGGACATAGGCTACAGCAATTCTTCCCTGAGGACCCTGCTCACATATATCGGGGATAGCTCCGGCTGCTCTGGTGTTGCTCTGGAGGGGGCTGCCACCCGGCTTAGAGGACTGGTCCCAGATGTTGTTCGGGGCGCGCCCGTGGCACTTTTTGAGACGGACTGTCTGGGGCATGGTCACAGGGGTTCATCTGGAGTGTCCCTGAGGTGCGGGTATAATACTTTGGAGCAGCGTGGCCCGGTACAGTGGTGAATCCTAATCCTGCCGAGGGGTAGAGAGTTTGGTGCATCTCCCCAGCCGTTCCTGGATGGGAGCGGATGTTGAGAGCCCCCAGTGGATGGTGTCAGTTGGGAACGACCCCCGGATCCTGGTAGTAGTGGCCACCCTCGGGTCCCCTTGTTGGGGGTGGGGGGGAGCCGTTGTTGGAACATAAACCAACTGGCACGTGGTAGGCAGCCCTGAAGACCCAGCACTGGGGGGGTTTCCATCGTCTTGGCATCGACTATGGGCATGGACTGCATCTGAAGCCGCGTAGGTCCTTCGGAGGATTTGACACCTTCCCGAGAGCCAGACAATGTGCGGAGAGTGAATTGGACTGTGAGACTGTGGGTGCCCTGGAGCGAGACGCAACTACAGGAGGAGAATGATTGACCGCTTGAAAGGGGCGGAGGAGCGGCGGGTTTCCCTCCGGTGGGGGGTTTAGACTGCGTCTCTTGGGAGGCGAGATGGCGACCAAAACGGACTCGGAGAGGCGCTGCCTCGGTCCTCCAAAGGGGCTAGAAATGTTCAAACTAATACACTGGACCGTTACTCTAAGCCCAAGGGGTCCCCAGTGGACGCGAAAAGTGCCTTCGCCAGAGGTGAGGAGCAATGCCTGTGGGTGATGAACCAACACTGATGGACCTAATGACAGCTATTATGGGAGTTCAGTCATCCCTTGGCCAAAAGATGGAGGCCCTAGACACTAAACTTGACACTGTGACTATCGAAATGGGGTTAATAAGAGCGGACCTTGGGAAAGCAAATGCAAAGGTCAAGACTCTGGAACTCAAACTACCAGCTTAATAGACGAAGTCAATCTATTACAGCAGGAGGTGCGCGATCTTAAAGCCTCCCGTGTACAGTTTGATCACAAGTTGGACGATTATGAAGGGCGGGCACGAAGAAACAACGTCCGAATACTGGGGGTGCCGGAAAAATCAGAACGCCAGACACCAGACTTGTTTGTGGAAAACCTCATCCTCAACCACTTAAAACTAAAGGGGCTTAGCAACTTTTTTACGGTTGATCGTGCTCACAGAGTTCCGGGGGTAAGCCCAAACCCGGGGTGCCCCCCCGCCCAATGATCATGAGGGTGCAAAACTATCGCGACCGCAATGCAATCTTCCAGGCGGCCCGAGCCTGGGCTCCGTTGAAGTTTGAAAATGCAACCCTTTCTTTCTTCCCAGAGTTTACCCAGATGGTCCATAAACAACGCCAGAGTTTCTTGCTGGTTAAAAAAAAACTAAGAGATAAAGGGATAAAATATGGCATGATGTTTCCGGCCCGCCTTAGGGTGGAACTCAACGGAGGGGCATGATTTTTTGATAAACCCGAGGTGGTGACAGACTGGCTGGAAAGCAGTGGCGAGCTGGGCCCGGAGGATCAGGACTGGGGAGAAGGGGACGAACAATGACTCTGGTGCACGGTGCAGTTGCAGGGAACTCAATAGTATTCTAACGTAGTGGGGAGTGGGTGGACAACCATGGTTCCCCTGACCTGTATAGAACAGCTGATATTTCAGCGGCTTAATAAGTAACAGGTTGTGATGGGAGGTGGGGGAGCGAGGAGCGCACATGTGGGCCCTCCTCCAGTTTCTACCTTTAGTTAGTAGTTGATTAGATTGGGGGCGACAGGCACACTGCTAGTTGGGGATGAGCATATGTTACATGCAGGGGTGCAGGGTGGGGGGTGGAGGCTCCCATGGTTTGGGGTGGTTCGTGTTATTGTTTTTCTTATATGTACACACATTGGCAATTTATTTGTGTTTCGTTTTAGCATTGGGTGGCCTCGACAAGCTTTATCATGGTGATGGCAACCGGTAGACGGGGACTGGGAATTACAGCGCTGAGCTGAAATGTGAATGGCTTAGGTGATAAGATCAAAAGGGGGATGGTCAACCAAATGATTAGGGGGCACTCCCCGGATGTTGTGTTGTTGCTGGAAATGCACTTGATTGGCAACCGTTGTACGGCCCTGCATAGGGGAGGTTATAAATTGGTAGCACACGCTGGTTTCACGACTGGGTCTCGGGGGGTGGGTATCCTAGTACGGGACACCTTCCCACTCACTGTCCAGGCCACATGGGCAGATAAGAGAGGTAGATACATTGGTATTTCAGGACTATGGGAGGGTAGAGTGGTGACGTTATTGTCAGTCTATGTCCCGCTGGGGCTACAGTCCGACACGTTCCGGGACTTGTGCAGAATTTTTTTATCCTTGCCTGTGGGGTTGTTGATAGTAGGGGGAGACTTCACTGCTGTAATGGATGGCGAAATGGACAGATACCCAGCCCGACAGTTGAAGCCGTCCCAAGGGTGGGTGTCGGACTTTGTAGAAACCACCGGTCTTGTGGATGGGTGGAGACTTAGGAGTCCAGGGGATATGCACTATACACATGCCTCTGCGGCGCATCATTCGTTCTCCAGAATAGATTACGTTTTGGTGCCAGCACTGCAGGCGGCTTGGATTAGAGAGGTGAGGCACTTGGGTGGGGGGATCTCTGATCACTCCCCGGTCTGGCTCAATCTGGAAGTGGGGCATAGAGATGTGGGTAGGATAGCCCCGATTAGCGGTTGGCACTTAAAAGACCCTGATATCAAGAAAGAAGTGACACAACTTACAGATAGATACTTCCAGGACAACGTGGGTTCAGTGGAATCGGGCAGTCCTTGTCGGAGGCCTACAAGACGGTTATTAGAGGGGAGGTATTGTCATTGATCGTCGGCAAGAAAAGGAAGGCTTGAGCTGAAGTAGACAGGGTGGAGGCTGAGCTTGCACTACTGGAGGGTGAGGTTGCGAGTTTGGCCACCCCGGAGGGAATACACCGACTGAAACTTCTCCGTGAGGGATACAGGAGTCTGGCTCGGGATAGGGCCAGGGTCCAGATTGCTGACAAGCAGAGCAGGATTTACGAACATGGCGACAAGGCTGGGAAGTTGCTAGCGTGGTTGGAGAAGGGGGAACGGGCATTGCCGTTAGTGCCAGAATTGCAGACGGTAGAATCGGGATTGGTGACGGACCCACAGTAGATTGTGGACGAGTTTTCTGTTTATTATGGACTGGTATATCAATCGGCGAGGACCTATTCAGAGGCCGAGTATGCGGCCATGATACATGATATCCCAGCCTCTCGGAGGAGGACATGAAGTATCTAGACTCCCCCCTGACAGATGACGAGGTGGCACAGGCTATCAGGGGCATTCGTTCCGGGAAAGCCTCCGGCCCGAACGGAATCCCCATAGAGCTTTATAAACTTAGCGCGAATAGGCTCGCGCCATTTCTCCATGCCATGTTTGGCGAAAGCAAAGAAACAGGCCAACTCCCCTACGACCAACGCGTAGCAAACATCGTTGTAATTCATAAAGAAGGCAAGCCTAAAACGGAGTGCTCTTCCTATCGGCCGATCTCACTACTTAACGCTGAACCTAAAGTGCTGGCTAAATTGTTAGCGACTAGACTAGTTAAGGTAATATCAACCCTGGTCCACCCGGATCAGTCGTGCTTCATGCCTTGCCGAAATACAGCCCTCAATCTCAGAAGATTGCATGGGATTCTGGGTGGCGCATCGAGCATCCACGAGCCTACAATCCTGTTGTCACTAGATGCAACCATGGCATTTGACAGGGTCGAATGGCCATATTTGTTTGTGGTTCTCGCGAAGTTGGGTTTCGGGACGGAGTTTATTGGGTGGGTCCGTCTCCTGTATGCTAGTCCCCTGGCGAGGGTTGTGGTAAACAACCACAAATCTGTAGACTCCCCCTGGGTAAGGGTACGAGGCAGGGATGCCCCCTTTCCCCATTGCTGTTTGCATTGGCGCTTGAGCCGCTCGCTGAATGGGTCAGATGGGACCGGTCGATTCGTGGGCTGCGCTGGACGCCTGAGTGGGAGGACAAGATCTCCCTCTACGCCGATGACGTTCTGCTTTACCTTAACAACCCCCGGCCCTCGGTGGTCTCTTTCATGGATGTCCTGGCTATATTTGGACGATATTCTGGTTTCGCCATTAACTGGGCCAAGTCAGTGCTTTTTGTCATTAGTGGTGACCCCCCGGTTATCCAGAGTTCCTGCCCGCTTCGGATTGAGACTGCAGGATTTCGGTATCTGGGCATATTTGTGACCAAAGATCTGAAGTTGAGGTACGATATGAACCTGGAGCCCCCCCCGGCCAGATTTCGGAGAGATGTGGTGAGATGGAAATCATTGCCACTCTCTTTGTTGAGCCATGCAATGTTATTCAAAATGATGGTTCGCCCCCGTTTTTTGTATGCGCTCCAAAATACAATGGATCCAGTGCCCCCCTCGTATTTCAGGGATATAGAGTGCCTCCAGAGACAACTTTTCTGGGAGGGCATACCCCGTTTTGCTTTTTCCAAACTCACTCTTCCCTGGTACGACGGAGGGATCGGTTTAGCGGACCTCAGGAAGTACTATTGGGCTTCCCAGCTGGCGGCAATAAATCACACGGTTTACGGGTCCCCTTTGGACCCTGGCTATGCGATGGATCGAGGGCAGATACCTGGGGGTGATCTTGCTAGGGCACTCTATGCTAAGAATAGGCTCTTCCCCCTTGTTGGACCGACAGCACATGCTGTTCATGTATGGCATGCTGCTAATCGATGTTTGCAGTGGGATGGGAAACTTACTATGGCTACCCCGTTGTGGAATTCGGAGAGGTTAGGCAGCCTAAGGAAGACGAAGGGATTTGATAAGTGGGACCTCATTGGGATCTCACAAATACCTGTGGGGGAAAGATGGGGTACTGACGTTTGAAGTCCTGCCGGAACGGTACCAGATGCAGGAATGTGAGCGCTTTCGATATCTTCAGGTCCGACATGCCTTGCTTGCAAATATCCTCCGTGACACTGAGCTCCAGGATGCCTCCCCACTGGAGGACCGAGTATTAGATGGTTTACTACTGACCAAAACATATCACTTATATATAAGAAATTGATTAATCACATGAGTGACCCCCTGGTGAATATTAGAGAGAAGTGGGGCGAGGATGGCCTAGTCTTGGATGATGAAGACTGGAGTGAGGCCGTTTCCTCCCCCAAAGGTGTAGCCATCCAGATGCGACTTTGACTGGTGCAGTTAAAAGTTTTGCACAGGGTGTATGTCACGGGCCCTCGGTTGGTACAGATGGGTTTGGCGGACAGCGGGGAATGTTGGAGAGGTTGTGGGGAGATCGGAACGTTCATGCACATTCTGTGGCACTGCGGGGCAATACAGGACTACTTGGGTAAAGTTCACGAGAAGATCCGAGAGGTAGTGGGGGTGGAACTGGCGATAGAGACGCGACGTTGTATATTGAATGTCTGGGAGCCAACTGATCTGACTTCGCACGGGAAGCAATGGGTGACCCTAGCATGCATGATAGCCAAACGTAATATAGCCCAGTTGTGGGGAGCGGGTCAGGTGCCACAAATTGGCAAATGGATGGAAGACCTTGACTGGTGCATGTTTAGGGAAAGAGCGGTTTACATTGCCAGGGGCCAGCCCAAGAAATGGGGGAAGATTTGGGGTGCATGGAATGGCTACAGGGGTGATATATGTACTCCACCGAGTTTGGATGAGGAAACAATGGCGCTGGTGTCCCAGTAACCCTAACATTCGTTCTAATTGTACTCTGACTAATGGAAATGTGTAATCACCTGAGAAGAAAAGAGATGTCACCTGATGCATTTTGTTTGTTCAAAATAATAAAAAGATTTAAAAAAAATAAAAGTTCCACGTAGGAGCGGCCCACTGCACACAGGGCCGCTCTGACTCCCTCTCCCCCCCCCGGCACCACTACAGCAGGGAAGGCCCACACTTACCGGGTTCTCCAGGCACAGCAGTCTCTGCTCGGCGGGCAGCAGCGTCGTGCTGCGGTTTCTTTCCTTCGCCCACGGTGGGGGCAGGCTTGCGCCCCCTCCGCCTTTGCTCACCATAGCTGCGGGGCTCTCCCAGGCGCCCTGCACTGGCCGCACACTGCTTCGTGAACACGGGGTTCTCTCCATCATGAGAGCCTTGTAGGACGGCTGCATACCTTCCGCACACTTCCGCACACGCGGGGCTTCCCTTCAGCACGGGAGCCCTGCGCCGCTCTCCACAGCTTGCCCACCTCACTGGACTTCCTCTTTCTGGCGGCACGTGCGGGACTTCCTCTCCAAACCGGAAGTACCACCCGCCATCAGGCGAGACTTTGCCTGACGTGCTTTTCTACTGCGGCCGCGGCGGTGAGACTCAGGGGCAGAAACGAGGGGTGGGCACCCTCGACTTCAAATCCACCACCAAAGCGGAAACGCGGGGTAGGCACCCACTCACCTAAAACACACAATCCACGGGCATAATGCAGGGTGGGCTCCTGTAGTTAGATAGCAAAATAAGCGGGCTGGACACCCGCGTTTACCAAACGGGCAGGATCGCACCCCCCCCCCCATCCCCCCCCCGGATAACCACAGCGCTCTGCCAGAAAGTTTAAGTAAAGCGCTCCAGTGCACAGAGAGAAACCCAGGGGCCTTTCAAAACAACGCCAGCACTCTCAAGGTGCTGGGGCAGCCCCCAAGTCCCTAGGGCTACAAGCAGTCCAGAAAAACGGTTCCAGCAGTCCTGAATGGATTAAGGTGGAGCAAAAGCAGCTCACAGCAAGGAAAAGTCCTCCAGCATCCAGGGGCTGGGGAGGGCCCAGGGAGGCAAGCCTTCCCTGGGCCCCAGCAGCAGCACGCCCCTGGTTGTTTCAAGTTAAGCACAACAAGAACCTTTTCATGGGGTCACAGCCCCCTTTTTATACAGCAAAATCCTTTGTCTAGCAAGGTGCAGGCAATGGGAGAACCAGCTACAACTGGTTATGGGGAACTCCTGAGCACTTTGTTTTGCTCTGCCCCTCTCTACCTTTCACTGGCCAGGCTAGGGACATCAGACGCACCACGGGGGTTAGAGCCAGCATTGTGGAGGGAAAGCCCAGCCCTATTCAGGTCCAAGGTGCACCCTTCCCTCACACCAACATGCAGATCTCTCCATTCACCACCGGGGCAGACCCATCCTGACTCCTGGAGCCAGGCACACCAGCCAACTCCAGCAAATCACAAGCCAGACAGCCAATTCACATTCACTGCCCAGACATGCCAACTTCTAGAAGTAGCACTTCCCCACCAGACACAATAAATCCACACACATCATCGCGCAGCATTTAATCACATGAGTTCGCACATACCAAACTCGACCCTGCACTCCCCACACATCAGGAACTACCGTGGACACACACATCCCCATGCATTCCTATGGGAGGGCAGGCCACTCTCACCACACATACACAGAGAGCGCACACACTTTACACTGGACCACAGTGAAAAAGGGCGCAGAGGCCTAAAATCACCAACACCAGGTTACAGAAACAGGCTAGGCAAAAGCAAAAAGTCTTGGGGTGAACCTGCTAGAAGGGTCAAGTCCAATAGTCTATGTATTGTTTTTCTGAACTTTTTCTTTCTACCTAATACAAAAATGAGAAGCATCACTTTACACAACCGTTATTTAAGGAAAGCAGCTTGAGAAGTACACTTGAAAGAGAACCACCCAAACCAGTTCTAATGTTAATATTCAAGTTGATTTGCGCAATGCTACATGTATTTACAAAACTGGAACCGAATCATTGTTGTCAAAATCCCCCAATATGACCTCTCCTTCCCCCCAGAGTCAGAAATACGTGGTCAGGCAGGCCCAGCACCCTAGGTCTGAGGCTACTGATTGAAATATCACAGGTGGGGTGGCATGTAACCAGCAGGACAAACTTGCGAACAGGAAAAGCACAGATCAGTCCCACAGGTAGGCAGCGAAACCACAAAGGTCCTGGGAGATTAGCCAAAAAAAATGCACATGACCGGAGGGGCGTGCATTCCCAAAACACCATAGGGTTAGAAGTTAGGAACACTCAGCCAATCAGGACACAGCACACACTATACATGCAGTGATCACATGCTCCCATGACATACAGCGGGACACATTACCCACCTGCCCTCATTGTGTCCACGCAAGGTTGAGACCCACCTGCATTTGTCATCAGGTGTTAGTTATTTATAGCCTCATGACAATACTCACATTCCACTCCCGAAACATGAAATATTTTATGATGTTTCAAAAAATATATAAAAACATTCAAAACAATTGTACTTTGAGTCATTCCTCAGATCCATTTCAGTATGCCGCACTCTCGACCGTAGTATTTGATTAAACCAAATGTTTCCTGTTTTGCCAAACACCTCTTGTGTTTGTTTTTTCAAGATAAATTCATATTCAAGCAACATTTTGGCGAGCAAGCCAGGAGAGATTGGTGCTTCGAACCCGACTGCAGCCAAGGGAAAAAAAACGCCGTAATTGACTGAAAGCTGCTAAATTCACAGGGCAGAGGTCTGTCATGAAGCAACCGTCAATTGGGTACGAGACTACATCTGATTCTTAGCCCCAGCATTTGGCATATGGCAATCTAGGAGAAAGCACAAAAATGTAATCAGAGCACCCTGCCACTGACAGAAATCGGACATATTCCCCACTTCATGTGTACAAACTGAATAGTCGCAAAGCGCCCTCAGAGGTGGTCCAGCGGGGGTTAGCTTTCTTCAATAACCAACACACTAGGACAGACGAATGCTGTTTGTCGCTTGGACTGCTGGGCGTGGCACAGTTAGCACGCTTGTCCCCTAGGTATGATACAGGGGCGAAGTCTAATCAGTTGGACTGCGGGGCATAATATAGGGCCTGCACCTTGATCTTATTTTTCAGTCTAAAACGGTTTTCTCATTGCTACTGGTTTCTTAACACTGTTGGTGTCTGAAAGAATTGAGAGGTCTTATTTGTTTGGGCCACTGGGTGTTATGCAGATGGTACGCATGAACCCTGGTTATACAGGGTGTAATTCAGACATTTGGGAAAATTTGGACCGTGGAGATTAGGTGCAGCTTGTTCTTGATGAGAGAAGGCCTGTGGTTGTCAAGTTGTTCCTCGCTTTCACTCAAATTGTTGTTATCTTTGTCTCATGCCGATATTGACAGACTATCTGGCTCACTTAGTCCCATGTACCACACAAAGCTTCCCCTCTTTATCGGGTAGCATGCGCCAAGGAGTGGGCTAAGGTATTTTGTTTTACAAAGTCTTCATTTTTTCTCTGTCAGTTTTTCTCTTTCTTCATTTTGATTGTTAATTGATGCATTCTTTATGTTGTGGTGCTGGTAAATTGTTGCAATTGCACATCTTGTCTTGAGTGTTGTGTTTTTTTAATGACTTAATGTGCCTATGAAGGCACCGCTAAATCTTACAATCATTTTTCCATATATACTATTTTTCTGCTAAATTCAGATGTTTTGAACTAACCATTGCACTTTCTTTCAGGTTGTGATCCTTCATATGTATTTTTTGTTTCTGTGTTTAATGTATATCCTAATGTAGCTCTGTAAATAGTATTGAGCTCGTAGAAGGAGTTGAAATCAGTAATCCCCATGCTTTTATTTCCCCAACAATCAGAGTAGAATCTAGTACTAACTGATCTCGAGAAGCTGAAGCATATCAGTCCCTTAAACAGTCTACAGCAATCATGGAGTCACTGCTAAAGCACATGCAAACTAGATTCCCCATACAGATCAAATACTTAGCAAGTATTGCCGCGAATGGCACACACACATTAGGTCACCCGTATTCCCCTGACCAGAGGGAGGAATCATTGACACCAACATAACGGAACACATGAGGACACAAAAACGGATCAAATATGTAGGACAAAAGAGGACCAGGAGAGAGGCACTGCTAGAACTATGGGCGATCTTTGAGGAGGCCCAGACCTACAAACCTTTACTAGAGTTTGCCATTCGGATGCCTGAAGGAGCCAAGGCCCCACTCTGCTGCTGATCCCCCAGGGCGGGGTTGGCTGGCCATACCTTAGGTAGAGGGCAAACCTGCGAGGGCGCCCCCCCATCCAGTGCATAAAAGCAGACATCCAAGTTCACCTAACCCCAAGCCCAGTTGGGATGGGGTCCGATTAGTGGACCAAGAGGACCCTATTCTCCTGCATCCGGCCCTGGGCCAAATATTTCCTTCCAGCTTGTGGTCCCAACCACAGCCAACAGTCTCCAGGCCAATGGAGGCCACTTTTCAGTTCCATAACAAGGCAATGTTCCAATGTCTGGAGCCAGGTCTCCCGCACACTTGGGATGATGAAGACTGATAACGTTGAAAGCATGCACAAATCTCCAACCATTCACAAACCACCGCATGGCACGGAGTCAGTAGGAAGTTCCCTGGAACAATTGATCATCCCAGTGTATTACCTGCATTGGGCGAAATTTGACAAGATTTGGCCTTGTACCGGATTCTCCATTGAGCAACATTCTGCTTCATCCTTTCCCTCAAGGTTCTCCAAACACCTAAAACCTGCTTGTCAGCTCATGTCCCTCCAAAATATTGAAGGTAGCGTGTCACTGGTCAGAAGTCTCTGGGCACAGAGGGGTACAGTGGACCCAATAATCTTGGGTCAGACGTAGTGGAAGGGAAAAGCTGTCAGAAATAGGAGAGTCCGCAAAAATCCATCACAGCCCCGTGCTAGTCACTCAGAAATAGGCTCTTTGCTGTATCCGTCCTAGGAATCATGCTGACAACACACAAGACATTACACTTGCCGTCTAGGGGAGCAAGTAAGCCCAATCCCGAACACCGCCACATTAGAAACACATGGGGGTTGCGGGACAGCTTTCCGACCACCTCGATAAACGACAATGGAAATAACCCTGTTGCGGACTTACAGCACGCAACAGGGGTCCCGCTCGGAAGGAGCACGAACAGCCTGACCTTCAGCCTCCAGCCGCGGCGCTCTCTGCCACCGAGCGCTGCAGCATACACCGGGACTCGGGGGTAAGGACTACAACCCCCAGCGCTCCTAGCGCCCGGAAGACGCGTCCCGAGAGTTGGCGCTAGGCGGCGCATATAGTGCAGCACCGCTCCCGGCAGAGCGGTGGACTTACAGCACGCAACAGGGGTCCCGCTCGGAAGGACCACGAACAGCCTGACCTTTAGCCTCCAGCCGCGGCGCTCTCTGCCACCGAGCGCTGCAGCATACACCGGGACTCGGGGGTAAGGACTACAACCCCCAGCGCTCCTAGCGCCCGGAAAACGCGTCCCGAGAGTTGGCGCCAGGCGGCGCATATAGTGCAGCACCGCTCCCGGCAGAGCGGTGGACTTACAGCACGCAACAGGGGTCCCGCTCGGAAGGACCACGAACAGCCTGACCTTTAGCCTCCAGCCGCGGCGCTCTCTGCCACCGAGCGCTGCAGCATACACCGGGACTCGGGGGTAAGGACTACAACCCCCAGCGCTCCTAGCGCCCGGAAGACGCGTCCCGAGAGTTGGCGCCAGGCGGCGCATATAGTGCAGCACCGCTCCCGGCAGAGCGGGGGACTTACAGCACGCAACAGGGGTCCCGCTCGGAAGGACCACGAACAGCCTGACCTTTAGCCTCCAGCCGCGGCGCTCTCTGCCACCGAGCGCTGCAGCATACACCGGGACTCGGGGGTAAGGACTACAACCCCCAGCGCTCCTAGCGCCCGGAAGACGCGTCCTGAGAGTTGGCGCCAAGCGGCACATATAGTGCAGCACCGCCCCCCGCGACGTGGGAGCGCGCGGGCTAAGCCCGGGCAAAGGGCGGGCCCTCTGTGGCCCTCAGAGGCCTGAGGAGACTGGACTGGGCCAGGGACCCTGTATCGCCTCAACCTGACTATCATCGTGCTGTGTGCACGTAAGACTTTATTTTCATAAATTGTTAGTATTGTTGTTTTAAAACTTGACTGTGAGTGAGTACACTAGTGCGTATTTGTTTGTAAGTTGATAGCCTCATTGCTTATGATGTCTAAACCCAAAACTGATAAGGTTATGGTAGGCCCAGCGTCTATGGATAATTTCTTTGTTAGGAAAATAAACCAGATTAACAATGATAGACGTGCATCGTTGGGGAAGGCCACTGTGACAGGGGACTTACTAGAAACACCCCCTGATATTACTCCGCCCATAGACTTTGTAGCTAATACCAACGATATCATTTCTATTGACCCCCCAGTGCCCATTACAGTGAGTGTTGAGGTCTATTCTGACTCACTAGTGCAGCTAATTGATGATACCGATGTATTGAATGAGACCCAACCTGCAACCCAACCTGAAATTAGGCCCATGAGAACCTGTAGAACAGTATCTCAAAAAGATAATGGTAAACCTAATAACTCCAAGGCAAAAAAAAAGGATGGTAAGACGACTAGTGGCCCTGCTGCAATAACCCCTTTTGTCTTTACAGGCATTAATGGTAATGGGGGTCATCTAAATTCTGACTTACTTGCCTCTTTAATAAAAAATCTTGAAGCTTCTTTAACATCAAAAATTGAAGAGCTTATCAAACCTTTAACTAATAAGATTGATAACTTAGCAAAGGAAGTTACAAGGCTGGGTGGTCTGTTATCATCACAGAAGACTGCAACATTTGGTGGTACAGTTCACTGTGGGGGGAAAGGGAAAGATTCTGATGAAGCCAATGACACACGGAATAAGGATAGGGGGAATACTGTTATAGTGGCACCAGCAGAGCCTGATAGACCTAATATATTGGATGCCCCAGTGGTATCAGCCCCGCAGTCACAACCATCTATAACATCTCAAAACAGTAGAACCCTCAGACACCCAAGGCACAATCGTTATCTAAACTTACCACCTGACTGTGCTCCATATGTGGCAGTGTTAACTAATGTCCCTCCTTGCGGCACACATCCTGCATCTCCTTATGATGAATCCCACAGTTCACTGAAAAACAAGACTGTAGCGTGGCTTAATAAAAATTGTGGTTTTCCCATAGCATATTCTGACCAGATAATGGTAGTTAGACGTGTAAATTGGGTGGGACCTTCTAAAAAATCTAGCTCTGGAGACTGTATAGTCATCAATTTCAAACACCCTCAGCATGTGGCAACTGTTCTCTTGAGAGCTTCTTCACTGGTCTATAATGAAAATAGTATCTGTGTACGCCCGCTAGGCTACTTTTATGCGCATCTCTGTAAACCTACACCACAACAGAGTTTAACCAGGCGGGCGTTTGAACCATATACCCCTGTTCAAGATTCTCAATTCTTCTATAACATCATGAATCCTTGTAGGTCAGACGGACCCATTGATGTTTATAACAGGAGTACTAGTGTTGGTCCTTATCGTTATGGTACGGATCTAATTACACAGAACAGGTATGAAGCATTATCTGGCCTTGAGATGTGCGACTGACGGATGGCACCTGCGGCTCAGGATACTGTGGCTACAGGTGAACTTACAAATATAAATTCAGATATCCCGGAGGTTACTAACCCAGGATGCCAGGTTGTTTCTTGGAATATTGCAGGTCTTGCGGCGAAAATGTGTGATGAAAATTGGGTGACCTATATCAAACAGTTTTCGATCATCTGTTTACAAGAAACCTGGGAGGTGGGCTGTAACCTTTTCTTGGAAGGGTACAAGGCTTTTTATGTACCCGCTTTGCCATCTTTAAGGGGTAGGCCGAAGGGGGGCCTCGTAACTTTTATTTCTATATTAATACCTTGCAGAGTACGTAGAGTTGAAGCCAAGCACACAGGTGTATTGGGCTTGGTCTTATCTGGAGGAAATGTCAGTGTGGGTTTGGTGAATTTTTACAATGCTATTTATGACAGTGAGGCCAGGAATGACATTTTTATTCTACATTCTTTTGTTTCCAATAATATGAAGGACCTAGGTCATAATTTGTTGATTATGGGGGATTTTAATTTGCATCCTTGTATAGATCCTTTACATAAATGCTTACCAGAAATGTCTTGTGAACGTGCATGTTATCTCCATATGGAACACACTAAGGAGGGGGAATTGTGCAACAATCTAATGGATGATCTTGACCTTTCATTGGCGATGTCTTTTAAAGACCCTTTGTATTGTTTTGATATCCCAACCTTTAAGGGACATGGTAGGGGTACCTTTATAGACCATATACTGGCCTCTCGGACGATGCAAATCTTTTTAGACTCTTTCTGCATTGTCTCGAGCGAATTCAGTGACCATAATCCCTTAAAAAAAAAAAAAGAACCAACTCACATGAGAACCTAGGGAAACCCTCATGATCCCAGCAAAAATAAGCATAAAACTAGCCCAAAAGGAACCTTCCAGAAAAAGGGAGCAGTCTGGACACCTGGCGCCAGTAAGCAGGGTCCTACTGCACGCCACATGCTGGGACTAGCGAGTTATTCACGTGACCCCAGAGCTTGCTGCGCTCACACATGACACCTAATTATGGCATGCCCCCTCTTTGCACATCACCCCACACAAGTGTAGGTAAGAAGGCATGTCCCGCACTCCCTCACTAGGGTAGGCAGGATATTAGACACCCTGCAACATCCATAAAACATGAGTTAAAGAACCCAGACCATCCACAGGCTAAAAAAAACATACCTTAACAAAATACATCCTTTCCTACCAAGGTGATTGGGGAGAACTGACGACCCATAACCAAGAATTAAGGTGACCCTGATCAAGACCACCTTCCGGTGCTCACCAAAAATAAGACTTATGCATGTAAAAGCACACCCCTAAAAAAGAAAGGCACAGGAATCCCCAGGAATGACTGATGATGGTACATAAGGATGCAAATGTTTTCTAACATTTAACCAACAAATAACAGCTCTTATCCAACAAGTCTGCAATCAAGCCATGTAAGAACACCACCCTTATAGCGGCACACCATCTCTCCAGCAGCCACTTCCATAATCCTAACAAAGCGCAAACATGCAAGTCCAAAACTTACGGTTGGACACCGAAACATTTCATTCTTTCAAACTTTTCCAAAGTAAAGAAATCACCCAATTACTGAAGGACCACAGACATCTTTCCTGGATCCGTCCTCAAGAACTGTAATGTTTCACAAGTTTTGTATTGCTGTACAATTGTATACCCTCTGTTTACTGTGTGTATGGCCACATCGACGTGTGACAAAGATCTGCCTAGTCAAATGAAGACCATCCCAACGTTTGCACAGTGCTTGTTTAGGGATCTCTTGTAGTGTAGTTCCTATTTTCCCAATAGGCTCTGCGCAGGTATATTTTTCTAGAAGCAGAATTTCAGCTGGCAGAGGATATTCCCGTTCATATACTAGACCATCTAGTTTTTTCAGTTTTGGTTCAAAATAGTATTTAACATCTTCTGTAGCAAAAGAAGTTTACCATTCTATCCATTCTGGATCTAATACTCCTTTAACCAGGTTACGTGGACTTGTTAACGCCTCAAGGGCTGATTCTGCTGAAAAAACAGTTATTCTTTTGGCTTGGGCTAGGGCTCTTTCTTTAGCTACAGCAGTTCTAACCGCAGTTAGAATTTTCTCTGTGGATCTGAATTTCATTTCAGCTTCAGTGTACAAATGTGATTTGTAAGCTATAGGTACCGTTTCTCCCTCATTAGAGGTCAGGTATGTGAATCAGCATCTTCCTGGGAGGACTCAGATTACAAGGTTGCGTGTGTTCTCACGTGTTTGTAATTTGTTTTAGTTAACATGTCTGTTTGGAGTGATCTCAAAATTTCTGTGTGTTTCTGAGTCCAATTGGTTTGTTTGAAATCTGGTTTTATTAATTCATAGAGAGGTTTAACTCTTTCAGCATAATTTAGAATATATGTTCTTCCGAAATTCAGGAAACCTAGTAGTGATTGTAAATTCTTCAGCGTTTTTGGTGCTTGAAGTACAGCACATTTCTCTAAGAAATTGTTTGCTAGGCTTTTGCCTTCACTTGATAATTCATAACCTAAAAATAGGACAGTTAGATGGGCAATTCGTGACTTTTTAAAGTTGAATTTGTAACCCTTTGAGGCGAGTCCAAGTATTATGGTGTTCACCCTTTTTAAGTGAGTCTCCAGGTCATCATCTGTGAGATAGATGTCATCGACATATGATAATGCTTCATCATCATACATTTGTAGTAACTCTGTTACTCTTGCTGAGAATAATCCTGGGCTATTCTTGAATCCCTGTGGGAGTCGGCAAAATTGTTTTTGCGATCTAAATATTGAGAAAGAGGTCAAATACCTGCTTTCTGGTGCAATGTTTTGACAGAAGAATCCATTAGAGATGTCTAATGTCGTTTTATATTTTTTGCGCACAATGTTATTCATTAGTGCTGCACTATGTGAGTTTTGCACTGCAAACGTTTTACAACTGGAGTTTAGGTGTCTATAGTCCAAAACTAGACGATGCGAATCGTCTGGCTTGGAGACAGGAAACAAAGGATTGTTCATTTGAGAGGTACATGTTTCGATCTCCCCTTGGTACTCAAGTTGATCTAAGATCTCCCTGACTTGTTTTTTAGCTACGTGTTTAGCTGGGTACTGCCTTTGTGCAGTGGGCTGATTTTTTAACTGGATCTTGTGGTGAGGTGAGTCCTCATCCCATCCTTCATGATGTTTGTATAAAGCAGGAGCTTGGGCTACTGCCCATTTTCTTGCATATGTGTATTTTTTAGGAATCGGGATATGATTCGAGAAGGCAGGCATAATTATTTCTTCGCCATCAGGGCACTCCCGGACAAACTCTGGTGGCCAGTCTTTCTCAGCTAACAGAATGTCATAGCCTTTTGAAAGTTTTTCCCAAAAGAGACTTTTTATTTTCCTGGTTTTGTCTCCCTCTATCCGTAATGTGATTTCATATAGCTTATGGGGCACACTAACTCGTGTGTCCGCTGTTTCCACTTGAATGTACTCATTCGCGTCCACTGTCTCTAGAAGATTCATCCGGGTCTTGTGAGCTATGGTCACTTCTGCTCCGCTGTCTAGCATTGTCTGTGCCCACTCTCCGTTTTTCAGCTGTGTCCTAAGAATTCTCGGCATGTTTAATCCTAATACTTGCTACCGTCTTTCTGGGAAATTGCAATTTTTTACTTTGATGAGCAGGTTCCTTGTCTTTGGACTTGACGTGCTCTTCTCTGTGTTCTGACCGTCCTCTTCTTTCCGATTTCTGTGAGGAAGATCAAGAAGAATTCAGTGAGAAGAATCGAGAGGGACGTGTATCAACATCTTGATATCTGTCTGGTTTTCTTATTTTATCCCTATCTCTAAGGTTGTATCTTTTTTCAGAGGGTTCCCTTTGGGGAGACTTGTCTTCTCGGCTTGGAGATCTCTCTATACACTGAGGAGACCTTCCTCTGGTCTGGAAACGGTTTTCCCTGGGAATGGATTGTTTATTACCATCCCAGCTCTTTTTTGGAGTTTTTAAATTATTTTTAATAAATGATTTTTCAGGATTTTCAGTTAGTTGGGGTTTTATCGGTTTCCCACCCAAACTATCTCTTCCTAGCTCTTCATGATTCTGGCAAGTTCCAATGGTTGGGCTGCTATATCTGTTTCCTTCAGTTTCTGGAGGTTCTCTATGTCATCCCTTGTCAATTGAACGAATTCTCTATATGCCTTTGTTAATTCTTTCAGTTTAACTAGGAGTTGTTCGCTTGACATTATTTAGTAGTCTGGGTGTGTTGCATAGTTGCATAGGACCGGACCCGTTGCTCCTGGTCTACCTAGTGGACCGAGCCTGGTGATGTGATCATTATGTTTTAGGGCGCCTTTAAACCAGAGCAGGTGCTCTTGGTATTTTAGTGGAATTTCAATCTCCTCGAAAGGAGTGTATTCATCCAGAGGTTCCTCTATTTTGTAATAGTGGAAGTCTTTTGTAGTAGCGTGTGCTGCTGGAAAGCTTTTCCATGAATAGAATACCACTGTCTGCCGATATTCGTGTGCCTCTGTCACGAATATGACTGTACCACCTCGCGGTGTCAGGCCATTTTCTATAAGTTTTAGAGTTATAGTTCTTCTTAGATTGACCGGAATGAGTATTGCATCCAGTTCTGTTTCATGAAGACTTGTGTCTTCCTCTAAGAGTCGAGCTGCTAGTTTTGCTCGCTCCCTTTCTTCGTCACTTTCTGGCATTTTACTGACTGAAAGTTTTCTGTTGCAGATCGAGTTTCAAGGAAACAAAGATTCGGTGCACAATATTTTGGAACACTGTATCCTTCAGCTTTGATAAAAACCTGAAACTAATATATAGGATTCTCATCCTACTAAGTTCCGGCGGATATTAACCTTTCACCCACTCCAGACGTCTATTGGAGTTTTTCGGGGAAAGGGTTCTCTGTGAAAAAGCACAACTGAGTTACTCTATTGTCTTGCGTTAGATTATCGCCTTACCAAACGTTGGGCGCCATGTAGTGTAGTTCCTATTTTCCCAATAGGCTCTGCGCATTGGAATAACATAAACAGCAGTGTAGACGTAGGACTGATGTCATCTAGGTCTCTACTGACTATGTTAAACTTAATTTAGGTTTGCGCCAGCTAGCTCAGAGGTCACTGAAAACTTTCTCGAATGAAGAGGGATGGATAACCTTCCCTGGCTCAGACAAGAAGGGGTTCAGTTTCCGACAACCGCATAAACATGACAACTTTGCTCCCTAAAATAAGAGTATATCTCTAGAGTCGTGTGAAAACAATAGACAATTATTTCACTCAGTCAACAGTGCATACTTAGTTTCACCAGAATGCAGAGTAATGGAGAGACAGGCGTTTTCAATAAAAAGGTGTTAATTATTGAGCAGTCTTCCTTCTCATACAAGAGAAATGAATTGCCACAATTGCAATACTTAAAGTAAAGGGAAGTGCGTACAGTAAAAGTAGTATTATGAAATAATGCTGTAAAAGCATTGATACGGTTTCTTAGCCATATGATACTTTAAAATTGATAAAATATATACATACATATATATACATTGGCTAAAAGGCTCAACTGGAGCTTCTAACTAAGCCTACCCCGGCGTACCTGACCTAAGCCTAATACGTGGGAAGGGACAAGTAAGTAGCTATGTTAAGTTAAGTTGGTTAAGATAGTTTTGCCAAGAATCTGCATCAAGAATTCTCCTAGGGGGTTTAGTCAGCTCCGTACCTTGGTAATAGAATGTGGGAGGTCTGGTATCTCTTTCCTCAGGACCCGATATCCCAGCAACCCGCGAGGGTAGGCTGGAAACACTGAAGCTGGATTTTCTCGGCTGGAGAAAAAGACAGCGTCTCTCTCAGTGCGTCAAACAGGAGGGGCAGCTTCCGTGGGCACTTGCATCAGCTGGGCTCTCGGGCAAGTAGATGGCCGCTCTGCTCCAACCCACTGTGTGTTTGCTTAAGGCAACTGTTGGTATTTTACCTGAAAGGTGCCGAGTTTGACGTAAGGTTGGACATAAGACGTCACCAAGAACTAACAGTTCTTGCAGGACTTCGGGAGTTCTTGTTCAAATCAAAACAAAAGCAGGGGGGGTTTTCCCGGGCTGCAGGAGGCTTGGTTTGTTTAAGAACACGGTGTGCTTTCTAGGAGTCGATGGGAGTAGCCATGCTGTGCTTTGGATTGCATGGGCTATTATTGAATATGAATCTGATTCTTATGCCGTTGTCAGAACATTATTGATTATAACCTCACAAGGGCATAAATCGGGAATATCTAATTAGGGTCCTAGATAAGAACACAACACTCTCCTAAGTCACCTATAATTACACTAAACACAACACTAGTATTCCACACTCAATACACAGTGCACTCCTACACAACACATGGTAGAGTGTTCACTCATACATAACACATGGGATCAGCTGGGTCATGCTTTGTTTGTTTGCTGATACTACATGCAGTAGGCGAAGATAGGCTTTACTTGTCCAAAAAGGTAGCCACTAAACAAGAGAAGTGTCTTCCCCACCTGTACCTGTGTAGGAGTAGGGTCAAGATACAACCCAACAGAGTAGAACCCCGTAGAATAGTACTGAATGTGAACCATTATGAGACCAATCCCAATGCCCTGTACCTCTTCACCAATCCTAGTGAGATTCAAACAGAGTTAGATAGGATGTGCAGGTATGGCACCATAGGGGAGGATACTGTTTGGCCACAAGTCTTTCCAGAAAAGAGATTCCTAGAGGTAGAAAATCCACGACACCCGTGCACACACATGTTTACTCCCATTTATGTCTTTGGTCCCAGGGTGGCCCTTAGTATGTCTGGTGCAATCTTCTTTGACAACATATGGACACCATACATAGAGTTCCAGTGTAGGACCATCGCACCTTGCTGACTCGAAGGGAAATGAGTCTCATAGGGGAGGGTTGAAAACTACATAGATAACACCTATCAAGATATATGGGACACTGAGATAGACAAGTACACGTGGTTGGAAGGGAAGGCTCAACCTCTAACTGTCCGGAAGTTTATAGGGGGTTTCTTTGCTTCAGAGGTAAAGGAAAAATTCCACTCAGCACTAATTAGAATTGTGGCACACTATTGCACATTCTGGACATGCAATGGGACTCCTTGACGCTGGTGGATACCTACTGGCAGTGCAGTGAATTTGCCTATACCCAGCTTGTCCCGGGATGGTTAGGCCTGTGCTCCCTGGTCACCATACACACCCATACACTAGTCATTCCTGTAGAAGGTCTGTCAGAGTTATACCAACATCCTCTACAGAAGAAAACATTTCTATTGCATCAGGCTCAACAAAAAAGGAACTGCTGATTATTTTGTCTGGGCTCAGTTCAAGAACATTCTGGAAGAATTCAGACTGTTTTCTGACACACAAGTCGATGCGGGAGGGTCCATACTCATCTTCACTGTGCAGACTAAAGCAAACACCCGCTGGTTGCAAATAACCACTTGGGAGATTCTGAGAATAATGAACAGTACTGAGCTCAGCCTTGATGCAATCAAGGAAAAACTAAGAGCCATCCACCTCATGGTGATGCAACATTGGTATGTGTTGGACTTGATGACCAAAATGGAGGGAGGGGTGTGTGCCAATATCCGTGCATCATGTTGCATGGTCATCCCAGGTAACAGCATGAACAATGGGACTCTGACTCTTGCCATCCAAACACTGCATCATTTACAAACCGACATGCCTAAGGTAGGAGGTGCTCTTGAGCAGGACTGCTACTCTGGCTGGATTTGCTGGCTTCCTCAGTAGGTGGCAGGGCTGTGCACATCATTGCTGTCTATTCTCATGTTTGCATTGTTTTTGTGTGGTTTCCTACAAGCGGGGGGCTCCTGCTGTAAACATTCAGTCCTCAAATTTGGTTAAAAGCAAGTCATTAGGGAAGTAGTAATAGTTAAAACTGAAACACAACAACCCCCCAACAACGTGACTGTCATGAAGTAAATGATGTAAGGGCTGATTCACAGAACTGATCTGGGATAAAATCCTAAACTTACTACTTTTGATATTCACAGAAGGCATTTAGTAGTAGTAAAATTAGGACTCCTACCTTTACCACTACTAAATGCCTTTTGTGAATACCAAAAGTAGTAAGTTTAGGAGTTTATCTCAGATTAGTTCTGTGAATCGTCCCGTGATTTAAAATCTAACTAGAGGGGGAATGTTATTATTGATGTCAATGTATGCAATGATATGTGTATGTACAAAAACAAAATCAAATCACTGTTGTCAAAAATTCCTAGAGTCAGAAATCCATAGTCAAGCAGGCTCTGTGCCCTAGGCCTGAGGCTACTGATTGACAGGTCACAGGTGGGGTAGCACATAATCAGCAGGACAAACGAACAAACAGGAAAAGCCCAGTTTAGTTCCACCAATAGGCAGCAGCACCACAAGGGTCCTGAAAGATTGGCCCCAATAAAACCAGAGGCGCACCCTTTCCCAATTCACCATTAAGATGCAACAGGAAGTTAGGAACACTCAGCCAATCAGAACACAGCACAGACTACTAACACAGTGATTACACGCTCCCCGTGCCGGACAGCTGTACACTTTACCCACTGACCCTCAGTGTGTCTACGCAAAGTCGAGGCCCACTTGCATTTGTCATAAGGTGGAAGTAATTTATGACCTCATGACAAGGCTCACTATCTACTTTCGAAACAGGATCTAAGAATGTTTTATGATGCTTCAATAAATGTATAAAAAGACATTCAACATGCTTGTACTTTGAGTCAGTTCTCAGACCCATTTCTGTATGCTGCACTCCCGGACGTAATGTTTGATTAAACCAAGTGTTCCTTTTTTACAAACAGCCTCTTGTCTTTGTTTTTTTCATGTAAATTCATATTTGCGCAACACTGAAGTTTAAAAAAGTGGATCTGCACACTGTATCCAGGAAATGTGTGTAAAAGTAGAATCCAAATCACCTCACTTTTTTCCAGTTCCAACCTCTTTGAAACCAAGAAAGAGAGTGCTCACAGAAGGACTGCAGTGTGATCAGAGATAGTGCTCGCCAGGTAGCGAGTCTCCCAAAGTTGAAGGTACTTCTCCTGAAGTCTACACTTTTTGATATACATTGGAGGGTCTGCCTAGTGCCTAGAAGCATGCTTGTCTGCTGTGAGAGGAAATTAGTCTGCATGGTCCTGCAGAAGGAGAGACTGTATAGGAGTAGAAATGCATCATATTGCTGGCCTGAGGAGCACTCAGGGAAAGTGGACTGCCTGAGAGAGCACAGCCAGGAGAGACCTGTGATGCAGAGGGTCTTCCGTGCTCAATAGTTCCTGTCAAGAACTGCAATGACCTGAGTTTGTGTACAAGCACTTCAACTTGCTGTCCATGCACTGGCAGTTGGGCTAATACTGCCTTGCTGTGCTATCCATGCACCAGCCACAATTGGGCTACAAATACATTTCTGTATGATCCATGATCCAGCCCGAGTTGGCCTACAACTGCCTACCAGAGTGATCTGTGCACGACCCAGCATGGACTGTATCTGCCTTATCATGTGCATTGTGTGTGCTGGCTCAGAGGTGGCCCATGACTTTGTTATTGCTGCCCCTAGGCCTTTCGACTGGCGTCTGTTTGTTACTTAGAAGCTTCACAAGCTGAAGATGGGGGCTTTACCCAGCCTCACACTGCAGCCACTATAAGAATTGCATGTGATTACTGGTGTCCACCACCTGCTACTGGTGTCCACCACCTATTAGAGCCCCTCTCGAAATTTGCGGACGAATACCTGAAACCACTAGTCCAACAAACACCAGCATACTTGAAGGACACTCGAGATCTTTTGGTGCAAATTGAAGAAATGGCATTCAATCCCAACACGATGCTCCTGGTGGGCCTAGATGTGGAGGCTCTATTCACAAGTCTCCCCCAAGATGACACCCTCCAAGTTTTAGAGGATGTACTATTCATGAAAGAGTGGCATTATAATACACCAAGACACTTTATACTCGAATGTTGCAAACTAGCACTAAAAGAAAACGTTTTTGCTTATGAAAACGACCTGTACCTTCAAACACATGGAACCTCCATGGGAAGCGCCTTCGCTCCATCGGTGGCAGGACTTTATGTAAGTCACTTCGAGGAACAATATATAGCCAGTGAAACAAACATGTTCTCTTCCAGTATATTATACTGGAAGAGATACATTGATGACATCATAATGATATGGGACACCAAACTGGACCTACAGGCCTTTATGAACTGGCTTAACAATCTAGATCCCTGGCTAAAGTTCACCCACACGGCCACAAGTAACAATCTCGATTTCTTGGACATAACAATATTTGTAAAAGACAATGTGCTACATACAAAGACCTTTAGAAAACCCACGGCCAAAAACAGCATCTTATCATACAAGAGCTACCATCCAAAGCCGCTGAGGGATAACCTTCCCTATTGCCAGTTTTTGCGCTTGAAGAGGAATTGTAGCAACAATGTAGACTACCAATTGCAAGCAATAGAATTGAGTGACAGGCTCAGGCAAAGAGACTATACAGAAAAAACAATAAGACTCTGTAAAAAAAGAGCGAATAACCAACCTAGGGACTGTCTTCTACAAACATTCCCAAAAGTACCTACACCAGATTTGACCACGTGTGTGACAACATTCTGCCAGGCTTCCTATGAAGTAAAGAAATTGATTAACAAAAATTGGCATATTTTGCACACTGGTTCATTCAACTGGCCAAAACCGAGATTTGCAAACCGAAGAACAAAAAATATTAAAGATGTTCTTGTACACACCCGACCAACAAAAAAAGTGCAATTGGTCACAACTAGAGATGCAACCATGACTCCTGTAACCGGACATTACCCTTGTGGTTCTTGTGTCGCTTGTAAAACGACAACAGCATCTAAATCACTACAACTCTCAGAAACATCAGTGTGGAATCAACGCCAGCATACAAATTGCAACTCTACACACGTCATTTACATGGTGAGCTGCCCTTGTGGTAAACAATATATCGGAATGACGTGTCGTAAAGTAAAAATAAGAATTGGTGAACATAGGAGCAATATTAAACTGAAAAAGAACACGACCAAATTATGTTCCCATTTCGTGGAAGCAGGTCACTCCTGTGACGACATGCACTGGACTGTCATCGAAATGCTGACTGATAAGACATCGAGATGTGAGAGAACACTTTTTGAAAAGGAGCAGAGGTGGGTGGAAACGCCTTAAGACCTATGAACACGGACTTAATGATTCTATTCCGTGGCACCAGTTTGCAAAATGAAGTTATTCCAAATGGTCAAGCTCAAAAGAAAACCACCCTATACATCCAGAACTGTGAGAAATAAACCTAATCATCTTAATTTCTATCTGAATAATCGACTTCTAATAAAGGTAGCTATTGGGCTCATAAAGAACCAACTCTGTTCTCCACTCGGTGCCTGTATAAAGTTCGCATTGACAAAAAACGTAGCAATGAGCCACTTGGGATTCCTGTGCCTTTAAAAATGATTCCTTCCAATGGAGGTATCATTTCCGGGGGCAGAGCCAGCACAAGGCGGAATTCCGAATACACGCGGGTAATGGCGGAGGGAGGATTCTGAAACCACAGAACTCCGGTAAGATACCCGTGTGATATGATAACTAATGCAATAATCTTCAAATACAGCTCTGGGTAAAGCAGTTGCGATATCCCCGATGCAAGAAAGAGTTTCTCCGGTATAAGGTAGGACAGCGCACATAGCGTTTTTATTAAATTTCTTTGCGAGTCCTCCTACCCCGTATACCAGGATAATCAAACTCCCCCATGCTGCGAGACTAATCCAGCCCTTTGAGTGTCTCCAGTTACATACAGACGCCCTAACAGCAGCATAAATAAGCGTGCACCATTCAGAGCCAGCGCGTAAAGCTATTTAAATTGATTTATAACTTGTCAAAACATTACTACTGCTCGAACTCGAACCGCAGATCCCCTCCCGAATCCTAAGTCTCCTTAAATGAATAATAATTTTTCATTAAATGCATGAACCTGATTCAGAATGTATAAATCAAGTGTGTATTTCTCTATGTATTCTCCCCATTCTATTACAGAAACCGGAGGAGCAATTTTCCTGAAATAAAAACAGGAACCTACTTTGATAAAACTACACAAATGGTGTGAGTAATAAGTCCATTGTTTATTTGTATGTGAGTCCTGACGAAAGCTCTATAGACCCCTAGGGCCCAGAGAGCTGAAACATGTCGACGTTGTATATATAACACTACCTAGATCCAGTAACTCGATCTACAAAGTAGTACCTATTCTTTTTTAAGTAAATCTGGAAATCACACCAATATTAAAAGCCTTTAAGGGTGACTCTCCAGTTTTTAACTATTTTTTCCTTTTTTTGAGAATTTAATTTGCACACTTTTTTTTTTTTTTTTCTTCACTTCTCTGGACACTTCACAATAGACCAGAGGTGCCTTGGGTTGAGGCGGGCAACACCACTACTTTTGGAGTACCTGATGATAACTGCCAATAACCCTAATGCGGGGCGGATGAAACAGATATACCGCACAACTACATCAGCATTGGGTTTCTTGAGGTTACTCTAAAATCTTCTATACCAATGGTCTAGAAGTGTAACAAGTGTCTGTTTCTCCTTTCTGATTAATTATTAACTTACCCTGGGGAATGAAACAGATGTCCCAATCCCTAATCCCCCTTTCTGATTAATTACGTCCACCACCTGCAGTCAGGATCACTCTGATGCAATGTGATAAAAAAAAGCACCAGGAATTGAGACTGTTTTCCACAAGCTACACAAAGGGGGTGTTGGGAAATGCCCTTTCTGTAGCGCTACCCTTAAACGTGTTGCCGTCCTCCTCCCCTTTTTGCTGGACTTGTTTTTGTTGACTTTAGGACTCTGGGCACTTTACCACTGATAACCAGCGCTAAAGTAGCTGCGCTCTCTCCCTAAAACATGGTAACATTGGCTTTTCCACAATTACCATACTTAATTTACTTATAAGTCTCTAGTAAAGTACACTACATATGCCTAGGGCTTGTGAATTAAATGATATTAGTTGGCCTGCAGCATTGTGTGTACC
The DNA here is from genome assembly GCF_964263255.1 of Lissotriton vulgaris. Classification (NCBI taxonomy): domain Eukaryota; kingdom Metazoa; phylum Chordata; class Amphibia; order Caudata; family Salamandridae; genus Lissotriton; species Lissotriton vulgaris. The sequence goes on along the minus strand of NC_141694.1, from coordinate 622,532,575 downwards.
ACCTACTCAGGTAGCCCTTTAAACATGTCTCAGGCCTGCCATTGCAGAGCCTGTGTGTGCAGTTTACACTGCTGTTGGAAATGGCCCTTTCTAGGATGCTTTCCCTTAACTTTTTTCTTTTCTCCTTCCCATTTTCCTCTGATGTAGGTGCTAGCCTTGGGTCTTTGAGAGGGTTTGACACTGCCATTTAGTGCCAAAGCAATGTGCTTGTCATAATCATACTGGTTATTGGTGTATACATGATTTGATTATTCAAGTTATCTGCAAGTCCCTTGTCGAGGGGTAAGACATATACCCAGGGCATGTACCTCAAATTCTCCTCAATGGGCCTGCAGCACTTGCTGAGCCATCCACGCAGGTAGCTCATCGATCGTGCCACAGATTTGCCCTTATGGGGCCTGTGTGCAGAGGTTAATGTTACTCGGCTTGGCATTTAAGGAAAAATGTGCCAAGGAGATGCATGTCTTTTGCTATGTCAGAGTTCTCTCTGGTGACAGGGTGCGGTGTTGGGAAGCGGTAGGGAATGTGCACTGGCGTTACATGCAAGGGTCGTTACTGGCACTGGATTGTGTGCTCGATACGAAGGGGTCTGCTCTGTGTGTTAGATTCGCAAGGGGGAATTTAGGGAAAGGCTATTGAGCAGTATTACCTATGTGCAGAGTAGTAGTCGTATAGTGTTTGATATTCATGAGTTTCTAATGGTGAATCCTCTCCAGTAGTGCGAGTGGATATGACATTAGCTGTGTGGAAATGTCACTTTGGGAAAGTGGGTATTTTGATGCTTGTGACCCTCTGTGCCTGTCAGCCTGTCTCCAATTCAAATCTGGGTTCTGAAGGGGACAGCTACATCTGTGCATTCCTGATAGAAGGCCATAAACTAAAAGCTCAAAGGAAACTGCAGACCTCTGAGTCTGAGGGGCCTTCCTGTGGCGGTTACATGGGGGTGGAATTGGCACATGCATTCCAAGGGGCAGGGTTGTGGCCCCACTAAATATGGTGATCAAACCTCCCGTGGTAGGATGGCAGATAGGACAAAATAGAGAGAAGGCCTGTGCATTTCAAAGATGGCCTTTTAAAATGATCACAACTTTAAAGGCCATTGTGGGTATAATTACTGGAGCTATGGCCTCTGAAAGTAGAGATGCTTTTGGATTTGGAACCATACTATGTTGGTAAGAAGCTGGGACATCAACAAGATGAATCCTTAGGGCAGAAGGGACTACAACTGATTATCCACATACTTGTGATGGCCTGGAACTTGATGTGCTCCAGGAAGGAGTGACCTGCAGCTAAGTACCAACTGTCTTGGTCGGGGTCCCTAAGTACTCTCCAAGGGCCTGTTGGCTGGTATCCTCTCCACGTGATCCCATGGGACACAAAGGATCTCTCTATTTCCATGAGATCATAAGGACTGCACGGTGTGCACCGGAAATGGGTGGAAGTTATCGTCAGTTGGGACAAGGACTGTCCTGACGTCCACTGTCATCACACTGTGCAGAGGAGTGTGCTCATAATGATCAGCAGCCACCTGAGGTGCCAGGTCAAATGTAGTTAGTGGAGTGCGGGGGAAGCTTGCAGAGCTGAGAGCTGAGACTGTCTTCAATCGCTAGATCGGGAGGACGACAGTGCCTGATATTGCGGCCTTCATCCGAGTTCGCTGGTTCCCTCTTCTGGACTCATGCCACAAGGTACTTTGTTGTGGAGAACATTGAGACAGGCCCAGGGGGTTCGTTGAGCCTTGTCGGCACCTGTGGCTGGCTGTCAGGAGCTACAGCAGCTCACTGCTGCACCTGAGGGGAAACATTTCTCCAGAGTTCGAAGCATGTCAGCTTGCTGGGTCACAACCTTTTGTCTATGGGGTGGGGGGGTAGTGATCTTGCCCTCATTCAGGTGCCGTGGGGCACTTAGAGGTCTAATCTGGATGGACGAAACTAAGTAACTGCTTCTTTCAATTTTAGGTGTTTGCAATAGTCTAGTCAATGTGCAGACAGCAGGGGCAAAGTGTATCATTGGTTAGTGTAGTTGACTGATTGAGGGGCTGGGTCATGAGGTGTAGTCAAAGACCTGTAATTGCTTGCCCTTTATAATAATGGGAAAGTTCCATCATTTCATATAACTGTGAAGTGTATATACAATGTGTATCTCATTTTGATTTCAATGGGAAAGTTTGACAATCATATATAACTACTGTATATACAATGTGTATATTGTTTTGTTTCAGTGTTTGTGTAATACAAAGACCAGTGTTTAATAAATATGGTGTGGAGTCTTTTACAGTGTATGCAGTGTGTTGCGATGGTGGCTTTGTACCAATGCTTTTAAGTTGGGCCCAGAGGACAAGCCTGACTGCTCGGTGCCAAGATACCCCAGGGTGAGCACAGATTATCGGACATGTGTTTTGTACTCATCCTATTTAGAACAGTGGATTCTGACTGGCTTTGATGCATCCCAGCCAGCTGTAAACTGCTGGGTCTAACAACTGCCATGTGGACTTGGCATTTAAAGCCCCTTGCCAAGCCTTAAACTCCCTTTTTATTACACAGAAACCCCCCCTAAGATAGGCCTTAGGTAGCCCATAGAGCAGGGTTCTCCGTAACTAAAAGGCAGGACATGTGCCATTATGTTTTACATGTCCCAGTAGTGAAAAACGTCCAAAGTCATTTTTCCCTACTGTGAGGCCTACCCCTCATAGGATAACATTGGGATTCATTATTACACTTAATAAGCTGTAATTCCTGATAGAGAGGGAGTAGACACATCATGTTTTATGCCTATTGATTTGTAATGATAAATCCTCTATAAAGGTAGAGTTGCATTTGTCATTACAACTTTGAAAATGCTACTTTTAGAAACTTAACTAAACGAGAAAATGGGCAACCCAATAGACCCTTGGGTAACACAAACCTAATATCAAATGAAAGTGCCTACAAGGGAGTTTTTAGATGTAGAAAGTCTTAAGTAATCTTAAAAAATAAATTATTTTAAGCACGTTTCAGTGGCTTGTAACTAAAGTTCAAAATTAACTATTTGTTTGTAAAGTAAATCTATCACAGAACAAGTGAAAAACAAAAATTAACATTACAAAATGGGTGTATACGTTTCAAATTACAGATTTATGTAAAAAGTGATTTAAAAAGGTACAATATCCAATTCACATATAGATAAAAGCGACTGAGATAGACATTCTTCAGTATAATTTATTTGTCTCATGAACACTTTTGCTGTAAACCCATTTCAGACATTAAAAACAGGCAAATCCTCATTGATTATACAATGAACAATTCCTGAAGTGAAGGTTATAATGAAAATGGGTTAAATTGTTGATGTTTCAGTCATTTCTGTGATAACATATATAATACCATCTTTAGGATGAATCGTTCTTAAGTGGACTGAAGACCCTGGAGAACTAGGAACATAAATGTATGTTCAAGAACATGGAAGGATTCAATGCAGGGACAGAGAATTAATTGCACTCCAAAGATCAAATGTAGAGTGTTAGCGCCCTTCTTATTTCAAGCACACACTGCAAGACTATAAACGTCTGTTTTTTATACATCCAGCAAAGAGTAATGTTGCACAAAGGCAACTCTTATATTATTCAAGAGCTGCCGTTGCCCGCCTGGCTTCCGATACACCACAATTCTCTTGTAGGCACCTATATATATATATATATATATATATATATATATATACTTTTAGAAACTTGCCCTTTTGCTGCTATTAGCTCTTTCGTGCTGGGATGGGTGACAGATGGACTTTGTTTATGCCTTCTAGACAGCTACATTTAAAGGGAACTTGGGTGTGACTTGGTGGTTCTTCCTCAGATTTTGGTAGGTAGGAGCTGGACCCCTACCCCTGAATAGGCTGTGTTCTGTCCCCAAACAAAGGGCTCCATACCCCCTGTAGTGAGTCTGGAGCCAATGTAGGAAGTGAGGGCCTCTGTGCACTTCAAAAACCCTTCTTTGAAGTCGCCCCACTTCAAAGGCACAGGTGGATATAAGTACTGGGTCTCGCACCCCACCAAGACAGTACACTTTCTGACCTGAAGCCACTTTGACAGGAAGAAGAACTGCTGGGCTAAAGGACTGCCCCTCTACTGAATCGCTGATCTGGGAGACTGCTGCCTTGCTGTGTTGCCCTGCTACCTGCTAATTTCTCTGACTGGGTAAAGACTGGACCTACATTCCTTGTACCCAGAGTGACTTGAACGGCTTGTTGACTAGCCTCCTGATCAGAAGCCTTATGGACATAAGACTTCCAACACTGTCCCTGTACCTGGACTATTGGAAGTGAGCCTTCGGTGCTAGCTCCAGTTTAACCAATACATCCTCTTCTGCGAGAGCAGAATCAACGCATCGCTGCTGTTGCAGGAACAGGACCAGCACATTGCACTTGGAACCAGTGCATTGCCATATGAACTGGTGCATCTCTGCTACTGCAAAAAAACAATTGACGCATCCCCTCGACTGCATGGAGAAGGGAAACAACCTTTACAACGCACTACCATTACAACAAAACTTTTACAACGCAACATCCATTACAACGCATGCCATTACAACGCAACCATTACAACGCATGACACTACAACGCATATCACTAAAATGCATGTCATTACAACACAGTCATTACAACGCATACCATTACAACGCATAGCATTACAACACATAGTACCCTTACACTATCCAACACTTACCATACTGTTGCACCCCCTGGAGTTAGAATAGTAATTTTTACCCCTACACTATCCAACACTTACCCTACTATTGCACCTCCTGGAGTTAAAATAGTAATTTTTACCCCTACACTATCCAACACTTACCCTACTATTGCACCCTCCTGGAGTTAGAATAGTAATTTTTCCCCCTACACTATCCAATACTTACCTTACATGCAATGTTATGTTATGCATTGTAATGGTATGCGTTGTAAAGGTAGTATGCGATGCGATGCAATGGAATGCGTTGTAAAGGTAGTTTTAAAAAATTTGTTGTAATGGCATGCGTTGTAATGGAATGCGTTGTAATGGATGTTGCGTTGTAAAAAATGTGTTATAAAGGTATGCGTTGTAAAAGTATGCGTTGTAACGTCAAACATCCATGGAGAAGCCTGCCTCATCGACTTTGAAACCATTGCCTCTTAAAACCGGCGCATCATCTTTGTAACCGATAGATCGCCATTGTTGCATGGAGAAAAGCGACTCCTCACCTTGACTGCGAGATCGACACAGACATATCGCTTGACTGCACCCCGCATCTTTGCTGTTACAGCCAGGATCAAGGTACTTTTGTTCAACGGGCCTTGTGGGGTCCCTGTATCAGGCCTGCACTCTGTCACTGTCAGCCTGAAATATTGACTCTGTTGGGACCTGATATCCCAAATAGTAGCTTATTGCTTCTAAGAGTTGTTTTCACATTTAATCTTTAAAAATTCATATCTCTACTTCTACATATTACATTTTTTTTATCATTTTCATCTTGTTCTATTTATAAAATTGAGTTCTATGTTTGTAACCTGGTTTCGAGTCTTTTTGTGGTGCTTTCCCTGTGTTACTGTTTGAAGTGTTGCGCAAATACTTTACACATTACCTCTTAAATTAAGCCTGAGTGCTCTGTGTCAAGCAAGGAGGGTGCGCATAGGTTAATTTAAGTTGTGATTTGGACTTTCCCAGACCAGGATTGTGGGGCAATATGTATCAAAAAAGAGTTTTGCTATTCTCAAATTGTGATTTTTAGCGAATCGCAAATAGAGAATCGCAAAATGCAATGTATGTAGGATTTGCTAAAAATATTGTGAATTCTACATATTCCTTATTTGAGAATCGCAAATTGAGATTTGCAAATAAGGAATACCTTCCCATTCATTCCTATGGGCTAGGAGCCTTTGGGATTACCAATTAGAGAATCGCAAATTGAGAATGCAATTTCAAGGTTGCAAGGGTGCCAAAAGGACACCCTGTTGCACCCCTGAAATATACATGTGTGCACATTTTGCGCACATACATGCCCGTGGGGCACTTTTAAAAAATTTTAAAAGTCCTTTTTTGAAAGAAAATGAAAAATTACCACCAACTTGAAGTTGATGGTAATTTGCAATTCCTTAAAGCCAAATAGCAAATTTCTGGTGCTTCCATATTTGCATTTAAGGAATCACAATTTGCAATTCCTTAAGTGCATTCTCAAAATAGAGAATCACAAATTTTGTGATTCTCAATTTTGCGATGGCCTTTGGGATGATACATCCCAAAAGGCTTTTTCCCATTCGCAAACAGGCAGATTCTGAGAATATGCCCATTTGAAAACGCGAAAAAGGCTTGATACATATGGCCCGTGGTTCCTTCTTGGACACGGTGATAACCTCTGCCAACCAGAAACCCAATTTTTAACAGGGGCTAAAAACAAATTGAACTGATTGCACATTTGAACTTGTGGGGAATGTAACTTGCACCTGAACTAATTCATGCTCCTGGCAATGTTTACTGGGGGCATAAGAACCAGGGTTGCCATGGCGGGAAGAAGGATGCAGAGAAGGGGGGTGTAGCGCCCACCAGCCGCGGTCGGAAGTGGGTGTACCTGCAGGGCGGTGATGTGGGGAGGGGGAGGGGCAGTGTGGGGGGTTGTAATGTATGGATTACGGAGCTTTACAGGCAAGTAAACATATACATAAATAAAACGAATTTCGTTGCGCGCACTGCATCGCATTGGGGATGCAGTGCACTCAACAAAATTAGTTTTATTTATTTAAATGTTTACTTACCTGTAAAGCTCCGTAATCCATACATTATTACCCCCCCAACCCTCGTCACCGCCCTGCAGGTACACTCACTACCGACCATGGCTGACGCCCACTGGTAAATAGCGATCAGGTATACTACCCTTTATTCCAAAATGGAATGTGTTTTATTTGATATTGCTGTGTGATTAAGTGTACTTTTTTTTCACAAAGACATGTAGTGGGCTGGACATCAAGTTTCTATGTCTGTGGGATGATTGTTAAGTTCTGAGTGGAAGCCCCAGGCTGCCACCATGAGAAGACTGTGACTGCTGACCCCTGCTACCCTGAAAGTTAAATGTAGAAATGGGTGTTCTTTACTCACTTTGCAGGGCCATCGTAGAACAGAGCCAAAGGACGCCATGCCAAACTACCTCAACCACCACGGTTGTGGGCCTGTATACCCTATTTGACCTGTACCACCCAAATGTGGTCTGACAAGAACCCTAATTACAACTTTGACTCTTTGAGTGTACAGTATATGCTCATATTTCACTATGAAACACTTTGAAATTTCTACCTTGGGTTACACTTTGAAAGAAATCCATAGTTTAACTTTGATCTGTCATCACATTGGGATGTTTCTGAATATTTACATTTCATGAATAGCTGTTGATTTACTTTGTTGGCATCTGATATAGGTAAGGCTGGTGTACTATAACTGGTTAGGTCCCATACTATGAGCGGGAAAGAGGCAACAATAATGCACACTTAGACAGCGCTTGCATTGCGGACTGGGCCACGAGTGGTCCCATGCCCATTTATTTATTTATTGGCTCAGCCCAGCCTCCAAGTGAGTGTGACAGTAAGCCGTCCCCTCCATGGTAGCCAGGTGGCTAACTACAACTGGGTAATTTCCTGAAAGTTTCTTCTGTTTTTGACTTGATTGCTCGATGCCCCAAATGGATACTGATTCGTAGTCTAAATGGTCTTGTTTCATTAGAGAGACTTCCCGCAATTGTTCTTACTCTACTGTCTTAAAACCTAACCCTGAAGTAGAGTCTCCCTTTAGAAATCTTACATCTTTTTTTAAACGCTTTATTAAGCATAAAATAAAGAAACATGAGAATACATTAATAATATGTATAGTGAATTAACACATATAAACGAGAAATCCTACGTTTTGATTCACAAAATAATTATTTTTTTATATTCTTCAGTTGTGAATTCCCTCTTGACCGTGGAAAAGCTGCAAAAAGAGCGGATTTATCAGCAGTAGTTTTTTTTATTGTATTTTTATTGGTATTTACAAATTACATATTACAAAAGACACTGTAGTGTGACCAAGGGGTAGGAAGATTGTTTCTACCATGAGAGCGTCACAGAGGAGTGAGCAACACAAATGTGGTGATCCACAAAGCTGCAACTTTTGACCATTATAGAACATTTGCAAACGCTGCTTTTATAACCATACTCCTCAAAGATGTAATTAGCATCATTGAGTGAGGCCGATCCCATGGCCCTAATTTTAATAATGTTTTTGGAAAAGATCCTTGTTCGGACAAACATATTCTCAAGTGAAAAAGAATTAAAAATATATATGTATACTATCTCGCGGCCCATACCATTAGACATCTTTGATATCCCAAAACGTACATGCCAACAAATTGATTAAGTACACCTCAATTACAATTGATCAAATATGAGTTCTCAGCGTGAGGTTCTCTTGGAATGCACCGATTGAATAAATGCTAATGACCAAAGCTGGAACTCTTATGAGCGGAAATGACCGTCGAGTCCGTTCCTGACCCGAGGTCATAAGGTAGCTTAGCAAGCCACGCGCATATTTCACGTTCAGGCTTGCATATGCTTATCACAGAGAACAGATTAATTCACAGACAATCAGATGAATCAATCTCCTTTCCCTTAGCCACCACATTCACGCTATTCTTTGCTCGCCGAGAATGATAGCTATCAGCCTACTGTCGCCAAAGGAGAAGATCAGGTTTACAGTGGTGGTTAACCAAATCCGCACTTATTTTTTCAGCGCAGCGGGCAGATATTAAGTGTCTCCGCGAGCATAATAAAATCAAATCTCTTCTCTCGCAACCCCAATACCCCTAAATGTGTTTGGATTGATGTTTTTGTCAATAGTGATCTTCCGTGCTCGCTGGTTGCTGCGGTGGCTGCTGTCTCTCTCTGCAGAGTGCGTTCTTCTTCCCGCGCGCGGGGGTTGCCGGGGTGGGGGGGTGGATGATGTGCTCAGGCAGCGGGGCGCGCACACTCTCGCACAGCCCCCCGTGCGCGCTCCCGCCCCTCGGGTCAACAGCAGCTCCTTCGCAGCGCCCGAGAGGAGGAGGATGGAGCGCGAGGAACCGGCGGAGCCGAGCCACTGGTCCCAGCCCACCGCCCTCCCAGCAGCGGGGCTCTAGGGAACGCTTCACGCCCCTCACGCCCTGTGCCAGCGGAGGAGCCGCGCCGCACAGCCCTGACTGCCAGGGTTTTGCGCGCTCCGCGAACCACCTGCTGTCTCTGCGGGCATCGCACCGGCGCAATGCTGGCGAGGTAAGGGGGATGCTATCTGGGATGCAGGCGGGAGTCGCAGGCGGGTACCCAGAGCTGGAATCCCGGCTCCTCCTGGCCCTCCTATAGATGGTAGCCGCAGGGATGGCGCTGTGAGTGAATTCGGATCAGTGGGCTGCAGACTGCAGACAGCGGGGTCCAAACAACTGCTTTTGAAACCGTTCCCTACCGGGCTCTATCTATATCTATATTCTTAACTGTATAGGCAGAAATCAATTTCGCAGAGAGGACTGTAAAAATCCTTAACGACAGTTTATGTCAGTGAATCCCCGTATATATTTCATCGTTTTAGCTTCAGCTTGCATTCCCTAGCAGTATTTGCGTTTTTTTTCCAGGAGTGTGTGTGTGTGTGTAGTTTTCTTTCATGCAGCATGGGACTCTTGTATAGTGCTGTGAAATGAGGCGTCTCTGGGTGTTTGGGTAAGTTCAGATTGTGTGTGGGTATTCATGACTGGGCACGCTTGAAAGGTCTGGGGTTGAATATGAGGTAATGCAAGGTTTCTTACGCTACCTCTCAGTAAGCCACAAACGTGTTCAGACGACATTCCCATCCAATCCTTGGCCTCTCACTAATGCACACATTGATGATCACATCTGTCCCAATTGTAATTATCATTTCATGTGACAGTATTGAAATATTGAAAGTGCCAAAGGGAAAGAAAATGCATTTCACACAGTTCAGGAGAGGGTGAGGGAGAAGGCATGGCAAAGGGGAGACGATGCAAGGAAGTGAATGGAGAAGGGCAGAGAGGAAGGACAGTGATGAAGAGGATGAAGTGTGAGATGTGCACCTATTTAGGTGATGGGTTTGTCAGAAAAAATATGGTGTAAGAATCTTACCCAGAAAAGTGATATGAAGAGAAGGGACACGAATGGAACTTCCACGCAATGTTTAATTCACTGTCTCATATTTTCATAACTGAACCATTTTCAACTCTAATTATTCACAATAAAATAATTGTTACTCATCGATCTGATGCTGCTAACGAGAATTGGAAGCATTCTGACTAGGTTTGGGCATTTGTTGTGTCAAATATCTAAATGCCATGGAGTCCTTTAGAGGAACATAAACACAGGTCAGGGGTCTCACTATGCGAATCACAGGATTTTATGTCACATCTTTAAGCTTTAAACTTAATATGAGAGGTTACACCTCTTGGTAAGATGTTTTGCCACTTGTACACGTCTCTCTTTTTCAGACCCCTTTTTTTCCCACTTTATGCACTGCTTCCGCGCACCACTACCCCTCCAATTCTTTCCCCCTGACCCAACCACTCTAGTGCCCAGATGTGCCAGTGTGTGCTGTGAGGGGCAAGCACGGGCAGATGGGAGGATGTACTTCAGCACATCTGGGAGATGCTACTGTGGAATGTGCTCTGTCCTAGATGTATGCTTTGGAATCTGCACTCATCGACACATTTGTGGGCCCAGTGTGGGACCGCACTGCCTGTTACTATGCAGTTTATTTTGACTAGACCTCCACAGTTATATTTTAGTCTCGGAGGTGCATTTTATTTGACTGCACTATCATTCCCTGCCACCTCACTTCTCCAAGCAGAGAGCACCCGATTCTTCCAGCACTTCCTCAACCGTCCCCTAAACCCAGCCTGCGGAGCAGATCTTTGGCCAGGGTCCTGTCAGAGATTAACCCTTCCCTGCTATAAGAATGTCGTACCCCCTCCGCTCAGCTGGGGGTCAGCGCTGAAAGGTGCAGTTGCTCCCTTGCCTCTCCACCTGTCCTCTGCAAAGAACCAGCCTGTGGGATGCTGCAGTGGCCACGTCACTTCAGAGCCTGACCTTTGATCCCTGTCACCTGGGCTGTGATATTGCAGCCGTTTTTCCGTGGTACCCATCGCATGCTGGTGTGTTGTACAATTTTGGTAACACGTATTGCTATGTTTCCTTTAAATTGAGCACGCTGGGAGCGCACGAGGTGAAATAAGGTCACTCAAGTTAAAGCCGCCACCAGTTCCCGCGCACCAGCTGCTGCACGTGCCTTCAGGGCGCCTTTCCATCGGCAGTGAAATGCGCCACCCCGTGAAGCCCCCGGGATGCCGCCTGCGCCGGGATGTGGCTGTGCTTTTAGCAACACTCTGTCATTTGTCAGCAGTCTGGGAACCGAAGAGGACGCAGGTAAAGCGCCTGTCTGGAATGAGATGGTTCCCGGCCACCAGTGCTCGGTTAATGTCGGTCCACGTGGAACACCGTCTTAAGTCTCATCGTGTGTGTTGTGAGCATTGCCCGCTGTGAGGGGTGGCGAGTGGTCCCTCGTGCCGCGCCTTCGTCATGACGCTTGGGCTGCAGCCGCGGGACCTGCAGACAGGTACATCATTGTTCATCAGCTCTCATGAAGCATGCACGTCCTGCTGCTCTGCCCTACTCCTCTCCCAGCCCTGGTGGGATCTGTTCATGCTGTGTTTGGATAGTACCGTGCTATAAGCCATATGTGGTACGCACATTAAAGTGCTGACGTGTGTCTAGGGTAAAGAGACACCAGTGGGGCTTCATTCTTGGGTGACTTGCGCAGAGTTCCATTAATGGCAGCTTTGATGACCCAAACTATGTTAAGTTTAAACCATGGGATCAAACACCCTACGCACGTTGGTTTCGAACCGGCGACACGTCGGTCTACGTCATTGCATTCCCTCACCCTACGACCTGTTTTGTTAGCATTTGATTCCTGCTTCTACCCAATGCGAAGAAAACTTATTTTAAAATAGCCTTTTCGTTCCTCAGCTGTGTTTTATTTCAATCTGGCGAGGAGCTCTCATGAACAGAGCTTGGTGTGTTAACGGCCTCCGCAGCTCGGCTAAAAAGGCCCCTGGCACATCAATGCACAGTTCTAAATCCGTCGTCGAAGGCTGTGGTGCTCGAGAAGGGCGGCCTGGCATATGCACTGCGGTTTTTGGCGTACCCACGACGATTCCTGCCCGGAAAGACGGATTTGAAGCCTCCCTCACAAAGGATGCAACGGAAACTCCGCTGAAGCCTTGGTGTAAACAGCTCTTCGGGGCGCTCCGACCAGGGAGTCCTGGAAACCGCTTGGACGCGTTTTAACGCTGCGAAGAACCCTTGACTGTCATCTCAAAATGTCACCTGCCGGCAAGAGATGGCACCCCCTCTAAGCAGGCTCCCGCCTCCTCTTGCCCTGTTAGTTTGTCTTTAATTTCAGAGTTTGTCGTTATGAACAAGAAATTGACAGATTCAGACAACACTCGTTTAATGCAAAGGGCGCCCATGTCGAATTTAGAGATTCTCTTCAGGCTGAGGGCTCTTCTGGGCGCCGAAGGAACGCCCCTCCCCCAACCAGATACACCTGCGCTGGGATTCAAGGTAACTAGAAAAGTATCGGGGTGCCAAATCTGAAGTGAGGAAGAGGAGTCCCACATACTGGTGTCGGAGTGCAACTGAAACTTCCAGAGCTGTGTTTTTGTCCCACAAAGTGGAGTGAGAGTGAGAGAGAGAGAGAGAGAACGTGCTTTGGTGAATCCCCTCTAGAAAGAGGACATTGGCCCAAAAGTATATAGTCCGTGTAATTATAGAAACCGACTGACGAGATTCCCTATTTTTGAAATAATAATATCTCTTAGTGGGCCTTCGGGATCGGCCTCTTTACAGGAGAACTGAACACTTATTTTTAAAGAGAGGTAGGTGCAACGTAATCCTGTATATACCTTTAATCCGGGGAAGTTTCGGACTCGTCAAAGATCGTCCCTGAAGAGAACGGAAAGATTACTATATCGTCTGCCAAATTCTTGACGGGTTTTGAAACTGAAGCAGCCCATAACAGCACTTCATTACATTTACAATATCCGACATTGAATGCTAATGTTTTTCCAGAACACAGTTATGCAACATTTATTATGTCAATGTCCAAGTTCTATCTAAGAGGGTTTTCATGGCCACGACATACGCCATTCTTCTACAGTTGTCAATAATGTCGAACTTTACAGCGACATTAGGCGCGAGTGCACATTGGGTCGAACTTTATTCTGAGTGGAACTTTGTAAAATGGTCACAGGACTGAGCAAGCAACACTGTTTATGCGCGGCCCAGCTCCAGAGAAAGTGAATTTTTAACCGTGTTTACAGTTTTTCGCCTGCACGGTACATTGGGGACATAGTTGCTGGTACTTCTATGTAGATCAGCCCCGTGAGCCAGGCTTAGTCGCTTCGAATGTCTATTCACAATGTACCTGGTCCACAGTTGGGGAAATAAAGTTTCATGAAATGTGCCCCAGTCAACCAGATACAAACCATTCATAATTAAAAGCAAATTTAATAATATCTCCCAGAGGCTAGCTTTGCCGACATAGAATAGTATTAGTGGCTGGCTGCTTTCCTTCACCAATGGTTGCATTGTTTACTGGTAATTCCATTACTCAGAGTCTAAACTTCCTTGTTTCTATCATTACATCATGATTTTTTTTCCCCAATCCTTCAACTCAAGGGGAATTAGAGTTTAATTTCTGGGATGTTATTAGAACAACAGTTCTCAGTTATATAGACAGTTGCTTATTTCAACATGATTCTTTCTTTAATAATGTTTATCTTGCAAATAATGATGGTAAACCATCACTTCAGACCCTTAACAGATGGATAAAGACTGTGGGCCCGATTCACAGAACTAACTTAAGACAAAATTCTAAACTTACTACTTTTGGTATTCACAGAAGTTAGGATTTTGGATTAAGTGTGTCTTAAGCCTGTTTTAAGACAGACTTAAGAAAGAATCCTAACTTAAGTCTATCTTAAGTCTGTCTTAAGACAAACTCCTAACTTCTGTGAATACCAAAGTAGTAAGTTTAGGATTTTGTCTTAAATTAGTTCTGTGAATTGGGCCCTGTAATTGTTCAAACTAATCAGTTTCAAGGAGTTCAGTGCCCCTTAGGTGTCCATTTACTGAATATCAGGGTTCTTCTTTACAGAAGATCTGGAGAGGAGGGACATGGTGGAGCCCATCTAAGATTATAAATCATTAGAGGATTGGTAACGTCATTCAGAATGGATACTTGCTTCAAGCCACTCTCTGGGATACAATGAAACACTGAACGAGCCCTAGTTAATGTCAGCAGACCGTGGGCCTCCATGAAATGCACTTTCTAGTATATTCTTTTAAAAGCAGGCATATTTCAAGGAGTAAGAAGCAGATGTGGTAATAGCATTTCCGTTGCCGGGAGGTGCAGTTTTACCTGGGAATTTCCACACACAAATGTGGAGTACTTTGCAGTGATACTGTTTCCACAATGTACTCCACCCTTAAGTTATGGAATTACTACCACCCTTTTGAAGATATTTTTGGAATGGTACAGCTGTGACGTGGAGCAGTTCCAATACCGCCTGCAACCATCTCAACAAGTGAGTCAGTCTACTCTAGGATAGCAAGTCACTTTTTTAAACTCAAGTCTATCTCCATCCTCAACAGATACAATGGCAAGTGAGGACTGAAGACGGATGTATGACGTTACAACGCATACTTTTACAACGCCTACCTTTACAACACATTTTTTACAACGCAACGCATTCCATTACAACGCATTCATTTACAACACATTTTTAAAAACTACCTTTACAACGCATTCCATTACATCGCATACTACCTTTACAACGCATACCATTACAACGCATAACATTACATTGCATATAAGGTAAGTATTGGATAGTGTAGGGGTAAAAATTACAATTCTAACTCCAGGGGGGTGCAACAGTAGGGTAAGTGTTGGATAGTGTAGGGGTAAAATTTACTATTCTAACTCCAGGGGGTGCAACAGTAAGGTAAGTGTTGGATAGTGTAGGGGTACTATGTGTTGTAATGCTATGCGTTGTAATTAAATGCGTTGTAATGACTGCGTTGTAATGAAATGCGTTGTAGTGGTGTGCGTTGTAGTGTCATACGTTGTAATGGTTGCTTTGTAAATGCATGCGTTGTAATGGATGTTGCGTTGTAAAAGTTGCGTTGTAAAGGTTGTTTCTCGTGTAGACCCATCTCTTCCTCAGTCAAACAACGCCTTAATAATCTCCTGAGCCAACAGCTGCCCCTTCCCCTGTCACCAGGCAACACAAAAAAGATTTGAGGTACAGCATCGGATCAAGACCCTACTGAGGTTTTCTGGGCTGAGTGTGGGAAGGGCTCAGCGCCTTGAGACAATCCATTCTATAGCAGGCTCTATAACAGTCACACTAAAGTATGTTTAACATATGAAGAAACATTACAATGTTGCTTGGCTGATCCATGCCATTTACAGATATGTTCTTTAAAAGGTGTTTCTGGGTGTGAAGAAGATTTTTGAGTTTGAGGGGAAACAGACTCCCATCGCCCATGACACAGACATGCTGGAATCGACTGTGCATGGAGTTTTGCTCGAGTGCTCATGTTTTTTGTCTTTGAATCATTTCATTTGTCATCCCTCATCCGGCAGAGTGCACTCCAGTGGCTGCTTTGCCTCGTTGAACAGGTCTCGCGTTGACACATTGTGTCTGACTGTTTAAAGCTTCACCTGGGAATTACCTGTTGAAAACTGAGCTCTCTGCGACAGAAATCGTTACAAATCAGGTTTAAAGCCGCATTCCACCAACAAAGGTCAAAACACCTCACAGGAAGGATTGACAGTGCTAATATGGCGGATAAATTCGTAGTTTAGTTAATCTTCTCACTGTATTTGGAGGTTAGGTGTAGTGACGCTGAACTGCCATTTAGCAGAGAAAGATGAGCGACAAGGGTTTTATAATTTCAGAGAGATACATTTTCAGGACACATGTGCCTGCAGGCATCTTAAAATAGGGTGCCTGCTACGTGAAGCAAAAGAGTTTGAAGTCTGTCCCGTGTTGTGGTATACGAACTTGGTATAGCCCGTTGTTCCCTATCCTTTTAGCTGTAGCATTTCCTGAGTTTGCATGTTCTTGTTCCTCGCCATGTTTTCTGCTCTGCTGAATTTGTTTGCACCCCACTTTCTCTAGAAAACTCTTTTTACCCATAGCTCGTTGCTGGATGGAAAGGTCACTTCACTCTTTCAGTTAGGATTCAATGCGAGCTGCTAGTGAAGCGGTGCTTAAAGTGGCAGGGGGTGGCGTTTGTTTAATTGCGCCCCCAACCACCCAGAGCAGCAAACACCCAATTGTGCTGGTCAAAAATGTGTGCCCTCTGCAGACAACATGCCCCCAGATGCTTCATGCATTCAATTTGCGATTCCTTATTAGCGAAAATAACGATTCGCTAATAAGGAATAGCAAAATGCTATGCAAGAACTCGCTTAAAAATAGCGATTCCTTAAAATTCCTTAATTGCGACTCGCAAATTGCGAGTCGCAATTAAGGAATACCTCCCCATTCATGGGAAGATAATCTCAATTTGTAATTGAGAATCGCAAATTGAGATTGCAATTTCAAGGGTGCCAGGGTGTCAAAAGGACACCCTGTTGCACCCCTGAAATCTGCATATGGGTACATCTTGCACACACACATGCCCTAAGAGCATGTTTGAGTGTAAAATGGAACTTTGAAAAATGCACTTTAGAGCATTTTTCAAAGTTTTTGCAAATTACCTTGAAGTTCAACTTCATGGTAATTTGCGACCCCAATTAGCGAAATCGCAATTTTTTTAACTTTAATGCATTGCATATAAGGAATCTCAATTTAAGATTCCTTTAATGCAAGTAATCGCAATTTTGCGATTTCTTTAATTGCGATTTTTGCATTTGGGATGATGCATCCCAAATACAAAAATACTGGTCGCAAAGGGGCAGATTCTGAGAATCTGCCCCTTTGCGAGCGGTTGAAACGTGGCTGCTGTTTGCTGCGATAGGAACCGACATTCCTCCGACTGAATATAATGCAGTTGAATTCAGATTTTTTTTAGCAAAAAATCCGAATTTACATCGTTAGAAATGTTCTGGTCTGTGAAAGTTGGAATTTCAAAGTGTGTTACTCTTCCTGAATCAAATGTGCCAGTGGTCCAAGCATTCCGCCTGGGAGACCTTCTGTTGACCAGCAGCACGCCAGAGCGCCCATGCACGTTTCTAAAGGAAATCCCTTTCATTGCGCTAAACTACGTCACAAACGTGAAAACAATGGAAGCGCCCCGCCACAACCTGAATTCATCCAGAGCCATGTCACAAAGACACACTAGGGGTGAGCCGGGCTTCTCACTATTCACTGTTCTCGAAGCTTCTGAAGGAAGCGGCGCCCCTTTATATTGTGCTCTGAGTGGCACAATGTTAATCGCTGTCACTCTCGCATTTATTGTACGCCAAGAGCTTTCAAGTGAGCAGTTCGGAGGCGAGAGGTCAGAAGGGCCAAGCGAGGCTTGTGTTATGTGCGCCCCAGATGACAATGCGTTTTTTTTGGAGGTGCCTTTGGGGTGCTGAGGGTTCCAGCATGAGCGTGGGCCTCACTCGGACCATTTCCTTTGTGGCCTGTTGGACGGCATACCAAGTCTCAAAAACAGTTTGCATCTTAATTTTTGCTAGTGACACAGATATCTCCTTTGATTTATGTTGGCAATAGATGTATCTCGCATTTAGTGAAAATATAGTTATTGTTTAAAACACACACGCATAAAGTTATCCATCGTTATTTTGCATCCGATGGGCATTTCGTAGTCAAATCTATTTATATTTTTAAATGGAACGCAGAGAGAACTGTCCTCAAAATGTCACCCATCATTAGAATTTAATGGTGTATGTATTACATAGCATGCTACAATTCACATCCAGAAAAACCCATATTAACCCAAGTTGTGGCGATGTGCATTACATACTTTCTTCTTTTAGGACCAGATGTTCTATGCAAACATTTACCCCATTTCTAAGACAATCTTAACCAAAGAAGTGAGTTAAAATAACACCGTTGCTTCCATAGGGGACACCCAGATGGCAAACGGCTTAAATGATTGAAATCAGATTTCTGCATTTCAAGATAATCGGACTCCATCTGGAGATTGAACAAACACGATACAAGTCCTTGCGATGGAGCCGCTCACACCTGTCCTAAAGATGGAGAGTGCAAATTGGCAATAGCATTAGAAGAGGAGCAAATAATATAATTAAGGACATTTGTATATGACCTGCTGCATTCCACCAGTGCGAACACCTATGTGTTCTGGGATGTCTTGAGTATCACAGATAAACCAGCTAGCCATATTATGAATACTTTACTCTAAAGGCCTCACCCATGAAGGTCACGCCTTGGTCTTAAACCGCTGGAATCTGAAGATTGGATGAAGCATGAGCCATGTCATTGGCACATGTATTTACCTGTGTATAGCATCTTAATCTAAATATCTGAACAATGTGATGACATTCTGATGGAGAATGGATCTATAAAGCTATGAGCCAGTCTACAATGTTATGATTTTAAAAGACTGCAACGAGGAGCCTTGTGCTTACTCAGGAAGGTGTTAAAGACACACAGTATCATCACATCGTTTACATTACCCCCTATATCACAAGGCGGTAACACAGGCGGACCCAAGAATGGAATAAGAACTCAACAAGTGCTGACTCTTCTCTCAGGAACTGAAAAGTTATAAAAGATGATTATTTACTAGTAAGATTCCTATGATAACTAAAGCAGGGATATGCAAAAAACTCGTGTGGTAGCAGAAAATGCCCAGGCCTGCTATAGAACTAGTGCAAAAACCACAATTGATGGACAGAATGCAGAACAATGTCATACATTCACCCCAGTACAGAGATATGGGCCTAAATCTATCGTTTTTATGCACTCCACACCACCCCAGTTCAGACATGGCCATATGCAAATCAGCCTTGACCCTGTGCCTCATGGGAACAGTCCAGCCTGAACTGCCAAGCCATGTCTTTCCTGGACCGGAATCAAGCATCCTAGGACAGGTTTCTGGCTATCAGCTGTCTTCAGCCAGGATAGCTTGACTCCAGTGGTGTGGAGATCATGGGACTCACGTCTGAGCATACCCATCCTACTCAGGATGACAAATGAAAAAACCACAGTTGATGGACAGAATGCAGAACAATGTCATACATTCACCCCAGTACAGAGATCTGGGCCTAAATCCATCATCTGCTATAGAACTAGACCTGATGGCACGGAAAGGGTATAGATTGACTACAGTGCAGTGTGAGCTACTAAGCAAAGGAGGGCTCAAGATAAAATAATCAGAATACATAACAAAACAAAACGACTAGTTGCAGGGAGCACAACCCGGACCACAAAGAAGAACAGCCCAGAGGACTACATTTATAACAGCATACATCATTCCTAGGATTCATAAATATGGAATACGTGGTGTGGAGGTTTAGAACCGACCACAACATTCATAAGTTTCCCAGTTGTGTACGGAGGACATCTCCATAACTTGCCTTAGATACACCAGCTTTTCTAAGGCTGCGGGTGCTTATTATCCACTTTGCCTCAATTCCACTTGCGTATAGGTAGGAACACAGTGACGTTTAATATATATTTAATAAATATTTGTGAATTCATTTGCCCAATTCGTAGAAATATTTGTATCTGTCAATATCTTTCTATTTCTACAACTGCTGTAAAAATGGGTAGATTAGTCCACTTTTCAACAGTTTCTCTCCTGCTTGCGTCAGGTCATGTATGTTTAATTTTGAAGGTATAGATCTGTGCTCTACATTTATTATTACTTTTTTTTATTTATTTATACAATTTATATAGCGCGCAATTACCCTAGGGTGTCTCGGCGTGTTTGTGAATGCCAACTTTCTTATCTCTGTGCTGGTGTACCAATAAAAGACATTGCATTTTCATACCCACTCCCCTCTGTCACACTTGAGAACGCCTTCTTTTACACATCTAGCTGCAACAAGCTGTTGTAGAATGTATGTATACTTCACAGAAGAGTCAAAGTTTTAGCTGACACAGCCGCATGCATAGGTAAACTTACACATTTCACTATTTGTGAAGCAGTAGTATTCTCTGCCTGTGTTACCTAGGACTCTTTACCACTGTAGTTTATATGTATGTACGAAGACGTGTTGTGACTCAGGCCCTCTGTCACCAGTTTTTGAAGCAAATCAGACACTAACATTTATTTTAAGCGACTTGTGATGCTTTCCCACACTTCTTATGCATCAGGCCTCTTTAAAAGTTTACCCAGTAACCTATGCAGTAACCAAGCTACTGGCACCGTCTGTTGTAATTCCCGCATCCATTCACGGCATTCAGCGGTGTAGACAGGTCATGAACAAGGGTTACATCGCACTGGTTCACACGAGGTGTCTGGGAGCAGTGCAGTGGCTGGGTCATAAATCCTACGGATCCACGGTAGGGCATTTTCACAGATTAGCAGGGATACGGTCCAACGGTTGTGGAAGGAAAGAGCATTATCCCGAAAATAGTCATCATTAATGTACCCATCGCATTGGTGCCTGTGAGGATGCCGGCCACATAGGAACATGTGCTTTGTACCGCGATTGAAGCTTTTAAAGGGACTGGATGGGATCCTAGCACTATATGTATTTAAAATGTACTTGCCTGGCTCAGTATGGATTATTCCATGATTACAGCAGTTAACCATGCTATGCATTTCTTCCGTGCACACTTGCGCACACACTCTCTTTCTCTCTCTCTCTCTCTGGTCTCTCTCTCTCTCTCTCTCTCTCTCTCTCTCTCTCTCTCTCTCTTTCGTCTCTCTCTCTCTCACTCTCTCTCTCTCTCTCTCTCTCGTCTCTCTCTCTCTCCCTCTCTCTCTCGTCTCTCTCTCTCTCGTCTCTCTCTCTCTCACTCTCTCTCCCTCTCTCCTCTCTCTCTCTCTCGTCTCTCTCTCTCTCTCGTCTCTCTCTCTCTCTCTCTCTCTCTCTCTCTCTCTCGTCTCTCTCTCTCTCTCTCTCGTCTCTCTCTCTCTCTCTCTCGTCTCTCTCTCTCTCTCTCTCTCTCTCTCTCTCTCTCTCTCTCTCTGGTGTCTCTCTCTCTCTCTCTCTCTGGTCTCTTTCTCTCTCTCTCTTCCTTTCTCTCTCTCTCTCTCTCTCTCTCTCTCTCTTTCTTTCTCTTTCTCTCTCTCTCGTCTCTCTCTCTCTGGTGTCTCTCTCTCTCTCTCCCTCTCTCACTCTCTCTCTCTCTCGTCTCTCTCTCTCTCTTTCTTTCTCTCTCTCTCTTACTTTTACTCTCTCTCTCTCTCTCCCTCTTACCTTTGTCCTTCAGTGCAGGCCTTCTCTTCAGGAGTTTCACAAAAAGTAATTTCGGAGTTTGAATTACTTTTCCAATGTCAGCAGCACACATCTATAAAAATAATAATGACCTAATTGATTAGCAGTAGCTGCAATTTGTGACTTGCTTTGCGAGGCGCACGGCAATGTAACTCAATAAACATTTTGAAGAGTGCACAGCATATCTTTGAAATGCTGCAACTGTTGGTTAAAAGTGCGATGTACTTTGTTTTTATCTTCTCCAGATGGGCTCCCCTAGATTCATTTGGGAGCCCCGATAATGCTTTGTTTCAGACAGCGCTGCTGCTCGTGAAGACCCCCTGTGGCACAGGAAGCAGGCATTTTGAGACATTTCTGTGATGCAGGGCCTCTGTTTCTTGCATCTAAGTCATTCACAGTGCCTCAGAGTTTCCCATTAACAGTTAATACCTGTGGGATTATTTAATGTGTCTGTTCACTAAAAGCTTGAAAGGGATTGCTGTTTTGATGAAACAATAACCATTTCTATTTGTTTAAACAGATGCCATCATTACCCTGTACTTGAGTTTTTATGCAGTTCTGAATGAGTCAGAGCGCGTCTGCCTGCCAGCCATTTTGTTTTTACCGTAATTCCTTTACCGTACCATAGTTTTTGGAGAAGGTGCGGAACCATAGCTGCTTTAGCTGCTCGTCCAGGAGGCTGGCTTGGCCCTGGAATTTTTAGTGTGGGCTTTATGCAAATTGTACCTGCCCGGGTACACCATGCAAGGCCCGGTGAACTTAGGCAAGACTTGTCAACAATCGTCCCCATATGCACAGGTAAAAACTCGGTACACATCAGGGCCATTGCCTTTGAAATACAAAAAATGCAGAGCAGCCGCCATGACATGATGGCCAAGCATCATTGCAGTTTCACAGAGGATGCTCTCGCCACGCTGGTGGGAACACTTCTAGCGATTAAAATCCCAGTTGAGCTGGTTGGATCTCATAAAATGTTGCTCTGTTGCCTGCCAGCGGAGAAGGGTCCTCCACCACTTCATTAATCAGGCTTACTGCCCATTTAACTCAAAATTTCCTTCTTAAGCTCCACCTTTTCTGGGAGCTAATCAAAGCTCTAGTAAACTGAGCAACATATCTGAAGAGCCTCTTCAACATGCACTGTGTCTTCATCAGGTGTAGAAGGTGTTGCAGTGTAATCTACCTGCTGGCTTTACCCTGATCTTCAAGTATAGTGCAGAATGGTTGCAATGCTGTCCTGCCTTGGTCACACACCCCTGCAGCCGTACAGGCAATGGTATCCATTGGCCTTTAAATTTTTTTCTAAATGGCTGATTGCCTCCAAGTTCCAAAACTCAAATGCAGCAAGATCACCCCTGGCATCTGATTGCCTTCAGCCACATCTTTAGGGACTGTGGGGCTCTCCCCGGCCCTTGGAACATGCTAAAACTGCTCCTTTACCTAATCAAACCCATTGTTTCCTGTCATCCACCTCCCCATTTTGACAAGCACACATACTGGTGGGCACTGCTCATGGAACATGTAACATTGATGTTCTTTCTACTCAGCAAGCTTGACATCAGCACATTACTCTGTAGGAATGAGCTGCAAACACGTTTTCTGTTTGATTTTTTATGATAAAAACGAATATTTTGAACAGTTTATTTTGTCAATGACTCACAATGAAAATATTTCGTTGTCTTTAGCCATCGGTGGTGATTAAGGAGCAAAACATTTGAATAGTTCTTCAAATTTTTTGTTGATAGCTTTACCATTTTGAAGGACTGCTGAGGGTCTTTTCAATTCAAATTTATTTTTGTTTTGTTTAGATGTACCTGTTAAACATTTTAAATCGGTTAACATATCTACGTTTTTATTCAGAACTTGTTTTTCGATGGCACTTACTAAAATGCTTTTTTATGCAGTATGAATAACTAAGGCCCTGTTTTAGAGTTTGGCAGACAATTACTCAGTCACTAAACGTGCCGGATATCCTGTGCGCCTTATTGCAGATGTATGAAATGACAATACACTCGTAAAGAAGGTGGTACGGATATCCGTAACCAACTTGGTGAGTGTCACTTCTGCTGTATCACAAGTACATTATTTTGTAATGCTGAATGGGATATCCTATCTGGCTTGTTACAAGTGCATTATATTGTAATGCAAGGCGGACATACTATCTAACTTGCTTGTAACGGTCCGCTCGTACACCAAACATTAACCTCTTAAGTGCTGCGCCTATTCCAACGGCCGACGGCACCACTACCTCGGGAGTGCTGCCGTCGGCCGTTGGACGTTCCAACTGCACCTGCGCAATGGAACGTTCAGCACTGGAGCTGGACGTTCCATAGCTGCTAAGGTGTTAAATCAGGTCATAAGTAAGTACGTTACTATTTCTTCTTTTGATCATACTATCTTTATTGGCCTAAAACATGACCGATTGGTTTAGCCATGCCAGAACTTGAACTAATGACCAGCAGATGAACTAGGGTGCCAACAGCAAGGGATTAAACTCAACAACGCCATAGAACTTTGGGCCACATATATCAACATGTATGTGGGAATCACAATTAGGTAATTGCTATACTTAATGTATGAAAGTATAAGAGTTCCATTTAATGATTCCTAGGGGGTCGCAAATCGACGTGCCTCATTAATATTAATGAGGTAGGTCGCAAATTTGCGAGCCCCCTTCAAACTCTAAAATCAGGGGCGATTAGGGCCTGCTAGGGTCAGCAGATCACCATATCCATAATTGCTTTTAAATAAAGCAAACATTTTTTTTTAAAATGCAGCCCATTTTCCTTATAGGCCAATGGGTTATCTTTCAAAGAAACATGAAAAGTTTTCATTTCCTTTTTAAAGAGCGGACAGTAGCCCGTGCAACCAGTACCTGCTCCCAAAATATGTTTTTGTCTCCATTCCCAAAGGGGAAGGGCTTCCCATTTGCGAATGGGTTACCATCAACTTGAAGTTGGTGGTAAAATGCGAATGTTTTGCGACCGCATTTACGGTCACAAAACATTCATACATACAACTGCGAGTTGGTATTTGAAAGAGATGCCCTAAAAATGCCCCTTCCAAATACCGAGTTGCAAACCCATTTTGCAATTCGATAAAAGGTTACCGTATTTCAAACTAGGGTTTGATACATAGGAAAAGCATATGTTGCATTTGCAACTTGGGCGATTCTGCAATATGGCCTGTTTACGAATGAAAAATAGGTTCATACTTGTGGCCATGATGTTTTTCTGTATCAACTGGGCAACATTTAGTCACCTAAAAAAAGACCCATCTATGGTAAATTAACTGCGATTTGTATCCTGGATGGCGCCACACTGTTTCCTCGAATGTCCTGCCGAAATTCCAAACTACCCTGCAGTAATGAGGGAAGCTTTTTTTGGGTTTCTACAGATTCACGGGTTGGGGCAAGTAAACCTTTCACAGTTCATCTTTTAACAGGCACATTATTTTGGGGAAATTCAATGAATTCACGACTAAATGTGCTAGTAATCCGATGGTAAATGTTTGACTCACTGCATTGTATTGAAGCCTATTTTTCCATTCAATAAAAGGAATACCGGTATGCTAATGTTGAGCGTGAAGGTTTGATGTGTCATTTCCAGCACAGACTCTTAAATGGGAATCGTCTTTTAGAATAAACTTCTTATAAATTATAGATAAAGGCAGCGGAGAGATAGCTGACTCATTTGCCCAGTCAACTGATAGTAGATATTTCATTATCCGAGTTGATGGATTGTCTGTTTAATGTAATTTTATTAATTCAGATATCATTAAAGGCAAATAAATAGTCTTTATATATACAGAAACCCTATTTGCAAAAATAAGAAGTGAATATTAATGACCATTGTGACGAAAAACAATATGACCAGTCTGCATACAAGATTTAGCAGGAACATATATAGACAACATCAAAGAGGATGTCCAGAAATTGAAATGCCCATTCATAAAATGCCGTGGTTTTCTATGCATAAGCCTTAGATAACATATTATGGGTAGAACCTGAGAGTACATTTATTTAAAAAACGATTCCAAGAGAAACCATTGAAATAGTTTGACTTAGGTGATTGTGTGAAACATTAGAAAACAATGTAGTAGACAAGAAGAAAAGGGATGCTAAATTCCACTGTTTGTTAAATTTGCAGTCTTTGCATTAGCTAATTGAAGAGTGCAAAGAAAGTAGGCACGGACAACCACAATCTTCGTTTAATTTTTAGGTGACTATTACATGTGAAAGTATTAAATATCACCAAGCATGTAAAAGCAATTAGGTTGTATGTTAGAATATTTTACCCAGAAATATCGTTTGGCATACATATTGTGTCTTAAAAGGAGTTTTAGAAATATGTCCCATTGCATGTGGATTATAATCTATTAGGCAAATAGTAAAGAACAGCATGCAAAATAGCAGCGATAATTATTAAACAAAAATACATGCATTCATAAATGTTTTCCGAGATTGGTACAGAGAAACCATGAACCGTTTTTAATTTAATACATTCTGTATCATGAATATAGAACACAAATTCTGTGTCAATTACAAGTGAGTAAACCTAGGGCCATTATTTCTCTAGAATAAACCCAGATCATTTGTGATTCCTTTTTCTGACGGTGCACGTGGAACAATTGCTGCACAATTGTTGTGGGGTCCTGGAAATTATAACAATTTGGCAGATAATTTCGTACTAGAACATTCATGATTTCATTCTTTAAGTGCTGGCCAATAGGCAGAATTCTATAGCTGTGTTTGGAATCATTCCAGCAAGCCCTGAGGAAATTCATGGCTATAGGGATGCCAACATATCGCTGTGAATGCAGAGAGACCAAAAGTTATCCTACTGAGCTCACCTCAGTCACCCCCCCCTGAAATGTAAGTATGAGTTTCAATTGGATCGCCTCTCAATTGCAGTCTGTTCACTCTGTTATCATTCTATTTGTTTCCATACTGACACATCAAAGAAAAATAAATCAACTGGTGAAATTATGCAATCACCACACCAGTCTAGTGAGGAACATCATCTCTCCTATTTTAACCCATATCTTGGTCTAGCTGATCAAAATAAAATAAATGTGTAGGTGTGTGCCACAGCTGTCCCAGTTGAGTAAAATGTCACAACAAAGTTTAAAGTTTTCAAAATGTCCCACCCTGGCTAAAGCACAGTTTGAAATAAAGTTGTCTTTTTCTACGTGGTCACCCTATATTTTTTACCTTTTTCTAGGCACTGTTGTTTTTGGTGTTAACACCTTGTGTATTGTGACACTTCTAGTGCATGGCACTGTGCATTGTACTGCATCATATACGGTATTGTTAACATTAGTTTCAACCCAAAGGTCTATTTCACTTTGCTGTAAAACCAAGGTAGATGGCTCGGGAAATGTCCCATTGGTATGGTATTTACCTGTCATATGTGACCTCAGTTTGAATCTAGTGTGCTCACATAAATGAAAAAAATGACTGCGAGGAGCACCACTGGGCTCTGGCCAGGCTGCAGTTTAGAAGCACCGTAGTCATACATGGAGAGAAATAGAGCCTTTGCCATGTAGGAAACATAAACATATTATTTTTTATTTTCTTTGACTATTAGTCATCCTTAAATTGTGCCTTGTTAGTTCAAAGATATGGGTGAAAAATAGATAAAAGCGTGACGCAATGCACTCTATAAGTAGTGTGCCCTCACAGTGATTAGATATCCCAAAGCTGTTTTCGCTGTGTAGATTAAGCTAGTCTGCATGAACAGTCATAGCCTTCTTTTTGAAAATCATATGCCATGGTGAAAGTCTATTTTATTTAACAATAGTGAAAAATATGTTATAAAAAGTAATTTGTGCTCTGTGGGCCAAAACTGGGTTAGAGCCAGTTTTGTCACTCATTTCACCTTCAGGAGTCCAGCACACATTCCAAAATGGAATTAGTGACCCTGCTGTCCAGATGACAATGGCTTGACCACTGGACTGGGGAAGACAAGGATGTTGTCCACAACTGGAATATTTAACAGAGAATAGGCATCAGGGAGGTGGGGTAGGTACAGTTAGCACTACCCCCTTTGTGGTGTGAAGATGCCAAATAGGACTGGCAGGATCTGCTCCCATTCAATCCCAGGTCCATCCTGGATTTTCTGGCTCCAATCCCAGGACGGGCAACCCAGTTCTTGGCCCTCACAATGGAATGTGGCCTCATCTAAATGGGTTTAGGGCAAGTAATATCTCATTCAGGTTGGGTTAACCATTTTAAATGTATTGATTCTGAGAATCTTTACAATAAATTAAAGAGGAATAACTGCAAAAGAAGATAGACATTGGGTAGAGAGTAGTCTGCAGTGGGTGGGAGACACTCTACAATCACTGGCAAGTACACAGGATAAGACTGGCAAACCACCACCACCTCCTCAGAACAATCCAATACATGGAAGAACGACATCTTACGAAAGAGGCCAGGCAAAAAGAAAGAGGCAGAAAGACTTCTGCCAACAATGAGAGACTGGAACTGCCCTACAAGTGTCAGTTGACTGACCTACTGTTTTCCTGGTTCCCCCAAGTGTGATAGGTGAAATATTTTATGTCATTTGGCCCAAGATGTTATTGGGGGATCACTGACAAAATATCAAGTAAAAAATATAGACTTCCTAAAATATAGATTCCAAAATATCGAATGCAAAAATATCGAATTACTATCTTCAAACAGGTAAGTACAAAAATATCGAATCAAACATATCGTTGTAAAAAATATAGTTAGTCAAAATATCGATTTTTTTAAAAGTCTTAAAAGTAATATAAAATTAATAAAATAATAAATATAATTAATTAAAACATACTTAAAAGTACTTAAATAAACTTAACATTATTTAAAAATATATTTAAGTTATAAAAAAACATACAATTTTATTTTTAATACACACACACACACACACACATATATATATATATATATATATATATATATATATATATATATATATATATATATATATATATATATATATATATATATATATATATATATATAAAAACAATATTAATAAAAAATATACAATATTTTTACCATAGGATAGTGGGAATGTAAAATTTACTATTCCCACTCCAGTGAGTGCAACAGTAGGGAAAGCGTTGGATAGCGTAGGGGTAAAAATTACTTTTCCCACTCCAGAGAGTGCAACAGTAAGGAAAGCGTTGGATAGCGTAGGGGTAAAAATTACTATTCCCACTCCAGAGAGTGCAACAGTAGGGAAAGCGTTGGATAGCGTAGGGATAAAAATTACTAATCCCACTCCAGAGAGTGCAACAGTAGGGAAAGCGTTGGATAGCGTAGGGGTAAAAATGACTATTCCCACTCCAGAGAGTGCAAAAGTAGGGAAAGTAATGATTTAATATATTAATAAAAATAAATTAAATACCAATAACAATAAAAAAAATATTAACATTAATTACCAATTTAATATGATATAATAATTGATCAATTAAAAATACAAATACATTTTAGTTATTAAATTTACCTATTCATAATTAATTTAAAACTAATTAATTTTCACTAACAAAAACTAATGAATAATAACATTTAATACCAATTAATAATTAATTAACAGTAAATTAATTATCAATACACAAAACATATTTTTAATATGTAATTAAGTACAAATAAATTACTTCCCACCCTATTCCTCTATAAATTCACAACCCGCTACCCAAAATAAATTTATAAAATTAACTTAATTATCAATTAATTAATTAATAAAAATGAATTACCAATTATAAATTAATTACCAATTAATTCAGAATTAATACCAATAAATACATAAAATATTTAATTAATTACAATTAAATTACTTCCCACCCTATTCCCCTATAAACCCACAACTCTCTACAGAAAATAAATAATAAAATTATCATAATTATCAATTAATCAATTAATAAAAATGAATGACCAATTAAAAATTAATTACCAATTAATTCAAAATAAATACCAATAATTACATACAATTATTTAATTAGTTACAATTAAATTACTTCCCACCCTTTTCCCCTATAAACCCACAACCCGCTACAGAATTAAATTACTCTAAAATTAAATAACATAAAATGTATTACTTAAAATAAATTACAAAAATAATACACACTTTTCACACATACAAACCACTTTAAAAAATTCGATATGATTACAAAATCGATATTTTGTTTTTCTATATTTAAAAAATCGATATTAAATTGCTTACCTTTAATTCAATATTTTCACCACTATATTCTGTCCATTCAATATTGTGTCCATTCTATATATTAAATTCGATATTTTGTCCGTACGGATATTTTGGAATCGATATTTTGTGTAGTTACCGTTATGGAGTAATAATTGTATTGAAACAAAATGGGGGAAAAGGGCTCTAGGTCAATTCAGTTTCACTGTTCTTGCAAATCATTCATCTTTATTGTTCTGTACTGTTCAATTTGATTCATCTCAAAGTCCACAACAGTGACACGTCATAGCGAGTCTGTAATCTGAAGCCAATGTGTAATATATATATTTAACCTGAAAAAATAACTCCATTCCATATTTATTCACAAACCCTTCATACTAGTTTAATTTTCTTGCACTGTAGAACAAATGATAACATTTTCCCAATGTATTTCCAGTGATTGATGGCATGTTTTCAGATTAGGAATTGTAAATGTAAGAGGCTCTACACTGTATTGTAAAGTCACATATCTGGTTTTTCTTATCATTATTTCGACAATAGAGGCAATGCATGTATAAGGTGATTTAATAGATTATAAGAAAGGATTTGACCTTTTGCTTTCACACCAGTCTTCTAAAGTGTATTTCGTGACATGCTTATGAATATGGAATACAGATTCTCGCCTTTCCTCTTCGCTTTTGCTGGTCTGCGTTGATGTCCATTGAAGGACACAGATAGTCTTGCCATGGGCTGCTTTGTTTAGAAGCTCAGGAACAATTGAAAACAACATAGAGGATGTGGCGTATTGTCTAGGGCAGTCGACCTCAAATCTGGGGAACCGGGTTCGAGTCTCGGCATAGATGCTTAACATCCTGTGATTCCGGGCAAATCACTTAATCTCCCTATGCCTAAAAAAAATGAATGTGTCCATGTGTAATGCAACTTGTGCTCATGTAAAGTGCTCTGATACCCGATACCTTAGGGTCAAGTTTGTGCTATATAAAATTCTGGGGGAAAAAACATAGTCTAAAACTCGAGGGGAATTGAACGAGCACAACAACTTTCGATCTTCTAATCTGGCTTACATTTCAGGGGCTGACTCGAGTTTAGCTAAACATGCAGACTCTGAAGTAAAGCCTTTTTATTAAATTGTTATCCAATTTTGAAGTTTGATTAGCTGTATCCCATCTTCAGTAATCAGTGTGATTAGTTATTTCGAGGACTAAAATGTGTGTGTCACATTACATTACTAACCTTGATTTTCACAGAAAGCAGAGCTTTGGATCAGTGGTTTATAACCAGTGGTACCTGGAACTCTGGGGTCTTCCACACCTAATCAGGGAGTCCTCAACTGCTTAGAAAATGAAATATTGTTTGCAGATTAATAAAGCACATATACATAAAAAAGCAACACTAAAAATTGAAAGTGTTCAAATTTACTTGGAAGCTAAACATTAAGGGGCAGATTTACAAGCCCCATGCGCCACTTTTGCGCCACCGTTGTGTCACTTCTGTGACACAGTGGCGGTGTAAAGCTAGCACCATGCTGCAACGGATTTACAATGTGACGCATCTAGGGAGGAGTGTCACGATGTAAAGCCCTACGCCACATGAAACCAGCGCAGGAACGCCTCGGAAAAGTGCCTGAGTGAAATCTACAAGATTTCACTTAGTCACTTTTCTGACGCCGCTGCTTCAAAACCTTGCGCCTGCTTGCAGCAGGCGTAAGGCTAGACACACCACATTGTGGATGGGCAGGCCACGAGCAATGCTGGAGGTGCGTCGCGCTTGCGACACGATTCCAGCAATGCGCCACCCTTCCGACGGGAGATGCGTCACGCATCTGTTTATCCTTGCGCCATGATGTGCCGCATTGCAAATGCGGTGCACCTGTGGTGGCGCAAGGGTAAACTTGCATGACTCATCTTATCTGGCACATCTCTGCTGATTTGCAGGGATGCACCAGTCGTCATAAATCTGCCCCTTAGTTGGCACCTTTATATTGATTCATGGAAGAATCTAGGGGCATATTATCAAGACAGGCTCTAAAATTATCGCCGTTTTAGCGGCAAAAAACTGACGCTAAAACGGCGATATTGGGCTTGATAATATGCGAAATGGAATTCCAATTGAAGCCCATGTTAGATGTCCTTCACATTTAACATGGGTTTCAGTTGGAATTCCATTAAGCATATTATCAAGCCTATTATCGCCGTTTTAGCTGCAGTTTTCTGCCGCTAAAACGGCGATAATTTTATCGCCTGTCTTGATCATATGGCCCCGAGAATGGATGATTAGTGTTCTCCATTGAAGCACCACATGAATGTGCCAACAAAAAGAGAGCATTCACTAGAAGTTAAACAAGGACAAAGAGACATGCTAAAGATTAGCATATCACTTCGTCTTTTAAAAATAAAACTACGTTTTTAAAAGCTCCAAGATTCCTTTAAAATTTAAATTCTCCCATATTCTTGTTAGTGAGTTTATTAAAATATTTCAGAATTTGTATTTTTTTATTCATACTTGCTTTTGTAGTTTTGTGAATTGAAGTAATGTTAGTACATCTATATTTAAACTAAAATAAATGTTATCATTATGGAGAAAACATTTAAAACAGTCTTTAGTTCCAAAGTTCATACATTTCATTTTTGATTCATTAAATCCTGTTGGAAAATGGCCCTTTCTGATGGGTCACCTAAAATATTTTGCCTTTCTCCTCCTCTTTTTGCTGAACTCGTTTTGTTGGCTTTGGGACTCTGGGCACTTTACCACTGCTAATGCATGGGCTTCTTCTGTGAACATGTGTGTAATTGGTGAACACTCGATTGACCTATTTAATTTCATTTTAAGTCCCTTGTAAGGCGGTATATCATATCCCCAGGGCCTGTAAGTTAAATGATACTACTGGACTGCAGTACTGATTGTACCACCCACAGAAGTAATCTTTCAAACCTGTTTCAGGCCTGTTTCTTTAGTGCCTGTGTGTGCAGTTTGCTGCCACTTCGACTTGGCATTCAAATCTATTTGCCAAGACATAACGTTCCCTTTTAATATATATAAGTTACCCCTAAGGTAGCCTAAAGGGCAGAGTGCTATGTAAATAAATGGTAGGATATGCACTTTTATATTATGCATTTACTGGTAGTGACAAATAGCCTATTTCTCTTTTCACTACTGTGAGACCTACTCCTCTCATAGGTTAGCATTGGGAATTCCTTCATACACTTTTAAGCTGTAATTCTTGATCAGAGAGCATTAGAATTTTCATGTTTCATGTGTTTGGAATAATAATGAAAAATCCTCTTTACTGCTGAAGTTGGATTTGACTTACTGTTTTAGAATAGCCACTTTTAGAAAGTGGACATTTCTCTGCACTTACTGCTGTGTGTTTCTGAGAGCCTGTCTCCAATACACGTTTGGGACGGGCAACAGCTACACTTTGTGCATTCTCTCTAGACAGGCACAACACACGAAGGATAGGTGTGTCTGAGAACCCATCTACATACATCTGCATTTTGATGGCCTTGTCTGGACAGGATGGAATGTAGGGGCTAACACTTCACTTGAATAGTATGTGTCCTGTCTCCAAACAAAAGACTGATTATCCTTCACAGATAGCCTGGCAGACAGGACTGGGTTGAAAGGGATGCTTGTGCACTTCAGAGAGCGGCTTTGAAGTCTCCCCCAAATCAAATGCACTTTTGGGTGTACATTTAGGGTCTCTGACCCCATCAAATCAGACACTTCTGGATCTTCAACTGAATCTATGTCTGAAGGACTGCTATGCTGCTTAAAGGACTCACCTTTGGACTGCAGACTTGGAAGGCCTGATTTTCTCTTGTGTTGCCCTGCTTCCTGATGCTCCCTGACTCTGCTGAAGGAGGGCTCAACTCTACCATCCCTCTAAAAAATCTCCAAGGGCTTGCTGGCTTGCCTCCTGTATTCTGAAGTTTCAGGGACGCAAAAGACATCTTGCAATTCTGCTCGTGCTGCTGGACTCTGACATCTGTTAGTCCTATAATTGCTGGAGATGCCCTCTCCAGTTCTAGGCCTCAGAAGTGGTTTCTGCAATTTATTTATTTATTTATTATTTATTATGCAATTTGTATCGCGCAAACTAAACCCGAAGGTGTCAAGACGCCTATCAAAAACAGATCAGAAAGTTTGCAGAGCACCACTACAGGTATGCGCGTGTAAAGAGGTGGGTCTTTAAAGCAGATCTAAAGGCTTGTAGATCTGCTTTAAAGACCCACCTCTTTACACTTTCTGATCTGTTTTTGATAGGCGCCTTGACACCTTCGGGTTTAGTTTGTGTGATACAAATTGCATAATAAATAATAAATAAATAAATAAATTGCAGAAACCACTTCTGAGGCCTAGAACTGGAGAGGGCATCTCCAGCAATTATAGGACTAACAGATGTCAGAGTCCAGCAGCACGAGCAGAAATGTTTTGTTTTGCTGCAATATCAATGCAGTGATGACTTTGCATTGTTCTGAACCGACGCTTTGCGCTTCGACGCTGACACAAGAGCCAATCGATGACACCGCTTTGACAGAGTTCATGGCTTGACATTGACAGACAGCACGACTCAAACTTGATGCAGTGCCTTCATCGTAACAGGGTTTAACACCGAAGCTTTTATTAACTGTGCAGACTCGCATCAGCAATTCTCCTCCACCCATGGGACCCATCTCCACAACATGGCACCCCTCGACTACCCGCACCAAGCCTTCAACGTTGATGCTTGCTCCATCCAAGGCACTTTGTCAGTTGGACCAGTGTGAGTACTGAAGCCAGCCTGCCCTCTGTCATCCTGAACTTTGGATTTACCACAGTCTAGTGTGACCCCAAGTAACCATTTAGCATTATTGACTTCTAAGCTAACTGTATTTGGACTTAATCTTTAAAATTACATATCTTGACTTCTACTCATTGGATTTTTGTCATTTGGTCTTGTTTTACTCAGCTAAATATTCTCTATTTTTATAAAACTGTGTGGAGTCTTTTTTGGTGTATTCATTGTGTTATATGTGTGTGTGTGTTGCACAAATACTTTAACATTGCGTAGATAAAGCCTGACTGCTCTGTGCCAATCTACCAGAGAGTGAGCACAGACTATCTTTTAGTGTGTATCTAGTTTACCTTGACTAGAGTGGTGGTCCTTGCCTGGCCTGGGTGCATACCTAAGCCAACCAGGCATCCCATTTCTAACAAGTCCCAATATTAGTGATTCACAAAACTTGATGGTACTGCTCAGGTTGCTGCATGGCAAATGTCCTGAACAGATGCTCCCCATTCTTCCACCCTAGATGTTGCCATTCAAAGAGTGGAGTGCCTCTGAATGGATTATGGTGAAGATGCTCATTGAGATTCATACAGCAGAGAAATAACAGGTTTCATCTATCAGTATAGAAAGGAAGTAAATGGTTTACAGCCATGTTTAAAAGTACCAGAGTTGACAAAGAGATTGTCACAGATTGCCTGGCTGACATCCGGAAGACGCCATGCCACTTCTTCATCCAAGGATGAAGTAGAAAAAAAAAACTAATCTCCTAGTCTGTGCAGAAGGAGGAGGCCACTATGCAATGAAAACCTGTACCCAAAGAGGAACCATATTGGAAAAAAATGCAGATGGATGGGTTGCATAGACAATGATCCAAAATCCTGCAATCTGTGTACTGTGGAGAAGGAAACCCTGAAGGTCAGAAACTTTCAAGAACCCTCTAGCAGCTCCTAAAGAGGACTCTGTAAAGTCTTGAGAACCGTTGGTAAATCCCAAGAGCTTTCAACTAGTCTATGCGCATAGCGATGAGGAAAGAAACCTTTTAGATGCCGAATTCCTAACTGCTCTATATTGGAAAGGTCCTCCACCCTCACCCACAAGCTCTAACAGCCTTCGTGGTTACCCACTGAGTTCAAACAATGGAAATGTATAAAATTAAGTGAAAGCCATATTGAATAGGCTCACAATTACATGGATCTAGAGGTTTGCCAAAATACCAAGGAGAAAAAGATTTTGAGTGATCTAGTCACTTTCTTTCCCACAAGGGGCGGTTGGAGTTGTTTATCCCCAGTTTCTCCACCAGAGATGAGTAGAAATCCCACTAAACACCAAAGACAATAGCTGCCCAAAAAAGAGTTGGGCACCTACTCAGGTATTAAGCCATGAACCCACCCTAGAATAGGGGCAGAAAGACTGTTGCACCTGTTCTGGGGTAGGGGCACCACTAAACACCTGAAAGGCCACCAAACACCAGGGTCAAAAAGCTAGAAAAAAAACAGGTGTTGGATCAATTCCCCAGCAAGAAAGGGTGCAAAATATTTTCTGCCCGCCACCCAATTTGGGAGTAGATTGAAGTAGTACACCTCCATTTTTGCCTGCCCACCACCCT
This sequence comes from Lissotriton vulgaris, assembly GCF_964263255.1. NCBI lineage: Eukaryota > Metazoa > Chordata > Amphibia > Caudata > Salamandridae > Lissotriton > Lissotriton vulgaris. The sequence goes on along the minus strand of NC_141694.1, from coordinate 622,496,579 downwards.
GGGGGCAGAAACTCCTCTATATACAGATAAAGAAAAAGTAAATAAAGAGGGGATGGGGCTGTCCATGGTGGTGTGACTTGCATGGATTCAATTAAGTTTTCGTACCCAGAATGCTCCACAGTCCTCAAACATTGGTAAAAATCACACATTTTAATCTTACTTTTTGGTTGGTAAGCCCTAGCAATCCATCTTTCCCACATTTCACCTGATACCATCGTTGTGTGGCTGGGCCCAGCCACAGAACTGGAGCAGATCGAGCTCTGGATTGATCTTTTTTCTGTCACTGAAAATGTCTGGGTTTGGGAGGCTTCCCTGGGTGGCAGACAAGCCCATGCCCAAATTGATTTTGATAGGGAAAATGTGATCTGTCTGTTTTCTGTTTTCTTATCTTTCTTGTTGAGGGTGTTAGGCCCACCCACACATATCATTTTTTTGGGAGAAGTGAGGGAATGCTGGGTGGTAGAAATGTAATGGATCTCCACAGCTTCTGGACCTTTCACAGAAATGTAAGAAAAATGTGTATTTTTATCTAAAATTTAGGTTTGCAGGGCATCTCTGTTACAAAACGGTAGTGGGATCTATGCAAGGCAGACCTCCCTGGACTCCTCTGGGTGTTAAATTGGCATAAATGTCTGGGTTTGGTAGATTTCCTGGATGGTTGTTGCGCCCAGGCCAAAAATCCACAGCTACACATATCACTGAAAAGGTTAATTTTTTGGGGAAAATGTGATTTCTCCATTTTATGTTTTGGGGCCATTCCTTTTGCAGGCACTAGGGCCAGTCACACAAGAGGGGTACTGATTTTCTCCAGATAAGTGTGGGAACACTGAGTGGTAGGTGTTCTGTGAATACCTGCATATTTCGGAACAGTCTCTCACAGTAATGTGAGGAAAATGTGTGTTTCTAATTAAAGTTTGAGGTTTGCAGGATATTTTGGGTTCGAAAAGGTGGTGCTCCTCGATAGGAAGCTGAGAGAAGAAACATCATATGATCGGCCTTCCAACGTTTTTAAGCCCAGGTGAGACAGTAGATTTGAGATTTTTTAAGCTTGGTTAGGTGGTGCACGGTGAGGTGTGACAACATCATTAAAGTAAGGGCTAGGCTGAAGTAGGATTGAGTAGGTAATGTAAAATCTACTTAAAAGTTTGTTTGCATCAATTTTTTACACTAACACAAGGGTGTAAATGACACTGTAAGTGTCTTATTCTTTCTTTCTGTGTCCATTTTACTTTCTGTCTCTCTTTCTATGGCGCTTTTCCTCCAATCCTCTTTCTGTGTCTCCTCCCTCACTCGGTCTTTCACTATCTAAATCTCAATTTCTTACTACCTGTCTCTTTTGCTCTTCAGTCCAGGTATGGCAAACCAAAGGTTCTTGTGGCCCAATGCAAGCAATGATAATTGGCGTATTTACCATCTGCTTGGGAATGTAGGTCATAATTGGAGTGCGGGGCCTCTCGAAATTCTAAGCCCTCATGCCTCTGCACTCTGCACTTTTGAATTCCAGACCCTGATTCAATTCCTCTACAGAACCCATAATACTACACAATTTAAAAATATAATACACGCCTAACCCTCTCAACACCCTTACCTGTGAGCGCAGTGAACGTGATTGCCTACGTGGCAGATGAAATGCTATATTTTGCTGATATACAGCTGCAACAAATTGCATCGCATTGCTGCAGTGCATAAGATGATGCCAAAGTAATTCTCTCCATTCGCCCCACAATCCCACCTATTAAGGTCTTCGTGCATTTTCTGCTTAGCGCTCGACGCTAAAGACTGGTGGTATAAAGTGGTACTTCACGTTGGTATTTTCTGCTGACCAAGTAATGTACGATCAGTGTAAATAAGCACCTCTACACACTACGGTAGGTGGAGGCACGTGGGGACCGGCAGCACCATCACTCCTTGTTTGCCAGACACACCTACCTAAATTTAAGAGAACAACCGGCTCCCATAGATGGACTCCATTTTGTATTACATGGATTTATGTGTCAGTCTTTTACCCAAGATGGTTTCATCATTCTACCTGGACTATACCGAGGTATGAAACCAGCATCGACAGGCAGCTGATTCTCAATCCCAACCGATAGACAGCCCTTCCCTCCCCATTCCAGGAACATTAAAAGTCAGCGACCAGGAGGAGCTGTACAGTTGCAGCATTGGCATGCGAAGAGTTTGTTCAGATATATACATTGACTTAGAGCGCGACTGACCCCTGGGACAAGGTAACACCATATCAATGACTGGGATGGCGTTCACCCAGGGCTACCTTTTATTTGTATTAATTGCTGTAAACATGCAGAATAAACCCATAGCCTCACAATTAAACTCTGCTGCAGTGTTTGTAGCGATACCTTCATTTGTATTGGGGATAGGCCGTATAGAAAGGAGGGAATACCTTTCCCAATTAACGTAACTATTAATGACTTGTTAGCCATAACGCTGCTAAACACTACACATAGCACACAATTAGCGTGCCCTTGAAATAATCTGAAATACCAGCATTTGTAAAGCGCACAGCTACCTCCGAAGAAGTGTCCCCGCGCTGGGGGCCCTTGGGAAGATTAAGGGAGTAAGTTATTGCCCAGAGTCACAAGGTGCTGGGCTAACCTGCCACCGGCACCGAGATCGAACCACGAGCCCCCTGTTCCGGAGTCAGCCGCCCTGGTCGCTGCACACCTCTTCCATCCTTCCTTGAGAAGAAGGAATGGAGGTTCTTACTGACAACGCATGAGGACGCGGCCCATGGATGCAGACATTGACTGCTGTCCCCTCAGGGAAGTTCACTTATGAAATGAAATGAAAAGGAAATTTGTAAAGCACAAACATTCACCCGAGGGCATCAAGGCGCTAATTCAACCTCTATAGCAGGATGCCTGTGCATGCAAAGACACTGAAAGGAACAATGTTATGTTTGCGTCTGTATGCAATTCCTGCACCCTCCCTAGGTGATCCAGAGCAGAAGGCTATAATGATGTTGGGTTATCCGGGACTGTGAACACCCTCGGCAAGGCCTTCAGAGTCCCCTGCAAAGAAAAGCATCATGGTGGTTTCTCCAGGACATGCACAAACATGCAGAGTTTGCAGATAAGCTCGAGATGTTGCATTTTTTTTGCAAACGGGAAGTTTGGGAATGGAGGTGTGCAGCGCCACAACCAGGCCTGTGCTTGTGTTTTCCTAACCCTGACCCAAATAAGTGAAAATATGAAAATACCGATTTCACTATAAGAATAGATATTGCATTTACAGATATTGTAAATAAAAGTCCAACAGCCTGATTCATGTACATGCCGTTTTGCGTGTCCCTAATAGCGAATCATAGCGAATCGCTATTGAGGACACGCAAAACGGCATTCATGTAGGAATTGCTACTTAAATAGCGATTCCTACATGTTCTTTATTTGCGAGTAGCAATTTGCTACTCGCAAATACTCCCCAATCATTCCTATGGGCCAAGAGGCCCATTGGAATGAATGGGGATTTGCGAGTAGCAATTTGCTACTCGCAACTGAGATAGCGATTTTAAGGGTGCCAGGGGTGTCCAAAGGACGCCCTGTAGCACCCCTAAAATGCACTTTTGGACAGGTGTTGCGCACACACATGTCCAAAGGACATGTGTGTGTGCTACATGCAACTTTGAATGATGCTTTTAAAAGCATTTTTCTGAGTTTTTGCTATTTACCGACAGGTCTGACCTGTCGGTAAATAGCGGCCCCAAAAGTCCAAAATCGCAATTTTGTTGTGTGTCATGAATAGCATTTGAGGAATCTCTATTAGAGATTCCTTAAATGCCATTCCACGCAAATATGCGAATTCTTACATAGCGATTTTTGCATTTGGTATCAGGAATACCAAATACAAAAATCGCACTCGCTAAGGGCCAGATTCTGAGAATCTGGGGGCATATTACCAACAACTAGCGATAATTTTTGTCTCTAACTTGTTTAGAGACAAAAATTATCGCCGCACATCGGCGATTTTTATCGCAGATAAACCTAGCTATTAGCAAGGTTTATCGCAAATGCGATAAAAAACGGCCGCAATGCATGAATATCGCTGAAAAGTCAGCGATATTCATGCATTATCGAGCAAATGCTCTTAGCCATGTTATCCACCTCCCATTGGATAACATGGCTAAGAACTGCTCAGGGCAGGTGTTAGCTTTTGGAGATATTCGCGCTTAGCGCGAATATCTCCAAAAGTTGGTAATAGGAGATAGCGATGTTAGGGACTGTTTCCAGTCGCTAACATCTTGGCACGCCCACTTTGCATGTCATTAGTGATAAATATCACTGACATGCAAAGCGGGGCCCAAGATGGTCGCTATCTCCTATTAGCTGTCACTAACTGGTGTTAGCGACAGCTTGGTAATAGGGAGATAATTTTATCTCCGCTTTCTTGGCTTTTAAAGCCAAAAAAGCGGAGATAAACCCCCTTGATAATATGCCCCCTGGCCCTTTGCGAGTGCAATTTAGCTACATGAATCAGGCTGCAAGTGACTGTAACTCGAACGGCGGGTTTTTGATGTGAACAAATAAAGTACATGAAAAAAACATGCTTCTTGTGTGAGACGTAAATTTTCTATTAAGTGTTGCAATTTCCACCGCTTTTCAGCGACTAAAGAGCAATTTACCTGTTCTCCCATTTTGTGCATATTCCCAGAATTCATTTGAAAGGAACTCATTAAACTGACCTCGCGATTTTCCTTAAGGGCTATAGATTAGGCATTAAATACCTCTATTATGTAGCTTGAAAATCCCCTGGTGACCTTGCGGCGTGTAAATAGAAGTCACAGCAATCAATCACGTGTTTACAAAGAGCCATGCCAGCAGTGTCCATCTCGAGGTCTAGGTGGCAACTAATTAGATGACGCTACTGAGGCTACATTACCTTCAACATCCTTGGTATTCAAGTCAAACTGTTTATTGTATATGATTACTTAAAATCGTTACAATGTACATTATTTTTTAAAAGATTTTTTTTTAACTTAATCTTCCATTTAATACTTCTTTTCAGTTTCATGGTTGCCAAGATTTTAAAATATGAAACAACATTATGGTACTCCTAAAATGTAATCTAACAGTTTAAAACTATCTATGCGGATTCTAATGAAAAACTTTCAGAATTGCGCAGTGTGCGAAAAAGTCCTTGATTACTTCCTTGGTAATATTTTAATAATCAATAATCTATCCATTATAATTAGGGCTCTCTGTCTTAAGGCATTTATTTTTTAGAGTTCTTTTTGTATTTATCCATATTAATTTTTTCTCACCGAAATTCATATTTTTTGGGTTGTAAAATGACTCTGCAACTCAGTGATGTAACGAAACTTGCGATGAGGTGGGGGTGTGGTAGGGAGGAGAGGAGTCCAGGCTCCGGACCATGTGAGGAGTACTCAGGCCAGCCGGAGACACCCCCGAGCTTGCCGCCCCGAGCTCGCCGCCCCCACCACTGCAGCTCGCCCCCCGCACCAAGTGGGATGCAGGAGCTATTGTTACACTGCTACAACTGCTATAGTATTACAGCTACTTAACAGATTAATGTATATGTACTTTGATGTCTTTAGGATTTTCGTGTGTTGAGCCTCCATATGTAACAAAACAATACATTCACATTAGCATCTTAGAAATAGCCCATATGCATGTGTGCAAATATTTAAGGTTTATTACTTATTTTTAAACCTCAGTGCTTTCAATATCTACAGCTATTGGGCTGATATCTTTTAAGAGACAGTGAATACCGAATTTGAGAAGTTTACTTTTTTTAAAACTATACATGGAAAGGGAAACAGATTGCTTTATAAATGTATTTATATGTAACAATGTGTAAAGACTGGGAGCTTCAATAATACAATAGATTGTTACAAAGTGATTCCCTCAAACATTGAAGCAATTTAAGAAACCCATTCACGAATGAGTGTAAAATATATGACAAATATTTCAGTATGAAATATATACAGTATGGTTGAAGTTCTAAGTAATGCCAAAAATACCAGTAATACCCAGTCGTACCTAAACTAAAATAGGCATTATAAATATACACTCGAATAGGAAGTGAATTTACCCTAGACCAAGACCAACATATATAACAAGAGGGTACAACAGTTAATCATGCTCACATTGCTCCAGGGTTTAATTGAAAAGAATTATGAAAAATGCATCATCTTGCAAAATAGATTGATCTGTTAATTAAAAACAGTAATAACTTACACGACTAACAAACAGCTGCTGGTCGAAAGAGATTTTGCCTCCAGAAAATATAAAATATATTTTTTTAAACTAAAACAAAGGACACCTACTTATAAAGCATGGTAAGCCTCCCTGTGTGTCTTAGTAAATACCTTTCTAAGTACGCCAATGCTTCTGTAACACTGACTCAGTCTGTTCTCGAGTAATACTAATTGTGCTGGTGCAAATCAAGAACTTGTACATTCCCAGGAGTGGGTCATAATTTCAAATGTTGCACTGCTCATACAAATGATGGAAGTCACCTCGAATTGTATATCATGCCGAAATAGTTTGTTACATATCACTCCTTTTGGGGTCTTAGGGAGAATGCAAAATAAGTTTTGCACCAACCCTTTTTGATAACTCTGTCAGGAATGTATGTGCGTGCCTTATTTTCTCCTCATTGTGCGTCGGTGTGTCCTGGTCAAACACAGGTCCAGAGATTGATTGACATAAATCCAGGCAGCTTGTCTAGTACATTTCTAATGTCATCCCCGTAGAGTATGAGGAGAATGAAGAGGCCAGCCTGACTGTGGCCCATCTCAATCCCACAGCACGCTCCGTCCATTTCGTCAAGTGGGTCTCCTGGAGGTGAGCAATTTGTATATGGTATAGGTCTAAGCCTGCCAGCACTTGCCGTGTTTTGCGAGGATTATTAAGTATCGTAACACCACAGAGAGAAAGGGGGTCCAAGGGATATTTTAAGACCTGCCGTGGTTCGTATCCCCATACATCAAGCAATACTACAACAAAAGAACCAGGGGTCTAAAAAAGAGAGATGGATGTGATGAACCATAAAAAGGGCACAACTGTAGCTAAATCAGTTGAGGATACAAAATTCCTATAAACCCTGCATAGAAGGTACGTACTAGTGCCACTAGATCAAGAACACAAGTGGTTGCCAGTGAGACTCACAGAACAGAATGGAGTCCCATCAAATGTCTTGTGATGATCTATATTCTCATTTGGTCATCCATGGTCATGGGGCGGTCTGTCTCTTGATCATTGAGACCATGTCCACACCCAATCCTCGAAAATTCTCGTGAGTCCAGCTCACAAGCACTGTGCTGACCATGAGGTAGATAGAATGGTATGGGAATTAGTGCAGTGCAAAATAAAGTATAACATGGTGAAGTAAAATAGAGTGGTAATGACAGGTGTAAGGACGTTTTATTCAAAAGGCTGTCTCACCCTCTCATGAATTAAGTCAAGAGCTAGCTCAGTTAAACACATATATATCTGCTATAACTCAGTCCACACTTATTTCTCATCTCTAACTTGGGTACTCATCTGTTAAATAAAACCAAGGCTCAGTGAGCCTTGGTTTTATTTAACAGATGAGTACCCATGTTAGCGATGAGAAATAAGTGTGGACTGAGTTATAGCAGATATATATGTGTTTAACTGAGCTAGCTCTTGACTCATGACAGCTTACACTTCTCTTTCATAGAGCAGGGCCTCCATCTTCCTGAGCAGAGTCCAGGAGAGGTGAGGTCTAGTCCCCGGTCACTCTGGGTGAGTGTTTAATTCATGAAACTGCGGTTGTAAAATTGGTACGCAGACAGTGCACAGTGGATTAAGACTATTGTGTTTGTTTGTTTGTTTGTTTTAGATGTGAGACACACCAGTTTTGATACGGAGGAAGATGATTATGGACTAATATGTCCATTTGTATCCTTTTCACTCATATCTCCATTTGATTTCTTTTTGTAATCACACTAGCAAAATACTTTTTAGAACAGAGGCCCTGAAGAAAGCCTTGGAACCCCTTTTTTCCTATCGGCTGAAACATGTTGGCCCTCCTTGTGGCGGTCAGTATTTGCTCACGACTGCCTCCATTTTTGCACTGTTCTTGATTTTAATCAGAGGGTGAGACAGCCTTTTGAATAAAACGTCCTTACACCTGTCATTACCACTCTATTTTACTTCACCACGTTATACTTTCTTTTGCACTGCACTAATTCCCATACCATTCTATCTACCTCATGGTCAGCATACTGCTTGTGAGCTGGACTCACGAGAATTTTCGAGGATTGGGTGTGGACATGGTCTCAATGATCAAGGGACAGACCGCCCCATGACCATGGATGACCAAATGAGAATATAGATCATCACTAGACATTTGATGGGAATCCATTCTGTTCTGTGAGTCTCACTGGCAACCACTTGTGTTCTTGATCTAGTTGCACTAGTACGTACCTTCTATGCAGGGTTTGTAGGAATTTTGTATCCTCAACCAACTGATTTAGCTACAGTTGTGCCCTTTGTATGGTTCAACACATCCATCTCTCTTTTTTAGACCCCTGGTTCTTTTCTTGTAGGATTATTAAGTACTCAGACATTCTATGTGAGGAGAGATGTATTTCCAAGTGGCTGAGGTTTAGTCATATTCGTCATGTGTGAAAGTGAGGAATTGGTGTGGCAGTGGTATAGCAGTGTGTGCATCAGCTACATCAGATAGTACAAAACTGTGGTGACAAGATTCAAAAACAAATATCCTACCCCCTCCCACTTGAGCATTCCAATTATGCTAAAGACCTTCCTGTAATAAAAAAAAGGATTACAAACAATAACATTAATGGTTAATGACATGCAGAATTAGCCGCCAGTGAAGTAACTCTAAAACTCATTTGGGTTGTACCCATGCAGGGTCGCCAGAGTCCCAGTTACCCACCCATTGGACGGGGTGGATGGGATACATGTGAATGTCGGGATTATTGGGCGGATTGGGGTTAGGTGACATGGGCAGCATCAGCAAGGATCATCCCGTCATATAAATCCCCGGAACTTTGCGCTCCGGCCAAGCCAGTGTGACTGCATCCATTACCTCAGCTGTCCATGGAAGCAAGTTCATCGGCCTGCGTGGCCACTCACTACACCATTTCAACCCAGGTGTCCCAACGTGGAGCCATATCAACCAGTGTGTCTCCATGAACACCTATGAAGGGAAAAATGGGGCATTAGTCAGAGCTGCAGTGCAGCACATTGTATGCACAGTCCCCCTCTTTTTGTACTTGGGTATGGCAGTCATGTCGAGGAGGGGAGACTTTATTAACACATTCCATTACTGCCTTGGACGCCGTGAAGACCTTTATTTTGCCTTGATGGTCTATTCTTAGCGTGACTGGATAGAACATTGCATATGTAAACTCTGCTTTTTGCAGATTTTTTTTACAGTCAAATACTCTTTCTGGGCAGCCTGGCTAGATGCTGTAAAGTTGGGAAAAACAATACTGCTTTGCCTTGGTAGGTGATGTTTCATTTTTCACATGTTAATCTTAGCATTGTGTTACTATCCCTATAATTCAAAAGCTTGGTTACTATTGGTCTTGGAGGGGCTCACAGGGGTGATCTTGTTGCAGGCAACAATAGCTGTGTTCAGCCAGCAGCAGGCGTGAGAGATTATCGGAGCCGAAGATATCTGTCAGTATTTGCTCAACATACACTTCCATTTTACCAGTGTTCATTGACTTCTGGAGCCCAGTTGTGCGTAGATTCTGATGGCGATAGCATGCCTTCAAGCCTTTATTTTTTGCCTGTATTATCGCAAGCACCTTTTTCATATGGAGGCATTTATTATTCATAAAGTTCATGTTGTCCTCTGTATTAGATATTCTTTGTTATGGTTCTCTCATTTTTGCTGCTTGCTTATCTAACTTATTGGTGAGGTGATCCATTCGTAGATTGAGATGGTCAAATATGCCGTCAATAGACTGCAGACTATGTTGCATCGCCAGCAGAGTGCTTTCCAGGCGCAGGCTCCCTGGTTGGAGTTTTCTGTGTCTGGTTCTGCTGACATCTCTGGTATAGATCTTGTGATTGTCCTGGCTTTGAATGTTATTTTTGATTGCAACTTATCAATTTTTCCTGTTAGGGCCTTCAGTCTTGGTGGCCAGTTCTGAACCGGGGGCTTTGAGCACACGTGGCACAGGATGTCCACAGCGATAGGCAAGCAAACTTACCCTCTTGTTTCTGGGACCTGAAGGGTGTTGTAACACTGCATACTGCAGGCTCACCCTGCTCTTAGATTCACAGAACAATCACCGTTGTTGTTCCCTTAGAGTGTCCGCTCCTCAAGTTCATCACACCGTCATGACCCCCGCTTGCAAGGAATTGTTTGGGTGGTTGATCGCCTTTACAAGATAGTCACTTGAAGCTATTGCATATGAATAGTCATCTAGGACCACAATTTGGGAGGGGCTGCACAGGTCTCTGCACTCAAGCCCTATCAGAATAGTAGTATGGTCATGCCAGGCCACTTTTAATCAGCATGTTTCCTCATCAGATTCAACCAAGCAGCACGCCTTCAGGCTGGTCATAAAATTGCCACCAACTCCCACTGCACTATCGCAGATCTCACCGGGCACATGTGGTATGAGGCAGAAGTCACACTGACAGGAGGTTTTGGGCATGCTTCAATTTTCTGCCCCTGTCACCCAGTCGGGCGCATCTGCAGGCCTCACGCGTAGGGTGTGCAGTTTCACGTGCCATTCTGCTTGGCCGCTGCTCTTTCAGCCGGAGGTGCCCACATGGACTTTTATTGCGCCTTCTTCTTAACGGCCACCACTTTGCCCCCTTGGGTTCCTAACCTTAGCGCACGTCGTCTGCACCGGACTGCAGCCCCAATATTATGCCATATCAGCGTCCCATCTGTGCAGTGGGGTCAATGTCACCAGACTTGGTCCTCAGCCCCCTTCTCAGGTCAGTTTATGCGCAGCACCAGGGTGTACTTGGAGGCAAAAATTCTTCTGATGACACTTCACTGGTACGCGGTCCCTGGGCTCGTTCACGCTCCGCTTCTCAGCTGCTGCATCACAGAGTCAGCGCCTGCCATCTTGCCAGTTGTGGTCCAGCCCGCCACCATGCCGGTTTATGTGCCTCTTCAATACAGCAGGTTCCCAATTTTGCCAGTAAAATGTGCAGTCACATTTCACCACATAATATTTCTCCTTTTGTTCGCTGATGGCAGCCCGATTGCAGGATTCTTGAATAGTTTTGTTTCACAGCCGGCAGAGCTGCACTAGGGTGCAGCCATCTTGCCGTGGGCTCCCTAGCCCCATCCATCAACTGCAAACTTGACAGTGGAGCTCAAGTAAACTCCATCACTGCCTCATTCTTTCACACCATGAAGATACTGAGGAAGATTTTCAAATAGCTCCCAGTCGATACCCGGGAAACCATCACCCATACTCTCGTCACCTGCATACTGAACTATAAGAACACCCTCCATGGCGAGAGCAATGAACAACTCAGCTGAAGGCTGTAGAACATCCAGAACTTGATGGCCCAAATCATTCCCAACCTCAAAGAAATAAGTGTTGGGCAAATTGCAAGGAATACATACCCAGGCTTCCTAGTGTGAAGATGCCAAGCCTTGGTGTGGTAACAGGGACTTCCTCATGCTCAAACTACTATTACAATCTTCTTGGCATCCAGGTGGTTGTGTTGAAGCCTAGCCTGCTGAAGATTAAGAGGGTTGAGGCTGACCAGTATGAACATCATTAGATCTTACACTCATAGCTCTCCACATGATCTGCATGCTTGTTAGGAAGAAGATATGATGTACATCTAGGCTTTGTTGCCTACCTCCAGAACTGACAAAAAATGGGTCGTCATTGGCTCACCTAAATGCACTCTTGGCCCATCCAGATACAAAATTCCTGGAACTGGGCCCATTACCCTTCAATCTCTCCACTCAACCCCATACCAATCTGCCTCCCAAGTCTCCCATACTCATCAATTCCATTTTCTATCCATCAATCATGAGCGTATCTATCTTTAAACTCTTTCATTCACCATATCCATCCATCAATTCATCCATCCATTCATCTTATACCCATCGATCCTTTCCATCCATTCTGATATTCATTCATCCACTCTCATGTTGAACCATCGGTCAACATATGCATCAACTTATCACATTTATTTAAATTTCACCCTCATACCTATTGATTTAACCCTATACCAGTCCTTCTCCTTACTAATCAATTTCCATTCTCATAATTAAGCATTTTCATACTCATACACCAATACATATACCCATACATCATCCCCATATTTCACTTTCCACACGCCCGTTACATGATACTCATTTTTCTACATCAAATTCCATATTCAGCCATACATTTTTGTTCCACATACATCGATCTAACCAAACAACCAATACATACCTATACCATCCATTCCTATAGAGAAGTTTTATTTCTCTACATTTATTGATCCTTCCATCCACATTTGTGTATCTCCATGTAGGCTTATTGTTTGCGGCTAAATATGTTACTTTTTGTTTACATGTATGTCTATGCTTGGAACCTTGTACATGGGTGCCTCTATGTTGTTTTGCATAATGGCATGTTTCTTTGTTTTTCTCCTCTTTTTGAATGTTAAAGGAAAGCCTTACACATTTTGTTTAGCACTTCTCACTTTTTCAATTTTAATTCAAACTGGGAAAGTTTTGGAATGGTAAGGTAAGAAAACCACAATAGTGTGAAAAACTGCTAAAATAATGTAAATATTAGTTAAAATAAAACAGCAAAACAACTTTTACTGGCAGGCTTGTCAAGCAAACATGTTTGAGACAATTGTATTGCAGATTTTTATTAGGAGGAATGTGTCCCAGGCAAGGGAAAATGAGTGAGGTTTGGAACATTGGCAAATGTTGCCAACTTTACCCTTCATCAAGTGTCAAGTTGAAATGTTGTCACTCATGGTATGTGGTCTGCCCTGTAACATACATCTATGATGGTCTAATCAGTGACAGCAGTCTGAAACAGTAACATTTCAGCTAAGGTTTGCCATAACTGCAGTGCTTCCAACACCCCTCCCCAGATTTATCATTAAGAGTTTACATTTAATGGAGAAGTGCTACCTGCCAACAAAACTTTATTCTCCAAGAAAACTGAACAACTGAGACGGTCACCTGAGGCCAACCCAAGGCCATGAAAATCACAGTGAGTGAGCTGTGAAGGGCTGTCATATACAATCATACCACTGCAGTCAATTCATTAAGCTTTATTCGATTTTGTTTCAAACCATAAAAGCATACAATTAAAATTATACAATCATATTTTGACCAAACAACATACATTTTTTAAAAAGAACATAATCACATTAGGTTAAGTAAAATTAGCTGACCCTTTTGTTATTGATAACAGTACAATTTACATGATATGCACCCGCCTAGTATTTAACAGTTGTTATATGGGGTGAGAGGGTTAAATTGAGGTAGGTTGCTATATTTAAAAAGACTATGTGGAATGGAGTTGAAGGAGGGAAAACTGCGCTCATATGGAGGGCAGGATCTATAAGCCAGCTTAGTGTTGTAAATAGCAGACTGTTTCCGAAGGGGGTTATATGATTCACTTGGATAAAAGTCATGTAGGTCCCAAGTTGATATTGGACCGTCACCTTCTTGGGGCTGCCACGACTGAAGATAGGGGACAACTTGACTGCTCCTAAATCTGATTAGAATCAGATCCCCGCAGATATCTTTTCGTAGGGGACCCAACCATCCCACTCTCCTCACGCTGACTATCCTGCCATCGAGGTTATGGGGTAGGGGTCCATTTTTCGACAGCCAGAACTTAGTTTTATTTAGCAACTCGCTGGATCTCTCAATTTTTCCATGTTTCAGGGGGGGGTACCCCCGACAGAATGGACACGAATGGAGCGGCCTCTGGGGGAAGATTAATACGAGGGGTCTTAGTACTTTTTAATCTAGGCTCAGTATTGCGATCTGGGGCGGGTATGGGTAATGGTTTAGGGACAAGTGGGCACACAGTAGTGGAGACTGTTGCTTGAATTGGGGGAACTGCATTTTGCAAAGTTTGTTTGGGCAGATTAGGAAGACCAGGCTTGGTTGGACACTTAGATGTTACTGTGTATGCCTGATTGAGTTTAACAGTTTCCTCAATCCCCGTCAGTCTGTCCCCCAAGATGTTAATTTTGTCGATCAAGGGATGGATGATAGTTTTGATCAACTGTTCCATCATGGTCAGTAAAACCAATTGGGGAGAGGATGCTGGGTCATCTAGTTTTTTGCCCATCTCAGGTGTTAACAGAGCCAGGTTAGCAAGCGGGTTTAAATCAGATGACACACTCTGCAATTTTAATGATTTGGATTGGGACCCACTTTCTCCCACCCCGTCATGTTTCCTTTTACCAGAAGTGGCCTTGATGGGAGTTATATTTTTTGCACTTAGTTTTATGGTTGTCGGTAGAAGCCCCTGTGTACTAACACTGAGAGCTAGCGGACTGGCGTTAGATACCAGGTAGGGTGATGTGACAAGAGAGTACCTGATATTGCACATACTGTTTAAGTCGTCTAGCCATGGGGGATTAGAGGCAGTACTGGACGATTTTAAAGGGGGATCCATACTAGTAGGAGTATGTTTAAAGTAAGCAGTATGATAAAAACAACTAACTGTACTTTTTAATCATTCGTACCACAGTGGCGATGGCAAGCCCGACTAGTATCTTAGGGCATAAGTTCAACCAGGGGATATATTGAGTGACCACTCCCTTATAAGAAGGGAACAGAGCCAGGCAAAACGTGATAGTCGGTGGAGTGGGCAATCAGTGGCTTTACCTCTTCTAAAAGACCAAGGGGGGTAGCCCGTCCCGGCCTCCTCTGGCCTCTGAGGGCCACAGAGGGCCCGCCCTTTGCCCGGGCTCAGCCCGGCGCTCCCGCGCGCTCTCGCGCAGCGAGTTCCTGTCTTGATTAAATGGGAGATCACGGCGACCAGGGGGCGGGGCTAACAGGGGGCGCTGACCTGGTGTCAGAGGTCAGGCAGGGACTCCTGGGGAAGCGAGTCCCTGCAGCGCTACTCTCCTGTGCTGGTCAATGTTCCGCTCACACTCCAGGACCCAGGGCAGTTCGTCCAGGCGGTGTCTCTGACCGCGCAGCGGCACCCGCGAAGCGGGTGCGGCCAGTCGTTGAGGAAAAACAGGAAGGTGAGTGGCGGCGTCCCTCGAAGGTCTCCCAGGCTGTGAGAAGGGGCTCATTCAGCATTGAACAGAGTCGCCAAACGCCTAATACATTTTTCTTATTCGAATACTTCCGAATCAAGTGAGTAGACTAACACTGTGTCACAGATTGTGACATTGGCTCGAATAGCTTGCATTACACCACTGTGATGCTGCAAAATAGCAGTAGTGAACGGTTGTCGAAGGTCACAGTCACTCAGTCAGTCAGGCGGTACTTGTATAGCACTGCTTATTGCCCAAGAGGGTATCCAGGCGCTGTGCTGTTGTGTCAGTCGAAGAGTCATGTCTTGAGTCCCTTCCTGAAGTAGATTAGCGAGGGTGAAGTGCTTAGTTGGAGGGGAAGGTTGTTCCAGGACTTGGTGGTGAGGTGGGAGAAGGAGCGTCCTCTGGTGCAGGAGTGGTTGTTGTGTGGTATCTGTGTGAGGGCGAGGTGAGCAGAGCGGAGGTTCCTGGGAGGAAGGAAATTCACACAGTGGTTTATGTAGGTGGGCCCTTGGTCATCAAGCTGGAATTGGCATTGGCATCTTTTCTGGATGGCGAGCCAGTGGAGGTATTTCAGTTGCTGGGTGTTGTCGGTCCTCTTAGGCAGGTTGATCATCAGTCTAGCTGTTGTGTTCTGGATTGTCTGGAGTCTTCTCATGAGTTCGGTGGTGCCTGCATAGAGTGCCCTGCCGTGGTCCAACCGGCTGGTGATGAGGGCCAGCATCACAGTTTGCCTGATGCTGATGGGCAGCCACGTGAAGACTCTGGGATGCATGCAAAGAGTGTGGAAGCAGGCTGAGGAGACAGCTTTGAGCTGATGTTTCATGGAGAGTTCGCTGTCCAGGATGATGCAAAGGTTGCAGGTGTGGTTGTTAGGAGTGGGTGTTGGTCAGAGTTCCAATGGCCACCAAGATTCTTTCCAGAGGGATGTGTGTCTGCCAAAGATCAGTGCTTCAATTTTGTCCGTGTTGAGCTTCAGGCAGTAGTTCTTATGCCGTTGTGGATGTTGGTCTTCGTTGTGGTGGGGTACGCTGAGAGCAAGAGGACGAGCTGTGTGTCATCGGCGCAAAAGATGATGTTGAAGCTGTGGATTCTGACTATGTCCACGAGTGGTGTCATGTAGATGTCGAAGAGGGTCCATACTAGGCCTGGGCATAATTTTATTTACACTGGAGTAGTCAGTAGTCAAATATACCTGCTTGCGTAGCTGAGAGTAATTTAGGGGGAAACAATCCTATTACAAGAGCACATTTAGCAGCTGCAAGTGGCTGCTCATGTTCACTATTTCTGTTCTGTTGCATTTAGTGCTATTTCTTAATGCAAAATACCGACGTGTGTCCATTTTGGGTGCGAGGGTGCATTTGCCCTAAGAAAATAGCACTAGATTCCGAGTAAGGGTAAGCTGGGGATAATCCTACCCCAAGAGCACATTTAGCGAGCGGCTGATCATGCTTTTTATTTGTGTTCTGCTGCATTTAGTACTATTTCTTAGTACAAAATGCATTCTCGTGCCAATTTTAAATGGGAGGGGGCATTTTTGCGTTAAGAAATATCACTCAACCCGGAAATACTCTTCTTGCATAATTATGTGGAATTGGGAGAGTTACGCTTGCACAAACTCCATGCCTACAGTGATCTTTTAAAGAGCCTGCAGGTTAACTATTAATTCATGCCACCCTTCCGTAAACTGTCAAATCTCAGATCGGCATGAAGACAATAAATGTGATGACAAAGCGAGGGACTAACAGGTTAGGCACCCAATCACTCATAGTATAAGTGGCTGCCATAAACGACTTCTCCCTGAAAACTGACGTCAGGCAGCAGCAGGTAAACAGCAAGATAAATGACTGGCTTGGCAAACCTGGATATCATATCATCTCAAATAATTACTGTTGTAGAGGTCACCCCCATTCTGTTGTGCGCTCTCTGCTTATTTGGTTTTGCTACAAAGAATGTAGCACTTTATGCGATGGGAAATTACACAATGATTTTCTAAGGATGTCACAATCTCCCTTTTTTATTTTCTCTGCATTCTAGTTTTGTTCATGCTCCATGTGAATATGAGAAATCATTTTGATATTCAACCTTCACTTCAGTGGCAGGGCAAGGATTCGTGTTTTGGACAGCTAAGTGATTTGTCTGTTCTAAACTGCAAACAGATTTAATGATGCAGCATGAATATTGTCACTTTCAGCTCCGGGTTGCTACCTTTATGACTTGAAATATCTCATCTTTGTGTTGCCTTTAAAAATAATGCAGCTAATATTTATCCCCAACTAGAACAGAGTTGCTTGTTTCTTCACCTTAGTATCAAGAACACGGGTTAGTACTTATTCTACCGTTTAGTTCAGTGGTGTTAACTAGCACCAGGTGTATAGCTTGCTAGAGGATGGAAATGCATGAATGTATGATTGAATGAGTGGAGTTATAAAGTGCTCACAGTCACCCATCGGCATGTCGATGCTAAACTTTATTCTACTACGAAGCACTCTGGTTAGGAAAAGAGTGAGTTTTTAGAGCATCCTAAAACTGGAATGATCCTCTATAGCATGAAGTGTGGGAGAGAGAGAATTCCATAAAGTGGGAGGGTGGTCAGAAAAAGACCACCTCCTGGATCTAGATCTCTTAATACGAAAGACGACTAATAAGGACAGGAACCATGGGGCATATTACCGAGCAATAGCGATAATTATCGCTATTATTTGGTTAGAGACAAAAATTTACAGCTGAGCTGCGGCAATTTTTACCGCAAATAAAACTTAGTATTACCAAGGTTTATCGCAAATGCGATAAAAATCGCCGCAATGCATGAATATCGCTGAAAAGTCAGCGATATTCATGCATTACCGAGCTAATGCTCTTAGCCATGTTATCCACCTCCTATTGGATAACAAGGCTAAGAACTGCTCGGGGCAGGTGTTAGCTTTTGGAGATATTCGCGCTTAGCGCAAATATCTCCAAAAGTTGGTAATAGGAGATAGCGATGTTAGCGACTGTTTTCAGTCGCTAACATCTTGGCACGCCCACTTTGCATGTCATTAGTGATAAATATCACTGACATGCAAAGTGGGGCCCAAGAAGGTCGCTATTTCCTACTAGCTGTCGCTAACTGGTCTTAGCGACAGCTAGGTAATAGGGAGATAATTTTATCTCCGCTTTCTTGGCTTTTAAAGCCAAAAAATCGGAGATAAACCCCCTTGATAATATGCCCCTCTGATCGGAAAGACTGCTTAGACCCATACATAGGCTGAATTGTCTGTAAAAAAGAGAGACCTGGTTAAAAAACACCTTCTGACAAAGTGCCATAAACTGAATCTGTTTATTGACCTGCAGCCAGTGTAACTTCTGACAGACTTTTGATGAAAACTCCTGAAATGATAAATGAGGTGCACAGCTTTGTTCTGCACCTGCTGTAGGGTGACAATAGGAGAAACAGAAATACTGATGTAGCAGGCATTTTGCATAGCCTAGTCTGGAGATAATGACGGCATTGGATACACGAGCTCCTAAATGTTACAGAATGTTAGGCAGGATTTTTCCCTAAGATCCTCATTTGAAGGTAACAGAGACAACCAAATGGATCTGATGGGATACCATAAGATCCTCATAAATCAAGTAGCCCACTCCATCAACATGGGTAGGGACGTTTCCCTAAATGGCAGGTCAAAATGCAGACACCAAGGAATTTTTTTTGGCTCAGCATCAATACCTTGGAAGCATTAAGTCTCAGAATGAGGGGTTTATCCAATGCATGGCTGCTAATAGAAAGCCAGATATGGTAGTTTGAAATTCAGGGGTACAGTTATCAAACCATAACACGAGTTGGGTGTTGTTGGCAAAAGAGATTTCCCTAACACCAAAGCTCCTAATGAAACAATCATAGGGGCATAACTATTAAAAAGTATATGAAAAGGTGTAGACTTCAGTGGAACACCACATTCGATTGGAAATAATTTGATTGAAAAGGAAGAAGCACTGTGGATTGACTCCTCCCTGAAAGAAATGAGGCAAACCATTGTCTTTCCTTAGTGTACATTCCCACCTCACCAATGCACTAGATCAAGATGAAATGATCTACTGTATCAAACTCATCAGACACTGCAAGCATGATGAGACAGGTGGATGTACCCTACTTTTAATACTGTCTTAGATCATTAAAGACCATAATTTTCGATGTTTTAGTGCTTAGCCCGGTCCTGAAGTACATCTGACTGAAATCTAACAGGTGAAAAAAGGGGTGTGGCCGTGGACCACCTCTCTGCAATGCAGCGATGTGGCACATACTGGAGGTACCTGGTGGGCTAGTTGACCCCCAGCATCCCTCTGTATTAAAGGGGAATAATTCCCCAACTTACAACGCGCCAGGGGGCGCGTTTTCAGAGTGGTGAAGGGAGGGGGCAGGGCCTCTGGCGAGATGCCGGCTTTTTATCTTTACTTTATTTTTTACAAGAGGGGCGACCCCATCTCCCAGGGCCTAACCTCTTTTTATAAAAAAAAAACGGGAAGGGTGCTGTGTGGCCCCCCTCCCGAGGCCAGTTTTGGCCCTGGGGACCTCATCCCTGTGGCTTGGGCAATCTTTTTTTACATTTATTTATTTCTTTGGAGGGGGGCCACGCAGCCCCCCTCCGGGGCCACTTTTGGCCAGTGGACACCATTCCCGGGGCCAGGCCTCATGTTGGGGACCATGGGGGGAGCCCCAATGCCCCCACGGTCCTGCTGGCTTCCCACTTCCTGCAGGAGTGGGCATTGCTTTTGCACAGGGTGAGCTGCAGACATGCAGCTCCCCTTGTGCAAAAAAAAATCTGCATTACTTTTTGGAAGCAAGAGCAGTTTTCCTGCTCTTGCGTCCAAAAACCAAAGCAGAGTTTTCTTTGACAGGGCAGGAGCTGTGCTCCCGTCCTGCCATAGCAAACAGCAATGTCCCGGGGGTGGCCACCAGGTACATTGCAGGAGCTGGCCCTGGGGGGTGGTGGTCCCCAGAGCCATTGAGGGCTCCAGGAAGGGGGCCGCACAGCACCCCTCACTACATTTCAAAGCCCCAGAGAGGTGGTGGCCTGCAAGTCCCCCCTGATTAATAACAGAAGCCCCAAGGAGGTAGTGGTCACCAGTGTTTGGGGGGCACGTGCCCCCCCAATAATCAAGGATGCCCCGGGGAGGTGGGGGTTCCCAGGGCTTGGGGGAGCCCGCGGGGCCACCACCACTATTATAAAAACACCCCAGGGAGGTGGCAGTCCACAGGGCAGCATGGGGGGGTTGGGACACCTTGCATTTATTATTGAAGCCCTGGGGAGGTGGCGGTCCCCGAGGCAGCAGGGGGGGCGCTTGCCCCCACACACTATTAACTAACCCCCTGGGACCTGGCCCACCCAGTGTCTTAAGTAAAAAGAAGCGTGGAAGCCTGCACTTTGTTTATTTAAAATGTTCTCATCCAGATTCGTGCACCCAGCGCAAATTCATCCGTTTAAATAAAAATGCTTTTTTTGGCCCTGGGGTCCCTGTTGGACCCCCTTGATCAGGCCCCCTTTTCTTGTTTTTCATCTTTATTTTTCTCTTTTCTTGTGATTCGGTTACCGAGTCATAAGATGGCTGCCAACACTTCCTGGTTTGGAGTGTTGGTAGCCAAATAGAATGAAGCTTGGGCTCAGGAGGAGTAGCGACTCCTCCTTGGTGCTCAGATATCAATATTTTTTCTTTTTTTAATTTCTCAGGGACTACTGAACAGATATATACCATTTTTTTCAAAGGAAACTTTCTTAACTAAGAGTTACCTTTTTGCCAAGTTTGTTATAATTCCATTCAGCAGTTAGGGCTGTAGCCTGTTCCAAAAATTGCTATGGAAGTTAACATGGAGAAAACGCACTTTGGGACCCCCCTTTTATTTTTCTCAGCCCCAGCCTAAAGAATCAACCCGAAACTTTCAGGAGAGGACCTGACCGGAGCGCCCCACTAGTTTTCAAAATTGCACGAAGATTTGTCAAATGGCGCAAAAGATATTGGAAAATCAAAAAATGCTTTTCCTATGGATAATAAGTCCTAACTATAACCGCCTACTGGCGACCGACAGTAGGAAATTTATATATATATATATATATATATATATATATATATATATATATATATATATATATATATTCATTTGATTGACCAGTTCATCGCATAAATATTTGCTTGATTGTCAGCATGCTTAAACAAATAGGAAACTGACAGAAGTTCTCTGTTGGAATATTACGTGGGCCATTTTACCTATAACCCCTATAAAATCCTGCTAAAATGTTGGTTTCACAGTACTTAATATGAAAAGCAGTATTCTATTTCCAGATAAACATCCATGAGTTTTTATTACCCTTATTTTGTTTGAGAAATATTCATAGTGCCATGCTACTTATAAACAAATAACTTTCTCTGAAGTCCTAATCGTTGTCCTATTAAGAGTAATCTAAATTAGAGACATGCTTTGACTAAAATCCCTTATCTTTTAGGTTTTAATTTATAAGTGTGCTGCAACTGCAAATCCACCCGCTTTCGATGGAGGTGCTAAGACTACCATTGGCAGATCCTGCGATGGTGAAATATAGGGCAGAAGAATTAAACCCAAATTAGGGAAAATATAGTGGTCAGGGGAACTGGCCATTTTGCCACCCTGGCATTTTCCTGGTTGGTTTAAGACTAGAGAGCTGCTTGCAGACTGGTAATGGTATAAAAATGTTTGCAAAAGTCTGATTTTGTTTTTTAGTGTGGCCTTTGTGGTGATGTCTTGAGTATGTAGGCATATTTTACAACAGTAAAGAATATGCCAATGGTAGGCTACTCACTTCTACCTCAAATGAGTGGATTTGCAGTTACAAAGCATCTATCCAAATAAGCCCCTTAATCTGAAACAACGGATGTACTTATTATTGTCAGATGCAGTTAGAAAGACTATAAGTGTATTCCTTGAAGTGTTTTCACAAGTACAGGATAAGGCCATATCATGTAAATCTAAACAATACCAGGACTTTTAAGGTCTGAAATTGGAGTCAGATTCAGCTGTCTAAAAACAAATTCAAGATATTCATACATAGATGGAGTTTGGAAAGCATGCTTCATCCTTTGATCTGCTGTATTGTCATTCCCAGTGTAATTTTCCCACCACAGCATAAAAACATTGGGCAATGGGCCCTCCCATCGTCACCCATTGACTGCCATCACTCTTAGTGACTGCACAGAGCTTGTTCACATTGTTCACATCCGCTTAAAAAATAGTTTCTTTCTCTTCAGTGACAACACTCTTTCAAAGTATGTATTTCTAGGTCTGGTGTTAACCAAGAACATTTGATTTTACTAAAATTATATGTATAATATATATACTATCAGGGGCTTTCAGCCAGCTACCTTCTGTCAGGTGTCTGTTGTTGTTATTCACATTTTGCTTCTGCCCACTACAGCATTCACCATGGGCCACTGGATCAGCCAATTTAAGTCACTGGCTAACTTCACTTTGAGGGACTGCATTTTGGTCTTTCAAACGGAGCACATACATACACAAGAAGTTCCCTTCAGAGCCAGAGTTTTTATTTTAACTTTAATATTACTTTAGTGCTGCCTTGTTGTTCAGAGACTGATGTGACAGCAGGACACTTTCCAGCTTTATCAATTCCTGTCTCCTGCCAATGCTGTTGTACATTTCATTGAAGTGGCCTTTGTTTATCTGACAGCTACTACTTCACAGTATACCAGATTGTGTCTATTTGAAATTTTTATTTATAAAGTTGTCCATTTGAAACTGTTCTTTATAAAGCTATTCTCTTTTTAGTATACAGGCAATAAAGTGCATTTATAACTGCACTTATGTGTGTCATGCTGGCCTGCATTGTGATGAGGACTGCAGTTGTACTTGTAAACCAATTTAGCCTCTATGTCCTGCTTGTATGGCTTTCTGGTTTCCTTTTCGTGCTCTTGTACGTCACTCTCATATAGACATTGAAATATTGAATTATCCGATTTCCTAATTTATCTATCTATCTATCTATCTATCTATCTATCTATCTATCTATCTATCTATCTATCTATCTATCTATCTATCTATCTATCTATCTATCTATCTATCTATCTATCTATCTATCTATCTATCTATCTATCTATCTATCTATCTATCTATCTATTTTTGCATGGCTCTCTATTTGTCTTCATATGCCTCTCTATCTATATGCAACCATCTTTATTTATTTGCAACAAACATTTACAAAAACATTACAAAAAGCATTAGCAAAAGCAAAAGGCTGTCATCTAATGCCAGACCAACTGGCTTTTAATGGTCTGGTGTTAGCCAAGACTTTAAGGTTTTACTAAAGTTATGTGGCTAATACAGCTAGTTCTAGGTGTTTTCAGCCCAACTTCATCTTAGTATGTTGTTGTGTCATTCACATGCTTCTTCCACACATTCCAGCATGCATCATGGGACAATGGATCCGCCCACTTTAGCCACTGTTTACTTCACTGTGAGGTATTGCATGCTGCCCATTCACAAGGAGTACCTACACACACAAATTAGTTCCATTCAGTACTAGGGCTTACTATAGTAATGTGTGGTTTTTGAATACCCTAAACATATTTTAGCCTTTAGTCATTTTTTTTTTAGATTGATGAGGGCCCAGGAGCTTTGCCAACAATGAAGGTTTAAAAAACTGTGACAGAACAAAGCAATAAATGCCAAAGCCAAAAGGCTGGCTCCCAGCGCCAGACCAATTGGCCAATGGTTGTTTTTAAAGTTTTTATTTAATATTAGTTGGAAAATGTTTTACTTATTTTCCTTCCACTTCTGGTGTCTAGTGAGATGATGATTTATTTCTGTCTAGTTTTTAAAGTTGTTGGTGTTTGGATGACAATATGGCATAGTGGCTGCCTGTAATTTGGCTGCTTCTTTGGGTTATGATTTATTTTTGTCATCTTCACTTCATTACAAGTAATGGCATAAGGCATGGCACAACTGAAACGCTTATTTAAAAAAAAAAAACATCTCTGTAGTCAAGTTCTGCAACAACATTTGCACCAATGACAATTGCGAAGAATGTTTTCAAAGTTGATCATTTTACAAAGTAGAGTTTGTGCCAGTTCCTCAAAACTAGGACCTTATTACCCATCACTGGTGCAAACTAGGCATTTTTACCCCAGATCTACTTCATATGTTGGCATCGAGAAAACAAAATGAAAAGAAAGTTAAAGGGAAACTAATTTCCCTAATTCCGGCTCACATGCAGCGGCTGGCCAATGGATGTACTCCCACAATGAGAAAGTAGGCAATACTGAGCTAGAATGCCATCCAGCTTTTGTAATCGCTTTTAACATATGCCACATTCCCCAGCATCAAAGACATCCGACATCAATAACAACATCAATAGCAACATCACAGAATCACAGCATGTTCCTGAACCACGGCAACATCAAACCTGCATGAAACAGGAACTCCTACGAATCTCGTTTTGCCCTGATTATAGTTATCAAGGCATTTAGCATTACCTTGGGCGCGAACAGTGGTAAAGGTTTGTGCTATCTGTGGTAGCACAGTATTCGCTTAATGTGATGATGACTCGTGGATTTAAAGAATGTCCTTTATCAGACAAAGCACTTGGATTAAATATACATAAGCAAGAGTTAAATGCAATCAATTACGGGTTTACTTTTTTATTTGCACATTTATTCTTCATCAAAAATATGATAGGCTTTAAGAAAGACATCAAATAATAAAAAAAAATGACAACTGACACCAAAGTGAAAGAGCGGAACTGTTAGAAGGAGGAAATACAATGTTGAACACAATGGCCCATTGTTTTTAGGCTAGCACAATTTCGTAGAATGTTTAAAATAATTTTGTTTGAAACAGTACATGTAAATATGTTATTTAGTATGTAGATAATGCTGATTTGAATGTTAAAATTGTTCTTCTGACATGTTTTTTTGTTTGCAGCATCTGTGAGATTTTTCTCTGAGTGGTTAGTGGACAACATCTAAGGTGATTACAACTTCTTTTAACTAATGTGCTAGTTCTTAGTGTGCTATCGCCCTCTGACTGGATGACCAAACTGCTGACCTAGTAGTCTTTTATTGCCAAGGGTTTCAATGCTGATGAGTCCAGGTTTACTCCAGGAGGTGGTACTAGCCTTAAAACTCTAATGCGGTGTGGCTGTGAATCTGATTTCATTACATGGTGGCAATTAACTGCCTAACGTAGAATGAGTGACCTATTACCATGTCAGATGGTGTTACCTCAACAAAAGATTCATAAAAAGGTAAGTATGGTGTCCTTAATATCTTGATAATGGGGTGTGGCTTGGGTAGCCAAGATGGTGGTCACTCTCTGCCAGTGCTCCACATCTACTGCCCTGCAATCCACCCTAAGCAAATTCCTGGGCTCAGATAGTACGGCAATCCTGCTTTGCAGCATCTACCCCGACAAGAATGTCCATCGAGCTCTCCCTCCAGGCCGCCGACACAGCACCCTTGGGGTCGGCGGAGGTGAGTGTGGGGCATCCTACAACCAGGACCCAGGTTTGGGGAAGCAGGACAGCCCAGACTACAGTCAACTGAGTCCTCCCTTGCAGGTGGGATCTACTGTCTGTACTATGACAATGCTCGGGTCGGGCACAGAGAAGAGGAGGTCCCGCTGGGGCCTGCGACGAATACCCGGGGGCTGACTGGGATGAGATATCAAAGTCCTGGACTGGGACAGGCATGGAGAAGCTACTTTCTCAGCACTGGAGCGAGATTCTGCCTACTCCCCAATAGAAACAGGGAGAAGTCTTATGCTGGGTACCGACGGACTCTGTCTCTTCTCCCATTTCCACCCCATCAGACTCCAGCAGCGACTGGAATGGATGAGCTGGGGGACTGAAGGAGGCCAGCGCCTGTAGGCAGACAAGAGCAGAATCAGCAGAGCCCTGACCGTTCTAGCATATGGGCAATGCCGGACAAGAGATAGGTGCAAATTGGCTCAGGGGAGACGAAGAAGGTGGGAATAACCACCCAAGGGTGCATGGCGAACTATCATCATTGACGGTTCATCCTAGGAGCAGACACCAAATCGGCGAATCTTCTGTACCAGACAATTAGGACTGCATCTCCCGTGTGGCACCTGATTACCATGGCAGAATGAGGCCGACCACGCTGACACAGGCATTCCTGGTGGCTGACCTACCGACCATTGTATCTGACACCCCAATGCCAGAAAGCACGCAACGCCACTCGGTACCCGATATCGACTATCTGGACACGGTCCTCGCAGCCATAGAAAGCTTCTGATCTCTATGGAGAAAAAATATTGCTCCCTTGTAACTGAGTTGGACTTCTTATTCGATGATCACTGAAAACTCGCAGACAAGGTGACTGACAGGGAAAATACACTAGCCTCGCTACAGCCACAAACCATGGAAAACTAATGCACTATTCAAGACCTCCAGAATCGGTATGAATGCTTGAGGAGAGGGCGAGGATGGTGAGGTACACTCACACAGGAGTAACATCTGAATCCTAGGTTTACTGAAGGGAGTCGAAGGCTGTGACCCCCTGATATTTCTAGAGAATTGGTTCAAGTCCTTTGCCTCTGCATCAGACCTCATCCCATTCTTCTTGAAGGAAAGGCCAACTGGGAGCCAGCACGCTAACCTTCTCAAGGGGCGCCATTGCACGCGATGTTGGTCAAGTGTTTTCATTTTAAAGACTGAGATGCTATCCAAAGTGCTGCTAGAGTGACCAGACCATTGCAGGTTGAAGACAAGACCATCATATTATTCCCAGATTACACCCAGGTGGTGCAACAACAATGTGCTACCTCCTGGAGGTCTAGAAGTGGCTCAAACAGCTCGCATCCAATACTTTTTAGCTGTTCCTGTCCCACCTCATAATCCATATAGATGGCAACACCTTCTTCTTCATCGAACCTCGATATGCCTGGGATTGGTCTGACAAGCATCACACTGAAACACATGCTAGAGCTTCAGGGGGCTTCTCTGCCCCTCCCAAAATGGGTGGAAATAATGAAATCGACCTCAACGTTGGGCACCCCACGGATGAAGTCTCTCACCCTGCAACAAATTATTGGGCACTGTTGCCGGGCTCTCCAGGTGGTGGCGGTACTGGGAAATGGAGCTGGGGTCTCTGATTTTGAGGGGGGCCACATATCATCTCCTCATACGAAGATTCTGTCATGAAGGGTGGCTCTAATCAGGGGTCCCAGTCCCCACCGCTGGTGACTCCATAGACTGCAGATAATATAATATCATTTTTGTCACAGGTGGTCGGGCATGGTAGACGAATGTGCTGGGCCTCACACCTCAACCACAAATCAGCATCATTGGATTGCCCAATGCCCAAAGACGATGAGATACTTGACCCAAAGCGCAAGGAAGTGGGGTGCTGACACCCCACTCCTCATTTCCTTTCAGCTGGGCCCAGCACAACTCAGATGTCTACAGTCAGGGCAAGCACATTCTTGGACTTTATTCCCAATTGCTTAGCCACCACCTAACACTATATTATGGTTGGCTGCTATAATCAGTTTGGGTATACAGCTGTTTGCAGTAGGCTCCATGAGTTGTGGTTGCTGCTTGTTGTCATGTTTCCGCATTTCCTTCCCCAACGATTTGGCCAGGTAGGCATGCATTACTTGTCCGATAAAGAAAGGGCAGAAGAACTGTGGCATTCAGGAGGATCCCCAGATCTAAACTAGATTCCTCACTCTGAATGTATATGGCATGCAAACAGGGAGAAAGTGCTGTTTTGTATTTTCCTATATTAACCGACATCAAGCATGCATTATATTCCTTCAGGAAATGTGCACCACACCTGTGAAACTGCAGCGTATAAAAAAGAGGTGGAGGGGGGTCAGTGTACACCACCACCTATTCTGCATATGTCCAGGGGGCAATGGTCTGGATCCGCCCATTGGTCCCCTTCCAGGTGCTCGATAACGTTGTTGATAGAGAAAGGTGGTATATGTGGGTCGAGGGCTGGCACAACGGCTCCTGCATTCTTTTAGTGAGGATTTATGCCCCAAACACTGACCAAGGGGCTAGCACACAGAACTCAATCATCATGGGTACTAGGTGGGGACTACACTTGAGTGCTCAATACACAGCTCAACTGCTCCAATCCACTGGTCGTCCACCCTCCCCCACATCCACAATTGGAGTGCTTTGTGGAGTTGGTCCATCAGTTGGCATTTGAAGGTGTCTGGTGAGCCAAGCATGTGAACTCCCTAATATATTCCTTCTACTCTGCACCACATGACCTGTACGTGCACCGAGATCACACTCTCTGCTCCCTCTCCCTCCTAGACATGGTCCAGAATACTGTATGCCTAGGATGCATTATGTCCGATCATGACGTACTTGTGGTAGAGTTGCAATTAAACGCCCCAACCCCCCGACACCAACGGGGCATCTCCACCAGACTGCTTGGAGGAGCCTGTGCTTCATGAGACTCAAGAGTTACAAATCTGTACCTACCTTACAGAGACCTATAATTCGGCATCCAATAGAGCAGTTGAGGCCAAAACACAAAATGCAACCCTTCTGGAGCTCCTGCTCTACTTGATTGTTAGCGTCTATGTGGCCAAAACACATCAAGAAGGTGACAAATATTGTAGTCTCCTTGCCTGGCTGGTCTGAAAAGATTCCCACTCAGGCCCCATCCTAGAAATAATGTCACCCAATGGTGATGCTCCCTATGCACAATAAGACATACTATAAGTGTTTCTCAGGTACTACTGGTCTATTAATGAGGCGTACCCACACCGCGGATGAAATAAGTGCCTTCCTGTCAGGTTTCACCATCCCCTGAATCGTTGACACTGCTAGGGAAGGCCTAGATGCCAGAATTCCAGGTGCAGACATCAAACAGGCCACTTTGCACCTGGCAGTGAAAGAAACCCTGGGCCCATAAAGGCTGATGAAAGAGTACCTTATATATATACATGAGCCTCACCCTTCAATTGGCAGATATGTTTAATAAAGCCTTCAAGTCTGTGGAATTGCCCCCTTCTGTCCGAGAGTCCAATTGCCATTCCTGGTGCAGATGAAAAGATTCTGGGGCAGATACTGGTATCCCCTGAGCTTATTCACCCGATAAAATGGTTTCATCCCGTGTTGTAGTACATTCCAAAACATCAGACGCCTATTTGATGTGCAAGATCAGGTCTGAAGTGATTCCTGCACCCAGCCTACCTAATATTAAAGCTTGAAAAAATATTCGACTCGCTTAAATTGGACGACCTTTTCCAGGTGTTGAACTGAATAGGGGTCGACAAGCACCTTCTGGAGTACACAAACCTATTGTACACAAAACCCAGCTCTCAGATCTGCTTGGTTTGGCTCATCTAGCCACCGTTTTTGATGAGCAGGGGAACAAGGCAAGGTTGCTCTTTGTCCCCCTTGCTATTTCCGATAACAATGGAGCCCCTTGCTATTCAGCTTCACATGCGGGGACAGAACTGGGGATCCCCTAGACAATAGGACATATGTATTGTGCGTATATGTGGGTGACTTACTCCTGTACATTCAGGATGTCATTCCAATCTCACTGCCAGAGACGTAACTCTCTACGCATTCACACGAGTAGCGGTTCTCCAAGTCAATTCGGTAAATAAATCATATATTGACTGCGTTCTGGCATAGCTCCATTGGAGGAACCGTGATAAGCTGGCAAAAGGCCACAGTCTGATACCTTGGAGTATATCTCTACCACTCACCCGCCGACCTCTATGACAGTAACCTGAGAAAATCCCTGCCACACTGAAATCGCAAGTGCAATTCTGGAAGAATCTTTCCTTAGCCTTCCCTTTAAAAATAGCACTGCTAAAAATGCTAATCCTACCTTGGCTCCTGTATTACTTTGCAAACTTCCCCATCACCCCCTGGTGTTTCTTCCAGAAACTCTACACTCTGGTGGGAGAACTCATCTGGGGAAACTAACATCACTGAATAGCGCTTAAAAAGCTGCAAATACTGATTGGCAGTAGTGGTCTCACAGCCCTGTCTTTCGAAGTGTACTCCTTAGCAGCACAGCTACAATGAGTGCCACCCTGGCTAGTAGGATGCAACCTGGGTGAGACATGCCATGGGCCATGTCTTCTCTCATTGGCAACAATAGGAGGCTTTCTGCTCCCTAAAATGCCACCCCATCCCCCTAGTTCCTGCAGGCATTAGTGGCTCACAGATGCATGGGTAGGATTCACCTTCTTACACACCAAACCCCTCCTTATGCCTCAGCATTCCCCATGCTGGGCCTCATGATTCCTGGCTCCTATTCCATCATGGACCTGATGAGCTGGCAATAGCTATCACCAGGGCCGGACTGGGACCCAAAAACTGGCCCTGGCAAAGTGCTTGACCAACCTCCCAGGCATTTGGGGGTACAGCCGAGCTGTTTACCAGGGCCGGTTTCTGACGATTTCGTTACAGCGGCCGATATTACAGCTATGCTGCAAAAAGGGCCTTGTAACAAAATCGGCCCCCGTGACCCAAAACCGGCCCCCTACCCTGGCGGCCTACCGGGGAAATACTGGTGCGGCTATGGCCAGTCCTGCCCTGGCTATCACTAATGCTTATTGGCAACCTCTTCTCTGACGGTCACCAACTTACCTTCCACCAAAATATTTCTTTCCACGCCATGCCCTTGGGACAGTTTCTTACCAATAGACAAATGCACAACATATTCCAGGTCCTCTCGTCCACTCATGATGAGGAAATCAAGACCCATGCTGTCATACAGACTCTGCTTCACATAGGGGCAGACGTCACTTGGTCACATGAATTTTATAAAGCATTGCAAGAATATATCGAGTTTCCACTGACTGATCTGTCAGTGGAAGGATGACATTAGGAGGGCATTACACAATCCTGAATGGGAACAAGTCTTGGAGTTCTTCCAGCAGGTATATAGAAATGCCTGAATTAAAAGCGTATAGTTCTCTATCCTCCACCAAGCCTACCTGATGCCAGAGCAGCTCAGCTGTTACTTTCCGACAGCACACCTGTGCTGCCACTCAACTATGGCCAATATACAGTATATGCTATGGTCGTGCCCAGCCCTTTCCTCATATTGGTATTCAGCACACAATGCTCTGCAGGAAGTCATGGAACTCACTGACATTTATTTTAGGGGGGCCTGCGCCTTAGGCATATTTAAATGCCGGAAGCACCACAAGGTGAGGACTAAGCCTGGGCGAAGAACTACGTTCCGTTCGCACAGTTTGCGGAGTTTCGGCAACTCCACGCTCTGCGGAGAAGGCGTAGTTGTCGAATACTCTGCAATCGGCAGCGTAGCGTAGTTCTTGCGCGCTCAATAGCGTTCTCGCGCGCGCGGCAATGTCTTACCTTGGTTCTGCGTTCGCTTTCTCTATGTTCTTTCCCGGTCGCGTGTGCCACGATGTTTGTAAACCCTGCTGCACAATCCCGCGCGACTGTGCGAACGCAATAACATCATTTGGATGCTCGATCAGGTCATTAGGACGCGCGAGGATGCTTGTCGGTAAGATCCAGTTGCCAAACAGGCAGAACTGCAATCTGGCACAGAATAACTCGCGAGCATGGGCGGGACAATTGAAAAAACAAGATGGCCGCTCCCATAGCCCACCTCATGGGTAATTTCGCGCGCTACACATCCCGAGCATGCAGGCAGCGCCCTGAACACGCGCATAGCGCTCCCGAAGTAGAAAAGCAGCTTGCGAACGGGTCGAGCAAGCTACTACGCAAGCTCGCGGAGTGCAAGAGCAACTTCGCGTAGCTCCTGGTAGTGCGGCTACGCGAACTACAACCACCCTCAGTGAGGACACGCTTTGCTGCCATGGCTCTTTTACTGGCCAATGCTAAGAGAACCTGTAACCTACAGTGGAGGGCGGCATTGGTGCCATCAGTGACAGGGTGGCAAGGGGTATTGTGAAAGTGGGGCTAGGCCAAAGGGAAAGCCCTTAACTATGAGGAAGTCTGACACCCTTGCAAGCATCCATTTTCTATGACATGAAAAACTCTGCTTACCCAAATTTCTACTGATACACATAGTGATGACTTACCCCTGTGAACATGACCGAACCGTCATTGACCTCAGCTACCACTCATTCATGCCTATAATGTGCAACCTCCTAAACACCCCCACCCCGGCCCCCCTTCAGCTGCACAGTCACATGGTCTCCTCCACTGCAGCTTCAGCAAATGGGCCGGACGCACCACACCCTGCAGCATAATCAGTGCCACAGCTGGAGCCCAACGCAAGCGATATGCTGGTTTGCCTACCTCTAAATCCGAATCATCACCCCCTTCCCCTGTTCAGGGGTTATGCCAAGTTAGGCGGATGGCTCTATCGATGCAGGGCTGTTTCATGTCAAAACATTCTCATTGCCTTTCACGGGGAGATATTACCATCCATCACTTTATATTTAAGGCCTTGTGTACAAATCACAGCTTCTCAATACAATGTATTGTAATATGAAACACAATGTTCCCCTTTTTAAAGAGCATGTGCTGCTGTGTTGGTTTTCTTCTATAAACCAAAATGAAAACAGTTTAAAAAACAAATCCTAGTAATCGCCTACTACTATTTTAGGATGACTAAGCATGTAGGCAGTGAAAAATATATGCGTTCAGTGGACAGCTGTTGGAATCTTTGCCAGCAAACAACCAATGATTGATTTTTACTCAGAGCTTTCTCCCTGAACAGGGTCCCCCGATAAGTATTTTCACATAGAACGTTTCACAGGCTTCGCTGAAATCTGTTGCCATGTCAGCAGAGGTTCCACATGTCTAAAGTCATAACCAGGCTATACTTTTATACTACTTATACAGTAAGGTATTAAAATGATATCATCTGAGCCATACATAAATTTAAGCACTGAATAAGAGATTGCAATACAATGGCAGTCTTTTTTGTTCTTCTGGGCCACAGTTATTTACAATAGGCAATGTTTGTCAATAACTCAAGTTCACGAACAGTTAGTACAGATGTATTAACAAGCAATGATGTGTCTGGCCTAATCCTAATGTCTCAGTAGCTATGGGCTCAAGCGAGTATTGCATTTGAGCTAGTGTCCACTTAATGGGGCCACCAGAAATGCAGCTAATAGGACCACCTGGTACACTGTGGACAAGGACAAGATCTAGAGCAACAAGTTACCAATCAAATTATTGCTGCTGATTATGGACATAGTACCCAGGATATCAAGTTCCCTGCAAAAGTAATCTGTGACACTTCATTCAACAAAATACACGTCTGTAGAGAAATAATAATTCAACGTTAAGTATCTTTTTAAAATATGTTTCCACATTCAATATGTCAGACCAATTGCATTTATCAAAATTGTCAAAATAAATAGATCAGGCCTATGGCACTGGAAATTGTTTCCCTAGCAAACCAATCAGTCGTCTAAATGTTACCATTGATTAGACACAATACCCAATTTGGGCCTCCTATACTGAGCTTTCACTTACCACAAGGCAATCATCAGTCATGCAGTTATAAAACTATATACAAATACACACTTACAGTTGGCAAGGCAAAATACTATTTCTCTGAGGAGGGCCTAACAAGGATTCTAACTGCACAGGTCTTCTATACCCATGATTTGTCAGCACAAAACCCTTGCCTAGTACAGTAATCTATGAGAATCCATTCATTAAAATAAATATCTGTAGACTTTAATACAGAGTAATTACAATCTACCTTTGAAAGCCTTTGACTTTAATATATGCTTTTCACAATCAATATATGAGGCCTACAGCCTTTATTTTAGCTTTTTATTCTAAACAGGCAGGCTTCTATCCTTTATTATTGGCTGGTCACCATATTCAACTCAGACCGTGTTGGTTATATGCCTTCTCACAAGGCAACCATCAGGTATATCATAATAAAAATTCAAGTGTGTGCAAAATGTAGGTGTTAAAACAATATAAATCCCTACAAATAGCACCTCTTAAGGATTACTATAGAGGACTTTGTCTTATCCCTATGGTTGGTTCTGAGGGTCACCAGCACCTAACCCTCACCTACTACGGTAATCTGTGAGATTTCATGTAACAGAATACCTAACCACAGGCTTGAGCATTGTAATAACAATCTATCCTAAAAGGTTCATTTTCTTTAACACATGCTCTTCACAATAAGTGGGTCAGGCCTGGTGGCTTTGTCATAATGTTTTATAATAATCAAATGAAAACTATGAAATCTGGTATGTGTTTTGCCAATTAACCGATGAAGCTTATACCCTTTATCACTGGCTTTACACTTTACCAAAGACCAGCCTATTCAAGTGCACATAAACTGGCAACTATTATGTATATTGTTACAAAATTACACATATGTCAAAAGATACGGCTTACAAAATCATATACATCCCTGCTCAACAGGACCAAACAAGAATCACCAAAGTGAAAACCCCTAGGGTTTGTCAGAGTAAGTGGCTAACGCCAGAACCCTTGCCTAATACTGTAATCTGTGAGATTACATGTAGCAAAATACCAGTCTATATCCTGTAACACAATGTGATAATAACCAACTGTTGAAGGTTTACTGGGTTTAACAAATGCTTTCTGCAATAAATAAAATAGAACAACTGCGCTTATCATAGCGTTTCATAATAAACAGTCCTATGAAGTTGGGCATAACATTTTTTAGGCTCGGACCAAATTTTAATTATATCAGACTATTTTCAGTAATTACTCATTACTGTTGTAATATTAAATTACCGAAGTTACGCAATTACGCCAGTTTGAGTAATTTAGAGTAAATCTGGGACAAAAATTGAGGGGGGCATGACTGGCACAATTCGCTCTGGTGAACCCAGCCTTTAGCGCTATTTTGTTAGCACAAAATGCACCCTCATGTTTAAAATGTGCCCGAGGATGCATTTTGCGCTAAGAGAATGACACTAAATGCTACCGGACACAAGCAGCAATACCCTGAAGCCGCTCACATTTTCTTAGTTCATTGTACCTGTGCTCCAGTAGTTAAACTTTGGCCCAAATGACTCTTATTTACCAAGCTGGTGTAATCATGTAATTTTATCTCACAATAGTAATGCATAATTACTGAGATTACTCTAATAATTTCTCCCAGGCCTAGCTAAAACGCTACAGCAGAAGCACAAGATCAACGAACTAAGAGAGAGGGAGCAGCTGCTGGCTACTGCTGTCTGTGTTCTGTTGCATTTAGTGCTATTTTCTTAGCGCAAAATACGTCTTCTGGACCATTTTAGAAGGGGGCATTTTGCACTAAGAAAATAGTGCTAGATGCTGGAGTGCTCTTCACACATTATTAAGCATAATTATGAGTAATTTTGCAGCAATTACAGGTAATTATGCTATAGGACAATAAAAATGTTATGTCCACCCCTAAGTATTCCCAATGCACCAAACAGGTCTATGGCTTATCACCATATCTAATTCAGGCTACAGTTTTAAACATAAGCATTTCCACAAGCCAACCAGCAGGCACACAGTTATTAAATTAGAAATGCCATATTACAGTTGAGTAGGAAAAATACTTTCTCTCGCAAGAGGATCTTATGAGGATTGTCACATAGCAAGTCTTTTATAAATTTTGTCTGTCAATAGGGTAACCAGCATGAAATTTCTTGCCTAGTATGGTAATCTGCGAGAAATCAAAATACAAAATACCTATATGTAGGCTGTGATATAGAGTAATAACATTTCACACTGTCCATTGACTTCAACATACGCTTTTTATGTTAAATGTGTTTGGCCTCATAGCATTTCATAATAGATTTATCAGCCCTATAGCCATGATCATTGTTTTGGCACCATAACCAACTTGGTCCTGCTGTATCAAGTATAGGCTGTTGCACAAGCCAAAAGTGCAATGCAGTCAGTTTTTGTATAGGAAGTACACAAATTCGGCCCTCATCGAACTGTACAACCCTGGCAGATCATTAAGATCTCCAACCTTCTTTCTTGCAACAACACCAGAATTCGCAGATCCAGATGGGGTGGTCATTCCTTCAAACATCTAGCACCCAGACTTTGAATTTTTTGTCATGTGAATTGTGTCAGATGGAATCTGAACCCACTTTCAGGACAGCTCTCAAGACTTGGCTTCCGACGCTCAGTTACTAGCCGGGCTGGCCTCCTTGTTCTTCTGGTTTGGATTAGCTCTGGGAAGAATTTGGATAGCCATGTGCTCTACAAATTTACTCAATTAAATGAGATTAGGGGAACCAACATTTGGTGGTGCCTATGTCCCTCGGTGGAGCCTAAGTCCCTCTTTCAGTACCACTCTGAAAGATCTCCATTGGCGATATCATAAAGTCTGGTAACAGCTTCACTCTCAAGCCAGACTTAAAAATCCATTTAGATTAGTGTAGCCATGGGCATGCCATATTGTTCTCAAACACAAAGCTACACACTAAAGTCTAAAATTAATAATGCAAGCGTAGGGTGCGGGGACTGCAAACAGTTCCTCATGACTGCCCTAGTGCCATCTATGCTGCTGCCAGATTAAAACCAAACACTGTGAACTATTCAATAATCTCAAAGACTTTACCAGCATTACAGTGCCATGTGTGTGCCCCCGAAAGTTCAAGTTTAGGCAGCCATACTGCTGCCAGATAAACTAACAGACTTGTTGCAGCTGGGCGGAAGGGAAGCATTTTATTTGGTGGAATCATGCAGCTTCTGCCCAATCATAATATGTACTTGTGGGAAAGTCATCCTTTTTCCTTGATCCCCCCCATTTTTGGATTGATACACAAAAGTGACGCTCCTGCAGCATAAAAGTGCTGCAGGTGCATTTTAA
Organism: Lissotriton vulgaris; assembly: GCF_964263255.1. Taxonomy (NCBI): domain Eukaryota; kingdom Metazoa; phylum Chordata; class Amphibia; order Caudata; family Salamandridae; genus Lissotriton; species Lissotriton vulgaris. The sequence goes on along the minus strand of NC_141694.1, from coordinate 622,459,611 downwards.
ATATGCCCCTATGTCCTCCACAATGTCTAAGAGATTGTTCTGTCTATCTACACTATGGAAAGCAGGCAGAGTATTTTGACATTAGTTGTTTGTTTTGTATAAAGACACGCATGTTATATTTCACTGTGCTGTTATCCTTTCACTGTGTGAAGAGTTGGTGCACGGAATGCTTCTGATTTTGTGGTCTGAGCAGAACATATTTGGATGTTTTTGATTTGTCTTGCTTTTTTATACTGATACATTGACTGCATTGGCAACATGTCTATCAAAAATATTAAAAAATATTACAAAATGAGTCCTTAGTGAATCATTAGTTTGAGGTTTTGCAAAACAAAATCCGAGAAGTTTGAAATTGTGGACTTGAAGATCATTAGAAGGTCCTTTCAGAGTCATCATTAAATTGAGGTAGTCCTTAAACTTTTGGTTGCGTATTTATTGACACATATTGATGATTTGCTTTATTTGATTTGGTGATCTGGAGACACAGCCTTTTAGCTTCTTATGCAGCACACATAGAACGAGGAAAACACCTCCTTTGATTGTTTTGTGCAAGAAGTTGTCCCTTCCTGCACAACAACAATCAAGTCAACAACTCAGACACCCGCACACTCTGGGGCCGATTTTGATCCGGTAAAATTCTCGACCGTACGATTCGCATCCGGAGCCGTTTCCGTACAACTCGTACACACACTGTACGACTCGACGAGTACAATCCGGACCGGGGTATCAGGACGCGATTCGTACGGTCCACGCGAGGTAAGGGCGATTCATACGGAAAAGCGCACATTCACATACACACCGTACGGTGCGTACCCCCCATGATCGCAGGGGTATGGTGCGTACCCCTGCGATCATGGGGGGTACACACCGTACACCCAGCGGACATGGGGTACGCACTGTACACCCAGTGTACATGGGGTACGGTGCATACACCCCAAGATCACGGGGTACGGTGCGTACACCCCGTTATCGCAGGGGTACGCACCGTACCCGTGCGATCATGGGGGGTACGCACCGTACCGGGGGGGGGCATTCCGTACCAGTTTCGGGGTGAACTCTGCTTTTACGGCTGTTTTCATCTCGCGTAGAAAAAGGGTCGTACGGTGCGTACCCAACACAAATCGTACTTGCCAGTTCGGGAAAAGCAGCCACGAACCATACAGATGTCGCGTACAGCGGGTTCCGAGGGAGATTCGTACGGGGATTTGATTCGTACGGTCCCTGTACGATTCGTACGGAGTCCAGCTCCTGGTACGGATCGTACTTCGTCGTATGTCCGGGGGACGCTGCAGGGTACGATTCGTACGGGAAAAACGCTCCGAACGACAATTCGGATCGCTTTTTACCGGATCGGAATCGATCCCTCTGTCTCATGCCTTTTTAGCATCTGGCTGGTCAAGTCAGATGTTGACGTAACATAACAAGATTCTCTGAACTATGGTCAAATGAGAAGTACAGGTTAAAGATGTATTACAAAAACATAGGATTGTTGTATGGTGGATGTTATATCACAGTGGTGATGATTGATCTGACCTGTTGTGCCATACACTCTAATGATAAGTGTGACAAATCTGGTATTAAACCACAGCTAAATTCATTGGAGTATATTAACACAGTGCATAATTTTTTTGCAGAGGTCTGGAGATTGATTCTAGGAGATTAGTGGCGGAATTGACTCTGAAGCATGTTTCAGTGAGACAGAACACGTGATGATCTTTCTTGGTTATTAGTTTTTACTTATTGATTCTGTGTGTATTATCTTATTGAGTGCTAATTGCGTATTTTACTCAATCTTAGGCATATACGAGTGTCCTACCAAACCACGTGTGAGCGGTGTCAGTTTCACTTTCCGAGACTTTCTCAAAATAAGTGTGATTTCTATATATCATGGCACAATAATGTAAATGATTTGCGCTTTAGAAACATAGGCATTCTGTTAATGCAAGGGTGCAGTCTTATATAGTTTTTCTCCATGTATGTTATGCTCCATTCACCCCAAAAATGCAGGGCTAAATTAAAATGTGTATATGTGTGGCAGTATGTAATAGCATTAGCAATTAGGAGTAGTTCCTTTTATTTTCAGCTGTACAGATTCCAACAAATATGATGAGTATGAATCTTTTCATGGTACATTGCTTGTAGGATTAATGCAAGGGTCCTTTCCTTGTTTCCTAGGGATGTCTACTATCTATATCAGGTTTTCTTGTTTGTAAAACTTACTTGAGCGAGACAGCATACATGAGACAATTATCAGAGTTTCATATACGATGCATGTTGAAAATCCACACTCCATAACTGCAAAACGAACTCTTTTGTTTTCAATTCTTACGTATAGGTAGGCAGTCCTAATTTTAGGGACTCTGATTTATATTTGCATTTGTTAAATCCCATTGTTTCATTTATTTAAACAATTTGCAATGTGTCTTTTGCTCATGTTAAGGATGATGATCATGACCGTTGTTCCAGGTAGAGGTTGTTTTATAGCAAACACATATATAACCATGCACATCAGTTGTGCTGATTATTTCAGAGGCACATGTATCAGAATTTTCAGCAGTTATTTAAATCTTTATGCCCTGTTTTCACCAAATAAAGTCAAGTATTTGTGCAAGCACACTATCCATGTTCTTATATCCTCTGTCTCACATCCATGTTATGGTATACTCTGTGCTTCAGGCAATGGGTCCTAAAAGCTGTTGTACTTTTACAACAAGTTTAATAGCCGGCTGTATTGGTGGTAGGATTGTGCATTGAACCGCTACAATTGCCGTAACCGACGTGATCTGAACATGTTGCAGTTGCCTTGTGGCTTGATCTCAGAGACTAAGGTAAAGTAAATTGTAAAATTTTGCCAGAATCCCACAATGGCAGGATGGATACTGTGTTGCATTGCCTTGGTAGGGAAAGGTAACTTTGCAACACTTCTGAGCTGGCTAGTTTTACATAGCCAAATCAAGTCCCGTTTTGTTTCCTCCAGCTAAGGGACAAAGTCACTGCCAATTATTTTGAAGGCCACACCTTTTTAGCCATGGGAAAGGAGACTTGAAAGATGCAAGCAATGGGGAGAAGCTTTGCTCTGAGCAGCGCGTTTGCATTCTGTGGGAGCTTCAGTGAAACTTACCCAAACTACCAATCAGCTGCGTTTTTGCATATTAAATAGGTGAACAATTTACTCCAGTGGTTACTGGACGAAGTGTGCCCCTTTATTAAGCACAACTGCTAAGAGGAGAACAAAGAAGTGCAAATTAGGATGCTGATGGTACATACTGGTGGCAGCATGCATTTCAACTGTGAGCAACAATCAGAAGTTGCAGAAATCTATCCCACACCAGACAAAACACCAAACAAAACACCAAACGTGTGAAGGATGTTTGTGCTACTGGCTTGACATCTCGTCCTCGTAAGCCTCCCACCCTCTCTGTGTGTCTGATAACACCCTGGCATACAAAGAGACTGAGATGAGGGAATATGGACTGAGACAAAAATTTACTGTGTGGATACTACATTTTTATGGAAGGAAATGCAGGGAACATATTGGCACTATTCTAAAGACATAATTGGTGCTGCTGGCCATCCTTGACCAGACTAAGCTCACAAAAAGAACGGCATGCCCCCACAGTGCAGACCACATTGCTCTGCTCATGATAGATGCCTTTCTCTGACTATAGCAGAGCCCAAACTCACTATCCGCTGGTAGAATAGTCAAATGTCAGCATCTACTCTCACCGCTACTTTTCTCTGAGTTTGGCCCGGCATTAATTGCGTTATACAACGACGCACAAGCTTCAAGAGCTGGGAATCATACTCTTACTCTCTGATGGCAGCGTGCACTCATGAACTGACTTCCAACAAGACCATTCTTTGATCTAAGAAGGACCAATCCTATACCAGTAAATAAAGTACTCAGGCAGCTTATTTTCTCTGTGGTGCTTACATGACAACACCACCCTAAATCAGACACACAATTTGAAGCTGACATTCTATACTTTGAACTCTATACTTACAGAGTTAAAAAACATCAAACCGTCCAAAGCTTTGGTTGTAGAAGTGTCCTTGGCTACCAACAAAGAGTTGAAAAATATATGTGCAGACATGGCTATCTTAAAGTCCCAGCTTAATGGCACAGATGGACAAATTACAAACTTAGAATACATTTTAGCAATTTCATCCTATGGGGGTGCATATATCTATAACTTACAATGCAAAGCTATAGACTTGGAAGACCACACCGAAGGGATAACATTCAAATTTTTGGAGTACACGAGACGGAAGAAGGGAACAATGTAAAAATATTTTTGACCTGTTGTCTACCAACACTCCTGGAAGTGGAATTTGACCAGCAGATAGAATTTCAAATAGCCCACTGGATGCAATCAAGTTGTCTAACTCCATCAGACCCTCACAGACCAATACTAGCTTGCTTGTTAGAGCATAGTTAGATGAGTGCAAAAATACAGCTCTCAATACCACATTGACATTTCAACATAAAGGACACCGAATAACAATAACTGTGTATTCCTCCTATGAATCCAATATCAATTGCAAGAAATTCCTGGTTTTTACAACCTCTGTGATAACAAATATAAAATGTGGCCTGCTAGATGCTGCAATAAAGATCAATACTTGATAAACTAAGGAATTCAACTGTCCCACTGCTCTGGAACAAGTCTTATAAGCTCTCAAAGAACAAAACACAAACTACAGCAATTTCTTCTGTCTGGGACTGAGCACCATGTAACTGGAGGACTTCCAGAGAATATCCTGCAACTAAATCAGAAACCTCAAAGTCGTGGTCCCTTCATTTTAATACCTACACTTTAACTTCGAATACCTGTTGGAAAAATTAACCAATAAACATACCCTATTGTCCCTTCCTTCAACCAGAACTCAACTTGGCTTAGCACTCACATACTGCACCTTTCTCTGAGTTGAATGTATTATTATTAAAGTCAGAGCGTAAACATTTACATCAAGTGCAAATAAATGCTAACATATATAGCGACTAAAAACCCAGATGTAATCTTACTTCAGGAACTCACTTGTCTGCTGTAGGATCTGCAAAATTAAAGAGATAGTGGGTGGGTAAGGTAATATATGCAACTGGACCGCAATAGAGAAAAGGAGGGGCACTGCAATCCTGCTTCATAAACAATTAACAACTCGAGCAAACAGAACTAGGGTCGATCCCGAGGGAGGATATGTTTTTGCTAAAATCTATATATAATACTCCCACATTATAATTGAAAGCATTTATGCCCTCTGTGGAACCTAATTAACATAATTCTCTAAAATGATTAGGCTATTTGCACACTGAAGACACATTAGGCTCACTGCAGAGGGAGACTCGAATATCACCCGCGTCCTAATACTGGATCTTCTGGTCTGCTAAAATTGAAACGGTGTAAAGACAGCTCTGCAAGATCTCCTTGGCAATCATGTCTTCCTGGACCCATAGCGACTGCACACTGAAGCCAAATTAGGCTCACTGCAGGAGGAGACTGGAATATCACCCCCGCCCTAATCCTGGATCCTCTGTTCTGCTGAAAATGAAACGATATAAAGACAGCTCTGCAAGATCTCCTTGGCGATTATGTCTTCCTTGACCCAAAGCGACGGCTCCACCCTAGAGATAAGCAGTACACTTTTTACTCCCATCTGCATAGTACATACAAGAAGATCTTTTTTTTTTAATGTTTATTTCGAATTCCATGTCACTTAATCGTCCACATGTGAGGCATTTCTTAACAGAATTCTAGATCACTCTTTTATACAGATAAATAGAGGTGCAAACTGTTAGGCCTACCAACAGTGGATGGAAAATGCATATCTGTTAGTTCAAAACCCTGATGCGAAAAATAACTTATAAACACAATTGCAAAGCCATATCACTCAGTTGACTTGCCACAAATTCCTTAGGCACCTTGTAAACATACATGAGCGGTCTAATAATGAAAAAGTCGATCTCCGCCATAAAAAAGATGGATTTGTGTCAGAAGTTAGTTCAAATCCACCTGTTATCTGAACATTATAGCACACTTCGACTACAGAGAATCTTAGATTACTAACACTAGCCAAGATGAATCTAAAATCTCTGTGTATATCCTTTGCTGAAAAGGTGTTGGAAAGATTGAAGCAGCAGCACTACCAGTTTGATGAGAAAGCGGAAAGACTTTTAGCACACCAACTGAAACAAATGGCCGTACACAATTCTATCCTGGATATTAGAGCCCAGACTGGTCTAGTCACTAATCCAGTATGAATCATGGGGACTTTTCTGCTTTCCACATGACACTATACTCATAAGAAACCAATTATAATTCTATACCAGCAGAATCAAACTTTCTGTGCCACCTATCTGACGATACAGTGGATCCACTTTAAAATTACATCACTGATGAGGAAATTCAATAGCTATAAAAAATATACCATCAGATAAAGCCCAGGGGAGAACGGATTCCCAATTTAATATTATGAGAACAATGCACAGATCCTGATACCACTTTTGTACAGTCTTTAAATATGTGGAAAAGACACACCTCTCCCAGAAATCAATAGAGCTACAATTTCCCCCTACTAAAACCTGATAAAGGCCTGTTGCAATATGGCAGTGCTAGTCCCATCTCCCTGATAAACACTGATGTAAAACTACTGGCCTCAGGGCTTGCCACAAGGGTACGGGAATATATCCCTTCAACCGAACCCAAGCGTATTTTAGGTCAAAACATTAATATACTGACCATACGTGACTGGTATCTTATATAATAAGGCAAACACAGATTGAGCAGACCAAAAAAGTGCCAATATATTTTGGTGCTGAAAAGCATTTGATAGTGCTGAATGGCCCTATCTATTCCTACGAACTGGCTTCGAAAATAACTTTCTCCAAAAAATAAGATTAATGTACCGTTCCCTTTCAGCAGTTGTACCACACAACAACTTCTGATCAGAAGAAATTAACATTAATAGAGAAACATGCAGGAATGTCTATTCTCAAACCTTCTCTTTCTATTGGCGCTAGAGTCTTTAATGGTCAAATTTAGAACCCTTGTCCCAGTCACATGCATCCCAAGGTTGAAATAATACTGGTCTTACACACTGATGACATCTTGGGCCACATGCATCATTGTAAGGTTTTGCGATTCCTTATTTGCGAATTTTAGGGAATCGCAAAAAAGGAATCGCAAAATGGGATGCATGATTAAATTCGCATAATATTTGCGATTCGGTAAAAATCGCAATTTTTTCCGAAACGCAAATATTATGCAAATTCTAAATTGCGATATCGCAATTCCCATTGATTCCTATGGGCCAAAAGGCCCATAGGAATCAATGGGAAGGCATTGACATTTTCCGAATTTCTATTAGCGATTCGCAAAATGTTAATGCATTCCATGGGTGCAGGGGGGGGGTCCAAATGACCCCCCTGCACCCCTGAAATGGAATGTTAAGTGCATGTTACACACACACATGTCCTGAGGACATGTGTGTCTGTAACAATACAGTGTTTAAAATGCAATTTTGTGCATTTTAAAACTTTTTCGCAAATTACCACGAGGTTCACCCATGTGGTAATTTGCACCCCCTAATTGCGAATTCGCAATTTGAAAAGCAATCATGCATTGCTTTTCAGGAATCGCAAATTTGCGATTCCTTAAAAGCAATCGCATTTTTGGAATTCGCAAAAAATAGCGATTTTTCCCAAAATGTTTGATGCATACTAAAAAGATATTTAGGAATCGCAAACGGCCGATTTTACCGAATCGCACAGTTTGCGACTCCTAAATACCTTGATGCATGTGGCCCCATATTACTTCTTACAAACCCAGAAGCATCATTACTTCACATTTTACTTAAATACTCTTGGCATTAGAACGCATATTGGACAATTCGCCAGGTATAAAACTAATTCGAGCAAAAGCAACGCCTTACCCCTAAACCAATGCACATCTTCCTCTGGAATAACAGTCATTCAATGATAATTGTCACCCACAACAATAAATACCTGGGTATTTTGATCGGAAATGATATATCTTCTACAGGTCACACATTCTGCTTGCTAAAACTTTGGCTGCCATTGAAAAATGGGCCCACTTGAAACTCTCGCTCTGGGGACAAGTGCAAACAAATAAAATGTTGACAGCGCCCAAATATTCCTGTTTGGAATGATTCCAACACAAATTCCGAAATATCTAGTACCTAAACTGAAAAAGTGACCAAAAGACATGACCAGGATGAAGGACTGTAAGAACCCGGTTTTCTTAGTGATGATATGAATATGGGTCTTAATGCACAGACAATTAAAGATCCATGCAGGATGCAGTACCAATCCGAAACAATACAGCTATCCAAATCATTGAGAATACAATTGACTGGAAAGAGAGGTTAGAAAAGGGAGTAGCTACCCTAAGTCACTTGCTACTTGGCAAATAAATAATACCTGTTGGAGCACAGGCTGAATATCTATTGGAACTAAAGACAGCAATAGAGATGCCCCCAACTGAGGCATTTTCTAACTTGGATGCTTTTTCTACTAGATTAGCCCCTTCCTGACTCTAGATTATGACTACTTAAAGTGATGGAGCAGTTACAATGGTGTAATCTCTGGTCTGTATAAAATGTTGCTTTAAGAACTCCACTCAGACCCTCTCTGAACGCATCTCTGGGGTAAATTGCAAAACAAACAGGGGGAAGAGTTCTCAGAAGAAGATTGGGTGACCTGCTTGAAACCCAATATCATGGCCTTAGAGAGGCAAGATTGAAATTCATTTTCTTTAAATTGATGCATGATTGCCATTTAACTCCTCAAAAAATAAGGATGGCCAATCTGACTGAGATGTCAATATGGTCCTGCTCCTCACTCCAGCAAGGCTGGTTAAGTGTGATATCCACAATGAACACTAATAACATGCTAACCCAACAGTCCAACCCGGAACTGATTTTTCAGTATGACACAATTGAAGTGACAGAGATGAACTGGCACACAAAAAAGTGAGTTGATACACACTTGGGGTCACAAAGATGTCTATTTTATGATGCTGGAAGTATCAAACTCCTCCCATACATGATGATTGGGTGTAATGTACCATACTTTCACTTAATTACGTCAGTATTAATCAGATCAAACACCCCATTGTAGGTTTAATGGGTACATTTCACTTTTATGATTCATACTTTACACAATCATTAGTTACATCTCAGGCAAAAGAATGAAAAACAAATGTAATTGTAAGGGTGGGCGCAGGAGGGAGAAGAAGAGGAATAAGAGAACAAAAAGTGGGCGGGGAGAACCCAAGAGAGTTGCAGCTCCTGAAATTCAATCAGTCAACAATTGCCGGATAACAGATAAGTGAAAAATGAGCAGCAATAGACAGAAAATATAGCATCCCTAATAAGCATAAATGCATTCCATTGCCACACAAAGAATCCACAACATTAAAAACATGAATAGGCATCAGTCTGCGAATCCCAATTAAACTGTGCCCATATTTTTGTCAAACTACCTGAGTGACCGAACACCCCTTGCTCTGGCCAGAGCCTGTTCTGAGTAGTGTATTTGCCAAATTATTGCCCACCATTCAGTATCCAGCAGAGGGATGGCTGAAACCCAATGTCTAGCCATGCAGAGTCTGGAAGATTCTACGAGTATGGACAACAGCCTTCTTAGCTCAATGTCGAACTCTATTCTACACCCCAATGTTATTTCCATATGGGTTAATTGGAGCTCTTATCCTAAACCTGCAGAAGCTACCCAGCACACTTTTTCCCAGAATGCCTTCAAAACTGGACATACATATAACATACGTAGCATATCTGCTGCTTGCCATCTGCACTTGAGGCAGCTAGTTTAATTAGGGAATAAGTTTACACCCCACCTCATAAGTTTATCTGGTGTATAGTATAACATGCAGACAGACTAACATTTCTGCAGTATTAAATTCACAGAGTGCACAGTGCCCTCAACTTTCTCTAGAGTCCAGTATATTTCTGATGGTAGCACCTCCTGAGAGAGCACTCTGCTCCATTTAGGTGCTAAATTTAGGCTATCATCTCTCCTATACTCGCAGACTCCTTGATATACAGTGCAGATCCGTGATTTCCCTAAGCTTTAAGATTGTTAGGTAAAGTAGATGGAGTTTCTAGTTCAGTTATTGCCTTGCGTTTAGTGTAAAAATAATCCCTCAGCTCTAAGCATGTAAAAAAACTTATAACGGGGAACAACAAACTCAATTTGTAGCTCAGGAAAAGTACGTAAGCCATTCAATAGGCTTTACTGTTTTCAGTTTCTATTTTAAAAAAATTCTGGTTGGGGTTTTTAAGTGTTCTCAAGTGAATTCAATACCTTTAAAAAAAATAGTCGTTATCAGTGGTTACCTATTTTTGTGCCATTAAAAACAACAGAAAGTGTTTTTCCGGTGTTTATGGAACGTTTTGCTTATATTATTTCTTGCTTTCTGCACTGATAGTGTATAGACAGTGTACGTACAGGGTATATGAAGTCCAAATAAATTTTTGCGAATCAAACTTATTATAGTACACCATACAATACTTCAGTGAAACTTTGGTCATGCACGCTCGCTCTTTCCTTCCCATGTAAACTTTTTTCTATGAAAAGGCATTCTCAACAGTGGCACCTGAGAAGAGCAATGCCAAAACAGCCAGTACACAATTTGCTAACTCTGGCCCCTGACATAGCTTTCCATGCCAATACTGGTGTACTTGAATATTGCGATTCACTGAGCAGGTTCTGCAACATTTACATTGAACTGGGTGCTATTGCCCTCAGAGTTATTGAAGCTGTCAAACATGAAGCAGCACTTTTGAAACTATAGACAAAATTCCCTTTTACCGTAGGGATCTAGACCTTGTACAGAGTACCACAGGGAGTATTCATTGACTTCAAATGCCATGGTTGGCGAAGGGACATTTCTATGCATCATTGCAAGTAATTTCTCATTAATTATAAAATAAAAGTTCCTGAACTGCTCTTCAATATTGCTTTGCTTACCAAGTGGCAAGCACACTAACATGGAACATGCTGCAGTGCCAAAGTCACAAAAGGGGTCGCCGAACCTACTCTCAAAGAGATATTTCACATCTACAGTTATGTTTTCCCTTAAAAATCTAAGAATGCAGTAGAGTGCACTTTTTTCACATCACTATCAATATGCAACCAAAGATCCACACATTTCTTGCCTTTGGCATCATCACGCAGCAAACAATTCAGTAAACGATTGCCACATGGATAATATAGCATTCACAGCCCATTTGACTGAGAACCACCAGCTAAGTGACACATTTGGGATGACTCTTACTTTGATGCCACACCAAGCACAAAATGAGAAATATTTGAGTGTTAGTGCCCTCGCACAACAAAACAGTGCACCAGAATGGACTAAGAAGTCAATAGCATTCTTCATTAGCTCTGAAGATTGTAAAGGTGCTTCCAGCATACCATCTAACAAGTGGCAAGGATCTCTTACAGGGAAGCACTTCAGCTCAGGTATAGATTTTGACAGCTCATCACACAACTTTTTCATATACCTAGCTGAATCATTGCAAATACAAACAATATCACTCCAATCTTTGCTGAACTTGGAAAGAACCTTTTTGCAGCAGTATTCCAAGTGCCACTGTGTTTCATGTTTTCCAAAAGTCTGGTGTCATGTTTTCATCACTAGATGTTTGTTGATAGCACTCTTTTTCCATATACTTGTCACTATACCTTACATTGAATGTTTAAAGCTTTATGTGTTGGCAATTCACCTGCTATCAATATTGACTTGCTAGAAACTGGGGGCTGATGTATGAAGTGTTTTTACCCATTCTCTGTAGGTACAAGTGATTGCACATATTGGGAACATTTCCTATGAAACCAGACATTTTACCTATCAGTGAAAGAATCAAAAACAGCCAAAATATCAAATATGATTTTAATATTTCCTGATTCTCTACAGTTTATAAAATATTTAAACAAGACTTAAAACATGCTTCTAAACCCTGCATCATTAGACCAAAGACTACAAAACAGAAAAAAGCAATAGGGAGAAGATACAATATTTTAGTGGCATCCCTAAACAACAAAACTCAAGTAGAATAATGTTAGCCCAGTCTTTATTACTGCTAGCTTGTATAACAAAGTTACATTGTATTGGCCCCTTCAGGAAGAAAAGAAATGACTCTTTACCTCTTCTTTTCCTTTTTTTGAATGGCATTTAGTTTGTGGTTTTGCAGGTGGTTTTTCAGTGTTCATATGTTTACACTGGTGAGTGCTATTTTCCTTTTGGTGGGGTTTTATCAGTTATTATAGGTTTAAACCTAAAACCGGACAGGCTATGCATAATCTATGCCATACTTCACAGGCCAAAAAAACAAAACACCCCAAGAAAAGCAGAGTTATCCAAGAGCAGTGTGTCCCCATGTATTCAATTTATAGAGTACTTAGAACAGATTTCTCGCCAGATAGTTACAGTATCCTTGAAAAACATAAATCTTACCTATTTGTAATAATTAGGGTCCATTATTCTGTAGAAAAAAGCCTACTCTCAGCACACAGTGCTATATAGTAACTGAATGCGGATAGATACTGTTCCGCTGGAGCGAGCAGAGTATGCAGACAACCGGCAAAAGCTGCCCAAAATTATAACTTAAAATCCGGAAAGTGCAAGCTCCCCTGTCGGTATGAGAGTTTTAACAGATTTATAGAATGCCTCGCCTGTATATATTTATTTATTTATTTAGGCTATTTGTTAAGCGCTCAATTACCCGTAGGTGTCTCGGCGCTGAGTGAAACAAACTAGCTCATGAGGAGATTATTGCTGAAACAGCCAGGTTTTTACCCTCATATATAACTGTCTAAATCCCTCTCTAACTTCTTAAAAACATGTTTGGCACCCTGAATGGTATAGCCCAGAAAAGATACAGAAATTTAGAGATGATAATCAATTTTAGAACATTACAAAAACCTATATTGCTTATTGGAAGCATATTCCAGATTTTAACCCATAATTTAATTTAAAAATCGTGTCTACCTTGGCACTCAGTTTTATTCCCAAATAAGTAGCCCCGTTATTGATATAGATGACTCATATTTCAGCAATAACTGAGTTTTAGCTATATTAAGGTTATAACCAGAAACTGACTCAAATTTCTCAGCCTACTCCACTGTACAATTCAACGTCTTCCCTGGTTCATCAGAGTATATTGCCACATCGTCCGCATATGCACTGATCTTTAAATCACATTCACCAGACACCATAGCCTGATCCCAACACTCCTCTGTAATGATAACAGGTAAGTTTCTAAATATAATGCAAATAGCAGAGGACAGAGTGGGCACCCCTGCCATGTGCCTCGCTCTATCTTAAAAGGTTATGCAGATATGCCTGTGTACACCAATTTAGCAAAAGGGTACTTGTGGAAAGCCTGTACCCTTTTGCAAAATTGTTTGCCGAACCCAAAGGCCCTCATCATCCTCCATAAAAATTTCCAAGTAACTCGATCAAAAGCCTTCTCAGAACCTAATGAAATCATATCCAAATTCGTTCCACTTCTGTCCGCTAAATCGAAAGCAGCAATTACATGGGTGGTGGTACTCCTGCCTGGTATTAAGACTTGTTGTTTCTTGGATACTAATTCTGGTTGCATCGGGGCAACCTGCATAGCCAAGACCTTAGGGAAGATCTTCGCAACTGCATTAATAAGAGAGATGGGTGTCAGATATGATCAAGCACTCTTACCTGAGTTGAACTCCAACCTTACCTGTAAGGTGCTTGATCGGTTTTGCAGAGACGCTATGGACCAATCCCCCAGAACCCTACCTTACAGCCTGTGATCCTTATATTACACTAGGGTGATGGGTAGCAGTCAGGGAGAGAGGCCGGATCTGACGCTACTTATTTTCTTGTAGTCGACCTGAAATATACAAGAATGCTCCTTAGTAAATGTTCTTAAAAGCTCTCTGACTTCCTAATCTAACTCCTCTCACTCCTTCCTTGTCATTCCAGAACAGTCTCCTACCTGCGAACTACTTGTCTGGTCTTCGCGTCCTGGATGTCGTCGTCTTGATGAGATAGGGTGTGTCTTGGCTGTAGAAGGTGGTTGGTTTGTCCGCCTCCGAATTTGGTTACTGGGTTCTAAAGAATTAAAACAAAGTGGTGGTGTGGCACACCAAAGGGTTTAGTTTGTAATCCAGTGGTACTACGTAATCAGCTTTTACTTCGCTTTTTTGGGCGCCTCAAGAATGTTTCTCTCCCGGCCGGTGAGAGAATAGATTGGAAACAATATCAAAAGGGGGCGTAGGAACATCCCACGCTGAATCTTGGGGAGCGCCAATGGGCCTTGGCCTCTGAATTTTCAGACGTTACTCCAAGTTTGAAGTTGAATATGTTTTTATTCACATTATATCAACATTGCAGTATATTCAAACATCATATATACAATTGTAGATTGGTTATTGGAATCGTTATAATCCTTTAGAAATCCCGTAGTTAATCCCAATGCATTTCGGGACATGAAGTCCCTTCATCAGGGGATCTAGTGAGGAGATAAACATCGTATTAGGGCGGACACTAGGGTAAAGCTCATCTATCACCCGTGAAATTAAAGAAACAAAAAAGTGAAATGCGTCGCGTAAACCCAATCTGGTTACTAGTTATAGGATCCATTCTGTGTCGAGGTGATCTTAGCATGCAGGTGATTTAAAAAAATATGGGCGTCCAAAAATCTAGCGTCAAGAAAAACGGCATAAAAATAATAATAAAAGTCTGGCAGGAATTTATGCGAAAGTGCTCCAGTGATCGAGAACGTAAACACACTGTTACACGCGAGGGTAAAGATCGAGTGTATGAATCGACCCGCAGTCAGGATAGTTATAGTGAATAAATAAGAGTGCTCGAGTTATAGTGAATAAATAAGAGTGCTCGAGGCGCAACCAATTCTAACGGACTTAAAGGTCCGGTGTAAAGTGCCTGTTGGAACTCACCAAAAGGTCGAGCGTGCAGTTAGTAATCCGGCGTTTCCGCGTTCTGTGAAGCTGGATGGCGTGTTATGGCAGTTAATAAAGTAAAAGACGGACTGCGTGATTAGGGGAGTACGTGAAACGAAAAGTGGACTAAAAAACGGACTGCGTGATTAGGGGAGTACGTGAAACAAAAAGTGGACTAAAGTGGAAGAATTATGGGTGAAACAGTAACAAGTAAGAAAACGGACCATAGGAGAAGGCTGAGATACTTGACACAAACAAGGGACTATGTAAACATCTAACGAGGGAGTTTACTGCTAAACATGACAAAATCTAAATCATAGACATTAAATGATGCGGTTAAAACGAGAAAAAATGATATATATAAAAGATGATATATATAAAAAAACACAAATGGTAGAACTGAAAATATGCGAGATAGAAACTGAGAGTAAGAAAGTTATAAAGGTGGATAAGGAAGATAGGAGAAAATGAGTGAGTGAAGATGAGCTGGAAGGTTTGGAGAAAGGACAGTTTTATAAGAAACAACTAAATTCTGTACGGTCATTAAGACCAAAAGGTTGACACGAGTCCAAGATTTTCATCCATATTAGTTCTCGTTGTAAAAGTCTTTTATGATTGTCAACTCCCGGTCTCATGGGGACAACCTCCAGTGCCAGGAACCTCAACTGACTGATGTTATGTGAGGCAGATATGAAATGAGCGGCTAGCGGAGATTTAGTGTTTTGGGTTCTGATGGTACTTTTATGTTCCGTGAGACGGGTCTTTAATTTCCTCTCGGTCTTTCCAACGTAAGGTAACCCACATGGGCATTTAAGTAGATACACTAAGTTCATCGAGTCACATGTAGCGTTGGTTTTAAGGTGTATGACTTTGCCCGTACGTGGATGGTTGATGGAATTGCCACTGATTATATTGTGACAGTGACCACAGTTGTGGCATGGTTTCGTTCCAGAAAAAATTTCAGCTCTGTGTGGTTGACTGTATTCTAACATGTTTTTTAAGTTCTTTGCTCTTTGGTAAGCAAACAGGGGGGTACCGTCGAAAATTCCTTGAAAGTCAGGTTCTAATTGTACCATGGACCAATTGTGTAAAAGGATTTTCTTGATGTTAGGACTGTTGGATGAGTATTTTGACACAAAAACCGGTCTCTCAAGTTTTTTTTGACGTGTGCTCTGGGACAATAATTCATCTCTGGTTTTTGTCTTTATGCGTTCTTGTGCAGCTGACAGAATTGTGTCAGGGTATTTCCTGTCTTTGTATTTGTGTAAGATGTTGGTTTCGGATTTTTGGTAATCCAGAGTTTCAGAACATATTCTTTTAGCCCGTAACAATTGGGAATAAGGTAAGTGTTTTTTCAAAGAAGATGGGTGACAGCTGGTGTATAATAAGGCATTGTTGCGGTCCGTATCTTTAATGTATAGACTGGTTTTTAGTCTGTCGTTGTTAATAGAGACCTGGATGTCTAAAAAGGGCAAGCTGTTAGAGTCCGTGTTGTGAGTGAATCGTATATGATCATCAACCTGGTTTAGATAGGTAAAAAACTCACTTATTTCTTCTGGAGTTCCAGACCAGATTAGGAAAATGTCGTCTATGTATCTCCAATAAAACGCCGGATTACTAACTGCACGCTCGACCTTTTGGTGAGTTCCAACAGGCACTTTACACCGGACCTTTAAGTCCGTTAGAATTGGTTGCGCCTCGAGCACTCTTATTTATTCACTATAACTCGAGCACTCTTATTTATTCACTATAACTATCCTGACTGCGGGTCGATTCATACACTCGATCTTTACCCTCGCGTGTAACAGTGTGTTTACGTTCTCGATCACTGGAGCACTTTCGCATAAATTCCTGCCAGACTTTTATTATTATTTTTATGCCGTTTTTCTTGACGCTAGATTTTTGGACGCCCATATTTTTTTAAATCACCTGCATGCTAAGATCACCTCGACACAGAATGGATCCTATAACTAGTAACCAGATTGGGTTTACGCGACGCATTTCACTTTTTTGTTTCTTTAATTTCACGGGTGATAGATGAGCTTTACCCTAGTGTCCGCCCTAATACGATGTTTATCTCCTCACTAGATCCCCTGATGAAGGGACTTCATGTCCCGAAATGCATTGGGATTAACTACGGGATTTCTAAAGGATTATAACGATTCCAATAACCAATCTACAATTGAATATATGATGTTTGAATATACTGCAATGTTGATATAATGTGAATAAAAACATATTCAACTTCAAACTTGGAGTAACGTCTGAAAATTCAGAGGCCAAGGCCCATTGGCGCTCCCCAAGATTCAGCGTGGGATGTTCCTACGCCCCCTTTTGATATTGTTCTAAAGAATTAAACAACACTTATTTGTACTTTTCTTTAACCTTCACTCTTCCCTGCAAAATAACATTGAGTTAACCTCACTCACTTCTTTTTCCCTTGTCTTGTAGCTCTAGACGCGACTTCTCCGTGAAGATTCTATAGTTTCATTCACTACAAAACCTCTTGCTATTGTTGCTGAAAATTCTTGAGTCTTGAGAGAATATACTCTATACAAATACTTTAACATTCACAATCTGGATCTGAATCATTATTTTAACTCGTGTTATAATATGCCTAAAACTCAGAACACCAAAGAAATCATCTCGATACATTCATGAATCAGAACTTTAGCATTTAGTCCAAAAATGTCCCCAAAAAGCTAGCGTTGGGCGCCTTGAAGAAGGAAGTACTTAGCTCTTCTTTATCCGATTGTCCGATGAATTTTCAGAGGATGGCTGGCACAGTTCACACCTTCGCTGATGATCCGAGAGTTCTCCGGTGCAGCTGTTGGCTCTGGGATGCTCCGAAGACTAAGCGTCTTCTGGAACCCTGGGTGTGGCTTTTATAGCCAGCCACACCCCGGGACGTTGAGGAACAGGTGCGTGCCACGCCCAAAGCCGCCGAACGCTCCCAGAACGGAGCAATGAATCAGTCTTTCCATGCGCACCAAAACGATGCGTGTCGTTTTTAAACGCGCGTCTTTTTTCCTTTGCAACTGCAAACATCGAATTATAATTACAAAACCAAGTACAGTTGCAAAACAGGAGTCAATGACCTAAAAGTGACTAAATCAGTGAAGCAAAATATATAGACATGATCAAAACCTTCACGAACCATTACTTTGCATAAACTAACCCCTTTTTATCTTTCTAGGTACAAGGAGTGCTGGTTGCACGGGATAGGGGTGGGTTTCTTAAAGGAAGAATATTCCAGGCTTATATTAAGCTTGGAAAGACGGTTTCATGACAGTACCCTCCCCGTAGAATCCCCCCTAATACTGTTGGAATTGGCTTTGGTTTTTCTGGAAATCGATTATGAAAAGTTCTCAATACCTTAGGAGAGTTTTTTAAGTTTTCAAGGGGTTCCCAAGAACGGTCTTCCGGACCATAACCTTTCCAGTCAACTAGATAATATAATTTGCCTTTCTTCCTTTTGGAATCTAGAACTGCCTTTACTTCATATTCTACATCACCTTCTATCTCAATTTCAGGAGGGTGAATAACCTTCCGAGTGTCAGGGTCACAAGGCTTCAACAGTGAAACATGAAAAACTGGGTGGATTCGATACTCATTTGGTAGTTTTAGCTTCATACTGACTGGATTAACAATTTTTTCAATTGGGAAAGGTCCTATGAATCGGGGACGAAAAGCTTTATGACTCTTCAACCTCAAGTTTTTTGTGGCTAACCAAACCTCGTCACCTACCGAATAACTGGGCTGTTTAGACCGATGTTTGTCAGCAAATCTCTTCTGAACTTCTTTTGCATGAATTAACTGCTGTTGAGCCTCTTGTTGGATAGTGAACAGATTGTCTACAAAATCAGTGACTGCTGGTGTATCTGACACCTTTTTATCTATGCCCAACATATCTTTTGGATGAAAACCGTGAACACAGAAAAAAGGTGACATTCCAGTTGAAGAATGATTTGTATTATTATAAGCGAATTCAACAGCCCACAAAATGTCTGACCATTCATGCTCATGGGAGGTTAACAGACATCGAAGAAATTGTTCAACTGTCTGATTTGTGCGTTCTGTCAGTCCATCGGTTTGTGGATGGTAACTGGATGACATTCGCACTTCCATTTTCAAGGATTTCCCTAAACCTTGCCAAAAATGTGACACAAATTGTGAACCCCTATCTGATAAAACAACCGAAGGAATGCCATGTAGCTTCACAATATGTGTGACAAAAATGTGTGCTAATTCCAAAGCCGTAGGAAGTTTTTTTAGAGGAATGAAATGAGCATATCTGGAAAAGTGATCCACAACTGTGAGAATGGTGGTGAAGCCTGAAGTGGTACGAGGCAACTCTACAATGAAATCTAAAGACACCGTATGCCAAGGCTGAGGAGGAACCGGCAAAGGCATAAGCAATCCAGATGGGGATTTATGAACTGCTTTGTTCCTACTACAAACCGTGCATGTTTGTACATATTTTTGGATGTCAGCTAACATGTTCTGCCACCAAAAGCGTCTTTTAATGAGCTGGTACATCTTGGTAACCCCTGGATGGATTGACAGCATGGAATCATGGTAATTTTGCATTACTCTTTCTTGCAACTTTTCATTGGGAACAAAAACTTGGTCATTCATGAACATCATATTGTCCTTCCATTGCAACAAGGGATACAGTTTATTCCATTCTTCTCTTGTATGTTCTTGTAAGGCTTTCTCTATATCAATTAAAACATCAGAGTTAACAAGACCAATCTGAAACCGTTCCTCAGAAATTATAGGATTTAACTTTTCCTTTCTCAAATTCAAGTCATCACTCAAACCTATTCTGGACAAAGCATCGGCTTTGTTGTTTTCTTTCCCTGGCCGATAAGTTATGATGAAATCATAATCATTGAAAAACAAAGTCCAGCGCAGTTGGCGAGGAGTCAAAGCTTTAGCGGATCTAAGTGTCTGTAAATTCCTATGATCCGTATATATAGTTACCGGATGTCGAGCCCCTAGCAAGTAGTGTCGCCATTCTTTGAACACAGCTTTTATGGCCAATAGTTCACGATCTGCAATTGCATAATTCTGTTCTGGAGGGGTTAATTTCCTGGAATAGAATGCAATGGGGTGCAATTGTCCTGTACTTGTACTTCTCTGAGATAAGATTCCTCCAATGGCAAATTGTGAGGCATCAGCTTCTACTATAAAAGGCTGAGAAGGATCTGGATGTTTTAGTACTGGAGCTGTCACAAATTGGTTTTTTAGGTCCTGAAAGGCTATTTCAGTTTCTGAGGTCCATTCAAACTTTGTATTTTTTCGTAACAATTTTGTGATAGGCGTAACCTTTTGAGAAAAGTCTTTAATAAAACGCCTATAGAAATTAGCAAATCCCAGAAAACTCTGAATTTGCTTCACAGAAGAGGGACTGGGCCATTCAATTATTGCCTTAACTTTCTTTGGGTCCATTTCTATTCCAGCCGGACTAAGAATATACCCAAGAAAGTCCACTGTGGTTACATGGAACAAACTTTTTTCAAGTTTTACGAACAGAGAATTTTGTAAAAGCTGTTGAAGAATGGCTCGTACTTGCTTTACATGCTCTGATTTGTTCTTAGAATAGATGAGGATATCATCAATGTATACAATACAGCAAATATCCAAAAAATCCCTTAACACCTCGTTTATAAAAAACTGAAATGCTGCTGGAGCATTGCAAAGTCCGAAGGGCATCACTTGATATTCATATAGTCCAAATTTCGTTCTAAAGGCTGTTTTCCATTCGTCGCCCTCTCGGACTCGCACTAGATGATATGCCCCTCGCAGATCTAGTTTTGTATAAATGGTGGCATCTTTGATTTGATCAAGTAAGGTCGGGATTAAAGGTAAGGGATATCGGTTCTTGACTGTTACATTATTAATTGCACGGTAGTCGATGCAAGTGCGCAATTCTCCTCCCTTCTTCGGGATGAAGAAGAGAGGAGAAGAGACTGGGGACTTGGAATGCCGAATAAACCCATTGGCTAAATATTCGTCCAGATAATTACGTAGATGTTCATTTTCTTTCTCAGTTAAAGCGTAAATTCGGCTACAAGGCAGTGATGCCCCGGGAACCAAATCTATTTGGCAATCAAAATCTCTGTGAGGGGGTAAGGTCTCTGCCTTCTTTTTGTCAAAAACATCTACCAAATCTTGATACTCCTCGGGCACCCCTGTAACTATTAGAACACTCTTAGAATCCTTTGGGAAGTCATATCCTTGAATTAACAACTCAGAACCTGGGAATTGTTGGAAACATTTAGCGTGACAATAATCAGATTTGAATAAAATACTCCTGTTAGTCCAATCAATGTAGGGATTGTGTAAAACTAACCAAGGGATCCCCAAAATTAAACCGAATTGAGGAGCATCAATAATGTCAAATGTTATAGTTTCCACATGTCTTTCTGCACAAGTCATTTTTAAGACTTCAGTATGATACTGTATGAGACCAGAAGTGAGTTCTTTTCCGTCCACTGCTCTGACTACTTCTGGGGAGTCCTTGACTATTTGTTGTAAACCTAATTTTTGAAACAATTTAGTGTCAATAAAATTCCCAGTAGCCCCAGAATCTATTAAAGCGTCAATGGACCAAGACCGTTCCTTATTCACTTGAGACTGAATAAGAATACGCATACTGAGGTGACAATGAGAGGCAGTTGGAGCTAAGGAGGCCAAAGTGATAGGTGAACTCGATAGATCGACCTCTTTATCTACCGAGAGAGCTAGTTTTCCGACTGTTGCATAATTGCCACATCGGTAGTCTTGATCTTAGGCCTGACAGGACGTGTTGGACAATCTTTTATAAAATGTCCAGTTTTTCCGCAGTACATACACTGGTTCAGTTTTCGACGCTTTTCTCTCTCATCTTTAGAGAGTGGTCCTCTAACTGTGCCAATTTGCATGGGTTCTACAGGGTCAAGTTTAGTAGAAGATGATTCTGGTCTTGAATTCCCTCTTTCCTTAAAAACCATCATCTTAAAGTCGGATTTTCCCCTTTCTCCTTTTCTTTCAGAGATTCTGTGGTTTAATTTCACTACTAGGTCTATGAACTCCTCACAATCTGTAGGTGGATCTAAAATCTGAGTTACCATGTCTTTTAAATCATCACGTAAACCACGATAAAATAGTGACACGCGTTTCTCCTCTGGCCACTCTGCTTCAATTACCAACCTATTAAAGATTGAGATATAATGCAGGAGATCAGAAGACCCTTGCCGTAAATTTAGCAATTCGTGATCTGCAGATTGCACGAACACATGTTTAGCAAATAGTTTCTTCATTGCTCTTTTAAACCGTCTAAAATCAGTTAACATGGGGTCATTTCTTTCCACATAAGGTACTGACCATAAGGCAGCGTCTCCGCCCAAATAGGATAAGATAAATGCTACCTTAGACGAGTCATCGGGAAATACAGTAGGTTTTGCCACAAAATGTAATTGGCACTGGTTTAGAAAAATGGTGAACTTATTACAATCCCCATAAAATCTCTCGGGAGGGGCTAAAGGTACAGTTACAGGAGTAACCACCTGAATTTGAGTATTAGCTGAGGTATTTGAAGCTGTGTCACCACTATATAAAGTGTGCATAGTTGGTTGAAACACTGGTGGCTTTAGATAAGATTTTTTATCAGAACTAAAGGTCCAAGTTTGGGGACTAGGTGCTTGTAACCTAAGCTGGATTGCGGTTAAATCCTTTCTTAAGTCAGCATTTTCTGCCCTCATTTCTAGTAACACTGCAGCTAAATCTTGCAAAGTGATCTGCTGAGATTCTTCCATAGCGCCTGGGCAAAGCCTTTGTCGTGGGCTTAGTCTTCTGTCAGATATGATCAAGCACTCTTACCTGAGTTGAACTCCAACCTTACCTGTAAGGTGCTTGATCGGTTTTGCAGAGACGCTATGGACCAATCCCCCAGAACCCTACCTTACAGCCTGTGATCCTTATATTACACTAGGGTGATGGGTAGCAGTCAGGGAGAGAGGCCGGATCTGACGCTACTTATTTTCTTGTAGTCGACCTGAAATATACAAGAATGCTCCTTAGTAAATGTTCTTAAAAGCTCTCTGACTTCCTAATCTAACTCCTCTCACTCCTTCCTTGTCATTCCAGAACAGTCTCCTACCTGCGAACTACTTGTCTGGTCTTCGCGTCCTGGATGTCGTCGTCTTGATGAGATAGGGTGTGTCTTGGCTGTAGAAGGTGGTTGGTTTGTCCGCCTCCGAATTTGGTTACTGGGTTCTAAAGAATTAAACAACACTTATTTGTACTTTTCTTTAACCTTCACTCTTCCCTGCAAAATAACATTGAGTTAACCTCACTCACTTCTTTTTCCCTTGTCTTGTAGCTCTAGACGCGACTTCTCCGTGAAGATTCTATAGTTTCATTCACTACAAAACCTCTTGCTATTGTTGCTGAAAATTCTTGAGTCTTGAGAGAATATACTCTATACAAATACTTTAACATTCACAATCTGGATCTGAATCATTATTTTAACTCGTGTTATAATATGCCTAAAACTCAGAACACCAAAGAAATCATCTCGATACATTCATGAATCAGAACTTTAGCATTTAGTCCAAAAATGTCCCCAAAAAGCTAGCGTTGGGCGCCTTGAAGAAGGAAGTACTTAGCTCTTCTTTATCCGATTGTCCGATGAATTTTCAGAGGATGGCTGGCACAGTTCACACCTTCGCTGATGATCCGAGAGTTCTCCGGTGCAGCTGTTGGCTCTGGGATGCTCCGAAGACTAAGCGTCTTCTGGAACCCTGGGTGTGGCTTTTATAGCCAGCCACACCCCGGGACGTTGAGGAACAGGTGCGTGCCACGCCCAAAGCCGCCGAACGCTCCCAGAACGGAGCAATGAATCAGTCTTTCCATGCGCACCAAAACGATGCGTGTCGTTTTTAAACGCGCGTCTTTTTTCCTTTGCAACTGCAAACATCGAATTATAATTACAAAACCAAGTACAGTTGCAAAACAGGAGTCAATGACCTAAAAGTGACTAAATCAGTGAAGCAAAATATATAGACATGATCAAAACCTTCACGAACCATTACTTTGCATAAACTAACCCCTTTTTATCTTTCTAGGTACAAGGAGTGCTGGTTGCACGGGATAGGGGTGGGTTTCTTAAAGGAAGAATATTCCAGGCTTATATTAAGCTTGGAAAGACGGTTTCATGACAATGGGTCTATATGAACCCATCTCCTGTGACGGTTTGCCCTTCTTTACAAATATTGCCATCTTGGGGCTTTACCAGCATCCTCTATATACTGCATCACCCTGAACATTTGTGGAATTATGATATCTTTAAATGCTTTGTAAAATTCCACGGGGATTAAATCATCACCTGCTGCCTTACACGAGGGCAAGGCAGTAATAGTAACCTCTGGCTCCCCAGAAGTTATGTCCCTATTTAACAATACTGACGGTAATTCTTCTACTTTTGGCAGCCTACTGCCTTCTACATACATTGCTACTTCTACATTCAGGATATTGGAGGTTGCCTATATAGATCTTGGAAGAATGCTCGACAATGGCTTGAGGAAGGGTATAAACTATACCATCACTGCCTTTAATGCTCTGGATCAGACACTTGTCCTTCCTGTCCGATATTTGATGGGCCAATACTTGACCAACCGGATATCCGTATTCATACTGAAGGGCCTTATTTTGTGGCCTAGGTGGCCACAATTTAGTCCCCCAAAATGTTGGCTTAATTTAGAACGCTAGTTAAAAGCTGCATATGCAGAGCTACCTCATTAGTATGCCCTGTCCTGATCGCTACTGTATGAGAAATTTCTAATTGTAAAATCTCCTGGGCCAATTGATTGACACCATTTCGAGTATTCCTATTTTGCACATGGATAAGCTATATCATGATACCCCTAATAGAAGCTTTGAGTGTGTCCTATATATCCAGCTAGAAAACTTGCCAATTGTCTTGGAAATGAAAACTGATGCCGCCGACCTCCAACCCCAGACAAGTATTATACCTAAGATAATTCAGTTGGGTTCTGATGACACTTTGGGGCACATTTCTATTTCAACATCTGTGAGATTATCCCATTTAACAATATGTCAATCTGGGAATAGTGCTTGTGCGGAGATGAATAATATGTATACCCGGGCATTTTAAGATACCATTCCTGCCAGGCATCCGTAAGCCCACGTAGCTGAATAAATACAGAGATAAAAGCTCTCATCTTCACCATTCGTGGGGAGGCCAAATGATTAGTTGTATCTCTTGTATAGTTCATCACACAATTACAATTTCACATTACCAACATTTCCCCGAACCAATCCAATAGTTCCAAACAGAGCCTGTTCAACATCTCTGGATCATTCGGCAAATAAAATGTACATATTACAAATTTCCGACCATTCGCCAGAAGTTGGCCCATCACCTATCTGACCCAAGCATCAGATACAGCCCTCAATTCCTTATGCTTCGAACTCCTAGCTACCAATATAGTTCCCCTCGAATAGAGGTAGTCTGTGATGTGGTAACCAATAGATTGTAGCCCAGTTGTTTATATAGATGTTTATCCTTATAAGCCAAATGTGTATCAGTCAATGCAAATATATGTGGGTTGTACATCTTAATCTCCTCCCGTACCAACTTTTGTTATAAGAGAGTTGATGCCAGATTCATTCCAGCACATGCATTTTAGTCTAATCATAATTGCGCTGATCCTATTTTACATCATCCCAATCTTCTCTAAAAAAAAATACCATACATCAATTTGTGCTAAATTCTCTGATTAAACAGACTAGTGTTCTTCACCTTGTCCCCATCTGCCAAATGCAAATGTTCTCAAGCATGCATCGCAACAAATAACTCCTCCCACCCCAAATAAAGCCCTCCCTGGCACGAGACCCCAAATGTCTGGCTAAGAAACTCTTCTCCACCTTTTTGGACTTTAGTTTATTGACACAACTCCAATCAGAGCCACCTCCCAATCCCCCGAGCGCTCACCTATCCCCAATTTTACCCTGTGAGAAGAAATAAAGAAGTAAAAAAAGAGAGAGTACACCAAGCTCAAGCCCAACCAGCAACCAATCCCCTATTTGAAAAATATTATATCGCCATTCATAATTCTGCTAGATTCAGTTCCAACGATCAACATCTTGATCACTTGGCTGTCCCTTTGATGTCACAGAGGGCCATCTTAAAATCATGTTTGGTATAGCACATCTGAGCCTGCCCATTATGGATTACTTTAAGCGTTGCTGGATCCTGCAGGAAGACTTGTGCCCCCACCACTTTCAGAGGATCAATTAATTGACGTAGTTTCCATCACCTAATCATTGTGCTTTTGCTAAGATCCGAGTGGACAAAAATTGACACGGCATCTACTGCCACCATCATAGCAGGACAGGCTTTTATGGATACTGACTGTCTCAGTAGGAAGTTGCCTTTGTAGACTGGAATTGGATAAGGGTGCGCAGGACGAGAGCTAGAAAGGGGCCTGTTACCATCCTGATTTATAGGTAACCGATGTGCTTGTTGCAGCTGTGAGTTCATGTCCCAATTCATGAGGTCAGGAAAGGCTTTCCCAAACAGCTGCATAAGGTATTGCCAGGAACCTCCCCCTCCTAACCCTCCAGAATGCCAAATACTCATAGATTATTCCTCCTTTGGTGATTGCTGAGAACTTCGACCTTTGAGTGCACCAGAGCCAGCTAGCAACGATAATGATGCTCAATGGATTTAGCAGTTGGTGATCCAACTTTCTCCACATCTTCTACACGTTGCTCTAATTTGCCCAACTCCATGGATAGAGCTGTTACCTTGCTGGTGACATCTGATATTGACTGCTGTATTGCCACATTGTCTGCTCTTACTTGTTCATAGTGCTGCTACGCCTCTTTCCACTGAGCCTGCAAGAACTGTAGATTGCTTTGAGAGATGGTTCCTGAGTTTATTCAGTTTTGTCTCTGGCCGGAAAGTCTTCTAGCACCCCACAAGCAGAGAAACTGGAGGAATGGCTACCAACAAACTTGAGGTGTATGCCCTGGGGAGGAACCGGCATCTGATGCAGGCCTATCCACTAGTGCCAGTTCTGCACCTTTGGAACTTCCTCCTTTAGCTGACAGCTGGGCCTCTATACTGGTTGAAGATAATCTTGACACAATCGCTTTTACATCGCCTTTCTACATCACCCAGTCTCAAAGTGAGCTGTCTTTGAAACCACTACTTACTGTGCTTTTCTTCACCCATGCGGCTTTGTTTTTACCCACCTGCAATCCCTTTAGGGTTCCATTCTGATTTTTTGGGTTACCCCTGCTGGCTGAAACTATCACCTATTTAGCAGCACCATTTTTGCCTCCTCTCTAGCCCCCAGGCTTGTATCTGCCATAGAGTCTACCTCCTCCCCCTCTAGAGAGCAGTCTGGGTTAGCTGGTGCAGATACCACTACTGCCAGAGAAAGGGGATGTTGCTTATTGCCTTATTAGATATTTGCAGCACTGTAGCAGAACCGATATTGGGGCCTCTACTGCCTCAAACTCACCCCCCCAGTGGCGCAGCAGGTGTCTCAGGTATACTCACAGTCTCTGCATTTCAAAAGACTTCAAAGGAAGGAACTCTCACCTCCTGTGTCTTATATAACTCAGACTATAGTGCAGTGCTACAATGTTGCACCACAGATAGCAATGCCCATAGCATTTCTATAAGACACTCAAACTCAGTCTCAATCTCACATTTATAATTCATCTTAAACATGAAGGTGGCATCTTGCAGTAATTTGTATTTTGTAAGTGTAATTTTATGAGTAATATACTCAAAAAGAGGCACACTCTTTTTATGTTCTCTAATCAACACTTATTTAAAATGTATATTTTTCTGTTCACATTTCCTGTCCAGGGGTGCTTCATAAAAGTGCATTTCTGCACATGGAGTTTTACACTAAATTAAATTGTATCTTTGCCCTTTAGATGATTCAATAAATCTTAGAACAAGACGGTTGTAAATGTCTTTTCATTAGATTCTGTCTGTTCACTTAGTGTTGATACACACATTACTGTTCATAGAGGAGTTAGATGATGTAATGGGTATCAGTAAAAGAAAATTCATCAAAGCAAACCAGACAGCTCGATCAAGTATGGAGCAGGTTTGCTCAGCTTTATTATATCAGTTAGTGATGGTAAAATAGATGTGCCACACGAAGTTGACATGTTATCACTAGTTAATAATCTCTCACAGTTGAGTCTAATTTGCAGTTTATTTTATTTTATTTTATTTTATCAATTTATAGGGCGCAACAGCTACCCAAAAAGGGTTTCCCGGCGCCTAGACACAGCTAGATTGAGTTTCCCTCACCATGAGTGCTTCCTAGGGATAAAACGCAAGATTTACTTCACACCTCTGAATGATTCAATATGGATTTGGAAGATAATTTTACAACATGTCTTGAATGAGGCAAATATATGTATTTAGCAAAAATAACTATAAAACATATTTAACTATAGTATTCTTGACATATTGAGAATAAAACAGACTCCGCATTTCCTGGACAAAAAAGTAAGCTCTTGTTAACTGAGGTTGAATATAGAATATGATTTGATTAACAAAATGCAAAATATTAGTAAAGTGCAAGATGTGTTGTGGTTATTGTTAAATCACACTCTCCAAGGATCCCTGCTCTTAAATGGAATACCATGCAGGTGAAGTGCCCTGATAATTTTTGGGAAATGCATAATTCAAAAGATATAGTTTTCCCCAAATCTTCTAGCAGCATGGGTATAAAGTTAAATCATGAAATACTTTTGTTCTTCTTTGTTTCATTAAAAACAAATACAAATAAAAGTTCTACATACTGTGTGATGTATTTTTCACCCACCCATTAAGGATACGTCAGTAGTGCAAAGAATTTCATTCAGCACTGGTATATATTTATTTATGTTCCATGGTTGTACACATTGCAATGTTTGGTTTCATGAGAGAAGTGTTTTACTTCACATGTTTAATCTAGAGTTATGTTACACATTCAACATGTGTGGTTATTATCTCTGCCCCCAGTGCTTGTAGTCAGCAGGTCAGTTTGTACATTTTCTTCCATAGATTACACTCAATGAAGCTAAAGCAAGTTGATCCAGTTTGTTCTGTAACTATTTCAGTGAAAGTATTTATCATACCATGTACCTTGTGGCATGTCCTGGGTTGTGCTAAGAGGGAATTTGTCTTCCAGCATATAAAGTTCACCTTCTTTGTGTGAACATAATATCTGTCCATTGATTCCACTTGACCTCTCTGTGGCATTTAACACCACTGATCACAACTCCCTACTATATGTTCTCTTCAGAATGTAAATAGGTGGAAACATTCTAACTTGGTTCCAGTAGGTCTTCTCACTAGGTTGACAATATTTTAAAGCAGATTGCTTCGGATAATATCCTTTTTTTCTTGGTTACAAATATTCATATCACTCAATTCTATCACCTTAGCTATTACAATTTACATAGGGAATCCCTTGTCACAGTGATACAGGACAACAATGTCTCCACACTTCAGTATGCTTGGAAAGACTGCTATACCTCAGAGTCTATGATCAGTTCAGCAAATCAAGGTTAAATATATTCCTTAAAAGGTTATTTGACTGGCTGACCTCATTCTTGAAACTGAACCTTGCCAAACCAGAATTCCAAATCCACAACTCTGAACCAACCCCCCTGTTCAAAAAAGGCTCAAGCTGCTGTCTTCTAGGGTAACTTTAATTCTCTGTGCCGTTTACCAGTGCCCCTGGATTTATCCTCAATCAAAACTTCAATACGACTCCACACATCTCTGAACTGAAAAAGTCTGCCACCTTTTAACTCCAACTTCTTAGGAAGCTAAAATTCACCATCCTGCTAATCCTTCAGAACAGCAGTATACGTTTTAGTACTCTCTGATCTCCATGGAGGTAAATACAGAGTTGAAGGCCATTCACAGTCCACTGTTTCAGCCCTTACATATCTGCTAAATTGGTAATGGATGCCAAGAAATTAAACCAAATTATCTTTATATGAAAATATATTCACTGTCACCCTCTGAAGTTAAGAATTAATTTCAAAATGATCTGTATACCTCAAATACACTTCACGTTGACTTCCCATCCTACCTAAAAGGTGAATCATACTCCTAAGGATATCATGGGGAAACAGTGAGCAAAGCTATTATGGTTTTGAAAACTTCTAAAGCCAAAAAAGAAGATTATGAACTAAGGCCTCTCCTGCCTGATGGCAGAATTTTAACCCAGAACACAAAAAACGGAATCCAGATCTTTGTCATTCAGATAATACTTGAATACTCATCTTTTTAGATTACAACTTCCAAACGAATTGACACTTCTTTTACCACTTATGCTTCTACCAGTACCTTTCGTTACTTTGTCTTTATGGCTCCATTCACAATACAAAAATCCATAAATAGCTAAAAAAAAATGCATACATTATGTTTTCTTGCCTTTAATTTACACCCAGGACTTTACACCCAGGACCATCCAACTCACACCAATATTTGGAATGCATGTTTTCCATGGAGTAATAGCTCTATGATCAAATATTTCCTCTTTTGAAAATCAGGGTCTTGGTTGTGAAGTTTGTGGACAAAGGTAAAAAACTATACCGGCAACAACCATTGCCAATCCAATCAAAATTGAATACCCACTAATAACGAGGGCCCAAGAGTCCAGCACCAGCCACCAGCTCTCCCTTTCTGGTTAGTCTGGTGAGGCTCAGAAAGCATTTACAGGGCACTTATACATAGCAGCTGAGATAAATGTATTATCTAATATATTTTGGCGATGGCTAATTAAAAGGAATTTTTCATGGTTGAGTATGTGTTTTATGGCGATCATCAACTTCACATTCTGCATTGTTTTATGATATGACACACTTTAATTCTCTTGATATGGTAATTTAACCTCTATGTTAAAATAGAACCATTTTGAAAATGAGTTGGTTTCATTGAAAGGTAAATTTCCAGGAAGGACTAATGAAAAATTAACAAGAAGAACTGGGGGGACTGCCATTGCTGTCTTTGTGAAACAATGATTTATACATGTGGAGAAGAGTGGCTCACTGGTTAGAGGAGGCAGACCTGGAAGCAGAGGTCAGCCCGGGACCAGGGTTCAATTCCTGGCTCGGCGGGGTCTTGAGTCCTAAAATGTCCATGGACTCGACAATTCTTGCTCTGGTGCCTACTCGATGCATGGGTTCACACTCTGCAACTCTGGGCAATAGCTTGCTCAATCTCCACAACTACCCCTCGCGGCGGGATGCCTGGCTTTCACCTTGCGGATACCCTGCCGGGGTTATCTCACAGTGGAATACCAGGACGGGTACCCTAAGCAACAGCTTAGAAACCGCTCGGTGATTTGCGCTATATAAATTCCTGTACATTTACACAGCTAGCCTTTACGACAAGACATTATAATGGCATCTGTAAACAATTAAACATTAAGGCAAATACTACCAAATTTACAAAGCAAATGGAACATGACTTAGATCTGAGACACTATGGAAAACTCTTTTGATATATTCTATTTGATCAAAATTAGTATTGAATGCAGGGTATTTACTCTTAAAAGACATAACAAAGAGGTTACTTATTATACCCAGTGGAGTCCACATTTAAGACATCACTAGCTTCAAACGAAGCAAAGGCTGACTTGTGTTATTTTAAACAAGGACCAAAATATTTTTACATAAATTTAACTGTATGTATGTTAGAAAATGTACTAATAATCAGAAGAGCAAACCTGGTTGCTTTCCGGGGACTCAGCAAGAGCAATATGGAACATTTGGGATTGGATGCTATTAGATTCACCAGCTGCAAGCATGTGTTGTGAAAACATTTGCTTAAATGTAGAACAATGCTCAAAACTCATTTGCTAAAATGTGTGTTTCACCTCTAATTGCCATCTGTCTCATAACATGAGTCCCATTACGCAGTTTTTTAAATCAACACTGACAATTTATAGTTATTGTGAAGCATCAATGGTATAAAATAAGCCAGAGTAAACCAGTTTCATTATAGCATTGGCCGTGGAAACCTCAAGGGCTAAATATCAATTCACGAAAATACGAAGGTTAGTAGAGGAGACGTTGCACAGCTTTACCCTATTAATATTACAGTATTGACCTGTTGTTTTACCTTGTATTCTCAACAGCCTCTTACTTGTTGCATAGGGCTAGGAGAAGTGCGCAAATCTGAAACTAAAGATAGTAAAGAGGTCTCTGCGAGGCCTATTTTTGGCCTTCTTGCCATTACCTTAATGATTGCTGAGATCATGGCACTCACTGAATCGCTCACACTTGCTAGTGAATTGTATCCAGCTCCCTGAGTGACACAGTGATATCTATTACTGTAAAATATAACATGCCTGTACAAATTAGGCATAGATTTTCATTTTTGACAATGCAAAAGTGGAAAATGTGGGTATCATCAACTTGCATTGTTTGATTCTGGTGTGATCTTTTTTTTAAGTTGTAGATGGATGGACTAATGAATAATTCAGTATGTCATGACGGTAAAATATATTGGCACTAAACAAGAAATTGTATGCCTTTGTTGGCGAAGTGTATCATTGATATCTCGTCTACCCAGCTGCTTGTATTGTATTTAGTTATAGGAATGACAGGAGAAAACCCATATACCACGTTGGGATGGGTGTATCATGTAGACAAAAACAATTCCCAACTGGTATCATGTAGAGACAGTTTCAATTGTGTATGCCATGGGCATTACAAAGAACAGAAACAAGGAGTCAAATGATTCAGGAAAAACTGGTATTATTCACCAAGAAAACAAATTTTTCTTTCATATGAAATTACAGTTAGGAACAGCACTGTAAAGATCAGATCTTATAACAACCCGGTGGCACTTGGTGCAAGGTGCTATATACAGTTTAGTGAGGTGAGTGTGCAAGTGCTTTAAAAACAGCATAGACGACGCATTAAACAAAGTATATACATCAGATAAAACTCCACAACACAAGTTACAGTCACTTGGAAGAACAATTATTCCTTGTGGGAGCTTTAAGCGCGGGATGCGTCATATGATTCAGGCTGTGTGGTCGACGGCGTTTCGATCCCCTTTAGTCGGGATCCTCATCAGGACAGGGTTGTTGATGGGTACAGCGCTGTAGGCAAAGAAGGGCAATTTAGGGAGGCTGCTGGCGGTGGGAGCGGGTGGTGCGAAGGTGAACTGTGGCTAATTAGGGCTGTATCACTGAAGGTATACTGTGCTAATGAAGTGGTAGTAGTGGTGGCCGGAGAGGGAAGGAGGGTGACAATTGGGGGTGCCTAGTGTGCAGGTGTGGCCGGTCTAGAATCAATTAGCCGGGCAGTGGAGGGTGAAAATCAATACAACTCAACATTCACAAGGTGGCTGGCGGCACTTCGAAGTAATTTTGATCGAGTGCTGGGGGAAAAAAAAAAAAAATAATAATGTTTACTAGGAGGCGCGAGGGCGTCTAGTAACTTGGGTCAAGGGTAAATACAACATGCGAAGAGTTACCTGATCGCGGTTCTAAGTAGGACTGCTCGCGTGGTGTTGGCTGCGTCTGTACGGGCAAAGGGAGAGAATTGGGTCAGTGAGATACACGCCGTCGCGATCTGGAACGCGACGGCGTGTATCTCACTGACCCAATTCTCTCCCTTTGCCCGTACAGACGCAGCCAACACCACGCGAGCAGTCCTACTTAGAACCGCGATCAGGTAACTCTTCGCATGTTGTATTTACCCTTGACCCAAGTTACTAGACGCCCTCGCGCCTCCTAGTAAACATTATTTTTTTTTTTTTTTTTCCCCCAGCACTTGATTAAAATTACTTCGAAGTGCCGCCAGCCACCTTGTGAGTGTTGAGTTGTATTGATTTTCACCCTCCACTGCCCGGCTAATTGATTCTAGACCGGCCACACCTGCACACTAGGCACCCCCAATTGTCACCCTCCTTCCCTCTCCGGCCACCACTACTACCACTTCATTAGCACAGTATACCTTCAGTGATACAGCCCTAATTAGCCACTGTTCCCCTTCGCACCACCCGCTCCCACCGCCAGCAGCCTCCCTAAATTGCCCTTCTTTGCCTACAGCGCTGTACCCATCAACAACCCTGTCCTGATGAGGATCCCGACTAAAGGGGATCGAAACGCCGTCGACCACACAGCCTGAATCATATGACGCATCCCGCGCTTAAAGCTCCCACAAGGAATAATTGTTCTTCCAAGTGACTGTAACTTGTGTTGTGGAGTTTTATCTGATGTATATACTTTGTTTAATGCGTCGTCTATGCTGTTTTTAAAGCACTTGCACACTCACCTCACTAAACTGTATATAGCACCTTGCACCAAGTGCCACCGGGTTGTTATAAGATCTGATCTTTACAGTGCTGTTCCTAACTGTAATTTCATATGAAAGAAAAAGCTGTATTGTATTTAGGCAGCTTTATATCAACTACAAATGTTTTATTCCATTGATATTTTAGACTTCCAAACAAGCAAGTGTGATTTTCAATGCATGTTTCTGACTTCCTGAACTATGTCTAGCTATGTATACTAAAGTGTTTCATGCTAGCAACACCTGAGGAAAAGTGGCCCGCTGAAGAGTATTGTGTGGTGATTTCAAATGATATAATAGAATATTCAAAATGTGTCCTTCATTGTTGCATGACTGGGCCTGAGTAATGGTAATTGAAAGGTGATCCAACAATAACTGTATGAAAATGTGATATTAGTTAAGGAGGGTGTAAATACCTTTCCAAGAAATGAGTCTCTAAATCCTATTAAACCCAACAAATAAGTAATATGAATAAACCTGGGCTGAATCTCTTATAGACCTAGCACAGAACAGACAGGCTAAAATTAAGGAAAAGGGTATAAAGTATGTAGCTGTATTAAAACAATTCAAAAATTAAAACCCAATACATAATAAAAATTCCACATGCAAAAACCTCTAGACTAAGACTCTAAACTCAGAATCAAAATCCTCCAGCAGTGTAAGGCTGCAGCCTGTATTTGGTGAAGTTATCTTGCAGATTAATAACTTCTGGATGTGGTCCAGCTGAAGGTATTTGTTTTGGCTGGAAAAGCTCTGAGAGGAAAAATACAAAATCTTCAAGCCACTATGGTCCTCTTGTCAAGCGGATACTTTTCACATCTTCACTCAGACAAAATTTCTGCCTTTGACTTAATCTATTTTTTGGAAAATCCTTCAGTGGGGAGCAAACTTGGAAGCTGTATCCAACAAAGAGCTCCTGAAGGTGGACACCTTTGCTTAAAGCTCCCACTCCAGCTCCATTGGTATCATAAATCCAAAAATGTTCTAATTTTCAACTTTTCAGACTTTTTGGGTCTGCCCCTCTTGGACACTTCCAAGGCTCCTGTGATCCTCACAAACAGCACTTGGGGTCCAGGACTCCCTTGATGCTACAGAAGGGTCCACTTCAGGTCCAGTTATTGGTCAACTGATCACTTCAAGAAAAAGGCATCATGCAACTTGTTGTGTCCCTGAAGCCACACAAGTTGTCACAGGACCCCCACACTATTATGGGTCAACAATTACTGATGTTCCCTACCTGGATCTATCATTTGAGGCATGGCAGATCTGGCAGATCTGGGCAGGAAAATAAACTATGGCCTAGACACACCAGATACAAAAACCCAATGAATGTTAGAACCATCATTTTTCTTTTTTATTGGAGAAAACTACTACTCTGGAAGTTTGTTTCAGTAAATCAAAAATATGAATGTTAAGAGACAAAATTGATACAGCACCCGCTTGGCAGTCACCTCTGCCTTCAGCTCGTCTGTCACACCGGTGGATGCATTTAAGGCATACATGTTTTTGACAGACAGGTGAGCTTTTCAAAATGTTGCAGGTGGCCCTTCACCAGGGGGTGAATGCCAAAGTCTTTGCTGGTGGGCAACCTGCCACATTTCAAATGACCCCTTGGTCTTTTACACTTCTGACCAGCAACTGTGGATTTCCAAGAAGTATAAGCTCCTCTTGCATTCTAGTTTAAGAAAAGAGTGATGTTTACATTGAAGAGAGACAGTGATTCATCACAGCCATCCAGAAATTTGGTGAATATGACTGCAGTAAGTGGTTTGGCAAATATGTCATTCTACAAATATCATGGGATTAGTTTCTCTTTAGGAATATTATTGCAGGCTTGCTTTAGAAATCCATTAATTTCCTTAACCTTATTTAGACCTTGGTATGGAATTCTTTCTTATTTTTCTTGGAGGGGGTCAAAGGAAAGGGATAGATATTTTTTCAAGACAAATTGTTGGCTAACTTTCAAACATATGTCTTGACTCAAAATTACCTGGTCATCCATCTTGCTTTTCATTTGGGTGCAGGATAAAATATAAAAATCTGTTTCTTCGAAATCATAAATAAAATAAATCATTACTTGCTGGACAGCACAAACAATGACTTTCCTTTAGAGCAGATCACAAAAATGTTGCTTTGTGCTATCAACAAATTGGACCAATGTCAACATTGTGTGTTCAGGGGTTTCTCTATTAGCTTTTTCAGCACGCTGTCAACAGCAAAGTGTATTGTATCTCATTACACTAATGTATCTAAAGACTGTAAAACAACCAATACCAAAGTACAGGGAATGGTGGGCTGTGCAGTGAGCAGTGTCAATGTATTTTCTTTGCCCTTTTTTGTCTTTTAGCAAAAGGGCACACAATGAAAAGCATATAATGGCCATAAACATGTTCACAAATTGCTGTGGCATTATCTGAGATCAATGACCTGAACCTCAAGCAATATCATAAATACAACAGATGGCCAGTCACCTTTTAGCAAGAGTACTTCTAAAAGGTGAGGTTCCTGTTGCAGCCAAATGGACTACGGGAACGCACTATTCATGGGCATGAATGAGGGCCTGTTCTCGCGACTCCAAGTTCTTCAGAACGCTGCAGCTAAACTTGTATGCAATAAAGGCAGGCTAAGCTCGGCTACCTCCTGCATGGGAGCCCTGCATTGGCTACCCATAAGGCAAAGAGCAGCTTTTAAGCTGCTGAGCCATGCTCACAAGGCCCTGTACCAAACAGGCCTTCAATACTCCAGGAGAAAATTGAGTTTTACGTCCCTTCCAGGAGCCTTCGCTCACTCCACGTAGCTCTGACTACGTGGCAATAGTTGCTACTAGTGCCTTGATATCCCTCGGGATAATTGCAGCGCTCTATAAATAAATAAATAAATAAAGATAGCAACTGCAAAGACTTTTTAAGCATTGGCAATGCAAATAGGTCTGACTTTAAATGAATGTTGTATGGTAATGTGTAGCATTATAAGTAAATAGCATATAAATAGATATGTATTTATGTGGATGCACATAACTGTAGAATAATGGTGGTGTAGGTAAAAAGGTCAGGTGACAGTTGCACTGTCAAGCCAGACCTAAACTCCATGTAGGTTAACAACTGCCTTCCTTCCAGCTGTGCTGCTGCCATTGAAAAACTACATGAGCCATCTAGCTATCCTAGACACTTTGATATCATTCTGATGGAGAGGGGGGAGGAGTGTGTGTGTGTGTGTATGTGTGTGTGTGTGTATGGTGTGTGTGCCTGTGTACTTCAAGCTGAGGCAGCTGGATAAATAAACAGAATAATCACAACTGTTTGGAGGGCAGCCACATTTTTGTCAAAGCAGACAACTTCTGCCCAATCAAACATTCTCCTGGCTCTCACTATTTGGGTGGAGCCAACAACCCTCTCTAGTGATGCTCATATAATTGTCTGGGGACAGCTGTGCTGTCAAGCCAGACTATAAAAAAGATATCAACTGATCCAGATCCATGGATACGAAAGTGGTGAAGGTAAATTTGGTAAGTAATATAATAGTCTTGGGAAAGAGACTATGTAACAGTAGCACAGTGACAAAATGAGCTCAGTCAAATACCAAGCATGATGTGAGCTGTTGGTGAATGAATAGCAATGGGTAGGCATAGAATGCGGCCTGCTCTTTTCTGTCATTATATTCTACTTTTCTGTGCAGTGAAACTAGTGCAGGCGAGGTCTGTTACAGAGGATTGTCATAATAAGCATATAAATTTCATTACTGCACACTTCCAATTGGCACTCCTCTAACCTACATAACTCTGTCTTGTGTTTATTGTGTTGTATTTATTTTATCACTGCCTCTTTTTCTAAAATATCTTACCCTATCACTGCTTGCCTTTCCATCCTCTAATTCCTTCTTGCCGATCTTTTAAAGGCAGCTTTAATTCCATCTAATCCTCTCTTTCTCTCTGGACGTATTTGCCGGATCTCTGTGTGATGCCCTTTCACAGCCCTTAATCCCCAATACAGCAGAGTAAAATGAATCTTTAAACGTCATTCTTTAAGAAAATCTATGTTCAGAATAAGTTGGTAATTTACTAGGATTGCCCTTTTTAAACACTGTTCATAAAATATTATTCATTTTTTTATTAGAATTGTCAAATATATGCTTTTCGTCTTTCATACTTATTTGTCATTTATACTGCAGACGATTGTCCTTTCCCTAAATTTAGGAAAATATATATAATCATATAGATGTTCAGTTTTTATGTGAATCATATTTGCACTAAAAGGAATACATGTACATCTGTTTGTATCGAATTTACTTACGGAGGTTGACAGATCAAATATGAAAGTATGTTTGCCAAAAACTCATTATGTAAAAATCTTCAGTGATTTTCTAAATGTCACTAACATTTTAACGATCCAGACAGTGGTTTCAATGTTAATATATTAAGCTGGGTACATGCATGTAGTGATTAATTTGTAAAAAAAATAAATCGCAAGAGACCAATGTTTTTCTTAGGACTACACTGCCAATGCTGCAAAATGCCAGGGTTGTTGAATACCAAGACACTTCATGTCTCTTTATCCACCTCTTGCAAAGTTTTTTTTTTGTCCCTGCATTTTCCCCTTCTCATTGTTCCTATCTTTTCTGCATTTCCATATCCTGCTCTGGGTCAAAGGCAGATTGTTAGACCTGACATCGTAAGGGTGGTCTTCTCCTGGGCTTTTTGACTTTTTCCTACACGTGCTTCTCTCCTAAAAATGATGCCATAGATGTATACCTGATTGACATATTTGTTGTACTGGTAAGTTCCTTTTATAGTTGTATACCATATAGTAAGGGCCTGTACTTCAAATACTACTAGTGAGCTGCAGAACTTCTTGTGCCACCCACAGCAGTAGCCTTTCAAACGTGTCGTAGGCCTGCCACAGCAGTGTCTGCGTGTGCAGTTTACTGCCACTTCGTCTTGGCATTTAAGACTACTTGCCAAGCCTTAAACTTCCCTTTTATTACATATAAGTCACCCCGGAGTAACCCTAAAGACAGGGTGCAGTGTAAGTAAAAAAGGTAGGACATGTACCTTTCTGTTTTGCATGTCCAAACAGTGACAAACAGCCTATTTCATTTTTCACTACTGTGAGGCCAAATCCTGTCATAGGCTAGCATTAGGAATTTCTTAATACACTTTTAGGCTGTTATTCCTTATCAGAGAGCAGCGTTTTCAAATTTCATATATTGAGAATGGTAATGATAAATCCTCTGTACTGGTAAAATTGGATTTAACACTACTATTTTGAAATGCCAATTTTAGAAATTGCCAATTGTGCAATGTACCTGGACTGGTACAGTATCTGCTGGCACAATCATTTGAATTCCACATTAGAATTAAAAAACATTTAGTTTGATTGGAAAAATTTAATTTACCTCACATTTTTTTCAAAAACTTTTATTCATAAAATCAAATCTGGTTGTTCATTATCCATTTATCGTTTTTTTTATTGAAGTCAACAGTGTCCATTATGTAAATGCAAAATGATAACCATCAGAAATATAAGTATCCATGAATTCATTTCAGACCAGACATCCTTCATCATGAGGTCATTGTGTACTGTGGAACGAAAGAAAACTTATATTCAACCATACATACAAAAACCCCAACAAATACCATATTGTATCTCAACAAATGTATATTTCATTGATTAATCAGATTCAAAGCCTGTCAATGAAACCTCAAGCGGAAAATCACATGCACAAATCATATGTTCAAATAACCTTGCTTAATTACAACATCAAAAACAAGCATTTGCAATGCAATCAGTCTCGCCTTTGGGACCTTATATGCATTTAACTATGCAGCATATTAGCCTGGGAACTGAAACATCTACTGTTCTTTAACATGGAGGGAAAGTAAGCACCAAACTGCGTGACATGCCAGGTATGAGAACATATGGAGTGAAATATTGCCTTTCAGCGGGAAATGGTATAGTCCAAAGCTCTGTTTTTAATATAAAATCAGGGTGTTCGCTGGTCATATCACTGAAAATACAAGATTTGAAAAAAATATTATTGTGGCAGACAATTTCTATGGACTGGAATCTAGAGAATGCTAAAGTGATTCTGGTAATTTTACTGACCTCTGCTGGTTGTTTCCTTTCAAGAAAGTTGAATAGAGGCAGTTGCCAGAAAAAATAAAAAAAAATAAAGTCCCTCAACAGAAAGCAATTCTGGTATTTTACTGATCTCTGCTGGTCGGTTTCTATCAATCCAATTAAATAGAGGCAGTTGAACAGAAAACAAAGTCCCTAAGCCAAAGAAGGCAAGTCCTAGGGCTGATCTCCAGAGCCCACAAAGTACATACACATATAAGTATATACTAAAATATATAAGTATAGTCTAAAGATTATACAAGAGGTCTCGAATGCTCGACCTAATTATCAAGTGTGCTTTGTACTCAGAGGTAAACATCACTGACTAGTTCATAGGTATTATGTGTTGGTTCTTGCATTAGAATGTGCATGTATCATCCAAAATTCATTGTATATGAATTGTATGTGAAACATTTGGACTCAATTGAAATGCCAAAATCAGGTCAATGCCATCTTGCTAAAAAGCATTACACCTTCCTTGTGATGTTCATATGCAAACCACTTGAAATGTGTGATCACATGCATAGTCATGTGTAAATATTATGTCCCAATAACATTCCTGAATTGCATATTCAAAGAAACATAGAAAAGTATCAAGCATATCATCATATGCTCATAAATGGGCGTAGATAACTAGTTAACCAATCACGTAATATCAATCGGTCAATCAAGTCTTTTTTTGTAAAATGCGGCTTGTCACCCAAGAGGGTATCCAGGTGCTTGTTGCAAGTGTCAGTGGAAGAGCCTGTCTTGACCCTCTTCCTGAAGTCTATCAGCAAGGGTGCTGTGCAGAGGTGGAGGGTGTTCCATGCTTTGCGGATATGGGTGAAGGAAAGTCCTCCAGTGCAAAATCATCAAATGTGGGGAATTTGTGGTAGGGCGAGGTGTTCCGGAGTGGAGGTTTCTGGTGGGTCAGTGAAAGTGAAGGCAGTGGTTCATGTAGGTGGATCCTTGGTCATGGAGGTCTTTGTAGGTGTGGGTCAGGGTCTTGAAATGGCATGTCTTCTGTACCGGAAGCCAGTGGAGGCCTATCGGGTGCTGGGTGATTTGGGTTCTCTTGGGCAATTTGAGGATCAGTATGGTGCCTGCATTATGGATCGACTGGACTCTTTGCAAGAGTTTGGTGGTGGTGCCTGCATAGAGTGTGTTGCCATAGTCCAGTCGGCTGGTGATGAGGTCCTGAGTTACCATCTTCCTGGTGCTGATGGGTAGCCACTTGAAGATTTTATGGAGCATAAGGAGCGCGTGGAAGCAGGCTGAGGAGACAGAATTGACCTGGAGATTCATTAAGAGTTCGCTGCTGAGAATGATACAAGGTCGCAGGCATGGTTTTTGGGGTGTGGGTGGGTCTGAGTTCTGACAGCCACCTGGAGTTGTTCCAGACGGTGATGTGTTCACCGAAGATCAGCATTTCAGTCTTGTCCGTGTTGAGCTTCAGGCAGTATTAATGTAATAATGTGTCAATTTCACATAAAAATATCTTAGTCATCAATCAAAATTCATAATATATGTCATTGTATGGTCATATATGAGACATTAAAGGCCATCTTATAAAATGTTCTCAGGGTTAAGTTTGCCAAAATTCTCTCTGGAGTCAAACATATTAAGCCATTCTTATTATGTTCATGGGTAAACCTTTAGAAAAGCACATGAGTAAATACATTCATCCGGCGAAAAATAAAATCATGTGTGTGGAGAAATTTAGAGAAAGTGTGCATTTGCTTTGTCTTTGAAAATAGTTTGATAGATCTATGTCAATTTCACATAAAAATATCTTAGTCATCAATCAAAATTCATAATATATGTCATTGTATGGTCATATATGAGACATTAAATGCCATCTTATAAAATGTTCTCAGGGTTAAGTTTCCCAAAATTCTCTGTGGGGTCAAACATATTAAGCCATTCTTATTATGTTCATGGGTAAACCTTTAGAAAAGCACATGAGTAAATACATTCATCCGGCGAAAAATAAAATCATGTGTGTGGAGAAATTTAGAGAAAGTGTGCATTTGCTTTGTCTTTGAAAATAGTTTGATAGATCTATGCCATGATTTTCAAATATGCCCCTCGTGTATATCTGCTGGTTATTTAAGTGTTGCTGTGAAACAATGAACATGTGTAAGAATCAGTGTCATACTGGGTCCGAGTATTCACTGATATAAGCTCATATTTTAAGTGCTGTAACCTGTTCTTAAAGCTACTTGAAGGCTCATATTGAGTGTACTCGGTGATCTATATGGAAAAGTAAAAACATACCAGAGTTGGTTCTTGTGTTAGAGCAACATTTTTCTTCTATAGACAGACATGAAGATTGAATTGGAGACAGCAATCACACATCTCAATTCAATTGATGGTTGAGTACAAATTACACATGAGATGACCGATAGACAAATAACTTTCCTAAAGGTTTCCTTGAACAAATGTCTAGTCACCAACATTTTTGTGAAATTCCACTGATCGCAACAATTTATTACATTATTCTAGATTTCAAACACTTTCTTTGAAAAAGTCTTACCATGCTCTCAACCATTAGGAGTCAGGAGAATAACATCTGACAACGACCCATAGAAGAAAGCTAATGTAATGATATGTGAAAAGTTTACCAGAAGAGGGTATCCATCTAACATCATAAAAGATGCTGTAACAAGAGCAGAAAAAGCTGTCATCAAGTGGTACTAAGAATCAAACCACTTCAACAAAATGAATAAAAGATTGATATTCATATCGAAACACTCCACCAACAGTACTAAGATT
Source organism: Lissotriton vulgaris (assembly GCF_964263255.1). Taxonomy (NCBI): domain Eukaryota; kingdom Metazoa; phylum Chordata; class Amphibia; order Caudata; family Salamandridae; genus Lissotriton; species Lissotriton vulgaris. Next base: position 622,416,408 of record NC_141694.1, on the reverse strand, counting down.
AGAAAAATTGTTTTGAAATTCAGGCCTATGATACAATCTGAACCTAATTTCAGGAGTGTATTCAGTTCAAAACCGATGTTTGTGTATGAACACCCTGTGAATCTTAAAGATTTACTACACACCAGGAAACCCAATGGTAGCCAAAGTACAACATAAAAAGCCCCCCATGTTTTTATTGCATGAACTGCAACAACATCATAAAAGGTACTGATATAAGCCACCAATTTCAAGGATATGAGATCAAATTGAGAACAAATGCCACATGTAAAATGAAAATTTTGAAATACACACTAAAATGCCGATGTGGGCTTGCCTACGTGGGTAAAACTGAACGCAGAATCAAAACTAGATTGATTGAACATAACAGCAATGTAAGATTGAAGAACGAGAAATCATCAGTCGCCATACATTTCAATGATCTTGCACATAACATCAGTCAGCTAAAATACCTTTTAAAAAAAATATATAAATTTCTTTATTAATTTGAATAGCAGTAACTTAGCAACCACAAGCCACACGTTGCGTGCTCATTTGCAGGTTGAAGCAAAGTATAAACAACTGACACATTTAGCAGTGTATAAACAGTGAGAACGACTCCGAATTAACAGTAGTGGCAACATATTTAGCATTCTATATCCAAAATCCTTCTAACCCATTGATCAACAGTGAAACAAACTAAACTTTAGTATATGATCATTCACACTCAGCCAGGGGTCACGTGAGGAAGAAGAAAATTGAGAAATAACAGGGGGTGAGGAAAGAAAGTATTGGCTGATTTCAGATAATGAGAATCTAGTGCAGCTATGGACCTAGGGTTGACCTTCAATTTGGCTGGGGTTGTAGCCAGCAGTATAGAGCATCCCAGTTAAGAAAATAAATTGTGCATGTGTCTCATAGCTCCAGGATTGAGACCAGTGGAATACATATTCAGGGCAGCCCGTCATCAGAATTAGCTTCTACAAATATATTTGCCAATCAGGAGGCATGCCCAGTTCAGAGCGCTCCGCTTTGCCACTATGCAGTGCCCGTTGCTCTGCTAACATAGCAGAGCACACGTCAGACAGCCATAGACGAATGGGGGTGGCGAGAGCAGATTTCAAGCTCATGGCTATCCTAGGCTTATCATTAACAGGTTTACACGTGGCAGAGTGGGATGTAATACCCAGTAAACAATGTAGTCCCTCTCTCTGGAATGGGGAGCCCGAGGCCTCCAAGAGGAACGCCATGGTCACATCTCAATAAAAGTTACTTCAGGGGCCATTCCAGACAATGTACATAAAATCTGCTGCATTAGCTTGCCAGCGGGGGCAAGTATCTGTGAGGTCTCTGGCTCATCAAGTGTCTTGTGCCAAATCATCTGTAAGTGTCGCTTAAGGGTAGCGTAGATAAGGAAAGAACCTTGCTATATATCATAGTTATCTACTAAGCTCTCGAACGTCCCAAGAATGTTCTCCGTAAAATGATCACTCCAAATAGTAAGGCCAGCTTCCAACCATGAGGTCCTTGTCAAGGAATGAAGGCTGTCGCTGAATGGATGAGGAACAGCCGACTGAAGCTGAACTCGGACAAGACGGAGGTCCTCATCCTCGGTTCCACCCCGTCGGCCTGGGATGACTCCTGGTGGCCGACCGCACTGAGAACCGCTCCAACACCCACCGACCAGGCACACAACCTAGGGATCATTCTCGACTCCACCCTCTCCATGACTAAACAGGTCAACGCTGTCTCCTCCTCCTGCTTCAACATCCTCCGCATGCTCCGCAGGATCTACAAGTGGATCCCCACTGAAATGAGAAGAACAGTCACCCAGGCCCTCGTCAGCAGCAGGTTGGAATACGGAAAGGCCTTCTATGCAGGAGCCTCGGCCAAACTCCTGAGATGGCTCCAACGTATCCAGAACGCCTCTGCATGCCTGATCCTCGACCTCCCTCGCCGCAGCCACATCGCACCCCACCTGAGAGACCTGAACTGGCTCCCGGTCAACAAGAGGATAACCTTCAATCTCCTCACCCACGCACACAAGGCACTCCACAACACCATACCAACGTACCTCAACAGACGACTCAGCTTCTACACCCCCATCTGCCAGCTGCACTCTGCCAAACTTACCCTCGCAACAGTCCCCTGCTTCCAAAGAGCGACCTCCGGCAGCAGATCGTTCGCTCACCTCGCAGCCAAGACCTGGAACACTCTCCCCATCCACCTACGGCAGACCCAAGACCTGCTGACCTTTAGAAAACTCCTCAAGACCTGTCTTTTCGAGCAGTAGCAGCATTCTGCTACTGCTTGTTGGATCACATATACAGTTTTGACTGTATATGTGATCCAACAAGTCTTAGCTATGTGCATCAGCATATTCCCTCTGCAACCACCCCCATCCCCGGATACTTCCACCTTAGAGCCCAGCAGCCATTGTAACTAACCTTGTGAAGGCAGGAACTCCGCTCCGCTGGTGAATTTTTGCATACTCAGCATTCTTCAGAGAATGTGAAGTTCATGCAAAACGTCTGACTCCGTTCAGGCCAGGACCCTCCCACTTCCACCCCCCCAATAAATATTTTATAAAATAAAAATGAAAATTAAGGTTAATAAAATACACTTACCTTTATCGCGGCGTCTCCGGGCTGCCCTCCTTGCCACATTCCAGCAAAATCCACTACATCAGATATGTGTCATGGTAGGACTCTGAATGCACAGGTTGCAGCCATTCATGTCTCCAGATGTCTGTTTCCAAGGAGTGTAGCTCCCTACACAGCACTAATTTAGCACTATATGCAATCTTGATTGTGCATCTGTGAAGGACCACTTTGAATGTGCCTCGTCTATACCGGTACAAACACAACAGTTGATGGACAGAATGCAGAACAATGTCATACATTCACCCCAGTACAGAGATCTGGGCCTAAATCCATCGTTTTTTTCACTCCACACCACCCCAGTTCAGACATGGCCATATGCAAATCAGCCTTGACCCTGTGCCTCATGGGAACAGTCCAGCCTGAACTGCCAAGCCATGTCTTTCCTGGACCGGAATCAAGCATCCTAGGACCGGTTTCTGGCTATCAGCCGTTTTCAGCCAGGATAGCTTGGCTCCAGTGGTGTGGAGAGCATGGGACTCACATCTGAGCGTACCCATCCCACTCGAGGTGACAAATGCAAAAACAACATTTGATGGACAGAATGCAGAACAATGTCATACATTCACCCCAGTACAGAGATCTGGGCCTAAATACATCTTGTTTTTGCACTCCACACCACCCCAGTTCAGACATAGCCATATGCAAATCAGTCTTGACCCTGTGCCTCATGGGAACAGTCCAGCCCGAACTGCCAAGCCATGTCTTTCCTGGACTAGAAACAAGCATCCTAGGACCGGTTTCTGGCTATCAGCCGTCTTCAGCCAGGATAGCTTGACTCCAGTGGTGTGGAGAGCATGGGACTCACGTCTGAGCATACCCATCCCACTCGGGGTGACAAATGCAAAAACAACAGTTGATGGACAGAATGCAGAACAATGTCATGCATTCACCCCAGCACAGAGATCTGGGCCTAAATCCATCGTTTTTTAGCACTCCACTCCACCACAGTTCAGACATGGCCATATGCAAATCAGCCTTGACCCTGTGCCTCATGGGAACAGTCCAGCCCGAACTGCCAAGCTATGTCTTTCCTGGACCGTAATCAAGCATCCTAGGACCGGTTTCTGGCTATCAGCCGTCTTCAGCCAGGATAGCTTGACTCCAGTGGTTTAGTTTTTAGAGCATATAAAGAAATAAATGATAAAGGGAGGTCATCTAGGATCCCTTCTAGTAAAGCATAGCACCCCTCTGGATCAACGTTAGTATGTGACACGTCCAACGGTACCCCTGGTACTACCTATATATGGGTGCCCCAGCATACCAGGAATATGTGGTCCCCACCAGTGTGCCTCACCAGCTCACTGTGCAGGCCTTCAAGCTCCAGGGTGGTACATTGGGTTGGGAGGAGTACAACATCATCCTGCACCAGCACAGATATTGATGCACACAATATTGTTTTACATAGCTGGCTAGCCCCCTGACATTCCAGTTCAGAAACAGGTAGTGTTTCCCAGCCCTATCACCAGGAAGAGCCATATAGCATGAGACGGCCATCACCACTATAGTCCCATGTTTTACCATTCCCACTAAACCCAGCCATCCACCCAAGTCCAGGGGACTGCATACATGTAAAACATTCAATTCATCTTCGATTCTCCCTGTCACTAAATCCTCAGGGGATGAGGTCATCACTTGCTGTTTCACCTCCTCGACCGCCCATGCCCTTTCTTTGGCTGTATGTTCCCTTGATGGGCCCACCGGTGGTCGTTTGTTGCAGGGCAACGTTGCACTTTTCAGTGTGGGGGAGTATGTCTTCTATGGGGGATAGGTACCAATACCTTTGCCCTCAAACCAAGCCCAAGCCTCCTCTGGGGTTGCAAAGAAGGTGGCACCATTTCCATGTACTATCCTAAGAATTGCAGGGAATTGTAGAGCATATCTGATGTTGTGATCTGGAAGCTCCTTTTCATGCCCAGAAAAAAAAGCCTCCGGCGCAGCACCTCCATGCTGTAATGAGGGAAAATGGTGACTTGGAAGTTCTCTACCATCCAGTAGTCCTTCACCTGGGTGACTTGTAGGATATGATCCCGATCTCTATAATTAAAAATCCAGGTGGCCACTGGGCGCGGAGGACACTCGGGGGCAGGTGGTGGCCTACCTGCTACCCTGTGGGCACGCTCCACAGAGAAAAAGGCAGAGGACTTGCCTCCTTGATCAGCATGTTTTCTGAGATGTTTTCTGAGATGGCCCACCTCATCTTGCAGGACCTTAATTTGTGTCCTAGTGTCAGATGCTGTTGGTCCAGGCAAGACCAGGGTGGATTCCGTGCTTTTGTCACATTCTTTTAACTTCCCATTAGACCCATATTAATCCTCAGGGCATCAATCTTTGGCTCTAGCATGGTTTTAATGTCCAGTACGTCTGACAGCATCTCATCGAATCTGTGGGAGTGGGTGTCCAGCATATTTTTGAGAGACACTTCCGTAGGGCGCAGCGTATCTCCCTCCACTTTGCTGCTTTTCACATCCAGGTACTGCAAAGGTAGTCCTATCTTGCTTTGTGCCACCTATGAAGGTTGAATTGCAGTGCCGGTATGTGATGATGTAAGGGAACCCCAAAAAGCACCCTTGGCAAGGGTAGGCCTTTGGTAGTAGGCAGCACAGGGTGTAATAAAGCATGGATTCCAGAGGAGGGGTCAAAGTGGGAGGGGTCAAAGAGCAGGTACACCTCAGTGCCTTGATTCTACAACGTGTGTCACAGTGATTGCACCCTACTTTAAGGCCTGCATCAGTGCCCAAGGCAGTAAGGCAGACAAGCATGGCGTGTTGAGTAAGGAGCAATATTGGAAGAGCAGGGTACAATGTCACCTCAATAGCTTGTTCCCACTTCGTAGTATTGTCTCTAAACAGGTACTAAGGCGACAGGGAGCGGGATCAATTTAGGTGCCCCTCTGTGACATGAAAGACTGCGCTATAAGGGTCTGGACACTGGTGTGTGCAAATGACGTCAGCAGGGTTTCGCAGGTCCCGGTTAGAGGAAACAAATCAACTCATTGGAGAACACCACAGTCTCCTGGGGGGAGGGGGGGGGGGGAATGATCAGGCTGGTTGAGCCGCTGGGCAGCACACTCACCTGGGTCACAGCTGGGAAGAAGCAGTGCATCTGAGTCCATGCAGCATTTTCTCGTAGGACCCATGAGGAGCAGGAGCCACAGTGCTCTCTCCCATGTGTCCACCTCTTTCTTTGTGGGTGCTCCCAATGGGGAAAAACACATTGCTGCCAAATGCACCACGGAAGATCCTGTCTCCCTCCAGAGAGTTCGAGTGGTTGTGAAGCAAGAAGCCCTCCTTCTCCGGCCTCCCAATAAGAATGCCTGCACTCTGGGTGTTCACCCAGTGCTCCAAACGGGCCACACCCTGCAGGCATATGCAGCCCCTCCAGAGGTTGCAGGCCACGCCTGCAGGCAGTCGATCCCAATAGTGTCAGAGACCTCAGTGCAGGAGATAGGGGCCCCAACAACACTCCTTTAAATTTCAGGAACAGGCACTTTCATTACAGGCAGCGGGGGTCCTCCTTCGTATGCCAGGATGCTGTATTTTGGGCTGAGGGTTGCGGAGCTCCACACTGTTGGTCGCCACTTTGGCCACGCCAAATGAGATACCTAATCTTGGAAGAGGTCCAGACCAGAGAAAACATGGACAACAAAAATAACTTATTGCAACGAGAACTATATTAGATTAAAAATCTACCAGACTCAACAATCGCTTAAAGTATTCCTATCTTATGGCTAGACGCTGACACCAGACTGCTTTTGAATCTTGTGCTTGAATATACAAGGATTAAGTGACTGAAACACAGACACACTGAATTTATGGCAATTTTTATTTATTTATAAAGTTTTGCATAGCACGAACATGACCCAGGTGGGTATCAGAGCGCTTCTCAATTAGGGGTATTTTGCAATGCAGGGCACACAAAGAAACTTGTTTTATTTATGTAATATTTTACTTACCTTCAATCATCCATATTGCAGTGTTTACTACCCCCCACCCTGCCCCTCCCTGCCCCGCCTTTACACCCCACAGACTCCCTCCATGGGCCGCAACTGTCACTAAGTACACACAATATGAGCATTCTGGTTGCTTTGAGAACAGGTTACAGCACCTAAAATATGAGCCTATATCAGTGAATACATGGACCTGGTAAGGCACTGATTCTTACACATATTCATTGTTTCATTGAAACACTTGAATAACCCGCAGACATACATGGGGAATATTTCAAAGCCATTACATAGCTGTAGCAAACATTTTTCATAGACAACGCAAACACACACTTTTTCTAAATCTCTCCATTCACATGGTTTTGTTATTCACAGGGTGAATGTATTTACCCAAATGTATTTCTAGTGGCTTACACATGAATATGACATGGATGACTTATTGCATTTGAGTCTGATGACACAGAGAGTATTTTGGCACACTTAAACTCAAGAAAAGTTTTTAAGATTGGCTTTAACGTTTCATGTATGACCATAAAATGACATATATTAAGAACTTTGATGGATGACTAAGATATTTTATGTGATATTGACACAATATTATGTGATTGGTAAACTAGTTAGCTACACCAATTTATGAGCACCTGATTATATACTCGATCATTCTCTATGTTTCATTAAATGTGCAATTCAGTAATGTTATTGGGACACATGATACTTACACATGACTATACTTGTGATTACGCATTTCAAGCGGTTTGCAAATGAACACCACAAGGGAAGTGTAATGCTTTTTAGTCAGATGGTAGTGACATGATTTTGGCATTCGAGCTGAGCTCTAATATTTCACAGAAAGCTCATATACAATGAATTTTGGATGAAGCATGAACATTCTAATGCAACAATGACACATTATTATGACATTTATTAACTAGTCAGCGATGTTCATCTCAGAGTACAAAGCACAGTTGACAATTTTTGATGTTGTAACTAACCAACATTATTTGGACATATGATGTGTGCATGTGATTTTCCACTTGAGGTGTCATTTACAGGTTTTGAATCTGATTACTCAATGAAATGTAACTGCAATGAGATGCAATATGGTATTTTTAGTTTTTTTATACGTATGCTTGAATATAAGTTTTCTTTCATTCCACAGTACACAATGACCTCCTAATGAAGGGCCTTTGGTCCAAAATGCATGAAGGACACTTATATTTTGATGATTATCATTTTGCATTTACCTAATGAACACTGTCGACTTCTAAAGAAAAAACAATAAATGGATAATGAGCAACAAGATTTTATGAATACATGTTTTTGACAAAAATGAGGGATCAATTTGATTTTTCTAATCAAACAAAATAATTGTTGAATCTTAATATGAAACTGAAAGGAGTGTGACGGGGGGCACTGTGCCAGTTCAGGTACAGTGCACAATTGGTGAGTCTGGAGGACACTCAGGATCAGTTAGCCTGACTCCATCTGCCCATGATTTACTTTTGATTAACAGGGAAGTGCATGGAATAAATTAATTGTTACTTTTAGAAAGTGGACTATTCTCTGCACTTACAGCTCTCGATGCCTGACAGCCTGTCTCCAAAACATGTCTAGGGTGAATGATGGCTACACTTTGTGTATTGACCTCTAGACAGCCACAAACACTGGAAGGTGATGCTCATCTGCCTTCTTAGCTCTCATCTGCATTTTTATGCATTCCAATAGATCTTCCTGGGCAGATCCTGAGAACAGAAACATGCTGTAGCTGCGGCGAAACAATGGATATCCGAGACATAGGACGGCGCATTTAATCAACAGAATCTCTTTATGGGCTTACTACAGCCCTCATGATCTAGTGTTTACACCAACAACACCATATCCTGGAATATTAAACACTATTTAGAAAGTGAACTCATGCTACTTTTAAAGTGAGCTGCCCATATAACGCGTCTGCGGCTGTTACAGGCCCCTACATATTTGATTATGGTCATTTCTTATTTTTAGTATGTATATGAACAAAAGAATTATCTACAAGACAAGTCTTTCATCATATCAGTTATTCCAGGACCGTAATTTTCTTACCAAAAAGCCTTGAGGAAGTCAATGGATGTGACGAAACACGCGTCGGCTGTTTCTGCTCACTAGGACTGATGCACGTTATCGTTAAAGAAACATTCTGCGGGGGCGTGGCCAAGATGGAGGCGTAGGCGGTCGCATGTTCCGTGTGCTCCCTGAGTCCAACTCCTCCGTGGACCAATAAACGCACGTTTCTCCCCCCCAAAAAAGCGGGGGCGGGGATCTGGGGGACACAGCGGGCTTGCCGAGGTGGCCGCGAACCGCGCAAAGCACAGAGGAGCACCAGGGTGTGTGAAGACTCGGCCGCCCCTGAAATGGCGCCCAACCATTGGCCCGTTCAAAGGGGCTCCCGTGCCCCCCGCTGGCGCTCCGTGAACCTTCATGAGCCAGCAGGTGAGAGCGCTGCCAGCCTCGTGGCCTGGGAGAGGTGCGCGGGCTGCAACACGAAAATTGAGGTCGGGGTCCGAGGCCTCCGACTGGCTGCTGGATTGAGCGCCTTTGTTCCCGGGCAGGGAGAGACACATCAGCCCTGAGAAGAGGAGGGCACACCAGTCGACCCTGCGGTGCCGAGACGTGGCAGTGCACCAGAGAGTCTGATGACGCCCTGGCAAGTGAGCTCTGTTAGCCCCGCGGCTCGCGAGGGGTGCGTGGGCGACGGCACAAAAATTGAGGTCAGGATCGGGAGGCGTCTGACCGGCGGCTGGATTGAGCGCCACTGGTGTCGGGGAAGGAGTGCAACAGCGGCCCGAGAGATGGTGGGCACACAGGTTGACCTTGCAGCGCCAAGACGTGGCAGCGCGCCAGCGAGACTGCGGACATTGATGCAGGAGAGCGCTGTCAGCCCTGCGACCTGTGCGTGGGAGTGGGCGGTGGCGCAAAATTGTGGTCGGGGTCAGAGGGCCCACGACGGACGGCTGGAACAGGCGCCTCTAAATACAGCCAGCAAGTGTATCATCCACTCTGAGGGGCCACCAGCACACTGCCAAGCCCTGCAGGGCTAGAGAGGTGAGGAGTGGGGGGCTGCTCAGAGTGGGGAGGCGGCCTCCTGTGAGGTGACCGGCACCAGCTAAGGCGGACAGTGGCCGGAGACACTGTGGAAGTTCAGCAAGAGCCCGGAAGGGTGATCTACTTGTGTGGCACTAACAAAGAGTAACGGGCCCCGGGGGTGCCCCATGGGCCTGGGGGTGCAAAGTGAGTGTGGCCCCTGAATCGTCGGCGCTCCGAGAGACTGCCCTAACAGGCTGGGACTGCACAGACTGGGGCAGGAGGAGGCCCGGGCCTAGTTCTGGATAGGGGAGACCCCGTCAGAGGAAGGGTCTGGATCGGGCGGCGGCTGTGGACGAGAGGCCTGCTGTCGGAATCGCCCACGTGCCTGCACATTACAACAAAAGGGAGGAGGCACCTCCTGGACGTGACCACACGAGGTGGCGGTCCCTGGGCGGAGGGCCAGTTCAGGGAACCTCCCCAGATTTTCAGCTGCTTGAAAAGGGTAGGGAGTTCAGCATAGGAGACGCTGAGGGTGGCCATGCGTTGGCCCAGGTAGGACACATCCACGGGGGTTGAGAGCAGCCTCCCTTCCACAGAGAAGTGAGGCCCCCGGGGGCAATCGCCGGAGGAGGGAGGAGGACACTGGAGCGACTGGGTGGCCAAGAGAGTCAGAGACGAGGGCGGCAGGAGCAACATGGCCCTCCCAGAGATGCTTAAAAAGGGGCAACCAAAGGGTGAACAGGGACCGTCCTCTCCAGGGGCGTCCAAGCAACACTCGGAATCCGCCGAGAGCGAGGTACCCATAGCCAAAACCTTCCTGGAGACCTTGTTCAACTCCCTTCGCGAGGACTTTCAATCGTTGAAACAAGAGATTGCAGGGGAGGTCAGAGAGATCAGGAGAGAGGTGGATGGGCTCGGTGAGCCACTATCGAGGACGCTGACCAGGCCAGAAGTGAGGAGATAGAGCAGCTCCAGCAAGAAGTCCTGTGCCTCAAAGACCAACAGGTAGATCTGCAGGCACATGCGGAGGACTTAGAAAATAGATCACAAGCAAACAATATTCGGGTCTTGCAAGTAGCTTGTGATGTCTGCCCCTTCCTCCTTAAGTGAGGAAGGGGCAGACATCACAAGCTACTTGCAGGCCCTATTCTGCGACATTCTGGAACAACCAGCAGACTTCAACATCTTAATCGATAGGGCTCACAGAGTGGGGCTGGCGAGGCGCGCACCTGCCCCCCCTGGATATCTTAGCCTTCTTGCTGGACTTTCCGCTCAAGGAACGAATCCTCAGGGAAGCAAGACGAAAACAACCACTGAGGTTTCGAGGCCAGCCAGTAGCTTTTTATCAGGACCTCTCTGCCATCACGCTCCAAAAAAGGAAGGCATTCAAAGTGGCTACAGACTTCTTGCGGGACAAAGAGGTCCCCTTCTTGTGGGGTCACCCATTTCGACTGATATTTAAGTGGAATGGTGCATTGCACCAACTTCGCTCCCTCAAGGACACATGCACTCTGTTGGGCATCGAACAGGCGGAGGAGCCCAAGTCACCGAAACCCTCACGACAATCATCCAGGGGAGGCTAGCATCAAATCAATCCAAGGCTCTCAACTGCTGCGAGCCTAAAACCCGACTCCCAAACCATCATGCAAAGAGAACCAGTGCCATCCAGGAAGTGGCAAGGACACTTCGTCATCGGATTGATTGAGTCATATGGGGGGGTCTCATCAGCACTTTGACATTACAGGTCCGGGGGGGGGGTGGGGGGCAACGGAGGCTGAGACAGTTGCAATTTTCTACAGGTAACTCACCACAGCCCTGCACTGCGAGGGGCAGGACCAGGACATTGCTCATTTGTTGGGGTAAAGATGTTGGGGTTAGGGTGGGGGGGAGGCAGGGGAGGGATGGGGGTTCAGGCAGGTAAAGGAGCTGGATTTTGGGAGGGTGGTAGTTGGGGATGGGGAGTGGGAGGTCGGGTGGGAGGTGGGCTCCGGTGTGTCACACTTCTGGGAGGGTGGGGGTGAGGAGTTGGGTGCAAGCGGCGGCCTTGAGAGAAAGCAGGGCTCGAACGACTCCAGTCATGAGTGACAAAATCCTCAAGGTTCTCACCTTAAACGTAAAGAGGCTTAACACCCCTATAAAACGGAGGGCCATTCTGTCCTTTCTAGAGCACTCCAGGGCCGCAATATGTCTGATGCAAGAAACCCACCTGCTTTCAAAAAATTGGCACTGCATGCGCTCCAGAGATTTCCCTCAGCAATACTACTCCTCCAGTGTAGATGGCGGGGGTAGCTATTCTATTGTTAGGCATTTCAAGGGCCAGGTAGGGGACAAAATCGCGGAAACTAAGGGCAGGCTCCTGGCGTATAATGTGTGGGTGGGGGTCTGTCTATGGCACTGGGGTCGATCTATGCTCCTAATACCAAACAGGAATCCTTCCTCACAGGGGCCTTGGGGGATGTTTTGATGTTTCCATCGCAATACACTCTGTGGGGGTGACATTAACTTGGTGATGGACGGAGATAAGGACAGGTCAGGCCAAAGGTACGGTTCCACAGGCGCAATCTCCCAGGAGGGTAGGCGGTGGTTGGACAGCAGAGGATTTGTGGAACTCTGGAGGGAAGCACACCGAACACTTCAGGATACACATTCTACTCACATGTACACCGCACCTATGCCCGGCTGGACAACTTTCTGAGGTCTACTGACCTGCTTCCCTTAGTCAAAGACACCTACATTATCCCAGCAGCATTGTCAGACCACGACGCAGTCACATTTCACTTATCGGTCCCCCGTCTGAAATCGCACAAGGGTCGGTGGTGCCTTCGGGAGACACTGCTGCAACGCAAAGGGGTCACACAACAACTGCACAAACATATTACGGAATACTTAAGCATAAATGATAATGCAGAGGTGCCGGTAACTAAGGTGTGGGGGGAACTCAAGGCGGTGGTAAGAGGTGACCTTATCACAATAGCGGCAGCGGAGGCTCGAGAACGTAAGGAAAAGAGGCAGACATTATCGGTGCAGGTGCTAGAGTTAGAGCGAGTGCACAGCAGGACAAGGGCCTCTAGAATCTGGCACCAGTTAAAAGCAGCTAGGGCTCTGCTCCCGAGCCTGGACCTGGATCGAGTAGAATACGCTGCTTTAAGCCTCCGTCACACATACTATGTGGGGGGTGACAAAACAGGGCGGTTTCTCGATCCAGCACGCTTAGAGCGAGGGCCCTCAGATCCCCTTTCTTCGGGATCAGGGAGGGTGCATGCTCCAGTAGGATGATCAGATAGCAGAGGCTTTTAGGGAGTTTTATGCTTCATTATATGCTGAGGATCCAGCCCTGGACCCGGAGGGCGGGATCCCTTACCTTGGGGAGGCATCAGTCACAGCCCTCAATGAGGCCTGCACACTTTCTTTAGAAGCTCCGATATGCATGGAGGAAGTAGTGTGGGCAATAGCATGTCTCAAGCCTCTGAAAGCACCGGGGCCAGATGGATCCTCGGTAGGCTTTTACAAAGCCCACTGATAGCTCCCATACTTACCAAACTGTACAACTCCTTTCAGGGACCAGGCTCCATTCCCTCAACATGCTCGCAGCAGATATTATCATGTTGCCAAAGCCCGGCAAGGACGTGTCGCAGTGTGCTGCATACAGACCCATTTCATTGCTTAACTTAGACCTCAAACTTTTCACCAGGATTTTAGCGGCTCGGTTGGGCCCCTGCCTGCCAGGCATCATAGACCCCATAGGCAATGCAGTGATAATACCAAGAGACTCATGTATGTCAATGATAAAGCCCATTTTAATGATTCGGATGCGGTTCTCCTTTCAGTCGACGCCGAGAAGGCGTTTGATAGGGTGGACTGGAGATTTCTAGAAAAGACCTTGGAGCGCTTCGGAATTGGAGTTCGCTTCCGGTCATGGGTAGCTAGCTGTTATGCCGCACCGCAGGCGACCATTCGGGTTAATGGGACGGGCTTGCACCCTTTTGACATCCGCCGCGGTACAAGGCAGGGGTGCCCGCTCTCACCTCTGCTGTTCGCCCTGTATATCGAACCGTTCGCGCAACACATCTGCGACAATCCGGATATTGTGGGGATCACGTTCGGAGGCGAGCCGCAAACCATTAGCCTGTACGCAGATGACATTCTGGTGGCGGAAGTGCAGCCTCAGCGCCCTGTACCCACTTTCCTAGCAGAAATTGAGACCTTCGGGAGCGTTTCGGGCTTTAAGATGAGCATAGGAAGTTCCTGATTCTTCCTTCGGGTTGCAACACCCGCAGAGCCGCTGGCGGCTAGAGGCAGTTCGGGAGGCTTTCATCCCGTATGTCTCTGCCATACCTGGGGATTACTTTGATGCCCAGCACATCCCAAACGGTCGAGCAAAACTATTCGACACTCTATGACCAACTCCAACGGCACCTGAGAAGGTGGCGGCAACAGCCACTCTTGTGGTTTGGGCGAGTGGCGGTGATAAAAATTTCCCTGCTGCCCAAAATTCTTTACCTGTTCCAAACCATCCCGGTCACACCCCCAATTGGGATGCTCCAGAAAGATGCTATAAGGCAATTTGTATGGGCGGGGAAGTGTCCGTGACTTTGACGGGATCTGGCCAGACGGTCTCCTGCAGAGGGAGGCTTGGCTATTCCTTCTCTGATATTTCCAGACAACACAGCTTCGCTACCTCCTTGAGTGGAACCGCCCGGAATCGGAAAAGAGATGGTTATTTCAGGACCGGGCGATGGCCCAAATGTCGCTGTGGAGGGTTCCCTATTTGCATGGCTCCAACAGGCCTTCCTTCATTATGAAATCCCCTATTAGGTGCAAGCTCCTCCAGGTGTGGGATGGGGTGGCGGTCGCTAGGGGCCTCACCACCTTCCCTTCGCCACTGACCCCGATACTTGATAACCCAGCCTTCCCTCCAGGGATGGACCGAGGGGCATTCCTTTAGTGGCGCTCTTTGGAATGTAGGTCGGCCGGTCACCTGTTGGACATGGAGGGCTTTATGCAACTTGATACCCTGCAAGAGATGTATACCCTGATAGCTCCAAAGCGCTTTCAATACTTTCAGATTCGACACTGGCTCATGGGCAGCGATGTCTTGCCATTGGCAGGCAGACGGCTCACAGAGTACGAGAAATGGCTCATCACGAAAGAGGCGGACAGACAAGCAATCTCGGATCTGTATAAAATGCTGAGCCCACCCCCACCCACTTCATGCTCTGCTGGTCAGAGGCATTGGGAGAAGGAGCTTGGTCGAACCTTTACGGACAAAGAATGGCGAGACATTTATTATAGAGCCCACCACACCGCCAGAAACATGGCGAGTTGGGAATCGGCAGTTAAAATCACATATTATCGGCACCTTACCCCGGAGAGGCTTCACCAGGGCATCCAGTTTTGCAGTTCGGCCTGTGGGAGGGGGTGTGGTCAGGTGGGGACATTAACCCATCTATTGTGTGAAAGTGCGGAGGTCACATAATACTGGACGGCGGTACTTTCAGACATCGACATGCACTTCGAAACAGAGATTCCCCGTTTCCCAGCCTACACCATACTTGGTCTCCCCAACCCCCTCACATTTCCACTTAAATCGATCAAGGGGAATCAGATCGGATTAGCAGTGGGGGCAGCGGTACATCACATCCTTTCACTCTGGGGCTCCATGAGGACACCTACATGCACGGGGTGGCTTCATAGGCTTTGGTACATCATGGGTATGGAACGGATGCAGGCAACACTCACACAGTCAGCGGATTCCTTCGTCACCACATGGCAGCCTCCTATTGCGTTACTGGCTGGAGAATTCACGGAACTGACCTGTCCAAAATATCTTCGGGTTCTACGACTTGCAGATGAGTTTGCCAGGGGGAGTGACTCCACCTGCTTGTGATTCGAGGCATTCGCTCTCAGCACTAGGGTTGGAGGGGTACAGCGACACACCGGAGGGGGGAATAGGTAGGGAAGGGGGGGCACAGTACAGGGGAGGGGGGAGTTGGGGTTTTCAGGGGGTTATATGCACTCATATTATATGGTCCACCGTTTCTCGCTAGCACGGACACTTTGGCCTCCTTGGAGACAGAGGCGGGCCCGCCATTTGGGTGGAGGGGGAGCAATATGCGGGTATTTCGGGTGGCCAAGTGGGATTGTAATATGTTTACTGCTGAAAAATTCAATAAAATAAATGTAAACAAAAAAAGAAACATTCTGCCACCTATATTCATCTTGGGATTGCGTTTATTCAGTCTTTACAAAACTTGTTATGGTGATGTTTTTAGTTTACAGGTTGAAATGATTGTTTTGGTATGCCATAAATTCATGAAATCTTGCCTAAAAAATTGTTTGTGAATCTATCTCTGGGTACTTACTTGTGAACGAACAGACATTTGTTATATTAGTGTAAAAACTTATCAAGGTTATATATTTATAAATTGTTAAAATTTCAGAGTTCCGGGATTCTTCCAGTCACATTTTTGTACACATGAACCCCTTGGGTTTCAGTGTCTTTTTGCACCCATGGTAGTGGTGTGCTTGTAATCCTGAGTGGCACCACAACTTATCTGTTTGCATGTTTTTACGTACAAATTCGTAATTTTTTTTGTAAGCCCTGTACATATATAATATTCTTTTGATGTGCGACTCGCTTATACACCGCTACCATTGTTTCTGAACACACCAAGGTGGCAACGTCTGTCCACTGCTCCTGCATTATCAACTGCGACATGGGAACAAACCCATGTTCTGAGGAAGGATGGCTTTCATGCCAAAAGAAGTTCCTCACCTTCATCCAGCAGTAGGTCTCACTTAATTTGTATAGTCATTGAGCATGCTAGTGACTCTATCACTCCGGGAAATGGCTCCTCTGCACTTTAAAATGGCAGTAGCATCATTTTCTAGTTAGTCAGGACTTCCGCAGACATTTCTCTCTTCATTGCGGTTACTTCAACTTGGTCTTACCTGTATGCTTGAGTGTACTACAATAACCGCATGGTCAGGTAAATCCTTGAAATTTGATGTGTAGAGTTCACATCACTTGTTGCAACAAATGTTGGAGGCCTGCTGTTTTAGAAGTCTTTTATCAAAAATGGAGGGCAGAGGATTAGAAGTCCATTCATTTCCCCTGAGTAAACGTTCATTAATCAAAAATAGAATGGACACTAGTTTCTACAAAACCATTGGTTTGTATTCGAAAACCCTCATAGACATCCTGGTATTGTCGTTTGCGGTGTATCTTTTCTCCGCCCCATCAGGAGTTATGGCGTATTCATCGGGTGATCGATTGATGTGCTGGGTGCCTGCCTCACCTGAGGCTACCTCTGGTGATAGTAGAAGTGTCCAGAGATCAAAATAATATTGGTGAAGAAATAGACTAAAAATAGTGTCTAATCAAAAAAGGTTTATTTATTCTGGGTAGTTTAGGCACTATGTTTAAAAAGGAATTGCGATATAAGGTGGTCAGGTTACTGGATCACCATATCTTTTAAGGGACGTGTCGACATGTTTCAGCTCGCTCGGCCCGGTCGGGTCTATGGAGCTTTCGTCAGGACAAAAAAACGTATATACAAACTAACAGAAAGAAATTAAGAAATGAGCTTCACACAACTTTAGTATTTTGAGGAATGGGAATTTCCCATACAGTGAGTTTTAGGAAAAGGAAAACAAACTTTTCCTTTTCCTAAAACTCACTGTGTAATTGCCACAATGTTGGCGCGCATTCTATATTTGGAGTAAAATCAATAGCGCTCCTCATAGAATCTAGCTTGACTGTCTACTCACCTGAACTGAGTACCGACATTAACAATAGTCTGTGTCGGTTTTTGTCTCCACAGCATGGGATATTCCCATTTCTCAAAATACTTAATCCCACACAAGTTGTGTGAAGCTCATTTCTTAATTTCTTTCTGTTAGTTTGTATATACATTTTTTTGTCCTGACGAAAGCTCCATAGACCCGACCGGGCCGAGCGAGCTGAAACATGTCGACACGTCCCTTAAAAGATATGGTGATCCAGTAACCTGACCACCTTATATCGCAATTCCTTTTTAAACATAGTGCCTAAACTACCCAGAATAAATAAACCTTTTTTGATTAGACACTATTTTTAGTCTATTTCTTCACCAATATTATTTTGATCTCTGGACACTTCTACTATCACCAGAGGTAGCCTCAGGTGAGGCAGGCACCCAGCACGTCAAATGATCACCCGATGAATACGCCATGACTCCTGATGGGGCGGAGAAAAGATACACCGCAAACGACAATACCAGGATGTCTATGAGGGTTTTCGAATACAAACCAATGGTTTTGTAGAAACTAGTGTCCATTCTGTTTTAGAAGTCTGTCACGCTTCCGACCCAACTTCCCTGCTGACCTTTTATTGAAACCGACAGCTGTGAGCTTTTAATACAGTCTTTAGGTATACTTGAAAAGTCTTAAAGAGTTCCTATATTTAAGCTCAGGCTCACTTACTTAATGAGGAGCAGATTGTCAATCTAACCCACTGTTTATTGGATACAGTGGCGTGCAGTGATTAACAGTGGGTTCATGTGTAAGCTAGTGGAGTCTGTGGAATCAGTGTGGCTTATGAGATCCTGTGTGTGCCATCGGAAGCAAATAGGCTAGTAAATCAATGGAAGTTTCTCGTATTTCTTCGTCAAACATGGACAGCGCTGTTCTTATTTCACTGTGAGGTGACAAAGCATTAACCTGATTTAGAGGCATTGCATTCATTTGTTCTCTAATCCGTAATAGCCCAAGTCATTCAACTGTGGGATTCTAATCTTCCTTTGACTAGTGGCTTTGTTTGTTTTTCTTCTCGACTACTGAGAGCTGTCTGCTACGGTTGTTGGGAGCCAAGTAGTTATTCCTGATTTAAAGACAAGAATCCTGCTGCTAACTTTGTTTGTTATTCCTCTGAGAACAAGCAGTTCAGTCATTGTGGGCCACATGGCGGAGGGTGTGACTGTGAGTATGAAGGACAGGGAGATTAAAGTGACCCTGACATGGTCAAAGCATTCTCCACCCCTCCAGAAGTGCCCGATTAAAGGTAGCCCAGACTCTGCATTTACGTTGGATGCCATTCTGCTCAAATTCAGTACTGTACATGATATTGCTCAAAGCATGAAAGCAAATACTGATCTTCTTCAATTGGAAGTGGCGGCCATCGACAACAACTTTAAAGATATGTTAGTAAGAATGTCCAATGCTGAGACCAGAATTAGTACGGTGGAAGACTACAAAAATTCTTAAGCCAAGCAGATCCAAAGTCTTGAACGGTCCATTTCAGCTCTGAGGAGAGATGTTACTGATCAGGAGGACCATAACCATAAGAGCAAGCTGCATATTTTTGGATTACCAGAGGGAATTGAATCCTCTGCCCTGTCGGTTGCTGACTTTCTGATTTCTTGTTTACCAAAAGCCCTTCAGCTTTCCTTCAGTAAAGACTTTGAGACTGTAAGAGCCCATAGATTTCCAACGTTCAAGCCCGAAAATATGACATGTTCGAGACCTTTGATCTTGAAACCCTTGTGTCATCAACACACGGAGAAAATCTTAGCCCATATGAGGCAGAAACAGTCGGTGCAGTGGCATGATCATAAATTCTCAATTTTGCAGGACTATGCCAGAGACACTGTCATTTGTCTCAAAGATTTTCTGAATATGCACAAAAGATTGTTGGATTTGCATATTCCTATTTCTTTTCCAGGTCCTTCAAAATTCTGGATAACCTTTAAAGCACAATTAAAAACCTTTGTAGAAACTTCAGACTTGACAACGTTCCTGGATAACCAATCTGAAACACAGATGGAAGCTGACGCTCTGCCAGGTGTTTCATCTCATCATCGCTGTACTTGAGCTGCTGCATACGAATTTTCTGGTTCTTGAGGCATAGTTTATATCCTTTTGGTACGTTTTGGTGTTATTATTCTTGGTATCTTTCTGGGACTACCGGATCAATATACTTTCCATCTCAGCTGTGTATAACTGTGTTTTACTGTGACCACTCTTGTATCAGTTGCTTTATTCTTCTTGTTCTCTCATCGCAATCACATTCTAACATCCACAATCATAATAACCTCACATTTTCATTACCCTGTTTCTTATTCTCTGCTATCAGCACCTCTAGCCATTACATTGCTATCCATTGTCACTACATATCGCTACTACATATTGATGCTAATATTCCAACTGTTCTTGTAATGTTGTCTATGTAGCATGCATTTATTGCCAATACACTCTTTCACTAGATAACATCATCTCCTGGATTTAACAATTACAGCTTTCACATGTCTTCTGGTCCTCTATACATATTTGACTCTGCTCACTGCTTTATTTTGTGGCACTCTAAGTGTCTGTACTGTCTCCTCCTACACCTGGAGCTGTTTTTGTTATTTTTTTATTTCACATGTTCACTTATTCAGGGCTCATTTTGCAGTAGTCATGATTTAAACCTGCTTAATTCTGACCAGAATTCATATTTTTATAGCTTCCTAATTTGATATATCATGTTTTTCATCCTGGTTGTCTCATTTATGCCATGTACACTATTTGAACCCATGTTGGCATTGCATATTTTTGTATTCTTCTAAATACCTGATTTCCCTACTGCTTTTACTGTTCCTCATGACCTGCTACCTATGCTAGTTATCCCTCCCGGCGGTATTTCCAGTGCTATCTTTGCCAGTCCTTGCTGCACATTGTCCACATCTATTGCCCATGCAAGCTGTCTCTTACAGACGTCCCCTGATGAGAGAAGGCTTCATTACCTCCCTGTCCTGGCTCAGGATATGTATGGGTCCCACTTTCCCTTTTTTGTACAGCCCTTCTTTTCCCTTTTTCAAGTGGAACATATGCTTTACTTCCAGTGTTCTTCTTTGCTCAGTTTCACTCTGAGCTCATTTAAAATCCATTGTGGATCCAGTAATCTATTGTTGCCCAACTGCCCTCTCCACAGAGGTTGTTTCCTTAAGTTCCAAAGGACCCAACCATCCAGTGAAGAGAGCCAACATTTTTGATTGTTGCAAAAGTCTAACGGAGAACATTGTACTCCTCCATGAGACCAAGATAGGTTCTAAAGAGGCTTTGCTCATGAGGAAGGGTTGGGTGGTGGACTTTGCCTACTCTGAAGATACGTCTGACGCATGGATCTATCCAATAGTTGTGTCTAATCATGCTGCAATCTCAATGTCCATTCTTAGCTTAGCTGTCAAGGTGAGGATCGAATGTGGCGCTTAATTAGTACAATCTTGGACAATAAGTCTAATGTGCTCAGTCTAAAACAAGAGATCAAGTTTTTCTTTCATGAAAATGAAAACTCAGTTACTTCCCTGATAGTCCTTTGTGACGCTTTGAAATGTATTAAGAGAGGCCAAATCATCCAAACAAATGTCCAAAAGAAACAGTGAAATAAAAAATTCTCTCCAATTCCTTGAAGAGGAAATGAAATGGAAAGAGGTTTTATATAGGCACTCCAATAAGAAATCCCTTCTGCATGATATTAGACAGCTAAAATATTCTTATAACTCTATTGTTAGTAAGAGAGCCTATCTAAGGGTTCATGCTCAACATATCTTGTCATCTGTTACGTAATAGAGCTGGTAAATTGTTAGCACTTACTCTTAAATCCAACAACCTATGCACCCAAATGACTCATATCACGGACGGAGACGGTTCACAAAAAGTTTTCAATCAAGACATCCGTGGGGTATTTAGGGATTTCTCTGAAAGGTTATAAACCCCTCAATTGACATCCCCTTTCTTTGCCCACAGTTTCTTACACTGATAGGTTGAGTTTGAATAAAACAATTGACTTTGAGGAAGTTGTTAAAGCTATTAAAGCCATGTGGCCGGGCACGGCACCTGGCCGGAATAGCTTCCCAATCATTTTCTATAAGACTTTTATACACTCTATTATTGGTCATCTCAAAAGAGTTTTTGATCAGTACGACTTGTTGGCAGCGTCTCAGGTATGGCTGCTGAGGCCATCATTGTGCTTATTCTGAAAGAGGGCGAGGGTCATTCTGATCCTAAAAACTATCATCCTATTTCACTTTTGAATACGGAAGCCAAAATATATGCAAAGATTATTTCAAACAGATTGGAAGCCTGTATTCCTAATCTAATACATAACTTACAAACTGGATTTGTCAAAGGCCATCTCAGAAGGGATAAACATCTGTACCTTCTGCCATATCGTAGAAAAGGCTCGTTTTTCAACACTTCCTTCAGCTGCATTTGCTCTTGACGTGGAAGACGCATTTGATAAGGTTTATTGGCCTTTTCCTCCTTCCATTTTTTAAGCTCATAACCTAGGTTCCCCTTTTACTAACATGATCTTAGCTAATCATGATGTATGCGAATCCTAGGGCATACCTTAGAATTTATGGCTCTACTTCCTCTTTCTTTGACCTACACTAAGGTATGAGACAGGGGTGCCCCTTGTCTCCCCTACTTTTCTTACTTTCTATTGATCTTCTACTTAGACCTCTTGATTCCAAACCTATCATGAAAAGTCTTCAATTTGGTTATCTTACATTTAAGATGGCTGCATATGCAGATGATATCCTCATATTCTCTGAGGATATAAAATTGGCTATCCCCTCGATAAATACAGTGAACGAAGATAAAACCGAAGTATTCCCTCTTAATCCCGTTTGTTTTTCCACCCACTTGGGTGTTTCAGGTCTGAAGTGGCAGTCCTCTCGCCTTAAGTATTTGGGTATCTGGTTCTTTAGAGAACTAACGGAAATACTTTCCTCCAATGAATCTTATATACTCGTCAAAGTTAAATATCCTCTTAATAACTCGTCTGCCAAATTCATTTTCTGGTGGGTAAGACTGCATTACCTCAAGATGATGTTCACCCCTATAGTTTATTTCATATCCTCAATGCTACTTCTAAAACTCTCAGTCAGTTTTTTTCATGAACTTGACAAACTTACCTCTAGGTATCTTTGAAATGACAAACGAACAAGGATCTTGTAAGAGATTTTAATGAAGCCAGTTGCACTGGGTGGTTGTAACTTCCTTCACTGGTACCTTTACCAAACGACCTTCTTAGTGTCTCAAGGGGCGGTTTGGTTATCCCCAGATTTACTTTCCTCTCCTCCTTGGATACGTATTGAATGTTCTATCTGTCCCCCCTATAATCTGTCGCCCTTCATCTCGATGACAACATTAGTCCCCTCTCATTCACACATATTTCTTTCAGATACAGGATCTGCTCTAAAGGCTATTGACAAGCGGCTTGAGAGCTGTTTCAATAATTCTAAGAGGGCATCTCTATTGTTTAACCCTTAATTTGCCTTTGATTCGATCCCAACCTATCTACTGTTTGGGCGTGTAAATGCATTAAGACTATTCAGGACCTTTATGATTTTAATGGTGATCGGCTTTCTTTTGAAGCTCTTGCCACAAAATATGATCTTACTAGGAAAGACCTTTATAGCTTTTTGAAGGTTCCAATTTCCTAAACATTCGTTTTTATTTAATCTTCTAACCCTTTCGCTCCGGACAGGGCATGTAGCGTCCCAAGCTTTAAAATTTTTATCGAGCCCGCAAGCCCCACAATATTCATCTTTTTATATAACATGGTCCAAACACTTTGATAAAGAGGTTTATGAGCATCATTTTCAGAATAACTGGCTTCTGATTGGGAATCTCTCCCTACGCAATAAAATTCCTCCGTCCCTTATCCAATCCAAAATTTTTATAATGCATTTGCTAAATTGGACACCTGCTTGGTTATAAAAATTAAAGCTAAGGAATAATAATAGGTACTGGAGTTGTGATTTGGAACAAGGAACGCATCAACACGTCCTTTGACTGTACGCTATTAGCTGATTGTTGGGCCTCTATACAGAAGCACTCATCGAGTATCTTTAATGTTCCTATTACCTTATCCTTCTCTATGGTAATATTGGGCCCATGGGCTTCAACTGTTCCTCTACCTTTAGTCAAGACTGACATGTCACTACTGGACATACTTTTGTCTACTGCAATCAAAGTGATACTCACAGAATGGAAGTCCTTTCAGCACCTTTCTTTTCACACTTGGTGGGCCTGGGTATCCTATCTTTGTAGCGGTCATACGCTGCATGTAGTCTGGCGATCTTTGGACAATTATGTTCAATACTGCGCTCAGGACTTCGGGGCATACACCTCCAACACCTCTAATACTGGAACCATTTTAAGATTTTTGCGCGTTTTTCTATTTCTTTTTGTATTTTTACTTTTGAAGCAGCTGTTCCACTGGCGCACCCCTACCACTCCCTCACTATCTTTCCCCCTTTCTCGCTTTGTTTTTCCCTTGTCTAACTATCACGTTATAATTCATGATACATGGCTTGTTCCCTTCCAGTCCCTACACAATATTTTATGATGCTTTTTGGAGTATAAATGCTACTCTTACTTATGTACCATTTGTTCATACTTTTTACAGAGACATGTCGTATTTTTCCTTTTATTGTTGCCATCCGACTTTTGTTTACATCTGCTTTTGTATGTTCCCTTATACTTTTTGTATATGTACCAATTTGTTTAGCCTGTATCACTCATTCCATTTATTAATTGTATTTCCCTTTTGTTTAAACTTTATCAAATACTTTGAACAGTAGTTATTGCCAGATAAGCAAACATTCTAATTGGCTGTCCAGTTCGAGTGTTCCATTTCTGGTGATAGTGGTCGTTTGTGCAGCTCTTTTTTAAATTCACTAGTTGCTAACTAATGTCCTCAATTTCCTGCCTGAGATACCTACTACAGGGTGTTGCAACAATTAGCCAAGAGATCAGCTGTACAACAGACTAGATTCCATAGTCTTGGATTATGCTGAGTAAATAAATTGTGAATGATTTTTAAGACCAGGCCAGTCAAACTGAGGGGCTACCAATAAGCGCACTCCTGGCACACCGTGCATATGTGATTTATGGTATTGAAATAGGGGACAATATTCACATATGTAGAATGATATGCAAACCTGTTTATGTTGCAGCAAATGATTAATGCCTTTTTTTATAATCAGTCTATCTCAAAAATATAACATGGAAAGAAAGGACACGAGCCGTGGATATAATTGTTGTAAATCACCCTTCAGCTCCTCAGTTTGTGATATCAGCTTAGGGAATGTGATGACGTCTAGAAGAAACACAGTTCCTCAGTAGTCTGCTAAGGCCGCTGTGGCACAGTCTTTTCGTTCCTTTTAAGTTTTGATCTCATTTCCTGCTTCTTGGGTAATCCAGATATGAAAATATCCCTCTGGCTGTAGTTCATGGAGAACGCATCACTTTCATACATGGCACCCTGAGGGGCTCTGCCAAATGGATAAGGCTGTGCACCAGCTGATTGCTTATTTCACACTGTAGTGACTTTCAGTTTTTCCTTGAATGAAAATTCTTTATATCCTGGTTTCTGTCCTAGAGTGCTCGCCAAAGAGAAGCAATTTATTATGGAAATGTGACGAGAAAGAACTATAAATATATCGCAATGACCTTTGAAATTTTACAGGTATAAAAACTAAAAGTCATGGCTGGAAGCAAGCAGGATTGTAGTTGTAACGGAAATATTAAAAAAAGATAAGTAACTCACACCTATCTAACGTGATTTAGCATCTTGTCTTTGGATGAACACTGGAAACCTTTTAATTCTGGCCAAGCATTTTTCACAGTTCGGTTTTTCACCTTTCTGTTACAGGCTCTGAACCTTAAAGGCACTTAACATTTATTGAGTTTTCATTATCTAAAGACAAAAATAAAACAGCATATATAAGGGACAGTCCAAGAAAATGGGTGCTACACTGATCGAAAATAACCCTTTATTAGAAAATAAAATATATAAAAGCATTGTAGACTTGGGGTCAGAGGTGCGACCATTCCGTTTTGCGAGTAATAAATTGTGTTTTTTTGCAACTCGCAAAACAGAATGTACTAATGTGTCTCAGACACATTTAGCATTTCCCAATGAGGTCTTAAATGACCTGCCGCATCCATATTCATGAGGCAGATTGCAATTTCCGACCCATTGGAATGAGCTACAATCACAGGGATGGTGGCCTGCTGAGGACAGCAGGCCACCATGACTCTGTTTGCTTTTTAAATAAAGCAATGTTTTGTTTTCAAATGCAGCCCGTTTTCATTAAAGGAAAACAGGATGATTTTAACCCTTTCCATGTGGTCGCGATTCCCCTGGTGTGCTGTAAACAACACCAACAGGGGCGGGCCGTGACGAACCCCAGCCGTCATCAGCACACGAGCACCGTAGTGCATGACGGCTGGGGTTCGTCATCAGCATGGAATGATTAAAAGAAAAAAATATACATTTTCTTTTCATTTTATAAGGTCTGGCAGTGGTCTGTGGGACCACTGCATGCTCTTCAAAAATATTTTCAGTGCCAACCACAAAGATGAAGTGGTCCCTTGGGGACCCTTTCTAGTTTGCGACTGGTTTACCACCAAATTTCAATTGTTGTAACTGTGATTGTTTAGCGATAGTATTTGCAGTCGCAAAACAATCGTACATGTTCGGAGCCGAATCATGCAGCGCAATGTGGACGGCTTACAAACGAGCGAGTACGATGCCCGATCCTAACAGATGTATCGACTTGGTTTAACAGGGTCTCTTTCACCCAGGGCCTTCAGGTGGGTACCCATGGGTCCCCCATTTCCATGCATGTGCAGTGTGGCAGGCATCAGGGTGTACTGTTTTCCCCACCCACCCCTTTTTCTTCATCATCGAAAGAACTTTATTCGATTCACAGAATAATCAAAGCATGACTAAAATACTAAAAACATTATTAAATAAAATACATATAGTGCATTGATCCTCATAATATTTACAGTTAGCAGCAGCAAAATTATTATGTAGCAGTGTGCTACATTTACACAGTTGGCAATCTTCAATTGATTTTGTCTCAGAAGTCCCTATGTACAGTTTTTTAGCATTAAGTTCCATAAAGTGGAAAGTGCAAATTTCCTCATCCTTACTAAAAGCACTTATAATACATTGATAATGATATTATTTACTATATACGCTGTTACAAGCTTATGGCATATGCTACATTTACACAATTGGGAATCTTCGGTTAAATTTGTGGCGAAAATATTATCCCCCCTATACGATTTTTACCAATATGTTACACAAAGTGGCAAATGCAAGTGCAAATTTGCATTTGCCACCCCGTTTTTGCAATGAGACCCTGTGTTAGTGTTCGGTACACAGGCTCCCATTAAGTTCAATAGGAGTCCGACCCAACTGAGTCTGACACTATACGGACACATCGTAATCGCTCGGTCGGACTACAGGAGCCTGATTCATTTGAAAAGCTCTCCGAACCAAATCGTTTGGAGGGCTTTCCTAACGAGATGGTAATGGGCCCCTATGTATGGATTTTCTACACAGATGGCCATTATGGCCATCATTTACAATAATGCAGCTTATATAAGATTTCTAGTTTTGTAAGTAAGGTTTTTACTGTTAAAAGTCTCATTGGCTGGCCTTTCTTCAATTTAAGCACTTTAATCTTGCACAGTGACTCTTTATAGTTATCATTTTTGCTGCTAGTATCCGTTATTTACTTGGATCAAACAACACATACAACTGATACAAAATTATTAATTAGAACATGTGTACAGGTTTACTCTGTACAACATTAGCTTTTATGGCTTGCACTTGACAGTTTAGATAGATCTACATTGCTACTATTATGTGTATTGCGCACATGACACTTTAGATGGACTGACATTGCTGCGATAACGTATATATTGCTTTATTGTGATATATCCACTAACATGATCCCATATGTTTCATCATTGCTTCTATACAATTTGTTACATCACCATTATCAAAAACAGTGTGCACTTTATCAGGGAATGTGACATGTGTTATCTATATCCAGAAACTAGATAATACGAATGTTCCCTTTTCTAAAACGTACAATGCACATATAGAGTTTGATATATCTTTGTGATATTCTTGTTGAGATTCTTCATGTGTTTAATGATGATATGTTTATCTTATACTGTGTTTGGAGGTTTACGCTGCTAATGCAAGATGTCACTAAGGGGTGGCTCTCTATGTGCTGAAGGCTGCAGCCTAGCTATGGCATAAAGGGAGCAGTGCAATAAATGAAGGACTGTTTGTAGATCACCCTGGAGAAGGGAAACGGATTGCCCAGTTGATGGCATAAGCCTCACTCATGTTTGCATGGCGACTTTATGGTTTTACACTCCGATAAACTGGTGCAGCTGCCTCTGTGATGACATTTCTCAGGATACGCTGATATCAAGGCTTTATACTTACCTGCGAAATACTTACACTTGCGGTGTAAAGGTTAAGACAAGCCTGGTAAAGACATATGTATTGTTAAGCCCGTGCTGTAAAGGCAGGCCTGGTAATCAATTTAGTAACAAATATAATGTAATAATTTAAATGGAAAAAAAGAAGACAATATAATGTGTAGAGAAGGAGGTTCAAAAAGAAATGATGTGGATGCTTCATGCATTTGATGCTATTTGTGGCGTAGGACGTTCAATAAAACAGTGTCTTGCTGTACGTCACCAAAGACAGCCATTTGTGGGTATCAGTTCATTCATATTAATACTGGAACAAAATAGAATCCCTCAGGAGAAAGGGTTTTCAGTTTATTTTCGTAAGAAAAGCTTGCTGTCCATTGAAACAGTGTAACTCCAATGTAAGCAAAAGTTTCAGGCACCACCTGTAAAGACAAGCATCTAACCTTTCAGACCAAAAGTTGTGTTCTTTAATCTCGGTGTTCCAAATATACACACCTCTTCAGGCACTCTTCTAAGGGGCACAGGCCATGGATTTCATGTATCTGGAAGACAGCATTCAAATGCCCAGCTCCAATTGAGCCTGCTATCTTTCTCCAGCATACTACAATACACTCGGTTTCTTGGACCAGTGTTCCACATTCCATTCAGTGGGTGCATATCGGCTGTTTTGGCCTTCCTGGAGCAGATCAGTCTTTTGCCAATGGGTTGGCAGAAGACCTGCTTCCCTCCACGCCTTTTAGAGTACATGATAGAGGTGCAGATAGCATAGTTCTCAGTCCTCTCCAAGGCAGGCAGGAATGGCTTTCAATGTCAGACTTGTTCTCTTTTTCTTTTTTTAAATTATTTTTAGTGCCTTGTATTCGAACAACAATAATACAGAAGACAATGTAAATGCATCTTCTGACTTGCCTTGATTTACATTTAGCATTTTAAGGTAGTGAATGAATAATCCCCATAGAGGGGTAACAGATTTGCTCCACCCCCTAGTCTCTTACATCCCTCTATAGCCCTGCCAGTTCCCCCAGATCTTTAACCATTTCCTCTGGCATCTTTTGCTCAAATACATTGTATGCTCTGCTTGCCTACTGTTCTGCTATTCTTGTTTCCTTTAGGTTCAAGCATGTTAGATTATGGATTATTAGTTGGGAGAAAGCTCCCACCAACGTAGAATACATTGCATATGTAGGTAAAACATAGTTTCAATGAAAAATCACTGGACTTAACTCCTGGTAGCAATGCCACAAAGCAGCATCCCTTTTCCCAGATAAATGTGTGTTAACAGTACCAAAACTAAATCTAAGTACAAAAGCACACTATTAAGCATACCAAACAACTGTGGTATACACAAGACACATTTAACATTAAAATAACCAAGTGCCACCATTTACATAAAGAGGAACAGGAGATATGAATCTTTGAAAAAATACTCAAAACGTCCATAGGAGCAATACAATTCTAGAAGTCAGTTGTAAACCATTATGTAGTAGCAAATGAGCCAACAGCACCCTCTCTGACACCAATTATGAAAAGCGGCAATTAGCACTGTTCTGGCTCAAAGAGGGTGTCAGAGAAGGGGTAAACTCAGCTGCCTTTCTGACTGCTATATCCTAAGGCTTCCAGTCATTTTGGTACTCTAGAGAGACTGCAGCCATGGATCCATCAGGAAGACAGATCCCTCTACAACTGCTTGTACAGCGAAAGATTCTGTCCCTTTGATATGCAGAAACCTCCTTCACAGATTCACTCTTTTCCCAGGTGAGCAATGGATTTCTCTCTCTCTTACTTCCTTAGAAGAACTGGAAATAAGTCCTAATTTCTGAAAGGATTGACACCAACCTCCTTCTCCTTCCTAAAGTGACCACACCACCAGGGACAGTTTACTGATTAGAGCAGTGAGGCCAGGTGCGGGGGACTTTCCACAGACGACGAGGGAAAATTAGGCGGCTGCTTGGGACCATGTCACAGATAGTTTGTCATTCAAAAATATACATATTCAAAATGCGGTGCTTCAAAATGCAGGTTTTATATGTGCTCAAGTGCGTAACAAAGTACCTTAAGGGCACCACACCATTGTTATTGGAAATCAGAGATTCAGGGTCTGGCTTAACTCAGCATTAAAGTCAATGAAAAGTATCTTAACCTAGCTTAGTAGGAGAACTCCATCAAATTCATCAGTACTCTATCAAATTGAGGATATAATGATGGATGATCCAAATTCTCTGGTTATCTATAAAAGTATTTTAAGTGTGTTTACAAAATGAGCAAACAGAGATTGGATGTTGTAAAACATACTGATAAGACCAATATTCCACCCTTTAGATGTCAGAATATCAAGCTTAAATATTAACCCAAAATGTTTTGGAGCCAAGTATATGTAAGTGAGTATATATTTAATAATCTTTAATCCACACCTGTGTACCTTGAAGAGATATGTCATCAAGGTGCACAGACGTTGGGCTAAGTTTAGTTAAGCTATGCTTACAATATATTTATCTTCACATTTGTAGTAGTCAGTATTTTGCCTATGATATTTTAGTTGCACAATATTTAAAACTCTATACGTAGTATCCCATTCCTCGATTACTTTGATGCATTTCTGAATGTGTTAGTGGGGGACTGATCAAATGGCTAACTGCTGTAGAAGGCAAGTTTTGGGAAGAAAATACTGTCAATATAACAAACTGTTTCAATAAAAGCTATGCAATTGTGTATTAGCATGCCTGGATTTTAACTTTAATTGTATGCCCAACTGATTAGAATTTGGCATTACTTGTATAATGCCCTGAAAAACTCTTTAAGGCATCACTTTCACATTAAATTGTCCTTGGTTTGCGGTCAGAATTTTCAATTTCATTGTGTAGGAATGAAGATTTTTAATAGATTTCCCATTACAAAATAGGAGATTTAGTCTTCGTCATCTAAATTATTCATGAAATATCATCTTAGAATTTTGATAAAGATTTGTAGTTTTCAATAAAATAGAATACATTGTATAAAATAAGATAATGAGTTTATTAGCTGTGGTCCAATAATCCAAAAATGCAATATTCCCAATGGCAATTTCTCTTAACCTTATAAGAAGGAATATACGTGACCTATGTTCTTTGAAAGGCATGTATTTACATTCAAGTTAGCTATGGTATTTTATATAAACCAAAATGATTAAATATGTATAAACTTTTTGCTTTTTCTAACACATTTTAAAAATGTACAATGTACACAATAGATGTTTTTTCATACATATGACTTTTTAATTTGATTTTCTTGAAGTACAATTCACATTTATGTGAAAATGTGAAATGTATTATACACAAATAGCTTGTTTCCCCTTTACCATACTAAGGCCCAGATTTTGATGTCAGTTGGAAAGCCTCCGACATGCAATCGGAGGCTTTTTGACTGACATCTTCAACAGCCTGGCCATTCCAGCTGGATTCCAACAGGCTCAAGGAGCCCGTCTGCCAGTCAGAACCGGCAAGTAATCCCTTAAGGATAGTACTTCCGCCATTGGGATTACAATATCAATTTCCCACAGGCTTTTCATGCTGGGCTTTCTGACATGAAAAGCCAATTAGAAAGTGACTTTGGGGGCCCCTTGCAGGGCCCCCTGCAATAGTGGTCTCCAGTTGGGGGTCTGGGGGGCACATATGGTGCCTCCTGTCAATCCTGCGAGGTGCCTGCCACACGGTGCAGAAGTTAACAAAAACTCCCATTTCAAGCATTTCATCCATCACCTTGTTGTTTTTGCATTTGCAACCCTAAATGTGCCAGGTAGGACCAAACATTGGTCCAGGCTCACTGTGCCAATGGAATCAAGCTAGTCCGGCTGCTAAGGTGATGATAGCCAAAACTGGTCCCAGCATGCTTCTTTCTGGTCCATGGCGGACCTGGCCGAGTAGTTCGAGTGGACTCTTCCCAAGGGGAGCAGGGTCGACACTGATTTGCATATGGTTGGGTCCAAACTGGGGTGGCATGGTGGGCAACAAAATGATTGATTGGGATGCAACCCAAGCAATTGCCAGTGGCTAAGATTAATTCAAGCATTCTATCCATCACGTTGTTGTTTTTGCATTTGCTGCCGTAAGTGCAAAAGGTATGCGTGATACAGTGTGCCACTGGATTCAAGCTAGCCTGGCTGATGTGGGGTGACATCCCCAAAACCTTGTTTCTGGTCCAGGGAGAACCTGGTCTGGCAGTTCTGGCTGAACTATTCCCATGGGGGCAGGGTCAAGACTGATTTGCATATGGCTGGGTCAAAACTGGGGTGGCATGGGGGGGCAAAAAAACAATTGATTGGGATAGGGCCCAAGCAATTGTCAGTGGCTGAGATTAATACAAGCATTCTATTTATCATGTTGTTTTTGCATGTGCTGCCCTAGGTGCGCATGGGATGGCCAGATGTGGTCCTGGGCTCATTGTGCCACTGGATTTAAGCTAACCTGGCTGATGAGGGGTGATATGTCTGAAACCTTGTTTCTGGTCAAGGGAAGACCTGGTATGGCTGTTCTGCCTGGATTATTCCCATGGGGGCTGGGCCAAGACTGATTTGCATGAATCTGGGTCCAAACTGGGGTGGCATCACGGGCAATAAAATTGATGAATCGGGATGCAGCTCAAGCGATTGCCAGTTGCTGAAATTAGTTAGATGATTGCATCCATCACCTTGTTGTTTTTTTGCATGTGCCACCCTAAGTGCACCAAGTATGTCCAAACCTGAGTCCCGGGCTCACTGGGCCACTGGATTCAAGCTAGCCTGGCTGATGTGGGGTGATACTCCGAAACAAGTGCCAGGATGCTGTTTCCATTCCAGGGATGACCTGGCCTAGCAGTTCGAACTTGACTGTTCCCATGGAGATCAGGGTGAAGACTGATTTGCAAACGGCTGGGTCCAAACTGGGGTGGCATGGTGGGCATAAAAACAATGGAATTGGATGCAGCCCCAAGCGATTGCCAGGGGTTGAGATTAGTTCAAGCATTCCATTCATCACCTTCTCATTTTTACTTTTAGAAAGTGTTCATTTCTCTCCTCTTACTGCTCTGTGTGCCTGCTGTATATCCCAATACACATCTGAAGTGGGTGACAGCTGCACTTTGTGCATTCCCTCTAGACAGCCGCAAACACCGGAAAGGTAGGTGTGACAGAGAACTCATGTGCATTGATTTGCATTCTGATAGCTCTTCCTGGGTAAGAAGAGAGGGGGAGCTGACACCTACACCTGAATAGGCACTCTTGTGTTTCCCACACAAAGTCCCGCTTTATGACTCTAAGCAGTATATTTTTAGTTAGTCTTTAAAAATCCTAACTCTGGTTCTGCCTATGGGATATTTGTTATTTTGGTCTTGATTTACTCCTAAAAAGGTTCTTAAACTGAGTAGAGTAAGAGTATTTTTGTGGTGTTTTCATGGAAAACAACCATTACAACACAGTCATTACAATGCACTACCTTTACAACTCAGCTGTTACAACACAACTCCCTTTACATTGCATGCCGTTACAACGCATATGATTACAACACATCACTATAATGCATGCCATTACAATGCATACCATTACAACACATGCCTTTACAACGCATTATAAGGTAAGTAATGGGGATTTTTCAGTTGTTGGGTGGGTATGGGTTTTGTGGTAAATGGGGACACTATTTTTACCCCTACACTATCCAACACTTACGCTACTGTTGCACTCAATGGAGTGTGAATAGTAATATTTACCCCTACACTATCCAACACTTACCCTACTGTTGCACTCACTGGAGTGTGAATAGTCATTATTACCCCTACACTATACAACACTTACCCCACTGTTTCCCCAAAAGTATTATGCATTTAAATGGTATGCATTGTAAAGGTAGTTTCTAAAAATACGTTGTAATGGCATGTGTTGTAAATTGTTTGTGTTGTAACATCATATATTCGTTTTCATTGTGTCACTCTGTGTGTGTTTGACACAAATACTTTATACATTG
This sequence comes from Lissotriton vulgaris, assembly GCF_964263255.1. Taxonomy (NCBI): domain Eukaryota; kingdom Metazoa; phylum Chordata; class Amphibia; order Caudata; family Salamandridae; genus Lissotriton; species Lissotriton vulgaris. Next base: position 622,382,515 of record NC_141694.1, on the reverse strand, counting down.
CCTCTTCATATAAGCCTTAATGCTCTGTACCACACTACCAGAGGGTGAGCAACGGTTATCTTTTAGTGTGTATTTGGCTTACCCTGACTAGAGTGGTGGTTCCGGCTTGGACAGGGTGCATACCACTGTCAACCAGTAACCCCATTTTTATCAATCAAGATTCATTTTGTTTAAAGAATTTGTTTTAAAAAAAAATTTCTTCCATTATGTTATTGTAATCCAGTTCCTACTTAGGATGTGTTATGTTGTGCAGTTACAAAATTATTGGATGTCTTGGTCTATAAAATGTTTGATAGAGAACTAACTTTCTCTTCCATTCTTTTTCTTTTAGGAATTAATCTCTTAACCTATGCAGAACCTGGAAGAACTGCTGATAGCAGGCCCAACGAGGGAGACTGCAAACTGGACATCAAATAGGTAAGCCAACAACATGTTTCTCAAAGTTGATGAATGCAAGGTCTGAACCAATGGAAGCGACCAATGATGTCACCTCATTGCAGAGCGCTTTCACAAGGTCTGGCATTTATTAAATAACAGGGTCATACCCCATCCTGCCTAATCATTCGGTCGAGCCATTTGGCCTACAGGGTATATCCTCAAAACCTCGAGAGCTACATAAGCTGGTGTTTCAAACCAAGTACAGCAGGGACATTCAGGCAAATGAATACAGTACAACCCAAAGCATATCAATAAACCAGGGCAATGGGAAAATAACTCCTCTCAAGAGATGTATATGCAACACTCATACATTTAGAATGTTGGGTTACTCTTCGATAAAAGGTTTACATCCATAGCGTCAACATTTTAAGAAGTACATTTTTAGTGTTGTTTAACATTTCTGTAGTGTAGCTGGCTCAGATGGCAAGTGGAAGAGCATTCCAGTGCTTGTGTCCAAGAAGGCACAACAACCAAATTCTGGACGGTGCACAGGGTACTTTAGGCTGGGTGAGGATATCTTAGCTGGACCATTCCATCAACCTCAGTTCCACTGCGTGTCAATCACTTGAGGAATCTAGATATCTAGAAGACGTGGTGGTGGAGGGGGGATTCCTTTCTTGCTTTACTTATGAACTGTATGTTCTCTCCTTTATGTTTGTAATATTTTTCCATTAAATGATTCTTATTTTGTTTACCATTATATAATTTATTTTTTAAGCTATCTTGAAATATCCTTGCTTAGTTACACTTAGTAGGATTACCTTTCTGCTTATATTGGGCTTCCCATTGTGAGCTATGGTTAATCTAATTGAACCTTTTGTGCCTTTGAGGAAACTTTGGTTTAGGCAGAAGGAAGCTCAGCTATCTATGCTAAGAATGTTACTATCCCCATAGCATACAGTTAGTTACACTTTGTTTTCATTAATCAGAAAAAAGTGCCATTTTGCTCTGAAAACTGTTGCAGTTTGTTTTATTGCATAAAGTGGGTTAGTTTGGTCTAATAGTGATATTGTATACAGATTGTTTTGCTTCAGTGTGCCATAGGAATTCATGCTTGGGCTCGCTTAGTTTCTAGTCAACATGCAGTGAAATTATAGAGGAATTCAGGTGTAGAGAAGTGTGAAGATTATTCATATATTTTCAGGGAACATTTCTGTGCACAATGGCACATTTCTGCAGAGATGTTCTCTGTAAGTTTTCTTTTGCTGCACTTTTTTGAACACTAACTCTTTCAACTACTAAATATTTTATGCAGAACAACCATGTAAATAGTTAGTATTGATATGCGCAACATAAATTGTCGCAAGCTAGGGTTTACAGCAGTGTTTTGTCAAAGTGAAAAACTGTCCGGTGTTGCAAATTTAACCACATATCTTAACTAAAATGACTAAAAAATTCACAAGATTACGCACTCCTATACAGTTATCATATCTTGTTTGACAGTGATGACTTTTTCAGTTGAGGAATTTGCAACACACAGCCTGCCTTGCAAAGGAGTGTTTGGGCTTTATTACACAGAGTAAGCAACGAAAGTGTTAATTTAAGACTAGTCTCTGTCAGTTTGGGGCTGACTGGTGTCTTGAATTGTGAAAGAGCTCGAGGAATGCTATTTTACCGTGGTAAATGATTATTTGTCTCTGCAACTTGAAAGAAAGGTGTTTTTTATTGGGAATGGGCACCATTTGCAGACATCACTAAACAACGGGGCATAACACAAAAAATGTCTTCACAAATCAATCCAACAACACAACAAAAACATCGGCCACAACACAACTAAAGAGTGAAAACAGTATGCAACACAGCAACCTCAGTACAACACAACGATAACACAATGCAATAATGCAGCAAAAAGAACACACCACCACAACAAAATGTAGCACAAAAAATGTGCCCTAACATTCGGGTCACACATTACCATCTTTCATATTACAATGGAAAAAGGGGTTTAAACCAAGCACAGCTTGAGTTGCTTAACTCCAGGACATGCATTAGCGCCAGTCGCAAATGTTTCTGTGAGCCAGCCCTTTGACAGCTTTAGAAGTAATCTGGTCAGAAGCGGTAGCACTTCCTGATAATGTTCTCAAACTTAGGAGAGATTTGGAAGGGTGTGCAGTCTGGCAGCTGCTCCCAACATAGAGACCTAGGCCTTGTAGTCAGATTCCCACTTTTTTGCATTTGAAGTCATCCCCATGACTACCACTGTGTACTCCTTTCGTCAGTATTTGCATATTTGGGTACAGAGAAAGTTAATCACAGATGATGCAAGCAGGGTCCACCTGTTAGAAAAGTCTTCCTATCTAGGTCGCGTTTCAGATAGCGCCCATTCATAGCACAGTCAGTCCTAAGTGGTGCATTGTCAAATATCCCTGGGGCTTTAAGTCCAGGAAATCTGAAACTCACTTACTTCTGTACGTCTTTTTCAGTTTGCCAGGAAGTGGAACACTGCTGTCCCTTAGAATGCAGAGCGCATTGTGTCAAAAAAGCAGCCATTGTTGAAATAATTTGATTTACTTTAAAATTGTTCCGCAATGGTGAAGTCACAACCGGAATGGCAGTTTAATTTTTTGACAGGAAAAGCTTTTTTTTAACATGCAAAAAGCGTGCTAAAGTGTTAAGGGGACTTGAAAGAATCACTCTTTTCATGACTTCTGAAAGGAGGAACGGAAGAGAGTGCCAAGCGTGAAATCGCCATTCATTCATTCTGGCTAAGGAATGCTTTAGAGCATTTCCACATGTAGACTTCTTGCAAGAATTATTACAGCATAACATTCTCAAACGGTATCCTTGATGACAGTGGAAATGTCGGAGGTGTATGGAAGACAGCAAACCATTAGACGATGACACCAAAGTCAAAAACGGCTAAATTGAAAGAAGCTGTCAAAAACAATTATGCGAAGTGAACACACACATTTGTTTTTACACTTGCATTGGCAAGGTCAGGTGGTACCTGGTGCGGAAAATTCTTTGTCACCCGCGGCTTGCCAAAATATGTCTTTAACGGCTAGATGCATCAAGGGTTTTTGCATTCGCAAACGGTGCGAATCACAAATTTCGGCCGTTTGCGAATGCAAATCCCGTTTTTGGGATGCATGAAGCATTTTGCCATTTTCGCAATTTAAGAAATCGCAGTTTCATTGCGATTTCTTAAATTGCGATTGCATTTAAGAAATCGCAATTTTGTGATTTCTTAAATGCAATGCATGATTACTTTGGAATTACGAATTCGCAATTTGGAAGGGGTAAATTAGCATGAAGTTGAACTTCATGCTAATTTACCGAAAACTTTCAAACATGCACTAGTTGCATATTTGAAAGTTTTAATTTACACACTCACATGTCCTTGGGTCATGTGTGTGTGTAAATTGCAATTCCAGTTCAATTTCAGGGGTGCAGGGAGGGGTTCTTTGAACCCCCTCTGCACCCTTGAAATTGCATTCACATTTTGCGAATCGCAATTTGAAATTCGCAAAATGTGAATGCCTTCCCATTCATTCCTATGGGCCTTTTGGCCCATAGGAATCAATGGGATTTGCGAAATCGCAATTAGGAATTCACATAATATTTGCGATTCGGTAAAAATTGCGATTTTTACCGAATCGCAAATATTATGCGAATAAAATCATGCATACCATTTTGCGATTCCTTATTTGCGATTCCCTAAAAATCGCAAATAAGGAATCGCAAAAGCTTACAATGATGCATTTAGCCTTAAAACACATATTTTTGCCATTTTGTCACCCCCATCAGTGATGACACTTATCACCACCTGCTTGACAAAATGGCAAAAATATATTAAAACACATATTTTTGCCATGTTTTCACCCCCCTCATTGATGACACCCGGGGCGGTCCGCACCCATCGCAGACCCCTTCCATACGCCACTGTACATCTGTTGTGTTTAATGCGGGGAGCACTTTCCTGCTTGGTGTTGAAGCCTCAAGCTTTAAAAAGCAAGAGGTTGTAAAATTATTTATTGAAGACATATTTTTACACCAAGCCATGGGCCAAATTTATCTGCCAAGTCAGCTTCGTGCAATAAACAAAGCATCAATAAAAATACATGCTTATATACAAACATAGAGGCGCTTTGGGTCAGCCCCTTCATCCAGTGGTCTCCTCAACTTCGTTGAGTCCAGCTCAGCATACAGAATTGAGGCAATGGGTTAGCCCACTTCAACCATTGTCCCTATTGCACGGTTATGGCATTTCACCTAATATCATGTGTACTTCAGCATCAGGACTGGTAGACTAATAATAGTCTTTGCCATTGCATTTTCTTTCAGTTCTTTATCGTTTTTTAAATGTTTTTTTATCCTATCTGTGTATTTAAATTATGTCTTTGTTATTATAATTCACAGCTTATAGTATCTTTCCTTTGCAACAATAAGAATCTTATATTCCTGTGGTGCGCATTAAACAAAATAATATTTTTTCTAAGTATAACAGTCTACTTCGAAGTTCCCAAACTGTTCTATTACATTTATATGTGATGGTTATAATTTTTCAGATTCCCAATGTTTATTGCAAGTAATAAAGTATCTGTATCTAAACTCAACAAGACCAAAACGACACAAAACCAACATACATGTAATTAGAATATGATTTTAAAAGGTTTCAAGCAATTTGGGCCATTGAAAACCATGGATGTATGATTTTATACAAATTACCTATAGGTGCGTCAAAATTCTTGAGGCCACAGAGAAGGAAAGCATCGAGAAACAAAGAGATGTGTCAGTTCCTGAGTCCTTGGGGACAAATGTGATAGGTACACTGCACTCAGAAGTGATGCATCAAATCTGAACTGTAGGACATGATTTGTCAAATCCAAGATGGTTCTGGTCTGCGGGTGATGCGTCGGAAAAATGTGCCGCACAGGTGCGATGCGTGGAAATTGACGATGCGCCAGTTCTTGCAGTAGTGACAGGCAGTGGTGTGGCGGTGCGTGGAGATTCTTCTGGCACGACAGTGCTGTATCGGGAAAAACAGCCGCAAGAAGAGCATGCATTGACATTCTCAGTTCTTCAGGTTTCTTCCCGCTCCCAACATCAGAAACAGCCTCCAGAGGCCCAGAACTGGAATGGGCACCCCCTGGGAGGTCAGAACTCTCAGCAGCAGACTTCAGGGGAGCTGGGGGTGAAGTCATTCTGTCCCTGAGACTTCAGAACAGGAGGCCAGCACACACAGGCTCAGGAGATCCTTCTTCAAGCAGGTTCACTGCAAAGTTCCAGTCTTTGTCCATTCCTTGGCAGAACCAGCAACTGCAGACCAACGCCACAAAGCACAACGCAAAGGGGCAGTGCTCCTCCTCACATCTCTTCAGCTCTTGAGTCCAGAAGTAATAAAAGATTCTGGGGTATAAGGTCTACTGCTTTACCCCATTTTGTCTTTGTTCCCCTTGTTCAAGGGTCTCTGAGCCCAGTCCAAACTAGTTTTATCCTCATTTGTGCAGTATGACCACAGGGGATGGAGAGAGAATTGTGCAAGAGAGACAGGCCCTATTCAGGTGCAAAGAAATTTCCTCCCATTACCCTAAATTCAGCCAAGATCTTTTCAGCTCAGGAAGGGCCGGGCAAACCTCCCCCCCCCAGTGGCTGTCTACAGTGAATACACATCCCCAGCCCTTGTCACTCCAAAACCAGACAATTCATCCACAAACAAGGGGAGGCACACAGAATGGTAAACAAGAAAATGCCTACATTCTAAAAGTAAAGTGAATAATAATGGTTCTGTCGGACAGAAATACACAGTGATATAGTATTCCAATAATATTATTTGTATACTTCGTCCCTAATCAGGATACAAAGACAGTGGTACATATACCAATACAATAAACCACACTGACCACAAAGTAAAAAATGAAAGTACATTTTTACTCATACACTTTCATATTTCGAATTTGAATCAAGAAATATTCCAGTTGCTGTCCCTAGAACACTTAAAACATACATAACACATACATTTTGTGCAAAACTGGTACGCAATTAAAACAACAAGTAAAATTGTCAATTCATATACTTATTGGCAACGACAACTATATATACAATAATGTAGTAGGTACATCAATTTAATCTTGGTTCCTAAAAGATTTTGAATAGTTGGTTCATGTAAGAAGGGATTGCGTCAACGTTTCGACCCTGGGGAGCGATGCGGTGATTGGGCGCATCAAGGACGGTTTTTCATCAGGACTGTATATATGTAGGACAGGCTTTTGCAGACCTTGCTCCACTCGGAATCCTGGTCTCTTTCTGAAATGTACTGCCGGTCAGCCAACTCAGACAATATAGATGTTCTTTAGACCTCTGTAATGATTAATTATACAGGAGGTGGGATGAGGCGTTGTTTCTTTGATTTTTCGCTGTCGTTATCTGTGTCCTTAACCTTCTGACTACCCCATGAGAGTGGAGCAAGGTCTGAAAAAGTACCTACTAGATTATTGTATATATAGTTGTCGTTGCCAATAAGTATATGAATTGACAATTTTACTTGTTGTTTTAATTGTGTACCAGTTTTGCACAAAATGTATGTGTTATGTATGTTTTAAGTGTGTTCTAGGGACAGCAACTGGAATATTTCTTGATTCAAATTCGAAATATGAAAGTGTAAGAGTAAAAATGTACTTTCATTTTTTATTTTGTGGTCAGTGTGGTTGATTGTATTGGTATATGTACCACTGTCTTTGTATCCTGATTAGGGACGAAGTATACAAATAATATTATTGGAATACTATATCACTGTGTATTTCTGTCCGACAGAACCATTATTATTCATTTTATTACCCACCCAGGTTCTGAGGGTTACAGGGTCACCCCATTACATGTAATGGTACATTCTAAAAGTTGTATTTTCAAACAATCAATTTAGAAACCATCTTTACTAAAAGGTGTGTTATGGGGGCATGGCCAAGATGGAGGCCAGATGAGACGTGAATTCGAGTCTCTCCGGCACCGCCGACATCCAGCATTGTGATTGTGTCTCAGTGCCAGGTGTTTTGATGAGGGGGACTCAATAAAACATCTCTGCAGCTGCCTCAGCAGAGGAGAGGGAGCAAACATGGTGAGAGCCCCCGGATGGTGATGGATTGTGACTTCGGGGCCTAGCAGAGTGGTGCTGGAGTGTGCGGAGCTGAGGGAAGGTGCCAGCGGAAGAACATTTTCCAGATGCCCCCTATCCGGGGATACAGACATCCAGAGAAGCACCCGTGAACCCCCTCAATGGACTCGTTTGGAGGGGGTCTGAGCGGAGCTCCTGCAGTGAAGGGGAGCAGTGGTTGGCAGAAAGTAAAGGCCCTGTGGAGCCCAGCGAGCGCTCAATATGGGTGCGGCTGGTGGGCGAGGCCCTTGTAGAGTAGAACCACCTGGGGATACTGGGGGCTGAACTTTGCCAATCAAGACTCCCTGCTGGCTGGAGAAGAAGCCTGGTCCCTCATACTGCTCCATGCAGCCCTCTACAAGGAGAGAGACTAGGGGTGAAGACTGAGCTCAGTGTTGTCATTCGTCGGACTTGTTGAGTGCTGACTGCTACGTGGGCTCGTGGCGGGAGACGGAGGCACCAGAGCACCTCCCAGCTGGGGAGGGTGGCATTCAGCTGCCCCTGGAAGACATACAGTCAGGGAGAGCCAGGATAGCACAACAGGATAACCCTCTAGCATACAATTGAAGTTGGCCTAAAGCATGCAGGGGGTCCCAGCCCGTTGCAAGGGCACCTGGTGTGGAGCGTTTTCACGCTAATCATTGGCAGCAATGTGCGGTGGACCGTATCTGGTCTCAAGATAGTTGGTGGGCTCTGATGGTCTCCACCAGGAACTAGGAGAGAACGACGCTGCAAATACAATCGGCTCAGGACTTTAGAGACTCCTGGGTGTGTGGCCCGTGCCTAGCTACTACTCATAATGCATGCTGACACATGGGATAGAGCGGGCCAAGGAGCAGGCCAGCAGGGATACACTGCAGATGGCCTCCGTGCTGTCAGAGGAACGCAGAAGAAGGGGTCACCACCTACCCACATCAGTGCCAACAGGCTAGCCCCTGGGGTAGGGGTATGCAGTGAATACTTGCTCCTTCATGAGCAGTGCACCCTCCCCACCTGGCCCATAGTAACAGCATAATCCTCGGGATCAAAATAGCACTCAGGGATTTCGACAGCTGGGTCTGACGAGGGACCGACTCCAATGGCTGCCAGAGTCAAGAGGGACCGAACCATAAAGGAAATGCTGATGAAGCAGCCTCTGGCAGGTGCCCCCGGTGGGAGCCCCAGCAGGGAAAGATGAGCAGCAAGAGGGATGGGACACTGCGGACAGCCCTGCCACCAAGGCTTTTATGACCACTCTCTTTACCTCTGTGTGTGCAGATATACATTCGATGCAAACCCAACTCTCAGCAGACCTAAAAGAGGTACGGAAAGACCTGGATGCGATGGGAGACCGAGTTGCATCGTTGGAAGAACAAGAGACGGGCAGAGATGAGGAGTTGGAAATGATGCAGCAAGAACTCCTCCAGCTATGAGAGCAGCACATTGAACTGCAGAAGTTGGCCATAGACCTGGACAATCGCTCACGGAGAAATAATGTTTGCATTAAAGGAGTGCCAACTCAAGTGGAAGAAGAGGACATTTGTGCCTTGTCATTGCTCTAATCCAACAAGTGTTGGGAGACGACGGCCCCTCGGACATTCACATTGATTGTGTGCACCGCGCTGGACTGCCAAAAAGTAATAAAGCCACACGCGGACATCTTAGTGTGTGTACATGACTACAAATGAAAGAATCAATCATCCATAGGGCGAGAAACGCTCACCCAGTGCAGTTCCGAGGCCACACGTTGAGGTTTTTTAAAGACCTCTCCATGACTACACTCTACACAGAAAATTTCGATCTGTCACCTCGAATCTTAGAGAAAGGGATCTCGTACTCTTGGGGGCACCCCTTCCGCATTATATTTCAACTTGAAGGCAAGCTATGGCAAATCAAATACCCAAAAGTGGCTGGAGAGGTCTTGGGTCTTGCAGACTAGCCGCCACAGGGAAATACCAGCAATCACGCAAGAAACCCTCCACCCAAGGAACCCTGCTGGCACAAAGAAGGAGGATTCCCCACCAGTCATGAAGCCCGCCCGATCAGCCTCCCCTGACTTGACCTGGGGCTGGGGTTTGTTGGGGATTTGTTTGGGTATGTTTTTGACATTTTTCTTTCAATCCTCCGCACCAACGGCAGTTAGGTCAGGTAGGCAGACGGTAACAGAGCAACCACAGTATAACCAGCTTTGACACCACACTTTTCTTAGTTGGAGCAGCTGTTCACCGCTGCACATGAATAGATTATGGGTAGAGCCCTGAAGATTGTAAGCCTCATTGCCAAAGGCCTTAATCACACCCTAAAGTGCTCAGAGATTTTGTCCCTACTGAAGAGCTCAGGAGGGGACATTCTGTAGCGAGACACACCCCGCATGCTCTCCTGGAAATTCCCCACCAATTACGGTCCTCTAGCACCTAAAAAAAACCAACAGTGTGACTATTCTCTTTAGCGCGAGATTCAGTGGCAAAGTACTTTTGTCTATAGCTTAAATCAAGGGGTGGTTGTTGGCAGTTAGAATCCAATGGGAGGCATCTCATTTTACTCTTGCCAACATTTATGTACCAAACACAAAACAAGAAACTTTCATTACCAATGCTCTGAGAGACATAATGGCATCCTCGGATGCAGGTATTCTGGTAAGGGGAGACCTCCACCTGATGATGGAAGCCACCCTCAATCTCTCGGGGCAGGTGTCCCTGCAATCAGGATCTTTTTCTGAGGAGTGCTCGCGCTGGTTCATGGATCATGGTGTCCAGGATATCTGGCGCAATCACCACCTGGGCACAAGCGATTATGTATATTACTCAGGAGGACATAACACTTCTTAGTTTCAACTGCACCTGTCCCGCACCTCTGCGACTCCTCCATTGACCTGCGCTCCCTTTCAGATCACGTAATGATCACAGTCTCACTACAGGGCAACACTCACCCTTCTGTCCCGGCAGGGTGGCATCTGCGGGAAAGCCTCCTGCAATCCAAGGCGACTGTGGAACATATTGGCACGCGACTCCTAGACTATCTGGGTACTAACAATGTTGGGAACATATCCCTGTTGGCGGTCTGGGAAGCCTAAAGTTAGTAATGAGAGGGGAGTTAATTGCAATCTCGGTGGCAGACAATAGAATGTGCTCCAAGATGTGTCAGACTATTGAACAAGAAGTCGTGGAGTTAGAGACAATACTCAAGCGAACAGAGGCACCTAGAATCTGGAGAGAGCTAGAGAAAAAGAGACTCCTCCTGAAGCGTTTAGACCAGGATAAGGCAGAATACGTCCTCCTTCGACTGCGCCACAAGTTCTTCCTGAGCAGTGACAGATGCAGGAGAATGCTGGCGCAGAGGCTTTGAGAAAAGAAAGGGGCAGCCGCGATTCGCTCAATTAAAAAATCCTCTGGTGAAGAGACACAGGTCGTCCGGGAGATAGCGGATGTAGGCATACATTTTTACCAAGCCCTGTACTCTGAGACGGACACACCTGAGCTAATTCCCTCACCTTCGTGCATGAAGTCAAAGTCAATCGGCTGCCAGAGGCAATCGCAGAACAGCTCGACCAGACAATCCGTGCCAAGGAAGTAGTCACAGCAATTGCACACCTTCAATTGCACAAGTCCCCTGGTCCCGATGGGTTCACAGTACAATTCTACAAATTGTTCCAACTGGAGTTAGCTCCCCTTCAGACTCATTTGTTTAACTCTTTTCTGGAAATGGGGACCTTGACAGACTCGGTGATGGAAGCCTCGATATCGGTGATACTCAAGCCAGCGAAGGATCCTACGAAGTGTGGGTCCTATCATTCCATTTCCTTGTTGAACATTGATACGAAAATATTTGCTGGAATCCTAGCTGCCCGCCTGAACACATTCATGGTGGGCTTGATGGACCCAGATCAGGTTGGGTTTATCCCCACAAGTGGAGGATAATACGAAACAATTGTTCCACCGCATGGACGTCATCCATAGGTCACACAAAGAAACTCTAATCCTATCCATCGACACTGAAAAAGCATTTGACCGTATTCGCTGGTCCTACCTCTTCGACACACTACACCACTTTGAGTTTTGTGAGGGGTTTATCAAATGGGTTAGCTGGATATATACCGCCCTAGTAGCCCCCATCAGGATCATCAGAGTGTCTTCCGACCGGGACCTAATAGCATGAGGCACCCATCAAGGTTGTCTGTTATCCCCTCTCCTCTTTGTGCTGTACCTAGAGCCGTTTGCACAAAAAACTCACAATGATACGCAAATGAGGGCCATCAAATTTGGGGCAGAGACTCATACTGTCAAGCTCTACACGGACAATATGTGATCCTCTCTCTAACACATCCACAGACATCCATCCTGAGTCCCGGCTCACTCACAGAACTGAGAAGCTTCAGAGAGATCTCTGGATTCAAAGTAAAACTCAATAAATCTTAGATTCTGAATCTCTCTGTGGCTACAGATCAGGAGGTGAAGCTAAAGAAGGAACTTCCACTGACATGGGCTGAACAGTAAATTCCAAACGTAGGCATCTCGCTTGCCCCTTCTATACTTAAGACTCTTGCCCTGAACTATGCTGCGTTCACTGAACAAATGACACACGCACTAAATGCTTGGGGCTGACTGAGACTCTCCTGCTTCAGACGGGTAGCGGTGGTCAAAATAACGATCCTTTCCAGTACATTGTACATCTTTCAGACCCTGCCACTAACCCTGCCCCGGAAAGTGCAACGCTTTCTGTAACTCACAATTAATAGATTTGTCTGGGGAGGCAAGAAACCACGCCTGCCTTTTACACAACTGGTAAAGCCTAATGGGGAAGGGGGAGTGTGGCTACCACAAATCTATAGGTACCTGCAAGCAGCATACCTCTGCTACGCTGTGGAATGGAACAGACCATTATTGGAGAAACATTGGTCTTTTATGGATCAAACAGTTGCAGAGGTAAACATTTGGAGGGAGATCTGTCTCCCACGCAAGTACCGAGCGTGGGGGTTATACTCCTCTCCAGTAACGGCATCCATGATGAGAGTGTGGGACAGGGTGGTGAGCACTAAAGGGCTGACAATGTTTCCATCCCCAATGACCCCACTCATGGATGATCCTGACTTTCCACTGAGTTGCAAATCGGAGGTCTTCGGCAGATGAAGGGAGTGGGGTTGTACGCGAATAGGATCTTTAAATGACCCTAAGAGAATTATCCCATTTGATCAGTTGAAACAGGAGTATGAGCTCACCAAAGCATATGCCTTTCACTTCCTCCACTTCTGTCACTGAGGTTGTGTCGTCAGCCTTGAGGGGACTGATGGCATTTGAGAAATGGTTGGTTTGCAGACATGACATTAAACAGCTCATATAAGAGCTCTATGCAATGCTGATGAGAGAAACAGAGAAAGGACACTTCATGGGACAGCGGCGGTGATGGGAGGAGGAACTAGGACGAGGTCTCTCGGATAAGGAGTGGGAAAATATATATTTTAGGGCTCACCATACAGTGCACAGGACCGCTGGGACAGAATTAGCCTACAAAGTCTTATCATATTGGTACCTCACCCCTGCACGTATCCCTAGCTGGGACAAGAATTGCTTGGAAGATGCTGGAAGAGATGCAGGAGATGGGTCCACTGGTCTATTTGCTTTGGCCAAGTTTAAGCGCTTCTGGCTGGTGCCCTAGATGACATAGATAGAGCATATAATACCAATATTCTGCGTTTCCCAGCGTACACGCTACTGGGGTTGCCGAACCCTCTAACGTTGCCGCTGCGTTCATTGAAGGGCCATCAGATGGTGCTGGCACTGCTGTCAGCACGACAAGTAATTTTACCTCGGTGGGGCTCACCAAATGTCCCTGCCCACACAGCGTTGGCTTTACAAACTATGGTTAACACTGGCAATTGAATGCATGTCAATGGTTGCAGAGCACAAAGACGAGACCTATGCTGATTTATGGTCCCTGTTCATTCAGATTCTATTTATTGAATTACGAATGATCCCATGTCCCCAATACCTACGAATCCTGCGACTCCTCCCTATCCGAGAGGAGAATACTGAGCCTCCCACCTGGCTGACATCTTGGGATTAATTCATGTAGTTCATTGGGAACAGACTGTCCTGTTTATAGAACCGTGATAAAGCAGATCTGGTGCGGAGGAGGGAGGGGGGGAGTGGAGTGGGGGTTATTTTTTCTGCTACTTGAGTTCTGTTGATCCCTTTTGAATGATCCTCTAAACTCTGCTGGCCCCAGGGTTGTAGGCATACAGTTGTGTATAAGTTTATTCTCTATAGACGCTGCAGGCCTAAGGGTTGCAGGCATTCAGCTGTGTCTAGAACCTGTATCTTTTCAATAAAAGAATGGTTCCATAAAAGATCTGTTATTAAATTCTGAGTTCAGAGAGCCTAAACTTTATTTCTCTATCTTGTCCCAAAGGGAAGGTATACTTGTAAGATGTTACAAAGTATCTCACATTCTATCACATTCTAGCAAATTACCTTTCAATAGTGAAAAAACGAAATTGGCAGTATTTAACAATCTGGACATGTAGCACACACCAGTACATGTCCTACCTTTCACAGACACTGCACCCTGCCCATGGAGGTACCTTGAGCCTACCATAGGGGTGCCTTACATGTATGAAAAGAGAAGGTTAGAGCCTGGCAAGTGGATGCACTTGCCAGGTCGACATAACAGTTTAAAACTACACACAGACACTGCAGTGGCAGGTCTAGATACCTTTTCAGGGCTATTCATGTGGGTGGCACTATCAATGCTGCAGGCCCACCAGTAGCATTTGTTCTACAGGCCATGGCACACTCAGCACACTTTACTAGGGACTTACTGGTAAATCAAGTATGCCAATCAGGGAGAACCAATTGTAATAACAATTTACATAGGGAACCCTTGCACTTTGACACTGATCACCAGTGGCAAAGTGCCTAAAACATCTAAGCCAGCAAAAACTAAATCCAGCATAGCATCAAAAATACAGGAGGTAGAGGCAAAAAGTCAGGGGAAAGCACACCAATGATTTTAAGTCTAACAAGTGTCCCTTTCAGCTGAAAGGTGGGGAAGAACTACCCACCCTCTTGGGATTTCTCATCACTAAGATGGACGAATCTGGACAGACCATCAGCATCGGCGTGTTCGGTACCAGGGCGGTGTTCCGCCATATACCATTCCCTTTAGGGAGATGGCCCACCTCAACATTTTTGGACTCTCACCCCTTATTTACATCAACCATCTGAGGGACCTGTGGTCTGTCTGAACCCAGAGGGGAGTCCCAAACAAGTAGAGTCTTAGCTTCTTCAGCGCATAGACCACAGCAAAAGCTTCTCACTCAATTGCACTCCACCTCTGCTCCCTAGGAAGTAGCCTCCTACTAATGAGAGCTACAGGTTGGTCCTCGCCTTCATCGTTCAACTGTGAGAGTACTGCTCCCACACCATGCTCTGAAGCATCTGTCTGCACAACAAATTTCTGGGAGAAGTTGGTTGCCTTGAGCTTGGGTGGTGTGCCAGACAGTACCTGGTTGATCAGTTTCTGGAAAGTGGCAGGGGCGTTCTTAAACCCAAAGGGCATGACATGGAACTGGTAGTACCCTCTGGCGTTGAAAACGCAGACCTCTCTCTTGCATCATCAGTCAAGGCAATCTGCCAGTACCCAGACGTCAGATCAAATGTACTAAGGTTTTAGCTCCCAACTGAAAAATGAGCTCATTAACTCTGGCGATGGGGTGCACGTCAGTCCTGGAAACGGCATTGAGCCTATGGTAGTCCACACAGAACCAGAGTTCAGGAGTGGCACCGAGTACAGCAGCTTTTGGAACCAAGACTAGGGGCTGCTGGAGAGTTCTATCACCCACAGCAAAACGAAATCTAGCACAGCATCAAAAATACAGGAGGTAGAGGCAAAAACGTCAGGGGAAACCACACCAAAGATACCAAGACTGCTCTTCTCCAAGAGTGCTCCTCTGCTCCAGTGTTGCTGTGTGAGTGTAGATTTCCCTGGAGAATTGGTGGCAAGAATGTGCATTTATTCTGACTAGGTATAACAAATGGATAAGTGGGGGCCCTCTTTTTCCAGGGTGAGTAATCATACTAGGAAATCTTTGATGTATTGAGCTGTTTCAGAGACAGAGATCCCAGAATGTTACCATTAAGCTTAAGTGTGAACTTTAGTGCTATCTGTTTTCCAAACCTCATTGACACTGAACATTTACAGAAACCAATTGGAGATAATTCTGGTTCCTCAAACTGTGCCTGGTGCCACTATTATGAACACATTGAAAACGCCTCTATTTAGTGTACAGCAATTGGCAAACAGCATTTGTCACTTTCATTTTGCCAACCAGTGGTCCATGTTTTGTCAATCTATAGTTGCCATTACTCTTGTGCTTTCAAATTTTTTTGGGCATGGATTTTGGCTCTGCAGTTTTTAGCTAAACACAGAGACACATATTTATATTCACCGCTTTCTTGGGTGGCATGAGCACTTTGTTCCCCATCACCAACATTTATACATATGTTGCAACTTTGGAAACAAATTCCATGTGAGGTAGTACAAACACATATACGTTGTGCCTTGACCAAGATGGGCTATATGGTGTAATTTCGAACTTAGACATGGTAGGGTGCCACAAACCTTTCAGAGTACCCTTCCCACCAAATTATTTGTCCATCCACTCATCAAACAAACTGGCATGTTTCACTGGCAGAAAACCATTGACCAGTGCCCCATCAAGGAGTGGGCTGTCAGTTAATAGGCATAGGACCATCCACCCTATCCCCCATTATTTAATGCAGAAATTAGAAGTAATGATTTCCCTGTTGTGGACCGCCAGCAAAAGCATGACTGTCCCAACCCGGAAAAAACAAAATGCCCCACACACTGATATAAAACTCTCAGGGAGTTGAGCCAATATTTTTTCATTTTATATAACAAACTGCTGCTTGTACTACTAGCTGATCTGGTGGCCCCTAACAAGGCCACCACCTCATCATCAGGCAAGTGCGGAGTTCTGAATTTTGCAGGCAGTAATCTGCCATGGTAGCAGAAGTTATGACCTATGTCACCATGATGTGATAGCAGGCTATATGCCAAACACTAAATAATTCTGAAAGTCTTCGAAGTAGCTAGTACTAGATTTCCCAAAGACTTAAAATATGTAACTTGCCCTGGTGTGTGCCTTGTTGTTGGTGCTTGCTTATCACACCTGTCGCCCACAGCCGTTTTGGGCGTACACTTCTTCTGGTGCTGAAGTAGAAATCCTTGCAGGATGTACACCATTTTTTGGGTCTGTACATGCTGTCCATGTAATCTTGTCTTGCATGTGGGCTCAAAGGTAACTGGCCACCATACATCGAGGAAGAAGAACTAGCTCCCATTTCACCATTCCTTCTGTCTGGGCCTCAGGGCCATGCACTGTTACCACCTAATCAGCCAACATGTAGCTCCATTGGATTGCACAGTAATGTCCTGCTTACCTACCCCCATCCAGGAAATCTTTCACCCACATTTCCTGGAGCTGCCCACTTGTGGAGTTTTGTGATAGAGGGTGACAAGCATGCAATAATAACCAGTTTGTGTGGTCAACTATGGTCAATCTTTCAGCATTTCTCGAAGCTGCAACCTCTTGTCAGAGAGCCATGTTTCTTCTGGAAGGTCCTAAAATCTTATACAGCAGTCAGTGGTGTATCCAGCCCTTTCAGAAAGCCTTAATGCAAGTCATTGTACACAACGACTTGTGGAAACAGAAAGGACAATGTATACCCATGAATAGCTAGATGGTAAGGAATTGGGGATGGATAATGATGATTATTGGAGGAGTGCTACTAACCTGTTTACTTTCCTGACAAGTTGTTCTTACTCCCCAAATATTCACGAGAATGTGGCATCATACATTTTCTCCACAAGATCATCAGCTCTAGGAAATGGCATTGATATGGCAGTCAGCAGGCCTGGCTTATTTTGGATCAGCCTCCATTTTTCACTATTTTGCTTAGCCAGCTTAATTGGCTCAACTCTTCCATTTTAGATTTAAATTGTTCTCCTTTGACTGCAGTAAAGAGCGGCTAAACCACATGGACATTGTGTAGTTTCACACAGAGAGCACTATGAAGTTAACTGTGTGGGTTTTACATGAGTGCTACTCGAACCTCTTAAACAGATATTTACGCTTTCAGGGTAGCTTTGTAGTAATGGTAGTGCTTCACTAGGACAGGGCAATTTATTCTTGCTACCCTGTTTATTGTTGTTTCTTCGCATTTCAGTTCTCTTACATCTTGACAAGGTCCAGATTGGGATTTCAGGATGTATTGAAAATATTGTATTTTTGTCTGACAGACCCACTCTTTTTCAATGTGTTGAGATTTAAGATTTGAGCACATAACTGGTCTCTAACCTCAGAGGTGTTGCAATGCCTCCATATTTCTCAGGAGACTCAGTTTGTTGGAAGGTGCTACCTTCTGATTTTTTGGGAGACAAGAATCAGATACTGTTTTCTTGTTGCAGATTGTAAGAAATTGGGTTATTGTTTGACGGGGATGGAAGCCCCACTCAAAATACAACCACAACCCTCAATAGCGTGAATCACAAAAGTCACTAAATTAACCTGCTCTTAACCCTCTGGCAGCTTGGTACAAAATCAGTCAGTCTTAACTGAGAGGCAATGTGTAAACTATTTAAACAGTTCACAAAGTGTAATAAAGTGAAAACACAACACAAGAAAACTCATAAAACAATTTAGAAAATAGAGTACATTTAAATAAATTATCTGACACCAAAACAACAAAAATCCAATTAATAGAATGGGAGTTATGAAATTTTAAACTTTAAAGTAAAAACTAGTGCCTAAAAGATCAGAGTTCCAATCGTCGACATCTAGTATCCCAAGACTGGGTCAAAGTCCAAAAAGTTAAATAAAATGACACCAGAATGACAAAAATCAATAGAAACTGAGTTGTTACATTTTAAAGCCTTAAGTGAAATAGCGCGTAAAAGCACAAAGTGTGAATGGCAGTCATCTAGTCGTGCTAAATCGGGGGAATGTTACAAGTTTACGCCAACCACAATAGAGTGAGGTTCGGATGCAGGGAAAAAGTTGATCATAATCAAAAAGTAAATTCTAAGTGTTTGTGCAAAGAGTTCTTTTAGAAGTGGAGGAGGCAGCATGGAGGAGGCTGAGCTTTGTGACGGTCATCCCTGTAGCATAAAGACCAGGTCAGGCATTCAGACAGTCGTCGTTGTTCCGCAAAGAGCCAGTCGGGCATCACAGACAGTCATTACTATAGCTTCACCTTGGCAGTCATGTTGGGCTGTTATTGCTGTAGCATGAAGTGCAGATCTTGTGATACCGGTTGCACTGGTGGTTGCTATTGGTGTGAAGAGCAGGTCTCACAGTCTATCTGATGCCAGCCAAGCATCCAGAACCTGGAGGACTCCTCTTGGGGATCAAGAGTTACACCAGCAGAGGCCAGCAGTAGGGCTCAGGCAGATCTAGAAATAGCCAGTTGCTGCAGGTCAGCTGGAAAGATGCAGGGAGGCCTCTGAAGCTTGTTGTATTCCTGTAGCTCACACAGGTTAGCTAGCGGATCATTGTAGTCACTCCTGATAGGCTAAGATGAAGGCAAGTAGGTCTAATCTTCCTCCTCACACAGCAAGGCAGTCCTTCAAGCATCATGCCAAACCTCTAGCAGTAGGGCAGTCCTTCTTCTGCAACTTCCACAGGTCCAGGTAGATTTTGATGAGTGGTTCTGGAGGTCCAATATTTATACCTAGTGGCATGCTTTGTGAAAGGGGACTTTCCGACCTACCCCAAAAACTGAGTCTAGAAAATTCTACCCTTTACCCTGGTCAAAGCTTCAAACTGTCTCGGGGTGACAAGAAGCAGGGCAGGCCTGGTGGTATTCCTCTTTGTTTGTGCTTCAGGCAAGGCCCTTTCAAGTCCTATTTAAAGGGCAAAGTACAGCTCCTCTCCAAGTCATCATGTCAGGATGGTCCATCCTAGCCACACCCAAGCCCCCTTTGTGTCATTGTCTGGAAGTAATATACAAACCTCAATAGCAGAGCCATTGACAGTCATATGACCCAGAGTACACTGGCAAAAGGGACAGCTGGTTGGGACAAGAAAGTGATCACTTTTGAAAAGAGCCATTATTTATAATTCTAACTTAAAATCCTACTTAGCAAATAAAGTGGATTTTCAATTACAGTTCATTTTAGTTTAAACAGCATATCTATCTGCTTTTAATCTAAAGTTAGCTCTTTTTAGACTCAATAAGGTGACCCGATGTTAGTCAATGGGAGAGAAAGGCCTTACAACAGTGAAAAACAACTTTAGGATCTACCTCATGGGTGATTTATAAGTATCAAAATGGCACATTTAGGTAAGGCAAAAGGTTGATTTTGCTAGGTCGAAATCACAGTTTAAAACTGCACTACAGGGTGTAGTGGCATGCCTGAGACATGTTTTTGAAGTCCTAATTTAGTGGGTGGCACAATGAGTGCGGTAGGCCCACTAGTAGCATTTAATGTATAGGCCCTGGGCAATCGTAGTACCATTTATTGGGGACTTACAAGTAAATGAAATGTGCCAATTAGATGTAGGCTATGTTTACCATGTTTGAAGGGGAGAGTACAACCACTTTACCACTCTTTAGCAGTGGTAAAATGCACAGAGTCTTAAAACCAACAAAAACTTATTCAGAAAAAAGGAGGTGTGAAGGAAAAACGTTTTGGGATATATCACATTGATGTCAGGTAAACACAAATAAAATGTCAGAGAAATCACTACAAAAACTGTATATCGATTTTGTAATTATCTGAGATAATTTGCCATTGAAACTGCTGCAGGGCCTGCTAATGTATCATTTTGATTCTTGTAAAGGGCTTGGAACCATGCACAATTTTCAGCGCGGCCCAGGAGGAAAGAATTTGAAGGCTTATAATACAAATTAATATCTGGTATTAATTACACCATATAAAATGCATTACTGTTAGTACTTGCCATTACTGTGCCAGAAATAATACATACATAACATTTAAGCACACATATGATGGTGGCAGTTCCCCTCTGAGGAGGAGAGCTGCCTTTATTAGGATAAAAAAAACCCTGCAGTGAAATTAATACCTTTCTGTGGTTCGCAGTCAGATGAATTTTCATGATAACTGTTATATACTACTAAAACCCTGCTATTTATTCCATGTTCAGTAGACCTTGCTCATTCTTAAGCAATACACGTTTGTTACTGGGTGAAACATTTGTGCAAGTGGATAGCTTTGAGCATCTGCGGTCCATGCAGGTAACAGCGGTGGGATGGTGGGGCTGGTAAGGGGGGAATTCGAGGGACAATGCAGAGGGAAAAATTTGTATTTATTAAATTTTCCCTCTGCATCGTCCCTTGAAATCCCCCTTTACCGAGCCCCACCGCTGTTACCTGCACAGACCGAGACTGGCTTTGAGCATTTTAGTGTACATGAAGGTGACTTTTCCCTTATTGCCACGGGGAGCCTGTTTCATAAATGAGGTAACAACAATGAACAAAACGCCAGTGGTATGAACATTCAGATTCTAAGGTTGTTGGGTGCCACAAACACACAATCGATCACAACTTTTGTATTATTGGATAGGTTCGTGCATTCTCAACCAAAAAAACTTGATATATCCATCACCTCTCTGATGATTCAGTGAGACTCAGAGGAGAACCCACCATGCAAGGCATAAAAATATTTAGATAGATGAATAAATTAAAGCCCTCTGCTAGATACGGCGAGGAGCTATGAAACGTCTTCTGAAGTCCCTTGTTTGTGGAACTGCACATGAAATAAGTTTAGCAACTGTTTTGAAGCCCCTCACACTCTTTTCTAAGCTGTCTTCGTTGAATTTTCAACATTGCCACAATTCACACAAAATACATAAATCAGAGTGCCCTCAAATATCAAGATCCAAAATACAAAATCCCCAATAATTTATAGCAGAAACAAACTGTGCCAGTTATGTAGATGGGATTAGGAGCATATTTCATTCCTAGAGCACTTTACTGTGGATGTTTTATCCCTGTGCTTTTCACTTGCCATTCATCGAACTTGATGGTGTCAGCCAACCTTCAAGCTCCATTACTTTCAACTGCATCACTCGAATAAGTGCCAAACACCGCCCACACTTCTACCAGGCTTAAATATCTTTGATAAATGCCTGTCTTTGGTTTCCAATGTCATGATGAAAGTGATACGTCCCTGACTGACAAACTGGCAGTTGCACACCTGGCCGAAGGAGCTTCTTCGCTGAAAATGTGGGAAAGTAAATGAGCTGCATGCAGCCGCTCTTTCTCAAAGGGGGTGGGTAAGGAAAAATGGGTGTAGGAGGTGGAGGGCTGAACAGGCAACAGAAATTATGAGCATCCCAGGACAGATCTGCCCTCTTTGCGTAATATAGCCGCAAGTGTGTACTGGTACTTCAAAAAGCCATTGGCAGCCACTGAGCTAGGCACAACAATGATGCACTCCTGCAAGTTAGACCCCAGTACTCTATCCACACGGTTTAAAAAAATAATTTTGTTAGACTGGTCCTAAAGATTCAATTCATGAAAATGTGTACAATTTTGTTTCCCTCCGTCTCCACAACTAAGGGACAGCCATGTGTTTATACAATTCAGGCACAGCATGTAGTTGTCCTCTATCTGCAGTGTGCCTTCCTGTGCGTGAGTACAACCCCAGGCCATGACTAGACATGGCACCTTTCCATGTGAATGACCAGGGCTGAACTGAACACCCAAAGTAGCTCTGGCAAATGTTTTCCGACCAGCCCTCCTACGGTGCATAGCGAGTGAGCACAGCAAGCGAGCCTGACCACTCCAGGAAGGTTTGGGGGGTTCTCCCCCTAGAATATTTGGGAAAAATGGCAAAACTTGTGAATTCTCCAACACATTTTTTTTATACAATCAAATTGCATTAGTTCCTTTTTGCCTAGTGGCTCAAACCATATATCTTGCCACTGATATACTTTACAATAAAACCTTTGTGTATAAACACCATTTATAGGCATGGCTTTGTGTTGTGAAATGGATACAAGTAGTATCAGGGACTGGTATTTTAATCATACTACAGTCGCATAGTTTGAGCTCTACCTCCTAAAAGTAATACATTTTGAGTGAGAAACACTTTTGCCACCAGTGTCTGTTAACCCTTTAACATCATGTTATTATACTATTTTTTATTTATCAAGTGAATAAATTAATAATAAATAAGTTTCACTACAATTATGACAGGGTTGAACTGATTTTCAACTCAAGATCATCCGTTCATATTTGACAGAGGTTTATAACATTGAAACACTTCTACTGTATGGTCTTATCTTCGCTGCCTAAGCCATCATTTAAAAAAAAGGAATTCCTGCCTCGGTCCTTTTCCAAGTGGTGATGCCACTTTGACATGAATGGTTACAATACCTTTTGTATAATCGGCGTCTTTTTGTCAGTTACTAGTCAAGCTACAGAATTCGAGCATTGCCCAAGCCAATAGGTATGGATTAGACAGGTTGCTTATCTTGTTCATCTGTAATGTAAGCAAATGAAGTTAAATGAAGCAGATCGTCCTCGTTTTATTAGGTTAAATGTTCGAATTGGTTTGTAAAATGTTTTGTTACATTTAAGGCATGTCTTTTAAACTTGAAAACAGAACTGATTGAATCGTCTGTAGATGTTCCTACATTTTTTAGGTTATTTTTATTGTTTCAAAGTGAAAAATATATTTTTTATTTTAAATATTTTGTAGTAAAATACTTGATTGGCTAAATAGAATGTCGATTTCAAAACTGTAAATAAGGCCAACGTTTTTGAGCTTTTGTTATTATTATTTTAAGGATATACTATTTTCAGTAAATAAAAGTTTAATGTGACTAGGTGATGTAGATGAGACAGAAAGGCAGACTGGAAGATGAGACAAAGAGCCTGATGAAACCAATGGAGAAAGACAGACACATAGATGTACGAGGCAGGCTAACAGAGTGGCACTTGCAAATGGAAACAGAATGAGACAGACTGAGACATGTTGAACATGACAGAAAATGACAGAGGTAGATAGTGATAAATATATAGAAACAGATAGAGATGGAGGCACAGAGAGAAATGCACATAAAGACAGACACTAATAAAGATGACCAGGGACAGGCATATAGAGACCGATAGACAAATATAGATCAGAGAAAGCTAGACAGAGACAGGGATATCATATTATTCTAAAGCTAACTAAGCAAGAGAGAGCAGATGCACCCAAAAATATGTTTTTTTTAACTTAGGAGCCGCCCGTGCAGGTAAGAGCGGTGGAGTTGCGCCCGTTTAAAGTATAGCAATTTGACAGAGCACTATGTAAACAAATAAACACATACACATACCCAACAACAATTGCTTAGTCTTAAATCATGCACTGATGTTTTATCAAATCTGACACAATTATGTGATTTTTAATTTATGTGTATCTTTTATGACCAAATGGTCGAAATAAAGATTGAAAAAATGAAAAAAAAATGAAATAGACATTGAAAACCAAAAAGAATAACAGAGTATCAAAGCCAACATGCAAGAACACATCACTTTTGAGGGTCAAGTAGTCTTATAGAGACAGAAAATAACTCCTCAGAGCAACCCTTATGGCATTTTCCAAAATGGCGGCTATAATAGAGGAGTAAGAGGGATATAGAAATGAAGCAAACAATAATGGTTTTTAATCCTTTTATGTATACACCAAACAATGTTTATGATCTGAATTTGAAAAACACAATGGTTATCAGTCTTGGTTTAGACACATTTTCAGAGTTCACTTTATTTATTTGTTTCAGCAATAGCTCTTGGTACATTTGGAGAATGTTAAACATTTGAAAAGAGCATATCGAAAGGGACATCTTTTTGTAGAACAGGTTTTGCAAGTACTTGTGCGTGTAAGTTCTGTGGGTAGAGACTTTAGAAATCTCATAGGTTTTAGCATTCCCATCAAAATCTTCCCAACCAAATTCACATGCATCTCTCTCTAGGTATGCATGATCCAAAACATTTTCACATCTTCTGATCAATTAGAACGCGCTTTTAATGCGTACACACACAGATTTGGACATCGTGTAAGGCCACTTAGCATGACTAATCTCTTGAACTCAATGCCCCGAAGATTGTCAAATGTGTGACAGTCAGAACTCATTTTCCACACACACACACAGTATTTTTCTATGTCTTTAAAGTAACATTCTTCTTCTGTCTCAGCAAATCCTTTTAGAAACTTCACTGATTCAGCAGTTAAAGGTCCAAGCTTTTTTCCAATTTTGCTCATAGTGTGATCACCTGTAAGAATATGTGCCTTGATAAGAATACAGGGCATCTCTGGATCAAGTTTCTTCTACAGAATATGAGGTGGGATTAAGTGTCTTTCCTTGCCTGTTTCATAACGTATCCAAAACTTTGACAATCATTGGCGCATAGACATTGCAACAAATAGCACAATAATAACAGCTATGTCATTTGACAGTACATTGCCTAGATTGGAACCATTTCAAACAGCCCACTCAACATGTGGCACAACGCGAAGGTCAGCTCCCTACAATTTTCTGTTAAGTTCTTGAACAATATAGCCCGTACCTTTTTGAATATATCTCTGCAGGCACCAAGTCCTCATTGACCATTATTCCACATGCAATAATTGGAAATTAAGTGTTAACTGAAGCATCAGCAATGTTTTGGCGAGTTAACATCTTGTTCAATGTTGATGACCAGAATTGATCACGTTACGCAGGTATAGTTGTCACTATTTTGATCCACTTGTAGACATTTGCTTGATTTTCCGCTGACCGACAAATTTCAGGATCTTCAGACCCATCTCTCTCCTTCCCTGCCAAGGACATTGAGAAGGCCATCAACGCCCAACTTACCGAGTTCTTTGAAGTGACCCACATCCTGGACCTCTCCTAATCAGGCTTTCAAAGCAACCACAGCACCAGGACCATCCTGCTCACCACCACAGACGACATCTGGGCCTTCTTAGACTGAGGAGAAACTGCAGGCCTCATCCTCCTGGAACTCTCGCCCACCTGTGATCCAGTCTGTCACCACACCCAATGCACAAAGCTCCATGACGTCGGCATCAGTGACATAGCCCTGGGATGGATCTGCTCCTTCCTCACCGTCCAAACAAAGAGGGTCAGACTACCTCTGTTCCGCTTGAGACTCACAGAGATCAGCTGCGGAATATCTTAAGGCTCCTCACTGAGCCCTACACTTTTCAACATCCACATGGGCCTGCTCACAACCGTCATCAGAAACCATGAACTCAACATCGTCTCCTGCACCGATGATACCCAGCTGACTCTCTACCTAACCGACGAACCTACAGTCACCAAGAATAACTTTAACAACAGGATGAATGCTGTTGCCTCAAGCTCAACTCATAAAAAACTGAAGTCCTCATTATGGGCTCCACTCCATCTGCCTGGGATGACTCCTGTGGTCCGCAGCACTTGGAAACTCACCCACACCCACAGACCATGCATGGAACCTCAGCATCATCCTGGACTCCTCGCTCACCATGACCGTCCAGATCAACGTTGTCTCATCATCCTGCTTCCACACACTATGCCTGCTCTGAAAGATCTTCAAATGGATCAACACAGAAAGATGGTCACCCATGCACTCGTCAGCAGCAGAATCTACTACGGCAACGCACTCTACACAGACATCACCCAGAAACTCCTCAAGATACTGCATAACATCCAGAACACCTCCATCAGACTGATCCTCAACATCACCCACTGCAGACACATTACAAGTCACATCAGAGATCTCCACTGGCTCCCAGTCAACAAAAGAATTACCTTCATGCTCCTCACACATACCTACAAAGCTCTACACCATACGGGACCTGCATACCTCTACCACTACCTCGCATTCCATGTACCCACAAGAGATCTCTGCTCCACCCAAATGACCCTGGCTACTGTCCCACGTATCTTCAAACCACAGCTGGAGGAAGATCCTTCTCCTACCTCACAGCAAAGACCTGGAACACCCTGCTTCTCCACCTCAGGCAATTACTGTTACAGACTCAATTCAGGAAGGACCTCAAGACCTGGCTCTTCGACTGAACAACCTTAGACCAGCAGCTCTCCCCCGCCCAGCGCCTTTAGACCTTTACGGGTGAGTGGTTGTGCTTTACAAGCCATTGATTGATTTACTGATTCTCTCATATTCTTTTACAGATAGTTCAAGCTAACTGTCAAAGACAATGTGCAGTTCTTGCAAGATGCACACTGACTTTGATATCTGTAGAACAGTCTGAAAGACCTCTTTGAAGTTTTGCATGGGTGAAAATTTGACCATTCAAAATTGTGACATACAGTCCACATCAACAGCTGTTTTCAATATGGTCACCTTTTGAAATTGAAATTCTTCAGGTGAAAGTTGTTTTCTAAGCTCTTGGATGAATTTGTGCTTCACCGGTTTGGTTGCAGCCTTTCCATCAAATAATGCATTTGCTTGAAGAAGACCATGCAATAGAATGTGCTTGATAAATTTGACCCTATCTTTTGCTACATCCATCTCTCTCTGTGCTTGCAAAAATTGTTTTTTTTACCTATTTTGTAGTGGCAGGTTAGTCAAAACTCTCACTATGGCAATTAAAGCATGGATGTTTAGCTTTAATGATTATGCCAAACAGTTTTTTCTCTGTCACTACAAATCTCTCCTGCTTCAGTTCTGGATATAGTTTTGATCCATATTCCAGGACATCTAGGAGATGTGTCTTTATATTGTTATCCACATATTGTTTGGTCACAAAGTTATGTAGTTGCATAGGTTCAGTCATTTCAAAGGGGTTTTCTTGCTGTTGCATGAAATGAAGAAGGCAGTCAACATATTTATTAAAATGTTCTTCTCTCTTTCCAACAAGTTTGTGGTGAGGAACCGTTTCACGATGGTCCATTAATTTTGAATTTTTCATCTCTCTAAAAACATTGCAAACAGAAAGGACATCATGGTAAACTAGCTGCCTTTGAGCAACATATTCACTTTTATGTGTCTGATCAACAATTCCCTTTGAGCTTTTCTGTGATCTCTGGAACGTGTGTTCAAGTTTCATATCCGCAGCATTGAACCTTCCCCCTCTTTCACCACAACATGTCTTTGGATGAATTTGCTTTAGATGTATGTTTTTTCCACCTCCAGCTTCTTCACTCTTTCCGATTACCGGGACCCTTATACCAGGTAGTTTGAATTCACGAAACAGTAATCAGTGACTTCACAGTCTTCACCTATAGCTCCCAATCACCTTCCCAATCAGCGTGTATTCAACTTTTCACTAGAGCTTTCATGTGTAAAGCATTTCCCCAGTACTTGCAAAGTTCTGATTTTTCTTCACATTCTTTGACAAATTCTACAAACTTGGTTTTCAGGTTTTCTGATTTTAAACTGGGTGAATTGAACATTGCCTGGCTTTGCATTATGTCTTTTGAATGCAGTGCACTCTGTGCCTTGTTCACTTCTGAGATAAGATATAAAAAACGTAATTTGTCATTCTTGTTCCAGAAAGCATTCCAACGCAATGTTTCTATAGCCTCAGATATGATGAGAATTTCTTGTAATGAGTGAACATAATGAGTTCTGCTCATTACTGACTGGATAGTTTTGCTTCCAAAGATTTCAGCCTCAATAAATGCATCATCAATGCCACATAAAGTGTGATGCCTTGATCTCTGGTCCAGGCCAGCACTCCCCAGCACCTCCGCTAGCAGTCGCTCCGCTCCGGCTTTGAACCCCTCCTCAGCAGAGTTTTCGCCTCAGGTGCTCCTCCGTTTTTCCTGTGCTCTGTTTGTTGTATAGTTTTCCATTTTTTCTCATTTATTCTTATTTTGTTTGGTCCATTGTGTGTTATCTAATTTGGTTTCTACTGTTACTGTATACTCTTGGTGCCATACTCATTTCCAGACATTGCGGCCTCGCCCCGGACACAGCCCGCTCCCGCCACCCGACCGCTTGTCCTGCCCCTTCCCCTACTTAATGTTGACCACTACGTGGTAGCACTGCTGGTGCACCCTAAGTGCACCTAAGGCAAGCCTGTCTGCGCCTGTCCGCAACTCATCAGCTGCCAGCGCCAGGAACCCTGGTTCTCTGGGGCCTCACCGCTACAACTCAGCCACCTTTCATGCACTCAATCCCGGAAGACACACCAACTGCGCAAGATCATCTCCAAACACCACCCATGGGCAGTTCTCATGCAAACCCTGCAGCATATCCTTCGCCACGACAAGGCCCCAGCAGCTGACGGAGGCACGCAACACCGAAACCTTGACTTGCATTCTTCTCAATGAGTGCTCCGTGCACCGACACGCCGTAGACATCTGGGACCTAATCAACACCCTCTCGCTCGACTTCGCCTTCCTCACAGAAACGTGGACACCTCCTCCAGCCCTGACTTCGCCATGGCCATCCTCGATAACTAAAAGATTCAGAGAAAGGACCGCCTGCACCGCCCAGGAGGAGGATTTGCCATAGCACAAGAGACCCTCCTCCGACTCTCCACATCCAGCTCGAGTGACCCCCACTCCAACACAAAACACCTCCACTTCCAGATCCAGACCAGCCCCAGGACCACACTATGCGGCACCCTCATCTACAGACCACCAGGTACTCGCACCCAGCCCGCTACTGCCATCCTGCTGCGCCGAAAAGCTGGCACCCATCCGCCACCCCACCAAACAACGCACTCTGAAGGCAGCCTGGTTCACCACAGAACTTCAAAAAGCCAGACGCACCTGCATATGCCTAGAGAAATCCTGGCGAAACCATAAAACCATGGAAGCACAGAACAACCACAAGAGTGCCCTGAAGGAATACCAACAGCGCATAAGAGACACCAAACAGACCTTCATAAGAGACAAAGTCCAGACCAATGCGACCAATATCAAGGAACTGTTCAACATCATACAGCAATTCACAAAACCCACTTGCGAAGCCACAGACGTCACACCTTCCCAGGAACTCTGTGACAAGCTCAGCTCCTACTTCCATCTGAAGATCAAGACCTTCTATGACAACTTCAGAGAACCAACCTTTCCCACCACCACGGATAAGCCTACCATCAAATCCTGGGATCCCGCAACCGGCGAACTCATCACCGCGACCATGAAGAAAACTCATTCAGGAGCACCAACGGACCCCTGCCCTCCACACATCTTCCACAGGGTCGCCGCTATCATCGCACCCGAACTAGGACAGATGATCAACACCTCCCTCAGTTCTAGCATCTACCCAGATGACTGGAAATGGGCGGAGGTGAAACCCCTCCTCAAGAAACCAACGGCTGACCCTACAGACCTGAAAAACTACTGGCCCATCTCTCTCCTCCCTTTCGCAGCCAATGTCACAGAGAGACTCTTGAACACCCAACTGACTGCCTTCATCAAAGAGAACTCCATCCTAGATGCCTCCAAGTCTGGATTTCGCAGCAACCACAGCACTGAGACCGCCCTCCTCGCTGCTATGGACGACATCTGCATGCTACTAGACCAGGGACACACTGCGGCCCTCATCCTTTTAGACCTCTCTGCAGCCTCAACACACGTCTCACATCACACGCTCACAGTCAGACTTTACAACACGGGGATACAAGGAGCCGCCCTCGACTGGATCCAATCCTTCCTCTCCGGCAGAACCCAGAGGGTCCGACTCCCTCCATTTCTCTTGGACCCCATGGAAATTAACTGCGGAGTACCTCAGGGATCATCACTGAGCCGCCGCTCTTCAACATCTACATGGCACCCCTCATGGGCTCAGCATCATATCCTATGCCGATGACACCCATCTCATCCTCTCGCTCATGAAGAATCCCGAAGACACGAGATTCTGCTTTCAGAGAGGAATGAAAAACATAGCAGCCTGGATGCAAGACAGCTGTTTGAAGCTAAACTCAGAGAAGACCGAGGTCCTCATCCTCGGACCCTGCACCTCCGCCTGGGACAACACCTGGTGGCCCTCCGCCTTCAGGAACCCAACCACCCCGACAGACCACGCTCGGAACCTTGGCATCATCCTTGACTCCTCCCTCTCCATGAACCGCCAGATCAACGCCGTCGCTTACACTACTTTCAACAGCCTTCACATCCTCCGTAAGACCTTCAAATGGATCCCCCGACTGTAGAAAGACCGTCACCCACGCACTCTTAACCATCAGACTGGACTATGGCAACGCCCTCTACGCCGGAATAAACAGAACTCTACTACGCGAACTACAAACCATCCAGAATGCCTCTGCCAGACTCATCCTTGGGACTCCCTGTTACGAGCACATGACTCAATATCTACGAGGCCTCCACTGGCTCCCTGCCGAGAAGAACGTCACATTCAAACTCCTCACCCACGCCTACAAATCCCTCAACAACATCGGACCCAAATACTTCAACAAGACAGTGTTCTTTCAAGTACCCAAGAGGAACCTCTGCTCTACTGACATCACCCTGGCTGAGGTCCCCCGCATCCGCAGATACAGAACCGGCAGGAGAGCTTTCTCCTACATCGCTGCCAAGACCTGGAACAAGCTCCCTGTGAACATCAGACGCTCCCCGACCTTGCACACGTTCAGGAGGGACCGCAAGACCTGGCTCTTTGACTGATCCGGAGACGCTCCCCCCAGCACCTTGAGACCCTCATAGGTGAGTAGCACGCTTTACATACCCCTGATTGATTGACTGAGCCACTGAGATAACTTCTTGCACACCGCAACACAACTTTTGTCCTGTGGTAAATGTCCCTCCTTGGATAAAGTCCACTCAATTGCTCATAAATATGTCAGCTACAATATGGAACACACTTTTATCGCAGAAAATTGACAAGATAGGCTGGTCTTCAAGCTGAGCATGATTTTGGGAATCATTTAGAGCTGTGTATGCTGTTACAGAGTTTTTGACTGGAGATGGTATTACTGGTAAAAACCCAACCATCTTTAGGGTGATGGTATTCTGAGAGTTCGGAGCATGAATATCCTCCCATGGAGGAACTGACTTTTCTTCATCTTTCAGTCCGCACCAAATAAGGATTCAGTTAAATCAGCTTTGCAGACCACAGGATCAGATAGAAGAAGATCCATGTCCTCAGCCACTTTGAAACTTTCTGGAAGACAGGGACGTGTTGATGGCTTGTAGTGAATTTGCACACGTTGGCAAGGCAGTTAGGATATAAGTTTGCAGCTTTGTTTGTTCATGCCTACAGCTGACACAGCCTGTTTTCCAGCAGCCACTTTATTGGTACTGTTTTGAAAAAGCACCAATGCAGTGTCAAGTGTGCTGGATGTTCCAGACAAAGAAGACCTGTCTTCAAAATCAATCAGTGTTCTTTTTGCCATGATTTATTAAAAAAAATATGATTTGGAAAAAACAGTACATTTGCACAACATTAGCCTATCGGTGCATGGGATTATCTTCCACTTGATCGTATATATATCTTCGAAGCCATCATCAATGTTGTTGCCGTTTGTTCAGAACTCAAGAACATTAGTTTGTAACAGTTTTGCTTTTTTAATTTTAAACAACGATATAACATGTGTTAAATGCAAAAAGATCAATTGATGGATTGTTAAGACAACATCAGGCATTCTTGTTGACTCCCATAATTTGCGGAGCTCTGGGGCATTACAAAATGTGTCATTAAGTTTAAAAATCTAAATCTTTCAGGATGTTTCTTATAATGGTTGCTCCTGATTTTAATGCATCCTGTGATCTTGTTTTGACTGCAAGAACTTCAGGAGTCAAATCAGCTGAAAACACCATAAGGAAGTCACACTTTTTGTTAGACTGACAAAAACGAATTTTGTCATTGTACATTCTCCCCAGAAAAATTGCAACTTCATTATTATGAATCAATACAGTTTCCTTAATGTTGACCAATATTTCTCTGATCTCACTGAGTGTGAATTCGTAGTCAGCATTCAGGAGTGGCTTTAAAACTTCATTTGTTTCTCAAAGAGTGCAAATTCAACTGAAGGCTTGTGCATACATTGCTGCTTGGAGCTTATTGTACATTAATATTTTCTAATGTATACAGGCAAGTCATTTGAGTGGGCATGCAAATCTGCTGCAAATACATTCACCTTACTGTTTAGATCAGCTACTTGGCTGAAAACGTCATCATGGAAGAAACTAGCTTCAGATAAAAACATGTTTGCCCTTTGAGAGTCACGTACTCTGCACTTTGTTCTTTCATCAATCCCTTTGGCCTTTGTTATCAATTGATTTTCAATTCTCTAAATTAAAACATGACTGTCCTCTTCTAATTTTAGGTAGTCATTTTCTTCTAACTTGCTTTTCATGATCTCTCCTTAATTTAACTAGACTAAGGCTTAGATGTAGGTAATTATAAATTACCGATTCAAAAATACCGAATTTTACCAATTCGGTATTTTCGAATCGGTATTATTCGGTATCGTTATTTGCCATTCATTCCTATAAGCCTGGAGGCCCATAGGAATGAATGTCAACTACCGAATCGGTAATTACCGATTCGGTTAAATTGTGAAAAAGTCAAGGGTTTCAGGGTGCCACTTTGACACCCTGTTGCACCCTTGATTAGTGCCGGTGTGCACATGTGGCATACATACATGCCCTAAGGCCATGTATGTCTGTCACATGGCATAGGTGTAAATGCACATTTATGCATTTACATAGGAATTCTTTATTTACCACCAACTGATAGTTGGTGATAAATACGGAATTCTTAAAACCCAGAAGCACTGTTTACAGAGCTCCCTACGTATCATTTACCGATTCTGTAAATACCAAATCGGTAAATGATGATTCGGTAAATACCGAAATGGTAAATACCGATTTGTTATTTACCGAATCGGTAAAATAGCCTCCTACATAGGAAAAGGCTTTTACCGGTCGGTAACGGCCGATTTCGGCCGTTACCGACTGGTAAAAGCCTACCTACATCTAGCCTTAAATACCTGCAAGTGGTTCTAAGCTTCTTGGAACACATGAAATAGTGAAATTAGATATTAACTAGACAATGTCATTAAGTTTTAGAAATACACCACTATAAACCTAACAGGACCCCTTATCCTAAGATTAACATTGACATAGCATTAACCCACAAACTAACCTGAAGTCAAAATTTAACAGTCATCTCTAACCCTAATATTTACACTCCCCCTAGGTCAATGTGTCAAACTATTGCTAACCCTCATCTTGTTCCTAACCCTAACCCTAAACCTACACCTAATCATAAACGTACGTCTTGCTATAATGCTAACTTGTAGGCTAAATCTAAGTATAAATCTAACTCAAAACTTTAATCTAAACCTAACTAACTCAAACGTCAATGATAACTCTATTCCTATGAGTAACCCTTCCCCTACTCCTGACAATTGTGATAAAACCCTCTCTCTAACCATATTCACTGTCAAAGTACTATTATCAGTGTTACTGTATGCAGATGTAGTGGCATTCTATACATCGGCATGTGTCAATGAAATGACTTCTTTGTAGTTGTGCATCAATGTAGTGGATTTTATTTAATTGCTGTGTATAAATAATTTACTATTTGAATAAAATTTGTATTTAAACAGTTATAAATATGTTTTTAATTGGGACTTTTATATGGTTTTTACAAAATCTAGCATCTTATCTATTAAATGTAAACAATAGTTATATTTATGCATTCATTGAGTGAAATTCTGTGTTTGTAAACAACACTAATTGAGCAAGCATTTTATTAAATAATTATTACACGGAGTTATGACAGAGTTAAGAAGCGTTTATATATTTTATTTTGTATTCAGTGGGCAGTGTTTCTATTCTTCTTCCATTTAAAAAAAATAAAAACCTGAAACGGGTTGAGAGCCCCTGTAGCCCAGTATGCTATCATATATGAAGATGTGATAAAAATGTGATTTCTTCTGCCTTGCTTAAGTTTAGAGCATTTTTTTTACTAATTCGAGGTCAGGCGATTTCACTCCCCCCCCCTTTTTATTATGCATTACTTTTTGAAAACTCTGAGTACGAGTGCTGCCATCAATGTTACATCACTGAAGTCATGGGTATTGTGGAGGAGTGTGGCTCAATGGTTAGAGCGGCAGACCCTGATGCAGAGTTCTGGCCTGGGACCAGGGTTCAATTCCTGCCTCGGCGGGTCTTGGGCTCAATTTCCTCGGACATGATAATTCTCGCCTTGGTGCTTATTCTAATCATGGGTCTCACACTGCAACTCTGGGCAATAGCTTGCTTAACCTCCACAACGGCCCCAACAGTGCTAGGATGCCTGGCTTCACCCTGGGGTTGCCCAGGAGTGGACACTTTACAGGGAAAGCCAGGAGGGGTTCCACAGCGGTATGAGTAATAGTGCCAGGACACCGCTTGGTGACAGTGCGCTCTACAAATACCTTGACATTTACATTGTGAAAAATCAAAGCGTCACACACAGTACATGTGTGCCAAATGAGCAACACTCATTCAGCAGGAGAGTGGTAAGGGTGTAGTATGTAAAAAGAACAAGTGATGGATGGAATGCTGAACAAGGTCAAACACTGAATCCCGGGGGAAACAACCTTCACTACGCGGTCAAAACAAAGCAGTACCATCACAACACAGATTTTACAACGCATGTCGTTATCACGACTTGCGCTGGAGGGCGCTCTGGACTAAGGAATAGTGTGATTTACTATTCCAACACCTTCCCTACTGTACGTCGGCTGGAGTTGAAATAGTAAATCATACCATCCCTAAGTCCAGCACCTTACAGCGCAAGTCATGGTAATGACTTGCGTTGTAAAAGCTGCATTGTGATGTACCACGTGGTAACGTCATACATCCAACCCTGGTACAGAGATTTGGGCCTTACCCATCGTTTTTTTCACGCCATTCCAGTTTAGACCCATGCATATATAAAAAAGTCTTGACTCTGCCCCCCATGGGAGCAGTACAGCCCGAACTGCCAGGCCACAGCCTGCCTGCATAGGAAACAAGCAACCTGGGACCCGTTTCGGGGTATCAGCACTCTTCAGCCAGGCTAGCTTGACTCCAGTGGCACAGCGAGCAAGGTACCCATGCCTGGGCATACCCATCCCACTTAGGGCGACAAATGGAAAACGAACAAGTGATGGGTGGAATACTGAACAATGTCAAACATTCACCCCCAGTAAAGAGATTTGAGCCTAAATCCATTCTATTTTTGCACACCATGTCATTCCAGTTTAGACCCAGCCATATGCAAATCAGTCTTGTCCTGCCCCCATGGGAATAGTTAAGCCCAAACTGCCAGGCCAGGTCCTCTCTGGACCAGAAACAAGAATCCTGGGACTGGTTGCGGGGTATCACCCCTCATTAGCCAGGCAAGCTTGAATCCAGTGGCATGGTGAGCGTGGGACCCACATTAGGGCAAGGATAAGTGATGGATGGAATGATAAACAATGGCAAACATTCACCCCTAGAACGATGGATTTAACCCAGATCTATTAAATAGGGTTGACTGTTTGATTTATTCAGCATTTCGACCATCATTTGTTAAGTGAAAAAGGTGTCATATTTCACAGTGGTGCATTTTGGAGCAATGTGAATATGTATCATTTGAGCATCATCAAGCAAGGAGTATTCATTTGTTTTGATCCTATTAAAGTTTGGTTTAATCGCACTTGAGATTTACTAAAAATATGCTTCATTTGTGCTTTCGCAACTTCTAATATATTTTAAAATATTTGTGTAGTTAAATCACAGATATTAAAATGCTGTTGTGGATTCAAAATTGACACCCCATAGCCTATTCTTTCACATTCCCTGCACCCCATCAAGGTTGTCTCATAGTTCTGTTTACAAAATCCTCTTAATTTGCAGCCAGAGAAAGAAAAGTAAACACCGGTCTCCATATTAAAAGTATAAGCAGTAAATTGTCAGAATACATAGCTTAACATTTGACCTTTATCTTTTACAGCTCAGGAAATTAGACAGGATATAGACCCATCTTTATTGCTCATTCACTTTGTGAAACGCAAATTGTGTTTTTTGGGGGTGCTACAGTACGTCCCCGCACCCTTAATTCCAGTGCCTCTGCTTGAAATGCGAAATGCAATACATCACAAATGCGCATTGTATCCTGGTTTTTCCAAGCAGATTCTCGTTGAAAGGATCAACGTTTCGTATTTACATGCGGTACCAAAATACCAAATTGAATGTTAATCGAAAATAAAAAATACAAAAATCAAAAAAACTATCCAGAGTTCCATGATTTCAAACACAATCCCATTTATTTTGCCAAATAGTTTACGCAAGCACTTCCGTTCTTAAAAGGACGTATTTTCTCTAAACATATGCTTGCCTGGGTTTTTGAATCTTGAGTGTAATTAGATTTTGTGAACATTTGCAGAATGTACAGATTCAGGTGATTCCACGGTGAGATGTTTTTGTAAAGACCTAACCTGATTGTACAAGACCCCATAATGAAACTGTTTGCATCCTCGAACTTGAGATGCTAGATACATTCTAAAAATAGCAGCCACAATATCATTTTGATTGCTAGTTTCCTCTGATGCCTCTGCATTTTTACGTTTCTGCACATTTTCATTGAGAGCAAAAATTGGTCTACCGTACATTAACATAAAGTGAATGAAATGTGCTTACGCTGTATAAAGCAAACCCCACGAAAATATTTCTCTTTTAGCAAGATATGCCACCTGTGTAGTAAAGATTAGTCAAGTCGAATTAGAGTACTTTGAGTTCCATGGTTTTCCGTAGATGAATCATATTGCAGTCAATAAAACACGCTCTTATGATTTTAAGGAGCGTAAAATGGCTGATGAAAATGTTTTTCTCTGTACTGTTCCGTCCTGAACAGCATTATTATACACCAAAGCAGGTTTAAACGCAATAGACTCAGCATTACATTATTTCATATGGTTTGTGTGCATATATACTACTCCTCGATGCAAAAACAAAACACCAAAAGTGCTATGTAAGAAGAACATGGGGGCATATTACCAAGGGCCTTTTCGCCGCTTTAGCGGGACTTTTTCCCGCTAAAGCGGCGAAAATGTCATCGCCCAATTACCAAGCTGTCGCTAACACCCGTTAGCGACAGCTTGTAGGCGATAGTGAGCATTTTGGCTTGCTTTGCATGTCAGCGATAATTATCGCTAATGACATGCAAAGTGGGCGTGCCAAAATGTTAGCGACTGAAAACAGTCGCTAACATCGCTATCGCCTATTACCTGCAAAGGCGAAGCGATGGATATATTCGCGCTAAGCGCGAATATCTCCAAAAGCTAACGCCTGCTAATACCAGTTCTTAGCCATGTTACACAATGGGAGGTGGATAACATGGTAAGAGCTGTTTCACGCTAATGTGTGAATATCGCTGTATTGTCAACGATATTCACGCATTTAACCTGATTTTTATCGCTTTTGAGATAAACCTTGCTAATAGCAAGTTATCTCAGCGATAAAAATCGGTGAAGCGCGTCAATAATAATTTTGCCACTAGCCCTACTTAGCGATAAATATCACTGTTTGTAGGTAATATGCCCCATGGTTTGTCCAACGCTGGTGGTGTGGGTGCAGGGCTTTGCTGAAGTCCAAGCACTGTTTCAAAGTCAAAGGTTTAGCTGCTGCGCTCAGAGTTTTGGCAACTCACT
The DNA here is from genome assembly GCF_964263255.1 of Lissotriton vulgaris. Classification (NCBI taxonomy): domain Eukaryota; kingdom Metazoa; phylum Chordata; class Amphibia; order Caudata; family Salamandridae; genus Lissotriton; species Lissotriton vulgaris. The sequence goes on along the minus strand of NC_141694.1, from coordinate 622,344,393 downwards.
ACTCCGCACTGCCTCTTGCTGTGCATAGTGCCAGATGGCCAGATATAGTGGATTGGGCACAAGGACTTGCTAGAAGGCCAGTGCTGCACCCAATCCTTACTGGACCCGGGCTTTTGCACTGCGTAGCCTGAGTTGGTCTCCTGTGTTAGGTTGCATGAAGTGCCAGCTGCCTGGCCCTGCGATCCAAAACCACTGTGCGTGGCTGCTAGAAATTGGATTATAAGTTGAAGTCAATGGTAGTCCTCTTCAAGGAGTAATGGCACTCTTCCGTACCATGTCCAGTTGGGTCTCAACAATTTTAACCTGAGCTCAACTCTTGGGATCTGAAGCATAAAGTAGACAAGCCTAAATTACGATAAATGTTTAAAGCATTATCAGTATGAAAACACATTTAAGGTAGACAACATAATATAAAACAAATCCCACTCCAATCTGAAAAACTAGAGAGAATGTCAATGAATAAATAGAAACCAAAACAAGGAAAATCTATCCAAAAACATGAACCGGGGAAATGGATGTTTAAAGGTTTAATAAAAAATTCTGCTAACTGTAGGTATCTGATCAAGCCAGACTACATGCCAGACCAGGACAAAGCTCAGGGCGACCAGCATAGAGTGTGAGCAGGGTACAGGAGCAAGTTTGTCCCGCTGGAGGTTTTACCTTCTAATTTTGATGCGAGGACTGAATGGCATGGCTCAGCTCTGCGGGACTCTGCGTCGATCAGCACCGGATCTGGTGAAGCCTTCAGTGATGAGCTGTGCGGTCTGCACTGGATGCCATGAGGCTTAAAGTTATGCAGGGAGAATCAAACTCTGACCCCAGCCAAGGGTCCAGGACTTTGAGGACAGCTCTTCGGGATCAGGACTCCCACAGAGACCAGTAGAGGGGACCAGGTCAGATCCAGTTGGGTCTGTTCTGCCACGAAGCAGGAAAGTTCCCTGGTAACTTGTTTTGTCTCTGTAGCTCACATAGATTGTCAGGCAAATGGCCCTAGGAGTCACTTCTGGTGTCCTGGCTACAAGTGGGAGCGGGTCAGGCCCTTGGGTTCTCTCTCCACGGGTTCAACAGCAGGTGCAATCCCTTGTCTGTCTTCCACAGCTCCAGATGTGTTCTAATAGGTGTATTGAGAGTACCCAGTGCAAGCTCTCCCTTGTTGTCACCCTCAAGTGGTTCAAGGGGCATCCCCTCTTCCACTGAAATTGGTGCCTTGTTAGCTAGTAGGAACATGCACGGGTCAGGCCGAGATGAGAGTCACTTCTGCTTGTGACAGAGTAGACAACTTTTAATGTTTAACTAAATGCCTGGGCACAGCCCAGATGGCTATCTTATCAGGAGGAAAATCCTCTTCCCTCACCCAAGACCTTTTTTTGCACTGTCTGGGAGCAATTCCCCACAGGAGAGCCATTAACAGTCTTGTGACTCTGAACACTGACAGGAAGGCACATTTGGCTAGTATAGGCAGAAAAATGACAACATTCCAGAAGTGGCATTATGAAATTAGTAAATTACAATCCAATTTGACAATTAGATTGGATTTTAAATTCCTACGAATTTAAGTCCTTGAACCACTGTTCAAGCTATTCCCAAACTGAAGTTATGCGTAATAAGGTGTTATCCTTTCTGTGGGAAAGCCAGCCTTACCACAGTGAAAAAAAGATTTTTCAATGCAAACATAAGTACACATGTCCTACGTTATAAACGCCATGCACCATGCTATGTCCTGTGGGCATGTAGGGCTTAGGTGTGACCTATAAGTACTAAAAGGTAAGTTACATGTTCTAATTAGGATGTTTAACCAATTGAACAAGTATTAAGGGGTCAGAACAGATGCACTTGGACCTGGGTACCAAGGTCCAAAATCAGCATCACTCAAAAATATAGGGATGAGCAATGAAAAAGAGGAGTTTTCTTACTGTAGCCTTCTGTGTATAAGTTACAGTGGCACTTGTCACTGCATAGTTAAGATTCAGAGCTGTTTTCCATTGACAATAGAATGTTCTGCTTTGCTATAATTTTGTATTCTGTGGATGGGGTTTCACGAAATTTGGGCACGAAAACTTTAGTCAGCTAAGTTCTACAGGGCCAAATTTTGCACACTTCTGTACACGAGAAAAATTTTAACGAGGAGTTAAAATACAAAAGTTGTATTTTTCCATTTTATATCCTAAAGATAATGTTGCTCAAGCTATAGCAAAAACTGCTCAACATAATTTTTCCAAACTTCGCATTGAAGTAAAACTTTACTCGAGGAGCACGCTTTTATTGGTTTGGTGTAAACCAGTATTTGAGATATAAGCGTTTTAAAAAAAAAGGTGGCTAATAGTCCTGAAATAGTTATCATTTTTGTATATCTATCCCATTTAATGTTATGGTTCAGTGATTTGTGACTCCTGTACATCACATTTGAATTTGTAGACGAATATGACTGGCTTTTAAAGAACTCTGGGGCATAATACCAAGCAATAGCAATAATTATCGCCATGCATGGTTAGCTGATACAATTATATCGCCGCGCTCCGACGAATTTTACCGCTGAGATACCTTGATATTATCAAGGTTTATCTCAAAAGCGGTAAAAATCCTGCGAAATGCATGATTATCGCTCAAAAATCAGCGATATTCATGCATTATCGTGACAATGCTCTTAGCCATGTTATCCACCTTCCATAGGATAACATGGCTAAGAACTGCTCTTGGCAGGCGTTAGCTTTTGGAGGTATCCGCGCTTAGCGCAAATATTTCCAAAAGTAAGGCTTTGTTGATAATTGGAGATAGCGATATTAGCGACTGTTTCCACTCACTAACATCTTGGCACGCCCACTTTGCATGTCTGACATGCAAAGTGGGCCCCAAGATGATCGCTATCTGGTGTTAGCGACAGCTAGGTAATAGGGCGATAAAATTATCGCTGCTTTAGCGGGAAAAAGTCCTGCTAAGGCGGCGATAAGGGCCCTTGGTAGTATGCCCCTATGTTTACCACCTTGAAAAAACTGGGTATAGATTTGAGGTCATTATTTTCACTCAGTGGAAAACTTTCCACAACATTGCCTATGCTCAGTGGACTGTGTGAATAAAGTGATTTTTTTTTATTGAATTGCACTGAAAAGAGTCTATGGATGTGGCTCAAATGCACCACTGAAAATTGTAAGTTATGATTTGAAGTACGCATAAAGCATGCTTTAACTAATGTTGACAATCAAACCTAAAGCAGCCATTTGCCAAAGGTATAGGGAAAACAAAGACAGTCTAGCAAGAGTAAAACATGGTGGGTAAGTTTAGATATAGCATATTTCATCTGCACCTAGTAGCAGGTAGTTTTAGTTAAGTTAGCTGTTCAATAGGAAAAGCGTTTTATGTGTTGTTATTAACTTTGGCACTATTTAATATACCTCCAAGACACTTTCCAAAAAAGTTCTCTTTTTGACTAGTTTGTGCCTGGAAAGTTACGGGTTGACCTGTCTTGTGGGGGTTGAGGAAAAAAGGGGGGAAGGGTCCCAAAACACAAGAACCCCCTGCATTTTCCATAGACTTCTTTAGACAGAGCTACAGCTGAAACTGCTTACGGAATGACATTACATTTGACAGGAAGCTAGATCTTGGTATGCAGATTTTTCTCTTTGTGATTTGGTGTAGATCTGTTCAGTAATTTTTTAAGAAATTAAGGTTAAAATAACTATAGATATCTGGATGGGTGGGTCGGCGAGAGGCTCGATAGACTCCTGCTGATGCACCAATTCAACAATAGAGGATTCTGATTGGCCCCACAGAGATTTATTCCTTTGGGCTCCCACCATTCAGACTCCTTCAGGAGCAAGCACTCAGATTGGCGGCCAGCAACATGAGAAACGTTTGCTGACAGACATTACAGGACTCAGGGACTTACCCCCACGTCCTGAACTGGTAAAAATCAAATAATATAAGGGGGTAGGGTATCCATGGGAAGACCCAGAGGGACCCACCCTGGAGAAAAAATAAAAAAACAAATCAGCAGTTTCTGCCACAGGGATCAGAAAACAATGGCAGCCGGGGCCTCTTTCTTTTATCAAGGGGAGGGGCCTTGCGGCCCTCCTCCCCAAGCCATTATAGGCTCTGGGGGGCCCACTCATGGGGCCAACATTATTCAATAAGGAAAGGGGAACCGTGTGGTCCTCCCAAGCCACCACAAGCCCCAGGGAGCACATCCTCGGAACGAAATTTGGCATTAAAAGGAAGGAGGGCTGCACAGCCCTCTTCCCCACCCTCTAAAGGCCCGGGGACCCCATTTCGTGAGGCCGACTCAATATCTATGTCCCGTGGAGCCCACTCTCGGAGCACAACGGTTTCCCTGACAGCACTAGTGAAGGCAGGGAAACCGCTGTGTTTGCTCCTGCCTGGCAGGAGCATTTTGAGAGCTCCCACCGTGCAGGAGCAAACACAAAGTCTGCTACCAGTGTGCATGAGATTTGAAAATGCTTGAAAGTTTGAAAACTTTTTTTATGGTGCTTAGAAACTTAAATTTGGTTTTATTTCCATGTTATTTGTTTTTGTGCTTTCTTGTATTTTTAACTCTTTTTCAACTACAAGCGTGGCAAATAACCACTTTCTAATTTGTTTTTTATCAATAGATATTGCGGTACTCTTCTCCATCTGTTCTTCTGAAATCCACTTGTTCTACTCCCCACACCAGATTTGCACTATTCATTTAATAAATTGGGGTGCAGACACTTTTAGGTGTGGGGCGAAGAGTGCTTCTGTAGAAGCATCTTTCCTGGCATACCTGGTTAATTTATGCCCTCCTGCACCTTCACTCAGTCTCTCACCCATTGCCACCTAGTGTATTCCCCATGTTATGGGTTTAGGTGCCTCTGCATGGGAGATCTGCCAAAGGGTTAGGGTCTTGTCCCCCGGATCTGTTTGACCTTGCAGAGTTTGCATGCAACTCTGTTTGCATTGATTTTTCTGCCTCTCTATGTGGGTAAAAAAAACACCACACATCAGACTGTGTCTCTCCATCATTGCCAATCCACAGCACCTTTTCCTCCTCCTCATGTGCAGGTGCACCTGATGGTCCTGGCAGGACTTGGCCATGCAACTACACTGTTATTTCAGTTATTAGAAATTCATCAGAATCTTGCTGAATCACCCTTTCTGATATCCTGGTTATCAGCGAATAGTGCCTTTGCCACTTGCTTCTAAGGACGTGGCACTTTTTCTTGATTAGTATGGTAAACTGAGGTGTCAGGCAATCCACATCCTGTCATGGCCCTTAAAATGTCAAATAGGCTGCAGACAACACAGGAAATACAATCCTTACCTACAACAAATGACCTCTTACCTTGAATTTGTTTTTTGGAATAAAAGATATAAGTGGAATGAGGAGGAGTAACCTGAGCCCCTGATACCCTGGCCCTCGTGTCTGGTGGTCCCATAGGGCCTTCCCCCGGGTCCAATTTAAAAATTAATTGTCAGTACACCAGTGCTTCAGTACTCTTATAGGACCCAGTGGCGAGGTCCTCCAGTAGAACAACTGTGGAACTGGAAAAATAAAATAAACATGGCCCGCCACTCAGCCATATGCCTTACAGAACCGGGCAAAGTGAGGAATTGGCTGTCCACACAGGGTTGGACACACTACCATGCCCTACGGCCAACCACATGCCAGAGGGATGGCTGCTTAGGGGTACAATATGGTAATAAGATCTTACTTAATATTAAACAAAAATTATCAATGCATAAAAAAAAGCTATGTTTAAAGTGAGGGTGCAGTTAAATGTGATAATAAGATGTTACTTTAGAAAAGAAAAAAAAACTGAAATTCACTGAGAATACTAAAGTTTAAAGTGATGTTATACTTAGGTATGTTGACAATATTTAACATTGGGTTAAAAAAAAAAATCCTAGAAATTCATCATAAAAACCAAAGCTGTCAGGGAGGAAAGACAGGGACCGATGAATCTAGAGGTAATACTTAGCAAGGTGACAGGACAAGGTAAAGATTAGGCTACTCAAGGTATAACTGTGGTCATAGATCAACATAGGACAGAGATTGTTGTAAGCAGAGACAGACAGAAACAAGGTTTGATCAAAGTAAGGGATGTACTGGTGTAAGACAAGTGTTCTTTAAGTGGCTTACGCGAAGCCCTTTTGGATTCACAACATCAGATTGCTCTTAACAACAGTCATATGGCGAAGTCATATCTGGGCCTGCTGTCATAGAGACTGTTGTGCTCAGTTCAAGGGAAACTGAAACTGACAACAGTGACACAGGTAAGACTCCAAAGGACCTGGGTGCAACAGAAAAGGTATATCCCTTACCTGAGCAGAATGTAGACAAAGCTACAGATCACACTGTAAATGGACATAGGCTGCAAAGCACAGTGGATCAAATTTTGAATGGAACAGAAAATCAGAGTGGAAAGAGTAACCTGAATAACCAGAATACAGGACAGACAAGACAGCAAGGAGACAGAGAGAAACCCTAGAAAAGAAATTATAAACAGGGCTTTAGAAATTAAGAAGAGGAATACTGGTAACAGGAGCAGGCTCTACCCAACAGGCACTGGAACATGTAATGCTCAAATGATACAGGCAAACTGGAATTAGGATTCAGAACAAGATTTTAAAGAATGTACTTAACAGCCACTGTAACAAGTAATTTTCTGCTGGTACATAAAATAAAACAGGAATTCAGAACATGGTCAGAATACACCAGAGCAAGGAACCAATGGAAACCCCTGCCAACTCAGCATATATGTGGTCAAAAACCTAATAGGGGAAACAACTGAATTTAGGATATGAGCATAAAAGGATAGGTGGAAAGAAGATTGAAAACCTGTGAAGCAAGGAAAACACATAAAGCACAATGCTGCACAGGACATCCACAGGAGAGCAGGATACTGTGAAAAGGAGTAGCAGGAAGAAGGGCTCCTATCAGGATGTCAAAGGTTCAGCAGCACAGGTAAATGGAGAGAAAACAAGAGCTCACAGCAACGGTAGTTGAAGCTCAAATTCTGAATGCGAAGCCAGTCTTAATATCCTACTTGGAACTCACAGCCGCACATGTTTTTGCAACTCAGAACAAGTGTGAGTAAGCTCCAACACAGTGCAAGTGAGAGCAGTTAAAGTTCCTCCTCCAGCTGTTTCGGAGCATGACAGGCACTCATGCAAGGGAGCATATGGGCATGCTGGAAATGGTAAGACAGAGTTCAAGTATAATAAGTTTCACCAAGTGTTTCCTCTCCACCGCTCATGTTCGGGTAAGGCTCACAAGTACAATAATGCATTATAAGGTGATAAGTAAAACCTGGAATTGAATCTGAAGTAGATCTACTTTCCAGGAGGATCTTTGAAGTCTGCGAATGAAGACTGAAGTGCAGCACAGGTTCCAAGCTAGTGTTCACAATGGAAGTAGGCTCACAGAAGGACTTCAAGTAGTGCTAGCCAATTGTAGTACTGAAGGAATCTTGACCAAAGTTTAAAGTAATGTTACAATTAGGCCTTGAACTAACTATAACTTCCTCCCTGCTATACACTGCTTATGACCTCATATACTACTCCGCTCATGACATTTGTTAAATGACATCATTGACAATATTACTGATGCCTTGTGGCATCATCCAAGCTACTGCAATATACCTTACTCTACAAAACAATACGCATCTGCTCATAGATGACACTCCTTCATGACACCCAGGGATCATACGGTGGCCAGGCTCTTCCTACCCACAGCCTTCGCCATGTGCATAGCTCTTCACAGACACCCAAGCCCCATTACGGGGAGAACTCATTACAATGCACAGCCTTTGCCCTGTGGACAGTTATTCATGGAAAGGCGACTTCTTCCAGACACCCAAGCGTAATTACAATTGCTAAGCCCCTACTACCGAGCCATCACCCTGTTCACTGGTCTTCACAAAGAGCTCACTCTTCTAGACACCCAAGCCGCCTTAGGTGGCCTAGGCCCTACCACACACAGCCGACACTGTATGCAGTGCACTTTACAGAGAGCCTCTCCCTCCTTTGAGTCAAGCCTTTATTAGGTGTCCAAGCCGCTACTATGCAGATTTCACCCTATGCACAGCATTAAAAGAAGAGGCCATTCCCTGCAGACACCTAAGTACCAGGGTCTTATAAGTACATTACATTTATGCCATTTTGGTGAAGACCAATATTATCATCCTTAGGAGCCCAATCACTTTAGAACTGGTTAGCAGTGGTACAGTGTACGGAGTCAATAGGCCAACAAAAACTAATTTCAGCAAACACGAGGGGAGTCTACCCTAAGGCTGACAGGTCTAACATGAGGCAAGGATATATTTGTGACTAGTCACTTTGTCATATTGATTTTAAACAGCATAATATTTATTTTGCCTAGTATGTGTCCTGATAAAGGTGTATTGGTTTGGATTTGGAGGTCAGTGCTGGTGGGAAAATGGGGATTCAAAGGAAATTCGTAAAATGCCTTGGCGAACCCAAGCATTTAAGAATAAGCACACGACTAATCTGTTCGCACCAGGCTTGAAATAGTGGTCTTTGAAAGTAAAACAAGGAGCTTGCGGTCCATTCTGGTTGGAAGAATTGCCTAGAAGTAAACAATGATTGAAAGGTTTCTTGCAGGGGATTTAGCAGACCACATTTGAAAACTGTGACATTCGCAGATTTTCAGAAATATTAGAATTCCTAACACATTGGTATGGACAACTCCACTTTTCCACGTGTGAAAATGTAACTTCTCAGTGCATTTGCACTGTTTAACTGTATGTTTTTGTTTTCTCAGGTGGGAATTGTTTTGACCAGGGTTACCAGTGTTCACCTAACCCACACATTTGGGGCAGTTTCGAGACTAAAAAGAGGTTACGGTGTGTCCATTAAATGTCCTCTGTCAGATATAACTCTTTATTGACTTGCCTTTTCCCCAAAAAAATAATTATTTGTCTTTGTAAAAATTGATCGGACAGCACCTGTCATGGATATTCATGTCTTAGCAGTGATAAGATGTAAAATTGCAAAGATGATTAAAACAACGTTATGTGTTATTAGGAGCAGACAACTGAATCCTCGGGAGATATATACTTCTTGCCAACTTGTTTAGACAGTTTCATATGGTCTTTCATTAACTTTTAATGACCCACAAAAATAAATTGCAGTGTGTACTGAGGCAAAGAAAACGAAACGTGAATTTAAAGGCAAAAATGTGTAGGAAAAAGAGAGCAACATAATTTGGCATCAACGTGGGCGGGCGTGCGTTTAGATTATTCTCTATGAAATCACAGTTTGAGAAAAGAATGATGATGTGCAGTGTGAATTGTGGGTGTTGCTCTGTTTATACACCAGAGGCTGATCCTTTTTATTTTATTCCACAAAATGGTCCTTACATCAAACACGTGTATAATTTTCGCCTCAGTTGTTAATGTGTAAACTCTTTCCTAAAAACGTGCACCAGCAAAATGTTGCACAAACATGTTTATGATGAAATTGGGATAAACTTGATATAAGAAGTGACCTCCGTTGTCATTAATCTCGAGTGGTCCTGGTAGGAGGGTGTGATAATCAGGCTGTTGTTCCTATTCTCTTACAATGAGAAAAAGCAACGTTACAACCACAGCAGTGTCACTTAATATAGGTGACTACACCCATGTATCATTATGTGATACAGAAACGAATACATTGTATTAGCCGCATGACTAAACAAAAAGCATAAATATTTTGCAATATTTGTGTCTGATATCATTAAAAGTGTTTCACTGTTCTGATATGAAATAAGGTCTAGTATTTTTTTTCTTTTACATAATTTATTTATTTTTATTCATTTTTGAAATTTATAAAGCGCGAACGAATGCCCATGGGCGTCTCGGCGCTGAACATAAGTAATGGAATGTAATGAATGTCACGTTTTATCATGTGGCCACCATTTTATTGCTATGTACATATGGGGGCATATTTATCAGAGGCTTGCGCCACTGTAGCGTTACTTTTTTTTATGCTCCGGCAGCGCAGGCCTCCCAACCATATCTATGAGGTCACGCAAAGCCACTTTGTGTGGCTTTGCATGGCCTCATAGATATGGAGTAAGGCAAAGCAGCAGAAGTCACTGTGTTGCCTTGCTATGTGCCTGGGAGGTGTTCAATGGGCGTTGCAGTGGGTTTTCCCATGCAACACCCACGGATTTTGATGCTGCCCCAGATTTCCTTAATCACGTAAACCTGGGGCAGCACCAAAACCGTACCCCTCCCCAGAGCAGCTGTAATGAGGAGAAATGTTTTTATTTCTTCTCATTTTCCTCTTTCCATAAACTCCTCTTGGGATAGTTTTTGGAACAATCCTGCACAAAAACAATCCTGCATGCAACACACACTACCCCTGCACCATGGTGCAGGGATGAATATGTTGAATATGTTGGAGCTAGGCAGAACATTGTGCAACGGCGCAGGAGGAAAGCATAGGAATGCACCATATTCCATAAATACAGTGCATTCCTGCTATTTCACATTGGTGTAGGGCAGCACATCAAGAAAACATGTGGGTCTGCCCTATGCCAATTCCCCATAAATAGGGGCCAGGGTGCTTTAGACCTCAGTCAAGCTGTGGCAATCATAACATGCCTTGGCCACATTTTCTGTGTTCAAACAGCAACCATTTTTGTTTACTTTAACTGTTCCCTCTATACCTAAAGCATGATATTAGATTACATGGCTCTCTGTGGCCTGGGCTCTGGTTCATAGTCGCAATATGTGAAAAACGTCTAAGCCTTAATCAAGTAAAGTTTCATAAGAAAGTGCTGTCAGAACTAGATTTTATTTAGAAACATTGGTTTCCTTGGTCGAAGCCAAAAGCATTTGCTCTCTAGGCAAAATAAATGGTATACAGTGACAATGTATGCAATGAGGGTTGGCAGAAATAACCTCATCACAGCCCTGACAATACAGGTAACTTGGTATTTGTTTGGCAGGTGGTCCAGTCAACAGCACAATGAGTTGTGACATAAGTGAATGTTAGTGCGCTTTGAGTGATTCTAAAGCAAAAACAAATGAACAACCATGTAGAAAAGCCACACTTTGCTTTAATCTAAAACAAAAACTCAGATTTGAAGAACAGTTAGGATGGCACTGAATGTAAACATACATGTTGCATTGTCGAAGTTTCAACCTCTTTTAAATTACATCATCAGGATCTTCCTCAGGACTAGGTGGTAGCACCTGCTGTCACAAATGAAAAAAATTGTTAAGGAGGGACACCAGCCATTTGGCCTAAATTATGAATCTGTGCATGAATTCGACTTACGAGGAATGATAAATGATTAGGATCAAATACGTTTTGCGCAGTCCCCTGTGTGTCAGGATTCAGCTCTTATTCAGAGGACTGAAAAAGAATCCTCGCTCGTATAACACATTATAAAATTGTATCAACCCTCACACCAAACAATCACCATGCGCCATGTACATACATTAAAAGAAGACAGCAGGTAAAAGAGAGAGATGTGACATATAATAGGTCACTAAGGTAGTGCACCCTTCTAAGCATACAAATAATGATAAACCAGTGTCAACAACGAGAATTTAGTGAATCATGAGCAATTTGAAAGACAGATTGTACACGTTTAACCCCCGTGCCGCGGCTCGAATTCCCTGCGGCACGGGGGGGCTAGGGGGCGTGTGCGGCGCTTCGGTACTCATGACGGCACCATGCTGCCATAAGTCACAGGACACGTGTGCTTATGGTGCTGTCATGACTCCGCCCGCTCATGAATTCGCCTGCACAGACAAGTAATTAGTACCGTGTGGGTGGAGCAGCAGAGGAATGAAGGCACCACGCCTTCATGAGCACACGGCTACCGTGACTCATGACGGCGTGGTGCCGTCATGAGCACACAAGGGGTTAAAAGCCCGTAAACATGCTTAATTCGTAAGTGCGCTGTATGACCAAAACAATCAAGTAGTAGTGCACCAATGTGTCTTTTGTGTTGGTCTAGGTCTAACAAATGATCAGCAAACATAGGCAAGACTATACAAAAGATAACGAATCACATTTCACGGCATAGTATTTGATGACATTATTAAAAATCCCAATTGTTAATGTGCATTAGAATGTGCCATATCTTTTACTATGGGATTGAGTGACAAGAGCAGGGTGCCACCAGGATGGGCTTGGCGATAATGTGTAGAGAAAAAGTTGCATCATTCTAAACAAAGACCGACATACTGGCTTAATTTTACCAAACCTTTTGACGAATGCATATTTTAGATCCCTTTCCTAGTTCAGTCTCCAGTATTCATCACCATTTCCATTTTCATTTTCTGCACAAGACTTGGCAGAAAATCCCAGAAGGCCTCACGTGTATAATGTGTCATTTCATATGCACTGTAAATATTGCTACCTTGCAGAAAGGAAATTAAGCCATCCGTCACGCAGTTTTTTCATTAGTCAAGGCTGACCATACCCTTTATCAATCCTGCCTTATTTAAAATGGACATTTAAAATCACATTTTTATAGAGCTTTCAAAGTCCTCATGTTACCCTTGTCGAATATTTTTGAGTGGTATTTATCATTATCTTCTTTATCCCTTCTGTAAACGCTAAACATTTAAACCAATTTGTTTAGCATCAATTTTCGTCCAATGAAAAATTATGCGAGAAAATGACCTATATTATTTTGCTTTTTAGCACAACAGTTAAAAAAGAAACCTAAGGCCCTTCACTCAAGAATATGTTATTTTTATAATTATATACATATATAGCACAAGACCAGCGGTGGAGAATGCACGGAAAGCTTATGCGACATAAAAGTTAATAATGTTTGCAGGAGAAGACACCACCAACATCAGTGTATATTCTTCTGTTCAAGGAGCAAATGGAATCACAGCACCCGCCCTTTCATCGCCCCTTCTGAATTCAGCTTGTACGTCGTTTACATAATGAGTCTCAGAGACTATTTGCATCACTTGACCTGCTAACTCGCTGAGGGTCATTTTTGCAAAAATTTGAAAAAGTTAATTTACAAACATTTAGGTATGCCTTTCTCCTAATTTACAAACATTTAAGTATGCCTTTCTCCTCGTCCATAATGTACAAACAAATGGACCCTACATGAGTGGGACAGACGAGATGGAGATTTTATCAGTATATCTAGGACCTCATTTATGAGGCTGTGCGTCACTTTTACGCCACCGGTGCGTCACTTTTTGTGACGCACCAGTGGCGTAAAAATTGCACCTTTTTGCGCCATATTTACAAAGTGACGCATCTAGATAGATCCGTCACTTTGTAAACCCCTGCGCCACATTATACCTGCGCCAGGTATAATGAATGCAAGAGGGGCATTCTGACGCAAGAAAGGGTCATAGAAGTGACGCAGTGAAATTTATGGGATTTCACTGCGTCAATTTTAGGACGCTGTTGCGTCAAAATCTTGTGACTTCAGCAATGCGTCACTTTTGCGCTTACAGATACGTCAGAAATACATTAAATATGACGCATCAGGAATGTCGCAAGGAGTGCGCACTAAGAAGTGACGCATCGCTGCTTTCACGCAGCGATGCGTCACTTCTCATAAATGAGGCCCCCAGTATTTTTGTTCAAGGGCAAGAGTGCCAAGTAGAGAATCAATAATTACTATAGACAGTGCTTCTTTTAAGCTGGTGGCTCGAGGTTGGGCCCTCTCGTATTTATTTTGTCCTCTTCAGATTTGGGCACATGACAAGAGAGGGTCACGAAGAATAAGGAAGAGAATGATGGAAAAACAATGAAAAAGAAAGCAGCATGAAAGGGAAACCAAAAGAGTGGGATAACGGAGCAGGGAGTGTCTGTCAGTGACTGATGGAGGCATGAGGAGGAATCTAGAGTATGCAACCATGGTATTTGACATTCAATGTCGCTAGGTGCATACTTCTGAGCAAAACTTTGGGCCCTGGAAATTATTATTTTGCAAATTAAGCACTGATTACTGGCCAGTAAAAGGGTACAGTCATTATTTATTTGTATGTCACGCATGACTTAACTCTAGTCAAACGTGACGAGATGAGTATGCCAATCCCATGCACATACATGTCTTCATTACGGCATGTATAATTTACTCATGACTAGCAATGGCATGTGCTCTGTGGAGACCCAACCATTGGTGAACTGTGCACGCTTCTAGGGCATGCTTCATGCATGCCAACATTTATAAATATAATATTCTACCCTTGTGAACCAGGCTTTATTACTTTAAATGTTATATTGATTCCTATTTCAGAGATACTTCAATAATTAGAGTTTGTCACTTTTTAATATAATTGAGAATAATGGTTTTAATATGGTATTGTTCACCCAATTGTCAGAATCTTTCACTTGGTCTCTGGTTTCTTTTGAGCTTTTATTATCTACATCTTTTAGATGCAATCATTTAGTGCTCATCAAAATGAAAGATATCTTACATTTATTTAGTCTATTTGAAATGTCACTAATGGTGTCACATTAAAATAGAAATATGCATTGTGTATGTCAATGACCACTCCTCCACTGTAAAAGCATAATAATTTAGTGGAAATAAAAACTGAAATATTCATTCATTATATCTCAAATGAAAGATACTAAAATCATCCAATTTAAGGAATATGAGCATTGAGGACAGAATTGACTTTTGAACCGCAGCAGGAGAAGTGATGTGCCTAATACATGCACTTAAAATTCTTCATTAGTCCATATGTAATGAATTGTGGAATGGCGCAGTGTACTTTGAAAGATAAATAATAAAGGCAGGCTTTTAGCTAACAAGATCTTAGGAAAAGATGCATGTTAGGGCATCCTCAAATTTGTCATATCATCACATTTCTTAAAACTTCTTGCAAGTTAAGACTTTTAAGTAAATATGCCCTTAATATTCATTTGCATGATCTAATGCACTAATCCTTACTGAACACCTTAATAAATCTAAGAACCGAATCAGGGAAAGACATGGAATAAAACGAGAACATTGATTTAAATTGGCAGATTGATCAATGGCACAAATACAATCCAATTTAATTTTTGTCTGTACTTAGTTCAATTGAGCGCAAAGGTATCAGAGGGCTTTGTTATGCTATTATACTGTTGTATGTGAATACTAATTTCCATCACAGATTGAATGATTGATACAGTGCAGAAATAGGTAATGTGTGGGCTACATCAGACTGCAACTGTATATCTGCTAAAAGTTGCTGATTATTTTTGTATAATTGAATGCCTTGCAGTGCAGGGCAACATTTAAAAACTAATACAAATATTTTAAAAAACAGCTGAGCTCAAAACTGGAAGACCAGAACAAATAAATAGACTTTTGTTAGAGATATTTGACATTGTCATTGGTATCAACCTTATTCAAAAGGTTTTGTGTTGGTTTCATTTAATTTTATAATGGTATAATCTGTCACCAGTATTTTAAATTATTTTGCAAACTGTTAAGTTAACATTGAAAAATACTTCCTGTTGTTCAACATGGTACCAACATCAAGCATTGAGCAATTAACTGTTGTCAAATTAACATACCTTGTAAGCTTTTACTGCCAACAAATTAAAATACTGCTACTTCTGACAGAAATCAGTTTATGTGGTACAGCCAATAATGGAGACAAATTTAAATACTGGGGACACACAACTATTGACATGACCTTAATCTTTATCAATGCTTTCCTAATATAAGTGCTCATCTGTTTGTCCTTGGCCTCCTGTGTCAACAAATTATGTTGTGGTTGTATTCTTTTCACATCACTGACACCCGGAATACTTTCAATAAACAATGACAGCTGCTTGTACTATTTCCACTCCATGAACACATTTAAATGACTGTTATATTTAACTTTTTCTCTTTTGCACTAATTACTTAAATAAATTGTTCTTACCTGTTCCAGAACCTTTAACAATCAGTGTGAGCGTGTGTCTAACAAGCACTGGTTTCAGTCAACTGGTTGAAAATATAAGCTGTGTCTACATGAAAGTAAGAGGATGGTGTGATGGACTCAGTTTGCTTCTCTGCCCATGGGTAGGTGCCATGCTCAGATAATACTCCTATCAAAACCCTGGTATTTCCATACAGATATTCGACAGTAACATTTTTGGTGTTCTTCTGACATGATATTACATATCAGAACAGAGCTTACCAGCAGTGACTTGTTTGCCTGGCCTCTTGCTACAGGAAGAAATGTAAGTGCCTGTTCGATTCTCAACCCTAACATGTACTGAAAGATTTCACTTTGCTCTGTCAGCATCTGCGGTTGCAGGTTTTCTGCAAGGCGTTCTTCAGGCCTTGCAGAGGGCTTGATGCAGAAGGTAGTAAAGTATGAAGGTATAGGGGATGTCAAACATGGGGTTCTTTATTTGCTCGTCATTGCAGCAAAACTCCATTCTCCTGGAAGAGTATATATCATAAATCTTATATCTATGCATATCCAAGCTCATCTACTTTCCAGCGTTTGCTGCCTGAAGTTCCTACTTCAATATGGTAGCAGACTGTTTTCCTGGGTTATCATTTATTGTCTAGGTCATATATAAGGAGGCTTGAAGAAAGATGTATCGCAATACAGTTGTCTGAATTTTCTGCTTTTTTATCATCGATTCAGTTACCTTTTGCCCTTGATTTTTGGCTCCCTTTTCCTGCAGCAGGATACATTTGGGATTCTTTCTACTGGAAGACCATATGTTGGATTCTTTCCCAACTCTGGTTTCAGGGTGGTTTGGTGCCTTACTATTAATCTTCTACATCAATTACTAACTACAACTAAGAATACCAATATTGTGAGAGAATGGCTCAGGAAAAAAAAATCAGATAGCATATTGGATGTCCTGCATTGTCGAAAGGGTACTGAGGCTGCTTGCCTCATTGGAGCGTCTACTTTAGATAAGTAATTCCTATTTGGATGCAGAATGGTTTCAGTCCATGGGTTTATCTGTCTCTGGTTGGTGTGTTGACTAAGTTGTTGGTGCCAGAGAGTTTAGAAAATCCATTTTGAGGCTATGGTGTGGAAGAAATCCAGAAAAGGTATCACTACCACACTGATTGATTACCTTCACAACACTTGGCATTGAGGCAATAAATCAGTCTCTTTTCATCCCAATACTCTTTGCATTCTCTACTGCATTTGAGGCAGGACACTGGCAGATGGAGTTCGGGTATATGATACCATTGAACTCCCAAGGCCTCCCCTTCAGACACAATCCTGAATGCTATTGTAGATATTCCACCTCCTTGGAAGTGAAAGTCAGAGAACTGAGGTGAATCATATCACAGAAGCAGATGGGTACATTTCGCTAACAGAAAACACTGCCAATTCTCAGCGAAACAAAGTGACGTCCTCCTGGACACCACCAAACTCCTTGAAGAGAGGGCCAAAAACGTGACACAACAACATCAGCATGACGCAAAATCAGTTTGTTGGTGTGCCAGAAGGATTGGAGAGATCCCGGCTGAACAACTCTCCTTTCCTGGTTCAAGACTTAGGCTCCCCTATCTTGCACTACTCCCAAAGCCACCCCTACCCAGGTTTAACCTTCAGGCGAATAAATTTGAGAAACCTCAAATATATGAATTGTTGTGCTATCCGAGTTATGGCCTGCAGAAAAGGTGGCATGATTTTTTACTCTGGCTTTGTTTTGCTTTTCCCAGACTATTAAATACTAGTCCAGCAGTAACGTATATCCATTTTCACTATCAGACAGAAGCTCTAAGCTTTACATGCAGTTGTACCCAGCAAAACACAAAGAAAACATTAAACAGAAAGTTCCAGAGGTAGCATGTGACTGTGTAAGAAGGGAAAAGACCTCAGATGTGCAGACCAGGGGACTAAGGTCAAAGGCCCACCCATGCAGCACTCTGATTCCCCCATGCCTTAGTAGACTAGGAAAAGAGAGGGAGCTATGGCATGCTAGATGTGCTTTGCCTGCTAATTTGGAATATAAATGCCATATGGAGACTAACCAAGAGGATGATGGAAATGACACATACCTAGAACGTTTCTCCACAGATGATATCAAGAACAATGTTACAACAAACCTGCTACGTGGCTAAATGCATATAATTAATTTGACTTCATGATGCTGTGTTCCCCAAATGTTCTCTCTGTTGATAGCCAAGTGTCTTACTTGAATGCCAACTCTACGTAGACTACTTGGAATATGTTTTACACCTAAAGGAAATCATCAGTGATATCTTTGCAGGGGCATACGTATTCGGATTTGTGTCATTGAATATTATTGTACGTGAATACGTATAATAAAATTTGTTGTCCTACACTTGAGGCCTCTCTGATACTAAGATTGCGATCTCCTGCCCGAAATGACCCTAAATTAATTCTGTCCCTCTTTTGTATTAAGTAAATTATAGTACTTGAGGCTAACCACTGGGTTTTCGGCTCTATTCCATTTGCAGAATTGACCCATTTGCGACCTCCCAAAAACAATTTCTTATGTACAAATACCGAATTGCGATTTGGTAATTTGTTAAAGAATCACAATTTGGTTTAGCGATTTGGTATTTGGAAAGGGCGTGTTTAGGGCGTCCCTTCCAAACATCGAATTGCAGTGGTATGTATAAATGTTTGGCAACTGAATTACATACATTTTTTACAGACACCTCGAAGGAGGTGGTAACTATCACTAAATGGGAATGGGCCCCCATGATGGTCATATCATTCCTAATGGGCAACAAACTGCAACCTACCTCATTAATGTTATGAAGTAGGTTGATTTGTGACTACTAGGAATCGCTATTTTAAAAATGTATGTTTTCTATAATCAGGAATTGCTATTCCCTAATTGCAATTCGGTAAGAAACACAATTGGGTAATCACAATTCTAGATTTTTGTACATAGGTCCACATGTGTGCATTTGTAGGATGTGATGGTTAATATACAGTATTCCACACTGCACTTAGCAAATGTTGTAGAGGGATACCAATCCTACTCCAGATATAATTTCCTCTCATAGCCACCAAGTCGTATTCTGATAAAAGGGTCACTTTATTATGATTGCAGGGATGATGAATAGCAGCCCTTAAGCATTGCATAACATCTGTGCACCCACCATTCAGACATCAATTGGTAGCTTACATGGCTAGTCTCTCTTATCCCTGAGGCACTTCTAGGTATCATGATCATTGATATAAACCTAAACTCTATAATGAATGGAAGGACTAGACTAATATAATGTGAGAAACACGGATTTGTAACTCCTTTCTGTGCTGCCACCATGGGCTACTTTGGTGGCACTGTAATATTTGTCACATGTTGAACACCCCCATTCTAAAACTTGTTACTTGCTACTATTTACTGTTACAGAAGGCTGTTCCCAGTCGATTACTTCCTTATACCCTCTTCCAATTTGTGCCAGATTTGAACAGCATTTTATGACTTGTGTCATAACTGATCAAGCTCCAATTTAGCTCTCAGTTCGACATGCCATGGGATTTAATTGAGGGATGTTAGGTCTCAATGCCTGGTGGCTAATGGATTCCACATTTAAATGAGGTAATGACATATTATAAACAAAATAATGGTACACTGTCATACTGTACATTATGGGAAGCTTTCAGTTGTCTGAGAGTGTGCTCAGGCCTACTTTGCCAATCAAAAGATAGAAAGAAGTCTATTAGCTGATCAAAACTGAACTTCTCCAAACGGAGAGACTTCATTCATTAACATAATGGCATTCTCCTTCACCATTTTGTAGCATCCCACCAACCTAGTTCTCTTATAAGGCTAGAACACTCTGGATCTTCCCACAATGAAGAATTTTTGAAATTGGAGAGGTGTGGCGCCGTTGTCAGAGCAGCTGACTTCAGAGCGCAGGGCCCGCGGTTCAATCCCCAGTGGTAGCTCAGCATCATGTGACTCTGGTCAATAGTTCATTCAACCTCTCCTACAGCATCCAGCGCCATGAAATCCTTGAAGGGTGATATGTTCGTGCTTTACAAATATGAATTATAAAGTGGGGACAAGCCATGTGCGCTGCTTTGCTCATTCACGGCAAGAGGTAATGCTTCAAAAATAATTTCAAGAAAAGGATGTGAAATTGGTTACAAACATAGTTGACATACCCAAATACATTGCCAACTTTCTCAAAAAACTATATCCTATAGAGACTTCTAGGCAGTGATTCCTTACCATAGCATATTCCCTAGACGTCAGACTGGATCCGGGAACTTTTCAAGCAGTACCTCCGCGTGCCGGTAGGTGATGTAGATTGTCTCTGCATCTGTGTCGTCTGTGCCAGAAGTGATGTGCATGAAGCCTATATATCAGCGCTATAATATCAGTTATTTTCTCTCTCCGCTACTGAGCTTTGATCTGTACTCGCACGGACGTGGCGTGGAACAATGTTACTCAAGGCCCTGCACCTACACAGAGTCTGCCTCTGGGTCTGCACTGCACATCTGTGAGTTTTCTGGATCCGGAGTAACCCCCGCCCAAATTAGATTTTTTTTAAACCAGGCACCACATTTTTGGGCAGGCTGACCCCTTTAGAGTGGTATTAAGGCCATGAACTAGATATGTGCCCCCACTAGAATTTGACCAGTGGCTCTGCCCTCTGCTCCAGTCAGTCCCCCTGGATCTGGTTTTGGATCTGGAATAACTCTGATCACAAGACTGCAAAACCAGGAGCCTGTTCACGGGACGGCACTAGCACCATAATCATACTTGACTCCAATACAGAGCTGCATATGTGTCACCAGTTGTCGACTCTGGAGTGGCTGGATCTCGACCTTCCAAGTCAGGTCCAGCTTTTTCCAATGTGCCTCAGGAGGAGTACAATTGGGGAGGATCTTAAGATCCTTATTGTTACACCAATCTACTTGATGAGGCAGAAGACAACTGTTATGAGGAACTGGCAGATCCCAGTGGTCTGGGCACATCCGCAGGCACTGACCTAGTTCCTCATCCTAGTGTGGCTACTAGAAAGAGTCTTCATTTGCTATAGTGGTGAGGAGGACAGCCAAGGTCTTGGACCTTACGCTACCCTCAGTGGCAATCAAGATGAACGTCTTGACAGAGGTGCTTTAACTGTGAGTCATCACCTAAGAACCTCTCCTCCCCTTTAACGAAACCCTCACAGATGACCTTCTCGGGGCATATGCCAAGACCTGCACAGAGGGTCTTGTGCACAGGAAAATAGCCCACATCGAATGCCAAGCTCCTAGGCACATAGCTTTCTTCACCTTGTTCACCACCCAGGAGATCCTGCTTGTCCAGGCCTCCACATCCAGGGTCAACACTGGTGTGTTCCCTACTGTGCCACTAGATTTGAAATCAAAGAGACTGGACACCTTTGGCAAAATAATGTTCTCTTCTGCCAGCCTTGCAATGCAGGTTGAAGGACTGGGTTCTTTTGGACCCAGCGGTGCCAGGGCACAACACCTGAAACCTTCGTGGGTAACCTGCTCCGGCGTACAAGTCACAGAGACACGGGACACTTCCTTTGACGTCAAAGATTCAAGGTTTATTTGCTGCAGGGAACACAGAGATCACGACAAGTACACAGCGTGCAACTTGGGGAGACTGCTTCAAATTGGTTCTGTGGATCGCTCCTTTTATACAGTTTTTACCCATAGGATAACATGATACACAAAAGTTTACAACCCGGTTCCCACAATTATCCCCCAGAGGGGTCGCTTTGGTCACTTTGAAAGACATCAGGTCCGGAACATAAGTGCGGAAACATTTGGCGGTTCCCAACTGTAAAAACCCATCTTCCCACCATTAGCAAATTCCAATCAGCAGTAAAATAGATCGAAATAGGAACGAAGACAGGTGCAGAGGAAGACGGAGACAGTGGGGAGATCGGAAAGGGTGTAAAAGGGGAGGTATCGGGAAACACGAGGTACAGGCATCAAAGGGACGTGCCTAATGAGATGCACGGCTGAGACAATAAGTCCGTGCGGCAAGATGAGCCTAGAGCGGCACCATCTGCTTTACAGTAGCATCCCCCTCGTCATAAAGACACTTACAAAGAACGTGTGTCTTCCGCAAATATCTTGGGAGTCCCAGGGTCGCGAAGCGGACAGCGTCCGTTCGCTGGCTACTTGAGGGCAAGAGACAAAATGGATGCCGTATCTAAGATGGAACCCGTGGGTACAGATGAAAAACCCACATTACAAACGAACGGTTTAAGTTAGTACAGCGAAACTGCGCACACTTACTAAACTCATCATTTGCGGTTCATAGATACCAGACTCGACCATATTCGTACGAGTCAAAAACACCACTTACAATTGTCACGGAACCTCAGACGCTCCTTTTGCCCTCATGTAGGCAAGCACTAGTCGGAATCATATTCGATATTCATCAGACCATTGAGATGTTGCTGTAGCATAGCTCTGTCCAACCGAGTCCCCTTGGTAACAGATGGTTGTCTCATACACGTTGTAGCACAAAGGCCACATAAGGCAGGACCACACTGCACACAAAGGCAACACGTGAACAGGAACACTACCACAACTCCAATGATCATCAGAATCTTCCAACCCCAAGTCGACATCAGGCCCCAAAACCAACCAAGTAGCGTCCAATCCCCTACATCCACGTGTATGGATTCGGAGATCTTATGCAACCTCGAGATGGCTTGATAGACAGTTGGAGCATTATCTGGAATGAAAATGCAGCAGCTCGAATGGATCACCTTACATACCCCACCACGATCTGCTAAGATGACATCTAAAACCATACGGTTTTGTAACGTCATAAGTCTCTCCGCCTGAAGTTCTGTGGTGATATTACCAAGGGCACTGGCAGTAATATTAGCTGTCGATTCTACCACTCGAGTCAACTGTCTCAGGTTCCTACTATTTACCATAGGTCCCCAAAACGGGAGGAAACCCTTGAAAAAGTCTCCTGCCTCTTGACCGGCAGTGTCTTCTTCGCTAATTACGCCTCGTACAACTCTAGTCTTATGATAATCGGCATCTACAGTGAACGTCGGAGGCAACAGATTTGCAATAAAACATGAGCCCATGAAGTCTGCGGGCAACCATGTGTATGCACGATCATAACAGATAAAGTATGTACCCTTGGCAGCCAGAAACACAGGGGACGAGAACATCGGCAGAATGTAATTTTCAGTGCAAGCACTTGCTCCAAGTCGGGCTTGCGATCTTCGGCCACGACCCATAAGACAAAAATTACCAGTGTGGGGTACGACCCATATTGGAGGCGAGCTTTTAAGTTGTTTTTCGCTGCTGAACACACTATATTCACCTCTACTTAGGACTCTATAGGCTTGTACCTCTTCTTCAGGGATAAGCGAAGGATCATAGATCTCACTATCTAAATCCTCTATGGCTATCGACAAAGGTTTTTGGTACGAGGTAGGACCAGAGTAGGGGGAACGTGGTTCTCGAATGGGGTGGAAACCCAGTGCGCTTCGAAACATTGTTTGAAATGCTCGAGCTGACCCTTGGGAACTATACGGTAACACCAGATATGGAATTCCCTTATCCGTAGTATGTGGCATCAACCCACACACCCAACAATTAGTAGTGTTAACCACTAACTGATGCTGATGGAGGAGCTGAATAAAGGAATTGTTGCGGAATTCTACACGTCTAGCCTGCTCGTGTTCCGGTAACATGTGAAAGGAATGGGGAGAAGTAGTAGAGGTAAGGTTAGGGTAAGGAGTAGGGGTAGGTGTAGCAGGTAAGAAATAAGACATCGTGTAATACACCCCACCCGCCAATAATGCAGAAGCAGTCAAAAACAATACAAACAATTGGAATATGAAGCATCTGGTACGACTGAGTTGCTGCAGCTTGAATCTATAGACTTGAGCCCCTTCCAAATCATTCAGCTTCGAAAATGCCATTCCCTACGACCGTCCGCAACGTTTCTTGACGCACTTCGTTCTGTGCAGCAATAGTCAATCCCTAGGAGTTCCCAGGAACCGACGGCCTTTAACCTAGCGTCAAGACCTACTGTCCAGAAGGAAGTACGCGCGCGGCCCTACGGCCTTCAATACACAATATGTATATACAAGCACAAAGTCTCTCAGCTGTGGAAGTAAAAAGATACAAGGGAGAAAGCTCAATATATATATATATGTACACAGATTACAGTGATACGAAAGTTCAAAACTGATCACGGGAAACGGGATAATGCAGTTGTCAATTCCAGCAAAGCAAGAAAAAATATTTTATTTGTCCTTAGTGCGAGATCGCAAGGAATATCGGTGTTTCCCGGGACGTGTCTGCTCGTCGAACAAAGGATCCGTTGAAGAGACAGCGTCCTGCTGATCAGTTGATTGTTCTGATCTTGAGTCTTTTGCTGACAATGTTCCAACAGTGGCTTTCTGCTGCGCTGAGGATTCTCCAACCAGCTGTGCGTCGCTGAAAGGCACAAACGCCGGCAATGTTTCTGTTTCTGTTGACGCAATGCCTTTCCTTACCCACGGGTTCGCCGGCAAAGGGATAGGGACTCGTTTAGTATGGGTGGCATGCACCCAGTTTTTACGCCCCTCAAGACGAACGGCAGTCCTCGTGGCCAGGAGCACCTGGTAAGGTCCGGTAAACCTTGGGTCCAGATTATTCTTGCGTGAAAAGTTTTGTGTTACCACCCAGTCTCCGGGCTGGAGCTGGTGGCCTGGACCCTCCGTCTGCGTCGGCAATGCGTCGTAAACCTGTTGGTGAATTAACCTCAGTTTAGCAGTCAAGTCATGTAAATAGTCAATCAACATTGGATACTCAAGATCAGAAAACATTCCTGGCCTAGGAACCCCCCACACATTCGCAGGACGGCCGAACACTATCTCATAGGGACTAAGCCCTATTCGGGAGTGTACCGTCGCCCTAGTTGACAGTAATGCTAAGGGTAAAGCGTCAGGCCACGAAAGACCAGTCGTAGCCTGAATCTTTGCTAGCTTCAGTTTAAGGGTGCCGTTATACCCCTCAACTAATCCAGCTGACTGGGGGTGATTGGCGCTGTGGAATTTTTGATTTATTCCAAGGCCCTTACACACACTCTTCATCACACTTCCAACAAACTCACTTCCGTTATCTGACCACACGACTCTAGGCATTCCATACCGAGGAAAATATTCCTTCAGTAGGATTTTCGCAGTAGACAAAGCAGTATTGTCTTTGAGGGGATAGGCCTCAATCCATCGGGAGAATGCGCAAACCACAACTAAAACATATTTCAGGTTATTGCATCGCTCCATATGGATGAAGTCCAATTGAATCACCTCAAAGGGATATGAAGGAGGAGCAAAACTGCCAGGAGGAGTTGGGGTTCCTTTGCCAGGATTGTACATTATACACACCATACAATTCTTCACCAGACGTTCAGCACATTTCGTAATGCCATCATTCTTCCACACATCAGCCAGCAACTTGCAAATACCTTTCGCGCTAATATGTGCTAACCCATGTGCCATTGTCACAACGGCCAGCACATACGCATCAGGCAACATCCATCTTTTCTGATCCGACAAATCAATCCAACAACCATTCGCATCCAACTTTCCTGTACTTTCTTTCCACTTCGTCTTTTCAGCCTCAGTGGCCTCATTCTGAATTGCTTTCACGCTCTCGATAGTGTCTTCACACATACTCGATTCTGCGGGCCACCTAACCGAACTCGTCACATACATTCGAGTGCTAAGGTTTCGGGCAGTTTCCTTAGCAATCTCATCCGCAAACGCATTACCACGACCAACATCATCCGTCACTTTACGATGCGCACTACACTTAACAATCGCAACTTGCGTAGGCAAAGTCAATGCATCCAAAAGATCATTCACAAGCTGGCCATGCTGTATCTTCGTACCGTGCGACGTCAAGAAACCTCTCTCTCGCCACAATCGTCCAAAACTATGCGCTACACCAAAAGCGTATTGGCTATCGGTGTACACATTCACACGTTTCCCTTTTGCTAACACACATGCTCTAGTGAGAGCAATCAATTCCGCAGCTTGGGCAGAATTCTGATTCAATCTTGCAGTTTCAACAACAGTATTCAATGTTACAACAGCATAAGCGGTAGTCACATCGCCATTCGGCAACTTAAAACATGACCCATCCACATACAGAGTGCCATCCGGATCTTCCAATGGGGTGTTTTTAAGGTCCACTCGACCTTTCGTTTCTTCTTCAGTCCTCAAGTAGCAGTCATGTTCTGCTACTTCATCTGACTCTGCACTAATTGGTAACAAAGTTGCCGGATTTAGGACATTACAACGTTTTATCTGAATGTGGCTTGCCAAGAGCGTCAATTCGTACCCAGACAACCTCGCACTCGTCAAGTGCTGAGTTTTCGTTCGATTCAAAAGAGTATCGACTGCATGCGGAACCATCACCGTAAGCATATTATCCATGACCAATCCTGCTGATTGTCGGATGGAGACCGCAGCTGCCGCTGTTGCTCTCAAACAACTCGGCAATGCTCTAGCTACTGGGTCCAAGGTCGAGGAAAAATATGCACATGGACGCTGTTTACCACCAAAAGGTTGCGTTAAAACACTCAAAGCACAACCTTCCCTCTCGTGAACATATAACGTGAACGGCTTGCCGTAGTCAGGGGTACCTAACACAGGAGCCGAACACAATGAATCACGTAGTTCAGAAAAACTTTTCTGACATTCTTCCGTCCATGGTAAAGGAGTTGAAACATCCTTGCACGTAAGAGCCACCAATGGTTTCGCTAGCAATGAAAAATTAGGAATCCATTGCCTGCAGTACGACGTGATACCTAGAAAGGCACGCACATCTCTTTGGGTTTTTGGCACAGCCATTCGCGCAATCGCTGCAATTCTCTCTGGGGTCAATCTCCTTCCCTCCTTTGACAATAAGTGACCTAGATAGGTTACTTCTTGACAACAATATTGGAGTTTAGAAGGTGACACCTTGTGATTTAACTCACAGAGATGTTGCAGTAATGACACCGTTGCAATTTTGCAAATGTCCTGAGTATCAGCAGCCACCAATAAGTCGTCGACGTATTGGATTAAAGCCGCACCAACCGGCAACCGAAACGCATCCAGTTGACCCTTCAAGGCTTGACTGTAAATCGATGGACTTTCACAGTAGCCCTGAGGAGCGCGTTTGAACCGGAAGCTACGTCCACCGAGAGAGAAACCGAAAAGGTCCCTACTCTCTTCGGCAATCGGGATGCTGAAAAACGCATTTTTCAAGTCAATCACCGAAAACCATGATGCAGTAGCTGGAATCAGAGTCAGTAGCGCCGTGATGTCAGGCACAACAGGAAATTGAGGAACCACAATTTTATTTACCTCCCGTAAATCGATAACAAAGCGATAAACAGGCGGTTTTGAAGGATCAGTACGTTTAAGAATGGGTAGTACAGGGCTGTTGCACACGTTTCCCCGAGTCTCTTCAATAACATCCTTCTCGATCAAATCATAGATGATCGCTAACAAAGCTCGTTCACCGTCAAGGGAGATACGATATTGGGGAATACGCGGCAATCGCACATTAGCTTTCAACTGAACAACATAAGGGGAGATATCAAGTAGGCCCACATCATTTGGACCCGTTGCCCACAAAGACGCAGGAAGAGAACTCAATTCCGGTGGGAGCTTATCGAGGGACAAATACATGGGAGAGACTACCCTCTCTCCTAACGTAAGCTTTACACCCGCAGGAGAACAATACAAAGTTGCGTACAAACGTTTAAGCAAATCCAGGCGCAAAAGATTTTCGCCACAACCCGTGGTTAAAATCAACGGAGCTTGGAGCTCACGTGGCCCAATTTGAAGGGGCAAAGGGCGTGAAACTGGATTGCTAACGGGGGCGCCAGAGAATCCAACGGAAACATTTGTTAAGCCAGACAAAGGTGCGCCAGGGAGTTTCGAATGCATGATAGAACTTTTCGCTGCACCAGTGTCCAACAGAAAAGGCTCAACGACGCCCGATGTAGCAACTGCGACGTAAGGCCCTCTCTGATCAACCGGAACTGATACCACTCCCTCTCCTTGTCTTTGGCTGTCCTAGTAATTACTGTCGTCAGTTCCCTGATCGACGTAATAATCGTCTACATTGTACTGCGCAGATCGTCCTTGCGATGATCCACGTTGATCGAAACAGTTATTAGAATTCGATGAATTGTCTGAGCGATCGTTTTGAGCACCACGACCTCTACCACGCGAT
Organism: Lissotriton vulgaris; assembly: GCF_964263255.1. Taxonomy (NCBI): domain Eukaryota; kingdom Metazoa; phylum Chordata; class Amphibia; order Caudata; family Salamandridae; genus Lissotriton; species Lissotriton vulgaris. Next base: position 622,316,317 of record NC_141694.1, on the reverse strand, counting down.
GCTTGCTGTGAACCACCACGGCCTCCTTTAGACGAATTACCACTATTACGTTCATTTAAAACGGGGCAGTTGAATTTAATGTGTCCTTCCTGTCTACAATAAGCACATTGATTGTACCCTAACGATGATCTTTGGGAGGAGGAATCATTACGCGGCTGCGATCGATTCGATTGCGACTGCGATCTATTCTGTTGGGGCGCATTCTGATTAGAACGCGGCGGATACGCTTGTTGCAACAACACTTTAGTTTTCAGTTCTTTCGTCTTTTTGTCAGCACGGTCATTCTCCTCTTTCTCCCTATTCTCATAATATTGCGCCGTAGCCAATATCTGAGCTGAGGTAGAAACTGCCCATGCACTCTCCGAATTCTTTAATTTATTGCTCAAGTCGGGCAATAAGTTCGACACAAATTTATCCACAAACAACCTTTGTCCACCCTCAGTACCCATATCCTGTCCACTATGGTCAATGAACGCTTCCTCAAACCTTGTAAAGAAATCCGAAACACTCTCGTCTTTCTTTTGTTTGCAAGCTGACAATTTGTCCCAATTTACCCTCATAGCTGGCATAAGAGTCTTCATTAATGTTATTATTCGCTGAGGAAGAGCAGTAATCAATTGGTCGGGTTTAGTAGCAGCCACTTGTCCAGCATCTGCCGCTGTAATGGCAGCCCAATCACCGCCTAATTCATTTGCGTGATCTTGATGACGAATCTTAGCCCATACCGGTTGCGGTACGACGTTGCCAAACAACATGTCGATATCGGCAAGATTCATTATCGTAGCATCTACGAGCTGTGATAATTCCTTGTAATACCCAGTAGGATTTTTGCGAGGATCGGGCAAAGATTGTTTCACCTGTAGCACTTCCGAACGTTTCCATGGGAGATGTATCCACACTTGCTGGAAATGCGCCAATGTCGCAGGATTAGTATTAGGATCAGCTGGTATCCAAACCGGCGGAACTTCACGCATAGGATATTGGCCAGACTCGTCTGGTTGGTTTTCAATATCCTCAACAAACAATGCATGAGGTATTGGAGCGGGACGGAAGGATAGTAACCGCTCAATAGCACGTCGGACGTTAGTATCTACTATCAGTCCAGTTGCGAACTGAAGCCGAAGTTCAGACAGGGCGGTCAGCACCTCGTCAGGCGCATCGGCCGCTATCTGATCATGTAGGAACTTGCACATTTCGTCAAACACATATCTCTGGGTTGGTATGTTAAATTGACAAAACGTTTCGAGGACAACACGGGGTGGATTTCTAAGAGGGTTTACCATCCAACCCATCGCCATATTATATAGCGCAACGCGTTCTCTGTTACCAGGAAGCTGACTACGTCTCTGAGGACCATCGGAACCAGCAGACCCATGAACAGGTCCGAGCGAATGAAAGAAGCTTGTCGCAAGGGGAGAATTGCGACTACGAGTAGAGGGAGAAGAATAAGACACAGGGCTAACAAGAGAAGGAGTAGAAACAGTAGCAACGACAGGGGTTAACAAAACAGGAGCGGTAGCGGGAGCAGGAGTATGTGGAAGCGGAGGAGCAGTAGGGATAGCAACAGACAAAGGAGCAGGAACAGACGGAAAAGCGGGTGCAGGTTGAGGAACAGGCGGAGGAAAAATAGGTGGAAGAACAGGTACGGCAGGGACCACAGGGGCTGCGGTACCCTGTACGTACGGAGGTGGCGACTTCATAAGATAGGACATTAAAGAATCCTCAACTGCCTCTTCTTTCTTATCCGACTCCGTAGGCAAAGCAGGATAACATTTATCTATGGTCATACGCTGTAGTCTTTCAAACACTTCCTTATCCTTATCCTCTTTATCACGCTGGAACTGCTCAGCTTTCTTCACTATGGTAGCAACATTATCTCGCTGACTACGTTTATTCTGTCTGATCTCTTTCTGTCGGGCTTCTTTGCGCCACAACCGAAAGGCATCAAACATGGCCGGCCTTGATTTACGTTCGAACAGTTTCATTTCTAGATTATCTAAGATCGACGCCTCGAAGCTACCGTGAGGTGGCCAACGAAGGTCGCCGTCTTTCTTTGTATATTTAATCCAATAATCGTTAAAGGTAATCGGGCCTAGCCCGTGTTTGCTATACAAGTCATAAGTAGGAGTCCCAACCGGAGGTATCGGACACGAGTCCTCCAGTCGGGAATCTGCACCACAAGGTCTAAAACAACTGAACAAAGTACTGCGACCAGGCATCTTGCACACTAGCCGAGTTTCACAAACTTCAAGGGTTACGGGATTTACCAAGTCCCAGCAAGGAACAAAACCCTCGGTTTTTGGCGGCTGCAGTCGTCAAACAACACAACAAAGTACCAAGAACCACAAGTGCAATGGAACCATGCAACCACTAAGTAACCACAACCAAGAACTCTGGGAGCGACCCACAAATACTTAACTCAAAGATCGATGGCGTCACCAGGAAGGCCCGTCAATCGTCTCGCTATACCAAGGTCTACGCCAGGCGCCAAAACAGGTCTACAGTCAGGGCAGCAGTCCGTCGCAGCCGTCAGGAGGCGGGAATCTTCGCGGGAAAAGTCTTCGGGCCACTTATTTCGACAACAGGATCGATGAAGCGGAGTGCACCTTCCCTCGGAGATTTCACACGAAGTTCCTCACGATCGTCGGGCTTGGACCGGTACCACTGATGCAGCCCCACGTTGGGCGCCAACTGAAGGACTGGGTTCTTTTGGACCCAGCGGTGCCAGGGCACAACACCTGAAACCTTCGTGGGTAACCTGCTCCGGCGTACAAGTCACAGAGACACGGGACACTTCCTTTGACGTCAAAGATTCAAGGTTTATTTGCTGCAGGGAACACAGAGATCACGACAAGTACACAGCGTGCAACTTGGGGAGACTGCTTCAAATTGGTTCTGTGGATCGCTCCTTTTATACAGTTTTTACCCATAGGATAACATGATACACAAAAGTTTACAACCCGGTTCCCACAATTATCCCCCAGAGGGGTCGCTTTGGTCACTTTGAAACACATCAGGTCCGGAACATAAGTGCGGAAACATTTGGCGGTTCCCAACTGTAAAAACCCATCTTCCCACCATTAGCAAATTCCAATCAGCAGTAAAATAGATCGAAATAGGAACGAAGACAGGTGCAGAGGAAGACGGAGACAGTGGGGAGATCGGAAAGGGTGTAAAAGGGGAGGTATCGGGAAACACGAGGTACAGGCATCAAAGGGACGTGCCTAATGAGATGCACGGCTGAGACAATAAGTCCGTGCGGCAAGATGAGCCTAGAGCGGCACCATCTGCTTTACAGTAGCATCCCCCTCGTCATAAAGACACTTACAAAGAACGTGTGTCTTCCGCAAATATCTTGGGAGTCCCAGGGTCGCGAAGCAGACAGCGTCCGTTCGCTGGCTACTTGAGGGCAAGAGACAAAATGGATGCCGTATCTAAGATGGAACCCGTGGGTACAGATGAAAAACCCACATAACAAACGAACGGTTTAAGTTAGTACAGCGAAACTGCGCACACTTACTAAACTCATCATTTGCGGTTCATAGATACCAGACTCGACCATATTCGTACGAGTCAAAAACACCACTTACAATTGTCACGGAACCTCAGGGTCAATACACCCACATGGATTGGGAATCATTTGCTGCCCATGGTCTTAAGGAGCCATGAGCCACACTAACATAGGCAATTGCCAATGGCAGTGATACAACGAAATTCCCCATGTGCTGCTAGCTGGATACGGTCGACTCGATAGTCCATAGCCACTTGTCTATGAATTGCTTAATGGACGTTCCTTCACAATTTTCAGTGGACCCCCACACATTCTAGATTATTCCTGTAGGCTTGTTTCTTTGCATCCACCACCCTAGCGTATAGGCCATGGATACCTTGGAGAGCCTGGACACAGTCAGTTGTCCAAAACCCATTCTTCCTCCTCTGTAATTCTGTTGATATCCTTTCGTAAGTCCTTTTGCAGAAGTGTGACTTAGGGTCCAACCTTCTCAGTTTTGCTCAACAGAGCTTCTCTAGCGATGAGGAGGGGCCGCAAAATCACGTCTGAGGCTGGGTAGTCCAGTGAACTAAGTGAATCTGGGCTTCAGGATCAAGTTGGATGCAGGTTCTTTGACCACACCCCACTGGATTCAGCTACCACTTAGATCCTCCCAGGCACTAAAGTGAATGTCTCTCTCTTCGCTGACAGGACCATCCTTCTAGTATGAACAGGGCGATAGGTGGAAGGCAGAGCTTTTAAGGTCCTGCGCATTATTTCAGCACCCATGTTAGCAATGGCACCTTCTTGGGCCATAGCTCTGGTCCATGAATGGAAAGGTCAGTCTGTCCAGACAGTGCCATTGGGTGGGCAGGGGTCCACAACATCCTCATCCTTCTTTGCATTGGAATGTATGTCCGATTCCCTGGTCTAAGCCAGGAAATATGTCAAGAGTCCCCAAATGTCCCTTGACCGGGAAGTCAGGGGATGTAGTTGTGCAAAAAAGTCACAGTGAGTATTACACTATACTAAATCTCCCATCCAGTCCTGCCTGTGGGGTACCTTCAAGCTCCCCCAGTACATCACAGTTCATCTCTACACCAACAGCAAAGCTTTTGCTTTGAATCTGCATACTCCCTTGGGGATCTGTTTCACAAAGCCCAGCAGGACAACCAAATGAGTGGGCTCCGATTCGGAATACAATCATATCTGCTATTGTGTTTGCCCCTTCTTCCCAGGAGGCTTGTTTACCAGGTGGGTAAAATTCAGGGGCATCAACATTTGGTGCATATATTTTAAGGATCGCTTCTTTCTGGCCTTCAAACAATTCATACAGCCATCAGCGTCTGTGTTTACTTTGGATGGGACAAAGGTTTTATGTTTATGTATGAGGATGCAGGCACCACGTCTATAAGTACTGTATGATTAAATGAATCTGTGTGACCCCCATTTGGCAGAATACACAGGCGGGGCAGAAGGTGCGTTTCCTGAAGAAAGGCAATGTCTATTCCATGTTGCTTTTAGAATGCCTAGCTTCCCTCTGTGTGGGTAAATTATGATTCGGATGTTCCACAATAACTGTGTTAGGAGTTTAATCGGGGTGGTAGTCATGTCTGAGATTCAGTTGGAGCATGAATTATCCAGGCAAACTAGATTGCTTACTTCCTGAGTATAATAGACCATTGTGCAAACTAAACAACAAAATAACAAAACAAAAAAAATTCAAGTTTACAAATCCCCCTCCCACACTGATGATCCCAACATTCAGTAACACGTCCCTATTAACATTCCAAAATATTATGGTGGTGATACACATCATGGGTGAGATGAATGCTCCATAAAACCATTACCGCCATGTGAGTTCATATTAATGCTGAAATGTTAAAAACACGAGAATCTGCAATGGCCAGGGTAAATAAACCTCTGTTGCTAGAGTTCCAAACTGTGATGTGTGGCCTTGTCATCTATATTCACAGAGACAGGCTAGGTGTTTTGGCCAGCCAGTGCTCACTCAATCTCCATAGTCCTCACCGGAGTTGGCTCCTGTTGCAGCCTCCTAGTGAACTTTCAGACTTTTCTGCTTAAAATGCTTTTTCAGAAGAGGCTGGCATCTGCATGGTTGATGTTATGTTATGTTAATTAAATGTATACAGTGCACATATACCCTTAGGTGTCTTGGCGCTTCCAGTGCTATATACATAAAATGCTAGAGACTACTGCTACTAAAAGAGCAAGGTCTTCAGTTGCTTTCTGAACTCAAGAAGGCTGGGATTTTTTTCAGAGACATAATGGAAGGGAGTTCCATTCCTTTATAGTATTGTGGCTGAAACTCTCCCCCAACCCCCCCAGATGATCTTTTTTATCCTGACCACCGGCATTAGATTAGCATTAGCCGAGCGCAAAGGTCTATTTTGGTAATAACTTCTAAAAAGATCCTCTAGAAATTTTGGCCCTTCTTTGTGCAGTGCCTTATAGGCAATGTAAAGTGCTTCAAACTTTATCCGCTGACAACTGGCAGCCAGTGAAGGTCCCGCATTGCTGATCTGGCAGACTGATACTTAGGTATGTCCAAAATCAGTCTGGCGGCAGAATTTTGAACTGCCTGCAACTTCCTAAGGAGGATTGCACATTGATGTATAGTCCATTACAATAGTCATGTTTGGACAAGACTAAGGAGGTGACAACCAACTTTTTAGAGGATTTAGGAATAAAAGGCAGGATTTTTCTTATAGTCTTAATCGTAAAGAATGAAGAGGACACAACCTTGGAGACTTGAGCTTTAAAGCTCAGTTTCTCATCTTTGATAACCCCAAGGTTTTTAGCTTTCTCCACAGGGGTAGGGGGAGGCAAGATTATCTGGCCACCAAGCTGGGGACCAAGGTGGAAAGAGGTTTCCAAACATGATCACCTCTGTTTTGCTTGAGTTTAAATTTAAGCAATAAGTGCTCATCCAATGACGTAGGGTGAGCATACAATCATGGAGTTTTAATGAGTGGTTAATGTCCTTATCCACTGTTGAGATCACCAGCTGAGGGTCGTCGGCATAGGAAGTGGGAATCAAATTAAAACTTCTCATCAATGGTGCTAATTCCTCTATATAGATATTAAAAAATGTGAGGCTCAACGATGAGCCCTGCAGAACATCACATGAAAGGGTGAAAGGTGCCGACTTAAATTTACCCAAGTGGACTGTTTGAGTCCTCTGATAAAAACGATGTTAACAGTTAGAGGGCTGTACCTCCTATCCCAATTGATTGTAGACGATGAACCAGAAGAGTATGGTCTACCGTATCAAACGCAGCGGATAGGTCAAGCAGCACCAAGGATGCTGACCCACCGCTGTCTAGTGATGAACCGATTTCTTCAGTAGTCTTAATTAGAGCTGACTCTGTACTATGGTTAGCTCTGAAGCCAAACTGGCTGTGGTCCAGAATCTGATAGGCTGCAACAAAAGTGGAGAGTTCTGCATTCATTTACTCAATTATCTTGGCTGGAAGTGGGATTCTCGCAGTGGGCCGATAGTTGGCTGTATCAGTTGCATCCAAATTACTTTTTTTGAAGAGGCAAGCCTGCTTCCACACAGAGGGAAGGGACCCTTGCTCTATCATCTTTTTAAATATCTTGGATAGATACAGTCCAATAAAATGACAGATATTTTGTAGGATCTTAGGGGGGCAAGGCTCTTCCGGAGAGCATGACTTGGCCATGGAGATCAATTTAGTAATTTGTATAGGAGTAGTCAGTGAGAATCTAAGAAGCAAGGCTTTTTCTTTTTCTTGCTCAAGTTTGTTGCCAGTTGGCGTGGAGTGGGTAAACTGATCATAGATTTGATCTACCTTTGTTCTTAAGGAGAGAGCCTTAGCATCAGAAAATTCTTGATTAATATTAACAGAATCATCTTTTGTGATTGTGGTCAGATTTTTCACCGTTCAAAATAGATTTTTACTGGAACTACCAGCTTTTTTTCTATCTGTGCTGTGTAATAAAGAGTTTTCTCCCCAATCAACTTTTTTGTAAAAATCTGACAGCATGGATTTATATTGATTTTTTTCTAGTGGCTCATAATTTTTATGCCAAATCCTTTCTTGTTTTCTGCAAGCCTGTTTATCCATTCTCAGAGCTTCAGAGAACCATGGGGCAGATGGTGGTTTCCTATTTTTATTATTCCACATACCAGGAGCTAAATTTGCAAAATTGGTCTCAAGGCCAGCTGGTATATTTTTGGGCTGAGGTTTCCATATCCTTCTTCACCTCCAGCTGGCTTTTTTCTAGCTCATTGACCAAAATTGTAGGGTCAATTTTATGCCATGCGCTGCCAATGATATTTGAGTTAGCCGTGTTAGGGCTATTGGTGCGTAGGAGTTTGTATCTAAGTAGGATGGCATGATGGTCGGACCAGATTAACTTGAGGGTAGGGGGGCAGAGCTTGCTCGAAACCTAGATGGACACTTGAGTCTCAGGCTCCGCAACACCGGCCAAGTATCCTGCAACAATCCTTCAGCCTGACACCATAGAAACGACTGCTTGTTAGAGATATGGCCATCGGAAGGCAGCCGCAGCCCAACGATACGTTCCTGACCCCCCTAACCCCAGGGACTTCGGAGATAAGGGAGTGATACATGGGCGAAGAGCTAGGCCGCAAAGCCCCGGCCTGGAGCACTGGTAGAGGCGGAGTCACGTCAGTGTGCGTGCCAACGGTCTCCTGAGCCTGAGTGGTCCGGCCACGGCCGTGATCAGCACGGACCTGACACAAAGCTTGAAGTGCTGAGGAGTATCTATAGGGGCTGCGTCGACTCGATTGCACTGGTGTAATGCGGGGTTATCTGTCAGCGACATCGGCGTGCGGCCCAGAGGTGCTGCAGGGGCTTTTTGAGCAGCGCCGCACCCAATCTGCGGAGGGCGTTGTGAGCAGCGGTGAGCGGGGGTAAAACCCGCCGCAATTAGCTTGACCAAGACCGCTGAAGAAATGTGCTGTGGGTCCGGGCGGTGCAGAGCAGCTGTTTAGGACGGCCATTTTTTCTGATCCTGGAAGTGCAATGAGGAGCAGCGGCAGCATGGGTTGGGACATGCGGCTGTGGACAGACGCAGCTCTGGCAGTAACTGAGGCAGCAGAGTGACCTGAAGGGCTGCTGCATCTGGAGATACTGAGGCACGGAGCTCAGGCCCCTGGAGATGCAGCATTACTGTAACTGGCTGGGGGTGCTGAGGCAAGACCTGGCTGCATGCGCGTCAATGCAGAGTATTTATTGCTGGTCACACTGCCCGGCAGGATATTAATATATTACGGAGGGAGTAACCAGGGCTGCAAAGAGTGGACTGCATGCGGGGCCCTCCTGAGGCGCCTAAACTGAGCTGAATCTGGAGACTGAAACCATAGCTCTCAGTGACACTGTGAGGAAAGGCAAGTACTGCTTGAGGGACGGCTGGAGGTTAGCGGGGGTGCTCACAAGGCCGAGCGGAATACCCCCTGGTTGACAAGTGGGAAGAGGTGAACCTCTATTTAGCCACTACTGGACCACCACCTGCAGGGGAGCTAAAGATTGAACCAACAAAGTGACTGCGCTAGGAGACTACAATGGGCAGGGCAGATAGGATACAACCCAAGCTAACTTTTGAACAAAAACGCTCTAAATCAACCAACACCGCGACTGAGGAAACCAGCAGGACTTCTGCCCCCATAGAAGATGAGACGGTCATCCGGAGCATGCTGCCGTCCATGGAAAAAGGACTGCAGGGTAGCATCCATTCCTTGGGCATGAAGATAGATGCCCTCTCATACTGGATGGACAGAATGGGGAAAGACTGGATAAACATGTGGAGCGGTTAGACATGTCCGAAAGGCCACTCACGGAGGTAGAGGAGGCGCAAACGACACTGGACTCTGACCACACACATCTCAGAAGGGTTATCCGTGTTTTGCAAGATAAAACAGAGGATTTGGAAGCACGCTAGCGACACTGCAATCTGAGAATAACGGGCCTGCCAGAGACGACGCAAACCAGCAACATTGAACATTTCGTGGAGAAGCTGTTGGCTACTCTCCTAGGAACTGGGGTCTTCTCAAACATGTTTGTAGTGGCGAGGGCACACTGCTCCTTGGGGCCCAGGCCGCAGCCGGGGGCCCACCACGTCCGATCATAGCCAAACTGTTAAATTACCGGGACAGAGATGCAGCCTTGTGGGCGGCAAGGGACAAACAAGTGTTGGCATATGAAGGTTCTAGCATCTCGCTCTACCCGGATTTCAACGCCCGTGTGCAGGAAGCACGCAGACAATTTGTGCCCATTTAAAAATGTCTCTGGGAACTAGGCCTGGACTACGCTATGCTCTATCCGGCAAAACTGCGTGTGAATAAACAAGGACGCTCCCACATATTCACTGACCCACAGACTCAACAGAAGGCACTAAAAGACTGGTCCAAAGAACAGCGACAGAGGCCGGAACGGTAGCTCCTGGAAGAGGCAACTGGAGGATCACTTGAGGAGCAGGACTGAGACTGAGCACCTAATGCAAAACTGATAAGTAACAGGGAGATGGGGGGGAGGGCAGTGAGGAGATGGGCTGAGATGATAATTGCTAAATAGAACTTGCGGTATCCCAAAGTCATCCCCATTCCTATGCCAATGCGATAATTGACAGATGCATACTGTATAACAGCGTTGAATGAGAACCTCGGCCGTAGCACTAGGTGCAGGGTCTAGACTGATGGCTGCGTAACACGAGCACTGGTAAAGGTGCAGGGCTGCGGGGTGTATAAAACGGCTCCAATATCTGAGAAGCGCCATATGGTGGGGGTGTGGCTCTACTGGCTGGTGTGCGGGGGTCGGGACAAGAGAGTGTCTGCGTTTGACTGATTTCTGCTCACAGAGCGACCTCTGCCCATGAGCGCTAAATGCCACCACAGTTTCTAGAGTGGGGGGGAATGGGAGGATGCTTCTGGGATTGCTGCGTGACCAGATTGTTGGTGGTCTGCTGTGGGAGGGGGGAGGGAGGGGATGGGCGAGGATGTTGTTGTTGTTTTTGTAGTCAGAAAACACTGTGATAATTGGCTGTCATCTTGGCAGGGGTTAATGGAACTGCCACTCTGAGAGCTATAGATTCCCTTAGAGCCCTATCGTCGAACGTCAGAGGCATAAACGATCATGCAAACTCTGAAAGGTGCTTAACTACCTTACTAGACATGATGTAGAGGTAGCCTTACTTCAAGAGACTCACCTCCCACCACATAGCCCACCTTTAACATGGCGTTTCCCCTTTCTCACAGCTGGACCCTCTCTTTAAGAAGGAGATGGCAGAGGTGATAGATTAATATTTTGCTACGAACATTGGGTCTGTGGACAGTTTCCAGATGGTGTGGGAGGCTTTCAAGGTATACATCTGAGGGGTGGCTATGGCTAAGCATTCGGGGCTACTGAGCTCTATAAGACAGAGGTTGTTGACCATGGAACTGGAATTAGCTTTTCTGGAAGCTAGACAGATGGCCGGAGACGGCGAGGACGTCACAGGAGCAATCCGGGATCTATTAGCAGAATACCAGGAGGCGGCGGACAGTGAGGTGAAACACCTGGGCAAGTATGCCACAGCGCATGCATATGGTGATGGCAACAGGCCGGGATCGGTACTGGCTCACATGCTAAAGACTAAATGCAGCAAAACACTCATCACTGAAATTAGATCGGATGGGGGCGAAATGTTGACAGAAGAAGGGGACATTGCTAATAGGTTCAGCGAGTACAACGCGAAGCTGTATGCCTCCCGCTCCTCGGGAATGGAGGACGAAATTTTAGACTATCTAGAACACATCAAGCGCCCCTTCCTCTCAGACACACATAGAGAATTTCTAATGCTCCCCATAGAAAAAGACGAGATAGTGGAGGCACTAGCGGGAATGAGGTCAGCCAGCTCCTGGGGATGGATGGCCTAACAATAGGCTTTTACAAATCTATGAGGGAAGCGATTTTAGTGGCTATCCCCAAAAAGGGTAAACCTCCTGAGAAGTGCATCTATTACCGGCCGCTCTCACTGCTAAATGTGGACACCAAGTTGTTCGCAAAGATTTTGGCTAACCGCTTGGCCCTATTGACCCTGGAACTAGTCCCCCCGGAACAGGGGTTCATACCAGAGAGGAACCTCACCTACAATCTTCGTACCTTATTCGTAACAATGCAACATGTCCGACAAGACACAAGAGCCATTGCGGTGTTCCTAGATATGGAGAAAGCTTTCGACTCAGAGGAGCGGCCCTTCATGCGGCAGTTGCTGACTAGAATGGGGAACTCGGCAGGGATGCCCCCTGTCACCAACGTTATATGCCCTAGTTGCAGAGCCCTTGGCATGTGCGCTAAGGGAACACCATGGACAAAGAGGGGTCACGTTCCTTACCTATGAGATTGTGGTCTCTAGGTATGCTGATGACACACTGTTATATGTGAGGGACCCGGAAAATAATCTCTCCCCGGTCCTCAGAGAGGTGGTGCACTTCGACACTCTATCTGGGTTAATGGTCAATTGGACAAAATCCATTGCATTCCCGCTCACCCCGGCTACTGTAAATTTCGAGATGGAGTACCCACTGCAATGGTCTGATGACTCGGTCAAGTACCTCGGCATTAGATTGCACACGGACTCGGACATTGTGTTCCATGAGAATTACGGTACAGCTGTCGCAAAATTAGAGGATGATGTCGAAGTCTAGATAGGACTGCCGTTATCATTGATTGGCAGGGTCCCCATCATTAATATGGTGGTGTTGCCCAGGTTCCTGTTCTTGTTTGTCAACATACCAATAGTGTTGCCATGCTCCTTCTTTGCCAGAATCAATAAGTCACTGATACGATTGACCTGGGCAGGCAAGCAGGCACAAGTACAATGTCGAGTGCTAACCCTGCCATATCACCTGGGAGAACTGGGTGCGCCTGATTTGGAGTTATATTACAGAGCGGTGCAGGGAGCACAGGCACATGGATGGGTTCAAGGGGCGGATCCTATAACATATCTTCAGCTTGAAAAGCTTTTTGCTGGCCCCCTCCCCCTTCCAGCAGTTATTCTGGAGCCAGTCGATAGCAGGATGGGTATACTGGACTCGCTTAACTCTACGCTATACTATGCTTTCAAGACTTGCCAATAGACTGGACAGTCTGGTTGGCACCCTGCAGAGATGGAAGCTGCGAGCGCTGGTCATATACAAAGCAGGAGACTTGTTCATAGAAGTTGTTGCAAAAATGTGGGAGGAAGCCACAGTCCCCACAAAGGCACCCACCTTGCTTCAACACTTTTAGCTCCACAGGGTAAGCAGGGCTCTACAACAACAACTGGGGGAAGACCTAAATGAACCCCCTGAAGGTAAAGAACTGTTGTATCTTATTAAAACTAAATCTCCCCATAAGCTTGTCTCTAACTTATACAAGTTAGCAATGTCACATAGAGCAAATCAGTACACAAAGGCAAGGTTGGACTGGCAGCGCGATCTGGACATGCCCATAGATGATGCCATGTGGATTTATTGCTGCACTAACACAAAACGCATATCGCTACACAGCAGGCACAGACTTATACATTTCAAATATATTAACAGAGTTTATTACACACCAAAAAGATTGCAGGGATACAGGCTAAGGGAAGAGGTGACCTGTGAAAGTTGTCACTCCCCAGTGGCGGGTTTCATTCACTTGGCATGGGGCTGCCCGGGCGTCTACCAGTTTTGGGACAAGGTAATCTGGGAACTGAGCATCATAGCTAGGTTCGAGATTGCCCCGACCCTGCAGTGGCTTTGCTAGACTACTCTAAACAATTGCCAAAAGCAGCCCATAGATTGGTGGACATGGGCCTATTGATGGCAAACCGTAGGGTAGCAATGTGCTCGATGAGGGGCCCATTGCCTACAATGACACAGTGGTCACAAGACGTCCTTTATTGTTGTACGCAATCAAAGAATTTTAGCGAGCTGCTCCCTCCGCGGAGCAGACCAAAGAACTTCTGCTGTCTCTACACAACATACTTGAATGGTAAAAATGAGAATTCGGTGGAAGGGGTAACAACAGACCCTGTAGCAGACACAGACACCCCCACGACATAAGGGACAAGTACCCACATGAAACAGTGCACACACACCTTGTCAGGAGAACAGTTGAGCCCCAATTTATACAGGGCACAGAGGGTGAGGATGGGAAATATTCTGGCACCAGAGACACTCAGGGGGAGGGACCGTGTATAGATTAGCAATTGGATGGCGGTCCTTGGGGTTACACGTCAATATACACAGCAATGGTCCCGACAATGGAAAATGAAGCTGACATCTCCTTGTTGGTTAAATTGTTCTTTTTTAAGGAATAGCTATATTCACTAAACAGCAGCAGACACACCCCAAGTAGTATCAAGTGCCAATATTACTAAATGTGACGCTGCCCTGCCTCCGGATGTGGGCGATAATTCTGTGTAAAGTGCCTTGGTTTTATAAGCTGCTGGCCCCAGGGTTGTAGGCATACGGCTGTGTATTTCAGTGACATTTTATTTACAATAAAACACTGTTAATCATTTTTTTCTTTTTTTTAAACGGGAGGGTAGATAAGTTGGAGATGGCCGGGTTATTGATGGTTTATCATCTAGTTTATCATGTGAGCCTCTATTATCTGCTCAAACCTAAATACTCCATTATAGTACTCCTGTGCTATTACAGTGCTCATTTAAACAATTATTAACATATTTTGGTCTGTGCTCCTCTTCACTCTTTGTTTAACGTAAGGGACACTACATCTCTTGCATTGCAGTAATTGAAATTGGAAATATCTTCTATGAGAAGGTTAATCCATCTATGTGTCCCTTAATATTATTTAATGGCAAAACTACCTCAATATGACTTTGTGGCTGGTCCAGTCTGGAAGTAAGTATAAACACAAAAGTCAATCAAAATGTTAATGTGAAAAGTTGGATTCCAATATAAATTTGCACTGCACAAAGTTTGATTGGATGAATGATTGACAAAGAAGATGGAAAAATGTAGAATAAAGATAATTATCTAAATTTAGAGGATGATATGTGTATGATCTATTTTCCCTTATTACTCTGAAAGTGAACTGAATAATTCAGCTGAAACTTTGAGAAACTCTCTCCCACAGGCCCCTCCCCAAAAAATATCCCATGGCAATTGAAAATTAGAGCTAACCTTGTGGAAAGATCTAAAGATTGTAAAACAATTTAAGTTCCCAAATCACTGCTTTCGAAAAAATAATATCATCCTGTATCCAGTGCAATGTCATCTTACACTAATTCAAAATTAAATATAGAAACTCAGTATATATGCATCCCTTCTTTGCCAAAATACATTTTTAACAAATATATTTTTTTCAGATGTTACATATTACTTAACTTCATCTTTAATCATGATGCTGAAATCACCTCTTCTGCTGATAGACCCCCCCCCCCAAGGCTAGTATTGAAAAAGTCAATTAACATTCTTCCTAACATCATTATGCCATATTAGTGATGAAGGGCAAGATGTACAAGTCTTTTTTCTGGTTGCAAATGGCCCAATTGACAGAATCGGGCCACTTGTGACTGGACAAATGTTTTTTAAAAAGTTCAAAATGCGATTCGGTAACTTGTTACAAAATCAGATTTTGCATTGCGATTTAGGGCTTCCCTTCCAAATACCGAATCAGTATGGTATGTATTACTGTTTTGTGACAGAATTCTGGTTGCAAAACAGTAATACTTTAGCACCCTTTTAAAATGAATGGCAACCTATCCGTAGGGGAAGGGGGCCCGGTGGGACCCCTTCCTCTTTGAGAATGTAAATAATAATAGGCCAGAAGTACAAAGCTTTATTGTGTTCACAAACGGCCCATTTAATTTAATCGAGCTGTGTACAAATGAGGAAATGCATTTTCAAGTGTACAAAGCTCAAATGGCAATTCGATAACCTGGGATTGCGGATCTGTATTTGGAAGGGTGTCCTATCCTAATACCGATTTGCATTGGTCTGTACAAATCTTTTGCAACCAAATTGTGGTCACAAACATCCGCATTTTATCACCAACTCGAAGTTGGTGGTTAACCATTCGCAAAAGGAATCGCAGAAAGTGTAAAACACACTTTCGTACATTAATATTTGCAGTTACCAAATCGTCAATCACAAAAAATTAACAAATTGATAATTACAAACACTAAGCTTCTTATCTGACCCACATTTTCTTAAGAGCAGGCTGTGGTCCCAGAGACCACTGCCTGCTCTTAAAAATGGAACTTCAAGGTTTAATCTTTTTTCTTTTTAAACAGGCTGCATTTATAAAATTCAACCTGTAATTCTGGTAAGAATCATGTAATTGATAGTAACTTAATAGAATCAGAATTGTCACATTTTAAGTTTCCTGTTCCATCCAACAAGGTTTGCCTTTTGCTGTACACCTTTGATAAATTAGATTGATTCACTGGCAGTTATAATTCATAGTTTAAATTTGAAATCTCCAACAATATAACCATTGTATTGTAGACATACTTTTTTCTCTATTAAATTGCTCAGCCTATTGGAGCTGATTGGACAGCCTTTGAACTTGCTTTAGAATTTGACTGCCAGTATTTCATCTGTCAGGTTGGTGGAGAACATTTCCTCCACCGTCCTGATTATCTACCAAATTTAGTGATAACCGTCAGCCTAACAGTCATCTTTGAACATTGAAAGAAACCGCCATCAGGGCTGTTCCTTTCAAAGTACAAAAAGATTGGTGGATGGCCTTAGTCTGTTCTGATAGATGCTTACGAAACTTTAAACATTATTTTATTCTTCTGAAATAAAATCCCAAAGCAGGGATTTTTTTGCTCGGAAAAAGAACTACTGAAGAATACAATATGCTCCTAGCAGGATCTATCAGCACCAGAGTGATTTTTTATGGATTCTTTGACACCGAAGTTCAGCAACTTCTTTTTTAAAACATTTTTTACATATTTTTTATTGAAATCCATATAACACAGAATTTCTATCCATAAATACATCCATAAAATTAATCAAATATATCAACAAGGCAATATAGAATTGTTTAATAACACCAATTAACCAGAAAATAATAAATCCTAAAATTTGATAAGGAGACCCACATGTTATATCCTGGAACAAAATCCACTGCTAATAGTTACTACACACTAAACAATTGATCACATCTTAGACATATACATACAGATCCATAAATATGTTCAAAATACTAATTGATCCTGTACTCATTAAAATGGTTAAAATTTATGGAAAGCATCAAATGTCATAAAATGGATTAACACACAGGTATTATTAAGCATCAAAGTCAGACATACTAAGAATCCCTCCGCTGAGATAAGCTAAACACTGAGATCTTAATCAAACCAGTCTGCCTAGACCCTCTCAAACCTCTTGAGTCCGCCTGTTCTTAAAGCATAAGCTTGTTCTTTTTTTTTTAACTTGCTTCATTTTACAAAGCCATTCATATTTAGATGGTAAGGCGTCTGATCGCCATCTCTGAAGTAAAAGGGAACTTGCGACAGCCATTGCGCTATATAATAATTTATTCAGCCTATCTGAAAGGAGAAGGTCTGGGTCAAAGCCAAAGACTATTAACCAAATATTTAAACCTGTAAAACATTTGTGTTCCAGATAGTAAAAAATGGCCTTCCCGAACCTCTGAATCAAGGGGCATTGTAATATAATATGTGTCCAATTGTCAGAAGGATGATTAAGTGCAGATTGGCCGGAATACATTTTAAATAGAAAAAGTGGAGTTCTATAAAGTAGCCATTTACTAAAAAACAGCATCCTATGCCAATTAGCCCCCCTTGAAGTACAAATATTCAGATTATTAACTGCTGACCACATATTCGTTGTAATTTCCATCTCCTCCTGTTTTGCCCATTTCTCTATGGCCTTCGTCTCCAAATTGATGCCTTTGATAGAGGCTAGACACTTTTTCTATTCCCCAGGCCGTGCAGGGAGCACAGGCACATGGATGGGTTCAAGGGGCGGATCCTATAACATATCTTCAGCTTGAAAAGCTTTTTGCTGGCCCCCTCCCCCTTCCAGCAGTTATTCTGGAGCCAGTCGATAGCAGGATGGGTATACTGGACTCGCTTCACTCAACTCTATACTATACTTTCAAGACTTGCCAATAGACTGGACAGTCTGGTTGGCACCCTGCAGAGATGGAAGCTGCGAGCGCTGGTCATATACAAAGCAGGAGACTTGTTCATAGAAGGTGTTGCAAAAATGTGGGAGGAAGCCACAGTCCCCACAAAGGCACCCACCTTGCTTCAACACTTTTAGTTCCACAGGGTACGCAGGGCTCTACAACAACAACTGGGGGAAGACCTAAATGAACCCCCTGAAGTTAAAGAACTGTTGTATCTTATTAAAACTAAATCTCCCCATAAGCTTGTCTCTAACTTATACAAGTTAGCAATGTCACATAGAGTAAATCAGTACACAAAGGCAAGGTTGGACTGGCAGAGCGATCTGGACATGCCCATAGATGATGCCATGTGGATTTATTGCTGCACTAACACAAAACGCATATCGCTACACAGCAGGCACAGACTTATACATTTCAAATATATTAACAGAGTTTATTACACACCAAAAAGATTGCAGGGATACAGGCTAAGGGAAGAGGTGACCTGTGAAAGATGTCACTCCCCAGTGGCGGGTTTCATTCACTTGGCATGGGGCTGCCCGGGCGTCTACCAGTTTTGGGACAAGGTATTCTGGGAACTGAGCATCATAGCTAGGTTCGAGATTGCCCCGACCCTGCAGTGGCTTTGCTAGACTACTCTAAACAATTGCCGAAAGCAGCCCATAGATTGGTGGACATGGGCCTATTGATGGCAAACCGTAGGGTAGCAATGTGCTCGATGAGGGGCCCCTTGCCTACAATGACACAGTGGTCACAAGACGTCCTTTATTGTTGTACGCAATCAAAGAATTTTAGCGAGCTGCTCCCTCCGCGGAGCAGACCAAAGAACTTCTGCTGTCTCTACACAACATACTTGAATGGTGAAAATGAGAATTCGGTGGAAGGGGTAACAACAGACCCTGTAGCAGACACAGACAACCCCACTACATAAGGGACAAGTACCCACATGAAACAGTGCACACACACCTTGTCAGGAGAACAGTTGAGCCCCAATTTATACAGGGCACAGAGGGTGAGGATGGGAAATATTCTGGCACCAGAGACACTCAGGGGGAGGGACCGTGTATAGATTCGCAATTGGATGGCGGTCCTGGGGTTACACGTCAATATACACAGCAATGGTCCCGATAATGGAAAATGAAGCTGACATCTCCTTGTTGGTTAAATTGTTCTTTTTTAAGGAATAGCTATATTCACTAAACAGCAGCAGACACACCCCAAGTAGTATCAAGTGCCAATATTACTAAATGTGACGCTGCCCTGCCTCCGGGATGTGGGCGATAATTCTGTGTAAAGTGCCTTGGTTTTATAAGCTGCTGGCCCCAGGGTTGTAGGCATACGGCTGTGTATTTCAGTGACATTTTATTTACAATAAAACACTGTTAATCATTTTTCCTTTTTTTTAAACGGGAGGGTAGATAAGTTGGAGATGGCCGGGTTATTGAGGGTTTATCATCTAGTTTATCATGTGAGCCTCTATTATCTGCTCAAACCTAAATACTCCATTATAGTACTCCTGTGCTATCACAGTGCTCATTTAAACAATTATTAACATATTTTGGTCTGTGCTCCTCTTCACTCTTTGTTTAACTTAAGGGACACTACATCTCTTGCATTGCAGTAATTGAAATTGGAAATATCTTCTATGAGAAAGTTAATCCATCTATGTGTCCCTTAATATTATTTAATGGCAAAACTACCACAATATGACTTTGTGGCTGGTCCAGTCTGGAAGTAAGTATAAACACAAAAGTCAATCAAAATGTTAATGTGAAAAGTTGGATTCCAATATAAATTTGCACTGCACAAAGTTTGATTGGATGAATGATTGACAAAGAAGATGGAAAAATGTAGAATAAAGATAATTATCTAAATTTAGAGGATGATATGTGTATGATCTATTTTCCCTTATTACTCTGAAAGTGAACTGAATAATTCAGCTGAAACTTTGAGAAACTCTCTCCCACAGGCCCCTCCCCCAAAAATATCCCATGGCAATTGAAAATTAGAGCTAACCTTGTGGAACGATCTAAAGATTGTAAAACAATTTAAGTTCCCAAATCACTGCTTTCGAAAAAATAATATCATCCTGTATCCAGTGCAATGTCATCTTACACTAATTCAAAATTAAATATAGAAACTCAGTATATATGCATCCCTTCTTTGCCAAAATACATTTTAAACAATTATATTTTTTTCAGATGTTACATATTACTTAACTTCATCTTTAATCATGATGCTGACATCACCTCTTCTGCTGATAGACCCCACCCCAAGGCTAGTATTGAAAAAGTCAATTAACATTCTTCCTAACATCATTATGCCATATTAGTGATGAAGGGCCAGATGTACAAGTCTTTTTTCTGGTTGCAAATGGCCCAATTGACAGAATCGGGCCACTTGTGACTGGAAAATGTTTTTTAAAAAGTTCAAAATGCGATTCGGTAACTTGTTACAAAATCAGATTTTGCATTGCGATTTAGGGCTTCCCTTCCAAATACCGAATCGGTATGGTATGTATTACTGTTTTGTGACAGAATTCTGATTGCAAAACAGTAATACTTTAGCACCCTTTCAAAATGAATGGCAACCTATCCGTAGGGGAACGGGGCCCGGTGGGACCCCTTCCTCTTTGAGAATGTAAATAATAATAGGACAGAAGTACAAAGCTTTATTGTGTTCACAAACGGCCCAATTCACTTAATCGAGCTGTGTACAAATGAAGAAAGGCATTTTCAAATGTACAAAGCTCAAATGGCAATTCAAAAACCTGGGATTGCGGATCTGTATTTGGAAGGGTGTCCCATCCTAATACCGATTTGCATTGGTCTGTACAAATCTTTTGCAACCAAATTGTGGTCACGAACATCCGCATTTTATCACCAACTCGAAGTTAGTGGTTAACCATTCGCAAAAGGAATCGCAGAAAGTGTAAACCACACACTTTCGTACATTAATACCACTGCCTGCTCTTAAACATGGAACTTCAAGGTTTAATCTTTTTCTTTTTAAACAGGCAGCATTCATAAAATTCGACCTGTAATTCTGGTAAGAATCATGTAATTGATAGTAACTTAATAGAATCAGAATTGTCACATTTTAAGTTTCCTGTTCCATTCAACAAGGTTTGCCTTTTGCTGTACACCTTTGATAAATTAGATTGATTCACTGGCAGTTATAATTCATAGTTTAAATTTGAAATCTCCAACAATATAACCATTGTATTGTAGACATACTTTTTTCTCTATTAAATTGCTCAGCCTACTGGAGCTGATTGGACAGCCTTTGAACTTGCTTTAGAATTTGACTGCCAGTATTTCATCTGTCAGGTTGGTGGAGAACATTTCCTCCACCGTCCTGATTATCTACCAAATTTAGTGATAACCGTCAGCCTAACAGTCATCTTTGAACATTGAAAGAAACCACCATCAGGGCTTTTCCTTTCAAAGTACAAAAAGATTGGTGGATGGCCTTAGTCTGTTCTGATAGATGCTAACCAAACTTTAAACATTATTTTATTCTTCTGAAATAAAATCCCAAAGCATGGATTTTTTTCTCGAAAAAAGAACTACTGAAGAATACAACATGCTCCTAGCAGGATCTATCAGCACCAGAGTGATTTTTTATGGATTCTTTGACACCGAAGTTCAGCAACTTCTTTTTTAAAACATTTTTTACATATTTTTATTGAAATCCATATAACTATCCATAAATTCATCCATAAAATTAATCAAATATATCAACAAGGCAATATAGAATTGTTTAATAACACCAATTAACCAGAAAATAATAAATCCTAAAATTTGATAAGGAGACCCACATGTTATATCCTGGAACAAAATCCACTGCTAATAGTTACTACACACTAAACAATTGATCACATCTTAGACATATACATACAGATCCATAAATATGTTCAAAATACTAATTGATCCTGTACTCAATTAAAATGGTTATAATTTATGGAAAGCATCAAATGTCATAAAATGGATTAACACACAGGTATTATTATGCATCGAAGTCAGACATACTAAGAATCCCTCCGCTGAGATAAGCTAAACACTGAGATCTTAATCAAACCAGTCTGCCTAGACCCTCTCAAACTTCTTGAGTCCGCCTGTTCTTAATGCATAAGCTTGTTCGCTTTTTTTTACCTTGCTTTATTTTACAAAGCCATTCTTATTTAGATGGTAAGGCGTCTGATCGCCATCTCTGAAGTAAAAGGGAACTTGCGACAGCCATTGCGCTATATAATAATTTATTCAGCCTATCTGAAAGGAGAAGGTCTGGGTCAAAGCTAAAGACTATTAACCAAATATTTAAACCTGTAAAACATTCGTGTTCCAGATAGTAAAAAATGTCCTTCCCGAACCTCTGAATCAAGGGGCATTGTAATATAATATGTGTCCAATTGTCAGAAGGATGATTAAGTGCAGATTGGCCGGAATACATTTTAAATAGAAAAAGTGGAGTTCTATAAAGTAGCCATTTACTAAAAAACAGCATCCTATGCCAATTAGCCCCCCTTAATGTACAAATATTCAGATTATTAACTGCTGACCACATATTCGTTGTAATTTCCATCTCCTCCTGTTTTGCTCATTTCTCTATGGCCTTCGTCTCCAAATCGATGCCTTTGATAGAGGCTAGAAAAGGGGGTGGTGAATCGTTTTTGGCCACTATAGGTGTGGCAGGGTATACTCAGACATGAGTCCCTTTCTCACTGCACCATCAGGATTCAAGCAAGCCGGGCCGAAGACAGCTGAAATGCCAGAAACCGGTCCCCGGTAGCTTGTCTCCTTTCTGGTGAAGAATTGGCTTGGTAGTTTAGTCTGCCCTGTTCCCATGATGCACTGGGCCAGGGACAGACTGATTTGCATATAGCCAGGTTCTGAGCTGGGATGGTGCAGTGAGATAAATAACGGTGATGGATCAAGCCCTGATCTTTGGACTGGGTAAGAGTGGTCTGCTTAATTCAGACACTCTGTTCATCACCACCCCCTTTTCTGAATCGTTTGATAGAGGCTAGACACTTTTTCTATTCCCCAGGCTTTTTCAATGTGAGGGCTTCTAATAGATTATAAACTAGTGATCAATGATTTGAGCCAGATCTAGTTTACCTACTAAAGACATTATATGACCCAAGGTGAAGAAAATCATTTGGAATTAAATAAGACATTTCCGTTAGATTCAACCAGCTATCATTCCTTAAAAAATCTGATATTTTTCCAAATCCAGCCTTTGCCCATTTTTTTGTGATTACCTACGATTCTCTTATCCCAGATTGTCAAATAGGGCCAGATAATGGAGTTGAAAAGTTAATTACAGGAATAGAATATCTTCTATAAAAGACATCTTTGGAAAAACCACTGTATGCACTTATAACGTAGGAATTTAGGAGATTTGACAATGGTTAGTGGGCAGTGGATCTGAATTTCTTTACAAATTAAATTAATAAAATAATTAATAAAGAGACCTGATTGCAGTTCTGACTTAAATCTGGACATGTATTGTGCAAAATATGCGAAGTAATAATCCCTCAAATTTGAGAGAGATATTCCACCATTTTCCAGCTCCTCATATAAAGTGCTAAGTGCAATACTGGAGACCTTCTTTCTTCATAAAAAAGATGTAAACATAGACTCTATTTTATTAAAAAAGGAACTCGGTAAAACACAGGGAATCTCTGAGAAAAGGAAATTAAACAGCGGGAGAAATGACATTTTAATCAATGCAGCCCTGCCCAGGATGGTAAATGGGAGTGAATTCCATCGGAAGAAGAGATCCTGGACCTTCCATAAAAGTGGGGCAAAATTCAAGTCATATAAATCGATAATTTGTGCTGAAAAATAAACCCCAAAATATCTCTTCGGTTTTGTATTTAAACAGGAAAGAATAATGAGGTGCATATCCATCGGTGCTCCAACACGCTGTATAACTTCTGTATTTTTTTTATTTTTTTTATATCCGCCAAGCAATTCGAATTTTTCAAAAATTTCAAACGTTTTTATTTTAACCTATTCCTCGGGCTTTATAATAAGCATAATGTTGTCGGCGCATAGTTTCAATGTTGCCATAGTTGGCAATGGAGGACAGATATCTGTACTATTCCTGATGGCAATTACCAAAGGCTCAATAAAAAAGGCAAATAGCACCGGGGATTAAAACAATTAGCTAAAAGTTTAGTGATTATTTTAGTCAGAGTTTGAAAGCGTGATGGGACAATAGGAATTGGGGTCTTCACTATCCTTGCCTTTTAAAAAAAACTGACTATTAATATATTGATGAATATTCCCATTTCTAAATGACTTTGGTGTCACCCCACCCTCTAAGATTGAGTTGGCTGGCTATAAAAAATAATCCCAGAGGGTACTGGAAAAAGTTTTTAAAAATTCCGGCGGTAGCCCATCCTGCCCACAGGCTTTACCGTTCGGAAGATTTTTGATTATATCCTCCAGTTCATTTTTTGTGAAAGGATTCGCAGATCATGCTTCTGAAGAAGATTTCTCAGGGTTGTCATATCAATAGTCTGTTGTTGGCCATATATGCTCCTATAATTTTGCAACATTATATCCCCTATTGCTTCCTGGTCATCAGTTCAAGAAGCAGTTATAGGACATTTCAATGGAGTTATTTGATTAGTTACAACCTGCTTTCTTGCCTGCCGCACAAGAAACCTCCCGGTGTAATTACTTTCTTCATAGATTTTTTGCCTGTGGTACTGATAAAAAGATTCACCTTAAAGATAATATTTTTCACTGAGATCCTTTTTAGCCTGATCCAGCTGCCGTTGGTTAAAAGCTGAAGGACTGCTAATAAATGTATCAAAGGACCTTTGAACTTTCTGTTCTAATGCTCGCTTTTCTTCCTTTGCTTTACTACAATTATCAGCATCCTTCCTGATGGCTAGTCTCCTTAGAAAGGCCTTAAACGAGCCCCAGACCACACGCGGAGGTGCTGTGTCATAGATTCGCTCAAAAAATTCTATAATCTTAGATTTAATAAAAGGTACTTAGTTCTCATCTAATAAGTATTGCCTATTTAACATCCATCTTTTAGGGGTCATGGTGTATTTACCTAGCTCTAACTCAAGAATCACCATTGCATGATCCGAAAACCCATTCTGTAGGATTCTTTGCTGCCTAAAAGTCAAACTCCTGGAAATGAGAAAAAAATCAATGCGTGATGAGGTATGAAATCTACTTGAGGAACAAGTATAGGCAATCTTAGTTGGAAATGCAGTCCTCCAGGGGTCCAAAATATCCATAGTCAAGCTATAGTTTTGCATAGATATTGATGTTTTAGGTGTTAACTGTTTTTTGGGCAGAGCTGAGGAGTCGATTTTAGGGTCCATTAAGAAATTAAAATCCCCCCTAAGATTAATTCGCCAGGTACTTGGATTAATGATTGAAAAAAAACCTCATATGGCATAGGATTGTGATCCACTGGGGTGTATATGCTGGCGATTGTTAAGAGTCTGGCCCCTAGGTTACAGGTGACCCAACACCACCTACCATTCTGATCATTTAAAGAATTGAAAATATTAACCAGACATTTTTCACTAAGAAAAATCGCTGGCCCCTATAAGATGCCGAAGATGAAGAGAAACACCTATAAGCTGCCCAGGACCTAAACATCAAGAAATCTGTTAGTTTCCCAGCTGATATATGGGTCTCTTGCAATATAATGACCGCTGGATTTTCTGTCCTAATCCATGCCTCAATGGCCCTCATTTTCTTTTTGTTTTTGAGTCCATTAACATTGAAAGAAACTGTTTTCACAATTCTCTTTTCATCCATTAATAATAGGCAAGGTAATATTTAAGTAGCCTAATACCATGAAACCTGGGAAATTTGAGTCTATAACTAAATGAAGATGAATATATATGGATTTTAAAAAATTGATTTCGTTTTTTCCCCTTCCACCCCGTGACCCCACCCAGCTCCCAACGCCACCATGTGCAGATCGTCGTCCCTGCTCACATCTGGCACGCTGCCCCGCCCTTTTAACTGGCACTATGACTTGGTTCCTAGTGCTACCGGTCTCCCCCCTTCCTCCAAAAAAATAAAACAATTTTTATGAATAAAAAATGAGGGACTCAAACAAGGTAACTAACTATATGCAATTATCTACAGATATGAGCTTAACAATTGCAATTAAAATTAAAAAAAGCTGCAGCAGGAGAAAAGACCCATAATCCATGGTCACTTATAACATCAACACTTTAACATTATATTAACATATTATAATCTATAGGCCATTAGTATTTATCCAACGAGATTTGTTGGAGTAATTCCTGTGCTTCCGGGACATTGCAAAACTCATGAAATGTACATTTAACTAACACTTTTAGCTTGATCTGTTGAGCAGTCATTGCCTGCGCTCCCTGTTCTTTAAACAAATTCAACAATTTTACAAATTCTTTCTGCCTTTTAGCCGCGGAAGCCGAAATATCCGGGAAGATATGGCAGAGTGGGACTTCTGTTGAAGTGAACTGTCGCTGTTTTATGGCCTTACTTTATATTTGTTCCCTAACCCTAAAATCACCAAAATTAACCAGCATAGTCTGTGGGAATTTGTTGTTTGGGGGGAGATGTGCTGGCACCCGATGGGCTCGCATAATAGTTAGGTCATTTATTAAACTCCGGAATTACATTCTTTTTAAGAAATGAGTCCACCCATGATAAAGTCTGCTGTCCCTCAAGGGCCTCCTGAATTCCATGAATGCACAGATTAGAGCGTGATAGAGTGATTCTATCTTCTAATTTATTTTCCAAAGCTGTCTTCTGGATTCCGGAAGGTGGCAACATTATTGTTCATAGTCAAAACCTGGTCTTCCAATTGCGAAATCCGGGTCTCTGCCTCAAGAAGACGTGCCGGGACCAGAGCCATACTTTCTTCTATTTTGGTTAAACAGGCGTGAATTACAGCTATCTCTGCAGTTTGGGAGGCTTTAAGATCTCGAATTTCCTCCAGAATCAGGTTAAGGAGGCTCTTAACATCCCATTGCATGGAGAATGGTCTATTATCTTGAAAGGGATTGTCTTGAGTTAATTCTGGCCTGGCTTCAGACTGTGAGACCTATGGATCCAAAGATATAGTCTCTACTGAGGGTGTCAGAACATCTTCCATAGGAGTAGATCCTTCAGATCGTTCAGATAATGCAGGTGAGCTCACTCCAGAGGAAGGCAAAAGCCAGTCAGTCAGTCAAAAATACTTTTATTCGATAAATTAATATCATAAAAATACGTGATACAATTATACAAAATAATATATACACAACATACAGCACAAACAATACATTTCATTTAAGAATATTTTTGCATAAATATTTATGTAAAACATGATAAAAAGTATACTAAAAAGCTGCATTAACCTCATTGTTTATCATATCATAATTGTTCTCATGTGTAAGCAGATAAAGTTAAAAAACATCTAATTCAGATTGGCTAAAATAGGTAGTGCCCTGACTCTCCTATTCCTAATTCGTACTGCAGCTACTAGGAAATTTGCAACAGAAAATATTATTCGGTGAGTATTTAGAAGTTGAAGATACAGCAGGGCTGGCCTAACCTGCATGAACCCAGCCTCCCTCAGGATAGGCAACAAAAACTTCTTCCTGATTTCGCTATAGAAATCGCAAAACATAAAAAAATGCAAAGTGTCCTGCATTGAGAAGTCATCACAATTGCAGGGACTTGCCCTATCCGGGGTACTCCAACTAGGGAAGAAGCCAAGTGAAAAATGGATTAGGTTAAAACGAAATCTAGTTAAAAGATGCGGATGGTAGGGGCGGTTCACTATAGTGAGATAGTGGAAGGCAAAAGCAAAAGCAAGGAGGCTGATGGAGGGGGAGAGTGATTGTCATTTGTGGGGTCCCTAAGATCCAGATCTTTCCTTAAAACTATGGAACTATCCACTGACAAAAGTCCATTCCCTGCAGCCCCCTGCACTGCTGATGGCACACCTGTCTTGGCTTTGAAGAACAAGGGGCACTTTTTGAGATTCATAATTTCCCTAGTTTCCCCAGGTGGATCAGCGAGCGCCACTGACTTTGCCTTTGTCGAGTTTAATGTATCTGCCCTGGGAGAGGCATTAGGGAAAGGGCTAGTACAGGTATTCGAAACAAGGTCCACAGAAACACTCTCAAGAGGATCTTGTTTGGTGGCCTCAGAGCTTGCCATCTCAGTAATTTCCGGATTCGGATTCAGATCCAGGTCCCTCCTAAGAGTTGCCGTGCGGTTTGCTCGAGCAGCAGCCTGGCCTACCCATTTCTTAACCCGTTGGCCCAGACTTGGAGAGTCAGCGAGAGCATGAGCTGTTGCAGTGCCTTTAGCGCCCTTGGTGAGATTTTACATACTGGAAGTACTGAGTAGCTAAAAAAAAAAGTAAATGGAGGCAAATTTTATGCCTGAGACCCCCACCAGTGACCCTCAGCCAAGTGGAGCAGGATGCCCCCAAACACCAATAAGGGAAAAATGCGTGAACTTACCCTCTCTTGGAGAGAAACCTGGTGGTCCCAAATAACAAGAGAGAAAAACGTTTTTAAAGGGAAAATCTGTTCCTCCACAGAGTATGGGTGCCTGCAGCAGACCGCATCTGGTGATTGTCCTGGCTCGTAGAATATAAAGATTTTAGCTGATAAGTCCCTCCAGGTGAGCATTGAGCCTAACTAATGGTGATATATTAATAGTGATGCTGGAAAAAAATGAAGAAAATCGGCACCTCAGCCTCCGTGAA
Organism: Lissotriton vulgaris; assembly: GCF_964263255.1. Classification (NCBI taxonomy): domain Eukaryota; kingdom Metazoa; phylum Chordata; class Amphibia; order Caudata; family Salamandridae; genus Lissotriton; species Lissotriton vulgaris. The sequence goes on along the minus strand of NC_141694.1, from coordinate 622,287,943 downwards.
GCAGTATTGTAGATATCAGCAGAGAAATGCTCTGGTGCTTGCCTTGCCCCACTCAGCTCCGAATTGCTTTGTCTCTCCACACACGCACTGGTGTATTTTCTTGCCTCAACTCGGCTCCTGTTCACCAGCGGCGGCTCCAGCTCCCTGTCTTTCGGTTCTCTACGGCCCCCGCTGGCGTGTTTCCGTGGATCCCATCTTGCTGCTGGATTGCTCAATCTCCCCTGTCTCCTAACACTGGGGTTTCACGGGGTCACGCTGGTGAGTCTTTCACATTTTCCCCTGGGTCACTGCATTTCACTGCATTTTAACAGCGTTTTCTGCATTTTCGGCGGCTTCCGCTGCTTAGCAATTGTCTTCCTTCTTTCCTGCATCTGGCATCGGAGAGGAGAGGAGAAGAGGGTGTGGTTCCGGCGTTCTCAGCCGATAGCCATCTGTCAACCAGCTTCTGTCTGAAGTTGAGTAACTTCTAATAATATTAAAATTAGACTTAGCCATTCAGTCAGGCCACCGACTTCACAAACTAAGGTGTTGGCTCTAATAGCCAGAGGCGTAGCTAGAGCTTGTGGCGCCCGGGGCTATCTTTCAGATTGCCGCCCCCCTGGGGGAGTACTGGGGAAAAAGGATGGCGAGCACCTGAAAGAGGTCCGAGAGACACGTAGTATCGCCGCTAATAGTTACCTCATTCATGCAAGTTACATGAACATACATGACACGGTCCAGGTATAGACAGCCCTCCTCCCCAAAATAGTGCCGCCTTGGGCAGAACGCCCCCACCTAGCTACGCCGCTGAAGGAAAAGCAGAAGGAAACCCAAAACTTACATCAGTTCTACCTACCCTGTTTGTGACCTCTGACTCATAACATCACAGCTTGTGCACAACCCGTGTCCCCTATCTGTGGCGTACTGACAATAATTGTAGAATTTAATAGGAACGTAGACTTGTGTATTGCTGTGGAGAGATTGGTAAAAAGGAGAAAGGGTTAACTAAAATAAATTGATAACATGCTATGGGTTTAAGTAAGGACCATGAATCATCTGAGCTGAGCACATAGAGTTTTTTAACGACCTTTTTGTTTGTTCACCTTTAAGCACTAAGAGGCGGTTAAAGTTTAGGACAGGCTCCGTTAAAGACAATGCTTCAAGTCATGTATTTCTGACCGGAAGATAGGGATGTGTTTCTCTAATATTTTTGCAAGGACGTGGTTGGCGAAAGTGTATATTACTGGTATCTACGATAATCAACACAATTATTAGTGTTTCATCTGACCTTACAATTAAAATAAATAAAAAGTTTATAAAAATCTTCAGCTAACTTGGCATGAGGTCCGAATGGAGTCAGACACCGGCTGTGAGTGACTGCAATACTACATCTAGAGCAGGCAGCTTTAGATACTAGGTGCTGCAAGTTTAAAAGGCAAGCATATCTTTAATTAAAAACTTGCAGAGTGAGAGATACAATTCAATTAAAAAAACTTTTTTTCGGTCAATATGACCTCAAAAGTACAGACACCGTACACATGAATACATAAAAAATATACATCAAAGATCAAATGCATTAAAAATGAATAAAAAAATAATTTATAAACACTGTTGGCGCACATGTAAAGTAAATGAATTCCATGCTCAGTTAAAATAATGCCTACAGTTTGTTTGTTCCCAAAGAGAGAACAAGGAGGAACAGAAATCACAGAGGGTTGTTTATGGCAAGGAACAAGGATTCACCTTCGGAAAGTGCAGCATAATGCAAATAAATAAAAAAATTACTTAAAACAATGATTTCTAAAAAGTATGACCATACATTGTTATCGTACATCAGATGATATCAAGAGATACAATTACCTCACTCTACGAGCGGCAATTCTGCACGGCCAGGCCTCCTCGTGGCCCCACTGACTCCCGGGGCAAACCATGCCGCCCGGGCATGATTAATTTCAGGTTAAGCAGCAAAGCTGCACACCGGTGTGCCCATAGCTGACAAGGTTTCAGATTGCTATGTGTGACAGTTTCATAATTTTAGTGTAATTATGAGTGACATTTCATGGACTATTAGTGACACTTTCTCAAGAGTAAGGATCAAGAGATGAAACATATTAGAGAAACATAAATATTAGAAATTACACCCATTTGACCAACAGGAAACCCTTACAAGGTTTTAAAACTACTGCAAAGCACCAGCTATTGAAAGCACTTGTGGCCTCTTGTAACCACTAGATCATAGTGTTAAACAAATGAGTAAACATGATATTAAACAAGTTTTTCAGAAGCAGTTATGTATTTAAGTTCTGTGCATATAAGGTACACATACACCAAGGTTGGACAGGGGCACAGGGTGAGACAGGAAACATCGAAGCTGAGTCGGCAGCCAGGAAGTGTAGCTATTTAACAAACTATGACTACTCTCAGGCCAAAACTAAATAAATTTCCCCAAAGTGGTCAGCCCTGCGCGCAATGCAGCTAGTGGCATAGATAAGTTTAGCTCTTAGTTACTGACCTCATGACATAGAACCAACACCCAAAAGTCTGTACTAACACGCTAAGCGTTGGAAGGTTCATCGCTTAAATTACACAGCTGAGTCCTCCCTCTCAACCGTGTCACCTGAACAACACCTAACAGGCATCACCACTGGCCGCTATCCTCCCACACCCTGCTATGCCTGTCACCACTCTACCTGAAGCTGAGCCCAGCATTTCCACGTTGCGAGAGTCAGTCCCCAGATGTCTTGGTTCACGGTGGGGCCGCTCTCAATGCTGGTCGCGGGGTCGACTCTGTCCTGCCATTAATCACCTGTGCCGCAAATAGGGGGCGGGGAGCTGAGCCCAAGCGTGGGGAAACAAATGCTGCATGGGTCAGAGGAACTCTACTGGCGAGAAGCAACAAGGCTACCGCCCGGCGCTTCTGCTACTCCGATAGGATGTTGCATTTTTTTAAAGAGGTTACGTGCTGTTGTGACGGAGCATGTGACCTAAAGCCGAATGGTGGGTTTATTCAATGCAGCTCCTAGGCACAAGCAGTACCATCATGTGCTAAGAGTAAAAGTTGCCCCATGTCACTGCATTGAATTTACCAATACACTCGTAGGCCAGTGCATCATGCAGGATGAATCTCTGTCAGGGAAGCACAGTGTAGTAGCACTAATGACGCCGGATGCGGACAACAAGCGCCCCAGTCGATCCCGCAGCTTCTTGAATATCCAACCTCACTTCCTTCCAGACCAGGACGTGAGGTCACAGCCACAACGTAACCACTGCCCGGGTCTCCATAGTATTGGGCAGGGAGTCTGTGACGTGATATCAACGCCGCAGGTGGGCAGGCGGGTATTTCAAGTAATGCAGTCAGGCTAAAACAAGAATACATATTTTAGCACAGAAGCAGCACACGCGAGCAGAAGAGCCGGTGCACAGGAGTCACAGGTGCCGGCCGCGGCAGTGGTCCATTACGGCGGCCTTTATCATTTATTTGAGGACACTCACTGACAGTAGTGACCTCAAATAAATGATAAAGGCCGCAGCAACGGGCCGCGGCCGCTGCCCTCAGAATAGTGCCGCCTGGGGTGGACCGCCCTCACCGCACCCCCCTAGCTTCACGGCTGCTAATAGCCAAATGCTCTTATTCTCAAAATGTTCAATAACCACTCGCTCTCTGGCTTATAGAATATTTATTGGAAGATGATGAAGTTAATGCATGTCAAGCATGGCCACATTTTGCCACTTGATAAAAAGTATAAATGAAAACAATGTTATTGTTTGGAAGCAATGTGTTGATCATGTGGTTCTGCTGTGGAACACCAGTTGATGTTTGCTATGCTGCAATGGCTGTCCACTTATCACGGTAATCGTCTTCTGTCTTTTATAAATCTGAGAATATTGTGGATATTTTTTTATTTTAATGCCACAGGCTATAATTTTCTTTTATAAAATGTAACCCTTTAAGGAGATTTTAATTTCTTATGTTTGTGATACAATGTACTTTTTTGTCTTGTAAATGTTATATTCTTGTACTTTCTAGATGAATGAACTAATATCCGACGTTATGCAATAGTTCTTTCAGCCAAAAAAGAAACACACTTTGTCTCTATCTTTGATGTCCTCAATTCACAACTGAATGATAATGCAGATATTGTTGTTCTCTCTTTTAGGTCTAGCCACCACATTTTAGATGGTGTGTTGTCCTATCATTATCTTTCAAAATGGGGGAATGCAGGCAAGGATCTTGGTTGGATCAGATTATGTCCAGATTACCCCTATACGTGTGTGTCAGACGGCAGGTTCTGACAGGTTAACAAAATTATGTTTTTGTTCCTTTGAATTTCCTGGTTTTTGACAATTATTTACTGTAAGTTTCTGTTTGAAAATGAACTTGAACTGAAAATGTTAGGGCTTACCTATAACATAAGGACAGCTGCTGTGAACAGTAGAGTTAAAGGACTATGAACAGGTGACATGTGACACAGGTTCACTTGCGTTTGCATGTGTTAAGACTGAGAGAGTCAGCCTTAACAGGATTTATGCTTTGAGTCACCCTGATTGGACAAGGTAATTCCTTTGCTGACAATCCAGCAGTTCAAGGCCTTCCCTGAACCATAGACTCATCCAGAAGAATTCGTTTTCTCTTGGGAAAATGATTGGGCGGTGGAAAAATCTTCAAAGGGTAATTAGCTGCCTTTGTTTGACAAGTGTGAGTATGATGCTAAACAACTCAATACAGGCTGGGATGGTGGACCTCTGGCTTCAGTCACCATAGGGGTTCTATTAAAGTCTTAGAGGGAGGAAATCATATCTGGCTGGGAGGAGTCAGGCTCAGAGGAGATCAATTTCCAATTCTGTTTTACTCTCATCTCTTGAAAATCCCCATAGCATTGTGAAGGAGCGTTGGGCAGTGTGAAGCAAGTGCTCTAGTAGTGTCAGTTAAAGGTCGTGGGTGAAGTGGCATCTCTGCATTTGGTAGTGACTACCATCTACATGTCTCCATTTCCATCATTTTAAACCACTGTACAAGGGAATACACTGTGTGAAGAGAGAAAACACATAAGAGAAACCCCTACCTGGAATAAGGGCACACCCTGGGCCTAAATCCTTGGGCTCTTGTTGGTGTAAATACATAATATGTGATGGATATTGTATTATTCCCCTAGTTTATCATCCTATCCTAACACTAGACACAGCAGTAGTAAAATTTGAGAGCATTCAAATCACAACAGCATCAATTTTTTTCTAGCACCCTAACATATCCAGGTAGTGATGTACCCCTGTTGCCTTACTTTCATCTACATGAGCCTTACATATCACTCCACTGCCACAATCAATCTGCAGCATCTCCAGTATTATTTCTAGATGGAAACTGTCACTGAATGCTTTTCTTTCAGCCTGGACTACACCCCCAATTATTCTATATTCTAAAAATGTACACCTCACCAAAGCATGCACCTTATACAGACATGTCTTTTCTTTATCCTGTGTTCCATTCTACTCATTAACAGTTTGTGAGACCCATATGCATGCACCAATAAATATGGTAAAAGACATTCAGCTCTGATCTATTCACTGCGCTAAAAATTCTATCACTATCTACTTTCATTCTACTTCAAATCTGTCAAATCCTTGAAGATTTGTTCTCTCCACTCCTCTCTTTCCACCAACCGCGGCTACTTCTCTAGAAACCTACAATCTCACATAGCCCTTCTAACATATTCATAAATAAATGACAACAAGACAACCATAGAATAATTTAAGAATGTAAACTGAGGAAACTAGCCATCAATACAAAAAATATCAGATTGGGGCAGTTCAATACGTTGTTAAAATAGAATGCAGCTTTGCAAGACAGTTAAGGAAATTATAACAAATTGACAAGGAAATTATGAAAACATTTTAGTTTCCATTAAGTTATGGGGACTTTATTTTGACCAAAAGAGATGTCCAGTAGTTTTAAATTGTTCAGTTCTGCACCACAACTCTTTGTCTCACATTAAACTTGTACTTAATCTCTTCAGCAGTGGGTCCTGGTGTAATAACTTTTTATGATTGTATTTGTATTCATGTGACTTCCAGAAAAACCAGCAAGCATATAAATAAAAGAAATATAAATTTTAAAAGAAAAGACACAAGAAGAGACAAGCAAAAGAGTATGTGAATATATCGATGCAAAATGCACATAAAATTCAACCAGGTCTTGTAAAACACAGGAAATTGTTCTCTTGATTTACTCAAGGTCAAGGTCAAAGGTTTTTATTTGCATAATTAGTTAAAATTGTTACAAAATTTGCATGATAAAATAACAATACAAAATTTATTAAAATACTAGAATTATCTCGGCATCTATTAAAATTGGGGTCAATACGTGTGAGATCCTCAAGTTAAAGTGTCTCTAATGGCCTACCAACTGGGTATTCCCCCTGTTCAGTTTGTCCTAAGCGTTTTCTTACTTCTGCCAGGAATTTGACTCCGCGGCATGCCAGGATTATGGAGGAGCCTCCGAGCCAGCTTGTGACTGCATGTCTGCAAGAGTGAATGTTTAGCGAGTTAAAGATGGGTTTCAATAAAAGACGTCTCTGTCCTATCAGCGCCGGACATACACAAAAAAGGTGGGCAAGGGTTTCAGTTTTATACCCACAGAGGCGATATTGCTCCTTCTGGTCGGAGGGTTTCCAGGACAGTAGTAGGTCCTTCGAGACATGCATCCCCATCCGATAGTCTGTAAAAGCCTTTTTTAGATGACCACTGAAGTGGGATAATAGGTATGTAATTGGATTTGGGGTTGTGGAGAGGTTCATAATGGTCCAGCCATGCCGGCGTTTTGCCAGTGTCTCTTTATCCTCCAAAAAGGATTTCCTTTTTACTGCCGCAGTGGCCAGTTTGCTTAGACTTGCTTTATCTGTCCCAGATTTCCAGACTGATTCCAGCTCCAGCTTTTCCAAACAGGATTTCAGAAACTTTCCCCAGGTGTTCGGGGTTTCGGTATCCACCCGTTTTTTTATTTCCTCCCAGCTCAGCCAGTCCAATGTGTCTGGGTCTGCAGATCGAAGTTTATAACAGAGTTTCACGAAGCCGCTCATGCTCCAGAACGTCTGGTTTTGCAGTCCAAATTCGAGCCTAACTTGTGAAGCTGAGGCGGATTTTGGCAGATTGAAGACTGCTTTATAAATTTTAATCTGTAGTTCCTTTTTAAAGATCGGCCTCCTTGCCACACCACGTAACTAGGCCTTAAGATAGGGTGGGCATGATCTGCGCTGCCATTACTTTTAATAGATGGTTATAGTTAGGGCAATCGATTTTTTCTTTTAACGAACGGTACGCAAAGATTAAAGATTGTGCTTTTGCTCGTAATGCTGTTTTGTGATCCTTGTAGTTAACACCTTTTGTTTTTGTTATTCCCAGATACTTGTAATGCCCTTGTTCTGTCACTGTTGCCCCTTGGGCCATCCATTTGTACTTTAACTTATGCGGATCTACTAGACGGACCACTTTGCTTTTTTCTTTATTTAGTTCCAGGCTTTCCCGTTCTAAGTACGATTTTAAATTATTTATAGCTCTTTGTAGGCCGATTGGTGTTTTACTCAGCAATACGATATTGTCGGCATATTGTAGGTAGTGTATTGGGTTTTTAGCCAAAGATGGTGGGTGGCTATCTGCCGATTCCAGCGTGCTTGTGAGATCGGAGAGAAAAAGGTTGAAGAGGGTGGGGGCTAATACGCAGCCCTGTTTTAGGCCTTGGTGCATCGGGATGCTCCTGGTTGTACTGCCTCCATTTCCCAGTTTCACTCTTGCCCAGGTATGCGGATGTAGGGCTTTGATGGCTATTAAGAGTTGGTGTGGCAACCCCCAGCTATTTAGTTTCCTCCACAAGTTCTCTCTATTCACTCGATCGAAAGAGGAATTAATGTCTATAAAACAGGCGTACAAGCGGGATCTCTTTGCTACCGCTAGATCCATTAGGATAGACAGGCAAGTTAAGTTTGGTATTGTTCCCATTCCTTGCCTGAATACTGTTTGAAATTTAGGCAATATCTTTGTTTCTGCTATCAAGGCTTGTAGTTCGCGTAGAATGCAGGAAGCGTAGAGCTTGGCCTCTACGTCTATTAACGATATCAGTCTGAAGTTTGTGGGGTAATGATGGTCGTCATGCTTAAATATAGGATGGATGATGCTGCCTTTCCAGGAGGGGGGTAACTCTGCTTGTTTGTATATTTTGGTTAAACAGTGGCGTTAGGGTCTCTGACGACAGGTCCGGGTCGTGCTTAAAGATCGCGTTTTGCAGCCCATTTGGGCCTGCTGCGCCTTCTGACTTTAGCCTTGATATTGTCGTCCTCAGTTCATTTTTGGATGTTAGATCGTCTGGCTCTGTTGGGCCCTTTTGAACTTTTTCCCGCTCGGAGGCTCTATTTTCCTTGTTCTTGGCTCCTTTTAGTTCCTCTGTGTTTTCCTGTGTTGCCCCTGAACCATTTACGGGGTCTAAATCTGTGTTGCAGTATAGGGTTTGCACGTGTCTGATCCAAGTTTCTGCTCCAACCCCGGCTTCCTGTTGGAGTTTTACTCCTTGATTTAGGTCATTTATAATACCCCAAAAATCCCTGCTGTTAGGATGTTTACCAGCGATTTGCAGTTTGTTCCAGATGGTTTCTTTGTACGAGTACTTTGCGACCCTCAGTGCCTTCCTATAGATGCTTCTGGCTCCATCACGGTTAGATTTGTTTGTCACTGAGCCCGATGTTTTTTGTCTTGCAAAAGCTCGGACTTTCTTAGCGACTTTTCTTTTTTTTGCTCTTAGGTCCATGTTGAACCAAGGCTCCTTCTTGATGTTAAAATTACTCTGGTTCCCTGGCCTTGCAGGGAACTTTTGCTGAAGGACCAGAATTGTTTGCTCCCAGTTGGATACTAGTTCCTCCTCTTTTTGAGTCCCAAGGTTGGCCATATGGGCTTTAACTGAGTCTGTGATTTTGCACAACCCATCACCACGCCATTTTAATTTTCTTAGGTTAAACTTTGATGCGTGGTGGGGAAGGGATGTCGTAGTTGGCGCCGTACTTGGTACAATATTCAGTCTTATTATTTGGGGGAAATGGTCACTTTCTACTCGATGTTCTGTACTAAATGATTCGATGCTGGGAATTAACTCATCACTTACTATGGAATAGTCAATTGTTGAATGGACCTTGCTGCTCAAATATGTGACGGCTGCCGGCCTGTCCCCCTTTGTATTGCCATTCAGGATTGACAGTCCATATTCTTTTAGGCTAGATGCTAGCTTTTTTCCGCCACTATTTGCAGTCGTCTTCGCCTTCACCTTGTTTTGGGCAATAGGGCATTGTAGAAGTCCCTGGAGATAACCAGTGGGCAGTGCGGGTGGGTTCTTTACATTACCTTGATCAGTGGTAGAAAAGTCACGTATTTTTCTTTTTGTGACTTACTGTCTGGATGGATATAAACATTAAATATGAGCATTTTCCATGGTTCAATCCCCGATGTCGGGGCTTCGGTAATTCTGATCACTTGGGCCCAATTCAGACCCACGTCCAGCTCTTCTGATGCCCAATTATATTTATGGGTTACGTAAGTTGATAAAACACTGCGGGGATGCTTTCTGCAAATATATGGTGTTCTTTGAAACCTGGGATTGAAATCGGTTGTAATTTCCATGACTCCTGGATCAAGATTATGTCTTGTCGTAGGAAGAAAGCTAGCGTTTCGTGATCATGGGCCATTTCTCGGAAACCATGCACGTTCCACAGGCAGAATGAAACATTTGATTTCTTTGTTAAATTCTGGGGGAGCTTCTTGTTCCACATGGTCCCAGAGAGGATTGGGTCTGGGTTAGGTAGCTTTATTACTCAGGACATTGGGTATCCAAGACCAATCCGTTCTGTCTGAGTGATGGAGACCGGTTGTTTGTGGTTTGTGACTTGCGCTTGATGGCTCTGGCAAGGCGGCCCGAGCACCGCGTAGACAAGAGGTATGTTGACCTCTGATCTCTTTTCCCTTGTTTTGGTCACATGTGTTGATTTGTAAAGGATAGGGGTACCTTGGGCGCTTATGTCGCGTAATGGAGATGCCCTATGATTCAAACTGAGGTCTTGCAGAGTATATCTTTTCTACGAGGTCCTTTGAGGCCCAAGTTGTAACTGCCTCCTCAATGTCGGCATTGTTTACGTTTTGTTGGAATTCAATGGAGTAAAAGTCCTTGGAAGTGATGTCTTGTAAAGCTGAGGTTTCATTGAATAATTTTAACAGATTGCCTCGATTAAGAATGTCCTGCGTCCCCCTAGTTGGATATTCGGGGATAAAAGTTAGTTTTAAGTCAAACGGCTCTGGATGTTGACTTAGCTCCTTGTGTGTTGAGCCTGCTTTGCGAGATGACAGGTTGTGAAGTTGAATACTTTCACGAAAGGAGTGGGTCGATTGTTGTAATTGCTCTTTCTGTACTCCCTCAATTGTCTTTACTTTTTTCTGTGTTGGGCCTGTGTTGGTTAACTTGATTGGTTCCGTACTTAACTCCTTTGGCATTAGCGAACATTTACGGCCCTTTTCACAAACTGTAATTCGCACGGGGGTTGGCACAGATTTTATTTCTGGTCCTCCTACTGGTCCCTGAATTTCGTATGCGTTTCTTTCAAATGTTGTGGGTGTTTGTTGCTCAGTAATGATTTTTGTACTGTGGTTGGAACCCTCTCTGCAATTGCCTTTTGTTCCCATACTGTTTTTTGCCAGTGCTAATGTAGGTTTGTTTTGCTCACATCCTCCATTTTCAAGCGCTTGCGTGGGCCTCGTTTTTTCTCGCCCAGGCTCTTGCGCTTTTAGTTGCTGGTCCGATCTTATGTCCATTTAACTGTTGTCACCTATAAATGGGGATAGACTCAAGTTGGCTCCTGTCCTGGGGCCTTCAACCCATGATGTGCTCGATGATTTTGACTTCTCAGATGGCTCTGAAAGAATCTCCTCACCCACTGATGACCCATTCAGTGATTTGGCTTTATTTTCATGAGGGATGTTAGTTTTAAATATGGGAACGATTTTGCCAGGGTCAAAGTTTAGCTGTTTTTTTATACTTGAGCCTGGCCTTCCTTGCCCTTTTCCTTTGCCTCTTTGTTGGTTTGTTATCAATGAAGGATTGTTGGGTAAGTTGTATTTCTTCAGTTTCTGAGACTGTTTTTCCTAGTCCAACTTATTTTGATGTTTGTTCTTGATCCATTATTTGGTTACTTCTTGTAGGGCCGTTAGTATGCTTTCTCTTTACTGTTTGAGGCTTCTCCGGGGTCGGTATAGTTTCTATCGCCCGGCTGTGACGGGGTGATTGTTTTACCTCCCCTAAAAGTCCATCAAGATGGCCCGGAGGCTTGCTAGCTTTTCAATTATGCTTCCGCATTCACAATTGCACTGTTGTTTACTCAAGCTGGTATTAGCCTCCAATTTCCCCTGGGTTGTTAAGAGCGATGATAAGGAGTCCAGTTTTGCGTTTATTCCCGAAATGTGCCCAGCCACTAACGTGATGAGGTCGATCTGGATTCCATTTTGTTAGATTGGTAGTTCAGCACCCTTACTGCTTGCTCTAGAGTGCTTAACAGGGATTGGGTCCATGACGTAGAGGGCTCATCTTTTTGGATTTTGCTTAGGTCCTTGGGCTCTGAGTCCGACGTGCTCCCCGATGAAATTGTGATTGGTACTGAATGGTTGAGATGAGGTTGATTTATCTGCATAATGTTACTGTTGTTTATGGATACTTTTTGTTGGTCTCTTTTTGGTTCAGGGCAGCGAGGGGTTGAGACCAGCATACCCGGACTCAGATGTCGGTCATCAAAACCATATTCTGTTTGTGGTGCTCTCCCTTGTGAGTCGATATACTTCGTAATTCTCTCAGTAAGTTCCTCAAGTTGGGAATCATTTGATAGGAAGAGGGGCTTTAACCAGTGAGAAGTGTGGTTCAGGGGTTAGAGACGGCAGACCCGGAAGCTGAGATCGGCCCTGGAGCAGGGTTCAATTCCCCGCCTCGGCGGGTCTTGGGCTCAAAAATTCCACGGACTCGATAATTCTCGCTCCGGTGCCTTCTCGACTCACGGGTTCACACTCTGCGACTCTGGGCAATAGCTTGCTTAATCTCCACAACGGCCCCTCGCGGCGGGATGCCTGGCTTTCACCTTGTGGATACCCTGCCGGGGTTATCTCACAGGGGAATACCAGGACGGGTTCCCTAAGCAAGCGCCGGGAAACCCTTTGTGGGTAGCTGTGCGCTATATAAGCTCAAATACATTTACATTTTACATTTACAACCATGGGTCCCCTACTTGTCCGGATGAGGTGGCTAGGTTTTTATGACCTGTGTTTCCCTCCTTGGCGCCCTTGATTACCTTTGTGTGGTATTTGGCTTCGACGAGCTCCGTGATTGTCGCACTTTTGCTCTGACTCGACCGGGTGTCCTTTACGAGGGGGTTGTCTGTGATGTCCTTTACGGCTCTACCTCCCTTGTTTCGTTTGTGGCTCCGGGAGTATTGGGACGATGCACCTGGGCGGTTACTAATGCCAGTTTGCCTTGGAGAGGGGGACCCGAACACGATGGAGCGGGTAGACACTCTGGTTTGATGCTCAACATGCTCTGCATGCTATTGGCCCGTGAGGAGGGTACATTCAGTGGCGCAATGGGGCTTGGCAGCTTGCAAGCCTCAGCTGTTGATGCGTAGATCGCCACAATTGGAGCCTTTAAATGAAAGAATTTTAGGAGTCCGGTTTTCCGTCTGGAGTGTGATGTCGGCTCAGGGGTTGGTGCTGATACCAACCTCTCCCTGGGATTAGATTCAGTCCCTGTTTCCGATGGTGATTTAACTTCCCCTGTTGACTTCCTTGATCTTTGTTTTTTTTTTTACTTTCTGCAGGTTGGCACATTTTCCCCGATCTCATTTCCCCAGTGGGGACCTTGCGCTCCTTTTAACCCTACGTGGGCATCTAATCGTTTGATGAAGAGAGGGGGGGGGTTCGGCTCTTGTCTCTTAGTTGGTAAATATAGGTCCTGCTGCTTGCTGGTGGCCGTTTATGGGCCTTTTCCCTCTGCCCCCTGCCACTGCCTCCTTGGTGGCTCTCAGCTTCTCCTGCCTTATTAGAGGTTGTCTTCGGCAGAGAGGGGCGTAGGCTGTGGCAGGAATTTGACAAATTTAGACAAAATGTGGACGATGACCGGATGAGCTCACTTACGCGTGTCTATGTGCAAAGGTGTCCGCACCTCCTGCCGCTTTGGGGTGTGCTTTTACAAATTTTTCAGGGAGTATTGTTTTTTCCCAGCAGCGCCTACCACGTTTGGTTGCAGCGGGTTCCGCCCTGGCTGAGATGCTCACCCCAAGGTTTACAAAGGGCGCTTGCCGCTCCTACCCGCGTTAGTGCAACACGGCTTTCCTGGGCTCGATACAAGGGCTCTCTGGGGCTCTCTCAGGCGCTCAGAGCTCTGGACACTCTGACGAAATGGCCCCCGTCTCCTGTCTCCTGGCTCCCGGCAGGCTTCGGGTGCCTCGGGAGCAGTGCGGTGCAGTATTTACTCCTTTTTCTTAGAAGATTAGACTACCACCTGCCATGGTATCTCTGATTTATAGGTCTCCTGAAGGACTAACGTTATAGTAAACAAATAGATGAGCTTGATTTTGGATATCTGTTCAACTGCTTCAGGTTTTATTTACAAAGGGATTTTAAAATATGAGAAGTTTTACTTATGTACTACTCTTATATGCCTTTGTGAATTAGCTCCAAAACATCTAAAACGAAAATAAAATTGTAACATTAAATAGTAAGAACTGCGCCCTCCTTCCACTTTCACTAATTGTGAGTTGGACATTTTGGAGTTAACTTACAAAGGCATGTCATCGCACTTTTGAAGTACATCTGTAGTAATACTTCCTGTACTGATAAATGCTTTTTGAACCCCCCCCCCCCCTTTAGCGTAACCAATCAGTGCACTAATCCAAGGTTTTTAGTCTTTACAAAAAGGTTTACGATGGAGCAATTTACTGGGCATTTATGCTTGGTGAATGAATTCATCAGAACACATGACTTATCTTTAGGTTGATTTTGAAGGCACTATACCGGCATTTGATATACTTTATGACAAATATACTGTTTGTTACATAGGCAGCGTAATGAAGTGAAACATTAAGCGTGTGCTCATTTGTGAAGTGTTTGCTTAGCTTAGCAAAGCTGTACAGAATTGGCTGGATTGGGTATCCAGCTTTGTTTTAACCTGTTTGTTGGGAAATGTTATGACCATGGTTTTGCTGAATATATTGAACCAATTGAAACAGGAGACAGCATATTTATTATAGCAGTGCAAAAAGGGCACTTCACAAGAAAAAAAGGACAATCTGCATAGATTGGTATTCTAAAGACTAAATCATGCTATTTTATTCTGAATTGTCCGCATATTCGGTGAAATGCAATCACCAACCAAAATAAATCTGAGCCAAGAAAGCAAGGGCATTATGGTTCTGTCGAAAACTTATTCCAAAAGGTGTTCTCCCTGAAAACGGTTGCCCTAGCGTTCACCAAATTGTGTATATCATTTAAAATCGAATTAAACAGTGTGCTTTTTAGGTATCACTTACAGACAATTGTAGATGTCAAGGCACAGCATAATTTAAAGTTTCACAGAAAATTGGAAAAAAAGAAGAATCAATTACAAAAGTTATTTTATTCAGTATGTCTCTGTTTTTCAAACTGGTATATTAAAAAGGGACTTACTGATCCCTTTGACTGGCTGAACAGCAATTAATTGTGTAGGGTAACCTGCCTTCGACAATATCTGCTCAGTCTTGCAGAAAGCATGGGGATGGCAAATCCGATCTGCAATACTGTACTACAGTAGAGTTGTGGCGTTATGTTCTTATTACAGTTGAGTAGTGATGTCACAGGTACATAATGTTCAGAATATGAGACGTTTCTGTTATGTTTTTACTGGCTTACTGATTTCCAGGCATGACAAATGAAAGATTTCATGAGTTTATTTCGGCAAACAACATTCAAAACATTTGCTATAATTTCCATGTATTTTCCTGAACACTCCGTAATTGTTTGTGTTGAATATATTTGTCTGCCGTTTTTCTTTCTTTTCTTTCCTCTAATAGCATTTTGTCAGCAACATAATAATGACTGCTTTGCTCTTTGCCGTTTTTTTTAAATCGCTATCTTTCCTTTGGCCTGGTCTGGTGTGCTCTTGTAATAACTCAACATCTTTTCTTTTTGATCTTCTTTAGAGTGTTCATTAAATTTCCCACCACAAAGTTTTCATCATTTTGCTACACTTTTCAAAAATTGATCTGCATTCATAGTAGTAAGGTCAAATCCCTGCACACAGAAAAACATAACAGCAGCAACAGTATTAATGCAGACCTTTAGGAAAGTTGTAAACCTCACTGTCCACCGTTTTTCTCTTCTCAGTAAGTCTCCACATTTTGTAATGAAAGGTATTTAGTGAATTGTTCGATTAAAAATGAACACTGTAAACATTTAACTTCATTCCAACCAAAGAATCTTCAGTATCACAGCGTATTATTTAATCAATACCTCAAGAAATGAAATACAAAAATACTTTTAAACGGGGTATTTCAAGTCTGTTGTGATTACTTCCTTTTTGAAAGGGGGTAGCCTGGTAGGTTTTGGATCATTCTGAATTATACACATTGCATTTGCAATACTTTCCTTTGTATCCTTCTGTTATTTACCCATGCATTAGAAAAATGTGACCGAATGATTTGATTTATTGAAATGATGATTCCTATTATTATTATTTTCAAAACCACATTAACAGGAAAGCAATTCAGTGTCATAGTGTTATTAATTACCTACAGTCAATGCAGCACAGTATATATTTACAATAGTCATATAAATATTGGGAAAGTCGGAACTTGAAGTCTGCTCCATCCAGCATCACTGCTTGGCAAAGATGTAATGCTTTAATTTGTATATCTTTCAATTTGGGGTGAAATGCTCGGTCTATCATGAATAAATCAAGTTGCTTTACTCTGTATTCCACATAATTAAACTATAGAGTAGATTTGTCTCTTTTGGTTGTCCCGTGTACATTTATAAAGAATACACATCTAACGTTGATAATGGGAATGGTTTGTTCTCATTAATTAAAAAAAAGTCTATCGACACTCACTGAAGATGATTGGCACTCCTAGATACTGAGAAAGAGTACAAAGGAAAGGTTTGTGGAACTTTACCTTTGTATTCTTTATGAAGCATGTGTGCAACTTGCAAAACTCTACAAAGACTGCAAAGAAGTGACTTTTAATGCAGGAGAAAATGCGTTTGTGAACAAACAAAACAGTCAAAATTGCAGTTTTTTCCAAAAATGTGTTAAGCCAATGTCTTCTTCTTTATTTTTTGGAAACAAAAATTAAAAATGACATTTTAGAAGAGAAGTTTGATACAAAAAGAATGCAGCCTGCATGGAGAAGGGGATAGTGTGCATGACTGGTGTGGGCGGCCCAAGAGGGCCAACCAAACAGTCATTGCACACTCAGGAGTGGGTAACCACTCCTCCCCTGCCCTGCTAAGTAAGCAGAGCAGTCCCACCCACCTGCCCACCGGCAAAGGAACATGACATGGTTATAACTAAAAGTTATTACCATTTTATGTTTTAGCTTCTTGCACTTTGAGAAAGCCATGGGGTGACGCTTCTACGCCATAGCGGAGGATTTGCCAATGCAATATGAGCATATACTGTGTGTCTACCATATTAATCAGCTGTTTTTTTTTCTCCCGAAAAATGTTGAGACCAGAGAATAGTGGTAACGCTATCTTACTTGGAAGCAAAGCAGATAATATAAGCACCAGAGCATGCCACAGTCCTTTCCCTTTCGTTATTAGTTGATCACTGATGTCCACCAACTAAGTAGTTATAGTGAATTCTATAGCTAACCATCCCTCACCATCTCTTGCTGCCATAACACAATCCTTTCTGAAGAGAATAGTCTTCTAGAGAGGGAACATTTACAAAATGGAGATTGGAAGACTGGTGTGGTAATAGGGAGAGGTCACTATAATTGCTATGCTCCTCACAGACTGACTTTTAACATTTAGAAGCATTAAGAGGTATGGAAAGTTTATTTTCAAATGTCTGCACCTAAGCGCATTTTTGAATACCAGCATTCCAGATTCATCTATTTACCAAACAGTCTATAATGACTCCAAGCCTTCCAAGATCACTGATTAGCCAGGACCAAATTATTCTTGTTAATAAATAAAACTGAAGGCACACATTTGTATACAACATTTACAAAATATCATATCTGCTTCCCTTCATTGATAGTGGCCACTGTTGTACCCGCACCTTTCTACGGAGAATTAGAAGGTAATTGTGATATAACACTACCCAACCAACGCATTCTTAGCATTTCCCAAACTCTTCTGTCAAATGAACACTCTGCTTATTGCTTATTGCCAAGGTTTACCCTAAAATGACAATCACATGTGAGCCAGAGAAGCTTGTTTCAGCTTTACCCAATTCAGGTTTTTGAAAACCCTTAAATATGAATAAGCTGTATTATCATCAATGTGATTCACACTATTTATGTTAGTAAGTATAAATAAAGGTTAGGACACATACAACAATTCACCCACAGGTAAGTTTGTGATAACAATATAGGATATTTAGACTTTGCAAACATGAGATTGAGTTAATGCAAATCCAGTTTATTGCATAGAATTGGTTTATGTCAAAATAATTTGTCTTTATCAATCTATGCAAGCACCAACATACGAGAGACCAAGCCAGTGAAGCTTACACGTCAGTGTGTAAGGCAGCTTACGGAAAGTAAATAACTGGACTATGACTTTATCAGATTTAGTGATACTGAATTCAGAAGCAGCTGTATCACAACCCTCGAATCTAGCTGTCCTAGGCAGCCTCTAGTTAGGACAGAGACACCAGACATCAATAACCAGGCCCAGGTACAAAGAAGAAATGTGAGGTAGTAATGTTGATGTCTAAGTAGCATTGTGTTGTTGATGATCACAGCTTACTCCCATTAAAAGGAAAAACATGTCAATTTCAGTTACTGCATTCAGATGTATGTAGTAACTCATTGGTGAGACAAGAAGTAGTTATGCTTTACTACTTTGTCCAGCACTCAACCACAACCACATCTAATTCAGTATGTGGTTGCAGAGCACTAAACAGAGTTTACACTGGAGAATATCAAGAGTTTGCATTTGCACTGGTCTTAATTTTCAATGCACATTTTATCTTTTCGACTTTGGAATAGGAAACGGTTCGTCTTTTAGCTCCGAAAATTTGAGGCTAGTTGAAAACATAATATTTCAGTGTGAATAAACTGTAACTGTAGAATCTGAGGGAAACGGCAATGGATTAATAAGAAAGGTAAAACTTGTTAACAATATACTATTTGATAGCATATAACAGATCAAAGTTAGGAACTATTTCTTGGTGCCATTCTAAAACAGTTTTAAGATTTATGAAGAAAATGAATTAACATACTTGTGATGACGTTCATTTAAAATGCATGAACATTTGTTGGGATTTAAATATGTACAATTCTGATCTTCTGTAAGCCTTTTTTAAATACTAGCTTATTACAATGTTTGTATTACACTCTTAAAATTAAAGCTATTTTATAGAGGGAAAAGGTATTGAACACTTGAATAAAGGCCACCAAATGCACCAGTCAGAACTGGTTGAGTTTGGAAAAGAGTGTAGTTGATCTAAAAAAGGTAAAGCATTTTGGCAGTTAATGTTTTATAAGAATGATATGAGAAAATTCTTGAAGTACAATTGCATTAAATATAGTTAAGTATAATCACAAAAGTATTTCTGGGCATAATCATAGGTTTATTTATTTATTTAAATGTATATATCAGCACAACAGCTACCCAAAAAGGGTTTCCCGGTGCTATCGAAAGACAGAAGAGCATAAAGAGAAACCTACCGGTTAAAAATCCAGGTTTTAAATGACTTATGAAACAATATGAAGTTGGACTGAGTGTGAAGAGACAAAGGGAGAGCATTCCACAGTACAGGGCCTAAATATGAGAAAGAGCGGCCGCCCGTGCGGGATAATCTAACCTTAGGCACCTGAAATTTGGCCTGTGTGGCAGACCGAAGAGTATGAGAGGGCACCTAGGGACGGGCCAGTTTTTGCAAGCAAGGGGGGGGGGCTCTGTTGTGTTTAATTCTAAACATGTAAGTCAGAGCGTTAAACTTGCCCCGGTTTTCGACCATGAGCCAAAGGAGGTTCCTCAATGAACTGGAGATCGAGGCTGTTCTAGAAACCTGACAAAGTAATTTGGCAGCAGAGTTGTGAACCCGCTGCAGATTACGTATTACATCTTTATTAGCTCCCAGGTAGAGGATGTTGCCGTAGTCCAGCCTAGATGTTACAAGCGCCTGGACTACGGTTCTCTGGGTGGAGCAAGGCAGCATCCAGACAATCTTCATCAACCATTTCAAAATGGTGAAACATGTCGCAGTAACCTTAATGGCTTGTTGACACATAGATAATGATTTATCAATATTAAAGCCAAGGTTACTAACATGATTGAAGGTTGCGGGAGTGCACCCATTTCTGTAGGCCAATGTTGCGGACCCCAGAGATGTTTATCTTTGCCCAGAAACAGGACCTCAGTTTTTTCACCATTGAGCTTTAGGAAGTTATCATGCATCCATGACGCCACTTTGCTGAGCCCAGTCCTAAGAGCTGAGAGCTCTGTGGTCTTTCCAGCAGAAAGGGAGAAAATAATCTGGGTGTCATCAGCATAAGAGAAGAGCGACAACCCAGACTCTTCAATGATTGGTGCCAGGGGCCTATTGGGGTTTATGGATGAATATACTCCTAGAATACCTGCAAGCAATTCACAAAGGGATACTTGGACGTTGTTAGAAATGGAGGTCTCTAGTTGGCAGAGGTAGGTACCTTTGTCCAAGTAGGGATGCTTCTTCCTAGTCAGGGTAAGGGGGATACATTCTAAAACAACCCCTGCTCACCCCCTTGGTAGCTTGGCACAAGCAGAGGAAGTATGCAAATCATTTGTGAACCCATTAGATAATACAGTGAAAACACGACAAATGGACACCACACCAGTTTAGAAAAGTAAGTAATTTTTATCTAAACCAAACAAGACCAAAAACGACAAAAATCCACAACACAGTCATAAAAATATAACTTTCAAATGGTAGAAATAGTTCAGTTCATAGCAGAATTCAGATGCAACACTTTTCAAACAAAGTACCTCGGATGTGTTGCGCACACAAACAAAGGGTTGCAGGGAAGGTGATGCATCGGTTCCTTACACTCAGGGAAGGTGATGCATCGGTTCCTTGCTCCGTGGGAGGTAATGTTTCGGTTCCTTACAGCTGCACATGGGAGGTGATGCGATGATTCCTTACCGGAGATGGGGTGATGCGTCGGTTTCTTACTGCATGGGGAGGTGGTGCAACGGTTTCTTACTGTATCCCCCAACGATGCGACAGACCTGGCGCATCGATGAGATGATCTGGGATCATGCCTGGGTTCTTGCAGCCACACAGCAGGGCTTGTGTCAGAATCAGTTTAGTAATCTCAAACTTCAGAGATGGGTGTACTTGATGCAGCGTGCAGAGATGTCTGGAGCTGGGGGCATGTGCTGGATCATTTTTTTTTGCGATGCATCGAAAGAGGTACGGTTGCGTTGTGCTTCTCATTGTTGTGTTGCTTTTCTAGCTCCCACATCCAGAACAACCTCCAGATGCCCAGAACAGCTACAGGCACCTCTTGGCAGGTCAGAACTCCCAGAAAGGAAGTTCAGGGGAGCTAGGGGTGAAGACTTTGTGTCCCTGATACTTCAGAACAGGAGGCAAGCTCTTCTTCAAGCACTTGGAGATGTTCCTCAAGCAGGGGACACAGAAAACAGCAAATACGTTTTCCCTTGCCTTGGCAGAAAGTAGTCACTGCAGGCAAACCCCAGACAGCAAACAGGACAGGGAAAGTCTTCCTCCTCAGTTTCTCCAGCTCTTCTCCTTGGCAAAGGTTCTTCTGGATTCCCTGAAGTTATCTAAAAGTCTGGAGTCTGGGCCCCTCATTTTATACAGTAAATCTCTTTGTTCTCTGAGGCAGAGACACTCTTTGTCCAGCCAAAACCAGCTCTGTCCTCTCTGGTGAATCTTCCTGACAGGAGGTGGAGACAACATTGTCCTTTCAAGACCAGTCCCATTCAGGTGTGAAAGAAATTGTCACCCCTACTCTGAATGTAGCCCAGGTCTATTCAACCCTGCCCTGACTCACCCTGGAAAGGCAGGACACACCTCATCCCCCAAGTGGCTGTCTGAACAGAATGCACATCCCCAGCTCACGTTACTCCAAAGCCAGACAGACAATACACAGCCTAGCAGAGGCACACTGGATAGAGTGAGTGAGTGAGTGAGTGAGTGAAAAAGCTTTATTCGAGTTATACACTCATAAAAGCACAGGCATATAAATTCATACATTTTTAAAACATCAAACATTCTATTACAATAAATTTATAATTGAGAATACATAATACATAAGCATTAAAATTGTTACCAATTGAGATAAAATAAGCTTTTTCATGATATGCAAAAACTAAATGCATGTTGAGGTATAGGGACCTCCGCGTTACGGACCATTCCCAAAGTTTATACAATTAAAAACTCATACCATACATATTAGCCGCATTTTGTGATTAAAATTCATATATATCTCCCAGTAAATATTTGCAAGGATAAATCAAACAAAGGAAAATGTAAAATTCAAAACACATTGGGGGATAAAGCCCTCCTCCTTATGGACCATTATACACTGGATAGTTAGGCAAGAAGATACCTACTTTCTAAAAGGGGTATTTTCAAACCCAGAATGAAAAATCACTCTCATTAAAAGATGCATTTTAACATTCTGAGTTTAGGCATATCACATTTTATTTTCCTTTCTTGTTCCCCTGGGCTCTTATGCTTATAAGATGTTATAGCACTAAGCAAAGGGGTACCAGCAATAGATAACAAAATATACAAAATAGATAGCAAAAATAGTAGAAAATTAGTAAGAAAACAGTCAATTGACATACATTGTTGTTTATTTACAATGTAGACATGTTTTGATTACCGCACACGTTTCATAAATATATATTCCCAAAAATGTTCAAAGTGCCCCTGGGAGGAAGGGAAGTGGTATAGTGAAGGGTAGTGTGGGTATAAGATAGTGACATAAAAAACGACCATTATTGACCGCGCTTCGTGCATAGACGGATTAACTCCAACTTCTCCTGAAGTTGTACTAATTCACGACGGTCTACGTCGCAGCGGTATCACCGCGATGTGCCCGACCCATGGGCGAATCTTGAATGCCCCTGCCGTCACTACCACAATCCGATGGCCGATCTACCATTATCAACCTATGTTTTGAAGTTTCCTTTTGGTAAAGTGTTCCTCTCTTCCATCCTTATCTGAGACAAACAACCCTTTGGTCTTCTGCCCCGTCCCCGTCCTGATGAAGACCCCACTGCAAGGAGATAATTAGTGCCTGCCATTTTCAGGGGGTCGAAACGTCGACAGCTTTGTGTACTTTCTCAGCTCTACCCCATGAATGTGACATTGATTGTATTATGTGGAGCATGATATTTACCTAATGAATTTTTACATTGATGGTCTTTATGTCTATGTTTGACTTAAAATACATAGTACAGTGAGGCCGCTTGGCCGTTTTTTATGTCACTATCCTATACCCACACTACCCTTCACTATACCACTTCCCTTCCTCCCAGGGGCACTTTGAACATTTTTGGGAATATATATTTATGAAACGTGTGCAGTAATCAAAACATGTCTACATTGTGAATAAACAACAATGTATGTCAATTGACTGTTTTCTTACTAATTTTCTACTATTTTTGCTATCTATTTTGTATATTTTGTTAACTATTGCTGGGACCTCTTTTCTTAGTGCTATCAGTACCCAGGTCCCAGTGACTTATATTGGGTGAACCCTTTCTTATACAAATATAAGATGTTATAGCACACTCCCCATTCTATCCTTTAGGTAAAGATAGCCTTACAATAGTGAAAAACGAAATTGGCAGTATTTCACTATCAGAACATGTCACACACATCAGGGAATCTCCTACTTTTCACATACACTGCACCCTGCCCACAGGGTTACGTTGGGCCTACCTTAGGATTGACTACGATGTAAAAGAAAGGGAAGGTTAGGGCCTGGCAAATGGGTGCCCTTGCCAGATCGACATGGCAGTACCGAATTGCGCACAGACACTGCTGAGGCAGTTCCAAGTTACATTCACAAGCTGCTTATGTGGGAGGCACAATCAGTGCTGCAGGACCACTAGCAGCATTTGGTTTACAGGCCCTACCACACACAGTGCACTCTAGTAGGGTCTTAACAGTAAACCAAATAAGCCAATTGTGGAAACACCAATCCATAAAACAGTTTACAGGGAAAGCATATGCACTTTAGCACTGATCAGCAGCAGTAAAGTGCCCAGACTCATTAAACCACCAACAACAGGCCAGACAAAATACAGGAGGAAGCCAAAAAGTTCTGGGATGACCCTGCAAAAAGGGCCAAGTCCAACAGGGGTGTAAATAGATTGATTACTGCTGATTTCTCTAACACCTTTTCAAAGAAATCTGCAGTAGTAAATCCCACACAAGAAGTCACGAGTGAGTGTTCCAAGGCGTGGTTTCTCTTGGACGTTTCGGCATGCTAAAACTGTGATCCGATCCCGGCCCTCCTAATTATCATATATTTACCCTATCAAGGAGGTGCCGTATTGCCCTTCTAGGATAGGAAGGACAACAGATGCCCCAGTATCCTTCTCTATGTACACCACAATATGTTGGGACTGTAAGGAAAGTGTTTTCTTAACAAGATAAAATGTTAAAACTTTGGAGAATAAAACATTCATTTCTACTTGAGGTTCCATTCCCAATGTGCAGATTTTTCTCCCAGTAGTGTGCATGCAAACCTGCACCTAATTGGAATTCTGGTGACTTCCAAAAAAGCTATAAGTCTTCTCATCTTTTTTTACATGTCTGTTGGTGACTTGGGCCCAGTATGTCGTAGGGGCATGGCACTTAGAAATGTGTATATCGGAGTACAACTAAAGATCATTGTACATAAAAAGACACAATCGTTGTCACAAGGTTTCCACTTTTCTGTAGGAACTGTTTATTTGTTGGCCAACATAAACATTGTGATGGTGCCGGACTGAATCTGTGCACCCTCTCAGAACCTAGTAGGATAACAAATGGTTTAGGCAACCTCAGAGCATGACAACTCTGACCCCCAAGGGATCGTGGTAACAGATCTAGAACACTTTCAATCCATCACTCATGCTCACTCAGAGAGATATACAAGAAATACACATAGAGACGTTTTCAATATTTATTGAACCATTGTGATTCTTGTATAAAATATATGTGCTGCAATGATTAATAGACAGAAGGAGATGAAAGTAATTTGCAATACAAGGATAGTGAGAAGAATGAACGATTCCACCATCGTGCTAAAACAGTGTATATATGCTGGAGTATAAGTACTGTGTATAGTGTACTCCTACTTATACATTACATAACCTAAGTGCCTAGAGCGGGTGCTCTACCAAGAATGACCTCCTGGGTAATCTAAATCCCCATTACCAGAAGGCAAGGTCTGTAGGTCCCCATCTTGGTCACAGATTGGACGTCTCTCCTCACAGAGGGTAAAAAGGAATCAGCTATGCTGAAACGCTGATGACATTAATGACTTTGAAATGACAGCAGAGTTTTCCTCTAAATAGAATACGGAAATGCATGTGTATTTATAACAACAGCATTCATGCTTCCGTGTCGAGGCTTCAGCTGAGCTGACATTGTTTATTGTCACTGTGATAGCACTGTCATCTTATGGACAAATAAAAAACGACAACATTTGCCCAATGTGTGCTCAGGCCTTGTACCAAATGTTGAAGGTGTTTTGATAGTGCACTTACGAAGTGAAATTGTAAGCAATGTGGAGCAAATGTGTGTCAAAAGTCAGTGTGCAGAAAAAGAAGGCAACTTTAGAAACGCATACATGTAAATTGGCAGTGTTTTTTCCCAGGCTTAACCTAGCCACATGACAGTGTGAACTCACAATTGGTGCCAGGAAATGTCTCACACATATGGCCGGGATGCCCGCCACCCCCTCCGAACACAATCCCCAAGGATGGGAGAAGTCGGACACAGGTTTGAACTTTTGGAAGGCGGGAGGGAGTCACCCTCCCGGCAGTATTTATTAAAATATGAAACAAAATTTAAAACATTAAATAAAAGTTTCATAATTATGTACAATTTTACATTTATTACATTTCGATGAAGACATGTTCTTTGGCTAACCTTAACAGATCTCTAATACAAAGGTTTCCTAGCCGAGTCTAACATCCTGCAAATGCATACATTCTAAATTAAAATTGTACATCCTAGCATTAAGGGCCAACGGCAAGGTCTTAACCGGTGTCAGATCACTACTACCAAAACTCTCACTCTCACGGTGTGAGTGGCGCATGCGCAGAGGACTCTACCCTCATTGCCAACTGTAACTTCCCTTGTCGTGGTGGGGGCCCCCTTTCCACTCGACGCCATCTTAAAGGTCGTCCGAGTTCCTGTGTGAGGTATCTGTAGGAAGGACAGCGTGGACTTCCCCCCATCCCCACACTCTCTATCCGCCGTCGCGGATATCCGGCCCCCGGGAAATTAGTAGGAGGGGCATCTAGCCGCCTCCCCCCCTGGGAGGGGCCTATGGCCGTCTCCCCCTAGGCGACCCATCCTTAGTGGGTGCCGCCTCCCCGTGGGAGGGGCCAATGGCCGCCTCCCCCCGGGCGCTCCCATCCATTCTGGGTGGCGCCCCCTCTAGGGACCTTGAAATTACTGCTCACCGATCATAACCTTACCGCCCGACCAAAAATAAATACGACAGTTGTTTACCTACTAAGGAAGAAAAAATTCTGACATTGCCTTGATGTGTCATCAACTGCTTACTCCTACCAAGAAAACATTATCCTACAGGCAGAAGTCACATCCTTAACTTAAACATTCCTTTACTTTTCTACAAAGGAAAAAAGGCCTATCTCAGCAAAACTTTATTTAAAACAAACATTGCCATAAGGGGCTGGTGGGTGGGTCAAAATTGCTGCTTGTTCCGTCGAGGGCTCACGAGCGACGAGTGGGTGCAGCCTTCAGAGCACAGGAACAGGAGGACGCTTCTTTGGATTCCCGCTCTATTTATTCTTCTGCGGGAGGGCGTGTACCCTCCTTCGGGACGCCTACTGGGCGTGGTCTTCGGTGTAGGTGTCTAGGACAACCCCTCTTGGGCGGGAAAAGGCGCGCCCCGGCTACGCCGCTTCGGGCATACCAGCCGAGCCACGCCCCCCGCCCAAAATGGCTTCCCGGGGGGATCGGGGCACCCAACCATATGTTCGGGGGGACCGAGTGGTCGCCCTTTTCCATTTCTTTCCTAGAATATGCCTGAAGAACCCTGTAAAGGCAATTGAAGCTCAGCAATAGCACAGAGGCATTGGCTCCAGCAATGGTTATTTTATTTCCTCTAATAAGCCCCAAACACTTTTAGCAGATGAAGCAGCCATTCATTCATCATAAGATGATTTTTGCCACATTCCCTCTGAAAGTGAACAGAGTGGTTTGCTAGTCCTTCATAGGCACCTTCACAATCCCCTGGCACAATCTGTCTTCCCTCTAGAGGGATAGATCAAAATCACATGTTTTGTCATGGGAAATGAGCAGCATCAATCACAGTGATCCTAATTTGTACATCCAATAATTGCATGTTCAATTGGATCATTACAGGTCCTTGAGAAATACTAATACTAAAAAGTATAATAAACAGACTAATGGAGTTCAGTGACTTTGTCATTTAGTAAATTATGCCCTAAAGACGTTATGCAATGAGGATCAGAATCACTCTCAAATGTTTCAAAATATTTAATTATTTTGCAATGTTATACCACAATGAATAAACATATTAAAAAAATACACTCTGGTTTCTTATAAGAAGGGTGAGGATAGACAATATCACTTACAACTAAAACCTGAAGTTGCTATTAATTTATACAAATACAAATAATTCTATTGCACAATTACTTAAATTCATTGCAATTCTTGCAAAAGAATGTTTAAAAGAAGAGTTTGTGTATCGCATGGTTTATATTCATAGCGATCATCTACAGGTAAAATAGATTCGATTTCAGACATGAATTTTACAAAACGGATGTCCATCTGAGCAGAGTCACCCTTCATGCACTCCTCTAGTGCCTCTTGCCATGTTTACACATTGAGGATGCACCAAATTGGAGGCAGCCAATACAATCGCAAGGGACGCTATTAATTTACACTTAATAATGCTTTTTTAAATACATAATTCATTATAAACAAGACGATTCTTCAGTTATGTGTTAAACAATATGTGCAATGCCTCCTAGTAGCTCTCATGAGCACATGCAATTACTGCCAGAGTGTTTAAAAGTATTATGTTACTAAATTTGTGTTTTTGATTATTATTGACTAAACAAGTTATCCAAACTGTCTTCTGAAAATTGCAGGTTCAACAGGCAAACATGTTGCTTCTGACGTGGGAAGTGTACCAATGGAATATTCTCTGAGTTGAGGATATCTTGCTGTATGATGCAGAAGTGGACGAGGTAAGTAGAGATTGTAATGTATATTTCCATATTTTCCAATCAAACCATGCTCCCCGTTAATGGTTTGTGCTTAGTCATGTTTCAAATTGACCTATTAAGAATCATTTATGGCCATTCCCTATCCCTAAAAATATTTTGGCACTAGAAAGAAGTATCACCATCAGATTGTTGCTGCTCGACTGATCTCTTTAATCCAGGAATCCCTTATTCATAATGCAGTGCTTCTAAAAATCCATATATATCTTCCAGGAAGATGGACATTCATGGAAACAATGATCCCTTTGGAGGAAATCAACCCTAAGTCTTCAGTTATTTTCTAAAGGTTTCAAGCGTTTAACCAAAGCACTGCTGCAATAGTGCCTTTACTGAGGGTCTGATGTACTACTCCCATTCATAAAAAAGAGATATGGAATTTGTACACCATCTGGTTTGCAAATGGGAATGTAATGTGTTATGCAACATATGTACTTATAGACCACATAAAAACTGTACATTTGCGTGGTCTAATAAAATGGCCTGCTGATTGAATAATTATTAGGCAGGTCATAATTTGCAACTTCCTAAGACAAGCCGTGAATGCAAGGCCTGTGTGGGTGAGTAGACCTCCATCCCTGCATTTGCATTCTCAAGCAGAAAATATTTGTTATACTACCCCTTGTCCTTTAAAGGGGTAGGTGCTGCTTTTACACATACGTAAGAGCAGGCAGTGGACCCTTGGAGGACTGAGGCTGCTCCCTACCCCCCCCCCCCCCCCCCGAGGCTGCTGACGCAATTCTCAAAAGGAAAACCTTGTCGTTTGGGACAATTTCCCCCTTTGCAAATCATCTGCCACCACAGCTCTGAAGAGTGATGTGTGACCACATTTGGGGCTTCAAACCCTTGACTCATTCCATTGCAAACCTTAAATTGGAGCGGGAATCTCTTTCAGGCCCCCTCCTATTTGTAATTAGTAATGGAAAGACTTTTCAGACTCATAAAAGGGCGTTGATACATTTAAAATTAGTTTTGTTGTCACAAACCCTGAGTTTATGCAAATTGCTGGCTTTCCAACCACCAACCTTTATACTGAGGCTTCAATTGTCTAAAAACCCTTTTAGACCTACACTCTTGACTGCCGATCTCTGTATTTTTAGCCTCATGTAGCCAATAGACTTCTAACCATGATATATTGTCACAGACACCAGTTGTTGTGCTTACACTCATGCTCCCTGCACTCATTCCATCTACACATTGTTTTATCAGCTCCTGCGTCAGTTTACCACTCTATTGCACTTTGCGCTTCTTAAGTAAAGCATTGAAAAAAATTAATGTTTGCTGCATTTTTCAAGAGTGGTGCCCTCTCATTTCCTTTTCTGTCCTCCTCTGCTCCTGGTCCTCCTGTTCTTTATGAATGCACCAAACGGTTAATAGTGAACGCAAACTTGTTACCACAATCTGCCGGAATAATACCAATGAATATGTGTATTTTACCCATTCTTCGACAACCAAGGATTAACAGTGCTCCTGTTCCCAAGTCCCAAGTAATCTAGGGGCATATGGACAAGCCCCTGTCACCACGGGAACGTCATGTTTTGTGATGTACTCGTGGCGATAGGGGCCTTGCCTTATGTACAAGACAGCGTTAAGCCACTTAACCTGGCTTAACGCTGCCTTGTACATAAGGCATCCTTTCACGCTATGTTTAGAGTGAAAGGGGCATGCAGTGTGTGTTGCAGTGGGCATTCCAGCCCAACACCCATTGTATTTGACGTGCCCCCTATGTAAAAGGGTGGCGTTTATAGGAGGCAGCACAAAAATTAAGTTGGAGAAACGAGGAGAAATGCATTATTTCTCCTCGTTTTTTTCTTTTTACATGTGTTCTGGCTTGTGCAGCACACATAGAAAAAGCAAAATGCCATTGCTTGTTCATATACAGGAAGGTGTCCCTTCCTGTACATAAACAAACCTTTAAAAAAAAAGCCATTTTGTAACTTTCTTGTGTGCTGCACACATGAAAGTTACAAAATGGCATTTTAGGATTGTTTATGGGCTGGAAGGAACACCTTTCTACTCATAACCAATCCTCCCTTGCATGCAGACACCCTTGCACTCTGGTGCAAGGGTGCCTGTGTTGCCTTTGCAGGGGGAAAAACAAGGCTTCACCACATTATTGTAAATATGGTGCAGCCTTGCGTTTCCGAAGTGGCAGAGAGTGCCGTAAAGCCCAGGCGGCTAACGACATGCTCCGCCACTTCATTGTACATATCCCCCTAGTGTTTTAAAGCTGTCAAACACATAACTGAATACTTTATTGAAAAAGTAACTGGTGTTTACCCTTGCAGTTGATTTCCCCTCTGATCTTTAAGGGAATGAAATGCACCACAGTCATGTTGGAGAAAAAAGTCTATAATTTCTCACTCATATTTGCCTTGATTATTGTAATTGTCATGCTAGTTTGAGCGCTGTTCTTCAAAAAATACAGCACATTTTCTTCAGTTGCTAAGATACACTTTTCTGACCTTTGAATGCAGTTTCTTGTAATGACCAAAACATATTTTTTTTGCTTTTAATGTACTTGACTGATGGGATGTTGGGAAAATTGTTTAAGTGGTCATTTTAAAATATAAGCACATATGAAATAAATAAACAAAAACACTTCAGGTAGGTTAACAGGGTCATTTATTTGTACGTTTTCAGAATGACTGTCATATCATCCATCATCTGGGGTCCAAAAGATAGATTTTTAAGCTTATGCTGTCTGCTTGTTTTGTGGAACCTAAAGGCAATATAAAATGCATCATTTTTCAATTGGGTGATCAGTTGGGTGATCTGATGCACTTGATTTAATATCACACTGCTTTTCCATGCACTATCTGGTTAAAATGTATTGTAATCAGTATCACTCAAAATTCCATGGGCCTCATTTATGAAAAGTGACGCATCGCTGCGTGAAAACAGCGATGCGTCACTTTTCTCTGCGCACTCCTTACGACATTCCTGATGCGTCATATTTAATGTATGACGCATCATGTCGCAAGGAGTTACAGATACATCAGTATTTCTGACGTATCTGTAAGCGCAAAAGTGACGCATTGCTGGAGTGTGTCGAAAAAGTGACGCAACTCCAGCAATGCGTCCTTTCACATGGGGAAAGCCCCATGTGAAAGGGCTTGCGTCAGTCTTACGCCTGCTGTGAGGCAGGCGCAAGATTTTGACGCAACAGCGTCCTAAAAGTGACGCAGTGAAATCTCATAGAATTCACTGTGTCACTATACGAGGCTTTTTGCGGGGGAACGCCCCCTCTGCATACATTACACCTGACGCAGGTATAATGTGGCGCAGGGGTTTAAAAAGTGACGCATCTACCTAGATGCGTCACTTTTTAAATATGGAGCAACAAGGTGCATTTTGTACGCCGCTGGTGCCTCACAAAAAGTGACGCACCGGCGGCGCAAAACTGACGCAAGGCCTCATAAATAAGGGCCAAGGTGTTTAGCATCCAGAACTGAAAATCTTGAGTAAAACACTATCCATACTAATTTCTTGAAATTCCGAAGTGCATCTGACATTGCAACTATCTTGCCCAATATTCAGCTCGGACATCATTTTCCTGGATCACTTTAAAATGTGTTACACTGTTTTAGGATTATTGGCGAAGAACTATGTGCATGATGTCCTTCTTCTATTTTCTAATAACAACAATACGATTCATCCTAGAATAAAAGTGCAGTCTCATAGCTTAGAATGCACAATTTGTTCCCTACACAAGTTGGGAAAGGCAACAATATTAAAATGCTACTGACAATAGCTGAATACATGTCAGCTTTCACTACAACATGTACCCATCAGCTTTGAATTTGCATGGACTATGAGCAATATTGCCTCTACAATAAGTTTTTACCGACAACAAAAAATATGTTTACTTTGGCAACTTTTTTGGCGCTTCTGCGCTTTTGTGTTCGTTGGAAGCTGCCAATATTAACGGAATTGAAGCCAGAAGTGATTACTAAAAGTTTTCATCAGAATTCTGTGCTCGTGATGTTCTGCTTTTGCATACTGTGAGATGGAACATAATGGCTCGATGTGTTCCATTAGAATGCAGCATTTAGTCTAAGGTATTTTGTTCATGCTGAATGTGTCAGCCAAGTGTCACAGTGTAATGGCCAGTGTCAGAATAACAGACAAGCGAGGACCCTTAACGAGCTATGGAGCTTTAAATGTATCATTATGTGTCAGAATGTGAATGGTCTGAAAGATATTGCAAATGATAAGTTAATAACTATGCACAGATGCAATGTGACAGAAGGTCCATGTCACCTCAGCTGAAAGAGGAGGACCACTGAAGTTAATGCTAAGCGTTTATGTGAAGGAGTTGGCTTGCCCACTTATCTGTTTTAGTTCACTTTTCTTTATTCGTCCAAGGTAGACCATTGATAATTTGTCTGTGATTTTGTTTTTAATAAACACCTTGTTTATACAGATATATTTGAATGTGGCTATCATATGTTCTAAATGTGGCGGCAATTCAGGTAGATAAGTCAGATAATAATAAAGAAGAAATAAGAAGCATTTAATTAGCCTTGTTTAACAACATTTAATATAAATATATAGCGATCAAACACTTATAATAAAGACGCTGTCATTTGCTAAAAGTCAAATCCGAGCAAGTTTTTTTAATGAAAAATCAGTGAGGATAGCTGCCAGTAACCTTTTACTGTGAGGGCCAGCAGGCTCAGGTATCCAAATGAGAGCGGCCCTACTGAATGAACAGGGAAACGTGAGGCTAAAATATTTATACAAATTATTTGGTTCAACAACTCTTTGCAACTTTTAATTACGTAAAGAGTCTGCGCAATCTTTGAAAAAAACGCTCTCTCTTCACCATTCACCATATTATCACTGATGACCATTCTAGAGTGTTCTTTTTTTGATGGTATCAACTGAGATTTTGAGATCAACTGTGACGTCATTCACAGGGTACAATCAACAAAGAGATGCCAGTACTGCACTTAAATTCAATATTTTGATAAATTGAGTAACAATCCTCAATTCAAAAAGACCAATGATTCAGTCTACAATCCTATGAATATTTCTTTTTATTTTGAATTTCTTTTATATATATTTTTTTCTTTGGTTGAGAAAATGCTTTTAAACGAACATTTTTTACACAAAAGAAGAGACTTGTAAGGTGTATACAAAAACATATAATATGTACAAAAACAACAATTTATCACAACTCAAATCCAATATGTATTATTTTGCAAAACGTTTGGGGGACACATTAAACATTCAAAAAGACTACACTTAGTGCACTTAGAGACATAGACACCCAAGACAAGACAATTTGACAATGATATGCCAAGAGTTCACCGTTCTAAAGTAAATGTAAACGCCCTGTTTTTAATAAAGTTTTTGTTGAACCACAGGTGCGGATACTAGTGCTTAGTACAAGATTTGTTCAAGCTTATTTTATGCAGTAGACCATCCAATAATTCAATTTTTAAGTTTTTAGTCATGAGGAGATTGGTCTAATGAGGAAACGATGATTTTTCAAAAGGACAGGGGTCGACGCGTTTCGAATCCCTTATGTGACAGGGATTCTCATCAGGACCATGTGGGCTCAATCTAAAAAATAAATGAATAAACATTCTGTCAGTCATGCTGGGCAACACTCAACTTCAAACAGTCACACACTCTCTCAGATCATACCTGTGTTTTAAATTTCAGTAGTCGGTCTCCCACAAGATGGTTTGCTCATATAGCTGTAATGTATAAATTTGAATGAGCATGATTAAAGTCAATATGCCAAAGAAGCAAACCAAATTGATGGTATACACCAATCTGAGTACTTACATGAATCGGCAATGTGACCACGTGGTCAGATTTATTCACTTTCTTCAAACGATTCTAAAAAGAAGGGAAAGGATGTCTTGTTAACTTTGGCACTGTGAAGATACACGTGTGGGCATATTTAATTCATAAGCTTAGAGGGCCGGGTGTTAGACGTTTGCTATGTGAGTACCGAGGGTCACATATTAGGCGTGTTGTCGTGCCCGTATTCGTTTTACGGAGGGAAAGGTGGTAACTAATTAAGAAAGGCGCTTCGGTATTCCGCGAACAATGGCAGCGTGTGGAACTAAAATCGGGCATACGGATTCCCGAGTACGTCCGAGTTTTGCAATCTAGTTACGCGGGGAATAATCTTACCGGTATTAATTGTACAAGTCTCCTCCATACGCATCCACGTCCATTACTGAGGCGCGTTTGTGTTAGTCCCGGTTGATCCGGTTGTTGAAATGAGTTCAGACCCGCTGCTTGGGTTGATGGGAATTGTAGTTTGTTGGCCCATTAAGGCAGTATTTGTGCAAAATGTGTGTTTGGTCCTTTTATGTGGCGTATTCAGCGTGACATAAGTCAGATGAATTAGGAACATTTTCGGTCGCTCAATCTCAAAAAAGAATTGACATGCTGTTTTATGTGGAGCTATCGCCAATTCAAATAGGGCAAGTTGATTAAGAGCATTAGATCCTTGGTAGGAGTCACATATGGTTTATTGTAGATCGCATATTAGAAGAAAAGTGTCAAAGGGTCTGTGAATTGACTGACTTTGTGGGAGAACAAACGACTCTGTTTATAAGTTGTAAAGTTCCGACATTTCATTTAAGCCTCGAGTGGCTGAGTTGAATTTCAGGATCAACATTGCTTCTCGTTGTTTGAGTTTGGCCTCTAAATCTCCACCCCTCTGGTCGTGCTCTAACTTCGAGATGACAGTCCATCTAAAATCGAGGTCCCCATGTGACTCATCGATCCAATGTTGTACAAGAGGTGCTGTGGTGATTTTTCTCTTTATTCTAGATTTATGTTGAGATATTCTCTGTCTGATTTCTTGATTTGTTTTTCCTATGTATAATTTGGCACATGGGCATAGGATGGCGTAGATCAAGTTCTTGGATTTGCAATTTGTGAAAGCATTGTGCTTCCATGAGATTCCTTCGTGTTGGAATACATTCCCTTCAATTGTAGAGTTGCAGCACAGGCATGTGCCACACTTTTTGTGTCCTGTGACTGGTGGTAAATTGACAAACTCACGTATTGTAGGTGCCTTCTTGACAGGGACAGCTGCCCTGATGACTTGGTTCGCAATGCTCTTGTCCTTTTTAAAGGCAAAAAGTGGTTTGGCGTTTAACTGTGTGTCAACATCTTTTATCAGATGCCAGTTCTGATGAATGACCTTTTTGAGAAAGTTAGATGAGGCTCCGAATGTGGTAACACACACTGTGCGCTCAAGTTTTTTCTTTTCTTTCTTCCTCAATAGTTCTTCTCGTGGTGTCCACCACGCGCGTTTTATTGCTTGTTTGATCAATTTAGACGGATAGCCTCGATCCAAAAGTCTCTCCATGAGCACGTTAGCATGATGCATATACTCGTCTTTGAATGAACAATTTCGACGTATACGGAGGAATTGGCCTATTGGTAAGTTTTCTTTCAGACTGCGCGGGTGGTTACTTGAAAAGTGTAAGGATTTATTGCGGTCAGTCTCTTTTCTGAAGAGAGTAGTCACTAACTGTCCATTTGTACAATAGACTTCCACGTCTAGAAAGGAAAGTCTTGTGGGTGATGATTGAATGCTGAATTTAATGTCCCTTGTGCGATTATTTAGCCATCCATGGAAATCAGCTAGTTGTTCCGTTGTGCCTGACCATGTGAAAAAAATGTCGTCAATGAAACGAACCCAACCCCCTATCCATTGTGAGAAGGGGTTGTTGTTGTGTACGTGTCTGTCCTCGTATTCACTCATGAAAAGTATGGCAAGCTCTGGGGCAAAGGGACAGCCCATGGCTACTCCCTTTATTTGTAGAAAGAAATCCTCATGGAATTTAAAGTAATTTTTAGTCAAAGCCATTCTAGCCAGTTTCAAAATGAAGTCCGTGGGAATTCTTGCTGGACGATCTCTTTTGTCCAAGACGATTTCCACCACTTCCAGAGCCTGGTCTTGGGGGATTTGAGTATATAGTGAAACTATATCCATGCTGACTAATAAATCCCGGCCTTCAGTAAATGGTAATCTTTGCAATTTACACAGAAAATCTGAGGTATCTCTCAAAAAAGATTGTACTGTCAATGTGAACGGTTTGAGGAAGAAGTCGATAAACTTGGAGATGGGTTCAAAAAGTGAATCACACCCCGATATTATGGGGCGTCCCGGAGGCGATTTGGCATTCTTGTGTACCTTTGGAAGTACATAGAACAAGGGAGTTCTTGGGTGTTTATTAACCAAATAGTTGAATTCTTGTTTACCCAAAAAACCTTGTTCAAAACCATCCTGTAGTATTTTCTCAAGTTCTCTCTGGAATTCAGTCGTTGGGTCTGATCGTATTTTCCGATAACATTCTATGTCAAGTAGCTGTCGATGGGCTTCCGCTATATATTCATTGGTGCCCCAAATAACAATCGAGCCGCCTTTATCGGCTTGCTTGACTATGATATTCTCATCATTTCTGAGAGAAAAAAGTGCATCTTTTTCTTTTTTAGACAAATTATGTTTGATGAAAGGTTTATTCTTTTTTTCTTCAGTTGCAATAGCTGACAATACAGTTTTCTCAAAATATATCACTTCTTTAGGTGTTTTAAAAGCTGGTGGACAAAAGGTAGATTTCCTCTTTAAACCCGTGGTTTCTGTTTGCGACATTGTTTCTTTGCCTGAAAAAAATGCAATCAGACGGATTTTTCTGCAAAACTCAATGAATTCAAGCTTGAGTCTAACAAAGTCTTGAGGTTTTGTAGGGACGAACGTAAGTCCCTTTTCCAATACACTTAATTCCGACGAGGAAAGAACTCTGTTGGAGAGATTGATAACTGACGAAGTCCCTAGTTTTTGTAATTTTGTCGCCTCGTCGACATCTCCCATGGCTGGTTGTATCTTGTTTTTCCGCGCGGTTTCGGTTGGCCTTGATCTAAAAAAGGCTGTTGTTGCTGTTGTTTATTTTGTTGAAAGTTTTGTTGATATTGCTGCTGTTGATAACCTCCCCGTCGATTGAATTGGGGTCTATATGTCCCTGGTTCAGAGTCACTCCCTCCTGACGATGATGTATCTGAGAAGGTTAGGTATTTTGTTCGGGATCGACCTTGATTGTCCGATAAGAAGCGTCTCGCTTCTGGGCGAGAGTAAAAATCCTGTTGCAAATAAGGGTAGGTCTTTTCAAAAGAAAAATTCCGTTTGTCTCTATCGAAATTGTTTTCTTTCTGTTGCACCGTATAATCCTTGAATTCCAGGATTTCCTTTTCAACTTTTTCAAGAAGATTTTTAGAGTCTTGAATCAATGGGTTTGCTTTAATTTCCGTTTCCAATTTTTCGATCTCCTCCAATTGGGCTATAGATAATCTTTGTGCCGTTTCAATTGTTAGAACCATTAAGTCTCTGCTACATTTGATTTCAATGTAACTGAATCCTTTTTTATATATATCGTCTTCCGTAAAAATCAAGGGAATGTTTTTTACAATCAAACCTGTTGGTATAGTGCCTGACCTGAGGTGTTGGAGAAGGTAGTGGCCATGTAAATCCGTCCGGATTTGTTTTTTCTTCAACCTAATTAATTTGTCCGATTCGTTGTTTGTTTGTGCGGTACTGCTGAGAGTAGCGGAACCGAAAGAAGGAGGGTTTTTGAGAAGATTTTTTATGTGATCTTCGCTATATGCGAAGGTTTGTTCCTCTGACATATTAAATTGACAGTCTGAAGATTGAGTCGATCAACAGTCATACGGCAAGCACTCCAAATACACTCATTCACATACACACACCATACACTCGTGTACTAATGGAACCTAATATTCAAAGAAAAAGGTGGGAGGGTTCAGACTGGAGAAGAAATCCAACAGTGAACCAAAACTAACCGTGTTTGAGTGGTCGAGGCTTAAACAGCAGTGTAAAGAACCTCGCGGGTATGCACCCGCTATTATAAGTGGCAACAATGAGGGTTCTGGCTAAAGCAGTAAGGCTGCGCCAATATAAAAATCAACAAAGAGATGCCAGTACTGCACTTAAATTAAATATTTTGAAAAATTGAGTAACAATCCTCAATTCAAAAAGACCAATGATTCAGTCTACAATCCTATGAATATTTCTTTTTATTTTGAATTTCTTTTATATATATTTTTTTCTTTGGTTGAGAAAATGCTTTTAAACGAACATTTTTTACACAAAAGAAGAGACTTGTAAGGTGTATACAAAAACATATAATATGTACAAAAACAACAATTTATCACAACTCAAATCCAATATGTATTATTTTGCAAAACGTTTGGGGGACACATTAAACATTCAAAAAGACTACACTTAGTGCACTTAGAGACATAGACACCCAAGACAAGACAATTTGACAATGATATGCCAAGAGTTCACCGTTCTAAAGTAAATGTAAACGCCCTGTTTTTAATAAAGTTTTTGTTGAACCACAGGTGCGGATACTAGTGCTTAGTACAAGATTTGTTCAAGCTTATTTTATGCAGTAGACCATCCAATAATGCAATTTTTAAGTTTTTAGTCATGAGGAGATTGGTCTAATGAGGAAACGATGATTTTTCAAAAGGACAGGGGTCGACGCGTTTCGAATCCCTTATGTGACAGGGATTCTCATCAGGACCATGTGGGCTCAATCTAAAAAATAAATGAATAAACATTCTGTCAGTCATGCTGGGCAACACTCAACTTCAAACAGTCACACACTCTCTCAGATCATACCTGTGTTTTAAATTTCAGTAGTCGGTCTCCCACAAGATGGTTTGCTCATATAGCTGTAATGTATAAATTTGAATGAGCATGATTAAAGTCAATATGCCAAAGAAGCAAATCAAATTGATGGTATACACCAACTTGAGCCTCCCACATGGCAGCCTCCAACTTGATCCTACAAAGCAACATATTGAAGTCCACCATTTCGAATGCTACAAATAGGAATGGCCAGTTTATGTGACCTGGCTCCTACAGAAAATGCAATACTATGTATACATATATTTTATTATTTCTCATAGAGGACTTGTTTTAGCAAAGTTTCACCTGCATAACCCAGTAACCACATGTCTTTCACAAAATTAGGAACCACATCTCAATGAAGTTCAGTGCATGCTCTTACAATGAGAGGCGTGCAAGGGTGTAAAAGGCTCATAAAATAGCCAATTCATTATGTTGTGGGTCATTCAATATATCAATTTGTAGTTTTAAGAACAAGAAAATAGATGTGCACCTTTCAGTTACACTGGGATCGAATGTGATCCCATGCACCTCCGCAATCGTTGACAGGAAGGACAAACAGACAAACGACTGAAAATTCGATGGTTCAAGGCAAGGGCCACTTTTGAGGCTGGGAGTTTGCTACAGATATTTGACTGACAACTGAAACTGAAAATGTTTTTGCAAATTGCAATGGTGTTGCATCTCAAAATGATAATTAGTGTAATTAAAAGCAAGGCCAGTAAAACTGGTATGTCAAAAACTATGCACAAAACCACAATGAAGGCAAATCGTCTTGTTGATTGGTTCGTTCTGGGACTTTTCACGCCTTTCGAACATTTATTTGTTTGCACCAGTGCAAATAAACCAAGATTTTAGTTTTGATATTCAGCAGGCTGATACACAGAGAATAAAAGACAGATTAGGACATTAAAAGGGCCACCCTGTGAATGACAATCCTCAATTCAAAAAGACCAATGATTCAGTCTACAATCCTATGAATATTTCTTTTTATTTTGAATTTCTTTTAAATATATTTTTTTCTTTGGTTGAGAAAATGCTTTTAAACGAACATTTTTTACACAAAAGAAGAGACTTGTAAGGTGTATACAAAAACATATAATATGTACAAAAACAACAATTTATCACAACTCAAATCCAATATGTATTATTTTGCAAAACGTTTGGGGGACACATTAAACATTCAAAAAGACTACACTTAGTGCACTTAGAGACATAGACACCCAAGACAAGACAATTTGACAATGATATGCCAAGAGTTCACCGTTCTAAAGTAAATGTAAACGCCCTGTTTTTAATAAAGTTTTAAATAAAGTTTTATTAAAAACAGGGCCTCAACAGATGGATCTCCTTCTACATCCCCAACCGCCAGCTACGCTCCGCTGACCTCTCACTCACCACCGTCCAGTGCATCCGAAGAACAACCACCAGTGGGAGATCCTTCTCCCACCTCGCCGCCAAAACATGAAACACTCAACCACTGAGCCTATGATAGACCAAGACCTGCTGACCTTCAGGAGGATACTTCAGAATTGGCTGTTCGATCAGTAGCGCGGAAGTATTTCGGGGTTCCCAAGGCCTACACCCTCCGGAGATAACCCACTCACACTCAAGAACTGTTGGCACGGAAACTGTAAAAGGCAAAGAACAAGTTTATTAGGACCCCATGGGGTGGTGGTACACTCAAACAGCACCCTTCGGCAATGCAAGAGGTATCACACCGAACATCGGTGCGACCTCATTTTATATACAGTTTTGGGGCAATAAAAGATAGGCGGCACAAGTTAAGACACATTTTCGAGACATATATGGTCATGTTTTGGAATACTGCCAGCTCATTGGAGAGGGCACAACTCCGCTGGTCAGTTTGGTGCACATTCCTGAAGATCTACGGGTCAGTGGGAGCTGCGCATGTGCGGCTTGACCAGTACTAAAAATAGCCTGTTGCTGGGCAGACAAGAGTGGTCAGTGGAACGGACAACGGACTAAAGGGCACGTCGGCCACGAGGCCGCTCATGATCTAAGATGGCCGCTGTAAAATTCAAAATGGCGTTATCATATATAGCCAAGTTAAGGAGGACAACGTGTAGGTTCAGCTAATCGCTAATGCGGCCGGGCCAAATACGACAGACGACCCTTTTAGTGTTTAGCTGAATCTACCTCATAATGAACATAATCAGGATGTTCGTCCTCGATGTCTATTGACATAATTTGTGTCACCTCTTTGTGCAGCATCATTTTGTCATGGGCAAGAGCTCGCCTTGATGGTAAACAAGCTGATAAACACATCGAACATAAGGCTGGGCCACATTGAATACATAGGCATATAAAAAACATTGCTCCCACAAGTATACAAAGAATTGTCAACAGTTTCCAGCCCCAAGTTGCAATCATGGACCAGAACCATCCTGAAAGTGTCCAAGTTCCATTGTCCGGGTGTATTTCAGCAGCTATTTTATGCAGCTTGGAAATAGCATCATACACAGATGGAGAATTGTCCGGGACGTATACGCAACAGCTGCTTCCGATAATTCTACATGCCCCCCCGCGATCAGCCAAAACAACGTCCAACACCATTCGATTTTGGAGGGTG
Source organism: Lissotriton vulgaris (assembly GCF_964263255.1). Lineage (NCBI taxonomy): Eukaryota > Metazoa > Chordata > Amphibia > Caudata > Salamandridae > Lissotriton > Lissotriton vulgaris. The sequence continues at coordinate 622,246,958 of NC_141694.1, read as the reverse complement.
ACAATTCTGGAAATCTGTAGTTCCTCGGTAATATTCCCCAGGGCAACGGCAGTGTCATTCGCAACAGCCTCGACAACGCGTGTCAGTTGTCTGATCTTCCGGCTGTTCAATGCAGCCCCCACAAAGGAGAATAGTCCCAGATTAAAATCCACATACTGTTGTAATGCAGTGTCCGTTTGATCAATGTCCTCTAGGGCAACAGTTCGTTTAACCCTGTTCAAAACGAAATCGTGGTACAATGTATAATCGTTGTGGTACATTGGAGGGGCAATGAATACAGGAGGTAGCACAAACGATACGTAGCACGTGCCCAACCACCCCACTGGAAGCTGATGGTACCCCTTCGTTCCACAGATAAAGTATGTATTTCGAGATGCAACAAATGAAATGCCATTCGGGCTATCAAACGTGAGAGTAATGTTACATTCACTTTTCCCCACTGCAATCGTGCCCTTGTTTCTAATACATAAATCGGCTTTTGTAGCAATGACATTTATGACATGAGCACTAGATACATTCACATTTCGCTGATTGCTATATACACGTGGGGCAGATACATTGTCAGGCCTATACTCTTCCCATTCGAAACGTGTGCCCTCAGCCCGGGGAAACCCATCCTTGTCATGGGAACATACTTTATTCAAACGGAAAAGCACCCCCCCTTTAGTTGGCCATCTCAGAGTAAAAAGGAGGGTGTACCAGGCGTTGCATGACCCATTGTGTGAAAACGGGAGTGGAATAAGTGGGGTGCCCCCTCTCTTCTGGTGCCCAGGCAACATTCCACACACCCAGCAATTAGAGGTATTGGTCATATTATGCGTGTGGTGAAGAATCTGAATGAAGCTGTTATTTAAATACGTTTGGCGATGGCGCTCTTCATGGAAAGGCAATGTAAAATGAAAATGTTCAGACGGTGCCGGGGTAGTCGGCAGCAAATGTTCACGTACAGGCACCACAAGTTCGACTACCCAGGCTATAACAGCTATCACCACAATGGTCAAGACAAAGAGAAAGGCACCCAATATTTTCTTATCACGAGATGCCGTTGATGCCATAGTTCAAGAAAGTTCGTGCAAAGTCTTCAAGTGGCACAAATTGTTCACAAATTTTTCACAAATTGTCTCAGATACACGTGCGTGTATACCTAAAAAAGAAAAATGCGGTGCTGAACTCCGAGGTAGCCGTTGTTTTCTTCTCCGGGCCAAGACGGGTGTCGCTACTCTGGCAGAACTGATCCCCCCCCCTTGGAATTCCCGGTTTCCGTTTCACAAACCTGGAGCGGTAACCAACCAGTCATTAAAAAGGAACAAAAATCTTCTTATCGTGGACGTAGATCGTAGCGCTCTCTTCCGGTAGCAGATTGGTCCGGGAAGGCTCCCTCCACTTCGGCCGACGTCACAGCTGGGCTCTTTTCTTTCTCCAAGATCTCCTTATAATCAGTCAACACAGCAGGAGTCACCAGATCCGGAGAGACACGGCGACAATGTGTCGAATGCACCCACCGCTTCCTGTTTGTCACTCGTACTGCGGTGCGGGTCGCCAGGAGGACCTGCTCGGGGCCCTTCCACCTGGGCTCCAGACTGCTTGCTCTCTCAAACGAGCGGACCATTACATGGTCACCAGGACGAAGATCGTGGCCCTCTCCAGTAGAGTTATCAGGGAGCGCTTCTCGAACCTGTTGATGAATAGAGAGCAAATCATTTGTTAATCGTGCCAAATAATCATTCATCATAACACAAGGCACATCATGTATTAATCGCGGCTTGGGCACCCCCCAGATATTCATAGGGCGGCCAAACACCACCTCATAGGGCGTAAGGCCAGTTCGTGAGTGGGGTACTGATCTAAGAGATAGTAGTGCTAGCGGCAACGCATCTGGCCACTTCAACGATGTAGACGCCACAATTTTGGCCAGTTTAAGCTTCAACGTGGCATTATACCGCTCGACCAAACCTGCTGACTGAGGGTGGAATACAGCGTGGAACTTTTGCTGAATCCCTAACCCCTTCAGTACATATTCCACAATCTTTCCAACAAAATGGGGCCCATTATCGCTCCACAAAAATTTGCAAACTCCAAAGCGAGGAAAGAATTCCTTAAGCAACACCTTGGCTGTTGTCAAAGCCGTATTGTCTTTCGTGGGGTAGGCCTCAACCCATTTGCTAAAAGCACACACCACCACTAGGACGTACTTCAGGTTATTGCAGCGCTCGAGTTGGATGTAATCCATTTGAAGCACTTCAAACGGTGCAGAAGGTGGAACGAACCCTCCTTTCGGAGTATGGGTCCCCTTTCCAGGATTGTGTTGCAAGCATACCAGGCAGGTCTGCACTACTCTCTTTGCAGTATTCGCAATCTCGGGATGTTCCCAAACTCGTGTTAAAAGCCGAGTGATTGCAAGAGCTCCGACATGGGCCAGTCCATGTGTCATCTGGACCATCGCCTGTAAGTAAGCCGCAGGCAATTTCCACTTCTCCATGTCTTTGCTTCTCCAACAACCCTCGTCATCTAGTACCCCATCTGCTGCCCAAGCCGCAAGTTCAGATTCTGTGGCTGATTTTTGAATATCCCGTATCTCTGCTCTAGCATCACTCCATCGCTCAGCCTGTGATTGTACCACGTACATAGGGGAGCTAGTTCGGGACATAGCCGTTTGCCTTGCTATGCTGTCTGCAAAGGCATTTCCTTGACCCACTTTATCCGTAATCTTCTTATGGGCACTGCACTTCACTATCGCTACTTTTTTAGGGCTAAGCAACGCATTTAGGAGATCACGCACTAGCTCTCCGTGCATAATGTGCTCCCTGTGTGATGTCAGAAACCCGCGTTCCCTCCAAAGAAGCCCGAAGTCATGGGCCACTCCAAAGGCATACCGGCTGTCCGTGTATATGTTCACACATAATCCGGCACTCAATTCGCAGGCTCTTGTTAAAGCTATCAGCTCTGCTGCCTGAGCCGATTTTTGTGGTATTCTAGCTGTTTCTACCACCATCTTAAGAGTCGTGATCGCATATGCTGCGGAAGTCATACCATCTGGCAGCCTTAAACACGATCCATCAACCCACAGTTCCCCATCCACATCAGGAAGTGGCACATCCTGTAAGTCAACACGACCCTTTGTCTGTTCCTCAGTCAGGAAAACACAGTCGTGATGTTTTTCTTCCTGACCCTCCTCGGCCGGATAGGGCAATAAGGTGGCAGGGTTCAAAGTAGCGCATCTTTTCAATGTTATGTGTGGCGCTAAGAGTGTCAGCTCGTATCCTGTAAGTCGTGCACTCGTGAGGTATTGGGTCTTTGTTTGATTCAACAGGGCATCTACTGCGTGAGGGACTAACACCAACCATTTGTGTGATAACACTATGCCCTCACTCTGTCGTATGGCTACTGCTGGTGCTGCTACCGCTCGAAAACACCCAGGCAACCCTCGTGCTACAGGATCCAAAATGGCAGAGAAGTATGCACATGGTCTCTGCTTATCCCCGTGTAACTGCACTAACACTGACAACGCGCACCCATCATTCTCGTGCACGTACAATGTGAAAAGTTTCGTGTAGTCTGGTGTTCCTAACACGGGTGCGGAACAAAGGGCCTGTCTCAACTGTTCAAAAGCTTTCTGACATTCATCTGTCCACTCAAGAGGCATCGGTGTAGCTTTGGACAGTAATGCTAGCAAAGGTTTTATGATATGTGAAAAACCCATGATCCATTGCCTACAAAAGGACGTCAACCCTATGAAGGCACGCACATCTCTCTGCGTGCGGGGGACTGGTGTGTCTAAAATTGCTTGAATTCGATCAGATGTTAATGCCCGCCCCTCCTTAGACAACAGATGACCGAGGTAGGTCACCTGGGGTCTACAGTATTGAAGCTTTTTCTTGGAAACCTTGTGATTGTTTTGTGCCAAAAAGGAAAGCAATGCAAGCGTACTCTGTTCACATTGTGCATAGGAGTCGGCGGCAAGCAGAAGGTCATCCACGTACTGGATGAGCGCAACGCCAGACTGCAATTTAAAGGAATCTAGTTGTCGTTTCAAAGCCTGTCTGTAGATGCTAGGGCTTTCAGTATATCCTTGGGGAACACGACAAAATCTATACGATTTATTATTGAGCGTAAAACCAAACAGATATCTGCTATCTGGGTGCACAGGGATGGAAAAGAACGCATTCTTTAAGTCAATAACGCTAAAGGTGGTGGCCATCGGTGGAACCAAAGTAAGCAAAGTCGTGATATCAGACACCACCGGGTATTGGGGAATGACAATTTTATTTATCTCACGCAAATCAATAATAAATCGGTAGATCTTGCCATCTGAGTCTCTCTTAAGAATCGGTAGAATAGGGCTGTTACAAACATTATAAGGGACCTCCTCCACCACCCCTGCAGAAATCAAGTCCTGAACAATGTGTGTCAGTGCAATTTCACCTTCTTTCGAAATCTTATACTGTGGCACTCGTGGTAGAGGGGCCCCCTCCTTAACAGTAATGCGTATTGGTGGAATGCGCATCTCTCCCACATCCGTATCTGAGGTCGCCCACAACGTGTGCGGCAGGGAAGCCAAAGCAGGGATGTCTAAAATGGCATAAAATCTGTCAGGGTCAGGGCAATCATCAGGGTCAGGGTAATTGTCGTTCAGAATAACCCGCACTCCCTCTGGAGCGCAGCGTATTGTTGCTCGAAAATATTTAAGCAAATCAATGCCCAGGATATTGTCTGGGGTATGAGGTGATAACAAAAATTGGCCAAAGCTAAAGTATTTGTCAATGCATAGTGCAAGGGGCTTGGACAATGGGCTGGGGGAGGGTGTGCCATCAAACCCTACACACGTAATCATTTCGCCAGACAGGGGAGCCCTCGGAACCAAGTTTTTCGACAGAGCGCTACGAGTAGCTCCTGTGTCGACTAGAAATTGATCAGTAGAACCCAAAATACCCGCTGTTACATATGGACCTTGCTGATCTACCGGCACTTCAACTGATTCCTTACCCCATCCTACGCAATCCTATGCATGCACATAATCCTGGTGTTCCACATTTTCTCCTTCCGAAATCTGATATTGATTCTGTCTATCAAACGTGTTTCGTTCGCCCTGGCCACGGCCCCTCTCCTCAACCTTTCCACGATCACCTCCGCCACCTCTCGCTCCAGTATAACCTCCTCTCGACCTTCCACTTCCTCGACCACGCTGACTACGCTGTTCGCGAAGTACCGGAAAATGTTCGGCCCAATGCCCAAACTCCTTACAATAAGCACACTGATCCTCCGCAATGTCCGTACGACCATACGATGCGTTTCCTCCACCTCGTTTACCTCTATCATTCCCTCTACCCTGTGTTCCCCGAACCTGCGCCAACATCACCTTTGTTTTCAATTCCTTCGACTTTTTCTCTGCACTTTCTTTAGCCTCCACTTCCTGCCGCTCATACTACTGAGCCATAGTTAGCAAGGACGCAGGGGTCGCCGTGGCCCAGGAACTTTCACTCGACTTCAATCGCTTTGCAATCTCTGGTAGGAGATTAGCCACATACTTATCTACAAACAAATGCCGACCCGTATCGTCTGTTAAAGATTGACCACTGTAATCATGAAAGGCCTCCTCAAAGCGTGTAAAGAAATCTGAAACCGTTTCATCGGGTTTCTGCTTGCACGACGTTAACATGGTCCAATCAATCTTTTTGGAGGGAACAAGCGTTTTTAATTTATGTAAGATAGCTGCCGGGAGATCTAGGATTAGCTGACAGGGCTTACATGCTGGTTCCCTATCTAAATCTGCAGCATTTATTTCTTTCCATGTCCCCCCCAATATCGTTTCATCATTATTTTTACGAATCTGCCGCCACATATCAGGTGGTAATATCAACCCAAAAAACAAATCTATGTCTACGAGAGTCATCACACAAGACGATATAGCCCCCTCCACCCCCTCATAAAATGCCGCTGGATTCTTCCGAAGATCAGGTAAAGAATTTTTCAATGCCATAACATCTGCTCTATTCCATGGAGTGTAAACCCAATTATAAACAAAGTACCCTTTCGCATCCTTTGATAATTTATCCTCATCCGTACCTTCCCCCCTCTGCGGAACATACAAAGGCGCAGCTTCACGCATAGGCATAACATGCAACGCAGAACTCTTATCTGAACCACGGAGAGAACACTCTCTGGCCTGCCCATTATTCTCCAATTCGGACTCCTTTTGCCTCCTTTTCCGCTCCTCCCGCAATCGGGTTGTCTCATCCCGCAGCTTGATCAATTGCGCAAACAGGTCATCAACATCTGAAAGATCAAAATCACCTTTAGTCAAATTTTCACGGTACACTGACAACGCTTTGGGTTCTAACGTATCAGAAAGATCACGATATGCGCCTATAACCTCATCAGCCAAAGTAGACAGAAAATACATCAATTCAAGATCCGTCCACCCTGTCTTTTCTGACATCAATTGCTCCTGAGTAACACTACGCTTATTCACTTTTCGAGCCCAACTACGTAGATGAGCGGACCTCTCCGTAGTAAACCTGAGAGCAGATACACTCTTCTTGCCCGACTTATCCTGTCCGCCATCATCGGAATCCACAGCTGGAGCCGTCGGCGTAACGTACGGAGGCGGTGACCGATCTAACAAAGAAAAATCATCAATTTCATTATTAAGGACAGGATAAAGTGGTCGGCGAATAGGAAACTGACCAGTCGTTTGCAAATTACGTTCCCGTTCCTCCCTTTCTTTCTTCTCCTGAGCCTCCTTTTCCTCAAGCTGTAAAGCCTTATCCCGAGCAGCCTTGCGCTGCTCTTTGTCCGCCAAGGCAACCTCACGCTTCATTCGCTCACGCGCCGCTTTCTCCCACATTCGCACGCAATCAAACATGTTTTGTCTAGACCTGCGTTGAAACATACATTGCTCTACAAATTGTATTTTACTCAAATCATACGACCCGTGTAGAGGCCATTGCAATTCAGGATCGGCCTTGGTGTATTTATGCCATAATTTACTGTACATAATAGGGGGAAGGCCAAATTTTATGTACATGTCCCTATTTGGAGTTCCCTCTGGGGGAGCCGGCTGTGATTCTGCTAACCTAATTGAGGTACCTTCTCCAAGACAACACATTCCTCGGAGTGTGCTGAAAACAGGCATGTTCAAAAAGTATCACGAAAGCGTGACACCGGACAAAATGGCACTTACAGTTCTCCACACGATTGTGCCGCTCAAAGGAAAAAAACAAAGTTAGAGAAACATCTCTACATGCCTGCCTATGTGAAGTGCACTACACATATAAGTTCAAAGATCACAAATTCACAATGTTAGCTAACTCAAATCAAAGTTCGTAGGACTCGGCAAGCGTCCGAAGACTACCTCACCGATCACAAAGCACAGATTTTCAGTAAGCGTCCGAAGACTACCTTACCGAACACAAATCGTAGAACTTCAGTAAGCGTCCGAAGACTACCTTACCGAACACAAGCTTACCAAATTCTCTAATGTCCAGATTCCAACTGCCAAGGTCTTGTAAGCCAAATCAGCCAAACGGCACTTTCTCAGCGATGCAGACACTTTGAAGACTCAGTCGGAGACCGGCGCCACCTGGAAGGTCAGATCGGAAGGAAAGGAAAAAACACCGTGGCAGCCAAGACTCGGGTCACTCGTGGCAGCGCGCGCCCATGGCGGGTTTCCAAGCCTTCGTCACGACCTCTCCTTCGGGCATCCGAGTCGCCGATGAGTCCCACCAGAGTCGCCAATTGAAGTATTTCGGGGTTCCCAAGGCCTACACGCTCCGGAGATAACCCACTCACACTCAAGAACTGTTGGCACGGAAACTGTAAAAGGCAAAGAACAAGTTTATTAAGACCCCATGGGGTGGTGGTACACTCAAACAGCACCCTTCGGCAATGCAAGAGGTATCACACCGAACATCGGTGCGACCTCATTTTATATACAGTTTTGGGGCAATAAAAGATAGGCGGCACAAGTTAAGACACATTTTCGAGACATATATGGTCATGTTTTGGAATACTGCCAGCTCATTGGAGAGGGCACAACTCCGCTGGTCAGTTTGGTGCACATTCCTGAAGATCTACGGGTCAGTGGGAGCTGCGCATGTGCGGCTTGACCAGTACTAAAATGAGCCTGTTGCTGGGCAGACAAGAGTGGTCAGTGGAACGGACAACGGACTAAAGGGCACGTCGGCCACGAGGCCGCTCATGATCTAAGATGGCCGCCGTAACATTCAAAATGGCGTTATCATATATAGCCAAGTTAAGAAGGACAACGTGTAGGTTCAGCTAATCGCTAATGCGGCCGGGCCAAATACGACAGCGCCCCCCCCCCCCAGCGCCTTGAGACCCTCGCGGGATTGTAGTGCACTTTACAAATGATTGATTGATTGCTTGACTGATCACTGGATACTTGAATGTACTTACAAGTGCACTCTCCCTTCTGAGTATTTGTATCCCCCCGCTTTCCCTTCCTTACGAGTGTCCACTTACCTCCATTTTTTAAAAATATATATTTTTACTTTTCATCGATTTGTATGAACATGTTCATTGTCCAACATCTGTTATATTGCTTTATGGACTTTTATTTTTGATTATTGCATTAAAATTAAAATATATGGGATTCCGAATGTTCTCCTTTGTTTTAATGGTGCTTTCAACAAAATTAACTTTGCAATCCCCAATGTATTTCAAACTTATTTCCCGGGATGTTAACATTCCTTATCCTTTTAACCAAAGGGAAACAAAATACCAGCACCCAAAACCTATTTATGTGCTGTCTAGGAACTCACATATTGAAATTGCTTCTTTGTTTTTCATACGTTTGATCTGCAGGCACACTAATTAAAGTAACAGAGATTCCTTGGATACCTATGAACACGCCCCACCCTCCCCCCAAAAGGAGTCTGAGAGTCCCTACCTTGCTTCAGGAATGATTTGTACGTGCAAACACCCAACTCGGGTCAGTGACTAGATTCAAGTTCTGGGGTTGCTCTGCCCTGTTCATGCATACAGGGCTTCCAAAGCACCAACTGGAGTAATGTCAGGACTTGTTGCCTCAGCGGAGTCTAGAGACTCTGCTAGTCTTTTAGAACTGTGCGCTGCCTTCAGAGGATTGCCTTAGACCATTGGCTATAGCCAAATCACAGTGAGTATGAATGGGAGCTCCCTTGAGCTCTAATGAAGGTACTGTTGTTGCCATGTACACTGGAGCAGTCTGGGACCTTTTGAGGGTTCAAGGAGCCCCCTTGATGATAAAAACAGCCACCTCAGTTGGGCCCAGGACCAGTGGCAGTTGGTGGCATACCAAAATGGGGGTGATACGAGCATACATTATAAATGAACATTAAATAAAGAAAAAATAAGTTTTACTTACCTTGTCCTGCAGCATGTCCTTGATCTTCTCTGGTCCCTGGCTCCAGATACCTCCTAGCGCGAGGTCCAACAACCAGCTACCTTATCCAATCCAGGCTCTGCACACATACTGTTAAGCACCATGAGTGAAGCATCTGTATTGGCTGTTGCAGGCCACGTTAGTGCTCCAAAAGGTACTGAATGCCTGTGCCTGCTCTATAACCCAGCTGTCTAAGACAGCTGGGTTGGAGACGTTTGAATCGCGCATGACGGTCTACCGCAGTAAGATCACAAGCCAAACTGTCATGTGTACTTCAAACTGAAGGGCCCACTCATCATTGATGTCAATCAGCAGCAGAGACACACTGGCCCTGCCCCCACACTCCAATCGACAGAGAGTAAACAATAAAATAGTAATGAAATATTATTTATCACTCTTTCTTTAGCAGTGTAGGTGGGCGATGCTCCTCTGCTCATATGGAGGAATCATCTTTGCCCAGGACATGGGTGGGGGTGTCCAGGAGCTCTATTTTATTACGGAGGAGTCCGTGCCCTGAGTGCAGAAGGATGCCACCACAGATAGCTGGATGAAGCCTAGGTGATTGTTACTGGAGTTCTTACTAGTGTGCTTTCAAGGCATTGTGGTCTATAGGAGCTTTACCCGGGGCTCATGGAGCCCCTTTTTCATATCAAGGGCCATCCCAGGTCATTTACTTGGAAACTGGTCTTGGATATGTGCGAGGACCATTTGAAGCCCCAACTTGGCCGTTGATAGGGCCTTTCACCTGACAGAACAGCCTGGGAGTCCTTGCCAGTGTTTTGGAATACTGCTCTGAATACAGATGAATGGATTGGATTACTGGGTAAAAAAATGGCCTACGGGCCATGTGTCATGACTTCATGAAGTTCTAACCAAATTCCTTTCAGAACTTTTTGCCTCACTGGAGTCCACAACTACTCCAGGCCCTTGTCACTCCTCATTAATTATAAGTCTTAGTTTGGTGACTGAAGCCCATGTCTGATAGCTGGGTCCTGAACATGTGGAGGGGACTCTGATGTGAGGATGTTGGTGTACTATGTGATATGACTATGGGGCCCTATTGTGGACTACACTCAGTGACCATCTTGGGTCCAGTCTGGTTTTTTTACTTAACTTTCGCCCCACACTGGGCAGCTGTGGCTGGGAGCAGTAAGGCTTGGAGAAGAAACTTAGTATTAAGTGTTTAAAAGCACCAAATAATCAAATAAAAAATCACACAACAAGAAAGGGTTACAACAACAATATATAAAAATAGAGTATATTTGTATGAATTTTTAGAGTCCTTGATCATCAAAATCCACCAAGGGGTTCCGGAGAGACAGATTTTAAAATATCTTTTCACTTTTAAAAGCAACATCAAACAAGCATTGGTCAACAAAAAGTTTGTAAACTTTTGAATAGTTTGAAAGAGTTTGTGCAAGTACTTCAGCCCAGGTTGGGCGACCAGATCCAACAGGGAAAAGGTCTAGGGGGCCTGACAAGATACTTTGTAGAAATGCTTGGCCAACAGAGTGTTTTTAAGGCAAGCACCAAATTTTACAGGAAGACCTCCACAGACATCAATGGAGTGGCCCAAATGCTGAGGATATAGGCATAGGATCCTCAAAGGATGCTCCGTCTGTGGTACAGTCAATGCGGGTGTCTTTCTGGTGGTCCCTCGGTTCATGGGTGATGAGGAGCAAATTTAGCCACAGAGATCGGGGTCTCTCGAAGTCCTCTACATTGCAGGAGCAGTCCAGTCAATGTTGGGCTGCTGGTCTCCGTGCACCACTGCTGGAGCTAAATACTTAGGTGGGGACTAATGTCTCTTGGGTATGATAAATCCAGACTTTTACAGCACACCTGGGTCTGGCAGACACAAGTGCAACTTTTGACTTGCGCAGATTTGCCGTCTCGTGCACCCAGTGACTGGTAGGTGCAAAACGTTTGCAATGGCTACCAACATGTCGGTTTGAGCTTCTGCAGCTCTTGGGTCCCTGGAGTTGGATCTAGGGGATCAGCTGACTGATCCTTGCAGTCAATGATGTAGGTTGGGGCTAGGAATCAACTTTGCCTAGACCAAGGAGCCGCAAGCACAGTCCAAATTTCACTAGCCCACAGTGCAGCAGGTGCAGTCCTTTTGACGGTGCAGCCTTCTTTTGTGCAGTTTCAAGGGCAGCAGGGCAGTCTTTCTTTGGTCCTCTCTCTGTTTCCATTGGGATCTGAGGAGCAGGGTGTCAAGGGTGCCACATTTACCCCAAGAAAGAGCCCCAAGGGAACCATGCAGTCACTAGTCAATGGGATACTGGGTCTCCTCCGTCCTACTGATGTATTCCATGCAATGTGTGGCATCTGGCTATCCCAAAGTGGACCAATCTTGCCCCTTTCAAAAGGACACAACCCTGCCTTGATCTTGAGGAGCACGGCAGCCCACCCAAGAAGTGTGGCTACAAATGGACTACACACCCACAGGAAAACCGGTTTGGGGACGGGTTTTCCCTCTCTGCCTCTGTCTCCTACTTGTCTGTAGGAACAAAAGGCATTCTGCTCAGGTGTACCTTCAAAGGTAGCTTCCCATTTGAAGCTTGCCTTTTGCACTAACACCCTGAGAAGCCATCGTGGGACAGAAGGTCACACCTTGCACTGCAACAACCAGCCTTTGCCCCTGGGTGTCGCTCACACATCTCTCCAGGTGGGCAGAAAGCGGCTTGTGTGCCAGGGCCTTTGTGAGGATGCTGGACTAGCTGGATTGCAGAGTGGTAACTTTCTAAAAGTTGGTGACAATAAATTTGACCTGGACATCAGGTCAGGATTAATGGCAAAATTAATTTGATCACTTACACGACCCAGTTAGGTAGTCCCATTCAGAGGCTAGCCATGCTGGGGTGCAAGCAGGTAAAATTGTATTGCAGTTGGCCACGCACTCTGTAAATTTCACAGATTGTGATCAAAGTTGAATACATTCATCAAGATGTGCTATCAGGTAACCAATGGGGCTACTAACCTTTCCACAGCAACACAACAATTTGGGTGTGTTGCTGTTAACACATATAAAAAATGTATGTCCTACTTAATAACGTATAGCTCCCTGTCATAGGGCTCCATAGGCCTTCCTTAGGGGAGACGAGTTAAGACTTACATATATCATTAAGGTAAGTAGGGGCATTGCTATTAGTTGTAGTGGCAAAGTCGATCTATCCCTGTAAACCATGCCTTTTGAGTCTGCAGTGGCAGTCTGGGATCCATTTTGTCCTTTGTCCCACTCAGGGTGGCACAAACAGTACTGCAGCTCTGGGGGAACAGCCTGCCTTACACCCCCTGGGTACCATATACTAGGGACTTATAATTAAGTCAGTACTTGCCAATTGGGTGCATCCATCTCAACATCTCTTTTATATAGGTTTGAAACACTGCCTCTGAGGTCTGTATAGCAGACCTCAGGGCACACTCAGAGTCGAAAAACCTGCAGCATCAGTCCAAGAATGTGGGAGTGACCATGTTAAAAGATTAATTTCCTTACACAGGGCAACTCTAATCTGGCTATGTATAGAGGAGTTTGCCCCTGGGAACCCTATATGTCCCAGCCAGGCAGCTAGAACTCCGCCCTGCTTTTGGAGGGATGATATGGTCTGCTGGCTGGACCCCAGGCCTCTTTGCTGTGCAAGGAGACATACATGGCCTGTACCTGGGGTCCTTTTTGAACCTTTGGCCTAGGAATCATGGCCCCCACCTCAGTTACACAAAGGGCTGCCATTTGTTGGCTACCAAAACTTGCATTCAAGGACTGGGCCCTAGAAATGTATATGGACCTTCAGAAGATCTAACTCTGCCATGCTTAGTACTTAAAATGTCAAAGGAGCTTGCTGGTGACTAGCAGGATCAAAGATCTCTCTCCTGAACACAAAGGCACATCTTTGGTTGACTGCTTCAGGCCATGCCTTGCCACACTCTAATGAATGTTCACGCAGGTATACTGGAACTCTGACTGGTAGCTGGTCAAAACGTGAAGTCTAATGGATGCCCAAGGCCCTTGAATATCTGCTGGACTGTGACCCGTGCATGAGGAAAATCTAGGTGGCTGATGGAGCAGGGTAGAGAGACCAGTCTCCAGACATACACTGAAACTCTGATGTGGGTCTGGTCAGGGTCTGATGGCTGGGAGGAGCACAGTAGTCATATATGGTATATGGAGTTCTACCATTGCAAGGGAGATGCCTGGCCAAGGGACTAGGCCCTAGATGTTCAGATCATCCTGCCATTGCTCTCATATAGATCTTGTTAGGGATTTATGGTTGAGAGGAGCCCAGCAATGCTTGTCAGGCTGGTGGAGCTATACATTGGGTACGGCAGATGCACCACGTGGGGGTGGGGGTCTGGATCCTACAACAGGTACCATTCACTGCACATTCAAGTGGGCCTTCCAGAGCTGTGACTTTCATCTGGTCAGAGCCCAATGGCCTGGAGGAATTAAGGAGTTTCACCAGGCCTGTGGGACTCATTCCTGTTTACTGAGGGACTGAATGGCTGCGCTATAGACCTGCATGAGAACCTCCAGCATTTCAAAGCTGGTCAGACTTTTTAGTCAAGGAGTAGCTGGGAATTGTGTACTGTATGTAGAACTATGATCTGTGCACATAGGGCTGCTCATGACTGCAGGGTTTAGAGATTCCATCACATATTTCTGTCCTTTCTAAGGTAACTTTGGGCAATTGAGCCATTGTTAACAAGGTTACCACCAAAGGTAACCCCACCAACTGTAACTATCACTGTGCAGGTTGTGCCTTGCTGTTGCTGGTTGCTTGGAAGTAGAAGCAAGAGCACAGTAATGCTCAACCCATTGGGTCTGCGAAGATAAAATAACAGTGGTGGTAATTCACTGCTGGATTAAGAGGCTCCCACTTATCCTACACCTCATATGTTGCTTCACAGTGTCAGAATAGTGGCTGGCTTAACAGGGACTGCAAATACTTCATCTTCCTTTCGTTGGCTAAGATTAAATCTAATATTGGGATCAGTGGGAATCTTGTTCATCCGTTATCATGCATCACTAATTAGATGGCAAGGCATTTCACTATTCATGTACCACCTTTCTGAATCATTCCATGTTATTATTGTGCCAGTCAGGGTGAATTTTCACTAATTTGTGAGTGACAACATCTGAGCAATATTTTAGAAATCAAATTCTATGAAATAGTACTTACCAAGGCCCATCTTTCAGCACCATCAATTCTGAGAAAGATCAACCACCAAAAGCTTAGTGGGGCTAATTGGGGGAAAGGGTTGTATGAAGGGGCCTTCAAGGAAGGGGATCTGGAATGAGATGAAGACACTTCAATGAATGATGAACTAAATACCTGACCCAAATTACATTAATTCAGTGATTAAAGCCTTGTTTCTTGGGTGAGGTTCTGTATATGCCAACTACTCAAATCTGTGTCCTCTGATAATTACAAACCCAAGGATGTAGGTGTGTCTCTTGATCCCTATTTCGAGGTTGACCCTGATTTATGAGATAATGTTTTAAAAAATCCTTACAATATCAACTGGCCTCAAAATATATATTCTTTACTCTTCAGATGGGTTCTCTGATATTGGCTTTCTATGTTTGGTGCATTTATTCAACCTGAAGTTAGATAATGATTATTCACCTGATAAATCTTAAAAACTCCTTGAACAAGGGGTGTGGAAGTTCTATCTATTGATTTCATCTTGTGCCAGTCATATTTCACTAAAACCTTCATGAAATAATTTAGAAATCTATTGTTCTCTAGTCTTAAGCAGTGTTTTGATAATTTGATGTACAGTTCTGGTGCATCTCTCAAGCAGAGGAGATTGTTGCTGTTGTTACCTCTAAAATAGGTTCAAACATTTAGGAATTGCCAGTCAACTGTTTATTTTCCCAGAGTATAGCGAACCATCCTAGAAATACACAAGAATATGTAAGTCGCTCTTGCAGATTTTCTTTTTGGTTGGCCTAATTCAATTTTAGTCCTTGCCTCTGCTTCATGTTTTCAATATTTAGTCAGAGCTTGAGAATACATTGCTGATGAATGATTACCTTTCTATGAGTTGATTTCAGTAGTATATCAACCAACTGCTCCATTCATTGAAGTAGTGGGTAATTTGTATTCCTGGTGTTAGTGGTACCTACATGTATATCAAATCTGAGACTTCGGTGTGTCTCATTATCACAAACAGTATAACAACAATTTTCTAAGTAGTATAGTTCCAGGTTTCACTGTTAGTTAATAATATCTTTTTTCATGATGTCTGTTATGGAATCATTTTAAATCCAGCTTCAGGTTTTTCGAAATACTGGATTTCTCAATAATTGTCAGATCATGTTTATTTCTTACAAGTATCACAGAGTCATGCAATACAGTCAGCAAATGCTTATGTTGTAAGTTATCGAATCAGACTACAAGATCTAATAGGTAGGCTTTACCCATTTTTTGGAAGATCTCCAAGTAACACATCCAAGGAAATATGAATAACAATGGGATATAAGTGTTCCTGCTTGACCCCAGATGTCATTTTTATTTTAGGAGTTATTTCGCTATTTGTCTTTAAAATATGTAGTTTAATCTGTACCTTAATCAAATCATGTATAGTTGAGGGGATTATTGGAACTCAGCACATTTCACAAGTGTTACAGACTAGTGAGTCTAACCAGCTGAGTATATTCATTTGATGTATTGATGATCACTGATGCCAGGTAATATCATTTGTTTTGGTATCCCTTTATTACTTTCTGTAGATGTTTTCAAGATTTTAGATATTCGAGGTTCTCCTTGCTTTTGTATAACCTATAACCTTTTTGTCTCTTGTTTAAATTCATAAAACATGATTCGTTTTATTAGTAGCTTAACCAGCAAATTCATAAATGCAGTAGTGATTGCTCACAAATTGTTTGACTTGTCCATTTCCTTTAGGGTCATATTTTTTGCAATAAGTATTGATCTATTTTTTATGATGTAATCAGGGACTCTTCCCATGCTCAACCAAATGCAATAGACTTTTGGTAGCAATGTAGGCTCTTTCAGTGCAACTGTGCAACGCGTGCCATTAGTAGCAATGGCTTTTTCAAATATTTTTGGCACTTCAAGAACTGAACCTCTTTACGCAAATGTTGATATTCCCATTCTTCGTGGGTGTGGGCAATCAGAGCACATTTTAGATTGTTCTTGTTTTCTTTCGGCTGAGATTCTAGTGTAAAAATTAAATATATCATTTGCAGAGGTTTGGCATGAAGGTTCTTGTACCTCATCAGAATGTATTCTCACAAATTTTGTATTCTACGATTAGAATATTGTTTGATATATTTATATTAACGTTTCACCTTTTGCATAGCTTTCACTTTCGTTACTGTCCAGCTCACTTTCTTAATTTTTTATTGCTTTATTATTAAGCATTTTACTCTTTATGTTCAGCAACAATCAAGGACTCATTTGCTGATAGAGCCAAGGTTTTAGGATGGTTTATGTCACTTCTAGCCCAGTGGATTATGTCATATACATTTTCTGTTAAATAAATTATAAGCTTTTTTATCAAATATAAAACAGCTTCTTATAGCATTTTTGGAAAAGGTTTTGATTTTTTTAATAAGTCCTTCCAATTTGAAGAAGCTTGTTATTCTTTAGGTGCTCCCCTTTCATATTGTCTTTACAACTTTCTCTCACGTCTTTTAGTGCAACATTTGATTCTTCTATAGATTTATTGTTCTGTTCTACACAGAAGAAAGACATCATTTTCAATCTTTTTGTTCCATTCTCTCATGTCACACCTGTTTTCTGATATTCACTTGTTGGCTTTGTTGTCAAAATGTGGAAACCTGATACAGTTTCTCAAGCTCTATCAGCAACTCAATCTCTCCTTGAGATCAAACCCGAAGCATTTACTGGGGGCTAAGGCAGACAGTCTTATATTATTCAGTAATGTAGGGTGCATGTGGGAAGCATGTCGTGATATAACAATCTTGCCTGAAAATCTTGAATAACAAAAGCTGCAAATATATTGTACAGCTTTTCATTGTTATAAGATACATGTTCTTTAATTGTTTACATGCTGCCACTTTTTCACTACAGAGACTGTAGTTTCACATTTCATTGGGCTATTACAAGTCGTTTACGCTCTTGATGAAGTCTGGATTCATTGTTATGAGTTTAGCTTCTGCATTATATATACGTCTAGAAGCATCTACCACTGCAGGGTACTGTTTACTTATTGAGTAACAAATACAATAAAGTCATTTAGATCAACGTGGCCTTTATTGTCTGACATCCTTAGGGGCATACTCAAGTGCTCTGATTTAGTTGTTCCATATTTTTTATGTTGTTGTCACCATATGGTTATTTTACAAATTCATGAAGAAACTGCCTGCTATGCAAAACTGTGTTGCAGTATCAAAGCTTGCAGTTTTCCTAAACACAGGGTTTTTGACTGCCAAACAGGAAGTTCCAATGTATAAATTATAGAGTGCTGTTTCTGACTCTCGAAGCACACTTTGCAACTGAATGCATTTCACTTCTGAATCACAACATGATTTATCAGTGGTTTGAAACCGCGGTTGCAGTCCCATATTATTGATCTGGTACTGACTGGATGGTATTGTATTTACAAAATGAATACTTACGGCAGGAGACAGCTTCCACCTTATTAACCCCTTCCAGGCTATTGACGGAATCGTTCCGTCACGGCTCGCGGCTGATCTGTGCTCATGGCGGAACGGTTCCGTCACGGCCCGGCCGCCGCACCTGCGCGGCGCGTTTAATTGAGCGGGCGGGGCCGTGATGGAACCGTTCCGTCATGAGCACAGCTCACCCGCGAGCCGTGACGGAACGGTTCTGTCACCCGCGGAGCTCACCCGCGCGCCCCCCCCGCGACCGTTAGCGCTGCGGCAGAATAGCCGCCGCAGTGAAAGAGTTAATATTTTGCCTTCGGTGTTGGGGGAAGCAGGCAGTGATTCAAAAGACCACTGGACCGTGTCCCTAACCGTCATTCGCTGAATGTCACTCAACTTTTTTAAAGCAGTCACTATTGCAGGATCAACTGAAAATATAAACATTCAATGAATGGAAATGCAGGGATGGTGTTCTGTTGTCCTACAGAGGCTAACATCTCTGCATTCATGCTGAATTCACAGAGGGTTGCAAAAGGGGTCCTTCCTCATGCCTCCTATTCATGAGGCATAATTTTGGGAAATCTCTGGAAATGCCGGTTTCATCCGTGATTCAGATCAGATGCAAACAAAATAGTGTGCAGCAAACACAGATTGGCTTGTGGCCATACCTTAATATGCTGCGCCCTAAACTATTTGTGGGTAAGAGAGCTCTTAATTTGGGCATCTGAATCAACCTTCTTTTAATACTGGTAGGTGAATCAGGTGAAGAATAATGGACTGTAGATCCAGTCCAGGTTCGGTAGGCAATTGTTGTTGCATACACAGGAAGTAGAATACAGCAGTGATTACCTACCCACTGGGTTAGGCACACAGCCTGCCCACTACCTGCACCTAAACTATACATGGCTGACCACAGAGTTTACCACAGGACCAGGTCTTGTTGCCAACCCATGCTGAACGCTGCCAGAGGCTCTTTGAAGTGGTTGTTGGCTACCTTTGGAGAGTTAAGCTCAGTGCCTGGCTAGCCAGGTCTAGTGGCCAACACCCCCTGCACGCGGTAAAAGGCTGTGCGCAGTAGGGTTAATCACCTAGCGAGGGTTGGGCACACAGACTGGCCAGAGTCCAGGCACTGCAGTGAATTCCTGCTGTACATGGCTAAAGGGTGTGCAGTGAAGGAGCTGACTTTATAAAAGCGGAATACAATATATAATCAAAAGCTTAAAATGAATTGACAATAAAACAGTACAAATGACTTCATTGTTTTTTCTGTTTATAGCATTCCTATCTATGTTTAAAAAATCCTCTGGACCTTATTAGCAAAACAGAGTTAAAGTGAACATATGTCTATGAAGTAAATCAAAAACCTTGAAATTGCCAGTTAGTTATTTAAGTGAACCAATGCATGTATCCCCAACACGAAAGCTGTAAATCACCCAAAACCTCACAATATCTATTTCAATGAAAAATGGAAATTGGCAACCTAACATCATTGAGTAACAACACTTATGCAAGGAAAAGGCAAAACAGCCAACATGTCAGTGGTTCCTCTACACTGTTATGTGCTCCCACGTCTTGCATTAGGGTTGCCTTCTCATGAAAATATCTCAAAGCATTTCACTGAATTTACCCATGAGGATGTCAGAATCACTTTTGGAAAGGTTAAATCCGGATTCCCCACTGATCCAGTAGCTTCACATATTTTGTCTAAGATTGGGCCAGCTCTTCTTTCCAGCCTAACCAAGCTCCTCAACCTGTCTCTATTACACTCAACGTTCCTACTAGACGGAAAGAGGCCATGGTTAGACCCTCACTAAAGAAGTCCAGTCTAGACCCCAACCAGCCTAACAAGTACCAGTCTTTCTCCCTCTCTTCAGGAAGGTCCTAGAGTCGCTAGTAAACAAACATCTTACCACCTACATTGAGATTAATCATCTGCTGGACCCCACGCTATCTGGGTTTTGGGCTTTACATAGCACCGAAACCACTCTGCTGGAAATATAGCATCAGTCAATAGCATCAGACTTTCACTCGATGCCGGACAGTCCCCCATCCTTGTCCTTTTGGACCTGTCAGCAGCCTTTAGCACCATCTCCCACAGCACACATTTGAATTGTCTGCGAGAGATGGGTGTCAGGGGCTCCGCTCTAAACTGACTCAAGAGCTACCTGACAGATCGATCCTCCTGATGGGCTTATTTGCCTCCAGCAGCCAGCCCATAGACAAGGGTGTCCCCAGGGCTCCATTCTGAGCCCTACTCGTTTCAACTTGTACACGGCTCCCTTAGCTAGAATGATAAAAACACACAGCTTTCGTACGCCAACAATACTCAGTAACTAATCACGCTTGGTCCTGACCCGACGGACACAGAACTTGGGTTCAGGCAGTGTATCAAGTGGTGCAAGGACTAATCATTAGCCGGCTGGATTAGGGCAATGCTCTATTGGCCTCCATCAATGAAGAGCACCTAACTAAATTCCAGGTCCTTCAAAACACAGCGGCCAGACTAGTATTAAACCTACCACCTCGATCTTCCTGGGCTCCTAATTTGAGAGCTCTTCACTGGCTCCCTGTCAGAAAACGTATAGCATTCAAGGTCAACCGTGTAGTTCACAAAACCCTCAATGGCCATGTGTGAAAGAGGAGACCAGGAGGCTCTTTGTGATATTTAAGAGGATTTATTAGTAACAGAGACACAAGTACGCGTCTCCACTAAACGGCGCCAGAGAGCAACTACCTGTCATGGAATCTGGTGAAGCAAATTCCATGACATAGCAGGGCTCTCAGAGACGCGTCACCACACATCTCCCCTTTTTCAAATAAAAGACAAAGAAACAGTACAACAGTAATAGGCAATGAAATGCACTTACATTTGAGATATTAAAACGAATAATAATGTGCATTTATCTTTATAATCTAACAAGAAACTACATACTGACTTTCCCTTTCTTCTAAACAAAAGAAATGAAGAAATAAATTAATCACCAACAAAATCTTCTAATTTTCTTGGCTTACATTTTTCTCGCGAACTCTTCCTCACACTTTCTTCTTCTACAATTTTTTCATCACTCGCATTGAAACGATTGTTAAGAGATTTAAAAATAGCAAAACCAGCACTTGGGTCAATCGCTAAGCGAGATATATTCCACCAATTTCCGTCAGATAATTTTGCAGCATTCCTTCTTAAATCTACAATTTGTAATGGATCTTTAAATTTAGAACAACCTTTCCCAACAAGACAAGGGTTTTTGACCCGCACCCAATCACCTAGGACCAAGTTTGGTTTTGTAGTATCTTTGACAACTCTTTATGCGCTAGAAACATCTGAATTAAATTTAGCTACATCCCATGCATTGTTAATGTCTACACTTTCGTTTAGACCATCCAAAGAGGGTACAATTCAGTGCTGGCTTTTCTCCCTCGCATTAATTCAAAAGGAGTTTTAGTTGTAACACTGTGAGGCATTGTCCTGTAACTCCAGATCAACTCCTTCAAAGCCAATTCCATCCCATCCTCGTCGCCAGTGTGAAAGAGGAGACCAGGAGGCTCTTTGTGATATTTAAGAGGATTTATTAGTAACAGAGACACGAGTACGTGTCTCCACTAAACGGGGCCAGAGAGCAACTGCCTGTCATGGAATCTGGTGGAGCAGATTCCATGACATAGCAGGGCTCTCAGAGACGCGTCACCACACCATGGCCCTCACCACATTGTTAATAAACTGAAAATCTATCACCCTTCCAGAACTCTCCGATCAGCCAATAAACTTCTTCTTATCCTTCCCAAGATCCGCACTGCCAGGAATGGCGAAAGATTTTTTTCTTGTCTTGCCCCTACCCTTTGGAACGCTCCCTCTTTTCATCTTCATACAGAGAACGACCACAGAAAGTTCTTCAAGTCTCTTAAAACCTGGCTGTTCTGAGATTCTCTACTCTTCAGTCGAACGCGCATTCTCTGATGTAGGCTAGCGCTTTGAGAATCTGGGTGAAATTGCGCTCAATAAAAATCCATACATAACATAACATCCCTTCTTTGGCTGCCAAACAGAAAATAAACAAGGTCCTATACGTCTGACTGAAATATTTTGCCAAAACTGGACCTCACTTCCTTTGCTCATCTTGTCAGTAATATGCTCCATCATGACTACTAATCTAGTTGAGGTTCTATGCTTTACACAGTCCTAATTAGTCGGGTATCCTCTTGCCTTCTAGATTACAAAAGCCCCAAACTCTTTTCCTAACTCACTGAGAACTATGCACAGCTTTGAATGCTTCCCGAAAGCGACTAGGTGTTTTTAGTTGTCTCTCATAAGTTTCAGCGATGTCTCCCTTTCAGTGTGTTGACAGTTTTTATAATTTTAAATAACACTACATTAATTTGTTCGTTTGTATATTGTAGTGGGATAATCCCGTGGTTCACTGAATGTTTAAATTACATCTTTCGAATGTATCATTGTTGCAGCTTTACTTTTTCATATTCATTTCCTTGACTTTTTTATGCAAATATTGTCTACCTAATATACACAATTAAACATATTTTTATGGTTCACAAAAGAAACTGCATTTGGAAGACTGCAAAAAAGAATAGCTTTTTCTATTTTTAATGGGAAGTTTGAAATCCTTGGTAGGAGGGACCCACAGACCAATCCTGGAGCCCGATGGACTGCTCAGACTGGCAAAGCTAAAACATATGTATGGTATGTTAGGAAATAGTAGAAAAATGTGCTTCCCCGTTTGTGCAAAATTTGCAAAGCCTGTCGTTAGAAATTCCTTCGGTAATCTTCTATACATGTACATGCTTTCAGGCCCATTTGTACTTTACATGGACATAAGTTTTACATGCCAAATATACAGCTCATAACACGCGCTTATATCTGCTTTTGAGGATCATGTATATTTTTGTCATGCATAAATTATGTATTTATGGCAGGCAGAAGTCCATTTAAGACTATCATTATTTGTATTTAGTAGATTAGAAACGTTACATTACCAGCATACGGCCCATTATAATATCCTTAATTTAAAACTTCAAAAGCCCATATCCACATTCATTTTTAGAAAAGCTACAGTGACATTTTATTACAAATTTCAAAAGAAGAATCATTCGTTATTAAATACAAGGTATAATTAGGCTATCCAACAATATTAGACATGAGCTCCAACCCTTCATCAAGTAGCTGTCAATGGCCTAATAATTTCAGCGACTGTTATAAAAGCATTAACACTGTGGGTCACAGGCTCAAAATGCCCTCATAACACCAAAACCTACAGCCTCTTACTGATCATTTGCTAAGTGCTGTTCACTCTCATCAAGACTGAACTTATGTTTCTTGGAAACTAAAATGAATAAGCCATCATTACATGCTCGTTGGCCCCGACTTTCATTCCTTTCCTTCTAAATCTGAATAACTCCCAAAAGCAAATGGAGTCACAAACCTCTCTTGTATGGCTCTAAGATGTGTGCCAAGCTTCAGAGGATACCACCCAGGTTACATATAAATGGCCAAAATTCTAAACAGTAAGTGAACTTTGAAGGAAGATACAGAAATATAGACAAGTAACAGTAAATTTTGGGGGTGTTTTTACCAAGGCGTTCTGAGTGACATCAAATAGACAACAAGAGCAAAGCTCGATTTGTCTGTGGCGTCACTCAGAATCCTGAGGGGAAAAATATCCCCATAATTCACTGTTATCCATCTATAATTTTATGTTATCCATGGCACCCAAACTCATTTGATCCTGCCTTCAACTACTGTGCAGGGCCAGAGGATAATGGGACAGATATGCATAACATCCCCTCTCCTCAGTGACACAATGTGAAAAATAAATATCTTACCTGCCATCCTTATATAAAATCCACCATCTACCGTGTCTTTCTTCTCCCTCCTTCAGCTGTGCAGCTCAGCTTACAGTCAAAACAGGTAAACAGCACTGCACTGACAGGCACGTAGACATGCCTGTCAGCTTGGCCTAGAAGGCCTGTATGAAATCACAACAGTTGTGAACCAGTTTTATTATCAACGGTTATGATGTCATAGCAAGGTGTTATGACTTTCAGAAACTGAAATAACCCAAAGAGGCTCTCTACCAGAGCCATACTGTTAGTTAGACCTGACAGCCTTAGGGTGGTATTGCCTTAAACTGTTTGTCTACTTACCTCCAGTTTTTGCTGGATTTCAGTTTTGCTGGCTTTAGGACTATGTGCTCTTTACCACTGCTAAAAAGTGCTAAAGTGCTTACTCCACTAAACATGGTTAAATTGGCATATACATAATTGACATATTTAAGTTGCTTATAAGTCCCTTATATAGTGGTATACCATATACCCAAGGTCTGTAAATCAAATGCTATCAGGGGGCCTGCAACACTTATTGTGGCACCCACTTAAGTGTCACTCTAGAACATGTTCCAGGCCTGCCATTTGAGCCTAAATGCAGTGTTGCACTGTCATATCAAATTGCTATGGTAACCCCCTTGCCAAGCTCATTACATAAAATTCTCCCCTACGGTAGGTGCAAGGTAGCCCATAGGGCAGGCTGCTGTGTAAATAAAAGATTGGGCATGACCATATAAGTTCTACATGTCCTGGTAGTAAAAAACTGCCAAATTAGTTTTCACTACTGTTAGGCCTATCCCTCCCATAGGATAACATTGGGGGTTCCTTATTACATTTAATACACTGTAATTCTTAATTTGGAGCATGTAAATATGTCATATTTGGTACCTATGAAATTGTAACGATAAACCCTCTTCAATAGTAAAGTCAGATTTGTCATTACAATTTTGAAAATGTCACTTTTAGAAAGTTGTCATTTTCCTGCCTTTAGCCCTTTTGTGCCTGTAGTCTGGCCTGGGTCCTAAGACTGGGTGTAACTGAAAGACTTTGTGAATTCCTTCCAAATGGTCACACAATAGAAGGGTTAGGTTTGCCTGAATGTGTCACCTGCTCTCAAGATGGTGGGGGGAGCGGAGCTGAGCACAGCCCCACATACACCTGGTTAGCTTGTACCTATCCGCCACACAAAGGGCTTAACAACCCTGTATTGTCACTGCGGCCAGATTGGAGCCAGTGCAGGGGAGTCTGAAAATTCCATGCACTTCAGATAACCTTTACAGATACTTCTACCACCTTCCAGAAGAAGGGCACAATGGTATAAAAATAGGACCTTCAGACCCATTCTTCAGTTCACCAATGGACCGGCCAAAGGACTGTCATAGGACTGCCTGCTGCTGTAACCTGCTGTGCCTGGTAGGACTAGTTTGCTGCCTTAAGCCTGCCTGGAGCCCTTAGAGGCCAGCCATGCTGTTGAACTACCTGCATCTACACCTGCACCCAGGACTACCAGAAGTGACTCGAAGGGCTTGTATGCTGGCCACCTGTTTGAAGCAACACAAACATAAAAGGATCCCACCATATTGAAACTGCATCTAGACCCGGCCTGAGTGAGTCCTGACCCCAAAGAGGTGTCACACCAGTCCCGGACCCCTGGTTGTGGTGCTAAAGTTGGTCAGATGGCTAATTTCCAAAACTGAGGACAAACTTGGCCAACAAGTGCTCTGAGAAGCAGGAGGAGACTGGGACCAACCTTCTTGTCTATCCGTCTGAGGTGTATCGCCGGTCTGATTGGACTTTGTGGCTTCTCCCGCTATGTTCTTCTCCACAGAAGCAAATCTATTTCAGCTGTCCTCTGCCAAAGGGGTGCCTGACCTTTGAAACTGTCTTCATCTACAGCCCTCTGCTTCATCCTGCTCGAAATGTTTTATTTCAATTTTGGCAACTAAGCCTGAACGTAAACATCTTCACCTCCGCTTTTTTCTTCAAGAATTTTTTAAAGTCTGGAGGTAAGCCCTGAATGGGCCCAATCCACTTTGTGTATCTGAACCGTGCTTCATCACGGTCAGCCTTTAATTTAGACTTTGGCCTGATTTCCTGTGGCTATATATCTGCGGTTGGTGTTTTGATCTTTTAGGCACTATTTTGAACTTTAAACTTTATAAATTCATAACTCTGGTTCTACTGGTTGGAAGTTTGTCTTTTTAGTGTCGAATAATTTATTAAAATGTAGTCTATGTTTCTATAGTGGTTTGAGATTTTTCTTTGGTTGTGTTCTCACTTTATTATAGTTTGTGTGCTGCATAAATACTTTACACATTGCCTCTCAGCTAAGCCTGAGTGGTTCTTGTGCCCAGCTACCCAGGGTTAAGCACAAGTTAATTTAGTGACTTTTTGTGGTTCGCCTTGCAAGGGATTGTGGCTATTGCTTGACCAGGGCTCACACCTCAGTTAACCCACAACCGAATTTATTTTCTCATGCATACAAAACAATGTATTAGCTTGTTCCATAATGTGGCTACATGAACCCCATTAGTTAGACTTGGTGACTAACAAACAGAGAGTACTGTGACTACCTGAATAGAAGGCTTACCTTACTGTCCCTAGGGGGTTCCAGGAGGAGGCCAGTGACAGTCTTGAAGCCAGAAACTTTCTTGCTCTGCTTGTCTTTCCAAATGAAATGCCCATGCTGCAAATGCTTTCACTAATCTTGGGCATCTTACTCAGTGCTTTATTTGTAAAAAAAACCTAAGTGCCAGGGCACCGTATCAGGAGAACACTGTAGCTTGCACCACCCTTTCTCCTTGCCAGCGTTGCCAATGTCAGTACCAACATAACTACTAACCATCACACTCCTACAAGTGTGCCAATTCAGACTATTTCAGGCCTTCAACCCCATAAGAATTGCTTGGGTTGCAGGTATTAGTCAGTTTAAATGTATATTAAATTAAAAAACAACTGTTCTTCTGCTCATCTGTAAATTAGCCAAACACCACCACCATGTGGCAGAATGCCTTAAGTGCCAGGGTTGACAGTGAATTTCCGTTGCCGAGCACTAGAAACCATTGGCTAAAATTAAGCACTGATCAAACTCGGTCTCATGCACCATCATAACCTTCAAATTCATATCAAGCCACAGTTGCCTGCCCATGTACGGCCTTCATTCAAGAATGATGCACATGAAGGCCTCGAAGAGAGAGGGACTGAAATGCTTAACAACAAAACTTAACAATTTGAAAAATATGGAACTGCTTCAAGGGCCAGATGAAGGATCATCGGAAATGACGACTCATAATTTGCTCTTGAATGCGAGTCAGAGATTGCGGGTTTCAGTTTACAATGTACTACAGTGTCAGAGACACTGATTGCGATTCCCAATGGGTCGCAAAATGCAAGGCTCATTAATATTAATGAGGCACTCACATTTTGCAACCTCATTGGGAACGGCTGGCCCTCCCATGGATGGTTGCCTTCTGGGCTCAGCAGACCACCATGTCTGGGACTGCTTTTATAAAGCAGTTTTTTTTAAATGCAACCCGTTGTCCTTAAAGGAAATCGGAATGCATTTTAAAAAATTTAAATGAAATGTTTTTGTTTAATTTTTTAAGGGCAGGCAGTGGTCTCTGGGACCACTGCCTGCCCTATAAAAATATTTTTGCATGCATTTGCAAAGGGGAAGGGGTCCCCCCCTGGAGACCCCTTCCCATTTTCGATTGCATTACCACCTACTTGAAGTAGGTGGTAATTTGCGAGTGTTTTCCGACCGCAATTGTGGTCGCAAAACATTCATACATGCCTCATGAGTCGCTATTAGGAAGGGGAGACCCCTTCCTAATAGCTTTGCGACTCGCAAAATAGGTTTTGTACATGGGCCCAAGGTTTTTGGCTCGCGCAAACGGTCCTAAAACCTGTTTCCACATGCTAAAAACAATTGTACATCTGTCCCCAAGTCTTTTAAGTCAGGATTTACCGATGAGAGATGTAAATAGTGAACAAGCAGTTGCGCAGGGCAGGTTCACCCTTGCTCTATAAAGAAGTGTAACATTGAAGATGGAATGATAATTCCTTTATTAACAGCATGCTGGGCCCCACTAGGCCCAATTCCCTTTTTGATACAGTGGTATATTAGAGACACTTGCAGAGCACTTCACCATGCCTCACTTCAGGTATGTTTAAATGTTTTCAAAACCCCAGCTACACCTGAGCACTATCCAACAGGTGTAGGACAAGACTTATGGTCATGTGCTATCACCAAAAGAGCTGAACACTATAACCCATATCAGAATGCTTTGATGCCTGTTTACTAAGGTGCAAGGTCAAATTAAGGAGTAGGTGACTTCACAAATACATTTTATTTTTGGCTCACATCTTCATAGTTCATCACTCATTTGACAACAAATAACCAGATTTTTTAGCTCGTTGGTGTTAATATTTGGTCAGGGTATTGCAAATATTATTCTTTTTTCTTATGCTACGCAAGATGCATGGCCCAGTGCATATGCATTAGGTATGTCACTAATGAATACAATAAGTACACACGCATACACTCTTTCTCTCTTACGCCGTTGATGTTCTGCATCGTTTGGTTGGGTTGTCTTCCCCTTTTATATATTAGCCAACCATGCTGTGAGTACGGTAAATCAGTTCACAAGGGTCTTTAACAGCACCCTCTATTGAAAACTGTTACAAAGATGAATGGTAGGAACTCCAGACGTAGTCATGAGGTAAGTTTCATGTAGAGGTTTATTTAGGCTAGATGGAAGATGGTATTTGCATGTATAATTCATGGCCCCACCAGGAGCAGGTTCTTAGCTGCTCAGCCCTCAGTCTCCAACTGTCTATTCTCTCACAACCAGTCACACTAACATTCTGCTCTCACGTCAACATTCTAACATTCCAAAACACATTCATACAGGCTGAGCAGCAAGACAAGGAGATCAAGTACAACATATCCCCTTTCCTTGGGAACACAATAAACCATTAATAATTACAGCTTTGCACAATAAAGGTACAATACAAGAGAAAAAGTGCAGTAACCGAATGGAGATAAAAAAATAAAGATCACCTAGTTAAAATCACAGCGTAGAGTGATGCAAACAAGATGGAACTGATAAATGTCAAATATCATAGAACAGAAGAAGGAAAATTGAAAGAGAAGTATGAACTGAAAGCATGAAAAGTCAAATATACAAACATTCAACATAACAGAATATCAGGAAGGACGCCATCCCCTTTTCTCACTGGAAGAGATAATGAAAAATGCATAAAAGAACATGAGATAACACATATAGAAAACCATTCAAAATACAGCAAGACACACCAGTTGGCCAGACCGGAATGGTTGCATGCATCATAGAACGCTGAAAGGCATACTCAAAGCCGTTTGTTTTCCTTCTTCCTTATAAATTGTATCAAAGTGAAGTCCTGGTGACGTACATAGTGCAATAGCCACTAACTAGAAAGCTACAAGAAGAAAGCGTAGAATTTTCCAGTCTACCAGAAAGAATAAGGCAATTTTTTAAATGTCCTTGAACCTATAGTACGTGTGTCCAACATAGATCCAGGCATGAAAGACTAACACCAATTTCAAGCTATTCACCAAATGTATGGTAAAAACATGTATCACAATAAAAGAAATTTTCATAATAGTGAGTCATTATCTTAAAAATCTCTCCTTGACTTACATTCGACACATCAATCCCTCAGGGGCTTATAAAGCTCGCTACTCACACGTGAGGGTCTCAAGGCTCTAGGGGGGGCAGCTCCAGATCAGTAGAAGAGCAAGGTCTTAAGGTCCTTCTTAAACGTGTGCAGGGCCGGGGAGCGTCTGATCTTCACGGGGAGCTTGTTCCAGGTCTTGGCTGCGATGTAGGAGAAAGCTCTCCAGCCTGTTCTGCATCTGAATTATATTAATTTCAATGCTCTATCCATATTAGTTGTGGTCTGTGAGGGTTAAAAATGTACCTCAGCCATAAACATTTTTTCGTAATTGAGCAAAAATGCAGGATCACTGAACAGGTTTTTTTTAATGAGCTAGGAGCGTACAAGCATTAAATCGCTGCATTTGTTGGGTAGATGGATGTCCAAGCATCTCCTGTCCTCTTGTGACTCAATCCCACTGGCTTCTCCATTCTCCCCCGCCACCTCTTTTTGCTCTTCCTATCTATAACATTTATAAAATTCTGTCTCTCTGGATCACACCAACTTATTCTTGCTTGTGCGTTAATCTATCACCTTTTCACTCTAACTTACTAGGGATTCTTTTTCTGTATCTCTTTGTTTATGATTTCTTCTCTCCAACTTTGCATTATCTCCTTATCAGG
The DNA here is from genome assembly GCF_964263255.1 of Lissotriton vulgaris. Taxonomy (NCBI): domain Eukaryota; kingdom Metazoa; phylum Chordata; class Amphibia; order Caudata; family Salamandridae; genus Lissotriton; species Lissotriton vulgaris. The sequence goes on along the minus strand of NC_141694.1, from coordinate 622,216,825 downwards.
GCTTCTCTTCTTCCCTTCTGTTTTTCTCCTCCCCTTTTCCTCCTTTCTCCTCCTCTCCCACCCTGTTGTTTTCCTCTCCTCTCTCCTCATCATCACCCTTGCCATCCCCTATCTCCCGGTATCTGCCTTATTTCTGTCAAATACCCATTGCTCATCTCTTTTTTTCAGTCTTTTCTGGTGCCTCTTCTGCCCTTTATAGGTCAACGCCTACCAGACCAGTTTGGTTTGCTAAGGACATCTTGGGAACATTCAGAAAGCTGACTTAGGAATGTATTTCACTTGTTGCTTACCATTGGCTTTGTAGATTGTAACTCACATTTTCTGCCTTCCTATTTGCTGGCTTTGTTAGATTTACGCTGTCCAGATTGATTTTGTTCCTCCTATTTGACCAAACCTTGTTTACTGTATTCTTCCACGAACTTGCTTTCTGTAAACAGGCCTTTATATCTTGTTCTTATCCTGTCACATTTGCTATGCATTCAAAGACAGAGGAGAAATGTCAAGCTCTCTCTTCCCAGGGACCTTGGTGTTTACTTTTCTTTTTCTGAATTCAAAGTGAGAGAATTTATGTGACAATCCTGTTGAGTATTCTTGTCGGAGGAGAGGGTGTAGGATTCTTTTTTATATAGCACACTAAAATGAAATGAACTGTGGTCATGTTTCAGAATTAGTAAACATTTTTTAACTCCACCATAATCTACCCCACTGCAATCCACTCTAATCTACCCTACTCCAAGGAAATCTATCTCATTCCAATCTACCCTCTCCAATCCACTCAATCTACCACACTCCACTCTTTCCAATATACTCCACTCTACATCACTCCATTATACCACATGCCACATAAATCTACCCCACTCCAGTCCAATCTAACCCATTCCACCTCACTCTATCTCACTCCAATCTACCACACTCAACTCCACCGACCTACCCAATTTCAATCTGCCCTATCTAAACCACTCACTTCTATCTATCTTAATCTAATCCACCCAATCCACTCCACTCTAATCTACTCTACCCAAACCCAATCTACCCCACTCCAATGTATCCCTATCAAATCTACCCTACCTCAATCCACCCTACCTCATCCCAATCAACCCAACATCATTCTAGCCAAATCCACTTAAATATACTCCTCTCCAATCTATCACACTACAGTCTACCCCAATCTATCCCACTCCTCTCTATTTCACTCCAGTCTACCCCACTCCACTTCAATCTACCCCACTTCACACCAGTCTACCCTACCACAATCCACCCAATCTATCCCACTCTAATGTACCCCACTCCACCCTAATTTGCAAACTCTACTACAGTCTATTCCTCTATACTTCTATCTAGCCCCACTCCACTCCAATCTACCCAACTCCAATCTAACCCTATCCACTCGAATCCCAATTCACTGCACTACACTCTTCCCCAATCCACTCCCCTCCACTCTATCCCAATATATTCAATTCAACTCTATACCAATCTCCCCCACTGCAATCTACCCAACTCCACTATATTCTATCCCATTCCACTCCAATCTACTCCACTTCACACCAATATACCCTAGATCAATTTCCCCCACTACCCTACTCCAATCTAAACCAATCTACTCCACTCCAATACCCACTCTACCCCAATCTACCCCACTCCATCCCACTCCACTCTATGCCAATCTACCCAAATCCACTCTACCCCAATCTACCCGATTCCATTCTAACTCAATCTACCCTACTCCAATCTATCCCATCCCACTCTACATCACTGACCCTTTACCATGTTGAACAGCAGGCACACTGGCGTACATAATGGTAAACCGCATTGCCAAAGCCAATAGCTCTTCCATAGGCAAGACCTATTGGCTTTGCCAATGCTTGTTTATTTACTGATTATATACTGCATGGTGCTCATGGCATCTATTCTCCTGCCTTTGCAACTTTTGTGAGTTCTGTGCTCTCAATCCTTCTTTTATTTCCCATGCTTACCTGAAGTAGATCAATCATCCTTTCCCCTTATCAGTTGTACATTTTGTTCTCTTTTGACAACTACCACTTCTATTTGTCCTAATTCTGCTGTATCTAATGACTTCTGTAATTCTGTTCTGTTACCACTCAAAAAGGAAAGTAAAGGTTATGCAGAACATGCATTTCTCACGCCTGACAACTCGCACAGTGCAGCTTGTGACACAGTTTCAGTACTCACTACACTGCCACCTGGTGAGAATGCATGATCATACGGTGAACCGTAAATGAGCTGGACACAATTGCCCATAGTAGATTTCCAGCTCGTGCATGTTAGCTCCTCATTCTAGAAATTCATCGAAGCATATAAAACAATCTACGACTGAACCATAGAAGCAACTCCAAAGGGATTTGTTTCTCTCTCTCTATCTTTCATTCTCTCTCTCTCTTTCTCTCTGCTAACAGCTAGGACATAGCTGTTTACTGTGGTTTGGCAGGAGCTTTACAGCTTTCACCAAGCCACAGCAAATGCTTTGCTTCCAGCAAGCGAAGGTATTAAAAATGCTCTTCCTTGATGAAAGTGGAGCAGAAGTGCTTTCAGATGTAGGAACCAGCTCCCTGTGTGTAGAAGCAATGCTGGTTTCCGCAGGAGGCAGGGAGCCGTCCCTCAGTCCCAGTGGAGAGTGTTTGCCCTGGAGGTACCCACTTTAAGATGGCCAGGCTCTGGAGGATGGGTTCCCCGGGGCCAAATTTACCCTTGGGAGGTGCCCACGCAGCCCCCATCTGTAAATGACTCTTACCTGGGGGATCGGGTCCATGGGGCCAAAATTGACATAGAAAGGAGGACCATGAGGCCCCCTCATCTAAATCAAAAATATTTAAAGAAAAGACCAGGCTATGAGGAGGGGGTGTCGGGTCGAAATTGGCCCAGGAATGGGGCCACGCCCCGCGCTTACCTAATGAAACAAATATTTTTTTAAAAGGCAGCCAGCAAGTCGATGGATGCCCTGCCCCTTTTCACCACCACACAGCAGGATTGCTGCGAGGGCATCGGAGCCCTGCCCCCTTTTCCTACCACTCTCCAAACACACCGCCAGGCACACTACCATTTGGGGGTGAAGTCCCCTTGATTCCTGTTGGTCCTCGGATGCCAACTACCCTTCCTGTTACCTTAAGTAAGTCCCACACAACAGGATTGCTGAGATGTCATCAGAGGCCCGACCACTTTCTTCAGCACTCTGGAAATGTGCCTCTACTGGTTGGAGGATTAAGTCTACTTGGATGCTGAGGGTTTCATGGGGGGGGCAACAAGCCTTCCTGTTACCTCCAGTAAGTCCCAGACAGCTGGACTGCTGAGAGGTCTTTGGAGCCATGCTCCCTTTGTCCACAACAGTGCAAATGTGCCTCCTGGTTCACTACTGGTTGGGGGATGAAGTCCCCTTGGATGCTGAGGGTGTTTGGAGGCCAGGAACTAACCCTGGGCGAAGAACTACGCTTCGTTCGCGGAGTTTGCGGAGTTTCGGCAACTCCGCGCTCCGCGGAGAACGCGAAGTTGTCGAATACTCCGCAAACTGCTGCGTAGCGTAGTTCTCGCGCGTTCAATAGCATTTTCGCGTGCGCGAGGATGCTTGTCGGTAAGATCGAGTTGCCGAACACGCAGAAACTGCAATCTGGCACAGAATAACTCGCGAACACGTTAGTGGTGACCGGAAATAAGGGTACGCGAGCGGGTGGGACAAACCTCATGGGTAACTTCGCGCGCTACACATCCCGAGCATGCAGGCAATCAATCAATCAATCAGGATATTTGTATAGCGCGCTACTCACCCAGAGGGTCTCAAGGCGCTTGGGGAAGGGGGGTCCGCTACTGCTCGAACAGCCATGTCTTGAGTTGATTCCTGAAGCAGAGGTGGTCTTGGGTTAGGCGGAGGTGGATGGGGAGGGAGTTCTAAGTCTTGGCTGCCAGGTAGGAGAAGGATCTTCCTCCCATGGTGGATCTTCGGATGCGTGGCACGGTGGCGAGGGCGTGGCTGGTCGATCGTAGCTGGCGGGTGGGAGTGTAGAAGGTCAGGCGGTTGTTTAGGTACCTGGGGCCCAGGTCGTGGAGGGCCTTGTGTGCGTGGGTGAGGAGGAGTTGGAACGTGATTCTCTTGCCGACGGGGAGCCAGTGAAGGTCTCTCAGGTGTCCGGAGATGTGGCTGTGTCGGGGGATGTCCAAGATGAGTCGTGCGGAGGCGTTCTGGATGTGTTAGAGTCTTTTCTTGAGTTTGGCTGTGGTTCCGGTATAGAGGGTGTTTCCGTAGTCCAGTCGGCTGGTGACGAGACGCCTGTGTGACCGTCTTCCTGGTTTCGGTGGCGAGCCATCGGAAGATCTTTCGGAGCATGCGTAGGATGTTGAAGCATGATGATGAGACGGCGTTGACTTGTCTATTCATCGAGAGGGAGGAGTCCAGGATGAAGCCCAGGTTGCGTGCATGGTCCGTTGGTTTGGGTGCGCTGCCCAGGGCAGGGGGCCACCAGGAGTCGTCCCAGGCGGAGGGTGAAGATCCAAGGATGAGGACTTCCGTCTTGTCTGAGTTCAGTTTCAGGCGGCTGTTCCTCATCCACTCGACTACGTCTTTCATCCCTTCGTGTAGGTTGGTTCTGGCGGTTCCTGGGTCGTTGGTGAGGGAGAGGATCAGCTGGGTGTCATCGGCGTAGGAGATGATGTTGAGGTTGTGTTGGCGTACGATGGCTGCGAGGGGGCTCATGTAGACGTTGAAGAGGGTGGGGCTGAGTGATGATCCTTGTGGTACGCCGCATATGACTTCGGTGGCCTTGGATCTGTACGGGGGGAGGCGGACTCTCTGGGTTCTTCCGGTGAGGAACGAGATGATCCACTCCAGTGCCTTCTCTTGGATTCCGATGTTGCTGAGGCGCTGCACTAGGGTGCGGTGGCAGACCGTATCGAATGCTGCGGAGAGGTCCAGGAGGATGAGGGCCGCTGTTTCCCAGTTGTCGAGCAGTGCTCGGATGTCGTCAGTGGCTGCGATGAGATGGTCTTGGTGCTGTGGTTGGAGCGGAAGCCGGACTGCGAGTGGTCGAGGCTGGTTGGGCGAGTGCAATTGGTGATCCACTGTGTGAGGTTGTTGGCTGCTTGGTTGGGGTCCGTTGAGCTGGCGGGAGGGTTCTGGCTCAGTGAAGTGGTGAGCTGGTCGGTGGTGATCTTGTTCCAGTTCCTGCGGGGAACCTGTTGCGGGTGGTGGTGAGTCGTGGTCTTTCTGAAGCTGAAGTGGACGCAGCTGTGGTCTGTCCAGTGGAGTCCGGTGGAGTGGCTCAAGGAGATGTACTTGCTGGAGGAGAAGACTGGGTCAAGCGTGTGTCCGGCGTAGTGGGTGGGGGTGTTCACCAGTTGCATGAGTCCGAGGTTGGCGAGGTTGTCCAGCAGGGTGGTGGTGGTGTTGTCGTTGTTGTTCTCCAGGTGTAAGTTGAGGTCCCCTAGGAGGATGTAGTCAGCGGAGGTGAGGGCGTGCGGGCTGATGAAGTCTGCGATGTCTTCGCTGAATTGTGTGCGAGGTCCTGGGGGTCTGTAGATGAGGGTGCCTCTGAATGTGGTCTTGGGGTCGGTGTGTTTCTGGAAGTGAAGATGTTAAGCGGCTGTGAGGGTGTCGTCTGAGTTGGTCATGATGCGGATGGTGTTCTTGTGGACGATGGCGATGCCTCCTCCTGTCTCGTTGACGCGGTCTCTTCGGGTGATCTTGTGTCCGTCCGGGATGGCGACGGCGATGTCGGGCGGCTCCGCGGAGTGCGGCTACGCGAACTATGCCCAGGCTTACCAGGAACCCCTCCTGTATCCTCCAGTACATTCCACACAGTGTGATTGCTGAGAGCTGGTTGGAAGCCCCCACTCTTCACCACTCTACAAATGTGCCACCTGATGCACTAGTAGTTGGAGGATGAAGTCCCCTTGGATGCTGACGGTACTTAGGGTCAAAGAAGCCCTACTGTTACCTCCAGTAAGTCTGACACAGAGGTATTGCTGAAAGCTGGTCGGAGGACCCGCCCCCTTTCTCCACCACTCTGTTAGCATGACTACTAGTTAAAAAACCATAGAAATTCACTTAAAAAACCAAAGGTTATACTCTTGACAAACCAAAACCAAGTTATAAGGATGTTATAGTTAGGAAATAGAAAATGAAAAACCTTAGAAATCCATGGAAAAAAAAGGTTACAGGGACGTTATAATTACGAACAAAACATTTTTAAAACATAGAAATTCCCTGAAAAAAACAGAGGTTAGAGGGACATTATAGTTAGTCTCAGATTTTACTTGTACAGAACCACAGCAATTCAACAGTTATAATTACTTCAGCGAACTATAATTTATGCCCCTGCAATGCACTGCTTATGAACCCACATATTACATCACTTATGGCATGGCCAATGGCGTCACTGATGACATTACTGATCAAATCTCAAATGACATCACTGATGACATCATCCAAAGAATTTCTGAATCCCCACTCATACCCTAATGTAACCATTATTTCAACCACTACAACTTCCACACAACCAATGTCCAAATGCATTGACACACCCATACCAGTACTTATATACCCACACAATGATTCGTAGGTCTACAAATACATCCACTCACTCACCCATACTGCCACCCATGCACCCACTCACTCACTAATATAGCAACGGACATATCCATTCATACGCCCATACAGCCACTCACACACTGTGAGTCATTCATAGAGCTACTCACACACCTACTCACTCTCCCATACAGCCAATCACACAGCCTCTTACTCACCACTACAGACACACACACACACCCACTTGCTTACTCATACAGATACTAACACACACTCACTCACCTATACAGTCAATGACACAAGTACACACTCACTCATACAGCCACTATCACAGTCCCTCACTCACACATACAGTCACTGATATACTCTAACACACATCTATGCTGCCTTTCACATTTGCAGTTAATCACCCATATATCACTGACACATCCATTCACTCACAAACACAGCCATACACACAGTCACCTATACAGCCCCTCATTTATTTACTCACAATCCTATACAGCCACTGAGTCACCCGCTCGCTGGTCCATGCAGGAAGTCACACATCTTTTCACCTACACAGACATTCAGACACCCATACAGGTACTCAGATACCCAATCAATCACCTATAGAGCCATTCATGTAACCACTAACCACCCCATAAGCCACTTAGACATCAACTGACAGGTTGATACAGACATTCTCAGAAACTAGTCACTCACCCATACATTAACTGAGGTACCTAATCACTCAAATATGCAGTCAGCCACACACTCACTGAATCACCATGGTATTTATATTTAACACTCATAAACATTTTAAAAGCACTCACAGTCACCTGATGATGTCATCTGTGATATCATTTGAGATGTCATCAGTGATGTCACTGACCGTGTCATGAGTGATGTAACATATGAGGTCATAAGCAGTGCATTGCGGGGTTGTACGTTATGTTAGCTCAGTTAACTCTAACTGCTGAATTTCCAGGGTTTGTATGAGTGAAATCTGAACCTAACTATTAAGTCCCTGTAACCTTCATTTTTTATGTATGTATGTTTTTTTCACAAAAAATCAAAGGTTACAGGGATATTATAGTTAGGTTCAAATTTCACTCATTCAAAACCATAGAAATTCAGCAGTTATAATTATACCATCACTGTTGACATCTCAAATGACATCACTAAGGACATCATCATTAGACCCACACACAGCCACTAACACTCCCATAGAACCTCTTGTACGTCTACTCACACACCCACACAACCACTCACATACCAATTTACAGATCCATACCAGTACTTACACTCCCGCTCAATCCTCTATAGAGTCACTCTCACACCCACTCACTCACTCCTTTTTTTAAGTAAGAAAATCTTTATTGTCAATTAATATAAATCATTACAATCAGGGAATATATCAAATGCATTAAACTGTTTATAAGAATAAGTTATTTCTTCAAACATCAAATTAAGAACACAAGTTACTAGTATTGGGGTAGTTTAGGGATAACATGTCTTACTGGCTCACTATCATACATTTTTACATTTCATTGTTAAGACATAGCTTCCGTACAGTCAGTCACTACCTCATTTCTTTATCTGTTTTAACATGTAATTATAAAGACACTGTCATTTGGCCCTAGTGGTAAAAAGTAATTAAATTAGTGCTTCCTTGAGAAATAAATTAGTGGGAATCAAATAGATCGTCTAGATCTATAAAGTGTCAATGTGCTTCTTTTTAATATTATTATGTTAAAATAGAAAATTATATTATCCATGGAAGGTCAGCTGAGTCATCCACTCACACAACCATTCATTCACCCATAGAGCCACTCATACAACTAGTCACTCATCCATACAGGCAGTCATGTAGCAACACAATCACCCATACAGCTACTCACACACCCATTTATTTACCTACACAGTCACTCACACACCTACTTACTCACCAATCCAGCCTCTCAACACAGCCATTTACTCACAAATACAAACACTCACACACACACACCCACCCAAGCAGGTACACATCCACTCATCCATACAGGTATTCACACATCAGCTCATTCACCTATACAGCCATTCAAAGAGACACTCACTCTCCAATACAGCCACTCACACACCAACTTGCTTAACCAAAAACCCACTCAAACAGCCACACACTTACGCATACAGTCACTTACACACCCAATCACTCACTCATACAGCCATTCAGATACCCACTCACTCACCCACACAGTCACTACACACCCACTTACCCACCCATACATCCACTCACTCTGCTACTCACTTACCCATAAAGCCACTGACACACCCACTCATTCTCCAATACTGCCACTCACACAGCAACTCACTCACCTACACAGCTACTCATACAGCCACTTATATGGCCATACAGCCACTCACACCTCAGTACACACATGGATACATTCAGTCACATGGCCTCTCACATAATATATGTTAGAAGTTAGTAGTAGTATCACTCAGTAGTAATGCACCAAGGATACTAATTTAACTTTTGTAGTAGGTTAGTATATATGCTTAACAATCATAAACTCTTAGAAAATACTTACACTCACTAGGTGATGTAATCACTGATGTCATCAGTGATGTCAGTGACCATGTCATGAGTAATCTAATATATAAGGTCATAAGAAGTGTACTGCAGGGGTGCAAGTTATATTTAGCTCAGCTAACTATACCTGCTGAATTTCTCTGGTTTTGTATAAGTGAAATGTAAATGTAAATGTAAATGTGTAAATGTACATGTATTTATATAGCGCAAATTACCCACATCGCAGGCATCTAAGCGCTTGCTTAGGGAACCCGTCCTGGTATTCCCCTGTGAGATAACCCTGGCAGGGTATCCACAAGGTGAAAGCCAGGCATCCCGCCGCGAGGGGCCGTTGTGGAGATTAAGCAAGCTATTGCCCAGAGTCGCAGAGTGTGAACCCGTGAGTCGAGTAGGCACCGGAGCGAGAATTATCGAGTCCGTGGAATTATTGAGCCCAAGCCCCGTCGAGGCGGGGAATTGAACCCTGGTCCAGGGCCGATCTCAGCTTCCGGGTCTGCCGCCTCTAACCCCTGAGCCACACTTCTCCACTATTAGCCGAACTATAACTTCCCTGTAACCTTTGTATATTTAGTGAAAAAAACTTAAAAAAAAATATGTGTGTGTGTGTATATATATATATATATATATATATATATATATATATATATATATATATATATATATATATATATATATATATATGTATATATATATATTCCTCTACACTTCCCCTCGTGCAGCCCGAACTGCCACCAAACCGAAGGTTCCGTCATCGCAAGGACCCCACAAGAGTAGGCCCTATCACATCCAACTTTTCCTTAACAACAAAGGATGACGACGTTGTGTGTGTTTTCCAGAATTTTTATTTTTCGGCCACCATCAAATGTGTTTCAACTGCACAGAAGTTGTGCTCACTGATACCGAAGTATCGAGTGCGGCCATTTTAAAACTCTTTTTTCGTGATTCACACGTGTTCCCAAAAAACTACAAATTAAGTGCGAGTGAAAGACTCGTAGTTCATTACATTGCGGTACACAATCGATTCAGAATGCTCGTGATACATATTTTTAATTTGTGCAGAATACAATTCATTTTTTCATTGTTATGCTAAAACAATTGAAAAAAAGTTATAAAAGAATCAATTTCTATTTACAACATTTACGGTTGTACTCAACAACATGCATTTTCAAATTAATGCAATTGTATTTAAAACTCGATATGCCATAGTTTCACTGTAAAATTATATGCAGTTAAATCTAGCTTTGTACACCTTTAGAGTTTCCATGGTTTGCATCAATAAATCCAGCCCAAGTGGGCAGCTACCACAAACAGGATATATGTCACAAAACACTGTATCAAGCCCAAGTGGGCACTATTTCGTCTACTCAAAAATTCATATACTACAAGTCACTATTAAAACCTCTACATTTACACATTTTCCAAACATAAATCACATTCTGGACTGTATGCTTTTTCTTATTCTTACAGATGCGTGTGAAAATCTTCTTCAATATTCAGGCCCCCTGGCTGCTTAGAGTTTAATTCTATGATCTAGCATGACTCTAATTTCCTCAATGATTTTTGTCTGTTACCCCCTCTGATATTCTCTACCACAGAATCAATTACAAAATAAGTTAGTCACCTGGCATCCTTGTTGTGGACTTTTTCAAAATGGCGTGCCACAGCGTAGGACCGATCGCCATTCTTATCGCCATTCTTTATAGCCTTCGGATGTTGTAGAATCCTTTTATGGACTTCTAAAATTGTGCTGCCACTGTACCGCAGGCCACATTGGCACTGCAGCAGGTAAACAGCATAACTTGTATTGCAGGTATACTTTCCCCTGATTTTGATTGTATTCTTAGTCAGCCCTGGTGTATAATACTCAGAATTTGAGGTTGAGGTTTTCTCAAATTATTTCTGACCAGCACCTGTTTAAAGGATCTTGCCCTGCAAAATTTAACTTGTAGTCTGTGGAGTGCCGCTGTTCCTAGCAGTGGATAATTTTTAATAATATGTCAGTGCCTGTTTAGGATACTTTTAAGTTTGCTGTTTATTAAATGTAGTTATAAATCTTGTTTGTTTTTCCTGCTTCTTTGTTATTTTTTCTTCCTTCTCAAACAGAATCTGTTCTCTCTTTTTCTTGGAGGCTCTGGTTATGGCAGTATCTACCCATTCATCTGGATAGCCTCTGGTTTTGAATCTTTTCTTTAGACGATTGAGTTCTTTTCCTGTTTCCCTTGCTTCACTACAGTTTCTCTTTGTGTGTAGACATTCTCCATAGGGAATGCTTCACTTTAAGTTACTAGGATAGAAACTCTTTGCATGTAGTATTGTATTGTATTCCCTGAGGTAGGTTTTCTGTAGAGTTTTGTTTCCACTCTCCCTTCAGCCACATAGACTGTCAGGTCTAGAAAGTTAACACTGGAGTTGCTTATCTCACTCGTAACACTCAGATTGAGATTATTATTCTGAATTTTATTGATGAAACTCTTTGCCTCTTGCTCAGTACCCTTCCATACTAAGAATACATAATCAATATAGAGGCTCCAAAGCATTATATGGCCCTCTTATTCATTCTGATACTGCCCTCGGATCACCTGCTCCTCCCGCCAGCCCATATGCAAATTCGCATAGCTGGGGGTGAAGCAGGTGCCCATTGCAGTAACACAGATCTGATGGAATAGTTTGCCATTAAACAGGAAATAGTTACTTGTTAGGCATTTCTTAATCATTCTGATAAGCATTTCTGTATGTGACCACAACTTTATGGGCCTTGTCCCCAGCAATGTCTTGCTGCTTTTAAACCATCATCATGTCTAATGCTGGTGTAAAATGTTGAAACCAGCAAATAGTCTTCCTCCCAAGAAAGGTCATAGATCCACCTGAGGAAGTCACCAGTGTCCTGAACAAATGATGGCAATGTTTTGACCAGAGGTTTTAGAAAATAATCTACTTATTTAGATGCATGCTCTAAGGCACTCCCTATTGCTGAAATTATAGGGTGCCCTGGCGGGTTCACCACAATTTTGTGGATTTTGGGGTTTTTTGGGATCAAATAAAGAACTGGTGTAACTGGCTGTTCAATTCTTAAAAACATGTATATTAATCATGGCTTAATTGGCATTGATCATACCATTGTTTAGTTCAATCTAAAAAACTTGCATTACTGGTAATTATCACATTTTTTATTAACTTTAACATAACTGGTCTTATTATGAAGTTGCTGGTATGCCTCTGTTAGATTGTTTTGTCTATCCCACAGGCCAATATTGCCCCCCTTATCAGCATTGCGCACAATGCAGTTGTCATTATAAGATAGTTTTTTTAATCAGAGCCTGATAAGTTTGTTGTTTTGCCATGCTTGATTTATTCATTTCATTTTTGCTGATCTCGATGTTTAAATGTTTTAATTCATTGACACCCAGTTCGTTAAAAACATCAGTCACATCCCTCGATGTCATGGGGATAAACCGGGAGTTTGTTCTGAATGTTGTTGGTGCATCTCCAGAGATATTGATACCTTCTTCCTGTGTCACTGTTTCAGCATCAATTTCAGTGTTTTCTAGAGCGTTTTCCCCTGCCATATCTCTTAACTACAACATGAGATTCATATAGTTTACTACCAAGCCTTGCTCTTGGATTTCAGGGACATTGTCTCTTTCTCATGTTCTGAAGGTTGGATTTGCTAGGAAATGTTGTTTCAACTTGAGCATCCTAATGAATTTTAAATAATCTATTCTTGTTTGAACATAGTTCAAATTAACTTCTGCACTGAATGATAGTCCTAATTGCAGGGTATATGTCTCTTGATACGTAAGGATAATATCAGTTAAATTGATTATAGATGCTGTACTCTCAGCCCCTATTCCTTGTTCCCCTTCTTTTTCTCCTGCACGTCTCTGACAGGCAGCCCCCTTCCGCCTCTTTCACCTCTGCCTCTTCCTCTTCCCCTTTTTTTTTTTGGATCTGTGTTTGTGGCCTTGGTCTTAAATTGAACCTCCGTTCTTCGCGTGAAAAATCAAATTCTTGAATAACTGTTGGTATATATATATTCTGTTCTTCCTCCAGATCAGTATCCACTGCTGAACTTTGAAGGCTGCTAAGTTCAGAATGTATCTCTTAGCTTATGTCATTTTCGACCTTCCTATTGTGTTGAATTTCTTGGCAAAAGTATAAATTTGGCTCCTGTCATAATCCTGTTGTTTCCTTATGAATTTCTGGGCTTTTCTCTCTCTTATGGTAAACTCGAATTTACTTAACCTTTCTTTCATGTCTTTTTCAAATTGAGTTATAACTTCTTGCTCTGCTTCCTTACTCAAACTTTCAGAGATTTGCTCCAATTCCGCCAAGATCTTCTGTCTATAGATATCCACATATTTAATGAGGATGGCTAGCATAAACAACCGGCAATAGGCTACTCATATAGGTGCGCTAAAAAAACGAACACCACCAGAACAATAAAGTTCTGTGGGGTGCGTTTGCGGACACAATTAAGAAATACACGATAAAAACTGAGGCATTCCTCCCTGTTACCTATATTTATAGTTGAACACATCCGCATCTAAACAATAATATGGAAAATATCTGACGAAACTGAGATGAGACTTAATGTGAGACATTGTATTACTCTTATGTGACAAAGTAACACTGTCATTACTTTTTTTGCCATAAAATGTTGATTAAATTTCCATTCCCTTGGCTGCCTACCAGTACAAAAATCCTTTGCATGGCTCAATGGGTGAGGTAATGAGTCACATGTTTGGGGAAATCACTGTATATCTGTAAAGCGTCGGTATTTCTGTGTGGAACTGGATGCCTACCTGCACATAAAGAAAACTTTGAGAAGAACTGGACTCTGTGAGTGCGTGCTACTTCTTCCTGATGAGGGGAGATTTAGGCTGGATTAATTCAGCGTGGCTCTGCCGACGAGCTATGCACCGAGAGAAGAGCGTCAGAGGTCTGTAACTTTGAGCTTTGCTGTGGAACATAACTCTACGAGACCTGGTGACCGCCAGCAACCTGAAAGCGCAGAAGGTATCAACGCTCTAGAAATGGCATGAACTAGCGGACCGACATTGGAAGGTGGAGTTAAGCATGGTTTAGTTGTGACATATGCGTTAGATCGTGTACTGCTAAATGGTACATGTGAAAGCTGGTTTCTTCCGTGTCTAAGGGGAAGTCGTTTGTACTGGGAAAATACCGCAAGTAAATATCCAACGGGATTTAGCGGGTAAGAACATGTGTCAGTAACAACGTTGGTATTGCCTAACGGACATTGTCCATACGCCCGCAATAAATACAATCTAAAAAGATTGAAGCAGTAAACAAGGCAAAAAATGTTGTGTTCTAGTTCCATAAAAAAAATAAAGAAAAAAAGAGATGAAAAACATAACAAACAAATGGACTCATTCTTTGACCAGGATTTAACATCACAATTTCAACAACAACAAAAGACCACTCCGGCTAAAAATCTGACACACTGAAATTGTGGGAGAAGCTGAGTAAAAAATAGATCAATAAATGGTGGGAATTGACCACCCTGAAAAAATACCTAGAAGTACAGAGGGTTCTGAGGGGATTAAGAATATCTTTAATGCCAAGTCAACAAGATGCGAGTAATGAACACTTAAAAGAGTGCGAAGAATATGTACTGAATTCCTCATTGGGCCTCATATCAATCCTGATTAAACATCCTGAATTGACATTAAATAAAACTAAGGAAGAACTACTTGAACAGGAGAAAGATCTGGCCACCGCTGAAATGACCAACTAAAAGAAGATTTAGAGAAATATGTAGAGAAACATGAGGAAATAGTGAAAGCAAGAAAACAGTCCACATTTCTGAGAGACAAAGAAGATTATGCGCAGGGCCGCATATTTACATATGCAAAAAAATGCGATATTTTCAAAGACCAAGGCCACATAGTAAGTGGGGAATAAAGATCCACTAGTGTAACATCATTAACATTGACAGGAGCGAGTGAGAATGAGGGAGAATCAAGTGAGGAACAATCTTTTAGGAGATATGAGATTAGTTCTCAAACAAAGATTCTGGGAACAAAATCAATCTCTACCCTCAAGAGGATGGAGAAGAGGGCACAAATGGGTAACCAGGACACCGGTATCACCTTAAAAACAACAAGGAGAAGCAAAAAGAGAATGCGCCAGAAAACTTTGAAATAAACTTGATGGATACCTCAGATGACACAGAGGAATTAGTTGTCATGAACTCATCTAACCGGATGATCACAGAAAATGAAACATCACTATTAAAACATGGTATTAATTTTTGTCCCACACAATCAATGGATTTGGCTCAAACACAGATTGACATTTATAAATATGTAAGGAAGATCAAACTTGCAAAAATCTTTAAGGAGAACCAAGAAATAGCAAATTTCACAAACATGAAAATGAAAAAAGTGGAGATCAGCTCAGGTGAACAATGTCTAATAACTATGGACATGCCTGCTCTACTGACCCTTGTGAATTTAGATGTGACACATGAATCAGAGATTATCACTGAAACCACAGCGTGTCCTCCAGAAGGGGCAGGCCAGAGTGGTAAAAAACCACCTTCACGATTTTATCCACAAGTTCCGTAGGGAAACATGATCAACATTTTTCAGGAGGCAGTGGTTTAAGACATTTACAAAATCAAAGGAGGCAAATATCAGGACAATTTGGTAAAAAGAAGAG